>NC_066618.1:301967254-303241278 GCF_025201925.1 Gopherus flavomarginatus | reverse complement strand
TTACTTCTCCAAAGCTCAGAGAAAGCAGGCAGGCAGGACAAAAGACAAAAGACACTCAAAAATCAATTCCCTCCACCCAAAGTTGAAAAAATCCGGTTTCCTGATTGGTCCTCTGGTCAGGTGCTTCAGGTGAAAGAGACATTAACCCTTAGCTATCTGTTTATGACACGCCCCCCAAATTGCAGACAGTGGGGAAGCTCACTGGCGGCGATTTCCTTCTAGAACTTGAAAATAAACAGATTAATACAACACATGCACCTTTACATATACTCTAAGTATATAACTAACAGACTTCTACATTTTAAGAACACTTTTTAACTACTGAATTCTGGGAAACTCTCACGGGAGAGTGCATCAGCAACTTTGTTAGAAGCTCCTGTGATGTGTTGAATTTCAAAATCAAAATCTTGGAGAGCTAAACTCCAACGAAGAAGTTTCTTGTTGTTCCCCTTGGCAGTATGAAGCCACTTTAGTGCAGCATGGTCAGTTTGTAGTTGGAACCGCCGTCCCCAAACATATGGGCGTAGCTTTTCCAGGGCGTACACAATGGCATAGCATTCCTTTTCACTGACTGACCAGTGACTTTCCCTCTCAGACAGTTTCTTGCTGAGAAACACGACAGGATGGAAGTTGTGATCTGTTGCTTCCTGCATGAGCACTGCTCCTATACCACGCTCAGATGCATCTGTGGTTACTAGGAATGGCTTGTCAAAGTCCGGGGCCCTGAGCACAGGGTCAGACATGAGCGTCGCCTTAAGTTGGGTAAAGGCCTTTTGACACTCATCAGTCCACTTAACTGCATTTGGCTGGGTCTTTTTGGTCAGGTCGGTCAGTGGGGCAGCGATTTGGCTGTAGTGTGGTACAAATCGCCTGTAGTATCCGGCCAAGCCTAAGAAGGATTGGACCTGCTTCTTGGACCGTGGGACAGGCCACTTTTGGATAGCATCCACCTTGGCCTGTAGGGGTTTATGGTTCCTCGACCCACCTGGTGCCCCAGGTAAGTCACTCTGTTTTGGCCTATTTGACACTTTTTGGCCTTAACAGTTAGTCCTGCCTGCCTGATGCGCTCAAAGACCTTTTCCAGGTGTAGTAGGTGTTCGGGCCAGGAGTCTGAAAAAATGGCCACATCATCGAGGTAGGCAACTGCAAATTCTCCCAGTCCAGCTAGTAGACCATCTACCAGCCTCTGGAAGGTGGCGGGTGCATTTCGAAGGCCGAAAGGAAGGACATTGAATTCATACACCCCCGCATGGGTGACGAATGCTGACCTCTCCTTGGCAGGTTCATCTAGCGGTACTTGCCAGTACCCTTGGTTAAGTCTATTGTAGAGATGAACTGGGCACGTCCCAACTTCTCCAATAGCTCATCGGTACGTGGCATTGGATAGTTGTCCGGACGAGTTACAGCATTTAGCTTACGGTAGTCCACGCAAAAGCGTATTTCCCCATCTGGTTTGGGTACCAGAACCACTGGAGATGCCCATGCACTGGTAGATGGGCGGATTATACCCATCTGTAGCATGTTCTGGATCTCCCGTTCTATAGCAGCTTGGGCATGAGGAGACACTCGGTAGGGTGGGGTTCTGATTGGGTGAGCATTACCTGTATCAATGGAGTGGTATGCCCGTTCAGTCCGTCCTGGGGTGGCTGAGAACAATGGGGCGAAGCTAGTGCACAGCTCCTTGATTTGTTGCCGCTGCAGACGTTCCAGGGTGGTTGAGAGGTTCACCTCTTCCACGCCACCGTCTTTTTTCCCGTCGTAGTAGACACCGTCAGGCCACTCAGCATCATCTCCCTGGACTGTAAACTGACAAACCTGTAAGTCTCTGGAATAGAAAGGCTTGAGAGAATTAACATGGTACACTTTAGGCTTTAGTGAGGAATTGGGAAATGCTATGAGGTAGTTTACAGCTCCCAGGCGCTCTTGGACCGTGAATGGCCCTTCCCATGATGCTTCCATCTTATGGGCCTGTTGCGCCTTCAAGACCATAACCTGGTCTCCTACCTTGAAGGAACGTTCTCTGGCATGTCTGTCATACCAGGCCTTTTGCTCTTCTTGAGCATCCTTTAGGTTCTCTCTAGCAAGGGCTAAAGAGTGTCGGAGGGTGCTTTGTAGGTTGCTTACAAAGTCCAGAATGTTAGTTCCTGGAGAAGGCGTAAACCCCTCCCATTGCTGCTTCACCAACTGTAATGGCCCCTTAACCTCGTGACCATACACAAGTTCAAATGGTGAAAACCCTAAACTGGGATGTGGTACAGCCCTGTAGGCAAACAGCAACTGCTGCAACACTAGGTCCCAATTATTGGAGAATTCGTTGATGAATTTTCGTATCATGGCCCCCAAAGTTCCATTGAACCTTTCCACCAGGCCATTGGTTTGATGGTGGTACGGGGTGGCAACCAAGTGATTCACCCCATGAGTTTCCCACAGTTTTTCCATGGTCCCTGCCAGGAAATTAGACCCTGAATCTGTAAGGATGTCGGAGGGCCAACCTACCCTGGCAAAGATGTCTGTTAGGGCCAGGCACACAGTGTTAGCCCTGGTGTTGCCTAGAGCTACTGCTTCTGGCCATCGGGTAGCAAAGTCCACTAAAGTCAGTACGTACTGCTTTCCTCTGGGCGTCTTTTTGGGAAAGGGCCCAGAATATCCACAGCTACTCGCTGAAATGGGACCTCAATTATGGGGAGTGGCTGGAGAGGGGCCTTGACCTGGTCTTGAGGCTTACCCACTCTTTGGCATACCTCACAAGACCGGACATACTTGGCAACGTCCTTGCCCATCCCCTCCCAGTGGAAGGACTTCCCCAACCGGTCCTTGGTTCTGTTCACCCCAGCATGGCCACTGGGATGATCATGGGCTAAGCTTAAGAGCTTCCCCCGGTACTTAGTTGGAACCACCAACTGTTTTTGCGGCTGCCATTCTTCCCGGTGTCCACCAGAAAGAATTTCCTTGTATAAAAGTCCTTGGTCTATAACAAACCGGGATCGATTAGAAGAGCTGAGAGGCGGTGGGGTGCTCCGTGCCGCCGCCCAAGCTTTCTGAAGGCTGTCATCTGCTTCCTGCTCAGTCTGGAACTGTTCCCTTGAGGCTGGGGTCACCAGTTCTTCCTCAGACTGTGGACTTGGGCTTGGTCCCTCTGGAAGCGATGTAGGTGATGGGGTTGTTTCCGTTGCTGCGTGCCCACCTGAGGGTATTTCAGGCTCTGGCTGAGCCTTTTGGGTATGGCTGTCTGTTGCTTCTGCCAGTTTTGGCTCGCTGGCGCCCTCTGGCGTTGAGTTTGAAGATGGGGTTGCACTTGCTGGTGCTGGTTGCTGTTCCAGTTCCGGGCCTGGGACTGGAGTGCTGTGGCTGTTTCAGTGGTTGGCATGGAATCGGGTCCACTACCTCTGTCTGGGTCTCTGGTAACACAGACGGGGCCTCTGTGGACGGCTCAGGAACAGGAATGGGTCTGGAAGCTTGCCTGGTTTGGCTACGTGTAACCATTCCCACTCTCTTGGCCCGCCTCACCTGGTTGGCCAAGTCTTCCCCCAGTAGCATGGGGATAGGATAATTGTCATAGACTGCAAAAGTCCACATTCCTGACCAGCCTTTGTACTGGACAGGCAGTTGAGCTGTAGGCAAGTCTACAGCTTGTGACATGAAGGGGTAAATTGTAACTTTGGCCTTTGGGTTGATGAATTTGGGGTCAACGAAGGATTGGTGGATAGCTGACACTTGTGCCCCCGTGTCTCTCCACGCAGTAACCTTCTTTCCGCCCACTCTCAAATTTTCCCTTCGCTCCAAGGGTATTTGAGAGGCATCCGGGCCTGGGGATCTTTGGTGTGATGGTGGTGTAATGAATTGCACTCGCATGGTGTTCTTGGGACAGTTGGCCTTGATATGTCCCAGTTCATTACACTTAAAGCATCTTCCATCTGATGGGTCACTGGGCCGAGGTGAGTTACTGGAGACTGGTGAGGTGAAGGGTAGGGTATCTGTGGCTTTACTTGGGTGGTATGTGGGGTCTTTGGCTGTCCTCGGTTGTAGGGTTTATGGTCTGTGTGCCCCCTGGGTAATCGTTCCCCTTGACAGTAGCTTTCTTGCTTTCTGCCAGTTCCATCCATTTGGCTCCAATCTCCCCGCCTCAGCGATATCTTTGGGATTTCCATCTTGTATGTACCGTGTGATGTCTTCAGGAACACCATCCAAGAACTGCTCCATTTGTATGAGGAGGTTCAGTTCTTCCAAGGTTTGAATGTTGTTTCCTGTTATCCAGGCCTCATAGTTTTTTGCAATGTAGTAGGCGTGTTTGGGAAATGACACCTCTGGTTTCCACTTTTGGGTTCTGAAGCGCCGACGGGCATGATCTGGGGTTATCCCCATTCTGTATCTGGCCTTGGTTTGAAAAAGTTTATAGTCATTCATTTGCTGCTTAGGCATTTCAGCTGCCACCTCTGCTAAAGGTCCACTGAGCTGTGACCTCAATTCTACCATGTACTGGTCTTCGGGGATGCTGTACCCAAGACAGGCTCTTTCAAAATTTTCCAAGAAGGCCTCGGTGTCATCACCTGCCTTGTAGGTGGGAAATTTCCTGTGCTGTGGAGCAATATTTGGCGCCGGGTTGTTAGGGTTGGCTGGCACAGGCAGCCCAGCTTTTGCCAACTCCAGTTCATGTTTTCTCTGTTTTTCCTTCTCTTCATTCTCTTTTTGTTTTTTCCGTCTCGGTGGTGGGCCGCTCCTCTTCTTCTTGCTTCCTTCTGTGGGCCAACTCTTCTTCTGCTTGTTTCCTTCGGTAGGCTACCTCTTCTTCTTCTAGTTTTCTTTTGTGTGCTGCCTCTTGGGCTGCTGTTCTTTTGGTAGGCTGCCTGTTCTCTTTGGTAGGCTGCCTCTTTGATCTGTTCTTCTCTTTCTTTCATCTCCATCTCTTTTGTTTTATTTCCAGTTGTCGCCTGTGTTCAGCTTCTTTGATTTGTTCTTCGGCCTCAATTTTTGCCTTAGAAGTCATGATTCCTGTTTTCTTGTGTTGGGGTGCCCTCCGGTGTTTATCTTCTGAACTGCAGGTTCTCTGTTGCCTCCTGAAGTCTGCCTAGCAACAGTGCCTTTAGCTAATTTTCCTTTCTCTCTCTAGCTAATGTTCAATGAAGGGAAACCAGAAAAACCACTTTATTTGCATGCATATAAGTGCTGGTACTTGCCTCCTAATGGGAGGGCTATTGCATGACAAAAGACCCTTAACAGTCTCTTAATGGCTTCTCGCTTAACATGCAAGCCACAAACTGCCAGAGAGGCAGAAAAAAAAAAATTCTCTCTGGTTCCCTTTTAAAACAAACTGTTTCTCTCTGCTAAAAAGCCCTTAGCAGAGAAAGAAAAATATAATATTCCTACTGGCTTCTGGATTCTGTCTATATCCCACCGCTGCTACTCATATCATAACCTTAGTCCCAGATTCGGACCTTAGCGTCCAAAATATGGGGGTTAGCATGAAAACCTCCAAGCTTAGTTACCAGCTTGGACCTGGTACCTGCTGCCACCACCCAAAAAATTAGAGTGTTTTGGGGCACTCTGGTCCCCTGAAAAACCTTCCCTGGGGACCCCAAGACCCAAATCCCTTGAGTCTCACAACAAAGGGAAATAATCCTTTTTCCCTTCCCCCCTCCAGGTGCTCCTGGAGAGATACACAGACACAAGCTCTGTGAATCCAAACAGAGTGAATCCCCCTCTCTGTTCCAATCCTGGAAACAAAAAGTACTTTCCTATTCCCCCAGAGGGAATGCAAAATCAGGCTAGCAATCCAACACACAGATCTCCCTTGATTTCTTCCTCCCACCAATTCCCTGGTGAGTACAGACTCAATTTCCCTGAAGTAAAGAAAAACTCCAACAGGTCTTAAAAGAAAGCTTTATATAAAAAGAAAGAAAAATACATACAAATGTTCTCTGTATTAAGATGATACAACACAGGGTCAATTGCTTAAAAGAATATTGAATAAACAGCCTTATTCAAAAAGAATACAAATCAAAGCACTCCAGCACTTATATTCATGCAAATACCAAAGAAAAGAAACCATAGAACTTACTATATGATCTCTTTGTCCTTACACTTAGAACAGAAAATTAGAAAGTAGAGCTACTTCTCCAAAGCTCAGAGAAGCAGGCAGGCAGACAAAAGACAAAAGACACTCAATTCCCTCCACCCAAAGTTGAAAAAATCCGGTTTCCTGATTGGTCCTCTGGTCAGGTGCTTCAGGTGAAAGAGACATTAACCCTTAGCTATCTGTTTATGACACAGGCCCTTGTAAATCACTGTAACCCAGAGCCCCTTTTGGACCCCCACAGTAGGCAGCCCTGCCAGGAGCATTTAACAGCATTGCCAGACCCTATGGCAGGGCCGCAGATGCGGGGGCGATGGGATAAAGGGGGCAGTGCTGTTAAAGCATAAAGCACTGCCACATCGGAAGTGTAACGTCAGCCATGTATGGTCTGGAACCAGTGGCCCATTCTTACCGGTACACTGGACCAGCCCACTTTCACCTATGGTAAGTATGAGGTTTATTCTAAATATCAGTGTTGTTAGTTTGCAGAAACATATTTGCAGCACAAAGACACCAGTATGGTGGAAACAACACAGAAGGCTAATACTGCTTTTAGAAGACATATAGCAATTCTTCTAATGAAGGAGTCAGGTAATTACTTTCTACCATGTATTGTGGACTCATTAGGCACATGTGAGGATAACATGAAGAGTGGAATTTTGTCACATAACAGATAGTTCTCTTAATACCCCTAAAGTGGGATATCTCACAGGTTTGGTTCTGTAGTGGTGACTATGAATCAATAATATCTTTAAGTACACAAAAATTTGAATGGGGTGAATGATTGCTATTGATCGACCAGTTAAATGAAATTTGAATTTTTAGATACAGGTGCAGTAAAGTTAAAATTTGAAAAAATTATTCCAAAAAAAGGAAAAGATATGTGTTCAAACCATTGACTGGATTACAATATTGACAATTAATAAATCAAGATTAGCATTTTCAGTGTTGGTCGTAACATATTCATCATTTCGTAATGCTATATTTATTTTTAAGAAAGCGTGGAGGACTACTGCATATACTGCAACCTTATCGACTGTGAAAAAGAAAGTGAGGATTGCACGATGGTAAGAAACATAGAATTACATGAGAAATATATGCCATAAACTGCGTAAGGATCATGATCCTTGTAAAAATTCCACAACATTATACATTTTCTTCATGTCGATAGTTATATATTAGGTAATGTTCACATGTGGAAGGAATAGGATGAGTGAATGCAAAGTATGTATAACATAACTTCTGTGATTTCATTTCTTAATTGTTACTTATCAAAGGTCCAGTGTGATTCTTGCAAGAGGTGGGCACATATACCATGCATTACAGAAGGAACCAATCAAGAAAACCTGACATATGAGAAGAAAGAGTACAACTGCAAGACATGTTCATAGTTCACTTCATTACCAAAAAAAAAAAAAAAGGCAATAAAGAAAACCCATTGTTTAACTGCCTCTTGTTCAAAACATAATGCAACCCAAAGAAATATATTTCTATGTATAAATCAGATTATAATAAATGTTTTTGATGTTAAATAAATTATTCTCTGTATTTCTGTCCATATATATAATCCAAACTATAAAATTGTAAAAGTAATTTTAAAAAATGAAAGTGGTGTCATCATAGGCTTGCTCCATACCCCCAAACCTTACCTCCCTTTTCACGTATTCATACACAAAAAAGTGAAAGAGCGTGCCTCAATCATCCAATAGGTCAATTTGGCACATTAGCCAGGAGGAAGCAGATCCTGAATGTTTTCAACCACAGACTCCATCCCTCCCGATTTGCAACCATCCCCGGACCAGTGACAGGTGCATAGGCAGCCATGTCATTGGAACTAAGCAAGGAGGAAGCCAGTGGAAACAATGAAAGGGGCCACTCTGGTTATCACCTTGGGGTCAGGGGTGTGCCCTGTACCCCCAAACCTTACTTCCCTTTACACGTATTCACACACAAAAAAGTGAAAGAGCGTGCCTCGATCACCCAATAGGTCAATTTGGCACATTAGCCAGGAGAAAGCAGATCCTGAGTGTTTTCGACCACAGACTCCATCCCTCCCGATTTGCAACCCCATGGACCAGTGGAGGAAGCAGATCATGAGTGTTTTCGACCACAAACTCCATCCCTCCTGATCTGCAACCTCATGGACCAGGCGGCAGCAATTCCTGAGCAGGAGCACAGATGGTTTCCTTATGTGGCAGAAACTGCAGCTAGTTGGAACCGGCAGCCGCATGCCAGGCAAAATCGGCTTGCGTGCCACCTTTGGCACGCGTGCTCTAGGTTGCCGACCCCTGATATAACCCTTTGCCGCTTGCATAATTCCTTCTCAATAAACTGCTGTGCATTGAAGATATTTGCTGTGGGCCTTTTTCACTGGTATGACAGTAACTGCTCCACTGGGAGCCAGTAAAGATCCATTTCAGGTGTAGTGGCGCCCCCTGTTGCCAAAATTTGGTAGCAGAGGAGGGCTTACTCTCATGTCTAAGGATTTAACACTTCTCTAGATAGGGGATTGAACCCAGTTACAGCCCCCCTCCCATAAAATAACCTTCCCCTGATCATCCTAGTCATAGGCATCGACTCCGTGGGTGCTCTGGGGCTGGAGCACCCATGGGGAAAAATGGTGGGTGCTGAGTAGTCCCCCCATCAGAACCTGCCCCTCTCTCCTTGCACCTCCTGCCTACTGCAATCAGCTATTTCACAGTGCAGGAGGCTTTGTGGGGGAGCGGAGAGGAGCGAGAACACGGTGCACTTGGGGAGGGAGTGGAATGGGGCAGGAAGACGTGGGGTGGGGGTGGGAAGAGGCAGGCGGGGCCTTGGGGGAGAGGTGGAGTGTGGGGGGACCTGGGGCAGAGCTGGGAGTTGAGCACCCTCTGGCACATTGTAAGTCAGCACCTATGATCCTAATAGCCCTTCTCTACACCTGTTCCCATTGAATTCATCTTTCTTGAACATGGGTGAACAGATCAGTACACAGTATTCCAGATGAGGTCTTACCAGTGCTTGCGTAATTTCCATTTCTACACACACAGTCTCATCAGCCATCCTGCCTTTGCCCTCAGGTTCTACACCAAATTTATCATCCTTATTGAAAACTGAGGCAAGTATACATCTAGGTTAGGTCTACACTGGGTGGGGGGGAGTCGACCTAAGATACGCACCTTCAGCTAGGTGAATAGCGTAGCTGAAGTTGACGTATTTTAGGTCGATTTACCTGGCCGTGAGGACAGCAGTGAGTTGAACGCTGCCACTCCCCCATCGATTCCTCTTCCACCTCTTGCCGCAGAGGAGATCTGGAGTCAATGGCAGAGCGATTGGGGACCAATTTTATCACATCTACACTAGACGCAATAAAATCAATCCCCAATAGATTGATCACTACCCACCAGATCGTCAGGTAGTGTAGACATACCCTTAGGTTTTGAGCCATGTGATGAACTGGGAATGTTCTTAATGTTTTCTCTGAATACTATGTTGGTGCCTCAGTGTCCTCTATGAAGTTCTTAAGTATCTAGGTGGTGGGATAAGGGTGTATGGTTGCTGCAGAGCAAAGGACCAGTGTACATAAATGCCTGACACTGTCTCCTAGCAACTGATGGCCTGGGCCCCTCCTCTGCAAAGGTGCCAACTGAAGGTGTTGGTGAAGAAGAGATCAGGTGACCTCCTGGTCCAGGAAAGAGACAAAGGCCAGAAAGGAGGGGTTGAAGGGGTTTTCAGTTGGGGGCTGACTGGGGACTAGGGGTGTGTGCAGATGTGGAGGTCTGCCTCACTGGGCCACAGAATGGACCCAGCCGAGGGGTCCAATTCTCTGTACCTACAAGTTCTGTTTTAGAACGTGTTCCTGTCATCTAAAAAACCTCTGTTTTACTGGCTGGCTGAGAGTCACGTCTTACTGAAAAGTGGGGATGCAGGACCCTCTGGCTTCCCCAGGACCCCGCCTGGGTGGGCTTGCTGTGGGAAGTGCACGGAGGGGCAGAGGATGCTGAATGCTCCAAGGAGAGACCCAAGAGGTGAAGCCATGTAAGCTTCTTGCCCTGAAGATAGTCTGCTCCAAGGGAGAGGAGGGTCCCCAAAGTCCTGTCTGGCTTTGTGGGAAGCAGTTCCAGAGCATCACCCAGGGACTCCGTGACAGGCCATATCTAGATTATACTCAATCTTTACCCCACCCTCACTGCATAGTGTTTGTGTTCCCACTTCTTTTCTTCTCTTTTTATTTATATGGCTAAAGAACCCTTTACTATTCATTTTAATTAGATTTGCATGGTCTAATCCATCTTATTTTTTGGCAATTCTCACTTTATCTCTGCACTTTCTGACCTCCAAGATGTAGCTTTTTTTGCGATCACACCTTTTGTCCATTCCTTATAGATGCCTTCCTTACTCCTAATATCCTTTTTGAGGTGATTATTAATCCAAATACATCTGGTGTTCTTCCCTAAAGTTTTTTCTCCTTGCTTGGGATGCATAGTCCGGACAAAGCAGCAAAGAATCCTGTGGCACCTTATAGACTAACAGACATTTTGTAGCATGAGCTTTCGTGGGTGAATACCCACTTCTTCAGATGCATGTGGTGGAAATTTATATATACTACCTCTGGAAATTTCCACCACATGCAACTGAAGAAGTGGGTATTCACCCACGAAAGCTCATGCTCCAAAACGTCTGTTAGTCTATAAGGTGCCACAGGATTCTTTGCTGCTTTTACAGATCCAGACTAACACGGCTACCCCTCTGATAGTCCGGACAGTTTTCTTCTCAGAAATTCTTCCAGTCACACACACAAGGGAAGGCAGAAAATAATGTAGGTGAACTATAGGTAATTCAGCTGGTATGAAGCTGAAGGTTTTGGTTTTGTGGAACATTAGACCATATACCATGGAAAAGGGGGCTGTAAGAAAGAGCTAATTTTCCAGAGTAGAGGAAAGTTATGAACAAAATTGATTGGGAAGCAAAACTTAGACAGACAAACATGAGTGAAAATTAGGAGTTGTTTAAGAATTATTTACTAGATGGCCAAAAGACAAAAATTCTAGAAGGAAGAAAGAGGACAATTTTAGTTAAAAGTCTATATTGGTTAAGAGGGGAAATGACTGCAGCAAGTAGAAAAATAAAAAAAATACATCAAATGGAAAAATGGAGAAGTAGATAGCAATTGATATAAATTAAAAGTTATTAAGTGCAGAAAATTGATAAGGGAAGCTAAAGACATCACATGAACCTCCATGGCTGGCAGGGCTAAGAACAATAGGAGGAGTTTTTTAAGTATATTGGGAACAAAAGAAATCCTAGCAATGGGGTAGGCCCATTATTAGATGAAGACTGTAAAATTGTTAATAATATGTCAGGAAAGGCAGAAGTGTTCAATATATAGTTCTGTTCTGTATTAGGAAAGAAGCAGAATGATGTAATTATACTATATGAGGATGATGAAGTACTTTCCAGTCCATTAGTAATTAAGGAGGATGTTAAATAATGTCTACTGGGGATAAACATTTTCAAATATAGACATCGGGATAATTTGTACACAAGAATCCTAAAAAAGTTACCTAAACATAAACATTGGTCAGACCAATGTTCCATCTAGCCAAGTGTCCTGTCTTCTGACAGTGGCCAATATCAGGGGCTTCAGAGGGAGTGAACAGACCCTGCAATCATTGAGTAATCCATCCACTATCGTCCACGTCCAGCTTCTAGCAGACAGAGGCTAGAGACAACCAGAGCATGGGGTAGTATCCCTGACTATCTTGGCTAATAGCCATTGATGGACCTATCTTCCATGAACTTATCTAATTATTTTTTGAACCCAGTTCTACTTTTGGCCTTCACAGCATCTTCTGGCAACGAGTTCTATGGGTTGATTGTGCATTGTATGAAGTACTTCTTTTTGTGTGTTTTAAACCTGCTGCCTATTAAATTCATTTGGTGACTCTGGGTTCTTGTGTTATAGGAACGAGAGGAGCAAATAATACTTCATTATTCAGTTTCTCCAAACCATTCATGATTTTATAGACCTCTACCATGTCCCCTCTTAGTTGTCTCTTTTCCAAGCTGAAAAGCCCTGTCTTTTTAATCTTTTCTCATATGGAAACTGTTCCACACCCTTAATCATTTTTGTTGCCCTTCTCAGTATCTTTGCCAATTCTAATATATCTTCTTTGAAATAGTGTGACTAAAACTACATGCAACATTCAAGGTATGGGCATACTATGGATTTATATAGTGGTATTATGATATTTTCCATCTTATTATCTATGCCCTTCCTAATAGTTCCTAACATTCTGTTACCTTTTTTGACTGCTGCTGTACACTGAGTGCTGGGGGGGCTACCCCTGGGGCCTGATCCGGAGCGATGGCAGAAGCAAGACGGGCGACTATGGGAGCTGGGCCACCAGGGTCACCAATGGCAGAACCAATGCCCTCCCAGATCTCGGGAGTCCCAGGAACCCCTCCATGCTGGGCCAGGGGGCAGTCCCTCCGGACGTGCCCCATTGCCTGGCAAAGGTAACACCAGACCTCCCCCGAGGAGTAGTGCACCAGATAGTGGATCCCCTGGTAGGCACCGGACAGGACCCCTTGAGTGCCACCCCGCCACACACCACCGGCTGCAGTTGGTTGGACCTGCTGGCAGAAGGACAGGATGTGACAGAGGGTGGGGTCCTTGCAGCCCAGTGTGAGAGGGCTGATAACAGAAATGGACTTCCCCAGGGTAGAGAGAAAGGGTAAAAGGGTAGCATTGGGCAGGGCAGTGCATGGAGCCACTGTGGCCACCTGTGCACCTAGAAGCCACAGGGAAATGCCAGCTGCTTCCCATGGGCAGCCAACAGGACTTTTAACGACCTGATCAGCGATGGTGGCTGGAGCCGCCAGGGTCCCTTTTTGACTGGGTGTTCTGGTCAAAAACCGGATGTCTGGCAACCTTGGTGAAGTCTTTCTAAACAATTGCTCTAGCTCAACCATGGGTTTGGGGCTTAATACTAGGCAATATTCTATAGCCTGTATTATGCACCAGATCAGACTAGCTGACCCTAATAATACTCCTTTCTGGCCCTCCAATATTAGAATTGCCAACCGTCTCAGATTGGCCAGGAGTCTCCTGAAATTGGCTTTGATCTCCTAGTGGCTACTGAAAGCCATCTAGGAGGTTTTAATAGGCCAAAAGTCCAGTGGGTGGCGAAGCAGGGCTAAGGCAGGCTCCCTACCTGCCTTGGCTCTGTGTGGCTCCCAGAAGTTACTGGACCTTAGCGTCCAAAATATGGGGGTTAGCATGAAAACCTCCAAGTTTAGTTACCAGCTTGGACTTGGTACTTGCTGCCACCACCCAAAAAATTAGAGTGTTTTGGGGCACTCTGGTCCCCCTGAAAAACCTTCCCTGGGGACCCCCAAGACCCAAATCCCTTGAGTCTCACAACAAAGGGAAATAATCCTTTTTCCCCTCCCCCCTCCAGGTGCTCCTGGAGAGATACACAGACACAAGCTCTGTGAATCCAAACAGAGTGACTCCCCCCTCCGTTCCCAGTCCTGGAAACAAAAGCACTTTCCTCTTCACCCAGAGGGAATGCAAAATCAGGCTAGCAAATCCAACACACACAGATCTCCCCCTGATTTCTTCCTCCCACCAATTCCCTGGTGAGTACAGACTCAATTTCCCTGAAATTTCCCAGTAAAGAAAACTTTAACAGGTTTCAAAAAGAAAGCTTTATATAAAAAAGAAAGAAAAAATACATACAAATGGTCTCTCTGTATTAAGGTGACACATACAGGGTCAATTGCTTAAAAGAATATTGAATAAACAGCCTTATTCAAAAAGAATACAAATCAAAGCACTCCAGCCACTATAGACATGTAAATACCAAAGAAAAGAAATCATATAACTCACTATTTGATCTCTTTGTCCTTACAACTTGGAAACAGAAGATTAGAAAGCAGAAACTACTTCTCCAAAGCTCAGAGAAAGCAGGCAGACAGAAAACAAAGACCTCAGACACAAAATTCCCTCCACCCAAAGTTGAAAAAATCCGGTTTCCTGATCGGTCCTCTGGTCAGGTGCTTCAGGTGAAAGAGACATTAACCCTTAGCTATCTGTTTATGACACATGTCCCTCTGGCTCCTAGGCACAGGGGCAGTGACGGGGTCTCTGCATCCAGGAACTGCAGCCAATGGGAGCTGTGAGGGCGGGGGAAGCGCACTGCAGAGCCGCCTGGCCACCCCTGAGCCTAGGAGCAGGACATGCCGGTCACTTCCAGGAGCTGCCTGAAGTAAACGCTGCCCAGCTGGAGCCTGCATCCTGAACCCCCTCCCACACCCAAACTATCTCCCAGAGCCTGCACCCCAAACCCTCTCCTACATCCCAGCCCCTCGAGCCCAGCCCGGAGCCCCCTCCTGCACCAAACTCCCTCCCAGAGCCCACACTTAGAGTTGCCAACTTTTTATTGCAACAAAACCGAACACCCTAGCCCTGTCCCTTCCCAGACACCCCGCCCACTACATTCCCCCTCTCTCACTGGCTCACTCTCCCCCACTCTCACTCACTTTCACTGGGCTGAGGCAGGGGGTTGGGGTGCCAGAGAGGGAGAGGATGAGGGATCTTAATGGGGGTGTGGCCAGAAATGAGGGGCTCAGGGTGCAGGAGGGGGCTCTGGGCTGGGGCAGGGAGGTGGAGTGTGGGAGAGGGTGAGGGCTCCAACTGGGGGTGCTGATTCTGTGGTGGGGCTGAGGAGTTTGGGGTGCAGGAGGGGGTTTGAGGCTGGGAGGTGAGGCAGAGGAATTTGGAATGTGGGAGGGGGCTAAGGGTTGAGGCAGGAGGTTGGAGTGTGGAAGGGGTGAGGGCTCTAGGCTGGGGGTGCTGGCTCTGGGGTGGGGCTGGGGATGAGAGGTTTGGGTGCAGGAGGGGGGTCTGGGTTGGGGGGCTCAGTGCTGGGGTAGGGGTTCGGGGTGTGGGCTTACCTCGGGCGGCTCCCAGTCTATGTCGCAATGGGGGGTGCTAAGACAGGCTTCCTGCCTGTCCCGGGGCACTGGCTTGTGTCCCAGAAGTGGCCAGCAGGTCCGGCTCCTAGGCGAGGGGATGGAGGCAGGAGGCTCCATGATCCGTACTGCTCTCTCCTGCAGGCACCGCCCCCCCAGCTCGGCCAATGGGAGTACGGAGCTGATGCTCGAGGTGGGGGCAGTGTGCACCATGGAGCCTCCTGCCTCTCCCATCACCTAGGAGCAGGATGTGCTGGCTGCTTCTGATGCACAGCGCAGTGCCCCAGGACAAGTAGGAACTAGCCTGACTTGGCGCTGCAGCACCACTGACCTGACTTTTAACAGTCCGTTTGGCGGTGCTGACCGGAGCCACCAGGATCTCTTTTCAACCGTGTGTTCCAGTTGAAAACCAGACACCTGGTCACCCTGATACACCCCCTCCCACATCCCCAACCCCTTCACCCCAGCTCATAGCCCCCTCCTGCACCCAATGTCCCTTCCAGAGCCCTCACCCCCTTCTGCACCCCAACCCTCCAACCCATCCCAATGAAAGTGAGTGAGGGTGGGGGAGAGTGAGTGACTGAGGGAGGGGGGATGGAGTGAACAGGGAGCAAGGCCTTGGAGAAGGGGCATGGCAGGGGCGAGGCCTAGGGAAGGGGGCGGGGCAAAGGTGTTTGAGTTTGATTAAAAACAATAAGGAGGCCTTGTGGCACTTTAGAGACTAACAAATTTATTTTAGCCATAAACTTTCATGAGCTAGAACCCACTTCATCAGATGCATGGAGTGGAAAATACAGGAGCAGGTATAAATACATGAAAAGATGGGAGTTACCTTAGTAAGTGTGAGGTCAGTCTAATGAGACAATTCAATTAACAGTAGGATACCAAGGGAGGAAAAATAACTTTTGTAGTGGTGTAAGCAGAGTCAGGATGAGCTCTACCCTGACATCTGGCGGTGAATTATGGTGAGTGTGGAAAAGAACTTAGGGGGCTGATCTTGTTTGCATAGGCACACCCACTCTGCCCAGCATGAGCCAACGGCAGCCCAAAATGGTCACTTTGACAGCTGTGGGATCCCCAATTTCTCGGTTATTGGGGTAGGAGGAATAAAGTGTTGTTACCCTGATTATGTGAATGAAGGACTATGAGACATATTATAGCCATATAAATAAGAAGAAAACAAAGAAAGAAGAAGTGGGACCGCTACACACTGAGGATGGAAAGGAGGTTAAGGATAACCTAGGCATGGCCCAATATCTAAATAAGTACTTTGCCTCAGTCTTTAATAAGGCTAATGGGGAGCTTAGGGGTAATGGAAGGATGACAAACGAAAATGAGGATATGGAGGTAGATATTACCACATCTGAGGTAGAAGCCATACTTGAACAGCTTAATGGGACAAAATCGGAGGGCCCGGACAGTCTTCATCCGAGAATATTAAAGGAACTGGAGCATGAAATTGCAAGCCCGTTAGCGAAAATTTTTAATGAATCAGTAAACTCAGGGGTTGTACCGTAAGACTGGAGAATTGCTAACGTAGTTCCTATCTTTAAGAAAGGGAGAAAGAGTGATCCGAGTAACTATAGGCCTGTTAGTTTGACATCTGTAGTATGTAAGGTCTTGGAAAAAAATTTGAAGGAGAAAGTAGTTAAGGACATTGAGGTCAGTGGTAATTGGGACAAAGTACAACATGGTTTTACTAAAGGTAGATCGTGCCAAACCAACCTGATCTCCTTCTTTGAGAAGGTCACAGACTATTTAGACAAAGGAAATGCAGTAGACCTAATTTACCTAGATTTCAGGAAGGCATTTGACATGTGGAATTATTAGTCAAATTGGAAAAGATGGGGATCAATATGAGAATTGAAAGGTGGATAAGGAACTGGTTAAAGGGGAGACTACAACGGGTCATACTGAAGGGTGAACTGTCAGGCTGGAAGGAGGTTACTAGTGGAGTTCCTCAAGGATCGGTTCTGGGACCAATCTTATTTAACCTTTTTATTACCGACCTTGGCACAAAAAGCGGGAATGTGCTAATAAAGTTCGCGGATAACACGAAGCTGGGGAGTATTGCTAACATGGAGAAGGACCGGGATATCATACAGGAAGATCTGGATGACCTTGTAAACTGGAGTAATAGTAATAGGATGAAATTTAATAGTGAAAAGTGCAAGGTCATGCACTTAGGGATTAATAATAAGAACTTTAGATATAGATTGGGGACGCACCAGTTGGAAGCAACAGAGGAGGAGAAGGATCTTGGGGTATTGGTAGATCACAGGATGATTATGAGCCACCAATGTGATATGGCCATTAAAAAAGCTAATGCGGTTTTAGGATGCATTAGGCAAGGTATTTCCAGCAAAGATAAGGAGGTGTTAGTACCGTTATATAAGGCGCTGGTGAGACCGCCACCGGGAATACTGTGTGCAGTTCTGGTCTCCCATGTTTAAGAAGGATGAATTCAAACTGGAACAGGTTCAGAGACGGGCTACTAGGATGATCCGAGGAATGGAAAACCTGTCATATGAAAGGAGACTCAAAGAGCTTGGCTTGTTTAGCCTAGCCAAAAGAAGGCTGAGGGGGGATATGCTTGCTCTTTATAAATATATCAGAGGGATTAATATTAGGGAGGGAGAGGAATTATTTAAGCTTAGTACCAATGTGGACACAAGTACAAATGGGTATAAACTGGACACTAGGAAGTTTAGACTTGAAATTAGACGAAGGTTTCTAACCATTAGAGGAGTGAAGTTCTGGAACAGCCTTCCAAGGGGAGTAGTGGGGGCAAAAGACATATCTGGCTTTAAGATTAAGCTTGATAAGTTTATGGAAGGGATGGTATGATGGGAGAGCCTAATTTTGGCAATTGATCTTTGATTATCGCCAGATAAGTATGCCCAGTGGTTGGTGATGGGATGTTGGATGGGATGGGATGGGATCTGAGTTACTGCAGAGAATTCTTTCCTGAGTGCTGGCTGGTGAGTCTTGCCCACATGCTCAGGGTTTAGCTGATCGCCATATTTGGGGTCAGGAAGGAATTTTCCTCCAGGGCAGATTGGCAGAGGCCCTGGAGGTTTTTCGCCTTCCCCTGCAGTATGGGGCATGGGTCACTTGCTGGTGGATTCTTTGCAGCTTGAGGTCTTCAGACCACAATTTGAAGACTTCAATAACTCAGGCATAGGTTAGGTGTTTGTTATAAAAGTGGATGGGTAGGGTTCTGTGGCCTGCTTTGTGCAGGGGGTCGGACTAGATGATCACATTGGTCCCTTCTGACCCTAGAATCTATGAATCTATGAATCTATGAGACTGTTTTATGCAGAGGTTCTCACCATCAACTAAGTAGCACTCACTAGAGAAGGGGCATGGGTTCCAAAACTCAGTGAATGGAGAGAGGTTGGGGGGTAGGGGTGTGCCTGTTGGCTTCATTAGGACTCCCCTTCTACAAGCTGAAACTTCTAAAAGAGCTAAAATTACTAAGCTGAAATCATTGAGTGCTGTGATAACTAATGGGGGACCCTGAAGATACATTGCTAAGTGGCTGGCAGAAAAGTTTGTAGGATGGTTGGAGTGGCAAGTGGAGTGGAGCTGAGCAGTTTGTGGGGACAGCTGGAGTGGTTCATGGGATGACTGTTGGAATGGAGCAGCTGGTGGAGCAGAGCAGCTTGTAGGATGATTGGAGTGGCCTACGGAACAGCGAGTGGAGCAGACCGGAGCAGTTTCTGGGGATGGCTGGAGGAGCAGAGCAGAGCCGTTCGTGGTAAAGGCTGCAGCAGACCTCCAGGGAGAGGCGGGGCAGTCGGCCTCGGCCCACGTAAGGGGCCCCTTAACACCCTGTGTGCCCCCCCCCCAAATTCCACCCAGGCTGGGGGGGGGGGTAAAACTCTGCAGATGAACTTTTGAACTCTGGGGCGGCACTGGCCAGGGACAGAGACTTTTGGGTTGTTGGACTTTGGGGTGATTTGGACTTAAGACCCTGAGGGGAAAAGGACATTGCCAAACTTACTTGGAGGTGGGTCTTTTGCTCATGGTTTGTGTTATGAATCCTGTTTGTGGTGTTTCCCCAATGTAATGCTGCATTGTTTCCCTCCTTTATTAAAAGGATTTTTCTACACTCAGACTCCGTGCTTGCGAGAGGGGAAGTATTGCCTCCTAGAGGCACCCGGGGGGGAGGTGGTATGTAATTGTCCCAGGTCACTGGGTTGGGTCTCGAGCTAGTTTTGCATTGAAACAGAACCCCTGGATGCTGAACCCGGCCCTTGTTGCTGCCAACTCAGAGGGGCAGAAGGGTTACAGTGGTAATGCAAGTGGCCCATTTCAAACAGTTGACAAGCAGGTATGAGTAACAGTAGGGGGAAACTAGTATGGGGGAAATTAGGTTTAGGTTTTGTAATGATCCAAACACTACCAGTTTTTATTCAGGCCTAATTTGATGGTGTCCATTTTGTAAATTATTTCCAGTTCTGCAGTTTCACCTTTGGAGTCTCTTTTTGAAGTTTTTTTTTTAAGAATTGCCACTTTTATGTCTGTTATTGAGTGACCAAGGAGATTGAAGTGTTCTCCTACTGGTTTTTGAACGTTATAATTCCTGATGTCAGATTTGTGTCCATTTATTCTTTTGCATAGAGACTGTCCAGTTTGGCCAATATACATGGTAGAGGGGCATTTCTGGCACATATCACATTGATTAGAGAAGTTGGTAGTTGTGAGCTGCACTATGGAGTCACAGGCGTCCCCCTTTAGGCAGAGGCCTAAAGACAATGCGGGGAGCACTACTCACAGTGATATTTGTGAGTTTAACTTTTTGCAATACCTGACTTGGCAAATACCACTTGTGTAGACACTGCCCCGCCCCAAGGCACAGTCAGGAGACCGCGGCGCGCAAAGCAGAGACAGGGCGCCCCCTGGCTTTGGTCCGGCGACTCAACGGCCCGCAGAACTTCCCACACAGAGGGCGAGTGAGACGCTCTGCGCATGCGTGCACGGCACCCCTCCCGCTATTTCTATGGCAACAGTAATCAACAGGCCCACTTGCGGTTTGGGTCCCGGCGTGCACCTCGGCTGCGGGGTCTCGCGCTGATTCCCCACGTCCAGTAGTGTCATCGGCGGGCACAGTGAGGGGAGCTGTCTGGCGCGGTCCGCCGGGAGACTGAGGGCGCCTCAGGCGTCAGCATTAGCCGCGTCTCCGCTCCGGGCCCTCGGCTGGGAGCGACCCCGGGGCTTGAGAGGGGTCCTCCCCGGCTAGGACTGAGGCAGCATGAGCGTGGCGGAGGTGGAGGAGCTTGTCTCACAGAAATACGAGATCAAGAAGCGCCTGGGCAAGGGGGTGAGCGCGGCCGTTGCCCCCTGGGGTAGGACCTCCTGAGCGCGAGCGGCTGCCCCCTGCCCCGAGGCTCAGGAAGTCGCAGGGTGGGATTGAACCCAGGCTGCCTCCTGGTGTGCGGCGGTCGCCGCCTGCCCCGCCCCGGTAACCAGGGGCTGTGGGGGCAGAAACGCCCCTTCCTCAGTGGCAGCTGGGCTCCTGCTGCCCGGGAGACGGGCTGCGGTGTTGCTCTGCGCTCCGCGGCCGAAGCCCCACTGCTCTGGAAGATGCCAGGGTGGTGACAAGTTAATCTGAGGCGGGGAGAAAGGGGAACAAGCAAGTGAAGTGGGAAGCTTGGAATGGCTCCACCTTCAACTTTGTAAGTGATGTTTAATGTTAGAGCAGCCCAGTCGGAAACAATGACCATGTCAGTCCTTCGGCTGAGCAGGGCTGACACGCAGATTCATTAATTTATATTTGTGCTGTGCTTTCTAAATTCTCACTAATATTAGGCAAGCAAACAACAGGAAAAAGCAGGATTTTTCCTGCTGGTCTAGCCTGAGGGATGCAGGACTTGCTGGGGTGTTTTACAGTTTAATGCTTTTTAAAGGGTAAACCCAACCAGTTCAGACCTCCCAATTAATTTTCTTAATTAAAATAAAGTTTTAAGTGACCCAAGTTGCTGATAAAGTGGAGGAATAGAGGGTTTAAGGAAAAGAGGTAGTTTTAATCCCCTCCTCCTTCTACAATGCAGTTTACATTCTTGAAAGGGCAACTAGACTTATTGGGGGAATATGGTCTGGCAAGGCCAAGAACCTATATAAGAGAAAAGTGAAATTCTTCTTAAAATGCATGCAAAACCCTGTAGGCACCTAAACTCGATGCCTAAGTTTTTCAGGGTAAAAATTCCCTACATGCCTACATTTCTGCCTCTGGGTATGCTCACTGCTGTCTCACTCTAGGCATCTGGCTGTCTATCTCCCACTTAAACCCCAGCACATTTCTCAAACCAGGGGCAGATAGGCATTCAGCTGCCTAACTTCATGCAGGGCTTAAATTGGTAGGCATGCTTAGAGGTGCCTGTTGGATTGGGTCCCATTCAGAATCGAAGAGGAGCAGCTGCTGCTAACCTTATAACTTGTAGCCCAGTGGTTAGGTCGCTCACTTGGGATATAGGAGATCCAGATACAATTACCTCATCTGCCAGAGATGGGATTAAGATTTGGCCAGGGGTCTTCCACCTCTCGGATGCAGGAGCGGCGCCAGGGTTTTTGGCGCCCTAGGCGCAGGGCAGGCTCTAGCCATTTCGCCTCCCCAAGCACGGCGGCACGCCACGGGGGGGCGCTCTGCTGCTCGCTGGTCCCACGGCTCTGGTGGACCTCCTGCAGGCGTGCCTGCGGAGGGTCTGCTGGTCCCGCGGCTCCAGTGGACCTCCCGCAGGCGTGCCTGTGGGTGCTCCACCGGAGCCGTGGGACCAGCGGACCCTCCGCAGGCACGCCTGCGGGAGGTCCACCGGAGCAGCCTGCCGCCCTCCCAAATCCTGGTGCCCTAGGCAGCCACCTAGGTCACCTAAATGGAAGCACCGGCCCTGCTCAGATGAGTGCTCTAACCACTGTGCTATGAGATATTCTGATCTGGAGCTCCCTCAATCTGTCCTGTTGAAGCTATTCCACTGTGAATAGATACCAAAATAGTCATTGGGTTAGAGAGAATGAGAGTGCACGGGAATGACTCTGTAATGCACTGATTAGGATTTTGGGAAGGTGGGAAAGCCCAGGTCCGGTCCTCCTGCTTAAACCATTCTTGATCCACAATGAGACTGCTTCAACAGGAGAGACTTAGGGAGCTCCACATGAGAATATCTCATAGCTCAGTGGTTTGTGAATGCTCTTAGGATTTGAACAGGGGTTTTCTCACATCTCTTCTCCCCACCCCAGACAGCCAAGGAGAATTGAACTTGAGTCTTCCACATCCCAGGTAAGTGCTCTAACTAGTGGGCTACAAGTTATAACATAAGTACTACTGCCACCTCCTCTGGCCATTTTGTGTGGCACGAGGCAAGCACCTAGTTCACTCTCACAAGGAATTCCTTAGGCACTTAAGCCAGGTGGAAGGTTCTTGTTCATGGATTGCTAAGCAGAGCTAGGCACCTCCCTACAGCCAAGGCTTTTAAGTCTCTGGTCTCCAGAAGAGGGGTGGGCCTTAGCATACCCACCTCTTGTTGGCATTTCCCATTAGCTAACTTAGACAGTTCCCTGCCTAGTGCCCTGGCTTTTGAGGATTGCAATCTAAGAGTATGTCTACACTGCAATAAAAAACTCACCGTTGGCCCATGTCAGCTGACTTGGGCTTCTGGTGCTCAGGCAGTGGGGCTATAAATTTGAAGTGTAGATGTCTGGGCTTGGTCTGGAGCCTAGGCTCTGAGACCTCATGAGAGTGGAGGGTCACAGAGCCCAGGCTCCAAGCCCAAGCCCGGGTGGTTGCACTGCAATTTTATAGCCCCGAGAATCCAAGTCAGCTAACAAGGCCAGCCATAGGTGTTTTATTGCAGTGTAGACATACCCTGAGGTGCCTATCTCTCCCCATTCATTATATACAGAAACAATAACAGAAAATGTGGAAATCGAAGAGGTGCTTAATGACTTTTTTATTTTGGTTTTCACCAATAAGCTTAGTGGTGATTGGATGTCTCACATAGTGAATGCCGGTGAAAAAGAGGTAGGATCAGAGGCTACAATAGGGAAAGAACAAGTTAAAATTACTTAGACAAGTTAGATGTCTTCGTCACCAGGGCCTGATGAAATGTATCCTAGAATACTCAAGGAGCTATCTGAGACATTGGAACTACTATAAGATGGGTGCATAACTAGTTGGAAAACTGTTCCAAGAGAGTAGTTATTAGTGGTTCACAGTCATGCTGGAAGGGCATAATGTGTGGGGTCCTGCAGGGATCAGTTCTGGGTCCAATTCTGTCCAATATCTTCATAAATGATTTAGATAATGACAGAGAGAGTACACTTTATAAAGTGTGCGGACGATACCAAGCTGGGAGGGGTTGCAAGTGCTTTGGAGAAGAGCATTATAATTCAAAATGATCTGGACAAACTGCAGAAATGGTCTGAAGTAAATAGGATGAAATTCAATAAGGACAAATGCAAAGTACTTCATTTAGGAAGGAACAATCACTCCCATTTTGTATGCGTGCAACTGACTGCCTAGGAAGAATATTGCGGAAAGGGATCTGGGTGTCATAGTGGACCTCTGTTGCAAAAAAAAGTGAACATCATTCTGGGATGTATTAGCAGGAGTGTTGTTAGCAAGACACAAGAAGTAATTCTTCTGCTCTCCTCTGTGCTGATTAGGCCTCAACTGGATTATCATGTCCAGTTCTGGGTGCCACATTTCAGGAAAGATGTGGACAAATTGGAAAAAGTCCAGAGAAGAGCAACAAAAAATGATTAAAAGTCTAGAAAACATGACCTATGAGAGAGGATTGATAAAAATGGGTTTGTTTAGTTTGGAAAAGAGAAGACTGAGCGGGGACATAAGTTTTCAAGTACATAAAAGGTTGTTGCAAGGAGGTGGAAGAAAAATTGTTCTTAACCTCTGAGAATAGGACAAGAAGCAATGGGCTTAAATTGCAACAAGGGAGATTTAGGTTGGATGTTAGGAAAAACTTCCTAACTGTCAGGGTGGTTAAGCACTGGAATAAATTGCCTAGGGAGGTTGTGGAATCTCCATCAGATTTTTAAGAGCAGATTACACAAACAGCTGTCAAGGACGGTCTAGGTTAGGGTGGGTAAACTTTTTGGCCCAAGGGCCACATGGGGGAACAGAAATTGTATGGCAGGCCATGAATGCTCACAAAATTGGGGTGGGGGTGTGGCCAGGACCTGGGCACTGTGGGCTCTGGGGTGGGGCTGGGGGTGAGAGGTTTGGGGTGCAGGAGGGTGCTCCAGGCTGGGATCAAGGGATTTGGAGAGTGGGGGGGGGGATAAGGGCTGGGGAAGGGGGTTGGGGTGTGGGGAGAGGCTCAGGGGGTGCAGGCTCTGAGCAGCGCTTATCTCAAGCAGCTCCCGGAAGCAATTGCATGTTCCTTCTCCGGCTCCTATGTGGAGGCACGGCCAGGAAGCTCTGCATGCTGCCCCATCCACACGCACCACCCCTGCAGCTCCCATTGGTGCGCATAGCAACTGGAGTAGGGCCATGCTTCCAGGAGCCACATGGTATGGCCCCTGACCCTGTGCCCCGGTCGGAGCGGAGCTGGGCCATGTGGCACTGCTTGTGGGCTGGCTTAAAATGGCTTGTGTGCCGGATCCTGCCCGTGGGCCATAGTTTGCCCATCCCTGGTCTAGATAATACTCGCTCCTGTCATGAGTGCAGGGGACTGGACTAGATGATCTCTTGAGGTCCCTTCCACTCCTATGAGTCTATGACTGTACAGAGCGCCTAGGCACCTAACTCGGCTTTGTGGATCTCAGTGGTGGTTTTGGATTTTCTATGCACCTAAAAGTTAGGCACCTTGACACTCAGCATTGCATTACTTGAGTCCCTTTGAGCATTCCATCCCTTATGCCTACTGCAGTTCAGTATTTTGCCCGTATCACTACCTTTTGTTTAAACTCTTAGCTAGTTATCAATCCACATGACAATGTCATATTTAAGATAATTTAAATTCCTTTTTCTGTTAAGATTTTGTGAGAAACTGTATTACATGCTTTACTAAGTTCAAGATCTAGAACAAGGGTAGGCAACCTATGGCACGCGTGCCGAAGGCGGCACACAAGCTGATTTTCAGTGTCACTCACAATGCCCAGGTCCTGGCCACTGATCCGGGGGCTCAGCTTTTTAATTTAATTTTAAATGAAGTTTCTTAAACATTTTAAAAACCTTATTTACTTTACGTACAAAAATAGTTTAGTTATATATTATAGACTTATAGAACGAGATCTTCTCAAAACATTGAAATGTATTACCGGCACACGAAACCTTTAAATTAGAGTGAATAAATGAAGACTCAGCACACCACTTCTGAAAGGTTGCCGACCCCTCATCTAGAACATCTTCTGCAGGCTCATCATCAGCTAATAATGTAATACTATCAAACATATTAATAGGACAAATTCACAGTGCATAACTTTATTCGCTCTAATCTCTCTAGGTACTTATGGTCCTAAGAGTCCCTCAAAAACATTAATATATAATAGTCATATAATATAGTTGAGATCAAGTGCTTAACAGTATTTTAAAAATGACTGAATATTTAGGGGAAGGATTGTATTGTGGCTAAGGTACTGAAATGAGGTTTAGGAGATACGAGTGCAATTCCCAGCTCTGTCACAACTTCCTGTTACCTTGCTAGAGCAAATCATTTAATATTTCTGTGCCTTAGTTCATAATACGTAAAATGGGGATAATACTTCAATTCTCCTACTGTTTGTCTTTGTGTGTGTGTGTGTATGTATGTATATATTGTAAGCTCTTTGAGACAGAGACTGTCTAATAGTATGTAAACACATAGGCCCAGATCCACAGATATTTAGGTTTCTTGGGAGCCTAAATACCTTTGTGGATTTGGGTCATATATAGCGTATAGTACAATTGCATCCCATTCTCAGTTGGGGTCACTAGGTGCTAATGTAATAAAAATAACTATATGGGTAATGAGACTGTCCAGAACTACATTGGCTAGGATAATGTTTTTTATGAGAGGTATAAAATATAATGCTTCACTGTCTAAGCTGATCTCTGACAGAGGTTAGGAAGAAACTTCTTATGGACAAGATTTTCCTTAACTGTCTATTGTGGGGTTTCTTGCACCTTCTTCTTAAGCATCTGATGCTGGCTACTGTCAAAGACATGATACTGTACTGGAAGTACCCCACTAGTTTGATCCAGTGTGACAGTTCTTTTGTGACAAAAGTATTGCCTTTTAAAAAAAAAAAAAAATAAATAAATCTAGCAAGATTTATTCTTTACAGCCCTTAGTCCTAACAGTGCTTTTTATTGATCCTGGTCTATTTACCCTTTAAATGTTGAGTGATGTGTTGGTTGGTTGGTTTGTTTTTGTTTTTCCTGGTAATACCTTCTACTAAGAACATTCTCCCTCCCCCCCCCCCCCCCGAACCTGGTCCTAACTGAATCTAGGGACTGAAAGGAAGTTGGTATAACTGGTAGATCCATCTATCCTTTTTACCTAGGCCTATGGAATTGTGTGGAAAGCAATTGATCGCAGGACAGGAGAAATAGTTGCTGTCAAGAAGATCTTTGATGCTTTTAGGAACAGAACAGATGCTCAGGTAAAGAACTGTTTTACCATGCATGTCTTTCAGAATACATTGGTGAGTACAGGGGTACTTGAAAGAGTCACACGTTGACCTAGATGGGTAGATCTCTGGAACTTGTTACCACAAGATATTAAGAACAAGAGCATATTAAGTGATTTGACATTTATATGGGTAATAAGAATTTCCCCTTCTACAGCTTACACTAGTTAGGATAAAAATGTATAAGAGGTAGCCAAACCTCATGTGTCATGATGTAACTAACCACTGACTGGCTGATGTTAAGAAAAAACTTCCTCCATAGCCATGTAAATATTTTCACGTTACCAAGCTATAGTAAGATGAGGCCCTGAAACATAAACTCTTGTGTCAGAGGCCCAGTCTGAGGCCTGAATCAAAGTACTTCCAGGCATTGATAAGCAAAAGCTGGGCTGTGAGCCAGAGGCAGGCCCTGCTCACAGAAGCTGGCGACAAGAGGGTTGTTAGAGGCAGGTGCATCCACATATAAGTGCTAATAAGAAGAACTTGTGCCAGGATGACATCAGGACACTCAACAGACATAACAAGAAACAGGCAGGTGCATCTTAAAGACAGGATCCAGCATGATGGATAGATCTGTGTGAAACAACATGATCAAAGGAGGAGACAGCACCCTAATGAGCCAAGGGGCTGTACTTCCCTACGTCAGTAGAGATGAGTAATCTGTCCTGTAACAGTATAAAAGTAGGTCCTGGCGTACACATCTTTGTCCATCCTCGGGGACAGCAGGGTATCTTGCCACTGACTGAGCTGTGTCCATTGCCAGGGGGCACATGTTCGTAGTATGTCCGGTAGAGTCTATAGGATACTATTACTGTGCTTCGTTTGACAATAAACCTGGCTCGGGTTCCTTTGTACCTTACTAGAGTCTGTGGTCTTTAGGGGTTCTCTCACGGTTTGCTCTGTCAGCTATCTGCGCAGAGCTGGGGCAGCGCACAGAGGGAACACACACGAAGCCAACTGTTATCATCATCGAACAAGAGCAGAGCACCACACCGGTATCAACTGACAACACAAGCAATTAGATTTTTTCCTAGTCTGACCCCCACACATGACACTCCACTCCTTAATAAATGGAGTTTAACCATCACACTGAGCAGTCACTTTCTCTTTCATCTATGATCTTAATACTATGACAGTAAATATTTTTGTTTATTTCTAGAGAACATTCCGGGAAATTATGTTCCTGCAGGTAAGTAACACGTCTTCTCCACTCTGATGTATCCTTTAGCTCTCCTTTGTATCTCTTCCAGCCCGCATCCGCTTCTTTCCTTCTCATCCTTTGGTTATAGTGCAATGGCTACTACTACCACCACCTCTTGTCATGTTTCAATCATTCTTTTCTGTGTTGTCTGTCTCAGCAGTAGCAAGCAGTCTTTCCATGACTAGTAAAAATAGAAAAATCTAGTGATGTTCCTCCCAGGGTGTTTGTCTGACTTTTTTTTGTCTGTGGCTTCATCACTCTTTTATCTTCTTAACTATGCTCCTGTCATTGTTTCTGATCTGTAATCAGTCTCACTCCACTGGCCTACTTGCTTCCCTTTTTGAAATGATATATCCTGCACATGGCCAATCCTTGGTTTTAGCTCTTGTGCATTTCATTAGATGCTCTGGTAGGAAGGTCATGCTGTCAAGTTTGGAAGTCCTTGTCTGGGGAAGGAGGGCATGTGGTGCTCAAGACAAGAGGCCCTGGTTTGGTAGGGAAGAAGGTGAAAGATGTCCCTTATCTCAACTGTGAGGGAGAAAGCTTGATCACTTGAAATAACCAACACTTAACAGAATCCTGTAAAATGTATTGTAAGGAGCAGTTCTATACATAAATTTGAAGGTCCGAAGGGAACATTGTGATCATCTGTTCTCACCTGTATTATACAGGTCACAGAACCTCCCCAAAATAATTCCTAGAACATATGTCTTTTAGTAAAACATTTCAACTTGATTTAAAAATGGTAAATTGTTCCAATGGTTAATTACCCTATCAAAAATTTATGCCGTGTTTCCAGTCTATTTGTCTACTTTCAACTTCCAGGCACTGTGTCATGTTATATCTTTTTCTGCCAGATTTAAGAGCCCACTATTAAATATTTTGTTCCCCCTCGAGGGGCTTACAGACTGTAATCAAGTCACTCCTTATCCTTCTCTTTGTTAGACTCAAAGAGCTCAGTCAATTTAGCTTACCCCAAAATAGGGCATATTTTCTAATCCTTTCATCATTGTGGCACACTAGCATAATAAATCATACAATTAAATTGTATTAAAATCAATTCCACAGGAACTCAGCCAGCCAGCCACCTAGCTACTGCCTTCATCGTTTATGAAGTATACCTTCTCTAGAGACACTGTCAAACAGAACTGATATTATTTGGCAGATGATTTTATCTTTGTATATGGCATTGCTGCTACTGATACTGCAATACTGTATCCAGTTCTGGTGTCCTCATTTGAAAAAGGATATGTAAAAATTTGAGAGAGAGCAGAGAAGAGCCAAAAAATTACTTACAGTGTGAGAGTTAGGAAGCTCAGTCTGTTTAGTTTATAAAAAGGCAACTTGATTACCTTCACTGGGAGAAAATACTAGGAATTTAGAGGTTCCTTAATCTAGCAGAAAGAGACATAACTTCCAGCCATTGGCTCTTGTTAAGCTAGACAAATGCAAATTAGAAATAAGGCACACACATTTAATAGTGAGAATGATTAACCATTGGAAGTAACTCCCAAGGGAAGTGGTATATTCTCCATCTCGTGAAGTCCAAATCAATTCTAGATACCTTTCTGAAAGATATACTTTAGTCAAATACAAGGGTTGGGACTCAATACAGGAGGAACTTGATGAGATTCTATGGCCTATGTTATACAGACGGTCAGACTAGATAGTGTAAGGATTCCTTCTGGTCTTAAAAATCTATGAATCTGTAAAACTAATTATAGATGTAAGTAGTGACCCCTATATTAAGAATGCTTATTTATTCCTTTGATAACCCCTTATTTGCAGTTGCTTATATCTTTGCTAAATTTAAACTATTTGGGTTGCAGTTTTCCATGCTAGGGCTTTGCCTCAGGTTGGATTTTTTAAAAAAAAATGTTCAATACAAATGATGCAGCTATTTTCTAGCATAAGCCACTTTCTCTGTCCAGTTTTTGGAAAGCTCAGGCATTTCACAATATTAGAATAGGAAATTGAAATTTGGCCAGGGGATAGTTGTTGGTTCAGAGGTGTGCTTTTTGCTATTCCTGAAAAAATATTTAGATCTTGCCATGTAATAAGTGTGGAGAAATTGCTGTTCACACATGTACAGTAGAACTTGTTGAATGTTTTATGCTTAATTTTCTGAACATTTCATCTGAACTGTGCTTGCTCCACTGCATCATTGAGCTTCTGACATCATTTTGAAGTGAGCATACAGAGCTGACTCTCTGGATGAGAAACAGACACAATGATGGTGCTAATGTTACAGAATTTGGAAGATGTATAATGAATGAGTCAGAGCAGTGGCCCCCAACCTTTTCCGTGGGGCAGGTGCCCGGATGACTAGCTGAGGACCGTCACCGCCGGACAAGCAGCTGCCAAAATGCTGCCGTGAAGCAGCGTCATCAAGAGGCGTCGCCGCCGAAATTCGGCAGCATTTTGGTGGTAGCGCTGCTTGTCGTTGCCGCTTCTCAGTGGCATTTTGGCAGCTGTTCTTCTGGTGGCCAGTAGGTGGGCGCACATGGATGCCCCGGTTGGTGCCATGGCGCCCACAGGCACCGCGTTGGGGACCCCTGCGTCAGAGGACTGTTGAAAGAGAAAGGATGGTCTTGTAGTTAAGGCAATTAGTTGACTGTGCCCCATGAAAACTGAATTCTGCCCTGGTTCTGCCTCAGACTTCCTATGTGATGGTGGGCAAGTCATTTAAACCAAAACGTTCACTACCACTGCTATTCTGGGTGGTCAGTTTGAAATGCCTATGGCCTAATTTTACAAGTGCAGCATACTTTTTTTTTTCAAATGCAGTTAAAGGAAATGGGTACTGCAGTTGCTCAGCACCTCTGAAAAAAATCAGGCCCAGTTGTCTTCAGTAAGGCATCCAGTCATTGAGGAACTCAAAACTAGTGGTTACGTCTGAAAATGTTGGCCTTAACCTCGGTATACCTCAGTTCAACATCAGTAAAACAGGAATAATAGTATGGCTCACTTCATAGGGATGTTGTGCAGATAAATTCACTGATGTTTCTGAGGCACTCCTACTATAATCACTGTAGAAAAAGAAATTAGTAATTCAGTCTTCATTGCAGAATTTGGGTTGTGAGCAGTAAATAAGGAATAGGGCCATATATTGAATAATCAAGACAAACGAGACTAATGCAAACCCTTAACAGTGACATCAGTAGTGTTATGGCAAATTAACTTCACAAATTCATGGCAAGTATGACAGTGAGCCATACTGATGTGTTTATACAATCGATAAGGCTTTCCATTAGAGTGTGAGTTTAATGAAGTTAGAGTATGAATTGCTTTTGAGTATCTTGTGGAACTGAAAGTCTTGTGGAGCATTGTACTGTATTATCAACAGTGTTGTAGACAGTATGAAGAGGGAAAGGATTGCACAAGTCATTCCATTTAACCTTAAATGCGTGGAAATAAGTTTTCGGTGGATGGAGTGTGTCCTGCTTCAACTTCAGCTGTCACTAAATATAGTTTTTGTGTGCTAATACTGATGATGGTAATGCTTAACATGTATATATGTTTCACCATTATTATCACACTTCTATAATCAGAATAGTTCTTTGCTTTAAGTACTAAGTGTGTGGATTAATGTGGATATTCAGGTTTTGCAGTTATTTTGTGTATAATGCTTTTTGGTACTAAAGTGTGGGGAGGAGTAACCTGAGAGCCAAGGAGGAGGGTGTGTAGCTTTAGTGGCAGCTTATACTACAGAGCAAACTAGGCTTATTATTTATTCTCTAAGAAAAGTCTGTATTTTAGTAGAGGCACAATGAAGGGAATAACCTCCTGGTCTTTATTTTGGAGTGCAATCTTATGTATAATAAGTTATTATCTCCCACCACTGGATTTGTAAGTGAAGTCACTTGACTGACAAGTGGGTCTTATTTCCCTGCAGGAATTTGGAGAACATCCAAATATCATCAAGCTGCTTAATGTCATCCGAGCTCAGAATGACAGGGATATTTACCTGGTTTTCGAATCTATGGGTGAGACCCATCACTGCTTCAGCTATTTACATTCTTTTTCTCTAAGGAGTGAATTTCATTCACTGCCTTGAAAGTAGCAGAATGGAAAGACTCATGTAATGAGATAAATGTGAATGTTGGTGTAGGTAGATGGAAGAGTGAACCAGTGCATGTGATGAAGTTAGTGGGGAAGCAATTGCATAGGAATTGATTTGGAAGTGGGGCAATGGAAGACAGATTGGGAGGGATGAAGTAATATAGAAAAGAAGTGAATGGGTGTCTAGGTGCAATTTTGGGGGTAATGAGGAGATAGTGGGACAGTAAAACAATTTAAGAAGAGAAATGAATGAGTGACTATAGATCAAAGGAGGAAATGTTGAATGGGTGGATGTAATGTAGGATGTGAATGGAACAACAATAAGTTCCATTTGTAACTTTTCAGTTACTGTCTAGTCTTTGCTTTCCCTGCGCTAAATGAAGTTCAGGAAATAGGGCTGCAGTAGTTCAGGAAATAGGGCTATAGCAGATACACCTCTTTCAACTGCTGTCTTGCTGAGCTTCTGTTTAAAAAATGAGCTAGAGAGCTTAGAGTTTGGAGAATAGACTTGATGTCCTAGCTTTGGGTTTCTTTCACTCCCAAACGGTAATTCTCTAATGTTCTATGTTACAGAGACAGATTTACATGCTGTGATCAAGAAGGGGAATTTGCTGAAAGACATCCACAAGTGTTACATCCTCTACCAACTCCTGAAGGCCACCAAATTTATCCACTCAGGGAATGTCATTCACCGGGACCAGAAGGTACATTTGCACTCACTAGTCCTTACCTAAATGGAAAGATTTGTCCTCCATTCAAGACTGGAGTGAAATGATATGTGAGGGAGGGGGAGGGTGAAGGGAGTGAAGAGAGAAGATTCTACAGTCATTATCACATGACCTCTAGTAGGTCATGTATACCTTGTGTGTCATGTAGGTTATATATACCTTTTTGCTCCTAAAAGCACTTGGTCCCTGGCAGGGGGAAGTGAAGCCTGATATGGGTTTTTTATTTCCTTCCTCTCTGCCCTATACAGAGAAGAGACACATTTTTATAAATATGTTTGTGTTCAACTACAGCCCTCAAATATCCTGCTGGATGCAGACTGCTTTGTTAAGCTCTGTGATTTTGGACTGGCTCGCTCCCTGTGTCAGATCCATGAGGACCAAGGCAGCCCTGCACTGACAGAGTATGTGGCAACACGCTGGTACCGAGCCCCTGAGATCTTGCTTTCCTCTCATAGGTAATTGTTTCCCAGTCTTTCAATCTGCCCAATGTCTCTGAGATGGGCTACTTTGAGATGGTTTGGGAACCCAATTTTGGTTTTATTATACACCCTTGAAACACTGTCAAGGAAACTTAACAGTTGAGGTAAAAATCTTATAGTCCACACTTACCGCAAACACCAACACATGCAATCCTCTGTCTCCAGTTCTCTTCACACATACTGTACAACCATACACACTGAAATCCTCTCTCTACACTGGTCTCTTGCACAACAGACAGCCCTGCATTCACCTGCTACTCAGCCCCCACCATTCGCTTGACTTTCCTCACATATACCAAATTATCTTTTTCTCTTCCTACTTTTATAAAATTTGGGAAAATGCCTCAGCCCTGCTTTTCAAGTCTGGCCTTAAGTGTTCCTCAATGGCAAGCTTTTTTCCTTATCTCCTGGTTACTCCATTTGAAAAACTGCTTCCCCAGTCCCTATGGAGGGGCTCTGGGTGGGCTTTGCTCTGTCAATTTTCTTGGTCAAGGAGAAGCTTTTGTACTGTCTGCCATCAGGAAAGGAAGGGGAGGGGATGCTGCTGTTCAGCACCGCAGCACCACCTCTACCAGCAGCATGCAGTAGACATACGGTGACATTGAAAAAAGGCGAGAAATGATTTGTTTTCCTTTTCTTTCATGGGGGGGGGCGGGAGGGGGGTAAATTGACAACATATACCCTGAACCACCCGGGACAATGCTTTTGACTCTTCAGGCATTGGGAGCTCAGCCAAGAATGCAAATACTTTTCGGAGACTGCGGGGACTGTGGATAGCTGGAGTCCTCAGTCCCCAGTCCTTCCCTCCATGAGCATCCATTTGATTCTTTGGCTTTCCATTACGCTTGTCACGCAGCACTGTGAGTCCCTGCTGTGGCCTCTGTCTGGAGATTTTTTTCAAATGCTTTGGCATTTCGACTTCTTGAACGGAGCTCTGATAGAACAAATTTGTCTCCCCATAAAGCGGTCAGATCCAGTATCTCCCATACAGTCCATGTTGATCAGCGCTCCACGCTGGGCAAACAGGAAATGAAACTGAAAAGTTCGCGGGGCTTTACCTGTCTACCTGGCCAGTGCATCCGACTCCAGATTGCTGTCCAGAGCGGTCACAATGGTGCACTCTGGGATAGCTCCCGGAGGCCAATACTGTCGAATTGCGGCCACACTAACCCTAATCCGAAATGGCAATACCGATTTGAGCGCTACTCCCCTCGTCAGGGAGTACAAATATCGATATTAAGAGCCCTTTATATTGAAATAAAGGGCTTCGTTGTGTGGATGGATGCAGGGTTAATTCGGTTTAATGCTGCTAAATTCGGTATAAACGTGTGATGTAGACCAGGCCTTTGTTTGCTAGATTCAGTAGTCCATTATCAAATATTTGTTCCCCATGTAGGTATTTACAGACTGTGATCAACTCACACCTTAGACGTCTCTTAGTTAAACTAAATAGATTGAACTCCTTGAGTCTATTGCTGTAAGGCATGTTTTCCAACCCTTTAATCAATATTGTGGCTCTCCTCTGAACCTCTCCAAATTATCATCATCCTTCTTTAATTTTGGACACCAGAACTGGACCCAGTATTCCAGCAGTGGTTGTACCAGTGCCAAATACATAGGAGAAATAACCCTGCTATTCCTACTCAAGAGTCCCCTGTTCACATTGGGGGCTTATGTTCAGTTGATTATCCACTGTGACACCCAAGCCCCTTTCAAAGTCTGCTTCCCATGATAGAGTTCCTAATCTTGTACATTCTTGTTCCTAGATGTACACATTTACACTTGGCCATATTAAAATGCAAATAGGTTGCTTGCGCTCTGCTTACAAAGCGATCTAGATCATTTGATGTCAGTGATCTATGTATGTAATTTAAAATTGCACTAGACTTACCACCAACCCATGTAAGTCCCCAAAATTTGATATGCTGTCATACATAATAACACTTCTGCTTAGGTCTTGCAAGCCATCTTTTAATCTGTGTGGAGGCATGATATCCCTGCCAATTTGAATTAGTCATTGCAGTTAAATTTCATGAGACATAGTTTTAGATTTTAATACAGTATTTGATACTATCACATCTACTGCATTCCGTTTATCCACTATTTTTTTTAATTATAGCAACAACCTAAAAAGGCTATTGTATTTATCTAGAAAGATTTGTTTAGCCGCTTTTCAAGTGGTTCTTTCTTTTAATATTTGGTTTATTTTTTATTAAGAATAGAAGTTAAATGTCAGCCTTGCTCTTCTGTTGTCTTCACTATGCAAGTTAGTAGTTTAAATAATTAAACATAGATATTGAGTTAAGGAGTATGAATGTTGACAAAGTCTCTTTTATATCATTCTCCCCATTCACTCTGCTTAAGTAATTTTAACTGATTTCTGGATATTTAAGATCCCAAGAGGTTTTGTCATTGACCACACCATGTCAGTTCCCAGAAATCAGTTTGTCTTGGTTTTTTTTTTCCTTTAGTCATATGAGTACCCCAGATTGTTATCTAATTATTATCTTCACCTTTAATTGTGTAATGAACGTCCTCTGACTGCTTATTTCAAATAGGCCTTCACGAGAAATCTCTCGGTTGATTGCTACCTCCATATTTTCTTTGGCTTCCCTTACAGCAACAATCCATCAGCACAGCATCTTCTGTGGGGCAGTTAGACACATTTGACCATCCTGCAAGGAAAACAGAAATAGAAGGGGGTCTCGGGGTTACAGAAGCATATTGTCAGTGTTACAAAAGCATATTGGCGTGTCCTGATAAGTCTCTTCTTTCTTGCAGCTACACAAAGGGTGTGGACATGTGGAGTATTGGCTGTATTCTGGGGGAGATGCTGCTTGGAAAACCTCTTTTTCCTGGAACATCCACAGTGAATCAGATAGAGCAGATCTTGAGTGTCATTCCTGCCCCATCCCAGGAAGGTGAGACTTTTCCATGAAGGGAAGTATTAGCAGCCCAGTTGCAAAAGAGAATGGCTCGTAATTGGCATTCTTGCTCTCTCCCAGGAACTTAGAAGACTGAGCAGTGGAATGTTGGGGACAGTGTGGAAAATAAAACCTTAGGTGATGTGATACAGCAGGGCCAGGGAGCAGTGGGAGAGGGGAGATTTATGTAAGCCTTAGGCTAATTAAAGCATAGTTCCCTGTAAACTAGGGAAGGTTACTAAAGGTTAGTTGGAGCACCTGTAATAAATTAAGGCCCTGTCAGGAACCTAATTAAAAAAAACAAAACCCTGCTTCCAGGCAGACAGGGTGGTGTGAGGAAGGAGAGAGGACTGGAGTTTGGAGGTGTGTTCCTGAGAATTGAAAGACCAGAGAACTGGAGGAAGGGAGACCCTGCCCCAGCAGGGCAGGGAGACTCCATTCCCCAGCATCAAGGACCAAGGGTAACCCTACCCAAGGGGAAAGAAGGTAAGAAACCCGCAGGGGTTGAGAGAGTCTGGGGCTCAGAGTGAGGAGCAAACCCAGACCCTTCCCAACTTCCCTTCTCTACCACCTTCCCAGGCCAGTAGTGAAGCCCTCGGAGCCCCAAGAGCAGGGACAAGGGGTAGCATCCTAGGCGCTCCCTCCTCCCCACTGCTTAGAAAAGCACGGGACCCACCATACCAACTGGCCATTTTGCCACAGTGATCAAATAAGAGATAACATGCTGCTTCTAGCATGCATGGAGGTAGTTGATGACAGAGTTACATATATTAAGGTTGTTAATGTAATAAGTCAGTCAGGCTTCCTGGCCTGGTCACCTGAACACAGAACTGGGAGCCTGAAATTCATAGGTCCTTTTTTTTTTTTTGAGGCCAGAATGGATTATGATGATCATGTAGGCCAGTGGTTCTCAGTCTATTACCATTGTGGGCTGTATATGCAGCTCTCTGTGTTCTGTGGGCCGCAGGTATATTCTCTCTTTCTATAGACACACACGTACGTACGTATGGCCCTGAGGATCATAGAATATCAGGGTTGGAAGGGACCTCAGGAGGTCATCTAGTCCAACCCCCTGCTCATAGCAGGACCAAACCCAATTAAATCATCCCAGCCAGGGTTTTGTCAAGCCTACCTTAAAAACAACTAAGGAAGGATATTCCACCACCTCCCTAGGGAACCCATTCCAGTGCTGCTTCACCCTGCTAGTGAAATAGTGTTTCCTAATATCCAACCTAGACCTTCCCCACTGCAACTTGAGACCATTACTCCTTGTTCTGTCATCAGGTACCACTGAGAACAGTCTAGATCCATCCTCTTTGGAACCCCCTTTCAGCTAGTTGAAAGCAGCTATCAAATCCCCCCTCACTCTTCTCTTCTGCAGACTAAACAATCCCAGTTCCCTCAGCCTCTCAAGGGGGAGAGAGAGCTCAGTGATTTGAGCATTGGCCTGCTAAACCCAGGGTTGTGAGTTCAGTCCTTGAGGGGGCCATTTAGGGATCTGGGGCAAAACTCTTTCAGGGATAATACTTGGTTCTGCTAGTAAAGGCAGCAGTCTGGACTTGATGACCTTTCAAGGTCCCCTGATCGCCATGAGTTTTCGAAGATAATGAAATGAAAATAATGCATAATTTGCAATAATGCAGTCACATCAGCCAACTGCTTTAGCACCCTTGGATGCAGTACATCTGTCCCCATGGCTCGTCTAGCTTTTCTAAATAGTCCTGAACCACTTCTTTCTCCACAGAGGGCTGGTCACCTCCTCCCCATACTGGCTGCCCAGTGCAGTAGTCTGGGAGCTGATCTTGTTCATGAAAACAGAGGCAAAAAAAGCATTGAGTACATTAGCTTTTTCCACATCCTCTGTCACTAGGTTGCCTCCCCCATTCAGTAAGGGGCCCACACTTTCCTTGACCACCACCTTGTCACATGGATGTCACATGGGCCACAGCTGCATGCTGATTGCGCCGCAAGTGGGCTGTAGGTGAGAACCACTGATCTAGGCTAACTGTTTTGCATAATATAGGCTATAGAAGTAGCAAAGAGTGCTGTGGCACCTTATAGACTAACAAACGTATTGGAGCATGAGCTTTCATGGGTGAATACCCACTTCGTTGGATGCGTCCGACGAAGTGGGCTCATGCTCCGATACGTTTGTTAGTCTATAAGGTGCCACAGAACTCTTTTTGCCATTTTTACAGCTCCAGACTAACATGGCTACCCCTCTGATACTTGACAGGCTATAGAATTTCACCCAAAAATTCTTGCATCAAGCCCATACATTGTGGTTGAGCTAGGGCATGGTTTTCTAGAGAGAGTCAGTCTTGATTTTAAAGATTTCCAAGTGATAAAGACTTGACTACATCTTTTGGCAAATTTTTCCAGTGGTTAATTACACTCACTGGGGCTTGTCTATATGAACAGTTAGTAAATTTACAGCACAATAGTGTGCCATGCATTAACAGGCTGTGTGGATGCTGCTGCAACACATTAAGTTCCAGGGTGCACTTTGATCTACTCCCATTTCAAAGTGAAATAAAAGTGGACTATGGAACTTTTAGTGCACAGCAGTTGGGTCCATACAACAAGTTAGCATACTAGCCTGCTGGGCACTATAGACTTACACCCCAGCTTGCCATGTAATAACTGGTCATATAGACAAGCCCACTGTTAAAAATCAGAATCTTATTTCTAGTCTGAATTAATCTGTCTTCAGTTTGCAATCTTATTGTGTTTTTAATCTAGCAGACAAACAGTTCTCTACTATCAGAAGTATTCTCCTCCATGCAGAAATTCCAGGATTATAAACCCTGCTCTTTCACTTACTATCTCTAGAGCAACTGCTATGAATCTTTTTTTTTTTTCTTCAATTTGCAATCTGTTAAATGGGACTCTTACTTATAATACCTCATAAGGTGCTGTGAGGCTACATTCATTAATGTACGTAAAGCAATTGAGATTGGTAAAATATTATTGAATCTTCTCTACCAAAATTAACTCCTTAGGTTCGAATTCAAGATTTCAAGTCACAAACTGCATGGCTCTGGGAATCCTGCCCAGGATGTTCACTAAATCTGTTTTCTGTTGCAGATATTTTAGCTATCCATTCAGACTACAGAGCCTCTGTTATTAACCGCATAAGCTCCAGGTAAGCCTTTTCCATTGTGTTACTAGCAGAAACAAACAGACATTGATATAATGTGGGAAAAAGCTCAGCAACCAGGGGCCAGCAATCATTCACACTCCTGTAGTTACTGTCCTTTGTTCCAGTTACTTCCAGGCATCTCTTGGGGGTGGAAAGGCCATTTCTTGACCAGCTGAAGACAAAATGGAGAGGCTTCCAGGGCCTTTTATATTGTCTCGCTTGTGGGCAGAAACCCCTTTTTTCTTCTGTGCAAAGTCACAGCAACAAGATGGAGTCTGTAGCCACCTGGGCAAGTTACATGTCCATGAATAATTCAGCTTTTTGCAGGCTGATGCCATTGTTTATATGTTAAGTTTGAATGTTCCCAGGAAAGCTCAGATGTTGATTGGCATCTCCCAAAGTCCATTGTCAGTTAAGTGTTTCTTGATAGGACTATTCTCAGTAATTGCCTATTCTCAAGAAGCTGACCAAATGCTTCACTAAGGCCATGGCTACACTTACAGTTTTGCAGCGCTGGTAGTTACAGCTGTGTTCGTACAGCTGTGTAGGGCCAGCGCTGCAGTGTGGCCACACTGACAGCTACCAGCGCTGCAGTGTGGCCACATTTGCAGCACTTGCAGCGCTGTTGGGAGTGGTGCATTGTGGTCAGCTATCCCACAGAGCACCTCGTCCCATTTTGGTGCTGTGGCTTGTGGGAAGGGGAAAGAAGTGTGCAGGTCTTTCCGCTTCCTGTTCCAACGCCCCGTGGTGCTTTGCTACACATTCCAAGCAGTTTGGCGGCATTGTGAGTCTGCAGCACGATTTCTGAGATTTCTGTTACAAATGGAGCCTGAGCTGCTGAGGACCTTGCTGATGAATGTTGCCAGCACATCACGCATGGCAGTGGAGCTATTCCTTCAGCTGCAAAGTGACAGTGAGGAGTCAGACGATGATATTGAAACGCCTGACGCTCAAGACACTCAATTGCTTGTGGAAGTAACAGACATGCTTAGCACCGTGGAACGGCGCCTTTGGGCTCGGGAAACCAGCAGTCAGTGGTGGGATCACATCGTCCTGCAAGCCTGGGATGACAAGCAGTGGCTGCAGAACTTTCGGATGAGAAAAGCCACTTTCATGGGACTGTGTGCTGAGCTCGCCCCTACCCTGCGGCACAGGACACGAGATTGAGAGCTGCCCTGCCAGTGGAGAAGTGGGTGGCTATTGCAATCTGGAAGCTGGCAACTCCAGACAGCTACCGATCGTTGGCGAACCAGTTTGGAGTGGGAAAGTCCACCGTTGGAATGGTGCTGATGCAAGTTTGCACGGCCATTAATCGCACCCTGCTAAGAAGAACTGTGACTCTGGGGAATGTGCAGGACATTGTGGATGACTTTGCACAAATGGGTTTCCCTAACTGTGGAGGGGCAATAGATGGGACGCATATTCCTATTCTGTCCCCACCCCACCTGGCATCAGAGTACGTTAATCGCAAGGGGTATTTCTCCGTGGTTCTGCAAGCGCTTGTGGATCACTGTAGGCGTTTCACTGACATTTACTCAGGGTGGCCTGGAAAGGTGCATGATGCACGCATCTTTCGGAACAGTGCCCTGTTCAGGAAGCTGAGGGCCGGGACTTTTTTCCCAGACCGCAAGATCACAGTAGGGGACGTCGAAATGCCCACTGTGATCCTTGGAGACCCTGCTTACCCCTTAATGCCTTGGCTCATGAAACCGTATACAGGGAAGCTTGACAGGAGCAAGGACCGGTTCAACTACAGGCTGAGCCGGTGCAGAATGACTGTGGAGTGTGCTTTTGGCCGTTTGAAAGGCCGCTGGAGGTGTCTTTATGGGAAGCTAGATTTGGGGGAAAGCAGCATCTCCGCTATTATATCCGCGTGCTATACCCTCCATAATATTTGTGAAGGGAAGGGTGAAAGATTCAGTGAGGAATGGACCTCCGAGGTTCGACGCCTAGAGGATGAATTTGCACAGCCAGAGAGCAGGGCTACTAGAGAGGCCCAGGAAAGGGCTTCAAGGATTAGGGATGCCTTAAGGGAGCAATTTGATGCTGAGAGCCAACAGTAACGTTTGGTGCCTTTGCTGTGCTCCTTTCTACCTTGGGGTACAATATTTACCACTTCCTGCAATAATAAAACATATTGTAAAAGCCATAAAATCCTTTATTCAAAGTACAGTACATAAAAGGCCAGGGGGGTTAGGGTGGTGGACTGTACATTCAGAGGTTTGAATATGTCCTGTTTGGATTACTGTTCAATGTCTGCTGCACTTCAGGATTACTATGCTGCAGAGTAATGGGGGTGGAGTGCACAGGGTAAGAATTGTAGTTATCAGGGCTGGTAGGTGATCGTACAGGTGTTGGGGGCAGCTGGGGGTAATAAGAAACTGGCTGCTGGAGAAAGGTGTTTTATGCAAATACTGGGGAACAAGAAAGAGAGCTTTGGGAGGGGTGTGGGTTACCACGGTACAGATCTGCCTGCATGGCTGCGAGAGACTCGAAAGAGTCAGTTTGGTGAGCCAGGAGGCTTATCATGTGCTTTGAGGTTTTTTTGGTAGCCAATTCCTTTCTCCTGCTTTCTGTTTGCCTCCACTCATACATTTTCTCTCTCCATTCCTGCGTCTTCCTACTGTCTCTGTTGTAGTGATTCATAACTGCTTTGATCAACTCCTCTTTTGATTTTCGTGGATTTTTTTCTCAAGTTCTGCAAGCGACGTGAGGCCGGTGATCCGGCTGCATTAGTCAAGGTCACTAAAAAAAACATAGATAGAAACATGTAATACACCGAGGCTACATTGTTTATTATCACACAGTGAAGGAGTTTGTAGACTTTTTGTAGCATAATTTCCCACATACCTGACATAACACAGAGAGGCCAGGGAAGCGAAGGCATGGCGAGCAATGAGGTGTTTCTGCCCCGACTTCACCTGGGAGGGGGAACTGAGTGATGGCTCACTGGGGTTTATCTGCACTGGGTACATGAGGTAGCTGGTGGCCTGCACAGGGGACAGTAGGGAACATGAAGGTGGCGAGCTGCTGGCGGGGGCGGTCCGCGGAACTGCCGGCCTGCTGGTGAGGGGGGGATGCACCACGGGGTTGGCTGCCTGCTGGAAAGGGGGGGGAGACCGGAGCGCACCGCGGGGCTGGCTGCCTGCTGGAAGGGGTGGGGGGAGACCGGAGCGCACCGCGGGGCTGGCTGCCTGCTGGAAGGGGTGGGGGGAGACCGGAGCGCACCGCGGGGCTGGCTGCCTGCTGGAAAGGGGTGGGGGGAGACCGGAGCGCACCGCGGGGCTGGCTGCCTGCTGGAAAGGGGGGTGGGGAGACCGGAGCGCACCGCGGGGCTGGCTGCCTGCTGGAAAGGGAGGGGGGGAAGACCGGAGCATACCGCGGGGCTGGCTGCCTGCTGGAAGGGTGTGGGGAGACCGGAGCGCACCGTGGGGCTGGCTGCCTGCTGGAAAGGGGCCGGGGGAGGGAGAGTGGAGCGCACCGTGGGGCTGGCTGCCTGCTGGAAAGGGGTGGGGAGACCGGAGCGCACCGCGGGGCTGGCTGCCTGCTGGAAAGTTGGGGGGGAGACTGGAGCGCACCGCGGGGCTGGCTGCCTGCTGGAAAGTGCGGGGGGAGACTGGAGCGCACCGCGGGGCTGGCTGCCTGCTGGAAAGGGGGTGGGGGGAGACCGGAGCGCACCGTGGGGCTGGCTGCCTGCTGGAAGGGGGTGGGGAGACGGGAACGCACCGCGGGGCTGGGAGGGGACCGCGAACCTGGCGCCCTGCACTCAAGTATCCTTAAATTCTCAACAGGGTTTCCTACTGCCAGATATATCACTGCTGCGTGTTACCTGGGAAGAGAGGGAGGGTCTTCTACAGTAATGTGGATTCCGCCCTGGCCCCTATGCAGCTTGCCTGTGTGCAGCCATGGTCCCCCCACCCCTCGCTGCACAGTGGATCGGACGAGTTAGCCTGACCGGAATAAGGACCACGGTGGCTCTCCCTATAAACTTGCGAAAGCACATTGCCCACGCTCTGGCTGCAACTTCTCAAGAGATTACCGAGGCAGATTACAGAGACATGATAGAGCAAATCAATGGGCTATTCCACATTTAGGCATGCATGCAGGCAGCCATAACCCAAACCGTCCTCTCCCAAAACATAAAAATCTGCTTATCCCGAGCACGCTCCTCAGCTTCTTCCTCACCAGCAACTTTCAGCTGCTGCGACTGGCTAGCCTCCTCCTGGCTTGAGAAGAGCTCCTGGCTGCATGCCTCCTGGGACTCCGGGGTGTCTCCCTCCACCACAGTAGCCTGACTCTCGGCTTCCTCTACACCCTCCCCCACTTCTCCCTGCTCTGAACTCTCCATCGTGCTCCTAGGATTGGCAGTGGGGTCACACCCAAGTATGGCATCCAGCTCCTTGTAAAAACGGCAGGTTGTGGGGGCAGCTCCTGAGCGGCGATTTCCCTCACGGGCTTTGCAGTAAGCACTGCGCAGCTCCTTAATTTTTACCCTGCACTGCAACGCGTCCCGTTCATGGCCCCTTCTCAGCAAGGACTGTGAAATCTGCCCAAAGGTATCGTAATTTCTCCGGCTGGAGCGCAGCTGTGCTTGCACAGCTTCCTCATCCCAAACACTGATGAGATCCTGCAGCTCGGAACTGTTCCATGCTGGGGCTCGTCTGGGGCGTGGAGGCATGGTCACTGATTGATTGATTGATTGCACTCCACACCTGGCTGAGCAAACAGGAAGGGGATTTTTAAAATTCCCAGAGCATTTAAAGGTGGGGTCAGCTGAGGCCAGGGCAGTGGAGTGTGCATGATTACCAGAGAGGCTTATAAGGTATGCTGGGATACTCCTTATACCCCGGAGGTCAATAAAAGCGCTGGTGGGCGTCCACACTTGCTGACCAGCGCTGGTGATCCAGCGCTGGAATCCCTACACCCGAGGCTCGACCGGGTGTACAGCCAGCGCTGCAACCAGGGAGTTGCAGCGCTGGCCGTGCTTTGCAAATGTGGCCACATCCTAAGTTGCAGCGCTGTAACCCCCTCACCAGCGCTGCAACTCTCTAGTGTAGCCATGGCCTGAGGCTGCTTAGAATCAAATGCATTGAGATACAAGTACATAACCAATATTCAAAACTTCAAAGGCAAAAATGATACACACATACAGCATAATCATAACCAGCAAACTACAACCTGTACAAGACCTGGGGCAACCATAGGACCCTGGTTGCAACAATGATCTATGCAGTCACAGTTCGTCAATAACATTGCAGTATAGTCTTTTATAGCAGAAGATCCCTGCATGAAAGTCTCAGATCATATCAAAGATGATATTAAGTCTCTCTCTTTGGGGGAAGAGAGAGAGTTAAGATGGTCTTTGATAGTTGTTGTTGAAGTCCAATCATCTTTTCTTTAAGACAAAGCCAGACAACTTGCTGAAATACGGAGAAAAAAGATCAGCAAAGACAGAAAATGCAGCTTCTGTCTCTAATGCTTTCTTTCCCTTGCAGTCCAGTTGCTGGAAAATTATAGGCCCAGCACATGGTCTTATCAGCCACTCTTAACAGTTGGGAAACTTTTACCAGCATTAGGCTATTTAGGACATTACTTTTGCTGTGACCAGGGAAGCAGCTAATATTGCAAAAGGTAGAGCTTTCTTGGAGGCTAAATCAGACTCTTATCAGACAAAAAGAAGATAGGAAAGAGGAGAAAAAGGGTGGGGAAAGAAAATGACACTCCAGGGAGGGGAAGTGGAACCCAGAGTGTAGATTCTAGGTGGTGGTCAAGATTTAGTTGAAGCTGGTGGATGGGGTGATATCTCTGGCTTGATCTGGTCAGGACACCTTTCAAGGTCAGGACAATAAAGTCTCAGTGGTGTCTTAGTGGATCCCAGGACACTAGGAGACTGGTAGCAGCCATCATGGTGAATCTTCCTTCTCCTAATTCACTGTCCTGTTGTCTGTCACAGTGGCAACCCATGACACTTCCAGGAACTTGAGGACATCTTGTTCAACTTCTTTAAGTTAAGAAATCCAGTGTGTGTCCAAATTTTGCTTGCTTTCATAAACAATTTTGGCTTTAGTTCCTCCTACTACTAATTTAATATTGCTAACTAGTCACCTTGAGTGGGATCCGCGCATACAAGGACTTAAAGAGGAAGGAAAAGTTACTTACCTTACAGTAATCGTGGTTCTTAAATAAATTTTGTTCATTTGATCCCACGATCCACACACCCCGCCCCCATCTCTATTTCTGAGTCTTATCCTAATAGGGTTTCTAAATTAGGGAAAGGCAGTTGGAGAGGCACAAAGATATGTAGGGTGCAGGCATGCCCCGATAGACACTGCGGGTCAAAAATTCTGATCTCATTCATGAGGTACATATGTACCTTAGGAGGGATCCACACAGATAAATCATCTCAAACTGCAGTTATTGTAAGGTAAGTAGCTGTTCTTTTCATGTACAACTTTAACTCTGACCACTATATGTGTGTATCAACAGCCAACATCGAAGTATTACATTCTTTATCATGTATAACATGAATCATTATATTCAAAGAACACCATAACCACTAACCATCCCTTCCACACAACAGAAACAGATAAATACAAATAAACAGGACGAGTGACAAATGGAGAGATGATACTGTTGAGTATCCAGTCTAGAGGTGACGGATTCTTCCTAGAAGGGGAGGGCACAAGACCCTGCCCCCTCCATGGCTCCACCCTTGCCCCTCCTCTTTCCCACAAGACCCTGCCCCCCAGCCAAGCCAGAGCTGGGTCAGGGAGCCTGGGCCCCTTCCTACTAGGGTGGGGGCACCAGAGAGCAGCCACCTGCCTATGTCCCTACCCCCTGTGCCCCCCACCCAGGGCAGGTGGAGGGTCTGTGGCTCCCCACAGGTGCCCGCGTGGCTCTTACCCCAACTTAGTTCTGGCTTCCAGGCTGGCTTGGGGGCGGGGCCTCAGGGGCCAAAGAGCAGTAGCCAGGCCATGGTAAGAGCTGCCCGGGGAGCTGCAGACCCTCTATCTACCCTGATCAGGGGGCCCACAGTGTAGGGACATGGATCGGGGGCTGCTCTTGGGCCCCGCTACCCTGGGCTGGTGGAGGGTCTGTGTCTTCCCACGGCTTCCTGGGCTGGGCCCCAGCTTCTGGCCTGGCCGGGGGTGGGCCCATGTGGGGGAAGAAAAGGGGCGAGGGGTGGGCTAGGCCTGGCCTGTAGCGAAAAGTGGACTGGCCAGATCTGTCAACTTTCAAAAGCAGGAGGGCTAACATGGCCCTTTCGCCTCCCCTATTCTGCTGCCCCCAATCCATTCACCCAAAAGGTCATTACCATGACATTGCAACACAGTTAAAAATAGTGATGATTTTTTTAATTTGAACTGACTTTTAAAAAAACTTAAATCAGTTTTTATGTATGTGTTCTTAGCGATTTACATCTATCTTAAATTCCTAACAAGATATTTTGCTTTTTTTCGTTGCTTAGTTTTGTAACTGTTCGTAAGAAAGAAAAATGTTTCCATGTCATTAACTAGCTAGGTTGGAGACCTCACAATAATCTAGTTATATGAGAATGACAAGGTGTGGCTGGGTCATGACAAATGTTAAGATTAGGTCATAGAAGTCACAGAATCTGACTTTCAGTGAGCTCTGTGACATTGAGGATCCTGCAGCTGCCTGGCCTCCGTGGGTGGCGGGACCCCCTGCAGCTCACAGCCGGTGGCGGCAGAGGGACCCTGGAGCTGTTCAGCAGCCACCAGTGGAGGGCCCTTCCCCCCCACAACTCCCCAGCCGCCACTGCTGGCAGTGGCCTCCTACAAATCCCCAGACTCTGTTGCTGGCAGGGGCTCCCTGCAGCTTCCCTGCCTCCGTGGATGGTGGGGGATCCCCCTCCTGCAGCTCCCAGCCCCAAAGGGCAGGGGGGGGGCGCCTTCTCCCAGCAGCTGGGCAATCGGATCCCTGCAGCTCCCAGCCACTGTGGCAGGGAGTGGGAAGGGCAGGGTGCTGTACCCTCCTCCCTCTGCATTTCGTCAGGGATGTTTTTATTAAAAGTCAAGGACAGGTCGCAGCTTCCATGATTTTTTGTTTATTATCTGTTCCTGACTTTTACCAAAAACATCCCTGACAAAACGGTAGCATTAGTCACAAACCACTCCTTGGGAGTGAAATCTGGGGTTAGGAGTTACCTCCATGAGATTCCCACGGTTGAGATACAGGGTTTTGCAGTGAAATTGGGCACTGAGAGTTACAACTTTGATTCTTGCCTTTCAGACGACGAGTGACAATTGAGGAAATTTTACCCTCCTCTACCTCCGCTCATGCCTTGGACCTTCTAAAGAGGCTCTTAGTATTTAACCCTGATAAACGGCTGACCGCAGAAGAAGCCCTGCAACATCCCTATGTGAAAAGGTGAGGGCAATACCAGTGTGAAATTTCCCAACCCCCTCTCCAAGCCTCTTGTGTAGCTGCTACCAGCACAAGTTTCCCTTCTGCCATGTGAAATGGTGAAGGTAATGGTAGTTTTCAATCCGCTTTCTTCTACTCTTCATGTGAGAAGATGAGGGTGCCTTAGTATGTGATATTTCAGATATCTCTCTCTCTCTCTCTGTTGTAGCTCTCAATGGTTTCTGATGTGTCACCCTCTCATGTATAATAGGAGTATAATTAACACCAGTCAAGCTGGCTTTATGGAAAATAGATCTTGTCAAACTTGATCTAATTTTTTTATGAGATTACAAGTTTAGTTGATAAAGATAATTGTGTAGATGAAAGAGACTTAGGCCTGAATGCACAAATGGAGTTAAGTCCCTAAGTCCTGGTTTTGGCAGCTCTGTAATGCACCCTTGCCCCTGACCAAACCCTGCAGGGGCCTAAATTCACTTAGCACCTACATTTTTTTGAGTAAAACTTCCCTTGATGCATGTGTTTCTGCCTCTGTTTATGTACACTGCTGCCTCCCTCCAGGCAGCTAGATGCCTATTTCTTAGCTGAGCCACAGAGCAATTCACAGACCAGGGGAAGATAAACATTTGGCCATTTAAGTTCTGTGCAGGGCCTGATTGGGCAGGTATAATCAGAGGTCGCCTACCAGTTCAGGGCTCTCAGGTGAGTTCACACAAACTATTTGGGGAGGAAGAGGAAGAAGACTTACCTCATAAATTCTAGCCCAGTGGTTAGGGTGCTCACCTAGGATATGGGAGACCCCGGGTTCAAGTATCCCCCTCCACCTATAGGGGAGAAGAGATTTGAACTAGGATCAATGATGTTCAATATTTTTATCAAAGATCAGGAAGTACATGTAAAAGCTGCAAATTTTATCAGCAATGATAGAGGTTGACAGTGCGATAAATAATGATCGGGACAGGGCAGGTAGAGCTTTGAAATCTGGACCCATTTAAATAAAATGTTTTAATAAAGCCAAATGCAAGATTATATATCTAGAAACAAAGAATGCAGGCCATACTTAGAGAATGCAGGGCTGTATCCTGGACAGCAATGCTTCTGAAAAGTATTTAGGGGTCATAGTGAACAAGCAACTCAACATAAGCTTCCAGTGAAATGCTGTGGCAAAAAGGGCTAATGTGATCCTTGGATGCATAAACGGGAGCAGGCGTAAGGATGTGATTTTTACCTTTGTATACAGTGTTAGTGAGATTGATATTGGAAAACTGTCCAGTTCTGGAGTCATCTTTTTTAAAAGGGATGTCAAAATATTGGAGAGGGTGCAGAGAGGCGATAAAAAATTATTTGAGGAGTGGAAAAATCTTTCAGTGAGAGACTTAGCCCTGGCCTACACTGCGGGTTTAGGTCAAATTTAGCAGCGTTAGATCGATTTAATCCTGCACCCGTCCACACGATGAAGCCATTTTTGTCGACTTTAAGGGCTCTTAAAATTAATTTATGTATTCCTCCCCAATGAGGGGCTTAGTGCTGAAATCAACATTGCCAGGTTGAATTTGGTGTTGTGTGTACGCAATTCGACAGTATCGGCCTCCGGGAGCTATCCCAGAGTGCTCCATTGTGACTGCTCTGTATGGCACTTTCAACTCAGATGCACTAGCCAGGTATACAGCAAAAGCCCAGGGAACTTTTGAATTTCATTTCCTATTTAGCCAGTGTGGCAAGTTCATCAGCACAGGTGACCATGCAGTCCCAGAATCGCAAAAGAGCTCCAGCATGGACCGAACTCGAGGTACTGGATATGATCGCTGTTTGGTGAGACAAATCTGTGCTATCAGAACTCTGTTCCAAAAGACAAAATGCCAAAATATTTGAAAAAATCTCCAAGAACATGATGGACAGAGGCTACAACAGGGACCTGCAGTAGTGCTGAGTGAAAATTAAGGAGCTCAGGCAAGCCTACCAAAAAATGAAAGACGCAAACGGCTGCTCCGGGTCAGAACCCCAGACAGGCTGCTTCTGTGATGAGCTGCATGCAATTCTAGGGGGGGCCTCCTACCTCTATGCCACCACTGTCCGTGGCCACCTGCAAGTGGGGAGTCTCATGCACAGGGATGAGTTTTGGGGACAAGGAAAATGAGGATAGTGCACAGCATGCAAGCGGAGAAACCATTCTCCCTGACTGCCAGGAACAGTTTATCACCCTGGAGCCAATATCCTCCCAACCCTCCCAAGGCGGGCTCACGGACCATGAAACCGGAGAAGGCACCTCTGGTGAGTGTACTTTTGTAAATATAAACACGCTTGCTATTAAACCATGCATTAATGATTGATTTTCCCTGAAGACTCGGGATGCATTCGCAGCCAGTACAGCCCCTCCTTTTAAATGGTCAACCCAACGGGTGCTTGGTATGGGAAAGGAGGGTGCTGCTGTTTGAAACCATTACCACAAGTTATGAAGGTTGAAGTTGAAAGACTGTGGCTTACCATGGCTGCCTGCAAGCCGAATTCTGTTGCCTGGCCCTGCATGTGTGATCTCTCTCACTAAACTGGCAGGCCCTCAATATAAGAGGCAAAATGTGACCTTGTACTGAAAGCACATGTGCTATGCAATGTTAACAGCTTGGTTCACCATGAAAGAGGTTACCAATTGTTCTCTAAAATGTGTCTTTTTAAATACTACTCTGCCTTTTTTTTCCTCCCACAGCTGCAAATGTTTCAGCGCTCCCCCTATCATCTCCATCCCAGAGGCTAGCTCAGATAAGAAGGCAAAAAAAACACACTCATGATGAAGTGTTCTCTGAGCTCATGCAGTCCTGCTGCACTGAAAGAGCTCAGCAGTATGCATGGAGGCAAACAATGTCAGAGTCCAGGAAAGCAGAAAATGAATGCGAGGACAGGAGGGACAAGCGAGATGAGAGGTGGCGGCAGCGTGATGAGAGGAGGCAGGATGCAATGCTGAGGCTACTGGGGGATCAAACTGATATGCTCCAGCGTCTGGTGGAGAAGCAGGAAAGGCATCAGGAGCACAGACCACCGCTGCTACCCCTGTGTGACTGCCCGCCCTCCCCAAATTCCATAGCCTCCTCATCCAGACGCCCAAGAACGTGGGGGTGGCTCCAGGCACCCAACCACTCCACCCCAGAGGACTGCCCAAGCGACAGAAGGCTGGCATTCAATAAGTTTTGAAGTGCAGTGTGGCCTTGTCCTTCCCTTATCCACCAACCCACCCGGTGTTTCCCTCCTCCTCTGCCCCTTCTGGGCTACCTTGGCAGTTATCCCCCTATTTGTGTGATCAAATAATAAAGAATGCTTGATTTTGAAACAATAATGACTTTATTGCCTCTGCTAGCAGTGATCAAAGGGGGGAGGGCGGTTGGCTTACAGGGAAGTAGAGTGAACCAAGAGGGCAGGTTTTCATCAAGGAGAAACAAACAGAACTGTCACACTGTAGCCTGGCCAGTCATGAAACTGTTTTTCAAAGCTTCTCTGATGCACAGCGCGCCCTGCTGTGCTCTTCTAATTGCCTTGGTGTCTGGCTGCACATAATCAGTGGCCAGGCCATTTGTCTCCACCTCCCACCCCACCATAAACGTCTCCTCCTTACTCTCACAGATATTGTGGAGCACACAGCAAGCAGCAATAACAATTGGAATATTGGTTTTGCTGAGGTCTAACCGAGTCAGTTAACTGCGCCAGCGTGCTTTTAAACGTCCAAATGGGCATTCTACCACCATTCTGCACTTCCTCAGCCTATAGTTGAGCAGCTCCTTACTACTGTCCAGGGTGCCTGTGTATGGCTTCATGAGCCATGGCATTAAAGGGTAGGCTGGGTCCCCAAGGATAACTATAGGCATTTCAACATCCCCAACAGTTATTTTCTAGTCTGGGAAGTAAGTCCCTTCCTGCAGCTGTTCAAACTGACCAGAGTTCTTGAAGATGTAAGCGTCATGTACCTTTCCTGGCCATCCCATGTTGATGTCAGTGGAATGTCCCTTGTGATCCACCAGTGCTTGCAGTACCTTTGAAAAGTACCCCTTGGGTTTATGTACTGGCTGCCAACGTGGTCTGGTCCCAAGATAGGGATATGCGTTCCATCTATCGCCCCACCACAGTTAGGGAATCCCATTGCAGCAGAGCCATCCGCTATGACCTGCACATTTCCCAGAGTCACTACCCTTGATAGCAGCAGCTCAGTGATTGCATTGGCTACTTGGATCACAGCAGCCCCCACAGTAGATTTACCCACTCCAAATTGATTCCCGACTGACCGGTAGCTGTCTGGTGTTGCAAGCTTCCAGAAGGCTCTCACCACTCGCTTCTCAACTGTGAGGGCTGCTCTCATCTTGGTATTCTTGTGCTTCAGGGCAGGGGAAAGCAAGTCACAAAGTTCCATGTAAGTGCCCTTACGCATGCGAAAGTTTCGCAGCCACTGGGAATCATCCCAGACCTGCAACACTATGCGGTCCCACCAGTCTATGTTTGTTTCCTGGGCCCAGAATCGGCGTTCCATGGCATGAACCTGCCCCATTACCACCATGATGTCCAAATTGCCAGGACCCATGCTTTGAGAGAAGTTCTGAGTCCATGTCCTCATCACTATCGTGACTGCACTGTTGTCGCCTCCTCGCCTGCTTTTGCAGGTTCTGGTCCTGCACATAGTGCAGGATAATGCATGGGATGTTTACAGTGCTCACAACAGCAGCGGTGAGCTGAGCGGGCTCCATGCTTGCTGTGGTGTGGCATCTGCAGGAATGTAGAGGTGCAGCGGAAGTGGTGGATGACAACGGGTGCCATGAGAATAGATATTTATACCGAACGACGAGAGGACCTGCAAGATGGATTCATGGCATCAGGAGAGCAGAGTTGCAGTGGAAGCAGTGGTTGGATGATGATGGTTAGCAGTCCTACTGCACCGTCTGCTGAAAGCAGTATGGTGCCTGCACGGAAAAAAGGCGTGAAACAATTGTCTGCTGTTGCTTTCACAGAGGGAGGGGCGACTGATGACATGTACCCAAAACCACCTGTGACAGTGTTTTTGCGCCATCAGCTGTTGGGAGCTCAACGCAGAATTCCAATGTGTAGCGGAGACTGCGGGAAAGCTACTCACAGTGCAACGCTCTGAAAGTCGATGCTAGCAGTGGTACTGTGGATGCACTCTGTGGACTTATAGAATATCAGGGTTGGAAGGGACCTCAAGAGGCCATCTAGTCCAACCCCCTGCTCAAAGCAGGGCTAATCCCCAGGCAGTTTTTTACCCCACTTCCCTAAATGGCTCCCTCAAGGATTGAACTCACAACCTTGGGTTTAGCAGGCCAATGCTCAAACCACTGAGCTATCCTTCCCCCTGGTGCAGTAGGACTTAATGTGCTTAGTGGGGACACATGCAATGGACTGTATTAAAATCGCTTCCTAAAAATCAACTTCTATAAATTCGACCTAATTTCGTAGTGTAGACACCTTACCCTTAGAGAGCTCAATCCGTTTAATTTATCAAAAAGATTAAGAACTGACTTGATTATGGTGTATAAGTACTTCTTAGAGGAGAAAATACTGGGTTCTAAGAGTTCTTTAATATGGCGAAGAAAGGCATAACAAGAACCAGTGGCTGAAAGCAGAAGCCAGACAATTTCAAATTAAAAATTACGCACAGATTTTCAACAGTGAGGGCCATTAACTATTGGAATAAACTCCGAAGAGAAGTGGTTGGTTGTCTATCTCTCTTGAAGTCTTCAGATCAAGATTACATGCCTATCCAGGAGATATTCTTTGGTCAAACAATTTATTGGGCACAATACAGGGGTAACTGAGTGAAATCCTATAGGCTATGTTATACAGGAGGTCAGATTAAGTCTAATGCTCCATTCTAGCCTTAAAATCTATTAATATCTAGTGCCTCTCCTTTTGTGTGTTTGTGTGTGTGTTCTTGCACATGCATTGTTCACTCTCAGATTTCATGATATATTTGTCATCTTCTTGGTAGGTTCCACTGCCCCGCCAAGGAGCCCTCTCTGGACTACGATGTGATTCTTCCTTTAGATGACGATATCCAGCTGTCTGTGGCAGAATATCGGAATAAACTGTATGAGGTAGCTCCTCTTATTCTGCTTCCTATAACACTACTTCTCCAGATTACCTGCCACCTGTTCCACAGACATTCAGTCCTGCCTATCTCCTCCTCCCATTCACCTTCCACCCATCCCTAGTCCTGCACTTATACCCGACCTTGCTCATCACACTGTCCCATGCTGCTACATCTTCGGGAGGGGGGAGAATAACTTGAAACCCACATTCTCAGTTGGAGAGAGAGAGATATGTGGAGAAGGAATGTCTAGGAGAGACTGAGGTTTGATGGTGGAAAGTAAATTAGACTTGAATTTTTGTAGTTCAATAGGATAGTAAAAATGCCAACGAAATTCTTGGCTGCACACAAAGAAATATGATACAAAGCAATGAGATAAAGGGAAAGGAGGATCAGTGGTGGGACTCAGAGAGGGGCTGATAAGATTAGAATAGTGTCCAAAGAAGATGGTCTTAGCAGTATTATATTGTATGTCCTAGAATGGGGTGATGTGGACGCTGGGAAGAGCAGAGAGAAGTATGACACCATAATCAAGACAAGAACATAAGAACGGCCATATTGGGTCCGACCAGTGGTCCATTTAGCTCAGTATCTTGTTTTTTGACAATGGCCAATACCAGGTGCTTCAGAGGGAATGAAAGAACAAGACAATCATCAAGTGATCCATCCCATCACCCATTCCCAGCTTCTGGCAAATGGAGGCTAGGGACACTTCAGAGCATGGTTTTGCATCCCTGCCCATCCTGGCTAATAGCCATTGATGGTCCTATCCTCCATGAACTTACCTAGTTCTTTTCTGAACCTTGTTATAGTCTTGGCCTTCACAACATCCTCTGGCAAAGAGTTCCACAGGTTGACTGTGAATTGTGTGAAGAAATACTTCCTTTTATTTGTTTTAAACCTGCTGCCTATTAGTTTCATTTGTGACCCCTAGTTCTTGTGTTATGAGAAAGGCTAAGTCAGTGGTTCTCAGTCAGGGGTACATGTACCCCTGTGGGTATGCAGAGGTCTTCCAAGGGGTACATCAACTCATCTAGATATTTGCCTAGTTTTACAGGTTACATTAAAAGCTCTAGTGAAGTCAGTACAAACTAAAATTTCATACAGATAATGACTTGTTTATACTGCTCTATATACTATACACTTAAGTGTAAATACAATATTTATATTCCAATTGATTTATTTTATAATTACATGGTCAAAATGAGAAAGTAAGCAATTTTTCAGTAATAGTGTGCTGTGACACTTTTTTTGTATTTTTGTCTGATTTTGTAAGCAAGTAGTTTTTTAAGTGAGGTGAAACTGGGGGTACACAAGACAAATCAGACTCTGGAAAGGGGTACAGTAGTCTGGAAAGGTTGAGAACCACTGGGCTAAATAACACTTCCTTGTTTACTTTCTTCACACCAGTCATGATTTTATCGATCTCTATCATATCCCTCCTTAGTCATCTCTTTTCCAAGCAGAAAAGTTCCAGTCTTGTTAATCTGTCCTCATATGGAAACTGTTCCATACCCCTAATCATTTTCGTTGCCCTTTCCGTACCTTTTGCAATTCCAATATATCTTTTTTTGAGATGTGGCGACCAGCTCTGCACACAGTATTCAAGATTAAATAACTATCCTGAGTCGTTTTGTATCCTTGACAAAGTGAGTCATCTCATTGTTTACCCCTTTTTCCAGATCATTTATGTATCAAGAAATTGAGAGCCTGAATGAGACCTTTAGTTGCACAGATAAAAGAAAAATATTGACTTTAGACACCATTTGGATGATCAGGGTAAGGGAAGCATCTAAGAAAAACCTGCGTTACAACCTTGAGTGATAAGGAAGATAGTGGTTTTGTCAATGGTGATGGAGAATGGGGAAAATTAAGTTGGCTTTGAAGGGAAAATAAGGAATCTGACTTTGGCCATGTTAAGTTTAAGTTCATAGTGAGACAGTCATGAAGAGACATTCAAAACAGGCTGAGGTCCAGGATAGGACGGAAGAAAACTAGTCAGGAGTGGAGAGAGAGATTTATGAGTAATCAGTGCAGAGAGGATGTTTGAAATGGTGTGAGTGAATTAAATTATCCAAAGGCAGAGTCTATAGTGTTAAAGAGGAGGGAGTGTCCTGAGAAACTCTCATGGGTAGTGGGAGAAGAAGCAAACAAAAGAGACATTGAAGTAGTGGTCAGAAGTAGGAGAACCAGGGTAGGAAGGTCAATAAGGGAACAGTGTAAAAAAGGGAGAGCATGACTGTCAGCATTGAATACAGCAGAGAGGTCTAGGAGGATGAGTACGTGCCTTGAGTCTTGGCTGGGAAGAGGTCATTAGAGATGTTAATGAGAGGAGTTTCAGTGGAGCAGAGAGGTCAGTAGCTGGATTGGAGGGGATCTGGGATGGGCAGGAGAAGAATGTGTGAGGTAGTGGGCGTAGGTTGGACATTCGTTGAGTTTAGAAGTGAGAGGGAGATGAGGGTAGTAGCTAGAGAGGCAAGGAGGGGATGAGGTTTTTTTATATTATATTTTTTTTATTATTATTTCTTAAAGAATGGAGAGGATAAATCTTAAATTGTAAGACAAAGGATTAGGCATATGGTGAGAAGTAGTGTAGGAGAGTAGGCAAGGGGTGTAAGGGCGATGGAGGTGAGGGGATGGGTTCACAGGAATGGCTGGAGGGGTTAGAAGTGAACAGGCAAGTAACCTAAAAAATGGTTATATGGGAGAAGGGTATCATGACAAAGTTTGTTGATTTCCCTCTTCATCTCTCCCCCTGCTCATTGGAAAGATTCTGCATGAACAAGAGGAGGTATGGAAGGAGGGTTTGGAGTTAAGGGGAGAGTTAGACATTGAAAGGAGTGAATTGTTATCCGCACAATTTAGGGCTCTCCTCCCCCTCCCCACCCTTTGGGCACTCAGGAAGTAAGGGACCCAATTTTATATCCCTTCCCAGTGGACTCAGGGCTTTACATGTCTGCGGGACTTTTGCCTAAAGAAAGATCCTTACACAGTAATATCCTTCTTCTGTTAATTTACCACTTTTCTCAAAATTGCTTTTCAAGCAGTTGCAAAGTATCAGTAGCAAAGTTACAAAATCAGTCAAGCTGTTTCCCAACATAATTTTTAACCCTTCTCCCTTTCCAGGTGTTTCCTTTCCTTTGGACATATTATCGTAAATTAACTCTCAAACTATGACACAGGCATTTGTAGGGAGGCACCCCAACACACCGTCTTTTACCTTCTATTGCAATAGATAAACTGTTCGTACCATTCGTCATCTTCCTCTCCACCAATCCTTGCTGGGGCTTCCAATTCTGTTACTTTGGTTCTAAAAACCCAAAGATCTTGGTAACTTACTCTTGGTGAGGCAGTGGCAGGAAATAAATCAATCGAAACACGGCCATCCGACCAATAGGTGTCTGGCACAAACAGTACTTACCTATGTCTGCAACAGGTTAGTAAAACACCCCCAAAATCAGTAATTACCAAATTCTGGAGCAGTCTTTGAGTGGTACAACCACAGCCGTCCAATTGGCCCATCTTTCAGCTGCCACTGGGGATCCTAAGCTGTGTCCATGAAGTTTCCATGAAGAGTCTAACTACCTCATACTTCCTTCCCTTATTTATTCAGGTTAGTGTAACAATAACATGTCAAAAAAAACTTGTTAAGCAAACAATTTCAAAGGTTAAGCAAGGAGTTTTCCTTCAAGCATCTATTAGACAGATTTGTTTTCAGAGTCCGCATGTTTTGAGGACCCTGACAAACACATCGCAAAGGGCAGATCTAGGTAAGCATCCTGTTTTTTCTAAAACACATACCTCAGCAGTTTCAACAGAGATCTTATCAGGAAGGACACAGGATAAGCTTCCCCCTCAATCCTCCCCGCCTGCCCCGGCTGCTTGCTTAGTTATAGTAAAGCCATTGCAGAGGCCTGCTCAGACCTACTGATTTAGCTGCTTTTGGCAATGAGCATGATAATCAATATTCCAATTATCAGTGGTGGTACAGGCATTTCGCTGGTCTGCCAAGATCTCTCCATATGGGATGATTTGGTAAAGTGGGGTGAAGATTGAGACCAGGGTGGTGTGGCTGAGAAATCATGGATGGTGATCAATTAGAGGTCACAGATGGCCCAGGCAGGGGGCCAGGGGACAAATGGGTGACGTTGAATAAAATGACAGCTGGCAGAGAGGAAACTCTAGTATTGAAGGAGCAATGATTGGTGAAGATATGGTCAAATGAGGGGACAATTTTGTGAGTGGGAGAGCTGGTCTCTTGTTGAAAATAAAGTGAGAGGAGTTAGGCCTCTAAGGGATTGGACGGAACATCAGCATCGAAATTAGTCATCGTGTAGGAGAGTAGGGAAGATTTTTGATGAAAAGAAAGGGAGAGCCAGATATCAAAATCAGAGAAGGGAGGTGGTTAGCAAGGAGTTGAGGTTGCAGATGACAATTGCATGGACCAGGAAAGAAGTGTCTGGAGTGCTGCTTGAAAGAGTGTAGAGGAAGTGGAAGATGCATCACTTTGGCTATTTAAAATTAGACTGGACAAATCCCTGGAGAATGACTAAGAAACAACTTTGTGGTAGCCTTTCAGAGGATGGAGAAGATAACTAACAGTTGAGCCCTATGAATTTGCAAATGTGAAATAACACAGAGTAAAACAAACTCACTCAATCATGCCCAGCTGCACGGGTTCGCAGTTCCCCTCAGGTTTGGCCCAGCTTCCACTCCCTCACCATCATCAATGCCAGGCAGGCTCGCTCTGCAAACCCCCTACCTCCCCAGGGGAAGGACCTGACCTGATGGGGTAGGGAATGGATAAAACAAAATAAGAAATTCCTGAAAAATAAAATGCAAAATTATAAAAAATAAAAAGAATTTCAGAGGTTTTACTAATAGTTCTTTCCATCTCTAATTTCAGATTTATACAGCCTTCTCCTTTGCATGCTGAGGGAAACTGCCTAGTCTCTCCTGTTTGCCCAGAACTCCCTCTTCCTTATTTCTTTGGTTTGTTCCAGGGGCATGTGCAGGAGTTTAAACTTTAAAGTTTTTGGAGGGAGACATTAAACACAAGCAAAAAGAAAGTTCACATGATGCACGCCTCCTCTCCCCTCAGTTTCTTGGGATGCCTTTGGTGGGGACTTCCAGTAGTGAGGAGGCTGCAGCTCCCCCTGGCAGTGGCACACTCTGTCCCTGCAGCCTGTGGAGGAAGAAAGCAGCAGGGCAGCTGGCTGCCGGCAGAGCTCCTCCTCCCTCCACCTCCAAGCTGTTGCTTCTACTTCCCTGCTACTGGAGTCGCAGTGTTGCCTGCTTTACAGATAGCCCACTGAGGTGAGTCAAGGTGGAGGTAGAAGCAACACATCCGACTCCAGCAGCCAGCCACCCTGCTGCTTCCTCCCTCTCTGGGCTGCAGTGACACAGAGATTTTGCGGGGGAACCTGCCCCTGCTTGCTCCCCCTTGTGCATGACCCTGGTTGTATCCAACCTCTTAATAAACACCAAGGAAGAAGAGCTGTTTAAGCTCAACAACAATGTTGGCCCAAAACCAAAGGCTGGTCATTAAAACATTTTTAAGCTGGAAACTAGAAGAAGATTTCTAACCATCAGTGGAGTGAGGTTCTGGAACAGGCTTCCAATAGGAGTACTGGGGGCAAATAACCTAATGAGTTGGAGTTTGATAAATGTTAGGGCTATCTATTAATCACAGTTAACTCACTTGATTATTTTGAGTTAATTAATCGTGATTAAAAAAATTAATCATGATTAATTGCAGTTTTAATTACACTGTTAAACAAAAAATACCACTTGAAATGTATTAAATATTTTGGATGTTTTTCTGCATTTTCATATATATTGTATTCTGTGGTGTAATTGAAATCAGTGTATATTTTTGATTAAAATATTTGCACTGTAAAAATGATAAAGTATTTTTTCAATTCACCTCATACAAGTACTGTAGTGCAATCTTTGTCGTGAAAGTGCAGTTTACAAATGTAGATTTTTTTGGTACATAACTGCACTCAAAAACAAAACAATGTAAAAACTTCAGCACCTACAAGTCCACTCAATCTTCTTGTTCAACCAGTCTCTAAGACAAACAAGTTTGTTTACATTTATGGGAGATAATGCTGCCCGCTATTTATTTACAGTATCACCAGAAAGTGAGAACAGGCATTTGCATGGCACTTTTGTAGCTGGTATTGCAAGGAATTTACGTACCAGATAAGCTAAAGATTCATATGCCCCTTCATGCTTCAGCCACCATTCCAGAGGACATGCTTCCATGCTGATGACCCTCGTTAAAAAAATAATGCGTTAATTAAATTTATGACTGAACTACTTGGGGGACAATTATATGTTCCCTGTTCTGTTTTACTCGCATTCTGCCATATAGTTGATGTTATAGCAGTCTCAGATGATGACTCCACACATGTTCATTTTAAGAACACTTTCACTGCAGATTTGACAAAACGCAAAGACAGTACCAATGTGAAATTTCTAAAAATAGCTACAGCACTCAACCCAAGATTTAAGAATTTGAAGTGCCTTACAAAATCTGAGAGCGACGAGGTGTGGCGCATGCTTTCAGAAATCTTAAAAGAGCAATACGCCAATGCAGAAACTACAGAACCCGAACCACCAAAAAAGAAAATCAACCTGCTGCTGGTGGCATCTGACTCAGATTATGAAAATGAACATGTCTGTCTATACTGCTTTGGATTGTCGTTGAGCAGAACCTGTCATCAGCATGGACACGTCCCCTGGAACGGTAGTTGAAGCATGAAGGGACATATGAATCTTTAGCGCATCTGGTACTTAAATATCTTGCAACGCTGGCTACAATAGTGGCATGAGAATGCCTGTTCTCACTTTCAAGTCACATTGTAAACCAGAAGCGGGCAACATTATCTCCTGCAAATGTAAACAAACATGTTTGTCTGAGTGATTGGCTGAGCAAGAAGTAGAACTGAGTGGACTTGCAGGCTTCAAAATTTGACATTGTTTTATTTTTGAATAGGTTTTTTTTGTACATACTTTTCATGATAAAGAGATTGCAATACTTCAATCTCTTACAATACTTACTTGCATTAGGTGAATTGAAAAATACTATTTGGGGTTTTTTTTACAGTGCATAATATAAAGTGAGCACTGTATACTTTATTTTGTGCTGTAATTGAAATCAATATATTTGAAAATGTAGAATGCATCCAAAATATTTAAATACATTGTATTCTTTTATTGTTTAACAATGCAATTAATCACAATTTTTAATCACATTAATTGATTAATTTGTTAAATTGCTGAGCAGCCCTAATACACTTATGAATGGGATTATGACGTGGTTGCCTGTAATAGCAGGGGACTCAACTCAGTTACCCAGTCAGTCCCTTCTAGTACTGTGTTCTGTGTTCCTGTTATTAAGTTCTAACAGTTCCCCATCCTAAAGTAAATTTTTATTTGAATAATTTCTTGTCCGTTAAAATTTGTATCAGCTACAAGTATTTTTTCCTTGTGCTTTTATATATCTTCCTAGTTCCTCTGCTCTGTAGGATTGCTGCTTTACTCACCCTAAGTGACGACATGTGGTCCTTGGGGTGAATTTGTTAGTTTGTGTGCATGTTTGCTTGCTGTATGCCTGTTTGATTGATGTTTATAGTGTAGTCTGATTGGGGAGCTGTGTGCTGAGCCTAGCGGCCTGCTATACAAGGCGGAGAGCTTTCTAACAAGGGTTTAGCCTGCCATCCTTTGGTTTCCCTAATCCCTTTTAGGATCTCTTGCAAGATTGGGCTAACTCAGGGAAAACAGGGGTTTAAAAAGCAAGCTTGTATGCAACCATAGGAGCTAGCGAACAGGAGCAGAAACCAGAGTTTTGCAAGGACGTTTAGAAAGGGAGCGTGAAAGCCAGCTATCCCTCATAAACATAGCCCAATAACTACCCTTCCTCCTTCCCCCTCCCCCATAAACAAACGAGTAAAAATAACTCAGGCAGAAGTCCAGCAGTACAGTGAGGACTATCCAGTTTATTGCACTGAATGTAGCATGTCTGATTACTTGCCATGTGGGCAGGTTCCAGTGTGTGCATTTGGGGCAAACAGCTCATGGCCCTCTCTGACAGTGTGGACTCTTGAGTGGGTGGATGGAGGAACTAAGGAAAGACAGAGAGGTACATAGGTGGGACTTTCTGGGACCCAGTAGAGTGGTCTCACTCCCAGTCTGACATCCTCTGTGCTATGGAGGAGGAGGAAAGTCTTAGGAAAGGAGAACATCAAGCTGGAGCAGAGGGAAACAATTCCATAGTTGGGACAGTCCTTCCACATGATGTCATGGTATCCTCTCTGACTGAGGATACAACTCCATGGGAGGGAACCGTTGTTATTAGGAGGAGCCAGATAATAGTAATGTGGGATTTGATTATTAGAAATATAGATAGCTGGGTTAGTGATGACTGGAAGAACAGCAAGGTGAATTGCCAGCTGGCTGAGAAGGTTGTGGAACTATCATGATGTCTGGACAGACAGAGGGCAGGAAAGGAGCCAGTGGTCTTGGTGCATGTAGGTACCAATAACGTAGGGAAAAGTAGGAGAGGGGTCCTAGAAGCCAAATTTAGGCTGCTAGGTAAGAAATTAAAATCCACAACCTACATGGTAGTATTCTCTAAAATGCTTTCACTTCCATGCACGGGGCAAGTTAAACAGGCAGAACTGCAGGGTGGTATTCAGAGGAGAGATTTAGGTTTATTTGGAACTGTGGAACCTTTTGGGAAAGGAGGCATGTCATGGAGTCCCCGGGTGATGCTTTGGAACTGCTCCCCACAAAACCAGTCAGGACTTTGGGGAGCCTCCTCTCCCTTGGAGCAGACTGTCTTCAGGGCAAGAAGCTCACACGACTTCACCTCCTGGGTCTCTCCTTGGAGCATTCACCATATGCCCCTCTGTGCGCTTCCCACAGCGAGTCTGCCCAGGTGAGGTTCTGGGGAAGCCAGAGGGTCCTGCACCCCCTACTTTGCAGTCAGACTTGACCCTTAGCCAGCCAGTAAAATAGAGGTTTGTTAGATGACAGGAACATGATCTAAAACAGAGCTTGTAGGTAAAGCGAACCGGACCCCTCAGAGGGGTCCATTCTGGGGCCCAGCGAGGCAGCCACCCATGTCCCCAGCCAGCTCCCAACTGAAACCCCCTTCAGCGCCTCCTTTCTGGCCTTTGTCTCTTTCCCAGGCCAGGAGATCACCTGATCTCTTTGTTCTCCCACACCTTTAGCATCCCCTTGCAGGGGGGAAGGGCCTGGGCCATTAGTGCCACAGAAGGCAGAGTGTTGGTCAGAACTGAGGCTTCTACACAGTATTCAGAGGAAACATTAAGAACAGCCCCATTTCATCACAAGGCACCATTAAAAATGTTGTAGAGGAATTTTTAAACTAAGGGGTGGGGGAAAGCTGACAGGTGTGGAGCAGCACAGGATTTGGAGAGACACATAGCTTGTAGGATTTATTAAAAGAGAGGACAGAAGTTGATAAAGTACAGGTATGAAGTGTACAATATAACGGGGGCTAATTTAGCTACAACTAATCAGGAAAAAGATCTTAGAGTCATCGTGGATGATTCTCTGAAGACGTCCATGCAGTGTGCAGCACCAGTCAAAAAAGCAAACAGGATGTTGGAAGTCATTCAAAAAGGGATAGAGAATAAGATGGCAAATATCTTATTGCCCTTATATAGATCCATGGTATGCCCACATCTTGAATACTGTGTACAAATGTGGTCTCCTCCTCTCAAAAAAGATATTACTAGCATTAGAAAAAGTTCAGAAAACGGCAACTAAAATGATTAGGGGTTTGGAATGGGTCCCATATGAGGAGAGATTAAAGAATCTAGGACTTTTCAGCTTGGAAAAGAGGAGACTAAGGCGGGATATGATAGAGGTATATAAAATGAGTGATGTGGAGAAAGTGAATAAGGAAAAGTTTATTTACTTGTTCCCATAATATAAGAAGTAGGGGCCACCAAATGAAATTAATGGGCAGCAGGTTTAAAACAAATAAAAGGAAGTTCTTCACGCAGCGCGCAGTCAACTTGTGGAACTCCTTACCTGAGGAGGTTGTGAAGGCTAGGACTATAACAGTGTTTAAAAGAGAACTGGATAAATTCATGGAGGTTAAGTCCATTAATGGCTGTTAGCCAGGATGGGTAAGGAATGGTGTCCCTAGCCTCTGTTTGTCAGAGGGTGGTGATGGATGGCAGGAGAGAGATCACTTGATCATTACCTGTTAGGTGTGCTCCCTCTGGGGCACCTGGCATTGGCCACTGTCGGTAGACAGGATACTGGGCTAGATGGACCATTGGTCTGACCCAGTACAGCCGTTCTTATGTTCTTAAAGCGTAGGAATAAATGGTCAGTTTTAATGGTGGAGAGGTAAGTAGTAGGGTCCTAAAGGATCTGTACTGGGATGGATGCTGTTCAACATATTTTGTAAATGATCTGGAAAAAGGGTAAACACTGAGGGGCCAAGTATGCAGATGATATAAAATTATTCAAGATAGTTAAGTCCAAAGCTGATTGTGAAGAATTACAAAGGGACTGTGTGACTGGGCAACACAGTGACAGATGAAATTCAGTGTTGATAAATGCAAAGTAATGCACATTGGAAAACATAATCCCAGCTATATATACGAAACGAGGGGTTCTAAATTACCTGTTACCACTCAGGAAAGAGATCTTGGAATCATTATGGATACTTCTCTGAAAACATCTGCTCAATATGCAGACACAGCCAAAAAGATCATGCATGTAGGGACTAACAACAAGAATTTTTGGAAGTGACAGAGGAGAAGAAATACCTGGATCTATTGGTTGATCACAAGATGACTGAGCTGCCGGTAGGGTGACCAGATGTCCTGATTTTATAAGGACAGTCCCGATTTTGGGGTCTTTTTCTTATATAGGTTCCTATTACCCCCGTCCTGATTTTTCACATTTGCTGGCTGGTCACTCTAGCTGCCAATGTCATGTGGCTATGAAAAGGCTAATGCAGACCTAGAATGCATCAGGCAAGGTGTTTTGAGTAGAGACAGGGAAGTGTTAGTACTGTTATATAAGGCACTGGTGAGACCTTATCTGGAATACATTGTGCAATTCTGCTCTCCCATGTTTGAGAAAGATAAATTCAAACTGGAACAGGTCCAGAGAAGGGCTAATAGGTGTTTCAGGCCCTCTTCCTGCTACACTAGGATGATAAGAGGAATGGAAAAACCTGCCTTATGAGAGGAAACTCAAAGAACCTGGCTTGTTTAACCTAACCAAAAGAAGGCTGAGGGGAGATATGATTGCTCTCTATAAATACATCAGAAGGATAAAGACCAGGGAGGGAGAGGAGTTATTTAAGTTAAGCACCAACATGGGCACAAGAATAAATGGATATAAACTGGCCATCAACAACTTTAGGCTTGAAATTAGATGAAAGTTTCTAGCCATCAGAGGAGTGAGGTTCTGGAACAGCCTTCCAAGGAGAGCTATAGGGGCAAAAACCTAACTGGCTTCAAGACAGCTTGATAGGATTATAGAGGGGATGGTATGATAAGCCTGCCTACAATGGCATGTAGCTGATCCGTGACTGCTTGCAGCAAATATCTCCAACAGCCGGAGCCCCCTCCTGCACCAAACTCCCTCCCAGAGCCTACACCCCTCACCTGTACCCTAATGCTCTGCCCCAGGCTCAACCAATGCACACCCCACAGTTGAGAATATTACACAGATTTGTGACAATCCCTAAAGGATTTTGGATCTGTAAACCAAAAATGACACTAATAAAAGGTAAAATTCATAAAATGTCCAGTGGATTCTATGAGATTAGGTGCAGTGTGACCATATAACCCCTGCACCGAAGCTCCCTCCTACAGCTTGCACCCCTCACTCCTGCACCCCACCCCCCTGTTCTAGGCTCAGCCTGGAGCGCCCTCCCACACTCTAAACCCCTTGTCCCTGGCCCCAGCCCAGAGCCTGCACCCCCTTCTGCACCCCAACCCCCTGTCCCAGCCTGGTGAAAATGAGTGAGGGTGGGAAGAGCTAGCGACAGAGAGGGGGGAATGGAGTGAGCAGGGTGGGGCCTTGGGTTGATCTTAAATTCAAAAAGTGATCTTGTGCATAAAAAGGTTAGAGACCATTGTCATAACAAAAGAACTAGCAGTCACCAAATAAAATTAATGGGCAGCAGGTTTTAAACAGACAAAAGGAAGTATTTCTTCACACAACACACAGTGAACCTGTGGAACTCCTTGCCAGAGGATGTTGTGAAGGCCAAGACTAAAACAGGGTTTAAAAAAGAACTAGATTAGTTCATGGAGGATAGGTCATGGATTGCTATTAACCAAGATGATCAGGGATGGAACCTCATGTTCTGGGTGTCCCTAAACCTCTGACTTCCAGAAGGGGGAACTGAATGATGGAATGGATCACTCAATAAATTGCCCTGTTCTGTGCAGTCCCTCTGAAGTATATGGCACCGGCCACTTTGGAAGACAAGCTACTAGGGTGGCCATCTTTATGTTCTTAATCGTGTTTATAGGTTTTAAATCTAACCAGCATCTTGTTCCTGCAGATGATTCTAGAAAGGAAGGCAAATAACCATCAACAGAAACAAATCCAGAGAGAGAATCTTCAACCAGGTCCATCTCAGTTCAAACCATCGCTTCCAAACACCGGCTCTGTGCCTTTATCTACCATCAGAGATCAAAAAGAGCCAAGACCCACTCTTATGAAAAGCTCACATGTGCCTGCATGGCCTACAATACTTGGTGAAGTTTCCAGCCAGAGAGAGGGTTTAGCAGGAACTGTCTGCCAGAGACCTAAAATCAACATGCTTTACAACCCCATAACGCACACCACTGTTCAGAGTATGTACCAACCTCTTGAATTAGAAAGTGTTGCATGTAATAGCTAAGGACAGAGAGAGCAAAGTAGGTAGTGGATTAAGGATGGAGATAGAAACAAGTGAAATGGTGAGTGTAAAGGGGCAAGGGAAGTTGCAACAGTGCATAGAGAATATCAAGACAAATGAATTTCCAGTCGTGTGTGTGTGTGTTAATTTTCCCTTCTGGGAATGATTTGTACTGACACTTGTGGAGAAGTGCTGGGTGTTGAATTCCATACTCAAATATTTGGAACACCAAATACTCATTCAAGAATCACAGGCTTATCAGTAAAGACTCAGATGATAATTCTGTTGGCTGTTAAACAATTTCTTTCCTCCCCAAAGTCCTTTCTTTCTACTATTTCCATTCTCAAATCACATAGCAGTAGAATAGGCTGGGACCTACATAAGATACTTCCTCTCTCCCTGTGACATACCGTCACAATTGCAATGAAAGCCCCATCAGTATAAGAGAAGGAACAGCTGGGAGGGCATTCTTTTTAGGGTTCCTGGGTCTTTGGAACTCCTTCCTTTGGGCTGTAACAGCCCATATTTGCTAGCTTTCAGAGTATAACGCAAAGCTTGCCTTCCTACCATTGCTCATGAGGAGCTGGGTGTTGGGTAGACCTGGTAGTCGTGATAGAGGACTCTGGTGAGGATTGTGAACAGACCAATTAATTTTTGTTACTTATGTTGTTGCTGGGTTATTTGATTTGATCTGGGATAACTAATAGGTCTGTTAATATATTTTTTAAAGACTGGCAAGGGCACCTGGAACATTGAATGGGCACTCTTTTATTATAGTTTAGTAAAAGGTTAGTTGCTGATTTTTTATTAAGGATATACAGAATTTTTCAGTACAAATTATCTCCTTACAGAAGAATTAAAAGAGGGTGACAAATACAAAATAAAAGGGAATACAGCAGAGTTAATTGAAGGCATTTCAAGCTAATGTTACATACATATATAATAGATCTAAGCTATCACCACCAAACCAAAGCACAGTAATGATAGCCAGTGATTCTCGTAAGGTTGATTTGTCTGTTAGGGCTGGTCTACACTAATGCTGTAATTCTAAGTTATACTAGTTCAGTTACATAAGTTACGTAACTGAAGTCGATGCAACTTAGGTTGACTTACAGTAGTGTCTACACCCCACTATGTTGATGGGAGACACTCTCCCATCGACATAGCTTCTGCCTGTCGGGGGGAGGTGGAGTACAGACAGACATTGATGGGAGAGTGCTTCACCAGATCCGCTAAATCGACACCGCTACATTGATCGCAGCAGTGCCAGTTTAGCCAGTAGTATAGACATGGCCTCAGACCCAACCTGCCAAAGCCTGTTACAGAGGAACAAACTATCTTCAGCCCAGCACGGAGGCCATATCTTATTAAAAACTTTAAAACAAAGAGAATCCCACCCCTCTTCACGGAGTGTCCCTGTGGGTGCTCCACTTTAGGTGAGTCTTCCCCCCAGCGCTTGTAGTTGGACATTTTTAGTATCAGTGCCTGGTTGGGTTGCACATGCGCTGCCCCCATTTTGTGCTGCCTCTGGCAGTTAATAGCACTGTTCAACCAACCCCCCTCAGTTCCTTTTCTACCGCCCTCTCATTGAGATGAAGCACTTAGCAATGCCTCTGTTCTTTATATTTCTCTAGTTTTAACTTTAGAATACTAGTTAGTTAACCAATAGTTTAGTTTACTTCCTCTTCCCTGTTTATTTTTTTCTTAATTTTTTTTTCTTAGGAATTTAATTTTCAGTTATTAGGATACCCTCCCTCATAGGAGAAATTCTACTTTGAGGGGCATGACTAGCTCTCTGGGTTTTAAATGTTGCCTTGCTTGCTGCTCCTCAATCCTGGTGTCTGACAGGCACTTACATGGTGTCCACTGCCTCGGCGAAACACATATTCCCCAGAAGTGCTCCCACTGCCACAGTTTGAAAGCCCATGCCAGGAAGGTGAGAGACATACAGATAAAACTTCTCATGATGGAGAAACCTTGTGCCTCATGTCTTATATAGGATCACAGACCCCTCCTGGACAATTGTCTCCCATGGCAGCATCTGACAGAGATTTCCCTCCATCCTCTCAGGGGAAGGAATCCTGTGCGAAAAAGGCAATGAAGAAGTGGTCTCTGACCTCTCTTCCTTGGGAATCCACCAAAAAGTGGCGTTCCCCGACTTGTCAGACCCCATCAGTACCAACCGCACCAAGACAACCCGACTCTGAGGTAACAGGACCATCTGGTACTGTATGTACCATGTGAGCCAAAGACCCTAAGTGAGCTGTCTTGGAAAGAGGCACTAAATGGAAACTTACAGTCCCTGCCTCAGTATCACCAGTGCCACTCAAACATGCGGCATTGAGCTGCTTGGTAGTGCTATGCTCTGTGGCACCAGCTTCTGCCTCTACAGCACATAGCACGTGACCCTCTGCACCAATAACTGCAGTTAAGGCATCAGTACTGCTGACAACACTTTCCTTGGTACCACAGCAATTTCTCCACCACAAGGATCTTCTGATTTCCTTGGCGCTGGAATTGCCACTCCTTGGTACTGACCTCCCCCCAGCACACTCAGTACTGAATCAGCTTACCATACCAGCCAGATCAGCTCCTTCTTTATCCAATGATGAGGATGATGATGATGAAGGGGAAATCCACTCCTCCCATCACTTCTCACCTGTCCAGACCAGGTCCACCAGAGCACCACACAAGACTCAAGGCTGGAATATACACCCATGCCATTTTCACTACAGTGGCCTTACTGGGACCCATGGACAGCATAGTGTCAACACTACCCTAAGGTTCCCAGTCCACCTAGGGCAAGTTCAAGGTATTCTGCTTCACCCTCTGTACCTGGATCCACTGAACCTCCAGAAGACACAGTCAAGGAATTAGAGGGCACTTGGGATCAGGAAGTTGCACCAACTGCCAATTTTTCATCCTCTTCCTCAAATGAAGCTATCATGCCCCCACCACCCTCATAGAGTATGACTTGAAATAATTCCAGAAAATGTTTGAGAATTGCAGATTCCCAGGAGATACTGATGGAAGAAGTGGTGAAATCCTAACATAAGTTGCTGGACATCCTTCAGACTTCAACCTCCTCTGAGATTGTCCTCCCAGTAAATGAGGCCGTCATGAACCCAGTCAAGACCATCTGGCAAACCCCACCAACAATTCCGCACACCTGCAAAAGGAGCGGATAAAAAATATTATATCCTTTCCAATAGGATGGAATTCCTTTTGTCACACCCCACATCAAACTCTGTAGTGGTAGAGGCCGAGAACAAGCGGGGCAGACAACACCATTCCAGCTTCACCCCATATGACAGAGACTGGAAGAGGTTGGATCTTTTTGGGCGCAAAGCCTACTCTTCAGCGATTCTACAGTTTAGGATCGCAAACTATGAAGCAGTAATGGCCGAATACAACCACTCAAATTACTCAAAGCTGTCTGACTTTTTTTGTCCTCAGGCATGTGTTCAATAAAGAACAATGTAAAGCTTTTATATCTGAGGATCAGCTCTTAGCTCGCACAGCTTTACAAGCTTCGCTGGACTGTGGAAACATGGTGGCACATTTAATCACCATGGCCATAATGATGCAACAAGCTTCCTGGTTCCACTTCTCTGTTTTTCCCAAAGAGGTATAATCAGCTATCGAGGATCTCCCATTCAAAAGTCCTAAACTGTTTGCAGTCAAAACAGGTGAGTCCCTTCACACTTTGAAGGACTCTAGAGCAACTCTGAGATCCTTGGGCATATGCACACCTAACACACAAGAAAAAACAGAGTAAGTATTATTCAATGCAGAGATTTAGATCTGTGCCTTATACACACTCTCAGAGGCAATATGACCCACAAAGGCAGAGGCCTGCAAGACAGAGACCACTCCTTTCCAAGCCTTCAGTGTTTCAACAACCTCCCTCAAGGGCCCAAGATGACTCCCACACTTACAAGTGCTGAAAGTATCCACAGCCATCCATCCAGAGACCATCTGATCCCATGTTCGTGGCAGACCATCATGTTAGACAATTGGGTATTAGAGATCGAGACTGGCTAGTCCATCCAATTTATCTCCATCCAATTTATCTCCATCCCCCCCTACCCACCCTTCCTCCCCTGTCCCTTTTAAGGGACCCTTCTCACAAACATCTTATACACTAAGGTGCAATAGAACCAATATCAACAGAACACAGAGAGAAGGATTTCTACTCCCACTATTTTTTAACCAAGAAAAAAAGTGGAGGATGGAGGCTCATTCTTGACTTGAGAAGACTCAAAAAATTTGTGAGGACCCAACGATTCAGGATGGTCATGTTAGCAATGATAATTCCAGCACTAGAAAGAGGAGAGTGGTTCTTAGCTGTCAACCTCTAAGATGCATATTTCCACATCACGATACATCCCTCACACAGGAGGTTTGTTCTGGGAATAGCTCATTTCCAGTACAAAGTACTCCCTTTTTGATTATCCATTGCCCCACGGTTATTCTCAAAAGTTGTGGCAGTGGTTCACCTCCACAGACAAGGGATCTTAATATTCCCCTATCTGGACAATTGCTTACTCAAAGCATCAACTGGAGAAGAGGCACTGGAAGCTATCCAAAAGCTAGCAGCTCTCTTTACATATCTAGGTCTGCAAATAAATGAACAAAAATCATCACACTCCTGGTGTTCATAGGGGCCTATCTCAAATCTCTGGAGGCTACAGCCTCACTGCCCCGACACAGTTTTATCACTCTACTCAATCTAATCACACAAAGCAAGCCAGCCCACAGACATTAGCCAGGACCTGCTTCCAACTGTTAGGCCATATGTCAGCAATGACATTTGTCATCAAATACATCAGACTGCACATGCGATGCCTGCAAGGCTGGCTCAGGACAGTGTATATTCCACATAGACATAGCATAAACAAATGTCTTACAATGCCAGCCAAAGTAAAATACTCTCTTCATTAGGGAATTCAACAAAGCGACATTTGCACAGGAGTCCCCTTCATACAGACCCTTCCATCAATGATAATTAGAACAGACGCTTCTCTGCTTGGTTGTGGGGCACACGTGCACAACCACGTGATCCAAGGCCACTGGTTCCCATCAGAATCAACACTACACATAAACCTGCTAGAGCTGCAGGCAGTCCACAGTGCATGTTCACACTTCCTACCCACAATCAGGGACAAGGCCATAAAGGTTCTGACAGACAACATTACTTGCGTGTTTTATATAAACTGATAAGGGGGACACAGTCACACTCCCTCTGCACAAAAGCCAGGCTACTATTGACTTGGTGCATCAGCCATGACATCAATATCTCAGCCTCCTACCTACCAGGATGCCAAAACACCACTGCAGATGCACTGAGCAGAAAATTCTCCTAGGACCAAGCATGGGAAATTAACACCAAAGTATTACAGAGCATATTCAGACATTATAGGCCAATTTGCGACAACCCAAAATGCCAAGTGCCCACATTTCTGCTTAAGAGCTGCTTTCCTCCTCCAATGGGATGTACCTCTAATGCCTTTCCCCCAACCACTCTTCTGTCCAGAGTCATACACAAGATCAGGACCAACAACTCCAGAGTCATCTTGATAGCTCTCATGTGGCCCAGACAAACATGGTTTCCTTGCCGCACAAGGATGGCTGTGTGCCCACCACGCACTCTTCTCCTTCTACCACATCTCCTGTCTCAGGATGCAGGCTAGGTCCATCACTCAAACCTGGCAAGACTCCACCTGAAGGCATGGCTACTCCATGGTTACGAGACAGTGAAATGATCTGTTCTGAGTAGGTAAGGGACGTTCTTTTAAACAGCAAAAGATCTACTACTCGACATACCTACTTGCACAAATGGAAGAAGTTCCATACATGGTGCCAGAATAGACAAATTATGATGACTTCCTCTTCTTTACCAATAGTACTGGACTATATACTGAAACTTAAGAAATTGGGTCTCTCCATTAGCTTGATCAGAGTACATCTCATGTCAATCACAGCATTCCACCACAAAGTGGATGAGTTCTCAATCTTCGCTCAACCAATCACTAAACACATTCTCAAGAGTTTTTGTTCCTTTCTCTTCCCATCCCTTTTGTTTCTTCCACCTGTGATCTTTCCTTCTCTGTAGGAGAGAAGGAATGAGATGCACCTATTTCCCCTCCCTCCCCCACTTACTATCTTCTCTTCTGTTTCTCTATGAGGTTCTTTTTTGTTGTCCATTTCATCCTTTCTAACCTGGCTCTAACTTTACCATCTGTGTTTCATCCTTCATTTTTCTCACTCTAATTCTCCCTCCTTTCTCTGTATCACGTTGTGACTGGTGTCCTAGTGGGGAGCTAGCTATGGTCACTCATTTAGGGTGCACTGCAAAAAATTGGGCAGACAAACCCCAAAAAACTGGTGAATATTCCAATACTTAGATTTACCAAGCCAGCATAAAATACCTTCTTTTATTACCTTACTGGTTACTCAGAAATCCAAACAACACAGTTCCCTTAAAGTGTTCCAGCCTCAGGCCTCCATCCAGGTACCGATGTCAAATATGATGAAAATTTCTGTAAATCTTATTTCATCATATAAAAGAAAAGGTTCTATCCATCCCAAAGGATCGGACACATTACCTCCCAGGTTATTGAATATTCCAGTTCTTACCCAAATACACACTACAGCCAATTTTTATTAACTAAACTAAAATTTATTTAAAAACTCATACTTCCCCGATGAAGCCTAAGCAGATATGAGATGACAGAATCAGGACCCAAAGATCTTTTATACCATTTCATGTCTTTTGACAAGTTGGAGTTCAGAAGGTAATTAGCATGACTTTGAAGGAGGTCCATCACTGGATACTTAGCTATAGAATTAACATAAGGCAATTTGCTTGTTCCACCACCATTCACAGATTATTTGCTATACATTTCAAAGAGAGATGACTACAGAGATATCCCATGTTTACAATTCATTTAAATGATAGGATATTCTTTTGACCTCTGAATTATCAGAACACAGCAGAGACAGGGACTGTTGATTACATGACCCTATTCATACATATGTAAAAATACAAACATTATCTCCCCACATGTCTTTTGAGGGTTATTTATTCTGCAGGATGTTTAACCCTTTCTAGCCATGCGTCACACATGTTCTTTCTTCCTGCAGATAGCCTGGGTTCTGTTGTAATGACCAGGAACCATTCAGCACCACTTCCTCAGCATCAGAGACCATCCTCTATCAATAGGAAACAGGGGAGACAGATCACATGGGTGAATATGAGTGCTCAACCACCTGCAATGAGCGTACAGAATCCCTATAATGTGAGTAGCTTCACACAAGACCAGTCTTACTGTTCGCAGGGATCCAAGTTGCTGTGGGGGAAAATGAGTTTTTACTTGCCTTTCACTCTGGTGCAATTTCCAAGGGGAAGTTAGGTTGGACTGTGATTTGCTCAGTTAGAAGGGCTGAAAGCAATCAGTGGGCTTCTTGTAACTGAGGTAAGTACAGCAATTCCATTGGACATATGGGGAGTCCGTGGGAACTGTTTCTCAGGGTACGTCTACACTACCCGCCAGATTGGCAGATAGCGATCGATCTATCGGGGAACCGCAACAGACCTCCCAGGCACAGACAAAACCAAATCGATCCCCGATCGCTCTGCCGTCGACTGCTGAACTCCAGCTCGGTGAGAGGTGGAAGGAAAGTCGATGAGGGAGCCACGGCCATCGATCCCACGCCGTGAGAACACGAAGTAAGTCTAAGTCAATCTAAGATACGTCAACTTCAGCTACGCTATTCTCGTAGCTGAAGTTGCATATCTTAGATCGATTTCCCCCCCAGTGTAGACCAGGCCTCAGATGACAGTCTGCACAGTGTAGTGTGGCAAGGCACCTCCTCAGTCTCACCAGCCTCTGCTGCCTTTAGCTTTGGTGAGACTAGCTTGGGTAAAACAGTCCCCCTTGGTTGCACGGGGGAAGTCCGTTCCTTCTCTCCGCTAGTCTTTTGGGCTTGTTTTTCTCCCTTATGGGAGGGGATGCAGCCTCCCCTCCTGGTGAGGCTCACTGTCTCACTGCTCCTAACCTACTGGCAGCATAACTCCTTCTCTCTCTCTTCCCCTCTTCTCCGAACGGGAGAGTTTAAAAAGGTTTCAGGCAGCCTTAGTTGGAATCAGCTGATCCTAACTCATAGACTCATAGACTCATAGGTCAGAAGGGACCAATCTGATCATCTAGTCTGACCTCCTGCACAAGGCAGGCCACAGAACCCCACCCATCCAATTTTATACAACCCCTATCCCAGGACCGAGTTTTTGAAATCCTCAAAAATGGTTTGAAGACCTCAAGCTGCAGAGACACCACCAGCAAGCGACCCGTGCCCCACGCTGCAGGGGAAGGCGAAAAACCTCCAGGGCACCTGCCAATCCGCCCTGGAGGAAAATTCCTTCCCGACCCCAAATATGGCGATCAGCTAAACCCTGAGCATGTGGGCAAGAGTCACCAGCCAGCACCCAAGAAGGAGTTCTCCGCAGCAACTCAGTACCCATCGCATGCAACATCTCCCCGCAGACCATTGAGCAGACCTGTCTGGTGGTAATTCAAGATCAATTGCCCAAATTAACGATCCTATCATAACATCCCCTCCATATACTTATCAAGCTTTGTCTTAAAGCCAGGAAAGTCTTTTGCCCCTACTACTTCCCTCGGAAGGCTATTCCAGAACTTCACTCCCCTAATGGTCAGAAACCTTCGTCTAATTTCAAGCCTAAACTTCCTAATATCCAGTTTATACCCATTCGTCCTCGTGGTTACATTAGTACTAAACTTAAATAATTCCTCTCCCTCCCTAACGTTAACCCCCTTGATATATTTATATAGGGCGAGCATATCCCCCCTCAGCCTTCTTTTGGCCAGGCTAAACAAGCCAAGCTCTTTGAGTCTCCTTTCATAAGGCAGTTTTTCCATTCCTCGGATCATCCTCGTAGCCCGTCTCTGAACCTGTTCCAGTTTGAATTCATCCTTCTTGAACATGGGACACCAGAACTGCACACAGTATTCCAGATGGGGTCTCACCAACGCCGTATACAACGGTACTAACACCTCCTTATCCTTGCAGGAAATACCCCGCCTGATGCATCCCAAAATCGCATTTGCTTTTTTAACAGCCGTATCACATTGGCGACTCATAGTCATCCTGCTATCAACCAGTACCCCAAGGTCCTTCTCTTCTTCCGTCGCTTCCAACTGATGCGCCCCCAACGTATATCCAAAATTCTTATTATTAGTTCCTAAATGCATGACCTTGCACTTTTCACTATTGTATTTCATCCTATTTCTATTACTCCAGTTTACAAGGTGGTTCAGATCTTCTTGAATAGCATCCCTGTCCTTCTCCGTGTTAGCAATACCCCCCAGCTTCGTGTCATCCGCGAACTTTATTAGCACATTCCCGCTCTTTGTGCCAAGGTCAGTAATAAAAAGGTTAAATAAGATCGGTCCCAAAACCGATCCTTGAGGGACTCCACTGGTGACCTCCTTCCAGTCCGACAGTTCACCTTTCAATACGACCCTCTGGAGTCTCCCCTTTAACCAGTTCCTTATCCACCTTACAACTTTCATATTCACTCCCAGCTTTTCCAATTTAACTAACAGCTCCCCGTGCGGAACCGTGTCGAACGCCTTACTGAAATCTAGGTAAATTATATCTACCGCATTTCCTTTATCTAAGTAATCCGTCACCTTCTCAAAGAAGGAGATCAGATTGGTTTGGCACGATCTACCTTTAGTAAATCCGTGTTGCAATTCGTCACAATTACCATTGACCTCTATGTCCTTAACTACTTTCTCTCTTAAAATTTTTTCCAAGACCTTACATACTACAGACGTCAAGCTAACAGGCCTATAATTACCCGGATCACTCTTTTTCCCTTTCTTAAAAATAGGAACTACATTAGCAATCCTCCAGTCATACGGCACAACACCCGAGATTATCGATCGCTTAAAAATTCTCGCTAACGGGCTCGCAATTTCACGCGCCAGTTCCTTTAATATCCTCGGGTGGAGATTGTCCGGGCCCTCCGACTTCGACCCATCGAGCTGTTCAAGTACGGCCTCTACCTCAGTTGCAGTAATATCCACTTCCATATCCACATTCCCGTTTATCATCCCTCCATCATCGCAAGGTTCCTCACTAGTCTTATTAAAAACCGAGGCAAAGTACTTGTTTAGATGTTGGGCCATGCCTAGGTTATCCTTAACCTCCATTCCATCCTCAGTGTATAGCGGCCCCACTTCTTCTTTCTTTGTTTTCTTCTTATTTATGTGGCTGTAGAACCTTTTACTATTGGTTTTGATTCCCTTTGCAAGTTCCAGTTCAATGCGGCTTTTAGCCTTCCTCACCTTATCCCTACATGTTCTGACCTCAGCAAGGTAGCTTTCTTTACTGATCCTGCCTTCCTTCCACTCCCTGTAAGCTTTCCGCTTTTGTCTAATCCCCTCTCTGAGTTGCTTGCTCATCCAGTTTGGCCTGCAACTCCTGCCCATGGTTCTTTTCCCCTTTCTCGGGATGCAGGCTTCCGACAGTCTCCGCAGCTGCGACTTAAAGTAATTCCAGGCCTCCTCCACATTTAAATCCACTAATTCCTCCGTCCAATCCACTTCCCTAACTAATTTCCTTAACTCTTTAAAATTAGCCCTCGAGAAGTCAAAAACCCTAATCGCAGATCTACATTTGTTTATCCTTCCATCTAGTTTGAACTGAATCAGCTCATGATCACTCGAACCAAGGTTGTCCCCTACCACCATTTCTTCTACAAGGTCCTCACTGCTCACCAACACCAAGTCTAAAATGGCATCCCCTCTCGTAGGTGCTTCAACTACTTGATGAAGAAATCCATCCGCAATCACATCCAGAAAAATCTGACCCCTATTATTCGTGCAAGTACTCGTCCTCCAGTCTATATCCGGGAAGTTGAAGTCCCCCATAATCACACATTTCCCCTTTGTGTTTACTTCATTAAAGACATTAAAGAGGTCTCTATCCATATCCCAATCCGATCCCGGCGGTCTGTAGCACACCCCAAGCACTATCTCAGGGGAAGCTCTAGTTGCTTTTTTACCCAGCGTGATTTTTGCCCAGACGGACTCTGTCTTATCCATTCCATCGCATCTTATTTCGCTACATTTAATTTCATCATTGATGTACAAGGCTACTCCCCCACCTTTGCCTTTCTTCCTGTCTTTTCTGAACAGCACATAGCCTTCAATACCCGTGCTCCAGTCATGAGTACTATTCCACCAGGTTTCGGTAATCCCTATAATATCCGGCTTCACTTCCTGCAAGAGTAACTCCAGTTCCTCCATCTTGTTACCTAGGCTCCTCGCGTTAGTGTACAAACCTTTTAATTTTCGGCGTTTGGCGTCAGTGACATTCTTTCCCCCGTCGTGCACAAACTGTCTGCCACCAGCATCACCCGTTACTCTGGTTTCTACTCCACTATTCCTCCTTGGATCAAATCTTGGGGCCGCAAGGGTATCCCCGCTCACTTTGTTTACTTCCCTCTCCAGGTTATGTTCTGGCGTGGAGATCTCCCGAACATTTCCCAACCATCTCCCCCAACTGACCGCAGGTAACTCCCTCTCAGCTGATCCTAATTGATTCTCTGGTAACCCCTTCTCAGTTGATAGGGAGGAGGGCCTTTTAACCTTCTGGGATTGTTTTCTACCCCTTGCTTGCAGCTGTCTGTCCTGAGTTTATCACAGTGGGTAATAATCCCACTGTGCCCACACAGAAGATTGATGTTTCCTTTATCAAGGACATTGAAGAGAAGGCTGGCTATAGAGTTTTTGCTAGCATAAGTATGAACTGGATGCCCCACAAAGGATTTTCCATCACTAAGATCCAGTGTTTTTACATCAGGTTTTGAAGCAGTGACTAATAGTGACTTTAACCATGCTGACATCTCCCTGGCCCCAGAGTCTGACTCTCTGCTCTTGCCACCCGACCTGGCCACACTCACTGACAGTGAGAATGACATACCACAGCAGGCAGAGTTTTCTCCACCTGACTCTCCGCCACCACCCGAGCCACACCTATTTCAAGGCATGGTACCCCACAAGAACCAGCCTCAGTTTCCCTTTTTCATTCCCCCATGGGTGAGGCCCCACATTTCATACCCTATGCAGTGGCCACAGTAGTACTCATGGTTTGCCTATGATGCCAATCATTCTCGCGGACCCTCCACCAGACCGCATACCCACTCTGTGCCTCTATCATCCAGTTACATCCAGAGCTCCTGAGCCCCCTCTCGAAGAAGTGGGCTACGAACCTATCTCTGAATCATCCGATCATAATTCTCTGTCAGCTGCAGATGAAGCTCTCATGCCACCCCATGACAGAACATGGATGATTTTAAGCAGTTCCAGGACATTCCGTTAGAACAAGTGCAGGAGACACAACGCAGACTCCTGAAAATCCTCCAACCCTCTGTGCCATCAAAGATAGCACTACCTATAAACGAGGCCCTACTGGAACCCGCTGACACTATATGTCAGACCTCTGCCTCCATCCCACCAACATGTAAAAGGGCTGAATGTAAATACTATGTACCGGCTAAGGACGCAGACTTATTTTCTCACCCAGAGCCCAACTCTCTTGTGGTTGACGCAGCGACCCACAGAACAAAGCAACCACAATACTGGCCACACCACAAGATAAGGACCTCAAATTACTTGACCTCCTGGGCCGCAAGGTTTACACCTCCTCCACTCTGCAATTCAGAATTGCATATTACTGCACCCTCCTCGCAAGCTACCGCTATGACAATTACAACAAGTTATTTGACTTTACTTCCCATATCCCAGAGGACAGAAGATCAGTCGTCGAAGGTCAGCTGGTGTCTAGGATGGCGCTACAAGCATCCCTGGACATGGCCGACACAGCAGCCTTTACCACTGTAACTGCAGTAGTGATGCGCAGGTGTTCCTGGCTGTCTTCATCTAGCATCCCTGAAGACCTGCAAACCAAAGTGGAGGACCTTCCCTTTGATAAGGATAAACTTTTTTCCAAAAAAAATGATGAAGTCCTTCACACCATGAAAGACCCCAGGGCCACTCTGCACACACTGGGATATACCCTTCCCTCCCCAGGAGGCAACGATATCAACCTTATCAGATACCCCGCGCACAACAATATCACCGCCCCAGTCGAGATCGTATGATAATGGGAGGAACCGCAACAGACCTCCCAGGCACAGACAAAACCAAGCGCAACTAACTACGTCCCACACATCGGAAAACAAACAATTTTTAAGCCTTGGTCAGGGGTCTGCGCAACCATCCCTTGGCATCACCGCTTACTTGTCCATTTGGCCACTGCCTCCAGTTTTTTCGCCATGTCTGGCAACTGGTAACATGGACCACTGGATCCTGGAAATAGTACAATCGGGCTGCTCTATTCCTTTCATTTCATGCCCACCCCACCCTTCCCCGTCCCTCTTCAGGGACCCCTCTCATGAGCAACTACTTCAAGCAGAGGTGACATTTATCTTCTACAGCTAGGTGCAATGGAACCTGTACCGGCACAACATTGGGGAAAAGGGTTTTACTCTCACTATTTCCTGACCCAGAAAAAAGGCGGAGGATGGCGACCTATACTAAACCTACGAAGACTGAATAAATTTGTACACATACAAAAATTCATGATGGTCACATTGGGCACAATAATACCCGTGCTGGAACAAGGGGACTGGTTCTCAGCGTTCACCCTACAGGATACCTATTTTCATATATCTATTCACCCAACGCACAGACACTTTCTGCAATTCACAGTAGGACACAAGCACTTCCAATACAGAGTGCTACCATTCAGACTCTCCACAGCACCGAGAGTGTTCTCTGGTGTGAGAGAGAGAGAGAGAGAGACTGTCGCAGTAGTGGTGACCCACCTACGCAAACACAAAATTACACTTTTCTTCTTTGAGTGATTGCTCATGTATATTCCACAGTAGGTGTGTGCTCGCCACGTGCACCGGTACCGGAAGTTTTTCCCTTAGCAGTACCCATAGGGGGGGAGCACTGCTGCGACCCCTGGAATGGCGCCTCTGTATCACACTATAAGGGGAGCTGCGCACTCCCCCCACCCTCAATTCCTTCTTGCTGCCAGTGAAGGTAGTTGGAACTTTGCGCTCCAGCTTTGCTGTAGCTCTCCTATTAGCCTTAGTAGTACTTGTCTTCTCCAGTAGTTGGATAACTTCTTTAGTTAGTTGCCTGGTGCGGGGCATGCCTCATACCCCAGGTTTCAAGTCATGCGACTCTTGTCGCAGTTCTGTGCCAAGAATTGACCCGCACACTCAGTGTCTCCGCTGCTTGGGCGAGACTCACGTTACAGACCGCTGTAAAATCTGTAAATCATTCAGGCCTCGAACTAAATGAAAGAGGGATATCCAGCTCCAGGCCTTGCTAATGGAATCTGCGTTGGCCCCGGCACCAGCGCGCCATCTGGACACGGCATTGGCCACCGCGTCCTCAGTGCGGAGTGAGGCTCACTCCACCAGCCAGCACTGATCACCCACTAAGAAGCAGGGAAAGACTCACCAGCACCAACAAAAAGACAGGGGAGAGGCTGGACCCAAGTTGGGCATCCCATGATCCCCCTTGGGACCCAGACCTCTAAGTCGCGCTGAGCGGAGTAGCCTACAGGAGGACTTTAAGGCTCCTCAAGAGCTCCTCTAGTGGGTGGCCTCAAATCTCCAACTCCAGGCTGAGGAGATGGAGGAGCCATCGGACACCCTTTTCAATGTGCTGTCCTCCTTGGCACCAGGCCGTGTGGCCCTACCTCTCCACCAAGGGGTAGCTAACATATCAACTGGTCTATGGCAAACCCCAGCTTCCCTGGCACCTATCTCCAAAAAAGTGGAGAGAAAGTACTTTGTCCTGGCTAAGGGACGCGAGTATCTGTACTCCCACCCAGCACCCAACTCCTTGGTGATGGAGTCAGTCAACCACCGGGAATGCCATGGTCAGCCCGCGCCCACCTCCAAAGACAAAGACGCCAGGAGACTGGATTCTTTTAGCAGGAAGTTTTATTCTTTCACAAGCTTCCAGCTCAGGGTGGCCAACCACCAAGCCCTGTTGAGCCGCTATGATTTTAACTTGTGGGGTTCCCTACCGAAGTGCAAGCTGCTTCTCCTGGAGCGGGACAAGAAGGAATTCAAGGCTCTGGTTGAGGAAGGGGCAGCAGCGGCGAAAGCAACCCTCCAGGCCTCCTTGGATATAGCCGACACAGCAGCTCATCTGATGGCCTTGGCCATATCTATGCGTACGGCATCCTGGCTTTTCCTGTCCAGTCTGTCTGCAGAGTCCCAGTCCTTGATGCAGGACCTTCCTTTCAATGGGAGAGCGCTGTTTGCGAACCAAACCGACTTCCACTTGCATGGGATGAAAGACTCTCTCGCACCACCCTGCAAACTCTGTCCCGCCAGCAAAGGACAAACCTAGGCCGCAGACCTCAGCACCTCCCAGTAGGGGCAGATATGAGTCCCCGCCTAAGAGATGAGGGAGCAGAGACGCAGGTTCCAGCGTCAGTCCCGCTCAGCCCTGTGACCAGGCCCCTCGAAGGGCAAGAAGCAGGGGAAGAGGCGGTTTTGACTCTTTGCGGGGAGCCACCGGGTCTGTTGCTGTGGAAGCCCCCCAGTTAATAAATTTTGTGTTCTGCAACCATTTACCTGCATTCCGAGTGGAGCGGTCCCATAGAACGTCAGACCGGCGGGTCCTCAGCACTGTTTCCAGGGGCTACATGTTGCAGTTCGCTTCACCCCCCATCCACCACTCCCCGCCCTGGGAGGACCTCGGGGAACTGGAACATGCATCCCTTCTAAGCCAGGAGGTGGCGCGCCTCCTCGACCTGGGCGCGGTGGAGAGAGTACTAGTAGAATTCCAGGGCAAGGGGTTTTACTCCCGGTATTTCCTGATCCCAGAGGCAAAAGGCGGGCTCCGACCCATCCTGGACCTGCGGAATCTCTACAGATTTATGGTCCTAGTTCCACATGGTATCCTTGACCTCTGTCATTCCTTCCCTAGACCCAGGGGATTGGTTCGCGTCCCTGGACCTCTAGAATGCGTATTTCCACGTCCATATTTTCAAGGGTCACAGGCGCTTCCTCCACTTCCTGGTAGGGCGGGACCATTACCAGTTCGCGGTCCTCCCTTTTGGCCTTTCCACGGCCCCCAGGGTTTTTACCAAATGAAAGCAGTGGTGATATCCCCCCTCCGGAGGAACGGGCTGCAAATTTTCCCTTACCTGGATGATTGGCTCCTCAAGGGCAACTCCCGATCCCAGTACAGGCCCAGATACAATTCCTGCTGTCCACATGCGCAGGTCTGGGCCTAATGGTGAACGAGGCCAGGTCCACGTTAGTCCCGATCCAGCACATACATTTCATAGGGGCTCTGCTAGATGGACAACAGGGCCACAATGTATTACATCAAAAGGCAGGGGGGCACGCGTACCTCGGCCCTGTGCCAGGAAGCCCTGGACCTACGGGCCTTCCACCTACCCGGCACGTGCAATGTGCGAGCCGATTGCCTCAGCAGGGTGTTTTCCCACCAATACGAGTGGTCACTCCACTGGGAGGTTGCCCGACAGCTCTTCTGAGAGTGAGGAGCTCCCCAGGTCGACCTCTTTGCTACCACCGAGAACCGACGCTGCCCAAGGCAGGGGCAGAAAGGGGGGCGATCTCAGATGCATTCCTTCTCTGGTGGTCAGGCCAACTGTTCTATGCCTTTCCACCGTTCCCACTGATAAGCAAGGTCCTGCAGAAAGTAAAGGCAGACGGGTCGAGGGTTATCCTCATAGCCCCGGATTAGGCCTGCCAACATTGGTATGGGACCCTCATGCAACTTCTAGAAGCCCCCCAGTGGAGGCTGCCGCTTCGCCCGGATCTCCTCTCCCAGAAGAAGGGATACCTTCTCCACCCCAACCTGGCCATGCTTCACCTGACAGCGTGGTTGCTGCATGGTTAAATGAGGAGGAGGGAAGGTGTTTAGAGGATGTCAGACTAATCCGCGCGACGGAAATAACTAGCCAAATGGTCTAGGTTCTCTAGCTGGGCGGGGGAGCGGGGCACTTCCCCTTCATCTGCATCCATCCAGCTCATTCTCGATTACCTCCTGTCTCTTATGACCCAAGGACTAGTTCCTGCCTCCGTCAAGGTACATTTAGTGGCCATTTCAGCCTTCCACCCTCCGGTGCAGGGTCACTCGGTTTTCTGCCACCAGATGACCTCCCACTTTTTAAAGGGCCTAGATCATTCATTCCCATATGCCAGGCCCCGGTCCCACAGTGGGAACTGAATCTAGTGCTATCCTGCCTAACGGGTCCTCTCTTTGAACCCTTGGCCATGTGTTCCTGGTTCCACTTGTCTTGGAAAGTGGCATTTTTTGGTGGCTATCACCTCAGCCCGCTGTGTCTTGGAGCTTAGGGCCTTGACCTTGGAACCCCCATATACGGTCTTCCACAAGGATAAGGTCCAGCTTCGCCTACACCCCGCTTTTCTCCTGAAGGTGGTCTCCACTTTCCATATGGATCAGGATATTTTCCTATCAGTACTCTGTCCTAAGCCCCATTCCTCCAATGAGGAATGCTGTCTACATACACTGGATGTACATAGAGCGCTGGCCTTTTACCTAGACCAAACCAGACAATCCAGGGAATCCTCGCAACTGTTCGTTGCGTCGGCAGAGCACATGAGGGGGCATGAGCACATGAGGGGGCAACTAGTTTCCACCCAGCGCCTTTCCCGCTGGATCACCTCATGCATACGCACGTGTTACGACTTGGCAGGGGTTCCCCTGCTGCCTATCGTAAAGGCACATTCTACAAGAGCGCAGGCCTCGTTGGCCGCCTATGTAGCCCACATCCCTATCCAGGACATATGTAGAGCTGCCACGTGGTCCTCTGTCCACACCTTTTCCTCACACTATGCGATCGTCTCCCAAGCAAGGGATGACGCCGGGTTTGGCGGGGTGGCACTCTGTCCCGGAAACCCTTAAACTCCTACCCACCTCCATCAGATATAGCTTGGAGTCACCTACTGTGGAATACACATGAGCAATCACTCAAAGAAGAAAGAACAGTTAACCTGTTCCGTAACTGGCGTTCTTCCAGATGTGTTGCTCAGGTGTATTCCACATCCTGCCCTCCTTCCCCTCTGATGGAGTTGTCTGGCAAGAAACAACCGAGGGTAGGGGGAGTGCGCAGCTCCCCTTACAGTGCAATATAGAGGCGCCACTCCAGGGGTCACAGTGGTGCTCCCCCCCCATGGGTATTGCTAAGCGAAAAACTTCCAGCACCAGTGCACGTGGCGAGCACACACGCTTACTGTGGAATACACCTGAGCAACACATCTCGAAGAATGCCAGTTATGGAACAGGTAACTGTCCTTTCCCCTACCTAGACAACTGCCTTATCAAAGGCCGATCATACAAAACGACATTAGAGGCCAATCATTTTACCATCTCCCTTTTCCACAGTCCAGGCCTGCAAATAAACTTCCAAAAATCCACCGATACCCACATAGCAAATTGAGTTCATCAGGGCGCATCTGGACTCAATTTTGACCAGAGCCTCACTTCCACACATCAGATTCCTCACCATCATACACCTCATACACACGTTATCCATTTGCCCCAGAGTGGAGGCAAGACCATGCCTGCAGCTTCTTGGTCACATGGCAGCCACCACCTTCATGGTCGAATATGCCAGACTACATATGAGATGCCTTCAGGGTTAGCTCAGTTCCATATACAAACCCGGTGGGCACATCCTCCACATGATGCTAACTCCTCCAGCAAAGCTATTAGTCTCCCTGCAATAGTGGACAAAAACGGGAAACATATGCACAGGTGTCCCCTTCCATCAAAATTCCCTTGTGCTTATGCTCACAACAGATGCTTCCCTGATAGGCTGGGGTGTGCATCTAGGAGATCACACAACATTCTCATAGACTCATAGACTCTAGGACTGGAAGGGACCTCGAGAGGTCATCAAGTCCAGTCCCCTGCCCTCATGGCAGGACCAAATACTGTCTAGACCATCCCTGATAGACATTTATCTAACCTACTCTTAAATATCTCCAGAGATGGAGATTCCACAGGGCAGAGGGTCCCTGTCAGAGACGCGTCTACACATACGTCTTCTAGAGCTCAGAGCAGTCAGATATGCTTGCCTCCACTTTCTCCCTATCATAAGGAACAAATCTATTTGAGTCTTGACAGACAATATAGCATGCACGTTCTACATCAACAGATGTGGAGGGGGACGAAACAGAAGCCATCCAACTATAGAATTGGTGCATACAACATCGCATAGAGATCACTGCGTCCTACCTGTCTGGGTGTCAGAACGCTACCGCTGACACATTCAGCAGACTCTTATCAGAAGAACACAAATGGGAATTACACCCCACGATACTGCGACAGCTCTTCTCCCACTGGGCACCCCATCTTTAGATCTGTTTGCCACAACACAAAACTGCAAATTCCATCTACTCTGCTCCAGGGTGGGACTCGGGCCCACATCCCTCGGAGACGTGTCGTAAGACCATAAGAATGGTCTTACTGGGTCAGATCAATGGTCCATCTAGCCCAATATGCTGTCTACTGACAGTGGCCAATCCCAGGTGCCCCAGAGGGAGTGAACCTAACAGGTAATGATCAAGTGATCTCTCTCTTGCCATCCATTCCCACCCTCTGACAAACAGAGTCTAGGGACACCATTCCTTACCTGTCCTGGCTAATAGCCATTAATGGACTTAACCTCCATGAATTTATCCAGTTCTCTTTTAAATGCTGTTATAGTCCTATCCTTCACAACTTCCTCAGCAAGGAGTTCCACAGGTTGACTGTGCGCTGTGGAACAAGACACTCATGTACGCTTTCCCACTGGTCCCACTGATACACAGAGTCTTGCGCAAGATCAAAGAGGACAAGGCCAGCGTTATACTTATTGCCTCAGGTTGGCCCAGACAGACATGGTATCCTTACCTGCTGCGCATGTCCATCCACCCTCCAAGAACTCTTTCCAACAGACCGGATCTGCTCTCCCAGGGCAACAGTCAGATTCTCCACCCACAACTGCTGAAGCTCCATCTAACTGCATGGTTCCTTCCTAGTTCCAAACCCAAGAAGTAGCTTGTTCGGAGCAGGTCCAACACACCCTCCTGCACAGTAGATGAGACTCCACTAGTAAGAGTTACATGCAGAAGTGGAAATGGTTCTCCATATGGTGCTCCAACAGAAACTTGCCACCCCAACAGCACGCCTCTCCCTGATATCTTGGACTACCTCTTACAACTAAAAAAAGATGGACTATTGCTCATCTCTATCAGAGTATACCCTGCGACAGTTAATACCTTCCATGACACGCTGGACGGGTTTTCAGTTTTCATCCACTTCACCATAAAATGTTTCCTCACAGGCCTTCAAACCCTTTACCCTGAGATTCACCTACCCACAGCTACCTGGAATCTGAACCTAGTTCTCCAAGATCTCATGAAACCTCTTTGAACCACTGGCTACCTCCTCCATACTACACACGTCCTTGGAAGTAGCTCTCTTAGTCTCCATAACATCGGCAAGAAGGATCGGGGAAATAAGCACGCTAATGGCCTACCCTCCCTACACAATTTTCTTTAAAGACAAGGTTACAATGTGACTCCATCCCAAATTTCTTCCCAAGGTGGTGTCCACCTTCCATCTCAATCAGCCAATACACCTACCTGCATTCTACCCCCAACCTCATAAGAACCCACAGGAAATAGCATTACATGGGGAGGGATAGCTCAGTGGTTTGAGCGTTGGCCTGCTAAACCCAGGGTTTGAGTTCAATCCTTCAGGGGACCATTTAGGGAACTGGGGTAAAAAATCTGTCTGAGGATTGAGCAGGGGGTTGGACTAGATAACCTCCTGAGGTCCCTTCCAACCTTGATATTCTATGATTTTACTCTTGATGTCTAGGGTGACCAGCTAGCAAGTGTGAAAAATCAGGACAGAGGTTGTAGGGTAGTAGGCACCCATGTAAGAAAAAGCCCCAAATATTAGGACTGTCCCTATAAAATCAGGACATCTGGTCACTCTATTGATGTCAGATGTGCAATTGCCTTTTATTTGGACAGAACTAAGGCATTCCATAAATCTCCTAGACTATTCGTGTCCACTACCGAACGATTGAAGGGTACTGCTATTTCCAAGCAATGAGTTTCCAAGTGGATATCCGAATGCATTAAGTCCTGCTACCAGATCCAGAATGCTCAACCCCCCGAGGGCATCAAAACACACTGTACTAGAGCGATGTCAACATCTGTTGCATTCCTGCATAATGTACCTATTACAGACATATGCAAGGCAGCTACATGGGCATCAGACCACACGTTCGCCAAACATTACACTATCACACAGGACACTACAGCAGACACCATAGTAGGCCACACAGTACTGTCTACTGTTATTAATGATGCAACTCCAAAGTCCCACCAACCATAGTGGGTACTGCTTCACATTCACCTGGAGTGCAGCACCCATAGGGATGGCACTCGAAGAAGAGAAGGTTACTCACCTTGCAGTAACTGACATTCTTTGAGATGTGTGACCCTGTGGGTGCTCCACTACCCACCCTTCTCCTCTCTACTTTGGCGTACAAATCAGACAACTCTACAGTAGAGAAGGAACTGAGGGGTTGTAGGACACGCGTGCACAGACAGACCCTAACGATGGCCCCGAGACAACAGCTGGCCGCGTGCGTCCCAGCTAGGCACTGCTATCACAGATCTCCGACCAACGGCACCAGGATGCATCGTCACCTAGAGTGGAGCACCCACAGGGGGACACATCTCGAAGAACCTGTTACTACAAAGTGAGTAACCTTCTCTTCTGCTGGTGAATTAGATACCAAGTGCTAGTTAACACAATGCGTGTTTGGTGCATATATATGTCCAAAACCTGTGCATGTGCTCATTTTCAAAGGTAAAAGAGACTTTGAACAGAAACAACATAATTTCTGAAGGGTTAACCCCTGTGTATTCCCTTGCACTGGTACAGAAATGGTTAGCCACCCTGAGAAAGAAATGTGAATGGAGGTGATCACCCCAGGTGTGAAAACCACAGATGTAGTCCTTTAATAAATCCTGCCTGGCAAGAAATTCCACTTGTTTTGTGATGATAGCAAGAAAAGAGCTTCGTTTGCAGAATGCTGATCCTCTTCATCCAGCCCCAGTGGCCGCTAGACAGTGCTGCTCAATCCTGTCACTGATATCTTTCTTCTCCAGGATCAGCAAGTGCCAAAAGGTCCTGACTCTCAAGGTCAGTCCGTATCCAACCAGAGATGGTTTTCACTATCCAGTCAGGCACAGGAAGCTGCTATCCATAATCACCTGACCAGGAAGGACTCTCCCATGATGGTTGGGGTGACAGCAGCTAGTACCAGACTAGTGAGTATGGGCATTTGCCTTTCACCATTTCAAGTGGCTCATTGGAGCTGCACAATGTACCTACAGCTATACACCTTTCCCTTCAAACTCAGGCTCAGTCCTTCTCTCACTTTTGTGGTGGGATCATAGTCTATGTCTCTTCATATCTTGTTTGATCCCCACTGTCTTCTCCATGTTGTGGCTCAGCCAGCACTCCTTCTCCTTTACAACCTTCTCTCCTTCACCTTCTGGACAATTCTGCCCTATGCCCCTTCTCCTCCACACTCTGGGATTTGCCCTACTCCTTCTCTGCATAGCCAGAATCTGTCCCACTCCCCAGACCATTTCATTTCCCACACCCCTTGCTTCTGTATGAGGAATTGATTTAGGATGCCTGAGCTGTCTTTGCTCTTCTTTCTTACACAGAATCCAAGGAACCCACAGTTTCCCAGCAGGGATGCGCACCCTTTTCTGAAGTCCAGTAAAAAGATGTTTCAGGTCACAGCAAATATGGGAGCTGCTGGAGATCCCAAGGCATCAATGGGCAGTTACTCCCAGTCCTATGGGACCATCTGTAAATCTGCACTCCAGAATCTTCCAATATCAAATTTCTGCCAACAGGCACCAGCATTGAATACTCACCAGCACTGACCAAGTGGAGTACAGCCAAATCCATCCATCTACAGGCCCTGTAGGGAACAAACAGTTGGGGTACAACCTCACTCCCAGGCATTTGGCAGGACCCCAAATGCTAGAGAAGTGCTGCCTGCACTCATCATATAGGACCCAGTGCCACTTTCTCTGAGCAAGATCCAACAATGGTCTGGCATTCTGATCCATTTAACTTCTCAAGCCTGTGCAAAGCCACAAGGTAGGCAGGGGACACAGCATTATTTGTTTCCATACAATGCTGTAGGCACAGTTTATCTTTACATACTATTCCTCATATTCAGTATCGCTGATAGCTACAGAAAGCTGCTTTATTCTGCTACTGGCTTGTGTTGTTAGATATATCCAGGCTTATTTGTCCATCTCTATTGGCCTCAATCTGTTTGTGTTCACTGAATCCAAACTTTGGAGAGGAGCAGGTAACAAAGAATAGACCATTCTCTGAAGCCCAGGAAGACTAAATTTACCATGGATATCTTGAACTCCCTTCACTATATGTTCCCAGTAATTCCCATGTCCTTTTGGGGCACAAAAACAGTTAACGTTCTCTCAGTCCAGTAAAGTAGTTCCCTTTCTTTATGTATTTTTCTCCAGTGTATTTAATACTATAACTATCATGTGTGGATATACTCTTGTATGTATTGTAATAATAAACTGCTTATATTTCACTGAGGGATGTACCTTCCTTTCACAGCATGTTGTCCGCTGTGTAAAAGTGAATGAGAGAGAATCACTAGGGAAGTGCTTCCTTGTCTAATGGCCTGACACTGATTATACATTCACTTGTCTCTCCCAGAATGCAGCAGTCCATGAGATGCCTTGCTGAATCATCATAAAGTCATTATAGAGCAACAGTAGTCCTAGCATAGTTAAGGCTAAAGCTAACTTCCCACTTTAACTGCGGTCTTTCAAATGCTTTCTCCTCTCAACTTTCCCCAAAAGAAGCCACTGTCCCTGAAGTTTCACAAACCACATCTCATTGCGGGGTAGTGTTTTTAAATCAGAAAAACAATATTCAAATTATTGTGTTTTAAATATTTTTCTGTCACCAACTCTGAAAATTTTCTAAACTCTTTTGTTAGCCCATCATATCTCCAGCTTTGTCTATAGATTCAAAAGATGGTTTATTTAGCTGGCTTTTCTCAGAAGTGACTTTTATTGTTTCTGGGGGAATTACAGTGATACATAGTTTAAGGAGCTGGTGTATATGTGTGTGTGTGTGTGAGTGTGTGTATATATATATATGTGTGTGTGTGTGTATATATATATGGAGATATACCTATCTCCTAGAACTGGAAGGGACACCAAAAGGTCATTGAGTCCAGCCCCCTGCCTTCACTAGTAGGACCAAGTACTGATTGTTGCCCCAGATCCCTAAGTGGCCTCCTAAAGGATTGAATTCACAACCCTGACTTTAGTAGGTCAATGCTCAAACCACTGAGCTATCCCTCTCCCACACTAAGGTAGGAAAGGAATGAGTTAACTAAGGACTTCTTAGGTTAGGGTTATAAAGAGAAGATAAAGGATGGCTGGGGAAGGCCTCAAGAGGAAAAGGAAATGTTGACTTTCACAGACCATCAGGGAAACAGTGTCAGGACCTCCTGGGCCATGGCCAAGATGAGGCAGCAAGGAGGAATTGGGAAACTCACCATCTTGTGTACAAGAGACTTCTGAGTTCACATTGATTTGACTTTCTCCAGTTGAAGTAACCCATCTTCTATTTGCTGTTTAGCTTTTATTAACCAAACAGAAGAAAGCCATGGTCCTGACTCCTTGGTGATTGAGCCAGAGTAGAGAAATGATCAGCACATTAGGGACTTAGTGTTAGGACTCAGTATTTTGTTTCTGTTTAACAATTTCCTATATAGTGTGCTGCCACCCTTATTTCTGCGCTGTGGCTTGTGGTGCCTAATGCTCTGCCTGCGGCTAAAGGCTGGCTTTGTGCCGTCTCACAGGGGCTGCATCTTGCCAAAGCCAATGGTCTCCTGCAGCCCTCTGGCCACTCCTGGCTCACGAGGGGCACTATTTCAGATTTTGGGGGCTAGGGGGAAACTTTAGCCATGTTCCAGAGACTACTTAGGCACCTGAAAACTCTAGGGATTTTTTTGGGGGGAGGGGGGTTGCAGATAACTTAAGAATTAGCTCACAGGAGTGCAGTATCCAATTCCTGTATAAAGAAAGAAAAAAAATACATACAAACTCCAGTTAAAGCCATATTTTAAATTTATATGTAAATTTAGAACAATCAGGAGATAATACAGCGAGATATTCCCAATCCCAAGCCTTGAGGTATCAGTTTTGGAACTTTAACAGAGATATCAGAAACAGAAGTTTGATACTTTGTACGCTATCTTTAGTAAAGTAGAAAAAGTAAGCAAATTTTATTTAACAGATGCACTCTATGTTACTGCCATTATCTACTCTATTTTAGTCAATTGTTTTTCACTCCACTAAAAATGTATTTACTTAATTTTAATAGACATGATTTAGGCTTTTTTCTCTTTTATTAAGAACAGGCATTTATGTTTACCGATCACAATCATGTATGTGATTCACTAACATTTGACTCCTTCATTGCTAATAGCATTATACTTGGATCTGCATTTATTTTTGTACAAATTTTAAGTTATTTTACAGATTAAACTAAAAATACCATTTGAAAATAAGCGACCTTCATCTGAACAGTGTCTAAAGTTATGTGATTAGCTATTATTTTTTAAACTGGCACTGATAAAATGAGTACAAGCTTAATTTACATTCTAGAAGGATACTATTTGAGTGTACCTTTTTAAATAATGAATGAAAAAGCACAATATGGTATTGAAAGTGATAATGATAATTACTCCAGCCAGGACAGGCTAGGCATTTTAGAATTCATTACTCAAAGAATTAAATTTAAGCATAAGAAAGAAATAAAATTATGAAATGCACAGATGAATCAAACTAAAATAATAGCACTGTAATCCTTAAACTTTGAAAGAATAAAATTACAGAGAATATATGTGCATTTCGACAGGAAGTACCAAGTAATAATAATAACAACAATAACAATAATAATACAAGTGTGTATTGGGAGGCAGTGTGTGTATTGGGGAGTGAGAGACAGTGTTTGTGTGTATTCGAGAGACAGACAGACAGTGTGTTCAGAGAGTGTGAGAGAGACTATGTTGGGGGAGTGTGAGACTGTGTGTATGTGTGTGACACAAAGGGTGTGTGTTAGGGGAGTATGAGAGAGACAGTGTGTGTGTGTTGAGAGAGTATGAGAGACAGCACGCTGTCACTTTAAATACAGCACTCCACTAGTCTGAAGACTTGTTCAGACAGCAGCAGCAGCCAGCAGCTCCCACTCCTGACCTAGGGTATGTCTGCACTACGGGATTATTCCGATTTTACAGAAACTGTTTTTTTAAAACAGATTGTATAAAGTCGAGTGATATAAAGGGTTTCGTTGTGTGGACGTGTGTAGGGTTAAATCGGTTTAACGCTGCTAAATTTGGTATAAACGCGTAGTGTAGACCAGGCCCTAGAAGCAGCAGCAGCAAATTCCTGTTCCCCCACCCCAGTTCAGCAGAGACCGGGTACACAGGCAGGGGGACACCCTGACAGCGCCACCCCTCCCGTTCTGCACAGCAGACAGCAGGTTCCCAGGAGCAGTTTGGCCAGAGGCAACTCCTCACTTTTTACCCCTTTCTCCAGATCATTTATGGATAAGTTGAATAGGACTGGTCCTAGGACTGACCCTTGGGGAACACCACTAGTTACCCCTCTCCATTCTGAGAATTTACCATTAATTCCTACCCTTTGTTCCCTGTCTTTTAACCAGTTCTCAATCCATGCAAGGACCTTCCCTCTTATCCCATGAGAGCTTAATTTACATAAGAGCCTTTGTTGAGGGACCTTGTCAAAGGCTTTCTGGAAATCTAAGTACACTATGTCCACTGGATCCCCCTTCTCCACATATTTGTTGACCCCTTCAAAGAACTCTAATATAGGTGCAGTTCAAAGGCCCTTTGAAAGAGAGAGAGCACTTCTGTAGTCATTTGGACTTCTTTGGGTGTCCCTGAGAACTGTAACCAGAATGCCCTTCTCATGGTAGCAGCCATGGCCCTGGAACGGGCTGCTGTGTCAGAGGAGACATGGGCTGGTTGGAGTAACTTTCTGGCTACCAATTGTTCCTCTGAAATGACGGATTTTAAGTCAATCCTTATTTCTGGGGTGGGGCTTTTCACTGAAGGGTGATACTACCTAACCTGTGGCAGTGTCATATTTAGCAAGAACATAAGAACAGCCATACTGGGTCAGACCAAAGGTCCATCTAGCCCAGTATCCTGTTTTCCGACAGTGGCCAATTGCCAGGTGCCCCAGAGGGAATGAACAGAACAGGTAATCATCAAGCTATCCATCCCCTGTCACCTATTCCCAGCTTCTGGCAAACAGAGGCTAGGGACACCATCCCTGTCCATTCTGGCTAATAGCCATTGCTGGACCTATCCTCCATTAACTTATCTAGTTCTTTTTTGAACCCTGTTATAGTCTTGGCCTTCACAACATCCTCTGGATGGATGTTCCACAAGGAGTTCCACAGTTTGACTGTGTATTGTATGAAAAAAATACTTCCTTTTGTTTGTTTTAAACCTGCTGCCTATTAATTTCGTTTGGTGACCCCTAGTTCTTGTGTTATGAGAAGCAGTAAATAACACTTCCTTATTTACCTTCTCCACACCAGTCCTGATTTTATAGACCTCTATCATATTCCCCTCTTAGTCATCTCTTTTCCAGGCTGAAAAGGCCCAGTCTTACTAATGTTTCCTCATATGGCAGCTGTTCCATACCCCTAATCATTTTTGTTGCCCTTTTCTGAACCTCTTCCGATTCCACTATACATTTTTTGAGATGTGGAGCCCACATCTGCACACGGTATTCAAGACGTGGGTGTACCATGGATTTATATAGAGGCAATATGATATTTTCTGTCTTATTATCTATCCCTTTCTTAATGATTCCCAACATTCTGTTCACTTTGACTGCTGCTGCACATTGAGTGGATGTTTTCAGAGAACTATCCACAATGACTCCAGGATCTCTTTCTTGAGCAGTAATAGCTGATTTGGAACCCATCATTTTATATGTACAATTGGGATTATGTTTTCCAATGTGCATTACTTTGCATTTATCAACATTGAATTTCATCTGCTGTTTTGTTGCCCAGTCACCCAGTTTTGAGAGAGACTTTTGTAGCACTTCACAGTCTGCCTGGGACTTAACTATCTTGAGTAGTTTTGTATCATCTGCAGATTTTGCCACCTCACTGTTTACTACTTTTTCCAGATCATTTATGAATATGTTGCATGGGACTGGTTCCAGTACAGACCCCTGGGAGATACCACTATTCACCACTCTCCATTCTGAAAACTGACCATTTATTCCTACCCCTTGTTTTTCCTGTCTTTTAACCAGTTACCAATTCATGAGAGAACCTTCCCTATTATCCCGTGACAGCTTACTTTGCTTAAGAGCCTTTGGTGAGGGACCTTCTCAAAGGCTTTCTGAAAATCTAAGTACACTATATCCACTGGATCCCCCTTGTCCACATGCTTGTTGACTCCCCTCAAAGAATTCTAGTAGATTGGTGAGGCATGATTTCCCTTAACAAAAAGCATGTTGACTTTTCCCAAACAAATTATGGGTCTGACCGTTTGGTTTTTTACTATAGTTTCAACCAGTTTGCCCGGTACTGAAGTCAGGCTTACCAGCCTACAATTGCCAGGATCACCTCTGGAGCCTTTATTAAAAATTGGCATCACATTAGCTATCCTCCATTCATCTGGGGTACAGAAACGGATTTAAATGACAGGTTACAGACTACAGTTAGTAGTTCTGCAATTTCACATTTGAGTTCCTTTAGAAGTCTTGGGTGAATACTATTTGATCCTGGTGACTTATTATGGTTTAGTTGATCAATTTGTTCCAAAAGCTCCTCTAATGACACCTCAATCTGGGACAATTCCTCCGATTTGTCACCTAAAAAGAATACCAAATCTGAGCCAATCTCCCTCACATCCTCAGCCTTGAAGACTGATGCAAAGAATTCAGTTAGTTTCTCTGCAATGGCCTTATCATCCTTGAGTGCTCCTTTAGCACCTCAATCGTCCAGTGCCCCCCACTGGTTGTTTAGCAGACTTCCCGCTTCTGATGCACTTATAACAGATTTTGATATTACTTTTTGAGTCTTTGGCTAGCTGTTCTTCAAATTCTATTCTGGCCTTCCTAATTGTATTTTTACACTTCATTTGCCAGCATTTAGACTCCTTTCTGTTTTCCTCACTAGGATTTAGCGTCCATTTTCTAAAGAATGCCTTTTTGCTTCTCACTGCTTCATTTATAGAATCATAGAATATCAGGGTTGGAAGGGACCTTAGGAGGTGATCTAGTCCAACCCCCTGCTCAAAGCAGGACCAATTCCCAACTAAATCATCCCAGCCAGGGCTTTGTCAAGCCTGACCTTAAAAACCTTTAAGGAAGGAGATTCCACCACCTCCCTAGGTAACCCATTCCAGTGCTTCACTCCCCTCCTAGTGAAAAAGTTTTTCCTAATATCCAACCTAAACCTCCCCCACTGCAACTTGAGACCATTACTCCTTGTTCTGTCATCTGTTGCCACTGAGAACAGTCTAGATCCATCCTCTTTGGAACCCCCTTTCAGGTAGTTGAAAGCAGCTATCAAATTCCCCCTCATTCTTATCTTCAGCAGACTAAACAATCCCAATTCCCTCAGCCTCTGCTCGTAGGTCATGTGCTCCAGCCCCCTAATCATTTTTGTTTCCCTCCGCTGGACTCTTTCCAATTTTTCCATCTCCTTCTTGTAGTATGGGGCCCAAAATGGGACACACTACTCCAGATGAGGCCTTGCCAATGTTGAATAGAAGGGAATGATCACGTCCCTCGATCTGCTGGCAAAGCCCCTACTTATACAGCCAAAAATGCCATTAGCCTTCTTGGCAACAAGAGCACACTGGCGACTCATATACAGCTTCTCATCCACTGTAACTCCTAGGTCCTTTTCTGCAGAACTGCTGCCTAGCCATTCGGTCCCTAGTCTGTAGCAGTGCATGGGATTCTTCCATCCTAAGTGCAGGACTCTGCACTTATCTGATGAAGTTCAACATGGACTTTTTTTGGCCCACTCCTCTAATTTGTCTAGGTCCCTCTGTATCCTATCCCTACCCTCCAGCATATCTACCACTTCTCCCAGTTTAGTGTCATCTGCAAATTTGCTGAGGGTTCAGTCTATGCCATCCTCTGGATCATTAATGAAGATATTGAACAAAACCGGACCCGGGACTGACCTTACTTTGTTGTTTAGCCACAGTGGCACTCTTTTGGTTCTCTTACTATGTTTTTTAATTTGGGGTATTGTAGCAAGGTCTACAGTCACTAGTGCGGCACCTCTTGCTGGTCATCTTGGGAATTAGCTCAACTCCAGCTCAGGAGCACCCTCTGCTGGCTGCTGTCTTGCCTGCCTCAGGCCCCACATCCCTCCCAGACCCCAGTGCCCTTTACCTCAGTGTTTTACCCTCTTCAGTACCCCCGCTCTGGGTCTCCCCTCCCAGGGTAACCCCCAAGCCCCTATACCCACCTTGCCTCAGTGGCTACTGCCAGTCATCATCTAGCCCCCTCTCACTGGGGCAAACTGCAGTCTGTAATGGCCACTCATCATTGGCAAGGGGTTAGGACAGGGGCGGGCAAGCTTTTTGGCCTGAGGGCCATATCAGGTTGCCAAAATTGTATAGAGGACTGGTTAGGGGAGGCTGTGCCTCCCCAAACAGCCAGGCATGGCCCGACCCCCACCCCCTATCCGACCACCCTCTGCTTCTTGCCCCCTGATGGCCCCCCCCCGCCCAGGATTCCTGCACTCCAGCGGATCAAAGGAAGTTCAATGTAACGCTGTTTCACCTGTAACATGGTAAGATGTTTTGACTCCCAAGGACAGCGTTATATCGGGGGAGAGGTGTATAAAGTTATTAGAAGTGTAGAACTTGATGTAGAACAGGGGTCTCAAACCTGCAGCCTGCCATAGGCACCGACTCCGTGGGTGCTCCAGGGCTGGAGCACCCATGGGGAAAAATTAGTGGGTGCTCTGCACCCACCGGCAGCCAAGCTCCCAAACCCCACCTGCCCCACCTCCTCCTCCCTCCCCCCCAAGCAGAGCCGGTGCAACTATTTAGGTGATCTATGCGGTCATCTAGGGTGCTAGGGTTTGGGGGGGGTGGCATTTTCTTTGGCAGCGACCACGGCGCTCTGATCTTTGGCCACCCTGGTCACCGCCTGCATTTAGGCAGAGGGAGCTGGGGCAGGGGAGCGCGGGGAGGGCCGCCTGAAGCAAGTAAGGGGGGGTGGGGCGGCACACAGGAGAACTCCCCACCTCAGCTCACCCCTGCCCCACCTCCTCCCCGAGCACGCCGAGGGTGCTTCACTTCTCCCGCCTCCCAGGCTTGTGGCGCCAATCAGCTTAGGCGCCACAAGCCTGGGAGGCGGGGGAAGTGAAGCAGCGACAGCGTGCTCAGTGTGCTTATTATGCTTGTGCATGGAGCAGGGGTGAGCTGGGGTGGGGGGGGTGCCTCAGGGTGGGGGGGTGGGGAGCTGCCACGGGGGGGGCGCCTCAGGGCTGGGGCTCGGGGATGGGGGAGGGTGCAAGGTGGAAGTTTCTCCTAGGGCCGGCCCTGCCCCCAAGCACGCCACTCACCCGCTCCTCTGCCTACCTCCCAGGCTTCCCGCCCAGCCGCCACCAAACAGCTGCTTGCACGCTCTGAGGGTGGGGGGGAGGAGCAGGAACATGGCGCGCTCAGGGGAGGAGGCGGAGACAAGGTGGGGTGGGGACGGGGATTTGGGGAAGGGGTTGAAATAGGTATAGGGAGGGGGTGGAGTTGAGGTGGGGGCTTTGGGGAAGGGATTGGAAAGGGGGCGGGGAAGGGGAAGAGAGGTAAAATATAAATTAATGGATTCTTGCAGCACAGCTACATTTAGAGTTTCTTCAGCAATAATTTAGTGGAGGCCATAAAGAATATAATTTGCACTGATGTCTTTGAGCTACTCATTGGGGGAGGAGATTCTTGGGGCAGCGGTATGAAGGAGGTAAATGGACTCTTTCTGTGAATGATGGTAGTTACTTTAAATCCGTCTGTTCTGTGGAACAGGACAGGAGCTTTCTTCTTTATGTATGGCTCAATTCTTTTCTTCCCCCATGTTAGTGAGTTTCCCTCATTCTGTCTCTTCCCATTCTCCCAGTCACTTTCATTCTGCTTTTTGGTTACTCTTCCAGTTACTTACTTTCAAATCCTGTGGTCTGATTCTAAGGGCCATATCCAGCAAGGCCTCAAGTGAGCGAGAGAGGCAATTTTAGACCTTAGGGCTAAACATGAACACTGCATACAGCTGGGCACATCATCGGCTGGTTTAAATTGTCAGAGTTCAGTGGAAGTCAGTGGAGCTATGGCAATTTACACCAGCTAAGGATCTGCCCCAGCATTTCTATTCTGTGGGGCTATTATAACATATTGCCTAATAAGGCCAATTGCCACCTGGATTACTTTGGTTATATATTATGCCCTGTTCCCCTGCTCTTCTGGCTGTTTACCTTTCATCTTGTAAGGTCTTTGGAGATGGACTGGGCCTTCTTCTGTGTTTGGAGGTTGCCTAGCATATTGTGGGTGCTAGTGAAAACAAACAATAACAATAATCACTAGTAATTCAGATGATTCAGTTTATGACCACTCATCCTCTAGGTAGTATAGCTTAGTTTGGATCTATTCTGACATTTCCAAAGTGCGTCGAAAAAAAGAATATTCATGGAAGAAAAGAGTTTTCCAAGACAAATGGGAGAATTTATATTTTTTCACAGAGGTAAAAGATAAAATTCAATGCCTTATTTGTCAGCGAACCAATGCTGTTCCCAAGGAGTATAACATACATTGGCACTATGACATGATATACCATGAAAAATATGATTCATTCACCAGAAAAATCCAAGAGAAAAAATTCGGCAATTTAAAGGAGCATTTGCCAAGCAAAGAAATGTCTTTTCGGAGATTAACAAGTCTAGCAAAGATTCAGTAAGAACAAGTTTTGTGATAAGCGAAATGACAGCTAAATCATCGCGACCTTTTCCAGAAGGTCTATTTGTAAAATAATGTCTTGTGAAGGCCAGCGAAATTTTATGTCCTGATAGGAAGAAAGTTTCTGAAGGCATAAGCTTGTCTGCCAATACAGTTGCCTGTAGGATAATGGATTTAGCAGATAATGTGCAAAAACAGTTGATTCAAACGGCAGAAGACTTAGAAGCATTTTCAGTTGCTCTTGATGAGAGTATAGATGCATCAGATACTGCACAGTGTGCAGTGTTCATTAGAGGCATGGATTGTAATTTGAATATAACTGAAGAGTTGCTAGACTTAATGCCACTGAAGGGTACCACAATATGATATGACATATTTCAAGGACTGGAATGGAACAAACTCATATCTTTGGCTTCGGATGGTGCGCCATCAATGTGCTCTGAAAACGTTGGTGTGGTTGGATTATTGAAGGCCAAACTGAACAGCCTCAATATACCAGGAATTAGCACCAGTATACATTATATTTTGCACCAAGAAGCCCTGTGTTGTAAAAGTCTACAAATGAAGGACGTTATGGATGTAGTTGTTAAAACCGTTAATTTTATACATTCACAAGGGCTGAATCACAGACAGTTCACTTCTTTTCTAGCAAGTATGGACAGTGAATATGGGGAACTTCTGTATCACACTGAAGTTAGATGGCTGAGTCATGGAAATGTTTTGAAGCTTTTTTTTTGCACTTAGAGAGGAGATTGATTTCTTCATGAAAATGAAAAACAAGGAGATTCCACAGCTTGCTGATTCCACTTTTATCTGGAGCCTTGCTTTTCTAACAGATGTAACTGATCACCTGAATGCACCAAACTTGAAGCTTCAGGGTAGAGAACAGGTAATAACACAGATGTATGACAGTGTTAAGTCATTCAAAGTTAAACTTACTTTGTGGGGGAAACAGCTGACTGCTGGCAATTTGATCCATTTCTCGACTCTGAATTCCTTAGGAAAAGTTAAACCCAAATCCTTGAAAGAATATGCAGATATCATTTCTAACTTATACAAACAGTTTGATGTGTGGTTTAAAGATTTTAAGGCGCTTGAACTGTACGGGGAGATTTTGGCAAACCAGTTAAGTGCCTGAAACCACTATGGCTTATTGCTAAAAGCAGCCAAGTCAGCAGGCTGTAAAATAGCCATGCAGCAGCCTCAAACTTGACCAAGGCAGGGAGGGGTTTTGGGTGCCACAGAAAGGGCAGCTTGACCCCGTGTCCTTCCTGATAAGAATTGTGTTGAAATTGCTGATACTTGTATTTTAGAAGAGCAGGATGTGCTCAGAAATGTGTCTAACAGAGTCTCAAGGCTGCAGACTCGGGGAAAATACCACACCTGGTTAATCAATAATCAGAAGGAAACCTCTTGCTGGACCATTGAAACTGTTTGCTTAACAAGTTTTCTTTAAGGAACATGTCATTATATTACTATGTATAAATAAAGGGAAAAAGTTTGAGGTAGTAGGACTGGCAGACGGGTTGCCGCTGTGCCACTCGAGAGCCACACTCAGCTTCGGTAATTATCCAGGGTTGGGGGTGTTTTACTAACCTGTTGCAGACCTGTGTAAGTGCTTGAGACTAAGTAAAGTTTAGCTTTAAGTGAAAGCACTCTTGTGTTGTCCTATTTGTGTCAGCCATCTACCAGTCGGACAGCTGTGTCTCCCCTGATTTCCTGACACCACCGTGCACAGAGTAAAAGTTACCAAGAGCTTTGGGTTGAAAGAACCCCAGGTATCAGAACCACATTTTCAACTTTTTTCCACATCATTTGCTGTGGACATTGACAGTGTTGCAGAGGAAATGCAGATGGAGTTAGTGGAGCTTCAGTGTGATACCATTTTGAAGCAGAAGTATACAAATGTTGGAATTCCAGAATTCTACCAGTTTGTTTCACAAGAAAGATTTCCCATGTTATTCTCTGCTTCCTCAAGGGTAATGGCAATGTTTGGAAGTACATATATATGTGAACAGTTTTTCTCTTCCATGAAGATTAACAAATCTGTGTTAAGGTCAGGGCTCACTGATGAACATTTGCAAGCCACACTGAGATTGGTTTTGTCTCAGGATATGAAACCTAATATTGATGCTCTGGTTGATCCAAAATGCTGCCAGCTAAGTGGCCAAAAATGAAATGACTGTCAAAATTAGCACTGACTTTTTGCATTACAGTTTTTAAGAAGTTAATACATTGACTTTTAATAGCATACTATATTAGTCTTCATTTTTTTTCATTTTTGACTATACTTTTGTATCATTTCAGTGATGCGGCCCTCGGGCCAATGTACTAGTCCTCATGTGGCCCTCGTGGAGATTTGAGATTGAGATCCCTGGTGTAGAATGTGTCATGCTGTTTTTATTTTTTTCTCTTAGTATTAGCCACACTTCACTGAGGCTCTTTTCTTTTTAACAATCTCTTTTTATTTGGGGAAAGAAAGTACAAATGGAAAATATTTACAGGTCAGGTAATCTGTGACCCTCTGGCTCACTGCCTGCCTGGCTTTGACATCTTTGCCTACCTCAGCTCACCTACAGCTTTCAGCTCACCATCATGTACTTCATTAACCAATTCTGTGTGTGAAATCTGACTCCAACACAGTGTTTTAGTAAATTAATTTGTTTATTTTATGCACCACAATATACAGAACTGCTTAGATAGCATCCTCTTAATATATATATAACAGTAGCAAGAAACTGAATAAGAAAAGAGATGGAGCTCTGTACAGGAGCAAGACGTCTGTTCTACTGTATGAACTCTTGTGCCATCTTCCTCCTAGTATTATTTGCAACATGGAGTAAATTTAAAACTGCCCTTATTGTGGTTTTGGCCAGCTCCTCCCCACTTCTCTGCTCATTTCTTTTGCTAATATATTTATGTCTAATTGAACTGTTCAGATTAGAAATAATATATACTCTTGATCACTGGAGATTTCAATCATCACTTGTGAAGTTTCCTGAACAGCCCATTCTTAAAATAGGGAAATCCAGCCACTCAGGGCTTCATTTGACACTGCTTCCAGCAACCAATAAAATAACCACCATTTGTCACTGAAAATTTAATTAATTTATATAGTGCTGTTAGCATGACAGCTAGGCATCTTGAAAACTTAAATTCTTTAAGACACAAATAAAACTGCTGTCGACTGCTGGCCCTTCCCCTATCTGTCATCCACATACCTGTAGCATTGTTGCTGAGCTTGCAGCTCCTGCTCTGGTAGTTTTCATTAGGGATGCAGCATTATTTAAAAAAAAATTATTTAAAAAAATGCCCTCCTCCTTGCCTCACTAAGGGGGCACCAACCACATGCAGCAGTACCCTCCACCCGAGCACTGCAACCCTAATCCTGGCTGAGAGCAGAGGGGAAGCTGGTGGTAGCCCCTGCGGAGAGAACCCACCCCACAATCACCCCACATATGGCTCCTTTGTCCCACAGGACTGGACCTGGCACCCCACGCTCACCCTACAACAGCAGCTCCTGTGTCCCATGGTTCTGGCCCATTGCCCTGCTCCTGGCATTGCAACCAGGCACACTGGTTCACAGCACTGCTTAGGTTTGGCCTGACTGCTCTGTCATGATAGAGTGTAAGGCAGGCCAAACCTGAGCGGTTCTGTGGCCTAGTCCACCTGGGCACAATGTCATTCATTGAAGTTTTCTCCTTCACCCTTCTCCCACCCAGTCATGATGGAGGGTCTGGCAGGTCAATTTTGAGCAGGTCTGTAACCCAGAGCATGCAGAGCAGGGAGACAAACCCAGACACGTGGGACAGGAACTGCATGAGCTGCCGCTTCAGTATGAGTTGTGGACACAGAAAAAAAGTCATGGACAAATGGGAAAAGCAAAATATGTGACTTTTTTTTCCTGCTGTGACAAACCTGCAGTCCTAATGATCATGGAAGGAGCATCAGCTGTTTCTCAATCTCACTGGAGTTGGCAGGAAAACTCAGGATAGTTCAAAGTAAGGGCACTTACTTCCTACCCACAACATATGCACCAGGTGAAACATGAGTTGGGCTGGGAAGTTGGGAGAGATTCTTCAGATAGAGATGGAAAAGACTCTTCAGTGTAGGACACAGGCGAGGAAGAGATGGTCTGCCCAGTCCTTTAGGATCATTTGATAACTATTGTAGATGTGGCTCTAATAGAGTTCTAAAACGCAGTTCTCTGCTGCATTCCTTTTTTTGTTTTTTGCTTGACTTTCTACCTTGCTTGTTGTTGCAGGAACTAAGGCGCAGCTGACATGCATGAGTTAGGCCTCAGCCCTTATATCTTTTGACCCCCCTTGTTAGAAACACAGTCCAAAGGAGTAAGGCAGCCACTTCCAATAAGAGGTTACACAGTTACAGTTGTCACATAATGGCCTAGACTGCAGGTAAAAGCCCAACCTCTGAGCCTGGGAGGGAGCCACAGTTGTAATGGGGAACTGAGTTTCTGGCAGTCATGTGGAGCAAGGGAAGGTGGCCAGAACTGATTCTCAGAAGTCTTGTTGCCTATTTTCAAAAGAGTTATTTCTCCCATCCCACAGCCTCTAAGATATTCTCCTATGCTGCCTTGCCAGCTGAGAACTTGAGCTTGCTGTGACTTTTTATGCATTTATTTTTTAATTTACCAAATGTGTTTATTTGTACCTCTGGGCACACAGATAAAAATATAAGGTCATATATAATTTCCAGCATTGAGACCCATTGCCACTGTTGCTGTGTTGCCTAAGAGAGAGAGTCCCAGGCAGAAGAACAGCAGACCCAAGGCAGCAAACCTTATGTACAACCCTCTTCTTTCTTTTTGACACCCACCCTCCACTCACTGTCCTGCCAGATAATCCAATACCACAGCATGACCCATATAGGCTGGTCTGGGCCAGGCCTGGTATCAAAAACCTGAAAGAAATCTATGTAAGAAAAAAACATTGCTGAGCTTTAAGAAAGGATAAGTTACAGTAAAGCTCAGTTATTTCCTCCTTTTGTCTAAAACCCTCCTCCCTCTCCTATCATCACAATGAGGGAACCTGCTAACACTTGAAATGGCTTATCCTCTGCTACAAATCCCTCCCTGAGAGAAAACACCTCTTCTTGGTGGTGTACCCTCAAGATTCTGCTTAATGAAGGCTGCATTGTACAGGCTTGATTCAGTGCACTACTAGGTTGGCTAATTTAAACTAGAGACATCTCTTTATCCCAGCATGGCATGCAAATTCCCTCTGCTGCTGCCTTCCAGCTGCCTGCTCATGCCTCTCCCTCTAAAGCAATAATATTTCCAACTATATTTAAAAACACCCATAAGGTTATACAATGCTAAGTATAAAAGCTGGACATGTGCCAATGGACAGGGTCATAACTACAGGTAAGGGCAAATAATTTACTCCAAGATCTTGCTCCTGGGAACTGTCAACAATCCTCCTGGCACCACATATGAGGAAAAAATGGACCACAACCTGAGAAATATCCAAAAATCAGCATTGTTCTTGTAAATGAGAATTACGGACTTCCCTGGCTTAGGGCAGAGCTTTGCATTATAGTTTCACCCCTCTGCGAATAATAGCAAGCTTGTTCTGTCTGCTGAGGAGCTTCCCTGTGCAGGTGATAAATAGACTCCACTTTATTTTTGTTTTAAACAATCTGTTGATTTAATTTTTTTTTATCATTTGGATCCTATTGCAGTAAAATTGCCTATCACCATTTAACTGTAAGAGGAAATAATGCTGTAGGAGGCCAGTGTTGCACAACTGCCCACTCAACAACATGAAGGAGTATTCAGTATGTTACTAGTGTCCATCACTGAAGCATAACCTCCCCTTTCTCCATTGACAGATAGTAATTCCACCACTGGAGTTGGGATTTAGGCAGCATTTCTAAGGTCATTTTTTGGTTTTGAAGGTCCCCAGGAGTTTGGGCATGAATTTCCCCATTTTCTTGTCTTTGGCATCTGTGTCATATTCCTCATCATTCTGAATTGGTTGTTCATCCTTCTTGCAGAAGACCTCAAACCTACTATACACCCTCTTCTCCTTTCGCATATTCTCCATCTTTTTCAGAAGGGTATCTCTATCCTCTGATGGTTGCCTCTGAAGATTCTTCTTATGGCTCCCAAAACTTTCTGACCTGCTAATGTTGCAAGTTTTCTCCTTCTCATCTTTATATTCCAAACTGCTGGTAGACTTGGTAAGATCAGGATTACTTGTGGATGGTAGTTGCTTGGCCAGCTCAGCTCTGTTTTTCTGACTGTTGGCAGAAATTTGCTCCAGAATCACCTTTGTGTCATCACGGAGATTACTGCTGTATAGGATGTTTGCCGTGGAAGAAGCAAACCTGGTCTGAGATGGCTGGTTGCTTTTGAGAGCAGATGCTGTTGTGATCCTTTGGGATTTCTCTTCCTCCATCACTTCCTGATAATCCCCCTTGGAAGATCGTTTAAGGCTCATGGTCTGCTTGTCAAACTTTCCACTCTCAAGATTGGTTTCTTCCTCTGATTTCTTATCACCCTTTGGATTCAGCAACTGTTTCAACCTTAGCGACCCTTTCCTAAAAAATTCCAGTGGACTCTGTTCCTGTTTGGCACCCTCTTCTTCGGATTTATGGAGAGAGCTGTCAGACCCTTGGTTCTTGGATAAACTTTCAGGAATCGATGTGGTGCTTACCCTAGCCTGCAGTTTCTTGAATTCTGTGTCAGCTAGTTCCAGTGTGTCTCTTTTGAATGTCAATTTCTCCCTCTTCTCTGGCAGAGCAAGCTTCTGAGTGTCTCCTACCAATACCAGGTTCTCCTTCGTTGGAAGAGCAGGATTGCTGTCTGTGGAATAAAACCGAGAAGATAGTTTTTCCATTTTGCTACTAATATTTGTTATAGGATCTTTACTCAGTGTGTCAAGGAGCTGGGTGGCTGAGGAAGACATACCAAACTGTTTCTCAGACTCCATGTTCATCTTATAACTACTGAAGGATTCTTTTGAGTCTAGCACCCTACTCTCCAGGATCTTGTATTGCACGGATTTGGTACATTTTTTCTCTGCATTCTGAGATTCTTCCTGTAGAAAACTGGAAACAGCTTTGGTGTGACCAACTGTAGCGCTCTCTATGTCTTTGCCCACAGTTTTGTACTTTTCTAAAAGTTCTGCCACTTTAGAAGAGGCGGCTGCCTTTATAGTTTCATTGTCTTTTATAATCTCACTGGACATTTGCTCCTTTTGGATCATCTGAACCTTATCCATTGTCATATTTTGCTGATCTAAACTGGCAGCATTAAAAATCAAAGAAGACCTGAGCCTTGAGCTCCTCTGGATCAAAGGATTTATCCTGGACCTAAAAGAATCCTGTTTCACGAGGGAGGTCTCCTCGCCTGCTCTCTCAGTACCTGTCAATTCTTTGGTGCTTTCAATTCCCAATGATTTATTATTAAATGACATAGGAGACTTGAAAGATGGGATCAGGTCACTGGGGTACTTTGTGAGGGGCTCTCCAAGGCTCAAAACATCATTATATGACTCTGATTCCATGGGCATTGGGATGCCTTCGTCTCCTGGTTCAGACTGGTATGCACTCAGGTATGAAGAAATCCTCCAGTTACGCAAACCTGTTCTGTTTTCCTGGGTCTTCTTGTCCTGATCTGGGTCCTGGTCTTGTAAAAACAGTCGTTGTTCCAGGCTCTGCTTCTGTGTGGGGGATGTCTGGCACATGAATTTCTGCCCTATGTTTTGCCTCCTTAGTGACATCAGCCCTAGTGGGCCATTCCCTGCAGGGTTCACCTGATCAGAACCATGCCTCACTTCCCTAGAAGAATTTGAAGGCTCATAATCTAGCCTTAAGGGGAAACTCTCCTGTGGGAAGTGGGATTCAAGTTCCGGATATCTGGGGCCCTGTGCATAGTCCTCCAGTTCATTGAATCCTGGCCTACCACCTCGGATTCGCTCAAAGAACCCCTGAGGCCTGCTGGAAGCATGGGGATGTTCAAACTGATATTGGTAGAACTGGTCCTTTTGAAAGTGACTGGACTGCATTTTAAAGTCATCCAGATTATTCATGAACATCTGCCTAGAACACTGCTTTGAAGAAGAAAAGTTTTCAAAGGTTCCTTCAGCAAAGCTGTGTCTCTTAAAGGAATCCAGCTCTAACTGCTTGGAGCGGAATAAACCTCTGACAGGATCTATCTGACAATTCTCCATTTCTGCCTTCTTAGAATACATGCGCATTGTTGACCCCTCCATAGTATGGCGCATCAGTTCGTCCCGTCTGAAGGCTGACAAGAAGTATCTGTCTGGATCAACTCTGTCCACGAAGGGTGGAAAGACATTGTCATCCCTCTGGAACAGCAGGTGTGGTTTCTTTGGAAAGAAGGGCATATTATTGCCAAAGGGGGCCATGGTAAATGGGTTCTCTGCCTTCACCAAGACATTGGCTGGAGGAATGAGAGGGTCTGACTGTGCAAAGAGAATTCGGAATTCTTCATCAAAACTGGACACCAGCTCCCCTTGGAAGATGTGAGCAATGCTTCGATGAATCTTCTCAAAGGACCACATAAAACTGTACCAAGATACAGAAAAGATGAAATGTGGTTAGGATCTGATGTGTTAAATCAGTGGCACCACTTCACATCCACCATGCACTGAGTCTAGCCTTCTACTAGCACCAAGTACTACTCTGGCAGCTTTCTTCTGCCCTCAAGAGTTCCCCTGATTAACACTTATTGATTATTGGGCATCAATCAGTTCCAGCTCTAATAGGCTCATGTTCTAAATTGAAAAAAGCAACAAAGAGTCCTGTGGCACCTTATAGACTAACAGATGTATTGGAGCATGAGCTTTCATGGGTGAATACCCACTTCGTCAGACGCATGTACCCACGAAAGCTTATGCTCCAATACATCTGTTAGCCTATAAGTTGCCACAGGACTCTTTGTTGCTTTTTACAGATCCAGACTAACACGGCTACCCCTCTGATACTTGGATCTAAACTGAGAGATCTAACATATCAAGTGGTAACTACAGAGAAGAGGAGACGGGAAAAAGGAGGATGAGGGTTATGGTAAAACATGCTAATATGACTGTTCTCTGCTGAATTTTTTTAAATTAAATATTTTAAAGTTATTTTAATACATACTTTTTATTTGTAAATAAAGTACCCACGTGTACACCACTGAGACAAGGACTCCCTTGCAAGAGCACCCCATTCCTCACAAGTACTATCTCACTCTCTCCACCAAGATCCATACAGCATGCTCCCTGCCTCGAAGAGGTAATGATTTTCCTTATCTGGGTTTTTAATGTGGGGCCACTCACTTGAGTACCAAAAGCACTTAGTATGCTGTTTTCATCAGATTGACCTATCTAAGCTCAGAAGGATAACACAGGCATTGATGTAGTAACTTCCATATATTAGCAGAGGCAAGATTAGAAAGGCAAAGGTACAAAATGAGCTCAAACTAGCTATGGGAATAAAGGGAAACAAGAAGACTTTTTATCAATACATTAGAAGCAAGAGGAAGACCAAGGACAGGGTAGGCCCACTGCTCAGTGAGGAGGGGGAAACAGTAATGGGAGACTTGGAAATGGCAGAGATGCTTAATGACTTCTTTGTTTCGGTCTTCACTGAGAAGTCTGAAGGAATGTCTAGTATAGTGAATGTTTACGGGAAGAGGGTAGGTTTAGAAGATAAAATAAAAAAAGAGCAAGTAAAAAATCACTTAGAAAAGTTAGATGCCTGCAAGTCACCAGGGCCTGATGAAATGCATCCTAGAATACTCAAGGAGTTAATAGAGAAGGTATCTGAGCCTCTAGCTATTATCTTTGGGAAATCATGGGAGACGGGGGAGATTCCAGAAGACTGGAAGGGGGCAAATATAGTGCCTATCTATAAAAAGGGAAATAAAAACAACCCAGGAAACTACAGACCAGTTAGTTTAACTTCTGTGCCAGGGAAGATAATGGAGCAGGTAATTAAAGAAATCATCTGCAAACACTTGGAAGGTGGTAAGGTGATAGGGAATAGCCAGCATGGATTTGTAAAGAACAAATCGTGTCAAACTAATCTGATAACATTCTTTGATAAGATAACGAGCCTTGTGGATAAGGGAGAAGCTGTGGATGTGATATACCTAGACTTTAGTAAGGCATTTGATATGGTCTTGCATGATATTCTTATAGATAAACTAGGAAAGTACAATTTAGATGGGGCTACTATAAGGTGGGTGCATAACTGGCTGGATAACCGTACTCAGAGAGTAGTTATTAATGGCTCCCAATCCTGCTGGAAAGGTATAACAAATGGGGTTCCGCAGGGGTCTGTTTTGGGACCGGCTCTGTTCAATATCTTCATCAATGATTTAGATGTTGGCATAGAAAGTACGCTTATTAAGTTTGCAGACGATACCAAACTGGGAGGAATTGCAACTGCTTTGGAGGACAGGGTCAAAATTCAAAATGATCTGGACAAATTGGAGAAATGGTCTGAGGTAAACAGGATGAAGTTCAATAAAGATAAATGCAAAGTGCTCCACTTAGGAAGGAACAATCAGTTTCACACATACAGAATGGGAAGAGACTGTCTAGGAAGGAGCTTAATATGAGTCAACAGTGTGATACTGTTGCAAAAAAAGCAAACGTGATTCTGGGATGCATTAACAGGTGTGTTGTGAACAAGACACGAGAAGTCATTCTTCCGCTTTACTCTGCGCTGGTTAGGCCTCAACTGGAGTATTGTGTCCAGTTCTGGGCACCGCATTTCAAGAAAGATGTGGAGAAATTGGAGAGGGTCCAGAGAAGAGCAACAAGAATGATTAAAGGTCTTGAGAACATGACCTATGAAGGAAGGCTGAAGGAATTGAGTTTGTTTAGTTTGGAAAAGAGAAGACTGAGAGGAGACATGATAGCAGTTTTCAGGTATCTAAAAGGGTGTCATCAGGAGGAGGGAGAAAACTTGTTCACCTTAGCCTCCAATGATAGAACAAGAAGCAATGGGCTTAAACTGCAGCAAGGGAGATTTAGGTTGGACATTAGGAAAAAGTTCCTAACTGTCAGGGTAGTTAAACACTGGAATAGATTGCCTAGGGAAGTTGTGGAATCTCCATCTCTGGAAATATTTAAGAGTAGGTTAGATAAATGTCTATTAGGGATGGTCTAGACAGTATTTGGTCCTGCCATGAGGGCAGGGGACTGGACTCGATGACCTCTCGAGATTCCTTCCAGTCCTAGAGTCTATGAGTCTATGAGCATTATGCAATAGTCATTCTCATACTTGTAACTAGATGTGATTTTAATAACCTACCCATCTTTTTAGCAACTTTAATTATTCTATGACAACACTTTGGTTTGATGCTGTGCTGAAATAAAACAATATTTTAAAAACCTGACTATGTTTTCTCAGGACACAGTCACTGACATGACTCAGTCGAGGCTGATATGTTGTGGCTTCAGCCAGGTGGTATTTGGACTTAATTTCCCTAGCAATGCTGGTGTCTCCAGTGATTTTAGTTGTAACAGTTACTAACCTTTGTACAGATATTTTATGTCCTGGATATGAAACAAGCTTGGCTTTAGATTCTGTAGTTTTCTTAGCTACAGAATTACATATTATCCCTTGGAATAATAGTGCATTCTGTGCCAATATTGAGCTTAAGGGATACAACCTTGCCACTGATGTTTAGTTGTAACTGTCATCGTTAGAGTGCCCCCTCTCACCAGCATCTCTTCCGAATGGAGACAGGGCTATGTCAATCTATAGTCCCTCCCTACACCCCCTCACCTGTAGTTGCCACTCAGAACCACCATGCAGTCCACCAACAGGAACTTCTCTTTCACATGCCCTTTGAAGGACATTCCCGTGCGGCAGTAATAGGTGGGGCCAGCAACTGTCCGAACCCTCAGGAACTGCAAACCAGCAGAGAGATGAGGCAGTGACTTCCAAAGGCAGCAGCTGCTCTTGCCCTCCCTGCCTCCCGCCATTAGCTCACTTCTTCATACCCATCTCTCCCATAACATCAGCACTAGCTTCTCTATTTGCCCTTCTGTCCAGCTACAGCAGGGGTGGGCAAACTTTTTGACCTGAGGGTTCCCCCTTCCCAGCCAATAGGAGCTGCGAGGGGGCGGTACCTGGAGGCAAGGACAGTGTGTGGAGCCCTCTGCCCCCACTCCCCCAGGGGCCACAGGGACGTGGTGCCATCCACTTGCAGCAGCAAAACAGGGGTCGCAGCACCATGGGAGTGACAGTCCCGCGGGCTAGATCCAAAGCCCTGATGGGCCAGATCCGGCCCGCGGGCCATACTTTGCCCACCCCTGAGCTACAGAGTCTCATCATGACACTACATACTTTGCCCACCCCTGAGCTACAGAGTCTCATCATGACACTACACAGGCTGCCTCCCACCTTTATTTCCCCCTCATTACTGAGATAACTTCATTCTCCTCTGGCCCCTTACACCCATCAACCTTGTAGCTCTCCCCCACCCCTCAAGCTCCTCAGGACCAGACCATAGGGTCCCAGCGATGAACCTGCCCAGGTCACCTCCACATAGTTGAGGTTGACTTTGCATTTAGCAGCTGTGTCTAGGAAGAGCTGGGAGTTCATTTCATCCAGGAGGATATACACAGGGACCCTGCGGGCAGCAGCATCCAGCACCTCACTCAGCAGATCCACATCTGTGAAAACATCCATCACTATAGCTACCACCTGTGGGAGAGAGAGTGAGATAAGGACAGTCCAATTTTAGGCCTACCTGCGTCATCTGTGTATATGAGCATTCACTTGCAGCTGCTTACAACACAGTCCCTCCCACCCCAGCATCTGCCTCTGTTGTACTTGCTGCATTTCTTCCCCCTACCCTGACAGCACCTGCCCCGCTGGATCTGTTCTGTGCCCTACTCTGGCACCTGCCCCTTCTGAACTCACTTCATGTCCCTGGAGTAAGAATTCTTACACTTTAAGGCCGGAAGGAATCTTAGGTCATCTAGGCCTGATTTACACCTAAAATTTAGGTCGACCTAGCTACATCACTCAGGGCTATGAAAAATTCATGCCCTGCATGACAGTTAGGTTGACCTAACCCCACTGTAGATGCAGCTAGGTCGATGGAAGAAGTCATCCATTGCCCTAGCTACTCCCTCCTGGGGGCGGGGGGCAGTTTACTACTGCGATGGGAAAACTACTTACATCGTTATAGTAAGTGTCTATGCTACAGTGGCATAGCGTATAGTACTTGTAGTGTAGACATATCCCTAGTCTGATTTCCTGCATAACACAGGCCTGAGAATTTCACCATTACCCCCTATTGCCCATGATAATTTGGGTTTGAATAAGCGTATCTTCCAGCAAAGCATCCTGTCTTGATTTGAAACCATCAAGAGATGAAGAACCCAACACTTCCCTTGGTAACTTGTTCCAATGGCTAAGCACCATCACTGTTAAAAATGTGTGCCTTATTTCATAAGAACATAATGGCCGTACTGGGTCAGACCAAAGGTCCATCTAGCCCAGTATCTGTCTACCGACAGTGGCCAATGCCAGGTGCCCCAGAGGGAGCACACCTAACAGGCAATGATCAAGTGATCTCTCTCCTGCCATCCATCTCCATCCTCTGACAAACAGAGGCTAGGGACACCATTCTTTACCCATCCTGGCTAATAGCCATTTATGGACTTAAACACCATGAATTTATCCAGTTTTCTTTTAAACACTGTTATAGTCCTAGTCTTCACAACCTCCTCAGGTAAGGCGTTCCATGAAGAAGAACTTCCTTTTTTTTGTTTTAAACCTGCTACCTATTAATTTCATTTGGTGACCCCTAGTTCTTGTATTATGGGGATAAGTAAATAACTTTTCCTTATCCACTTTCTCCACATCACGTATGATTTTATATACCTCTATCATGTCCCCCCTTAGTCTCCTCTTTTCCAAGCTGAAGAGGCCTAGCCTCTTTAATCTTTCCTCATATGGGACCCTCTCCAAACCCCTAATCATTTTACTTGCCCTTTTCTGAACCTTTTTTAGTGCCAGTATATCTTTTTTGAGGTGAGGAGACCACATCTGTACACAGTATTCAAGATGTGGGCGTACCATGGATTTATATAAGGGCAATAATATATTCTCAGTCTTATTCTCTATCCCCTTTTTAATGATTCCTAACATCCTGTTTTCTTTTTTGACCGCCTCTGCACACTGCGTGGACAACTTCAGAGAACTATCCACGATGACTCCAAGATCTTTTTCCTGGCTTGTTGTAGCTAAATTAGCCCCCATCATATTGTATGTATAGTTGGGGTTATTTTTTCCAATGTGCATTACTTTACATTTATCCACATTAAATTTCATTTGCCATTTTCTTGCCCAATCACTTAGTTTTGTGAGATCTTTTTGAAGTTCTTCACAATCTGCTTTGGTCTTAACTATCTTGAGTAGTTTAGTCATTTTAATTTGTCTTCGGCTTGCAGCCAATTTGCTAAATTAATGCGACCTTTAATAGCTGTTTTTTTGTCCCCATTAAGATACTTCTATATCATAATCAAGTCACCTCTTAAACATCTTTTTGATAAGCTGAACAGATTGAGTACTTTCTCTCACTGTAATGCATTTTTTTTCCAGCCTTGGAATCATTTTTGTGGTTCTTCTTTATATCTTCTCCACTTTTTCAACACCCTTTTTAAAATGTCAACACTAAACCTGGATACAGTATTCCAGTATCGAACTCACCAATATAAAAATCACTTCCCTGCACCCATTTACTCTCTCCATTTTATACATCTACAGTGTGTCAGTGAGAGCTCACGTTCAGTAGCCTCCATTGTGACCCCCTAAATCATTTTCAGGATTTACAGCTTTCTAAGATACAATTCCCCCATTCTGTAGATCAGGGATCGGCAACCTTTCAGAAGTGGGGTGCCGAGTCTTCATTTATTCACTCTGATTTAAGGTTTCATGTGCCAGTAATACATTTAAACGTTTTTAGAAGGTCTCTTTCTGTAAGTCTATAATATATAACTAAACTATTGTTGTATGTAAAGTAAATAAGGTTTTTAAAATGTTTAAGAAGCTTCATTTAAAAATAAATTAAAATGCAGAGCCCCCCCCCCCCCCCCAGACCAGTGGCCAGGATCCAGGCAGTGTGAGTGCCACTGAAAATCAGCTCGCATGCTGCCTTCGGCACGCGTGCCATAGGTTGCCTACCCTTGCTGTAGATATTGCCTATATACTTTAAAGTTGGCAATGGGGGAAGTGTCTTTAAGCCATCTTTTGGCTCCTCATGTTCTGATACCATGCAGAGTCCTGTGTAACCTCTGGTGTAGCATAGCCTCAGGGCTGCTCTAACTTATGCAGTTTCCTATGGCCTCTTGGCAGCAGAGAATAACTGTAGTATAGTGAATGCTGGCCACGCATCCAGCACGCTCCCTTTCCCTCCCCATGCCAAGGACTGGGAGGAATGCCAATGCAGAGCCTTTACACCAGCTCTACACAAACTAGGGAGGCCCCTGTGTGAGGGGAGTCTCAGGCAGCTGTTTCCAGTCCGGTAAAACCCATTTCAATTGTCAGAATGGCCTAAGGGGTCCTGAGTGTAATTTTGCACAGGGTATCGAAGAGGGAATCAGTGCAGAGCTGCTGCATCCTGCCCCATCTCCTTCAGCTCTGTTGGTTCCTGGCCTTTGTTCGATCTTACCTGTTGTGCAGCTCGGATCATCCTACGGGCTTCTTCCTTGATGCTAGGATTGTCTGGGGGTGGTGGCTGCACCAGAGTTGTTACCTCAGTACCCTTGAATCCAAAGACCATTGGCCAGCCCAGATCAAGCTCAGGGACAGCAAGGTCAGAATTCATAGGCCAATAAGTCCCAGAGGATCCGTCTATGTCACTGCCATGAATGGCATCCATGCAGCTGCTCTCCTGGTTGGCATACTGGGGCTTCTGGAGATGCTGAGTGATGTGCTCTACCTCTGTGTTGCAGAGAAAGTCAGGGGCTCCTTCTTCATCCAGAAAACGGTGATAACTCTCTTGCCCATCCTCAGCTAGCACATCCAGAGCCAGCCGGTAATACTCCTTGTAATGGGGTGGCAGATAGTTAGGGTCCAGGGGGTTGTCCCCCTGTGAGGAGCTCTGGGACCGGCGAGCCATGAGGGGCAGGGGAGCTGTAGGAAAGGAACAAAGAGCAGGGAGCTAATAGCCAATATTAACCATCACCCTCATCCCCATTGACACCTTCCTTCTCCCAAATGGGTATGTGTAGGGATCATGCATGGTAAAACAATGAGAGACAGTGAACAGATGTCAGGTGCACTGGGTAGTAATTACCGTATATACAGCTTTTTTTGCAGTATGTGAGGTAGCATATATCAGTGTTATAGTGGCTTGGAAATTGATCTCTTGACAAGGAAATGGGATTGTATGGTCACCTACTAATGCGTTACTTTGACATATTAGCATATGTTTGTTCAAAAGTATGGTTGGGAGGATGGTGTAAATTGGGAAGGTGTGATGGTGAGTGATAAGGGATTATAAAGCAGGATTCCTTAGCTGTTCATTTTCAGGCTTTCTAAAATTAGATTTTTTTTTTAACAATCTAGACTTTTTGTTAAAGCAAGTATAATTTGTCTGGGTATTAGCTGGATGTCAGTGAAACACACTGTCAGTCTCTCTTTTAAATTAATTGTTTTGTGAAATTGTACTGGATGAAAGGGTACACACATACATACCTGTGCACCTGTTCAAGCCCCTGGATCCTTTAAAACTGGGAACTATAGCCACCAGGGCACATGATTAGGAGCCTACAGGAAGCTAGAAACAAGACATCCTGCCTCTGGAGGTAGGAGTACCTGGCAAGAAGGACTTGGGTACATTCTAGTAGCTAGGAAGGGTTACTAAAGAGAAAGATATGGTCTCTTCTCTCCCATCTGATGGGAGCTGGGAAAGCTCAGGTTAGTACCCAGCCTTCACACTTTATTTACTCTTCTTCTGAAACTTTTATTTAAGAATAAAGCCAGACCTCAGACCTCAGGGCAGGGTCTTGGATTATGGTTGCCCATTAGCTTAAGTTCTCTTTAGGAATTTTCCCTGTTGTGTTTTTTTTCCCTCCTGTGCTCCTGAAGTTGAAATCAGGTTTCCTTCTTTTTTCAGGCGTGTTTTGCCTTCTCTGCTCTAGCCTAGCTGTATGGAGGTGGTGGTTTGTTGATGTTGTGAGTTACATTAGGAGTTTACTTGATGTTGGAGTCTGTGTAATTCGCACACACACTTTTGTCTGTCTGGGTCACAGTTTCTGCTGATGGTTAGAAGATCCTAAATTTAAGTTCCTTGTTTATCTTTATGGTATGGGACAGCTATCCTAATCATAATATAGCCAAGTTTGGTGTGTGTGTGCATTATCGCTGTCTCTTAGCATGTGGGTGTATGGAATGTTGTCTTGCTGTCTGCCTTGTATATCTATATCTATGAGCCTGAGAGAGTGCTGTCGTGTGTGTGTGGTCTTGCTTGTGCTTTGGGTTGGGACAAAAAGCTTTGAAATATAACTGAAAGGCAACTAAACTAGTGACATGCCTATGTGTGCTGCAGAGCATCTGGAGCCTGACTCTTGAGAGGGTGGAACTATCCCATGATTCTCACTGGAGCAGTAACTCCCAGCCCCAGTGTTCCAGGGGCCCTGTCAATGGCCAGCAGAGAGCTCTCTGTAATCAGAGAAGAGTAAAGAGGGCCTGGGCCACCCACCCAATCAGAGGCACCCCTGTAGCTGAGGTAAGTACTGTGGGAGTTTTGGCTGCCCTCCCTTTCTCCTAAGGGAGAGGGATCCCATGCTGCTTATAAAGGGTGGGTGGGGTGTTTCAGATCTGCTGCTCCTGGAGGGAGGGGAGATTGGGGACCCAGAGTATAGCCCTTGCCAATCTGGGAAAGGTGAGGGGACCCTTATTACTGTGAGAGTGGGGCTATAGTGCTGCAGGGATGAGGCCACAGGGAACTCTGTCGTGGTGTTTCTAGGCCTCACGATTGCCTAATCCAGTGCTGGGTGCAAGGTGTCTCTCTTGTGTTTTGTGTATGCTAGGGATGTCCTCTTACTGTCAGGTGTGCACATGTCAATAGCTAGATGAGTGTGGCTCAGAATGTTATATGTCCTAGACAGACTTTGTGGGGGGGAGGGCAGAAAAAACTTTTCTGATCATCTAGGCTGAACGTCAGCTTAATAAAGGCCAGAGAACTTCACCCAGGGATTCCTGCTTCAAGCCAAATAACTCCTGGCTGAAGTAGAGCAGCTCTTCTAGAAAGATCCAGTCTTGATTTACAGACTCCAGGTGATGGAGAATTCCCCACAGCCTTTGGTAAATTGTTCTGATGCTTAATTACCCTCACTGTTGTTACCTATCAGCTCTGTGTTCGTGGGGAAACCCAGGCACAATACCCAGCCTGTCTGACCCATGAGAGACCGCCCCCCCACCCCCCAGACTCTGCTTCAACCAAAACCAGTCACAAGAAAAAACTTACACAAAGCAATGAAAAGGCAGTGAGAAACACACCTAAACCCCTGGGACAAAGGTGACAGGATTAAGGAAACTCCTCTAGGCTCATTTGCATCGAAGATGGGACAAGGAGGCATCTCCATTAGCATACAGAATGGAGAACAGAGATTCCAAGGCAAAAACTGCATGGAAAAGCAGGGAAGCACTGCATGATGGGGGATCCTGCCTGCCCACCTCCAGCAAAGCAGTTATCAGGCCAGTTCTAGTAATAAATCCTTTATTGGGCTCCTTACTGACACTAAACTGGGAGGCATAGATACGCTGGAGGGTAGGGATAGGATACAGAGGGACCTAGATAAATTGGAGGACTGGGCCAAAAGAAACCTGATGAGGTTCAGTATGGACAAGTTTAGAGTCCTGCACTTAGGACAGAAGAATCCCATGCACTGCTCCAGACTAGGCACCAAATGGCTAGGCAGCAGTTCTGCAGAAAAGAACCTAGGGGTTACAGTGAACGAGAAGCTGGATATGAGTCAACAGTGTGCCCTTGTTGCCAAGAAGACTAACGGCATATTGGGCTGCTTTAGTAGGGGTATTGTCAGCAGATCGAGGGACATGATCATTCTCCTCTATTCGACATTGGTGAGGACTCATCTCATAGACTCATAGACTCATAGACTCTAGGACTGGAAGGGACCTCGAGAGGTCATCGAGTCCAGTCCCCTGCCCTCATGGCAGGACCAAATACTGTCTAGACCATCCCTGATAGACATTTATCTAACCTACTCTTAAATATCTCCAGAGATGGAGATTCCACAACTTCCCTAGGCAATCTATTCCAGTGTTTAACTACCCTGACAGTTAGGAACTTTTTCCTAATGTCCAACCTAAATCTCCCTTGCTGCAGTTTAAGCCCATTGCTTCTTGTTCTATCATTGGAGGCTAAGGTGAACAAGTTTTCTCCCTCCTCCTGATGACACCCTTTTAGATACCTGAAAACTGCTATCATGTCCCCTCTCGGTCTTCTCTTTTCCAAACTAAACAAACCCAATTCCTTCAGCCTTCCTTCATAGGTCATGTTCTCAAGACCTTTAATCATTCTTGTTGCTCTTCTCTGGACCCTCTCCAATTTCTCCACATCTTTCTTGAAATGCGGTGCCCAGAACTGGACACAATACTCCAGTTGAGGCCTAACCAGCGCAGAGTAAAGCGGAAGAATGACTTCTCGTGTCTTGTTTACAACACACCTGTTAATGCATCCCAGAATCACGTTTGCTTTTTTTGCAACAGTATCACACTGTTGACTCATATTAAGCTTGTGGTCCACTATGACCCCTAGATCTCTTTCTGCCATACTCCTTCCTAGACAGTCTCTTCCCATTCTGTATGTGTGAAACTGATTGTTCCTTCCTAAGTGGAGCACTTTGCATTTATCTTTATTGAACTTCATCCTGTTTACCTCAGACCATTTCTCCAACTTGTCCAGATCATTTTGAATTTTGACCCTGTCCTCCAAAGCAGTTGCAATCCCTCCCAGTTTCGTATCGTCTGCAAACTTAATAAGCGTACTTTCTATGCCAACATCTAAATCGTTGATGAAGATATTGAACAGAACCGGTCCCAAAACAGAACCCTGCGGAACCCCACTTGTTATACCTTTCCAGCAGGATTGGGAGCCATTAACAACTACTCTCTGAGTACGGTTATCCAGCCAGTTATGCACCCACCTTATAGTAGCCCCATCTAAATTGTACTTTCCTAGCTTATCTATAAGAATATCATGCGAGACTGTATCAAATGCCTTACTGAAGTCTAGATATATCACATCCACCGCTTCTCCCTTATCCACAAGGCTCGTTATCCTATCAAAAAATGTTATCAGATTAGTTTGACACGATTTGTTCTTTACAAATCCATGCTGGCTATTCCCTATCACCTTACCACCTTCCAAGTGTTTGCAGATGATTTCTTTGATTACCTGCTCCATTATCTTCCCTGGCACAGAAGTTAAACTAACTGGTCTGTAGTTTCCTGGGTTGTTTTTATTTCCCTTTTTATAGATGGGCACTATATTTGCCCCCTTCCAGTCTTCTGGAATCTCCCCCGTCTCCCATGATTTCCCAAAGATAATAGCTAGAGGCTCAGATACCTCTTCTATTAACTCCTTGAGTATTCTAGGATGCATTTCATCAGGCCCTGGTGACTTGCAGGCATCTAACTTTTCTAAGTGATTTTTTACTTGCTCTTTCCTTATTTTCTCTTCTAAATCTACCCTCTTCCCGTAAGCATTCACTATACTAGACATTCCTTCAGACTTCTCAGTGAAGACCGAAACAAAGAAGTCATTAAGCATCTCTGCCATTTCCAAGTCTCCTGTTACTGTTACCTCCTCCTCATTGAGCAGTGGGCCTACCCTGTCCTTAGTCTTCCTCTTGCTTCTAATGTATTGATAAAAAGTCTTCTTGTTTCCCTTTATTCCCATAGCTAGTTTGAGTTCATTTTGTGCCTTTGCTTTTCTAATCTTGCCTCTGCATTCCTGTGTTATTTGCCTATATTCATCCTTCGTGATCTGACCTAGTTTCCATTTTTTATATGACGCCTTTTTATTTTGTAGGTCACGCAAGATCTCAAGGGTAAGCCAAGGTGGTCTTTTGCCACATTTTCTATCTTTCCTAACCATCGGAATAACTTGCTTTTGGGCCCTTAATAGCGTCCCTTTGAAAAGTACTGTGTCCAGTTTTGGGCCCCACACTATAAGAAGGATGTGGAAAAATTGGAAAGAGTCCAGCGGAGGGAAACAAAAATGATTAGGAGTCTGGAGTACATGACCTACGAGCAGAGGCTAAGGGAACTGGGATTGTTTAGTCTGCAGAAGAGAAGAATGGGGAGATTTGATAGCTGCTTTCAACTACCTGAAAGGGGGGTTCCAAAAAGGATGGAGCTAGACTGTTCTCAGTGGTAGCAGATGACAGAGCAAGGAGTAATTGTCTCAAGCTGCAATGAGGGAGGTTTAGGTTGGATATTAGGAAACACTATTTCACTAGGAGGGTGGTGAAGCACTGGAATGGGTTCCCTAGGGAGGTGGTGGAATCTCCTTCCTTAGAGGTTTTTAAGGTCAGGCTTGACAAAGCCCTGGCTGGGATGATTTAGTTGGGAATTGGTCCTGCTTTGAGCAGGGGGTTGGACTAGATCACCTCCTAAGGTCCCTTCCAACCCTGATATTCTATGATTCTATGATCTAAAATAGTGAAGCTCCCTAATTGCATTGTGAGCTCCCTCCACGGAGCACGCCCCTAGCCAGGAATGAGCAGTTCCTATTGTCTAGCCTGAACAAAACAACTTTAGTATACTCCCTTGAGCCATTAGTTTATACATAAACAAATCTAGTGTTCTCCTTTGAACCACTGTTGTTTCTCTACAAAAACCTCTACCCACGCTCAATAAGTGTTCTGATGCCTGGATCCAAAATCTGCATCAGTTCCATTGACACTTCATCTTCTCCTGACTGATCATGCTGGGGGCTCTGCCTGTCTCCAGCACTCCAGACCCTCAGCTATCACCACCACCTGGGACCCCCGATCGATTCAAGCTTCATGGAGTGGTGAGAACCTACCTCTCTTGCTCTCTCTCAGTACAGCCTTCTGACCCGACTTGTGTGATCAGTTATAGTTTTCTAAACCTGACTTTTACAACCAAATTTAAGTTAGATTTAATATTATAACTGTTTTGTTTGTTTGGCTCCCCTATGGTTATTACCTGGCAATAAATAATTTCCATGGTTAAGCTGGTTACTTCTCCCCCCAGCCCCCGCATGGGTGCTTTTTGGCTTCCTCATTCACTCTGCAGCAACGCTCCTCATACCTAAGCTAAAGATCCCTGCAGTGCACAAAAATCCTGTGGGGTTTGTTCATCAAGTGGGTTATTGCCAGAACAATTGTAACATGAAAGTGGGGATAGCGATGTGCTGAACCTGGGACATATGAGAGTGGCAGCGTGGAAGTGCTGCTCCACCCAGTCTGCTGAGTCCAGGAGCATATGAGGGTGGCAGATTGAACGTGCTGCTCCACCCAGCCTTCTCAGGCATGCTCTATTCTGGTGCGATGCCCATGGCAGATGAGGGTGACAGCTTGGGAATGCTGCTTGACCCAGCCTACTCAGTCCAGGGACATATAAGGGGTCAGATTGGGAGTGCTGATTAACCCCGGGGGTGGGTGGGTGTGTCTGAGAGAGAGAGAGAGAGAGAGATTCTGGGGCTGGAAGAACCCAGCCCTGGGGAACCTAGGTCCTGCAGAATAGCTCCATTGGGAGGGAACTTGCAGCAGGGAGAAACAGAGCTCTGTATGAGAACACAAGAGACACAAGCAGTACATTGATAGAATTACAGAACACCCCCCCACCCATCGCCCGAAGAGTAACCCTAATAAATGAGCATACCTCAAAGTAATGGGCAAATTTGGTAACAACTGTTAAAATCTGCCCCTTATTTCTAGTCTGAATTTTTTGGCTTTAGTTGCCAACCACTGGATTTCTTTCTGCCTTTTTCTGCTTTAAAGAGCTCTCTACTAAAAGAAATTTCTTCATCCTGAAGGCACGTGTTAGACCATGATCAAGTCAACTCTTAGCCTTCTCTTGGCTAAACTAATAGAGGGATAGCTCAGTGGTTTGAGCATTAGCCTGCTAAACCCAGGGTTGTGAGCTCAATCCTTGAGGGGGCCATTTTAAGGAACTGGGGTAAAAATCTGTCTGGGGATTGCTCCTACTTTGAGCAGAGGGTTGGACTAGATGACCTCCTGAGGTCCCTTCCAAACCTGGTATTCTATGATTCTAGGAGTGGTTTTCCAGACCTCATATTGTTCTTGTGCCTCTTTTCTGAACCCTCTCTATTTTTCAACATCTCTTTTGAAGTGTTGACACGAGAACTGAACACAGTATTCCAGAAATGTTCTCACTAATGCCATCTACAGAGGCAACATCACTTCCCCCTGTATCCCATCCCTACCCTCCAGCATATCTACCACTCCTCCCAGTTTAGTGTCAACCGCAAACTTGCTGAGGGTGCAATCCACATCATCCTCCAGATCATTAATGAAGATATTGAACAAAACTGGCCCCAGGACCGACCCTTAGGGCACTCTGCTTGATACCGGCTGCCAACTGGACATGGCGCCATTGCTCACTACCCATTGAGCCCAATGATCTAACCAGCTTTCTATCCACCTTATAGTCCATTCATCCAGCCCATACTTCTTTAACTTGCTGGCAAGAATACCGTGGGAGACCATATCAAAAGCTTTTCTAAAGTCAAGGAATAACATGTCCACTGCTTTCCCCTCATCCACAGAGCCATCCATCATGGGAGCATCATCTTCACTTTGTCACAAATGGCTCAGGTATGCATGTTATCTAATGGGTGTCTGGAGTGTTTTACTGTCAGGTTTGTGTGTGTAAGGAGCATTTCTTCCAGCCTGACTCAGAGCAGCAAATAGTGTGTCAGTTGGCTGGGGCTTGTTGTCAGCGATGGTGCACTGGTTTGCAAGGGGAGACAGAACTAACTCTCTGCTTGTGACATGTTGTATAAGTGTTGCCTGGTATTACTTCTGGTCTATTTCTGTCAGTCTTGTCTCTAGGACAGGGGATGGTCTTTACTCTGTGCCGCACACAGCATACTGGGGCCTTAACTGGGACCTCTAGAGTACAAATAATCTGTAGAATGGCGCTGTCCTTCACTGTATGTCCATGCAATAGGAGAGTATCCTCTTGCTGCATGTACACTGGATACTCTGTCTTCTGTACTGCTGGCCTCAGCTGTTATTAATGCAGGATGACTGCTCTGTCCTGTGGGGTTGGTGGAGGCTGAATGCAGGGTGTGATGCTGGAGATCCCGGAGGGAGCTGCAAGCAGGAATGCGTCCCGGAGGCTGACAGAAAGCAAGTGTGTCAGCAAGGAAGTCAGACAGCCGATGTGTCAGCAAGGGAGTCAGCACTGGGACTGGCTGGTGCTGCAGTGACTTTCAGTTAAGCCGCTGTTTTCCATGCTGACAAGCTGGGCCTGTCTGCCAGGCCTGATGGCTAGGGGCACAGCATGCCACCTCCAGCATCAGCAGGAACAGTCAAGGAAGCCTGGAAAAGATTCCTGAGCTGTTGGAAGGGGATGGCAGAAAGAGCCTGATTTCCAGGTGTAACACACACCTTCTGGGTGTGGTGTTCTGTCCCATCGAGTGGCACCAAGACCACTTAGAGAGAGAGAGAGAGAAAATGAGTCTGCTCTACAGCCCTAGCTAAGAGCCAGTTGGCTTTTAGCTTATGCTGTAGAGGCTCATGCACTAAGATCCAGAGGTCCCAGGTTCAACCCTGCCCACTCATGACAGGGCTCTGTTGGTGTTGTACTTGGACAGGTTTTTTTAAATCAGAATGACATGTACAAAATCTGGAGTTTGTTCCATTGCACTTTTGTCAAATGCTCTAGAAAATGTGCAACCATCAAATTTCTCCCAGGTTTGTATTCAATTTACAAATCATACATTTGTAGCTGAAAAAATAATCTGTGTATTCTGGGGCCGGAGTGGGGGTTGCCTGACCCCTTTTAGCACTGGCAATAAGTGGACTATGGTTTGTTTCACATAACACAGACCTCACATAAATATGTTAAACTTTCCATACCCATGGACTAAGGCCAAAGCTTTCTTCTGTATTTGAGCATATTAACACCCAGTTTTTGTTAATCCCAATGGTGCATAAGCCACTGGTCTCTAATTTTGACCATACTGTCATGTGTCAATATCTTCCTTGGCAACATCTGGGGACAGCTTAGTTTTGTGCTTACTGTCACGGTACATCAGAACTGGATCCTCTAACTCAGGGGTGCTCAAACTACGGCTCATGGGGTACGTCCAGCCCATCAGACCTTTTAAACTGGCCCTTGAGCTCCCACCAGGGAGTAGGGGTGGGGGCTTGCCCCGCTCCATTCATGCCATGGCTCCATGCAGCTCCCAGAAGCAGCAGCATGTCCCCTTTCCAGGTCCTATGGGTAGAGGCAGCTGCAGGGCTCCACACGCTTCCCCTGCCCCAAGTGCCTCCCCTCCCCCAAGGACAATGGGAGCTTCAGGGGCAGTGCCTGCGGATGGGGCAATGTGCAGAGCTGCCTGGCCACGCCTCCACATAGGAGCCGGAGGGAGGACATGCTGCTGCTTCCATGAGCTGCTTGAGGTAAACGCTGCCCAACCCCCCTGCCCCAGCCCTGATCCCCCTCTTACTCTCCAAACTCCTTGATCCCAGCCCAGAGCACCCTCGTACACTCCAAACCCCTCATCCTCAGGCCATCCCAGAGCCTGCACCCCCAGCCAGGGCCCTCATCCACCCACCCCGCACCCCAACCTTTGCCGCAGCCCGGAGCCCCCTCTTGCATCCTGAACTCCTTATTTCTGGCCCCACCCCAGAGCCCGCACCCCCAGCCGGAGCTCTCACCTCCTTCTGCACCTCAACCCCCAATTTTGTGAGCATTCATGGCCCACCATACAATTTCCATATCCAGATGTGGCCCTCAGGCCAAAAAGTTTGCCCACCCCATCTTTAATTCCTTCAGTTTCTCTATATTAAGATTTGCATCCCATGTTATTGGACAGCTTTGCATAATACAGCTCAGGTTGCTGGTTTGGGCAGCTAAAGTAGCTATAAATTTCCCTACATAGTTCAGGATTCCAAGGAGTCTCTGAATTTCTCCCTTGTCTACTGGGGTAGGCATGTTGTTGATGGCCTCAACCTTTCTGTGTTAACTTCTCTTCCAGGTTTGTTATTTCTGTTGCACAGAATTTACATTTTTGTTCAGCCTATCAGCTCTAGACAAAGATGTGTGGAGCTTCTGGTCATGCTCTTCTGTTGTTTTGGATCCCTTACTCCATGCCCCTCCCCGATGAAAATGTCATCTATGTAAACCTTAGTATCCTCCATAGTATAAAAAAATTGTGGTATTTTCTGGTGAAACATGCTAGGTGTTGAACATAACCCAAATGGCAGTCTGCAGAAACAGTGTCTCCCAAAGGGGGTACTGAATGTGCACAAATGTGCTTTGTTTTCCATTGGGCTTTGCCAGAACCCTGCTGATGCATACCTCAAGAGTTTAACAAAAAAATAATATTTAGCATCAACCATCTTCTCCAAAATTTCTCCCCTTGTAGATAGTGGAAAATGTTCCCTTTTTAACATGTTAGAGGTGTTAATTGTGAGATGGTTGGGCGCCCCCCCTTTTTTTTTAATTTCATTTTTTTTGTACTTTGAGATCTTCCCTATTCCCTGAGAAACATTTTCAAACTCTTCCTCAATTGTTTTGGTTCCCTGATCCTCTCTGAGTGCATCTTCTTGATGAGACCAATGGCTTGACATACTTTTAATTCAATAATAGGTACACTTTTCCCTGGTACTGTTACAAATTGGAGAAGAGAGACAAGGAGGGTGAGGTAATATCTTGTATTGGACCTACATCTGTTGGTAGGAGAAACAAGTCCAATAAAAAAATATTACCTCACCAACCTTATCTCTAATATCCTGGGACTGACACGGCTACAACTATACTACATACAAAATTGGAAAAGATAGTTTGTTATTTACCTGTACATTTAGTTCACGTACACACGTAGTGGGAATCAGCGCACTGCTGAAAGGCCTGAGGTTACCTGCTACTGTAGCTTTATCTTCCAGTGACTAACAGTGTTTCTGGCAAGACACTGGCTTGTGTATCAGTGTACAACTTAAAAGTAATGTCCCATTTGCTTCCAGGTTGACAGCCCAGTCATCTGCTGCAGTGGTCTCCATTGCTCCTATGAAGAATCCTCTGAGCTAATGGTGCTGTTGTCCTCTTTGCTCATGCTGTGCACTCTCTGCTAGTGCTTGCAAACTCTTGCAAAGTGATGTAAACCATTCACTTTTTGCCTTTGTTCCCACATTCCAGGCACAGTCTTAACTTGTACTTATTGCCACAGGGTATGCAGCACCATGTGCTGTTTTTGCTGGATTTAGACTTTGAGTTCTGTGTGCTTTTTTTCCTCCTCTCTCTCTTCCCTCCTCTGTTCCCAACATGGTATTTTGGATTCTCAATCATAGCTGCAGTGTCAGAGCACTGTCTACCCTCCATGAGCGTCATTCTGTACTGGGCAACTTCTGTAGGCTGGCAAATTCCAAATGCCTGTCAAGGGTTAATTGTGGATCTTCTACTAGTCCCTGAGGTTACATCTACACTGTATTAAAAAAAAACAAACAGCAGCACTGAGTCTCAGAGCCCAGATCAGCTGACTTGGGCTCACAGGGCTCAGGCTGCAGAGCTATAAAACTGGACTCTGGAACCCCCTCCCCTCATGGGAGCCTGGGTGCCAGACCAGCCTCGAATGTCTATGCTGCAGTTTTATTGTCCTGCAGCCCAAGCCCTGGGAGCCTGAGTCAACCTGTGTGGATGTGCTGTGGGTCTCTTATCACACTGTAGATGTACTTTGCATATGTGTGTGGGGGTTGTTTGGGGTTTTTTTGTTCCAGGATCAATCATAATCTGCTCTCAATCAGGGACTCAATCTTGCAATTTTGGGGAGCTCTCTGAAGATGAAGAACCATATTCTTCTATAGTTTTACCTTCCTTTGGACCCTGTGATTAAAAACATATATTTCAAATGTGTGTTACATGGAGTGCAGTACTTAAAATTCTGTACTACAGTTTCATACTAAGACTCTTCTGCCAGCATTAACAGAAGACTATTAAATACATCAAGTGCTTCAGAACCAGCCAATGTTAATAATAAGGCTACCTTACAGCTGTCTTCCTCTTTGTTGGAAACCCGTTGCTTGCAGACAGAGTGAACTTCTTTCACATTTTCAGAGTTTCAGCTCTGCTGGAACTTCTAACTGGTCCATTTTCCCCTCAGGGTATTTTCTTGTTTTCTTTTTAGTCCTGGTACCATGTGATGTTCAGTGATCACTCAGTGCTAAAGGTGCTTGCAAGAGATCTCATTTATTGTGTCTGGTTCCAACTGGCTGTGCATTACAAGAGCTTGACAGTGCTCAGCTCTTAGAAGCACGGAGCAAGAGTCTCTGCATCACACTTGTCCAAGATGGGAACCTGATGTTTTGCTGCCATGGAATCCAGGACATCAGATGGCATTGCAGGGGCTATAAACACCTTCAGCATACTGTTGTGCTTCTGCAATGAAACTGTCCTAGCCCTGGACTCCAATCAAAAACTCATGCTTGGGTATGTCAGAGTTGAAGGGACAAATGTTTCAGGTCTTTGGAGGCAAAGCTCCAGAAAAATTAGATCAACATGCTCAGAGATTCTGTTAAACCAAAGAGTCCTGTGGCACCTTATAGACTAACAGATGTATTGGAGCATAAGTTTTCATGGGTGAATACTCACTTCGTCAGACGCATACCACATGAAAGCTTATGCTCCAATACATCTGTTAGTCTATAAGGTGCCACAGGACTCTTTGTTGCTTTTTACAGATCCAGACTAACACGGCTACCCCTCTGATACATGTTAAAACAAAAGGATGCCAGATTTGTCAGACCAAAGGAGGCTCTGTACTGCTGGGGGTGTGTTTCTGGAAGGCGAGGGTTGTCATGTATCTACAAAACCTGTGCACAGGTAACTAGACATAGAAGAGACATCTGACAGTGGGGTGCTTTTTAGACTTGCTGACAAAGCCATATAGGGTAACCAGACAGCAAGTGTGGAAAAATCAGGACGGGGGTGGGGGGTAATAGGAGCTTATATAAGAAAAAGACCCAAAATCAGGACTGTCCCTATAAAATCGGGACATCTGGTTACCCTAAAGCCATAACAAGAGTTAATGGGTGGAAGCTGAGGTTAGAAAAATTCAATCTTGAAATGACACAGTTTCCTAGCAGTGTCATTAAACATTGGAACTACTTGTTGAGAAGGTGGTCAACTCATCACCACTTGGACTTTTTAAACAACATTAGATATTTTTCTAAAAGATAAGCTTTAATCCACCTTCTGGGAGAAATTCTATGGCTGGCAAAGTAGGGGGAAGGTCAGGCTTGATGGTCGTGTTGGTTCCTTCAAGGGCTGTGGGAAGAATTGGAAACTCTGCATTGCCTCAACCTGCTCATAAGTCTTGCAACGCTGCATTAAGACAATGAGTAATAAAATCTCCAGCTTCAGTGCTTTATCTGGTCACCTGCAGGAGTCAGGAGGGAAATCCCTCCCCAGATGTACAACTGGCCAGGTGTATTTTGGATTTTTTCACCATCCTCTGAAGCATTAGATTGGCCACAGCTGGATCTGGGATGCTGGACGAGGTGGACCAGTGCTCTAAGTTGGTACAGAGAAACCTCTAATTAGGTGCCTGGCTAGTGTGTCTTGCTTACATGCTCAAGGTCAATTTGATTGCCAAATTTGGGTTTGGGGAGAATTTCCCCCCCCCCATGTCAGATTGGCATGGACCTTTAGCATTTTTTTTCTGCTTTCTCTGCAGCAGGGGGCATAGATCATTTACAGGGATCACCTGGGCATATCTCACAATCAACTCCCTCTCATTGCAGAGGCCTCTGGCATTGATGCCACCCTGGTCTCTCTTGTTCTCTGCCTGTGGCACACAATTGTTTAGCCTCTTGAGGATGAAATCTAATGGCCTGTGATACATAGGAGGTCAGACTAGATGAGCTAATGACCTTAAATGCCATGAAACTCTATCATCGTCATCCTTTTCACATAATCAGGTACATAAGGTAGATGTCAAAGAACACCAGTTTGTCCCTATCCTGGGCTAATTTTTCCAGGTCTTCTATATTCAGATGTAGTAATGCCACTCTAGAGCGTGGCTGTAGGTCAGTGTCTCATCAGTTGCCCTAGGATCGCTGAAGAAATGCTTTTTTAGGTAGTCTATTAACAGACATTCATAAAGCGGCAAAGAGTCCTGTGGCACCTTATAGACTAACAAAAGTATTGGAGCATAAGCTTTCGTGGGTGAATACCCACTTCAAAGTGGGTATTCACCCACGAAAGCTTATGCTCCAATACATCTGTTAGTCTATAAGGTGCCACAGGATTCTTTGCCGCTTTTTTACAGATCCAGACTAACATGGCTACCCCTCTGATACTAGACATTCATAAAAGATGTCTCAGATATGTCCATCTCTTCTTCTTCTTTACTACTTGTGTTGTTATAGCTAGTTGGACCTCTTGGTTAATTATTCTATCTATACATTTTATATTGAATATTCTATGGATGGACTCATTCATTTTTCCAGGACTCTGCTCCATATAAGAGGACATTTAGGACTTTGCAGCTACAAAGTTTTTGCATTTTCTAATCACATTGGACTTCCATACTGTATGAAATTTTTGAAATACAACACTTGCTTTGCATATTCTGGACCCTACAGCAAATGTGCAATCACCAGTATTGTGATTGATGCTACCCACAAGTAAATTTATTTATAGATCTTCAAGGCATCACCTTCTTCCAAGTAGATAAAAACATTGATAGATACATTTTCTATCTTTGATATATTGAGATGACCTATTTGCAAGGTCATTCATCGCACTGCATTATCTTCAACGGACTTATCTATAAGATGTAGGTTAGATAAATGTCTATTAGGGATGGTCTAGACAGTATTTGGTCCTGCCATGAGGGCAGGGGACTGGACTCGATGACCTCTCGAGGTCCCTTCCAGTCCTAGAGTCTATGAGTCTATGAAAAATTTTAGTCTCCAAGCTTATCATCTATCTTATCCATGCAATGCCAGTTTCCATAATGACATCAGTTGCTTGACAAAGTTAATAGCTGGAAACTATGGCATATAATGAAATGTACCTCTATTCTGTATAGCATCTTTCCTTGAAACTGTCCATCCCCAGGTACTTGAGAGAGTTGTAGCTATTACTGTTTACCAAGCCAGCAAGAAACTTACATAACAAAGAGGTTTCAGAGTGGTAGCCATGTTAGTCTGTATCAGCAAAAAGAACAAGGCATACTTGTAGCACCTTAGAGACTACCAAATTTATTTGAGCATAAGCTTTTGAGGGCTAAAACCCACTTCATTGGATGCATGCAGTGGAAAATACAGTGTGAAGATATATATACACAGCACAAGAAAAATGGGTGTTGTCATACCAACTATAACAAGAGTAATCAACTTTTGTAGTGATAATCAGGATGGTCCATCTCCAACAGTTGACAAGAAGCTCTGAGTAACAGTAGGGGAAAGAAAATAGCATGGGGAAATTGTTTTTACTTTGTGAATGACCTATCCACTCCCAGTCTTTATTCAACCCTAATTTAATGGTGTCCAGTTTGCAAATTAATTCCAATTCTGCAGTTTCTCATTCGAGTCTGTTTTTGAAGTTTTGTTGTTGGAGAATTGCGACTTTGAGGTCTGTAATTGAGTGACCAGGGAGGCTGAAGTGTTCTCCGACTGGTTTTTGAATGTTATAATTCTTGACATCTGATTTGTGTCCATTTATTCTTTTGCGTAGAGACTGGTTTGGCCAATATACATGGCAGAGGGGCATTGCTGGCACATGATGGCATATATCACTTTGGTAGATGTGCAGGTGAACAAGCCTCTGATAGTATGGCTGATGTGATTAGGTCCTATGATGGTGTCCCCTGAATAAATATGTGGACAGAGTTGGCAATGGGCTTTGTTGCAAGGATAGGTTCCTGGGTTAGTGTTTTTGTTGTGTGGTTTCTGGTGAGTATTTGCTTCAGGTTGGGGGCTGTCTGTAAGCGAGGACTGGCCTGTCTCCCAAGATCTGTGAGAGTAAGGGATTGTCTTTCAGGATAGGTTGTAGATCCTTGATGGTGCACTGGAAAGGTTTTAGTTGGGGGCTGAAGGTGATGGCTAGTGGCTTTCTGTTACTTTCTTTGTTGGGCCTGTCCTGTAGTAGGTGACTTCTGGGTACTCTTGTGGCTCTGTCAATCTGTTTCTTCACTTCAGCAGATGGCTACTGTAGTTGTAAGAATGCTCGACAGAGATCTTGTGGAGATTTGTCTCTGTCTGAGGGGTTGGAGCAAATGCAGTTGTATCTTAGAGCTTGGCTGTAGACAATGGATTGTGTGATGTGGTCTGGATGGAAGCTGGAGGCATGTAGGCATGTATAGCGGTCAGTAGGTTTCCAGTGGTGTTTATGTGACCATCACTTATTAGCACTGTAGTGTCCAGGAAGTGGATCTCTTGTGTGGACTGGTCCAGGCTGAGGTTGATGGTGGGATGGAAATTGTTGAAATCATGGTGGAATTCCTCAAGGGTTTTCTTTTCCATGGGACCAGATGATGAAGATGTCATCAGTGTAGCGCAAGTTGAGTAGGGGATGAGAGCTCAGGAAGCGTTGTTCTAAGTCAGCCATAAAAATGTTGGCATACTGTGGGGCCATGTAGGTACCCGTAGCAGTGCCACTGACTGTTACTCCCCTACTGTTACTCAGCTTCTTGTCAACTGTTGGAAACAGGCCATCCTGATTATCACTACTAAAGTTTTTTTTCTCCTGCTGATAATAGCCCACCTTAATTGATTACTGTCTGTTTCTGACAAGTCTTTCAATAGTTTCCCAGCTGTGCCCCAGGTTTTTCAGCTCGGCTTCCACAGCTCTTTGCCATGTTGTTTTCAAGCAGCCTCATTTTTGCTTGCCTTCAGGTGTCCATCTTATTGCTACTCAGGTGATGGAATCAGTTTCCATCCGAAGCACATGACCAATCCATCTCCAATGCCTCTTGGCAATGATGGTGATCGGGTCTTCTTAGCTGCACTGTGTCAATAGATCTTGGTTTGAAATTGTTCTGGGCCAAAGATACGGAGGATTTTTCTGAGGCATGTTGTATGGAATGAAACTTCCTCATTCCCCAGCATTCTGCACTATGAAGTGGTGTTGCAAGTACAGGTTGCAGACTCACCACCGCAGCGCCTCCTGCCAGTCGCGCTAGGAATTAGCTCTGTCCTAGCTGTGCAGCACCCTCTGCAGGTGGTGTCCTGACCGTTGCCTGCTCTGCTGTGCTATCTGGGACCTGCTCCCTGGCTTGCGGCCTCCTCTTCTGGACACAGCTCTCTGGCTGTGCCCCACTCGGTTCTCCTCCCTGTCAGGGGTTTCCACAGTCCTCAGTCGGCACCTACCCTCGTGGCCAACTGCAACACTAAAGTGTAGCCCCTTGCCTCAGAGGCCAGCCACAGTCTGTATTGGGCCACACCCCTCCACGGCCAAGTGCAGTGTAAGGGGGGAGGGGGAAACCAGGCCCACCTACTACTCTGGGTCCTGGCCCAGGGACCCTCTGACGGCAGCCATGTCCTGCCCTCTTTCTCTCCCCTCTACTGCTCGTGCTCCTTGGGCCACTTCCCTTTGGCCTTTGCACTTTCTTGGCCCTTTCTTCCAGGGGCCTCACCCTGGCAGGTATCATGTTGGAGCTTTCCCTCTGTTCCCGAGCCTGTCCAGCGCTGCTCTGTCTAAGGTGCTATCCCCAGGAGCCAGTCCTCCTCCCTTGCTTGTCAGGAAGAGACTGCTCTCTCCTTTGCTTTGCAGCCTTCATATAGGGCCCAATCTGGCCCTAATTGGCTCCCTCTCTCTTATTGGCTGGGTTCTGCACTGGCTTCCTCCAGCCTGTTTTAACCCTTCCTCTGCCAAAGTGGAGGAACTGCCACAGTACAAAGTAGCTCTGATAAATCTTGAGTTTGGTTTTGGTGTTGTATTTTGATGATTTCCAGACTGTATTTAAGATCCTGAAGTTGTTCCTGGCTTTACTGATTTTGTTCCGGATGTCCTGGCTGATGGTGCTGCCCAAGTATGTGAATGCTTCTATTGCCGAGATCATGATCCTCTATCTGTACTGGTGATGGTGAGGCAATGTTAAAGGTCATGATATCTGTCTTACTGCGGTTGATTTTTCAGTCCAATTTGCTGGCTGAATGCATTGAATCAAGTTGATTTTTCTTTTATATGGTGTTTGGGTATGTGATAGAAGCACATCATCATCTGGGAAGTCCAGGTCTTCAAGGGATGAGAAGAGTGTCCATTTAATGCCTCTTGGCATGTCTTCTGTTGTATGCCCCATTACCCAGTCTATGGCAATGTTGAAGAGGATTGCAGATATGACACACCCCTGACGTACTTCTGTTTTGACTTCTGTTTTGACTGAGATCTACACTGCATGTACCCTTGAAATAGAAGCTTTTGATGATGTTGATTATACAGAAGGGAATTCCATATGCCCACAGAATGCGCCGTAGGCAGGTCCTGTGAATGCTATCAAAAGCCTTCTCAAAGTTTATGAAATTTATGTAGAGTTGCTGTTGCCATTCTAAGCACATACTCAGATACATAAAATGGAACCTTTACCTCAAAGTTTCATCAGGCAAATGAGCAAGGCTGGGAAATGCTGTTGGGTTTTGTTTTTGCAGAGGTACTGAGAAGCCTTAAGTGGTCTCTGAGCCCTGTCTGCACTCAAGCTTTAATCTTATTAAAGGAGTTGAACAAGACAGACGCTGCTTCCCTTATCAGCAGAGCAAGGCTAGGAGAGAGAGGTTAGCTAGAGTTTAGCATATTACAGTCAAACCTCGCAATAATGCGCCCCGCCATAACGCGAAATCGCATATAACGCAATCATAAGTTGGCTCCCCTTTACGGCCTAATACCAGTGGTCCCCAATGCCATGGTGCCCACCGGGACATTGATGTGCCCCTGCCTAATGCCCAGCAGGGGAGAGAAGCTGCGGCCCCGCGTCTGCTGGGGATAGAGAGCACTGGCGCCCACAGCCCTGGAGTTCTCTGTCCCTGGCAGGCGAGGGGCCACGGTTTCTCTCCAAGCTGGAGAGAAGCCGTGGCCCTGCACCTGCTGGGGAGAGAGAGCACCGGCGCCCGCAACCTCGGAGTTCTCTGTCTCCGGCAGGCGTGGGGCCGCAGCTTCTCTCCCCTGCTGGGCACTAGGGGCACTAGGCAGCGCATATCAATGCACCACGTTGGGACCACTGACTTAAAGTGACCGGCTTGAAACCCTGCTATACTGCAACCCCACATTTATCGCAATGGAATTTTTTGGACCCCAAACATCGCATTATAGCAGGGTTTCACTGTACTAACCCTTCTCTTCCAATGAGACCATTTAAGAAATTGTCCAACTCATTCAAGATGTTGGGAAGGAATTTGAGGCAAGGTGGACAGAGAAGCATTAGTTACTGACAGACAGCCCCAAGTCTGACAGAGACAGCCAGATTCTGATCCCACTCACATTACTTGTATGCTAGTGTAGCCACTGATATTCTGCTTCTCTCTGGTGTCAGAGCAGAACCAGCCCCAGCGAGTCAAAAGCCACATTGCCAATCGTGGCTTCACAGAGAGAAGCCTCAACAATTAGGCCTAAGTTTAAGAAGCTGTAAGTTTAGGCCTTTTGAACTAAGAGAGCAAATGAACACCTGCTTTTCAGAAGCCCGGGGTCTGACTTGTCAGTGCTCTAAGGCCCTTTATGACATTTAAGTAACAAATCCCTCTTACCCTACTGGAATGTCCTTAGTAGGAGGGTGCTCAGGGGCCAGCTCTACACCAAACCCTCATGACCCCAGGCTGCCACAGTAAGGCCTAGAATACTCAGACATGGCTTTAGGCCATCTTTGCCCACCCCTTGTGCCTGCACTAAGTGCATCTAAGATGGGATGAAGTATTGGGCTGCTCAGACTGGTGCACTAAGAGCTGTGAGAGGCTGACCAGCAATGGCAAGAAATCATCGTGTTTAGAGAAAGGCATCTCCTATGAAGTCATGTGCCACCAGGAAAGATTTAAAACTATATTTAGAGACAGAAGTGGAGTCTGCTCATTGCTTCCTAAGAGCCAGAGACCTAATTTACCTGACTTGGAGACCTGAAATCCTGGGGAAGAGAAACAAGTTCCTGGGCTGCATTTCATATCTGAGACACCAACTGGATTTAAGGAGCAAGCACCTACGGCCCAATTTGTCATAGGTAAATTGAATTAACTGAATCCAGAAAGTTACACCACAGTGAACTTGGCACCTGGTGCAGACCAGTACCTCTCAGACCCCAAGCGATGCAGGAGTGATCCCCAATTCCCGCCACCCACCCACCCTCACTTGGATCAATGCAGCTTGGGAGGAAAATAGAAGTTCCAGGAAGGAGCTAACTCAGGGTGGCGGGGAAGGGAGGAAAAAGAAACTCTCAAATCAGCAGGAGCAGAGAAGTCATATCAGCAGGTATTATAGCATGAGGGAAAGAGGAAAGATGGGATCCAGCCACGGCCACTCCTCCCCACTAGCAACCCGTGGACTCAGAGGGACCGGGATGATCCCTGCACAATTCTAGAGATACTAGGACCCATGTGATACCTCAGCATCCTCCCCAACCCCAAATGTGCAGCATGTGGGCTTGGGAGAAGAAAAAGTCCAAAAAGAACTGGCTTGCTCTGTAACTGACCTGTCCCAAACAACATGCACCACTCCACAAATCTGTGCATCATCTGCAAACTTTATCAGCAATGCTTTTATATTTTCTCTAGGTCATTGATAAAAATATTTAACACTAGTTGTGTGAGAACAGTTCCCTGTAGGACTGTAGTAGAAACCACCTCACTGAATGATGATTCTCCTTTTAAATATACTTTGAGAACTATTAGTTAAACAGTTTTTAATCCATTTAATATGTGCTGCATTGATATTTGTATAGTGCTAATTTTTTAGTCAAACTATCATCTGAGCCTAAGTTAAATGCCTTTCAGCATTCTGGGTATATTGTGTCAAGGGACTGCCACAAAGTTGAGGTAGGGTAGGCTATGAGTTAAAGATTGTTCTTATAAAAGTTATCAACATTTCTTTTATCACTTTTTCCCATTTGACCCACCTTTCCTCATTGCTAATCTAACATAGGCAGGCAATTGTTCCATTTTTCATATTCTGACTAACACATTTCTGTAGCTGGTATTTGTTTTTGCAGCCATAGTGGTAAGATACATTTACTGGTTGCAGTCACCAGAATTCTAAACAGGTGTATCTCTAGTGGAAAATTGTGACTAAATACTTTTTGCATACCAGTCATACACAACAAATTCAAAGACTTTTGGTTTGCTTTTAAAAAATTGGTGCCCAGATCTATTTCAGGGATATATCCCACAAATTCCTGTTTATTATAAAGATATGTCTTACCCATTTTTATCAATACATTCAAATGTGGCAACCAAAAGCTGCAGCTGCTTTGATAAATTATGACAGGTTTCAGAGGGGTAGCCATGTTAGTCTGTGGGTTATAATCCATGAAAGCTTATGCCTAAATAAATTTGTTAGTCTCCAAGGTGCCACAAGGACTCCTCATTATTTTTGATAAATAAGCCCCTCATCATCTTAAGCTAGGTTTATACTACAGATAGGTCAACATGAGACAGCTTTTGTCAACCTAACTATGTCAGTGTCTACACTACAGCATTGCTCCCGCCAATGTAAGTGCCCTACTACACCGACATAAGTCCACCTCCATGAGAGGTGGAGGGCTGATGTGGGTGTAGTTAGGATGACGCAGTGTCCCTGTAGATGCTTACATCGGCTTTTGGCTGTCTTGTCAATTTCGTGGCTCTGCTGGAGTTATGAAATTAACAAGAAAGCCAACTCCTGGCTTCCTAGCCAGGGTGCTGCCCAGTCTGTACTCCACGCTGGGATGTCATGTCCAAACTGGGCTGCCACCTCTGGGGTCCCAGCTCCCTGTTCCCTGCCAGGAGCATGACAGCTGACTGGACTCTGGGCACAGATCTCCTCGCTGGAGGCGAGAAACCCCAAGCAGCTTTCCCTTGCACCTGGCTGGGAGTGGGGAGGTGAGAAGACTGGGGGACAGCTGGGTTCCTGGCAGGGAGCTGCATGGAGCCGAGAGCCTTGGAGGAAGTGCTCCTGGTGAGGACACACACCACCGACAGAAGAAGGGTAGTGTGGACATCAGGAACCACAACAAGTAGACCTAACGTAGGTTGACTTAAGATTGTAGCGTAGACATGGCCTTAGAGGTGAAGGATAACGTAGTGATAGATGCACAGGACTGAGTCAGAAGATCTGAATTCTGTTCCTGGTTCTCCTACAACTTTCTTGTGTGACCTTGGGTACACCAACACTGCAATGAAAGACCTGCTGCTGTTCTGAAAGGAAGCAGCTGACTCAGGCTTGCAGGGCTTGTGCTACAGAGCTATAAAATTGCAGTGCAGACATTTGGGCTCAGGCTGGAGCCCAGGACCTGAGATCCAGTAAGTGAGGAAGGTCCCAGAGCCTGGGGTCCAGCCCAGCCCAAATGTCTACACTGCAGTTTTATCGCCCTGGAGCCCAAGCCCCATGGGCCTGAATCAGCAGAGTTGGGCCTGCCAAGGCTGTGCTGCTGTTTTTTATTGCAGTGTAGACATACACCAGGATAGACCAGCACTGCAAAAAACACCCCTTGGAAGCAAGTTTCAGAGCCGAGATCAACTGACTCAGGTTTGCGGGTCTTGCACTCTGGGGTTAAAAATAGAAGCATAGCTATTCAAACTTGAGCTGGAGCCTGGGCTCCAGCCTGAGCCCTAATGTCTACACTGCTATTTTTAGCCAGATAACATGAGCCCGACTCAGTTGATCCAGGCTCTGAAACTTGCTGCCGTGGCTCTTATTTTTTAATTTTTTTTTTGCAAATTTTCAAGCTTGGATACTTAAAGTTAAGCAGCTAAATGAGGGGCCTTATTTTCAAAGTTGCTAAGCAACTGGAGGTCCCATTGACTTCACTAAGAGTTATGGGTGTTCAAAACCTCTATAAACCAGCCCCCTCATTTAGCTGCCTAGCATTAAGTATCCAGGTTTGAAAATGTTAGTCAGAACCTCTTTGTGCCTCAATTTTCCTGTGTTCAATAGGGATAATTCTTTCTTTCCTGCTTCAAAATGGGGTTTGGGAGGATACATGAACTAATGTTTGTAAAGTGTTTTAAGACCATCAGACAACAGAGGTGCAACCTTATTATTTATCATTTCAGTTATTTGTTTTTAAAAACCTGTATAGTTTTACCATCACTTTTCTGTTCCTGAAATGCAGACTGAACTCATGCTGTAGATACTTGTATGTGGGATATTCCTGGACTGATGCCCACTGGATGCACAGAGTTTAAGTCCAGAAGGAACCATTAGATCAGTGGTCTCCAACCTTTTTACACACAAGATGACTTCATGAATTTATGATCAACCCAGGATCTACCCCGCCACTTCCCTGAGGCCCCACCCCGCTCACTGCATTCCCCCCTCCCTCTGTTGCTCGCCCTCTCCCACCTTCACTCACATTCACCAGGGTGGGGCAAGGATTTGGGGTGCAGTGCAGGCTCTGGGCTGGGGCCGAGGGGTTCGGAGTGTGGGACAGGGCTCCGGAATGAGTCTGGGACAGGGGCTTGGGGTGCAGGAGTGAGGGTTGCAAGCTCGGGGAGGGAGTTTGAGTGCAGGGGTCATATGGTCACACTGCACTTAATTTCATAGAATCCACTGGACATTTCATGAGTTTTGAATGAGGTTCCAGGCTGGGGCAGAGTGTTGGGGGTGCAGGAGAGGATGAGGGGTGCAGGCTCTGGGAGAGAGTTTGGGTGCAGGAGGGGACTCTGGGCTGATGCAGGGGATTGGGGTGCAGGAGGGGGTGACAGGTGTGGGCTCTGGGAGTTGGAGTGCAGGAGGGGGTGCAAGATGCAGGCTCCAGCTGGGAGGTGCTTACCATAAGCGGCTCCTGGTCAGCCCCATGGTGGGGCTCAGGCAGGCTGCTCACCTGCCCTGGCCCCATGCCGCTCCCAGCCTGCCTGCTGGCACATTTCTGCGGCCCCTGTGGGGGGAGGGAGGCAGCAGGTCTCCGTGTGCTGCCTGCAAGCGCTGCCCCCACAGCTCCTGTTAGCTGGTTCCTGGCCAATGGGAGTGTGGAGCTGGTGCTCGGGGCAGGGGCAGCATGTGGAGCTGCTTCAGCCCCACCCTCCCTCCTCCCTCTCCTCTCTCTATCCCCCCTCAGGGGCCACAGAGACGTGCCAGCAGCCAGCCGCTGATCCATGAGAGGACTTGCCCTCTTATCCCATGACTGCTGAGTTTGCTTAAGAGCCTTTGGTGAGGGATCTTGTCAAAGGCTTTCTGAAAGTCCAAGTATACTATGTTCACTGGATCACCCTTGCCCTCATGCTTGTTGACACCCTCAGAGGGTTCTAATAGATTAGAGAGGCACTATTTCCCTTTACAAAAGCTGTGTTGACTCTTCCTCAACATATTATGTTCATCTATGTATCTAATGCATCTGATGAAGTGGGCTGTAGCCCATGAAAGCTTATGCTCAAATAAATGTGTTAGTCTCTAAGGTGCCACAAGTACTCCTGTTCTTTTTATGTATCTTATAAATGCTGTTCATCTGATAACTGAAATTAGGCTTAGTGGCCTGTAATTGCCAGGATCGCATCTGGAGCCTTTTTTCAAAATTGGCATTATATTAGCTATCCACCAGACATCTGGTATAGAGGCTGATTTAAGTCATAGATTACATACCATAGTTAGTAGTTCTGCAATTTCATATTTGACTTCCTTCCAAAACCTCCTCTACAGACACCTCAATCTAATATAGTTCCTCAGATTTTTCCCCTAAGAAGAATGTCTCAGATGTAGGGATCTCCCCTACATACTCTTCAGTGAAGACTGATGCAGAGAATGTATGTTTCTCCGCAATGGCCTTGTCTTCCTTGAGTGCTCCTTTAGCACCTTGATCATCCAGTGGCTTCACTGACTCTTTGGCAGGCTTCCTGCTTCTGATGTACTTAAAATATTTTTTGCTTTTACTTTTTGTGGCTTTAGCTAGTTGTTTGTTGGAATTTTTTTTGCCTTGCCTTATTATACTTGGCTTCCCAGAGTTTATACTCCTTTCTATCTTCCTCATTAGGATATGACTTCCAGTTTTTAAAGGATTCCTTTTTGCTTCCAGCTGCCTATTTTACTCTGCTGTTTAACTATAGTGGCTTTTTATTTATTTATTTTTGGTCCTCTTACTGTTTGTTTGTTTTTATTTGGGGGTATGCATTTAGTTTGAAACTCTATTATGGTGTTTTTAAATAGTGTCCCTGCAATTGGTAAGCATTTTACCCTTGTGACTCTTCCTTTTAATTTAATTTTAACTAGCTTCCTCATTTTTGTATAGTTCCACTTTTTGAAGTCAGCTGCTATTGTGGTGGATTTCTTTGGCATCTGTTACCCTACAATGATGTTAAATTTAATTATATTATCATTGTTCTTACTCAGAGGTTCAGCTATATTTACCTCTTGGACCAGATCCTATGCTCAATTTAGGACTAAATCAAGAATTGCCTCTCCCCTTGTGGGTTCTAGGACTAGTTGCTCCAAGAATCCATCATTTAACGTGCCTAGAAATTTTATCTCTGCATCCCTTCTTGATGTGACATATACCTAGTCAATATAAGGATAATTGAAATCCCCAATTGTTATTGTGGTTTTGGTCTTCGAAGCCTCTCAAACTATCCTGAGTATTTCATAGTAACCATCACCATTCTGGACAGGTAGTATATTCCTATTCCTATACTCTTATTTTACTAACAATATCTATCCAGAGAAATTCTAGGTACAGTTTGATTAATTTAAGATTTTTACTTTATTTGATTCTATGCTTTCTTTCAAATATAGTGCCACACCCATACCAGCATGACCTGCTGTAATTCATATATATTTGTACCCTGGTACAAAACCCTGTCCTAATAATTTTTTGCCACACCACCAATCTGTGTGTCAGCCACAAATTTTATCAGCAGTGTTCTTTTCTTTAATTTCCAGAGCATTGCTTTGAAATCTAGTTTTAAATCAGCCTCTATGCAGTTACCTTTATCAATCTAACTTGTAATCTCATCAACAAATGAATTCAGGTTTATTTGACTAGACTTATTTTCCATAAAACCATGTTGATTGGCAATACTTATATTCCTATCCTTTAATTTTTTATTGATTTGACTTCTGCATCAGCTGTTTCATTATTTTGCTTCATACTGAAGTCAAGTTAACTGTCCTCTAATTACGTGGATCATCCCACTTACCCTCTTTTGAATATTGGAATAATATTAGTACTCTTGGGTGCAGGTTATCCAGGCCTGCAATTTAAAAAAATGTTTATCTATAGTAGATGCTATTTAACATCCTCATTAATGGACTGGAAAGTACTTCATTACCCACATGTGATAAGAATACATCCTCCTGCTTCTTTCCAAATTCAGGTCACAACTATTTATTGATCACTTTTGCCTCTCCTACACCCTTACTAACAATTTTATCATATCAATTTAGTAATGGATCTATATCATTTCTAGGATTTCTTTTGTTCTTTATTATCCACCCCTGCTGCGAACCCTCCCCCTGTGGTAATAGGTAACCGTTATGCTCTTCTTGATACAGGAGAGAAGGAAACACCCCCTACAGTAAAGGAGGAGAAGCCTCGTACCCCTAAGGCTGGGAGGTCTGCTGCCACCACTGAAAATAGGAAACGTAGGGTAGTAGTGGTCGGAGACTCTCTGCTGAGGGGGATGGAGGCGCCCATCTGTCGCCCTGACATTTCATCTCGGGAGATATGCTGCCTGCCGGGGGTCCGTATCCGAAATGTTACAGAGGCATTGTCGAGGATTATCCGGCCTTCTGACTACTACCCCATGCTACTCATCCATGTGGGCACAAATAATACTGCGAGGTGTGTCGCTGAGCAGATCAAGAGTGACTACAGGGCTCTGGGAGTACGGGTGAAGGAGTTTGGCACACAGGTAGTATTCTCTTCAATTCTTCCTGTCAAAGGTAGAAGCCCGGGCAGAGACAGATGCATCATGGAGGTGAATGCCTGGCTGCGAAGATGGTGTTGCCAGGAGGGCTTTGGCTTCCTCGACCACGGGATGCTATTCCAGGAAGGACTGCTAGGCAGAAATGGCATTCACCTTTCGAAGAGGGGAAAGACCCTATTTGCACACAGACTGGCTAACCTAGTGAGGAGGGCTTTAAACTAGGTTCGACGGGGACAGGTGAGCAAAGCCCACAGGTAAGTGGGGAACATGAAGACCTGGGAGATGGGTCGGAAACAAGAGAGAGCGTGGGCTATAATGGCAGAGAGAAAGGAGGGTCAGGGCAAAACTGGGAGGCAAGATCAAACCAGTATCTTAGATACCTATATACAAATGTGAGAAGTATGAGTAATAAGCAAGAAGAACTAGAAGTGCTAATAAATAAATACAACTATGACATTGTTGGCATCACTGAAACTTGGTGGGATAATACACGATTGGAATGTTGGTATGGATGGGTATAGTTTGCTCAGGAAGGATAGACAGGGGAAAAAGGGAGGAGGTGTTGCCTTATATATTAAAAATGTACACACTTGGACTGAGGTGGAGATGGACATAGGAGACAGAAGTGTTGAGAGTCTCTGGATTAGGATAAAAGGGGTAAAAAACAAGGGTGATGTCGTGCTAGGAATCTACTACAGGTCACCTAACCAGGTGGAAGAGGTGCATGAGGCTTTTTTTAAACAAACTAACAAAATCATCCAAAGCCCAAGATTTGGTGGTGATGGGGGACTTCAACTATCCAGATATATGTTGGGAAAATAACACCACGGGGCACAGACTATCCAATAAGTTCCTGGACTGCATGGCAGACAACTTTTTATTTCAGAAGGTTGCAAAAGTTGCTAGGGGGGAAGCTGTTCTAGACTTGATTTTAACAAATAGGGAGGAACTCGTTGAGAATTTGAAAGTAGAAGGAAGCTTGGGTGAAAGTGATCATGAAATCATAGAGTTTGCAATTCTAAGGAAGGGTAGAAGGGGGTACAGCAAAATAGAGACCATGGATTTCAGGAAGGTGGATTTTGGTAAGCTCAGAGAGCTGATAGGTAAGGTCCCATGGGAATCAAGACTAAAGGGAAAAACAACTGAGGAGAGTTGGCAGTTTTTCAAAGGGACACTATTAAGGGCCCAAAAGCAAGCTATTTCGCTGGGTAGGAAAGATAGAAAATGTGGCAAAAGACGACCTTGGCTTAACCACGAGATCTTGCATGATCTAAAAAATAAAAAGGAGGCATATTAAAAAATGGAAACTAGGTCAGATTACAAAGGATGAATATAGGCAAACAACACACGAATGCAGGGGCAAGATTAGAAAGGCAAAGGCAAAAAATGAGCTCAAACTAGCTATGGGAATAAAGGGAAACAAGAAGACTTTTTATCAATACATTAGAAGCAAGAGGAAGACCAAGGACAGGATAGGTAGACTGCTCAGTGAGGAGGGAGAAACAGTAACAGGAAACTTGGAAATGGCAGAGATGCTTAATGACTTCTTTGTTTCAGTCTTCACTGAGAAGTCTGAAGGAATGCCTAACATAGTGAATGCTTATGGGAAGGGGGTAGGTTTAGAAGATAAAATTAAAAAAGAGCAAGTTAAAAATCACTTAGAAAAGTTAGATACCTGCAAGTCACCAGGGCCTGATGAAATGCATCCTAGAATACTCAAGGAGTTAAGAGGAGGTATCTGAGCTTCTAGCTATTATCTTTGGAAAGTCATGGGAGACGGGAGAGATTCCAGAAGACTGGAAAAGAGCAAATATAGTGCCCATCTATAAAAAGGGAAATAAAAACAACCCAGGAAACTACAGACCAGTTAGTTTAACTTCTGTGCCAGGGAAGATAATGGAGCAAGTAATTAAGGAAATCATCTGCAAACACTTGGAAGGTGGTAAGGTGATAGGGAATAGCCAGCATGGATTTGTAAAGAACAAATCGTGTCAAACCAACCTGATAGCTTTCTTTGATAGGATAACGAGTCTTGTGGATAAGGGAGAAGCGGTGGATGCGATATACCTAGACTTTAGTAAGGCATTTGATATGGTCTCGCATGGCTGGATAACCGTACTCAGAGAGTAGTTATTAATGGCTCCCAATCCTGCTGGAAAGGTATAACAAGTGGGGTTCCGCAGGGGTCTGTTTTGGGACCGGCTTTGTTCAATATCTTCATCGACGACTTAGATGTTGGCATAGAAAGTACGCTTATTAAGTTTGCAGACGATACGAAACTGGGAGGGATTGCAACTGCTTTGGAGGACAGGGTCAAAATTCAAAATGATCTGGACAAATTGGAGAAATGGTCTGAGGTAAACCGAATGAAGTTCAATAAAGACAAATGCAAAGTGCTCCACTTAGGAAGGAACAATCAGTTTCACACATACAAAATGGGAAGAGACTGTCTAGGAAGGAGTATGGCAGAAAGAGATCTTGGGGTCATAGTGGACCACAAGCTAAATATGAGTCAACAGTGTGATACTGTTGCAAAACAAGCAAATGTGATTCTGGGATGCATTAACAGGTGTGTTGCTAACAAGACACGAGAAGTCATTCTTCCGTTCTACTCTGCGCTGGTTAGGCCTCAACTGGAGTATTGTGTCCAGTTCTGGGTACCGCATTTCAAGAAAGATATGGAGAAATTGGAGAGGGTCCAGAAAAGAGCGACAAGAATGATTAAAGGTCTTGAGAACATGACCTATGAAGGAAGGCTGAAAGAACTGGGTTTATTTAGTTTGGAAAAGAGAAGACTGAGAGGGGACATGATAGCAGTTTTCATGTATCTAAAAGGGTGTCATCAGGAGGAGAGAGAAAACTTGTTCACCTTAGCCTCTAATGATAGAACAAGAAGCAATGGGCTTAAACTGCAGCAAGGGAGATTTAGGTTGGACATTAGGAAAAAGTTCCTAACTGTCAGGGTAGTTAAACACTGGAATAAATTGCCTAGGGAGATTGTGGAATCTCCATCTCTGGAGATATTTAAGAGTAGGTTAGATAAATGTCTATCAGGGATGATCTAGACAGTATTTGGTCCTGCCATGAGGGCAGGGGACTGGACTCGATGACCTCTCGAGGTCCCTTCCAGTCCTAGAGTCTATGAATCTATGAATCCTTTGCTCTGCCAGCCATAGATATTTTTCTCTGATGTCTTTAGTATTCCTTATCCATTTTCTACACTTTATAATGTCAAAATTATATCGATTGTTGTCTCCTTCCTCTTTTTTTCCATTTGTAGAAAGTGATTTGTATTTACTTTATCACATGTGGATGATGAATACTACACCCACTTCTGATGTCAACATTTTAAAAAAGATGTTGAAAAATTCAAGTGGGTACAGAAAAGAATCACAGAAATAACAGGCAATAGAAGACTGTTAAATCTAGCAGAGAAAATCAGAGCAAGAAGAAATTGCTGGAAGCTGAAGCCAGACAAAATTTAAATTTTAAATAAGGTGCACATTTTTAAACAGTGAAGTTGATTAACCATGGAACAAGCTGCCAAGGAAAGTGAGCATAAGAACAGCCATACTGGGTCAGACCAAAGGTCCATCTAGCCCACTATCCTGTCTTCCAACAGTGGCCAATGCCAGGTGCCCCAGAGGGAAGTGGCGGATTGTCCATCTCATAATGCCTTAAAAATCAAGATCTTGCCTCTCCTGAAGACATGCTTTAGACAAACAAGTTATTGGTCTCAATGCAGGAGTAACTGGGTGAAATTCTGTGGCCTATGTTTCTCAAGGAGCCAATATTAAAGGCACAACTGCAAACTATCCTAGTGCACAGGAAAGACAGTAGGAGACCAATATGGTGTTGTCGGGAGCTCTTTACTTGAAAATCAAAAAGGAATCCTACAAAAAGTGGTAATACGGACAGATTGCTAAGGAAGCGTACAAAAGATTAGCACAAGCATGTAGGAACAAAATCAGAAAGGTGTAAATCATTTTGTGCCTTAGCCTAACAAGGGACATAAAAGGGAAGGAGAGCTGATGACATCAAGAGGGCTGAAGTGTTTAATGCCTGTTTTGCTTCAGTCTTCACTAGTGTCATATGTAAGACACAGCAGGTAACTGTCCTGCTCTACTCAGCACTGATGAGGTCTCAGTTGGAGTACCGTGTCCAATTTTGGGTACCACACTTTAGGAAATATGTGGATAAATTGGAGAGAGAGAGTCCAGAGGAAAGCATTAAAACTGATAAACGGTTTAGAAAGCCTGACCTATGAGGAAATGTTAAAAAATAGCTGGCACAATCTCCAAACTGTTAGCAATTATCTTTGAGAACTCAGACAGGACGAGTGAGGTCACTGAGTTCTAGAGAAGAGCAAACATAGTACCTATCTTTAAAAAGGGAAACAAATAGGATCTGGGGAATTATAGACCAGTCATCTTAACTTCAATACCTGGAAAGATACTGGAATAAATTATTAAACAATCAATTTGTAAGCACCCAGAGGATAAAGTTATAAAGACTAGCCAGCATAGATTTGTCAAGAACAAATCTTACCAAACCAAACTAATTTTCTTCTTAGACAATTACTAGCCTAGTGGATGGGAGAAACAGATGATGTGATATATTTTGATTTTAGTAAAGATTTTGACATAGTGCCACATGACATTCTCAACAGAAAATTAGGGATTTGTCACATAGATTATATTACTGTAAGGTGAGGTGCACAACTGGTGGAAAGACCATACTCCAAGAGTAATTATCAATGGTTCACTGTCAAACTGGAAGGGTGGTGGAGTCCCACAAGGCTCAATGCTGAGTCTAGTACTAGTCAATATTTTCATTAAAGCCTTGCACCATGAAGTGGAGAAGCTGCTCATAAAATTTACATAAGATAAGAATGGCCGTACTGGGTCAGAACAATAGTCCACCTAGCCCAGTATCCTGTCTTCCAACAGTGGCTGGTGCCATATGCTTCCATCCCCTGTCATCCAGTCCTAGCTTCTAGCGCTTAGAAATTTAGGGACACCTAGAGCATGGAGTTGCATCCCTGACCATCTTGGCTAACAACCATTGATGGACTAATCTCCATGAATTTATCTAATTTTTGTCTGAACCCAATTACACTTTTGTTCTTCACAATATCCGCTGGCAATGAGTTCCTCAGGTTGACTATGTGTTGTGTGAAGAAGTAATTCCTTATGTTTTTTTTAAACCTGTTGCCTATTAATTTCATTGGTGACCCCTAGTTCTTGTGTTATGTGAAGGGGTAAATAATACTTCCTTTCACTTTGTCCCTACCATTCATGATTTTATAAATCTTTATGATATCCCCCATTAGTTGTTTCTTTTCTAAGCTGAACAGTCTCAGTCTTTTTAATCTCTCCTCATATGGAAGCTGTTCCATCCCCCTAATCATTTTTGTGGCCCTTCTCTGTACCTTTTCTAACTGCAATAGATCTTTTTTGAGATGGGGCAACTAGAACTGCACACAGTATTCAAGATGTGGGCGTATCATAGATTTATATAATAGCATGATGATAGTCCAGGACTTATTATTTATCCCTTTCCCAATGGTTCCTAAAATTCTTTTTGTTTTTTGACTGCATCTGCATATTTAGCGGATTTTTTTCAGGGAACTATCCACAATGACTCCAAGATCTTTCTTGAGTGGTAACAGCTAATTTAGACCACATCATTTTGTATGTATAGGTGGCACTGTTGTCCACTGTGCAATACTTTACATTTATAAACACTGAATTTCATCTGCCATTTTGTTGCCAAGTCACCCAGTTTAGTGAGATCCTTTTTAATTCTTCAGTCATTTTAATTAAATCCAATCTTGAGTAGTTTCATATCATCTGCAAGCTTTGACACCTCACTGTTTCCCCTTTTTTCCAAATCATTTATGAATATGTGGAACAGTATTGGCCCCAGTACAGTAATTTGCAGATGACATCAAGCTGGGAGGGGTTGCAAGTACTTTGAAGTACAGGATTAAAATTCAAAATGAACTTGGCAAATTATTGAATTTCATCTTGTTGATTTCACACCAGTTTTCTAAAGGCAAGTGCAAAGTACTGCCCTCTGAAATGAAAAATCAAATGGATGGCAACAAAGGGGGGAAAACTGGCTAGGTGATAGTGCTGCTGAAAAGGATCTGGGAGTTACAGGGGATCACAAACTGAAGGAGTCAACAAGGTGATGCAGTTGCGAAAAAGGCTAATATCATTCTGGGGTGTATTTAACAGGAGTGTTGTATGTACGACATGAGAGGTAATTATCCCATTCTACTTGGCAGTGGTGAGGCCTCAGCTGGAGTACTGTGTCCAGTTCTGGGTACCACACTTTAGGAAAGATGTGGATAAATTGGAGAGAGTCCAGAGGAGAACAACAAAAAATGGTAAAAGGTTTAGAAAACCTGACCTATGAGGAAAAGTTTTAAAAAAAAATTAGTTATATGCTCTTTAAAATCCATCTCAGTCCTCCTAATTTCCTTCTTACATATTGCCTATTGGCTTCATTAGGGTTAACCTTCCATATTCTGAAGGGCCTCTCTTTGTCTTGAATAATCTGTTGAACCTGGTATTTAGCCTTACCAGTTAACTTTTTGCCTTCTTGGTTCTCTAAAGTCCTCATCTTTTCAATTGCTTTGTGGACATTTGTCTTTCCAAGCTTCTAATCATTCTCCTCAACTGCCTCTGAACCCTTTTTTTTGCTGTACCCTTTCTGAAATAGGGTGACCAGAACTGAACACTGTATCCCAGATAAGAATATCCTGTTGATTTATGTAAAAGGCATAACACTTGCAGCATACTATTCCTAACATTTTGTTTACTGCTTTGAGCCCTGATGCCCACAGAGAAGGTCATTTTCCTGACTTCTAATTTAACTATGGGAAGCCAGCAATGTTGCTATTGGTTTATGGTTTGTATTACAGTAACACCTACGAAATCTATCAAGGATCCAGAATCTCATTGTGCGAGGTGCTGTACAAGCAATTAATGTCAGTTCCTGCCTGAGAGATCTCATAATCTAGGTCCCACAAGATACAATGGATAGATGAAAGAGAGAAATAGGCTATGGCCATGTTAACAGGAAGATGAATTCTTTGCTTCAGTCTTCATAGCTGAGGATGTTAGGGAGATTCCCAAACCTGAGCCATCCTTTGTAGGTGACAAATCTGAGGAACTGTCACAGATTGAAGTGTCACTAGAGGAGGTTTTGGAATTAATTGATAAACTTAACAGTAACAAGTCACCGGGACCAGATGGCATTCACCCAAGAGTTCTGAAAGAACTCAGATGTGAAATTGCAGAACTATTAAATATGGTTTGTAACCTGTTCTTTAAATTGGCTTCTGTACCCAGTGATTGGAAGATAGCTAATGTAATGCCAATATTTAAAAAGGGCTCTAGAAGTGATCCCGGCAATTACAGACCAGTAAATCTAATGTCAGTACCAGGCAAATTAGTTGGAGCAATAGTAAACAATATAATTGTCAGGCACACAGAAGAACATAACTTGTTGGGCAAAAGTCAACATGGTTAGAGTTTGAAGGGGTCAACAAACATGTGGAGAAGGGGGATCCAGTGAACATAGTGTACTTAGATTTCCAGAAAGCCTTTGACAAGGTCCCTCACCAAAGGCTCTTATGTAAATTAAGCTCTCATGGGCTAAGAGGGAAGGTACTTTCATGGACTGAGAACTGATTAAAAGACAGGGAACAAAGGGTAGGAATAAATGGTAAATTTTCAGAATGGAGAGGGGTAACTAGTGGTGTTTTCCAAGGCTCAGTCCTAGGACCAATCCTATTCAACTTGTTCATAAATGATCTGAAGAAAAGGGTAAAAAGTGAGGTGGCAAAGTTTGCAGATGATACTAAACTGCTCAAGATAGTTAAGACCAAAGCAGACTGTGAAGAACTTCAAAAAGATCTCTCTAAACTAAGTGATTGGGCAACAAAATGGCAAATGAAATTTAATGTGGATAAATGTAAAGTGATGCACATTGGAAAAAATAACCCCAACTATACATACAATATGATGGGGGCTAATTTAGCTACAACAAATCAGGAAAAAGATCTTGGAGTCATCGTGGATAGTTCTCTGAAGACGTCCATGCAGTGTGCAGTGGCAGTCAAAAAAGCAAAAAGGATGCTAGGGATCATTCAAAAAGGGATAGAGAATAAGACTGAGAATATATTATTGCCCTTATATAAATCAATGGTACGCCCACATCTTGAATACCGCGTACAGTATCATCTCAAAAAAGATATACTGGCATTAGAAAAAATTCAGAAAAGGGCAACAAAAATGATTAGGGGTTTGGAATGGGTCCCATATGAGCAAAGATTAAAGAGGTTAGGACTTTTCAGCTTGGAAAAGAGGAGACTAAGGGGGGATATGATAGAGGTCTATAAAATCATGAGTAGTGTGGAGAAAGTGAATAAGGAAAAGTTATTTACTTGTTCCCATAATATAAGTAGGGGCCACCAAATGAAATTAATGGGCAGCAGGTTTAAAACAAATAAAAGGAAGTTCTTCACACAGCGCATAGTCAATCTGTGGAACTACTTGCCTGAGGAGGTTGTGAAGGCTAGGATTATAACAGGGTTTAAAAGAGAGAACTAGATAAATATATGGAGGTTACGTCAATTAATGGCTATTAGCCAGGATGGGTAAGGAATGGTGTCCCTAGCCTCTGTTTGTCAGAGGGTGGAGATGGATGGCAGGGGAGAGATCATTTGAGCATTACCTGTTAGGTTCACTCCCTCTGGGACACGTGGCATTGGCCACTGTCGACAGACAGAATACTGGGCTGGGCGGACCTTTGGTCTGACCCAGTATGGCCGTTCCTATGAGCAAGTTTAGCACAGTAGGAGTAGCCCCAGCTCCTGTAGGACAAGTATTGTTCAGACATAGCAGTAGAAGTAAATTCTAAGAAGGGATTTGAAGGATGACAAGGAGTTTTCTCCATGTGTAAAGGCAGCATGGGAGAAAACAAAGGTGCTGGTGGGACAAGTGGACTAGCAGGTGCGTGACTAGCACTGCTGGCATAGCAGAATTGGGGTGGCAGGGTCAATGGCAAGACAATAGAAATATTAAGTAGGATGAGGCTAAATTATGAAGGGCGTTAAGGGTCAAGATGAGGCACTTGTGAAGCAATATGTATGAGGGGTCCAAAATCCCTCTTCCACTGTGAATTTCACCTGCCATTACTTCCCAAGTCAGGTAGCTTGGCTAGGTCTTTCTAGAGTTCCTCAATCTTGATACAAGTGCTGGAGTTGTACTTGCTAGATCCAATTTACACACATACTGGAGTGATGCTCTGGTGTACAGTCACATTTGCATTGCTACAAATGGCCACAAGGCACAGGGCATAAAAATAAGGAATAACTGGTCATTTTTCAGAATGGAGAGAGGTAAATAGTGGTGTCCCCCAGGGGTCTGTACTGAGACCAGTACTGTTCAACATATTCATAAATGATCTGGAAAACGGTGAGGTGTCAATTTTGCATATGATATAAAATTACTCAAGATAAGTCAAAAGCTGACTGTGAAGAGTTACAAAGGGATCTCACTAAACTAGGTGACTGTGCGAAAAAATGGCAGATGAAATTCATTGTGGATAAATGCAAAGTAATGCACATTGAAAAGCACAATCCTAACTATACATACAAAATGATGGGGTCTAAATTAGCTGTTATCATTCAAGAAAGAGTTCTTGGAGTCATTTTGGATAAGTCTCTGACAATATCTGCTTAATGTGCTGAGGCAGTCAAAAAAGCTAACAATGTTCGGAACCATTAGGAAAGGGATATATAACAAGACAGAAAATAACAGAATGCCACTATATAAATCCATGGTACGCCCACATCTTAAATACCATGTGCAGATTTGGACTCCCCATCTCAAAAAAGATATATTGCAATTGGAAAGAGTGCAGAGAACAGCCACAAAAATGATTAGGGGTCTGGAACAGTGTCCATATGAAGAGAGATTAATAAGACTGCGACTTTTCAACTTGGAAAAGAGATGACTAAGGAGGCATATGACAGAGGTCTATAAAATCTAGACTGGTGTAAAGAAAGTGAATAAGGAAATGTTATTTACTCCTTCACATAACACAAGAACTAGGTGTCACCAAATTAAATTAACAGGGAGCAGGTTTTAAACAAACAAAAGGAAGCACTTTTTCAGACAACACATAGTCAACCTGTAGAACTCTTTTTCAGACGATATCGTGAAGGCCAAGACTATAACAGAGTTCAAAAAAGAACTAGATAAGTTCATGGAGGATAGGTGCATCAATGGCTATTAGCCAGGATTGGCAGGGATGCAACACCATGTGCGCCAGAAGCTGGGAATGGACGACAGGATCACTTGATGATTATCTCTTCTGTTCATTCCCTCTGGGGCAGCTGGCATTGGTCTGACCCAGTGTAGCAACAGAATCAGATCCACAGGTTTTGCGTCCTTCTCCAATTAGCTGTAGAGGCCTATCTTCCCCACCCTTCAGCTTGGCCCTGTCCAAAGAAGCTGCACTGGTTGCTACTTCTGGGGACCTCTGTGCAGGAAGCAGTGTCCTTTGCACTTCTCTATATACCCAGAGGAGACTAGCAGGGGAAGGGGAAGAGGAGAAGATCAAGCGTGAGCCCACTGTTACTATCTAGTAGCTGAGGGAAGCACTGAAGACCTTTGAACCGACTCCTTTGAAGGAGTATAGTTCATAGGCCTCCCTTAGTACCTTGGGAGGCCTTTCAGTCTAAGAGCCTTATGTGAAGTTTCCCTCTGGGCTGGGGTCCAGTTCTACTCCTACACATCCTCATGTAACTGGGAGTGACTTCATTAAGCCCAACACTTTTCTTACTCATCCAGCCCAGTGTGAACCACAAGATTGATTAGTCTGGAAAGCCTGCCTTAGACTCAGGGCCGGCTTTAGGTTTTTTGCCGCCCCAAGCAAAAAAAAAATTTTGGCTGCCCCCCACCCCCTTTTTTTTTTTGGCTTTTACACGTTTGCACTTTGCAATTTGTTGTTGGTTTGGTTTGGTTTTACTGGGTGCGGTACTGATGCAGCATTGGGCAAGGACTGCATCTGAATCTGCTTGAGCTGGGTGTATCTGCCTGAATTTCTTATTGAGACAAAGGAGCTGAAAATCCCCATGGGCCACTAGAGCTCCTGAGTAACTCGTGCCGCCTGTAATATGTGCAGAGGAGAAATACAGACTAGAGAGGGACATTTCAAGAGGCTTAAATCACTGCATGCTTTGCTGCCCCGATGTCACGTCTGGATCTCTTGAAGGAAGGCTACGGGCCTGTGCAGCCACGATCGGAGACAGCCCTTGGCTTTCCTGGGCACGCTCCATATTTCAGTCTTAGTAGGAGCTGGGCTGCTGCTTCTGAGCGCTTTCTGCTACTTTCACTCATTTAAAGTGAGCCTGACGTTCCCCAAATCATTAACTGAAATGGGTAGGGAGCGTGCTGGAGAATTGCCTGCTGTCTGACGGGTGCTAATTCCGACACTGCTACTTGATCAAAGGGTCGGGTAATTATCTTTAAAAAGTTGTGCCTGAATGAAAGGATTTCTCCCAGCTGAGATTTGTTTCCAAAGGGGCGGGCGCAGGAGAGAAGGAGGGCGAAAGCCAGACTAACACTTGAAGGGGTATTTCATGGCACTCTCTCCCACTGCGTCTCCCTGAGCCCCACCTGCTGTATGGCAGCGCAGGGTTATCTGGCTGGTGGCACTGATGGTGTTACTGGCCGCTCGGGGCTTCCTTCCTGGCCCTGGTAAGTTCTTGGCAGCTTTCTCGTTGTTCCTCAGGGGACTCGGGCTGTAGGGCTTTAGGAACATGAAGTCGCTCATGGCGGACTCCGGGGTTAGGCAGACTTTGTAGCAGTAGCCTGGAGGGCCACTGCCGGCCACATCCAGGCAGTTGGTGGGCACTTTGTTGCCTGAGGAGAGCTGGGGCTTGGTGTTGGAATTTTTGAAGATGTCGGAAGGAATGCTTCCCCTGGAAATGTGCCGCCCCAAGGATGTGCTTGCTTTGCTGGTGCCTAGAGCCAGTCCTGCTTAGGCTGAGCTTCTTTTCTAATCTGATCAACCAAAGGCAGAACTCTCTATGACAGAAGGCCGAAACTAGATACATTCAGATGAGAAATAAGGTGCCTTTTTTAAATAGGGAGGGTAATGGACTATTGGAACAACTTCTAGGGACATGGTAGGTTCTATGTCACTTGAAGTCTTACTGGATGCCTTTCTAAAATAAATGTTCTAGTTCAACCAGGAGTAATAGGCTCAATATAGAAATCCTAAGTGAAACTCTCTGGCCTGTGTTTACAGAGGTCAGATTAGATAAATAATAATAGGTCCATCAGGCCTTAAATCTGTGAATCAGGAGCAACAGCACAGGACTCAGTTTTTCTCTAACCCTCATCTGACCCAGGAGTGAGGCCCCTGAAATCACTGCAGTGTTATATGCCAGTGTAAATCTGCTCTAAGTAAAAGGAGAAGTGGGTCAGAGTCATTCCTTTCTCACTTACATTCTACTGCCTGATGTCAGCTCCCACTGAAGTCTCAGTGCTCCAGGCTCACTCTGCTATTTTCCTGCCTAGTGATGTGTCTCAAGTGCTTGTTGTTACGTGTTTCACTTGCATAGCTAGTTCCCAGCCTGCCTCTCTCTCAGCTGAGCCCCTCCCTGACTAGACCTGCTTGTCTGCCTCAGACACTTGCAAACATTGAGGTCTTCCTGGTGCTATATGCACCAGCAGAAAGAATGGCTGTGAGACAGCAGTGCATGGGATAATCCCTCTGGAAAGGGGGTGGTTCCATATGATCTCTGCCTGTTCCTAGCATCAGCCCTGCATGCACACACATATACACACAACTTTTTGGGCTCAGGCACCTTGCCTTTCTCAGAACCCCAACCTTTCAGCACATAAGAGACAAGTAGCATGTGGAGAGGAACCGACATCACAAAAAACTCCTTGACTTGTTGGATCTTTGAGGTACCAATGAAATGCCCAGATCCTACTCAGTATGGAGGAACTTCCAAATCCCAGTGAGGACAGAGATGTAATTCAAAAGGACCTAGAGGGGTTAGAACTCTGGCAGGGAAGCAGAGAGAGGTACAGCCTGGACACATGCAGTTAACATAGTACTTAGACCTAAGTTTGCAATGGGCTGTGGCAGCAAACAGACCAACATGAGTTTAAAGCTGCATACCCAGAGGCTTCATGTGAACAGTCTCTTGCTAGGGCACTGGTGTGTTGGCACCTGAAATATCATGTTTAGTTCTGGGCACAATGACAGGCAGAGACTTCATTGTGGGGACTTCAGAAGAGCCACAGAAACAAGCAGGAGCCAGAAGATCTGAGTTATGGGGACAGATTTAAATAATTAAACCTGCCTGCTTTGACTAAGGGGGCAGCTCATTGCTGTGGAAATTTAAAATGAGTCCAAAGAACACTAGAAAATGTTCTGTAGTGGATACTCATGCTCTGCCTGCCTCCCAGCCCCAAAGATGGGCATGATGGACTGGTAGGACTTCTCCAGCTCAGGGGCTGCTAGTGCTTTCTAGTCCTGTAAAGTTGGGATCTAGGCTCAGCCCTCCCAGGGCCTGGTTCTAGATGCAATGACTTCTTTTACTAAAGACTTATCTCCCACCAACAAAGGCTCCTTCCAACCCAGGCCTCACTTTTTATCACTTCTTCTTGAAGGGGAAAGTTGTCTCAGCCACCACCTTTAGTTCCCAAACATTTCCCAGAATTCTTTGAACTGGCCATATTGCTGCTTCCAAGGAGGCTTTGCAACAGTCCTTGTAAAGGATTCTGGAGCACATCAGAGACCCAACGTGCCTGCCCCTACACAAGTGAGAAGAAATAGGACTTATTTTCCAGGACATGGGGATGGACACCTTCATAGGAAGGAACAGTTTGGGACAGGCTTGTTGCTCGGAACACTGGTCTGGAGCCACAGCTGGACCTTCACAGCCCCACCAGTTGTCTCCACCATGCCCTGACAGCAATTATTCTTTCCCGTTAATGTTTGTTCTTGTGCTTTCTGCTGACCTCTCTCTGTTTTTGTCTGCCTGCAAAAATGGAGTCTGAGCTGAGGGTTAACAACCTTGCCTGGGCTACAGTGGAGGCTCTTGCAGGGGACTGGACTAGATGACCTCTTGAGGTCCCTGGGTCCAATGATTCTATTCAGGCATATGCCTTCTTGTGACAGTGTTATGTTATTGGCTCTTGCTCCAGACCTCCTCTCTGGGTCTCTGACCAGCCTGTATTGGCCACTCTAGGTTAGTGCATTTGACTGGAATACAGTCCCATTCCTAGCACAAAATGGTTTCACATGAGTCAGTCACCGTCTGTGCTGCATGATGCAGTGGAAAAAATGAGCGATACCTGCCTGCATCAGTCTAGAAGGAATTTCACTCTCATTGAGATCATGGTTAGTGGGTGAGGAACTCAGTTTCCTGTATTAATTCATCTAATCTCTCAATTTTATTCAGTTGCCTGTATCATACCTAGAATGTGCATATACACACTTCAGCCCATAAACTAGGCTAACAAGCTCCAACATCCACGTTAGTAATGTATTGGGTACAGTTGGACAAAAGACAGACCCCAGGAAGACAGTGATGGGGGATCCTTCTCAACATCCGAGTGACCCCACTGGACCCTCTTTCAATGCTACCTTCCCATTCTGTTCAGGAAGGAATCATGGCATATTCCCTTCTTGGGAGTGGAAGGCAAGCCAGATGGTTGGAACATCTAGGACAGGGATCAGCAACCTTTGGCACGCAGCCCACCAGGGTAAGTACCCTGGCGGGCCGGGCCATCTTGTGTACCTGCCGCGTCTGCAGGTTCAGCTGATCGCGGCCCCCCTGGAGCGGTTCCCCACTCCAGGCCAATGGAGGCGGTGGGAAGTGACAACCAGCACATTCCTCGGCCCTCGCCACTTCCCGCAGCCTCCATTGGCCTGGAGCGGCGAACCGCAGCCAGCGGGAGCCACGATCAACTGAACCTATGGACACGGCAGGTAAACAAACAGGCCCGGCCTGGCGGGCTGCGTGCCAAAGGTTTCAGATCCCTGATCTAGGTGATTCTGAGACCAGAGTAAGGCAAGGAGAAAAGTAGCAAAGAAGTCACATGTTCTAAGCTTCCCTTTGAAGTGGTTATTGGGACAATGAATCATCCCTGCCTATCTCACAAAGTAAAAAAAAAAAAAATCCACTGTGATACCAGGATGAGGGATAGATAAATCCAGCCTGCACAAAGTCACTTGGACAAAGCTTGATGTTAGAACTGGTTATTTTCTGCACATTAAAACAGACTCGAAACTGAAGAGAGATTGAATGTGGGAAGGGTCTGTACAGAAAGTTATACACAGAGAGGGCAGCCCAAGCAAAAGGCTTGAAGTGCCAAAGTCAGACTCTCACACTAGATTTGTACATAGCAGGGAGCCACAGGAAGGTGGGTAACAGAGAGGGTGGGAAAGCAACAAGAGAAGGTGTAATTTGGGGAGGAGATATTCTGGCAAATCAGCAAAACTGATTACAGTGTCCCCTCTGTGGATTGTCCTGGGGCTCTGTTTTCATTACAAGCTGTGATGGGTCATAGGAGTTTACTAGTAAAATTCCCCATCCTTAGTGGGTCTGTGCAAAACTTGCCAAATGTAACTTTACTAAAAGTTCAAAATATCTCATTTGGGCTGGAAATGTCCCAGGGACAGCTGCAGGATATTTTGGTTTAGAATGTTTTGAGCACATGAAAATAGGGGCAAATGCAGGTGTCCCCTGAGCCAGTCATACCAGACTATGGAGCATGATACTATCACCTGCCTCCTTTGACATGTTATCCTCCTACAGCCACAAAACGAGGATAATGTTGCCTTCTCATATCACAATATTCCACCTCTGATGGGGCATGATAGTCCCTCCAGAGCCCCAGCCAGAAGAAAATATACTATCTTGGGCCCATGGCTGGATGGGTAAAAGTGCGTTATAACCCTCCCCTCACAGCCCTGGTTAAAGTGTGCTACAGCTTTTCAGCCCAGTAGGCTCTTTACCTCTTATCACATACTATGCATACATAGAATCATAGAACCATACGGTTAGAAGGGAGCACAAGGGGTCATCTATTCTAACCCCTTGCTAAGATGCAGGATTTGTTGTGTCTAAACCATCCAAGACATGTCTGGCTAACCAGACTCCTTTTGAAAACCTCCAGTGAAGAAGCTTCCACAACCTCCTAAGGCATCTGTTCCATTGTCCTACTGTCTATATTCCATCTGAAACTGAGTGCAACCTTTATAAACAGGGTGTCTCCAACCAAATCAAGTCACCAAAGACACTATTCTTCCTTCAAGTTCCTATTTCCATGATTGCCCCAGCAACACAGAGAGCCCCGATCTGAAGCCAGCCCAGTGCTGAATTTCATTTCATTCACCAGAACCATTTCTGAATGCCTGGGAAATAAGGCCTTCCTAGTGCTTAATTTGCAGGGCTGCCCAGAGGGGCGGGGGGGGGGGCAAGTGGGGCAATTTGCCCCAGGCCCTGCAGGGACCCCGCGAGCCCTGGCCCAATGGTGGTCCAGGTCTTCATTGGCATTTCGGCAGTGGGGGGCCCTTCAGTGCTGCGGAAGACGTGAAGCGACTGAAGGGCCTCCGGCCGCCAAAATGCCACTGAAGACCCCGCCCACTGCTGGGTGAGTACAAGCGCCGCAGCTCCCCTGCTTTGCCCCAGGCCCTCTGAATCCTCTGGGCGGCCCTGTTAATTTGTGCCAGGGCTAAGCCCCAGCATCTCTAGACTTGGCAGTTCAGAGCCCGGGCACCTCTGGGCTTACTGCATCAGCTATGAATGTAAAAAAATTGCTTGAGCCTCGGCCCCTCTTTCATTACAAATTAAGCACTGGTCCTTCCCCTCTCTCTACACACAAAGTCGAGTTCTGTCACAGGAAAGACAATGGTTTTCCATCTGCAGAGGAAATCAAGTAAGAGTGCATGTACGTGTCTCTGTGCATGTGTATGATGTGTGTGTGCGGGAATATGGAGGGAGGCCAGGGCAGGCAAAGAAGCAGAGGGTGGCAACAACTGTTTCTTTGTCCCTGCCCAGCTTGCCTCCTCCCCTTTCCAGTCCTGTAACCCAGTTAGTCTTTTTCATCTTAATGCGCTGATCAGAACCTCCAGTTCCGTCAAATTACACAGATATGCTGCAGGCGCCCCTCTGAGGAGTGAGTCACGTGCATGCAGCTTCTATCAGGTTGTGGATCCCCTCCCAGGTGGAATCAGAAAAGCTGCTTTCCTTAGGGCATTCAGAAGAAGACTGGACAGAGACCAGACAAAAAGCTGTAAGGAAGAATCCTGCCGAGGGATTGGAACAGATGAGAACAGCTTCCGTCCGCAACCCCCCGCCCCAGTCTTTACAGGGACCCTCTTTCCCCCAACAAGCATTTTTTAGTCTATGCTGCGATCCCCTTTCTCTCCCAGACAGTCTGCTAGGATCTTCCCCCGCTAAGATTATCTCCACTGCTGGGCGCCCTCCCCTTCCCCACAGATTAATGCTTCATAAACTGTGGAAGAATGGCTCTTAGACACTACAGCAACCGCCAGAGGCAACGCACCGCGGCTGCGAACTGGAAGAGTCCCTGGTTCCCAAGCTCCTCCTCACCTGCAGCCTTTGACTTGCTCTCACCAGGGCCAGAGCCCCAGTGCGTCCCCTGAGACCCTCAGAGTAAGTAATTAGGAAGCCTAAACTTTTCCTACCTTCCCAGGTGAGCCAGCGCAGGTGATGGATCTCGCTCTGGGCTCTGCCTCTCCCCCTGACGTGCCTGAAGCCTGATTCACTGGCACCTCAGACAGGCCAGAGTGAAGCTCCACCCAGGGCAGAGGGTGAGTAAGCGAGCGAGCAAGGCACAAACTCTGGAGAGTTATTCCCCAGGATTGCAAAGAGAGCGAGATAAGGGCAGTGCATTCCTGAGCCAAAGGCTGTTTGCCTCTCCCTTCCTGCCTTCCCTGCAGCCTATCGCACCAGCTTGGAGCTCAGGTCTCCTCCTGCAGGAAGGGAAAAAACAACTCCCAGCGGCTCCCAGAGATTCTGAAATTCAACACGTCTCAGACTGAAAAGAAAGTGATTTAGACATGCCCTGACTGAGCCTTGCACAGCTCTGTTCGGGAGTGTTCCCAGCCCTTTTCCCCAGCAGATGACCAACAGCAAGGTCTGACCCGTTCCAGTATGCCCCACAGTGTGACAGGATAGCTTGTATTTAGCAGCAGCTCACCACCCATTTGGGTTAATTCTAAAGATTTCTAGTTTTTTGGTCTTCACTAGCATAGGCTCATGTTAGCAAAGTTGCAACAAAAACATTCGAGTCCTGAGGGGCCTATAGTCACTTTGACACCTCCTAGGCCCAAGTGATCAGTGAGTAGTATAGGATACAATAACTGTGACATCAACTCCACACACTAAGGGCCATAAATACCCACCCAGATTCCACTTAGAGAGCTAAAATGCTGCCCTTATCTGCACCCAGCATAGCTGCCAGGGCCTGATCCGGCCCTCATTATGGGCTGGCATACACCTTTGTAATGGAGAGACCTGGAAATTCGCCACATTGTGAAACTGCAACTACCTAGAGATTATTGGCTCACAAACTGGCACTCAGAGTGTGAGCTGTTTGGGGGTTGAGCCTATGTCTCACTACCTACCTGCACAGTGCACAGCACAATTCAAGTGGTTGGAGCCCTCAGCATGACAGTAGTGCTACTAATAATCATTCCCACAGGGGTTACCCCACACCCAAACTGTGTGCATACCCCCAACCTCCCCAGTCAGAGCCAGGGAATGACAAAAAAGCTGAAAAGAAAAATGCAGCATGCGCCAGGGTAGAGGGTTTAACTAGGTGAAGGAGGTGGCTCCTGCCTAGGTGAAAGGACCACAAAGGGTTAACAAAGTGAGATTTCCCTCAATTGAGGGTGGGGCAGCTGCCTGTTATTTTGTCTTTCATGTTCTACCTTATTAAGCTTGGCAACAGCTGTGACTGGTTGTGCAAAGGGTGGTGCCCAGGACTGCAGCAGAGGGAGCGGCTCAGGAGTCAGCTCCAATGAGTGAAGCTGTGAGCTGACTCACCTTGGTAACCCAATTCCTGACAAACACAGGGAAGTCTCTCGGGGGGGGGGGGGGTCTTGCAGTGCTCTGTGTTTGACAAATGGACACAAGGGATCACAGTCCACACATAGTGTGTAGCCTCTGTGGGATTGTACCCCTCACCCCACACATGCATGCACCTTGACAGAGACCTGAGGGTTCTCTGCCTCTTTTCTTACAGCAGCACTCATAGAGCTGGCCATATGAATAAAATCTCATTGAACTGGACGAAAAATTGCATAGAGACAGACAGGACAAGACTCCAGCTATTGTAAGTGGGGGAAAGAGTCTAGGTGCTTAGTGTAGGATTCACAAGGGGACTTGGCTCCCTGCCATCCATTGAAATTTACAACCCTGAGTCAAGTGCCTTATACAATGCTCGGGGAAAGCCTATTATTGTAGTGCCTAGGAGCCCTAGTCATGAACCAGGACTCCATTGTGCTAGGTGCTGTACAAACAGAGAACAAAAAGACAGTCCATGCCCCAGAGAGTTTGCAATGTTAAGTATAAGACAAGGGGAAATGGATGAGGGAGTACAAGGACACAAGAAGACAATATTGGTCAGCATGAAAGGTGGTGGCCTAAGAATGGAATTCCCAAAAGCCAGCATGCTGAGCAGGGAACTGTCTAAGCTAGCCGGTAGGAAATGCCAAGGAGAATGGTGTGACCTAAGGCAGTGGTTTTCAAACTGTGGGTTGTGACCCAGTACTGGGTTATGGTGGCTGTGGTCAGCACCGTCGACCGGGCCATTAAAAGTCCCGTTGGCAGTGCTGCCCGACTAAGGCAGGCTAGTCCCTACCTGTTCTGACACTGCGCTGTGCCCCAGAAGCGGCAAGCAGCAGGTCCAGCTCCTAGGCAGGGGAGGGGGGCACGGGGCCACCCCGAGCACTGGCTCCACACTCCCATTGGCCAGTTCCTGCGGTGCCTGCAGGTGAGAGCCACACAGAGCTGGCTGCGTGCCTCTAGGAGCTGGACCTGCTGCTGGTCACTTCCCCGGCGCAGTGTGGTATGCAGTGGCAGGACAGGCAGGATGCCTACTTAGCACCCCTGCTGTGCCGCTAACTGGGAGCCAACCAAGGTAAGCCTGTGCCCCAACCCAACACATTTTGTTTGAATATGACTGCCCTGTCCCCATCATCACTGCCAGTCTTTGTCACCTGCAAATTTTACCAGCAGTGATTTTATACTTTCTGCCAAATCATTAATAAAAATGTTGAATCGTCGCAGACCTAGAACCAATCCCTGCAGAGCCCCACTAGAAACACCCCCATTCACTAATGATGCCCCGACCAGTCAGCCAGTTCTTAATTCACTTAACAAGTGCTTTATTGATATTATAGTGCTACTTTTTAAATCAGAATGTCATGGGGTAATAAGTAAAATGCCTTACAGAACTGTAAGTATATTATATCCAAAGAGACAAGGTGTGTGAAGTAATATCTTTTATTGGATCAGCTTCTGTTTGGTGAAAGACAGAAGATTTCAAGCTCCACAGAGTCTTCAGGTCTGGATAGGCCTGGGGATGGGGCCGAGGGGTTCGGAGTGTGGGAGGGGGGATCCGGGCTGGGGCAGGGGGCTGGGGTGTGGTGATGCGGGAGATGGTTATACCTGGATGGACGATGGGGCTGGGGGGTTGGTATCTGGATGGGGGATGTTGGGGATAATTGGTCTGGAGGAGTGGTACCTAGATGGGGGATGATAGGGATGGCTATACTTGCACGGGCAATAAAAGGAATGGGGGAAGTTGATACTTGCCTGGGCATTGCAGATGAGAGTGGAGGGGAATAGACCTCTGCATGGGCATTGGTGGGGGAGGAATGGGGTGACTGGCACCTGCATGGGTGTTGCAGGAGTGGGATGGTGGGTTTGACACCTGCATGGGCATTGGGGGAGGGTGGAAATGGGGGGGCTGGCACCTGCACAGGCATGGGGGAGGTTGACACCTGCATGGGCATTGGGGGATGGGGGGAAATGGGGTGGTTGGTGCCTGCATGGGGATGGGGTAGTTGGCACCTACATGGTCATGGGGTGGGCTGACACCTGCATGGGCATTGAGGGGGAAATAGGGTGGTTGGCACCTGCATGGGCATTGGAGGATGGGGTGGTTGGCACCTGCATGGGCATTGATGGGGGATGGGGTGGTTGGCACCTGCATGGGCATTGGGGAAGGGGGGGAAATGGAGTAGTTGGCACCTGCATGGGCATTGAGGAGGGGTGGGGTGGTTGGCATCTGCATGGGCATTGGGGGAAGGGGGAAATGGAGTAGTTCGCACCTGCATGGTCATGGGGCAGGTTGACACCTGCATGGGCATTGGGGGGGAAATAGGGTGGTTGGCACCTGCATGGGCATTGGGGAAGGGGGAGAAATGAGGTGGTTGGCACCTGCATGGGCATTGGGGGAGGGGGGAAATGGAGTAGTTGGCACCTGCATGTGCATTGGGGGGGAAATGGGGTAGTTGGCACCTGCATGGTCATGGGGCGGGTTGACACCTGTATGGACACTGGGAGGGGGGAAATAGGTTGTTGGCACCTGTATGGTCATTGGGGGGATGGGGTAGTTGGCACCTGTATGGTCATTGGGGGGATGGGGTAGTTGGCACCTGCATGGGTGTTGCAGAAGTGGGTAATCTGTGCAGGGGGAGGGATTGGGGGGGAAGAGGGATGGTTACCTGCAAGGGCGGAAGGGGAGGGGTACCGGAGCGCCCATTGGTGGAGCCGGGGAATCCTGGCGGGGGCGGGAGAGAGGGGCTGGTACCGGAGCGGCCATTGGTGGAGTCTGGGAATCCTGGCGGTGGGGGAGAGAGGGGCTGGTACCGGAGCGCGGATTGGTGGAGCCGGGGAATCCTGTCGGGGGGGGGGGAGAGAGGGGCTGGTACCGGAGCGCGGATTGGTGGAGCCGGGGAATCCTGTCGGGGGGAGGGGAGAGAGGGGCTGGTACCGGAGCGCCCATTGGTGGAGCCGGTTAATCCTGGTGGGGAGAGAGGGGCTGGTACCGGACCGCGGATTGGTGGAGCCGGGGAATCCTGTCGGGGGGAGGGGAGAGAGGGGCTGGTACCGGAGCGCCCATTGGTGGAGTCTGGGAATCCTGGCGGGGGGGGGGGGAGAGGGGCTGGTACCGGAGCGCGAATTGGTGGAGCCGGGGAATCCTGGCGGGGCGGGGGGGGGGAGAGGGGCTGGTACCGGAGCGCGGATTGGTGGAGCCGGGGAATCCTGGCGGGGGGGGGAGAGAGGGGCTGGTACCGGAGCGCGGATTGGTGGAGCCGGGGAATCCTGGCGGGGCGGGGCGGGGCGGGGGGGGGGAGAGGGGCTGGTACCGGAGCGCGGATTGGTGGAGCCGGGGAATCCTGGCGGCGGGGGGAGAGAGGGGCTGGTACCGGAGCGCGGATTGGTGGAGCCGGGGAAGCCTGTCGAGGGGCGGAGAGAGGGGCTGGTAGCGGAGCGCGGATTGGTGGAGCCGGGGAAGCCTGGCCATGGGTCCTGACGCTAACGGAAGTGGGCGGGGTTCTGATCTGTGGCGGTCACTTCAACTGGGGCGTGACGTGTGGGGTTCAGACCCGCCCTTTCAATTCCGGACGGGAACGGACGCGCTTCCGGCGTCGCTGTTGCCTGGTGACGGTTGGGGCGGCTGCCGTTACGGGCGGAGGCCGAGCGCTCATGCGGGCGACCCCGGGACAGCAGGTCGGGGCCCGCGGCGCTGGCAGGGTAGGTCAGACGCGGGGAAGCGGGAGGTCGGTAGGGAGTCAGTGCCGGGGAAGGACCATGGGCACGTCGGTATTTGCCTCCCTAGGCCTGAGCGGAAAGCCCGTTGGTACCACTGCTTTACCTCGGGTTGGCGGTCACTGATGTCAGCAGTTGTTTAGGATGGATGAGGTTGTACCTGATTTCTCTGCAGTTTTTCTAAGGACGTCGTTCTGGGATCTTGCCTGGGAGCTGTGGGCACTACTGTAATAAAGGGATGGGTAAAGTTAAGATACTTTGGGAGCCTTAATTACACTTCTGTGTTGTCAAATGTTTAAATTTAGCCTTAATTCTGAATTTTCTGGGTATTTTTAGAAGTATAGCATTCTTGTACTCTTTTTAAACCTCTACATTACTGATATGTACTCTTATTCTTCACTACACTTCTAGAATTTTTTCAGATGAAAATTCCCTTAGGTTCTAAACCAGTTTGAAAATATTTTTGACAAGCGTTAGGGGACAGGGACCAAAATATCTGACAAAAATGCTGAGGTTTCTTAGCACCAGAATTAACTTCTTCCCCTTACATCCATGCCAGAAGTGGGCATGATACTGCAGACACACTCAAGTAATCCTATTGAATTTATTAGGGCTACTCACATGCATTGGCGTTTGCAGGACCAAAGGAGTCGCTGTCTCTTGGCTAGTGCAAAACTGAGCTGATTAGTGCTTTAAAGTTAATAAGAAACCTGCTGGCCTCTATTCTGTTTCAGGGAAATGAGTGACAGGAAAGCAGCAGAAAAAGCTGTAGCTCAGAAAGGTTCCAAACCAGCTTCACTGGTGAAGAAATCAGGAACTGCATCTAGAAAACCAGGTAGAGTTGTGGTGAGGGAATCCTGGTTCTGTGTCTGTTGTTGTTGTCTTTCAGCCTGCTGCATCATCATCAGTTTGGGAGTTCCAGGTAGGGAGTGTCATTTCTTTCCATTTAGGTACAGTGCTACCCCATGCAGCAGATGTGGCCAACAATGGAACAGTCGTCATGACCTGTGGTGGATGTGCTTTGTTTTCCTGCATGCCAGAAGACAGCAAAGATTTATTATATAGGAATTGTAACTTGGTAGCCATGCTGGTGGAGAAGATATATGATCTGGAATCACCAGTATCAATGCTGCATACCAACTGAGATGGCAAAGACTTATTGGACAACAAGATTTGGGAATTGTTTCCACCAATTCTACTGGATAAGGCTTGGTGAAGAAGGAACATAAAAGTGTAGAAACTAAAGGTGATGACTGGCAATTTGCAGACAACAGAGGAAAGAGAAACAGAAGGTATTCAACTCTTTTAGCAGTATTGAATTGAAATACTCAATGAGGCAACTAAAGAAGAAATAGAACAAAGTTACAGGGGGTAGCTGCTTGCTTCTTACTGGCAAGGATGTCCAAGAGATTTTTAACTGTTCTAAAATGACAGCTATCATCAGTGATTCCATATTAAGGAGAATGAACAGAGAATTCACTAAGATGATGTGTAGCTTCCCTGGAACAAAGACATGAAATATAACTGTAAAATTGGATGGGGATCTGAAGTTGGTTGACAAGTCTCCTGGTGATGATACACATTGGAATACATGGTGGACAGCATCACATGGAAGTAAAAAGATTATTGAAAACTTCAGAGATGTGAGCCTTTGGTACTTTTATGGCCCCCGTTACTGTAGTATCTGAGCACCTCACAGTCATTAATGCATTTATCCTTATAACACTCCTGGGAGGTAAAGAAATGCTTTTATCCCCATTTCACAGGTGGGGAACTGAGCAGTTAAGTGATGTGCCCGAGGTCACACAGGATATCGTTGGTCTAGCAGGGATTTGAATACACATCTCCTAAGCTAGTGCTGTGACCTCTGGACCAAAGACTCATTTCTCTTGGACGTGATATGACTTCCATTCCCATAAATGAGGGACAGCAGAAGGCAGAAATTAGTGGAGGTGCACCATTATCTATGTGGGTGATATGAAACTGAAGGCTTCAGTTGTGGGGAACGTTGGGTCACATTCCAGTGGGAGAAGGGTCTGAACAAATAGGACCACCAGCAACACAGAAGTAGGTGCGCTAATCTCTGTTGAAGACCAGTTGGAGCAGGTAGCAGTGTGTTAAACTAGGAATTCCGTGAGAAGATGCTAAGAAGGCAGCTGCACTACAAATGCTTAAATATATCACTCAAGCTCAAGGTATTGTGAATATATTGAGATGAGGTGGGAAAAAATGTGAAGGGGGGGGCGAAATTCAGTTGCTTTTATACAAATGCTAGGAGTCTGGATAATAAGGAAGAAAAATTGTAGTTTAAAACTCTCATAGATTTTTAAGGCTAAAAAGAACCACTGTGATCATCTAGTCTGACCTGCATAACACAGGCCATAGGACTTCATTGAAATACTTCCTTATTGAACAAGAGTATATCTTTATAGAAAAATAGTCAATTTGACTTTAAAATTGTGATTGTGATTGATGGAGAATCTACCAGAACCCTTGGTAAGAAGTTCCAGTAGTTAATTACCTTCACTGTTTTTAAAAAAGTGTGCTTTATTTCTAGTCTGAATTTGTCTACCTTCCACTTCGTCTTTGAATCTTGCTATACCTTAGTCTACTAGACTGATGAGCTCATTATCAAATTTTTGTTCTCCATGTAGATACTTACAGACTGTGATCATGTCACTCCTTAACCTTCTCTTTTGTTAAGCTAAATAAATTGAGCTCCTGATACCTATAACTATAAAATGAGTTTTCCAAACTTCTTATCAATCTCCTGGCTCTTCTTTGAACCCTCTCCAGTTTATCAACTTCTTGAAACAATTATGGATATCAGAACTAGACACAACATTCCAGTTGTGATTGCACCAGTCCCAAATACAATGGTAATATAGACTCTCTACTCAAGTTTTCCCTGGGAATTCAAGCATTGCAGTAGTCCTTTTGGCCACAGCTGTATGCTGGAAGTTCATGTACAGCTGATTGTCCATCCTCACCCCCAAATCCTTTTTAGAGTTACTGATTCCCGGATAGAGTCCCCCATTCTGTAAGAATGGTCTACATTCTTTTTATAACTTTACATTTGATTGTTTTGAAACATATATTGTTTTCCTGTGCCCAGTTCACCAAGCAATACAGATCCCTCTCTATTAGTGACCTATCCCCTTCATCATTTAACACTAAATAACGTAACCTGGTATAATGAGCACTACCATACTTCATTTTTCTTTTTGTCATTTTTTTCTCAAAATGGCTTGAACATAAGAATGTCCATAGAGCAGGGTTATTCAAACAGGGGACGCTGTTTGTGTAGGAAAAGCCCCTGGCTGGCTGGGCCCGTTTGTTTACCTGCCCCGTCTGCAGGTCCGGCCAATCGCAGCTCCCAGTGGGCGCGGTTTGCTGCTCCGGGCCAACGGGAGCTGCTGGAAGTGGTGCAGGCCGAGGGACATACTGGGAGCTTCTGTAATATGCACAAGGGGGCTCAATTAAGCTCAGCAATGAGATTGCACAGGCAACCTTAATTCATTTATGCCCTACCTTTAGAGCATTTGACTTCACAACTTTAATGTTCTTTTAGCATAGTATATGGGGTGTCTTTTTGTGAGTGTAATTATATATGCACTGTGCTAAGTGTTTTATATTATAGAAGGCAGGTTGAAGAAGTGAACTTTTGCACTTCTTCAACCTGGTGGTGAGGCTTGTGGTAGTTTTTATTTCCTATGGAAGTTTGTTTAGCAGTCTTGGACCAGCTCCAGCCTCTTGCACAGGTGAGTTTATCTGTGCTGTAGACAGTTCCATTGTGCCGAAGGAGTGGATCTGTTGACTGGTGTCCCTAGCCTCTGTTTGTCAGAAGCTGGGAATGGGCAGGTGGCAGGGGATGGATCACTTGATGATTCCCTGTTCTGTTCATTCCCTCTGAAGCACCTGGCATTGGCCACTATCGGAAGACAGGATACTGGGCTAGATGGACCTTTTGGTCTATTCTAGTATGTCTGTTCTTACAACTGCTGTCCTCAACCTGGAGCTTTAGGCATTCTTCTAGGTATCCTTGGGTCAAACTATTGAAGGTAAGTTCTGAGACCTTAAACTTCATTTATTGTTCTATGGGAAGATAGCATATTGAGCGAAAGACAGGTTTGATGTGCTCACGATAGCCTGTGTTGCTGTGATAGGCATCTTCATTCTGTACTAGTTGAAGTTTCCTGAGGGCTTACATCTTCATTTTCAGGTGGATCACATTGCTGTAGGCCAGCTGCAAAATAACTGAAATTTGTACAGCTGAGCCCAGATCATCATCTTCCAGGATGGGACACTATCCTCTGGTCAAACATAGTGATAGAACATGTTACCTTCTAAATGTTAGAGAGAGCAGGAGGACCCAGAGGCAGATTGTGTAAATGGGCTTCTTTATTGCGGTATTTGTTCCCCTCTACTCAGTTGTTGAGTAAGCACTGAATTAGTTACAGCACGCTCCTTTTTATTTAAGTTAATATGTAGATATCTACATTTACTACAACACTCCCCAAACCCTCACTGAGTAACAGAAATGCCCATATAATGAATATGAGTAGCTATATACTGAATATAATTATTCCTGCCCCTGATTACTGTTTACAGCATTAACATATTATACAGATAACTTTTACTTTGAAAATACATTTCTTTAAGGAAATTTGTAGCTGCAATTATTGTGATCAGCAGTTTGCAGGGGAGGGAGGAAGGGGCCATGACTCCGAGCTCGTTTGTGTAGCTGGGAAAGGAAGGGAGCGGGAGATAACACCAAAAAAGTATTCTTTTAGATCCCCATATTCCTTATGCAGCTGTGAGCTTATCAACTCTTAACAAGCAGAAGGGAACTTTATGGCAGGATGACACTTTATCAAGCAAAGAAATAGTGCATGCCTGTGCCTACTCCCTGATACCATGCCAGTGCATTGTCAGTTTCCCAGGTTTCTACTTAACCCTTACATATCCCAGCACTCCCCCACTCTCTTCAAACAAGGGCCCAGGCGCCCCTCCTTCCTGCACACTGGATGGCAGGGCACTTGGGCTGGAGGCCCTGGCTCCAGTTAGCCTGATACCTTGGTCCACCAGTCATGCTACAGGGAGAGAGAGAAGGCAGGTCATAAAAAGGGTAAGCTGCTGAGTTTACAAGTATGGTTTTCAGGGAGATCCTAGGACACCACATAATTTTAAGCACCTCATGAATGCAATTAATATGAATAACATCCCTACAACATGAGTAATATGACCAGGAAGTGAATGAGTGTCCGTTAGGCCTGTCCAAATGGCACAGGTTATATCAGTCTAAGTACAATCAGCAGGCAGTTCCGTAGCTAGTTGGGTGGAAGGTATTCTTTCCTCAAAGGGCCTGGGCTTCCAAGACCTGAGTCCAGCATCCGGTCCACCACCAGAAACACTGCTTCTCCTCCTTTAACATGGTTAAAATCCTGTAACACCATTTTGGAGTGTATATTTTAAATGTGTCCAGTTGTTGGCAGTTGCAGTGAGCTGCCCCTGCAGTGTTCATGTGTTCTTGTCCATATCATGAGTCTATTGAATATTTACAGAGAGAAACGGGGTATTGTCCAAACCAGCTCAGCCACTTGATACAGAATTGGGTAATGCACTGGTTCAGTTGTCCACAGCAATGAGTTTTGTAGATCCATTTATGCACCAAAGTCCCGATGGCAGCATGTAGATGTGTGTAATTGTGCCAGATGTTGGTGCACTTGTATTCTCAAGTGTTATATTCCAGAATTGTGCACACTCCCAGCAGCACACTCCATACCCCATATATATTACATTTAATTGTCCACGCCTGGCACAGGCCATTGGGTCTGCTTCTTTATGGCCGTTGGGGAGGGGCATATTTAAAATATTTTATTTTTTTGGACAAACACTTAACTGAATAATTGTCCATTTTACACCATTTTATTCTCCCTGTCTATCCGCCAGTGGTCCTTCCTTTCTTATTATTCCCATAGGGCTCAGGGGGACCACCTTAGTTGCTATCTTATTCCAAGGGACCACTGCAACTATTACCCAGGTGCTAGCCCCCTAGTTCCGCATTTTGCATTCCTATACACACCTTTTCCCCCAGATTCTATACACCCAACCCTGTGGTTCCTACTGCCCATAGATCCCTTTTGCAGTGACAATTCCATGTGTATTCCTTCACCCACTAATTAAATGGTTGCTTCAACCCTTCTGTGTATGTGCTGCAGTTGGGGTGTACCCGGTCCACCCACCATTCTTTGGGGTGTATCACCCATCCATGTAATGGACTGAAAGGACACATTGACGAGCTCTGGTTGCACCTGCTACCACAGTGGCTTCCACATGCTTATCCATAAGGAATTATTTCCAGCTCCAGGCTGCGGCCAGCTTAAATCAGGATCCTTCCAGCATGGCATCTATATTAGCTGTAGGATTACATTCTGCAAAGTGGTTAAATTGTCATATTTCCAGCTTTCCAGGGGAGACTTTATGCCCAGTCTGGTTCGTACATAACTGCAAGCTTAGGGATTGCCCACTATGGAGGTACCATTATGATTACACATGGTAACACCACACCCCAACTGTGGAACCCCAAGAGACCAGAGAGTTATATGTTTTTGGGGCCCTCTGTGACAAAGCACATGTCCAGATGACTGTGCTTCCCACTGTCATTCATTATGCTGTATTTTAAGGAATGCCATGCAATATATACACTGCTGTATATCAGAGCTTAGTGTCAGAAAGGAATTCAGGAGCACTCCTAAACTGTAGTCTGAAGTGTCCAGCTATAGTTGTGTATCTTCAACCAATGGATACTGCACATTGATTGCAGGCTCTTCAAAGAGCTTTTTTCTGTCAGTCAGCATAATCTCTGTCTTGCCTGGGTTCAGCTTCTACCAGATGCTCTTGTCCAAGCAGTGGGCTAGCTTAGTGCCAGCGATGATATTGTATGTGTTGAAGCTTGGTAGAGGAGTCTGTTATCTACATATTGTGGACACTTGAGTCAATGCCATCTCACCAGTTTTCCCAGTAGCAGTATGCAGATGTTGAATAGGACCTAAGAGACAATTGATAATTTTGGGACTTCACAAATGACGGGTCTGAGACAATGTTCCCTTTAATTTTTTCCATCCATGTGCGGAATGAATTTTATGTGCAGCACCAATATCAAGGAAATGTGCAGATGTGCGTCACTAGTATTAAAAAAAAAAACCTAGATATAATATATATTTTTTAAAAGTTCAGAGGTATGGAAAAAGAAAGAGAGAATATTAAAACAAGGGTTAATTAACAAGGTGCACTGCTTAAGATGTTTGTTTAATATGAAATCAAATAAAAAGAAAATTAACACTGCCCTTGGAGTACATGTATTTTATAATCCTTTCTAACAACTCAAGCTAGTAAACACACCAGACTGTGGCATACTGAAAACAGCTTGTCAACGTTTCTTTCCCCACTCTGAACTTATGGGTACAAATGTGGGGACCTGCATGGACACTTCTAAGCCTAATTACTAGCTTAGATCTGGTATACATTGCCACCACCCAGAAGTCCAGTGTCTGGGGCACTCTCTGTTCCCCCAAAACTTCGTCCCTTCCCTGGGTTGCATTGAGGGACTTCACCAATTCCCTGGTGAACACAGATCCAAACCCCTTGGATCTTAAAACAAGGAGATATTTACCATCCCCCTCCTTTCCCCCACCAGTCCCTGGTGAGTCCAGATCCAATCCCCTTGGATCTTAACACAAGGAAAAAATCAATCAGGTTCTTAAAAAGAAAGCTTTTAATTAAAGAAAGAAAAGGTAAAAATTATCTCTATAAAATCAGGATGGAAAATGCTTTACAGGGTAATCGGATTCCTATAGACCAGAGGGGGCCCCCCCCAGCCTTAGGTTCAAAGTTACAGCAAACAGAGAAAAAATCCTTCCAGCAAAAAGAAACATTTACAAATTGAGAAAACAAACATAAGACTAACATGCCTTGCCTGGCTAATTACTTACAAGTTTGAAACCTGAGAGACTGATTCAGAAAGATTTGGAGAGCCTGGATTGATGTCCCATCCCTCTCAGTCCCGAGAGCGAACGAACAAAAAAAAAAAAAAGACGAACAGACTTCCGTCCACCAAGATTTGAAAGTATCTTGTCCCCCTATTGGTCCTCTGGTCAGGTGTCAGCCAAGTTTACTGAGCTTCTTAACCCTTTACAGGTAAAAGAGACATTAACCTTTAACTATCTGTTTATGACACACCTCCCAAATCTCAGACAGTGTGGAACGACACTGGCGGTGATTTCTTCCTAGAACTTTAGAATAAACAGATTTATAAAACACATGCACCTTTATATATACTACTAATTATGTAAAACTACAAGATTTTTCACATTTCAAGTACAATTTTTAACCAGTTGATTCTGGGAAACTTTCATGGGAGAGTGCATCAGCTACTTTGTTAGAAGCTCCTGAAATGTGTTGAATTTCAAAATCAAAATCTTGGAGAGCTAAACTCCATCGAAGAAGTTTTGTTGTTTCCCTTGGCAGTATGAAGCCACTTTAGCGCAGCATGGTCGGTTTGTAGCTGGAAACACCGTCCCCAAACGTATGGGCGTAGCTTTTCCAGGGCATACACAATGGCGTAGCATTCTTTTTCACTGATTGACCAGTGACTTTCCCTCTCAGACAGTTTCTTGCTGAGAAACACGACAGGATGGAAGTTTTGATCCGGTCCTTCCTGCATTAAAACTGCTCCTACACCATGCTCAGAAGCATCTGTGGTTACTAGGAATGGTTTGTCAAAGTCTGGGGCCCTTAGCACAGGGTCAGACATGAGTGTTGCCTTAAGCTGGGTAAAGGCCTTTTGACACTCATCGTCCACTTAACTGCATTGGGCTGGGTCTTTTTGGTCAGGTCTGTTAGTGGGGCAGCGATTTGGCTGCAGTATGGTACAAATTGCCTGTAATATCCGGCCAAGCCTAAGAAGGATTGGACCTGTTTCTTTGACTTTGGGACAGGCCACTTTTGGATAGCATCCACCTTGGCCTGTAGGGGGTTTATGTTCCTTGACCCACCTGGTGTCCAAGGTAAGTCACTCTGTTTTGGCCTATTTTATATTTTTTAGCCTTAACAGTTAGTCCTGCCTGCCTGATGCGCTCAAATACTTTTTCCAGGTGTTCTGCCCATGAATCAGAAAAAATGGCCACATCATCGAGGTAGGCAACTGCGTATTCTCCCAATCCTGCTAGGAAACCATCTACAAGTGTTTGGAAGGTGGCAGGTGCATTTCGCAGCCCGAAAGGAAGCATATTAAATCCATGCAGGGGTGTATGAGTGATGAAGGCTGACTTTTCTTTGGCGGTTTCATCGAGCGGTACTTGCCTGTACCCCTTGGTTAAGTCTATTGTAGAGATGAACTGGGCCTGTCCCAATTTTTCCAATAGCTCATCGGTGCGTGGCATTGGATAGTTGTCGGGACGAGTTACAGCATTTAGCTGACAGTAGTCCACGCAAAAGCGTATTTCCCCATCTGGTTTGGGTACTAGAACCACTGGAGATGCCCATGCACTGTTAGGGGGCGGATTATACCCATCTGTAGCATGCTTTGGATCTCCCGTTCTATAGCAGCTTGGGCATGAGGAGACACCCGGTAGGGTGGGGTTCTAATTGGGTGAGCATTACCTGTGTCAATGGAGTGGTATGCCCGTTCAGTCCGTCCTGGGGTGGCTGAGAACACTGGAGTAAAGGTAGTGCACAGCTCCTTGATCTGCTGTCGCTGCGTACGTTCCAGGGTTGTGGAGAGGGTCACCTCTTCCATGCCACCGTCACTTTTTCCGTCGTAGTAGACACCTTCAGGCCACTCAGCGTCATCTCCTCCCTGGGCTGTAAACTAACAAACCTTTAAGTCTCTGAAATAAAAGGGCTTTAGAGAATTAACATGGTACACTTTAGGCTTTAGGGTTGAGGTGGGAAATGCTATGAGATAGTTAACAGCTCCCAGGCGCTCTTGGACCATGAATGGCCCTTCCCATGACACTTCCATCTTATGGGCCTGTTGCGCCTTCAAGTCCATAACCTGGTCTCCTACCTTGAAGGAACGTTCTCTGGTATGTTTATCATACCAGGCCTTACGCTCTTCCTGAGCATCTTTTAGGTTTTCTTTAGCAAGGGCTGAAGAGTTTCGGAGGGTGCTTTGTAGGTTGCTTACAAAGTCCAGAATGTTAGTTCCTGGAGAAGGCATAAACCCCTCCCATTGTTGCTTCACCAACTGTAATGGCCCCTTAACCTCGTGGCCATACACAAGTTCAAATGGTGAAAACTCTAAACTGGGATGTGGTACAGCCCTGTAGGCAAAAAGCAACTGCTGCAACACTAGGTCCCAATCATTGGAGTGTTCATTTATGAATTTACGTATCATGGCCCCCAAAGTTCCATTAAACCTCTCCACCAGGCCATTGGTTTGATGGTGGTCAGGGGTAGCAACCAAGTGATTCACCCCATGAGCTTCCCACAGATTTTTCATGGTTCCTGCCAGGAAATTAGTTCCCGAATCTGTAAGGATGTCGGAGGGCCAACCTACCCTGGCAAAAATGTCTGCTAAGGCCTGGCACACAGTTTTAACCCTGATGTTGCTTAGAGCTACTGCTTCTGGCCATCGGGTAGCAAAGTCCATGAAAGTCAGTATGTACTGCTTTCCTCTGGGTGTCTTTTTTGGGAAAGGACCCAGAATATCCACAGCTACTCACTGAAATGGGACCTCAATTATGAGGAGTGGCTGGAGAGGGGCTATGATCTGGTCTTGGGGCTTTCCCACTTGTTGGCACACCTCACAAGCCCGGACATAATTAGCAACGTCCTTGTCCATTCCCTCCTAGTGGAAAGACTTCCCCAACCGGTCCTTGGTTCTATTCACCCCAGAATGGCCACTGGGATGATCGTGAGCTAAGCTCAAGAGCTTTACCCGGTACTTAGTTGGAACTACCAACTGTCTTTGAGGACGCCAGTCTTCCTGGTGTCCACCAGAAAGAGTCTCCTTGTATAAGAGTCCTTGTTCTACAACAAACCGAGATTGGTTAGAAGAGCTGAGAGGTGATGGGGTGCTCCGTGCTGCTGCCCAAGCTTTCTGAAGGCTGTCATCTGCTTCCTGCTCAGCCTGGAACTGTTCCCTTGAGGCCAGAGACATCAGTTCCTCCTTAGACTGTGGACTTGGGCTTGATCCCTCTGGAAGCGATGTAGGTGATGGGGTGGTTTCCGTTGATTGTGAACCGCTTTCCGCTGGTGCACTATGTGATATTTCAGGCTCTGGCTGAGCCTCTTGGGTAGGGTTGTCTGCTGCTTCTGCCAGTCCAGGCCTGCTGGTGCCCTCTGGTATTGGAGTTGTAGATGGGTTTGCAAGCGCTGGCGTCAGTGCTGGCAACGGTTCTGGTGCTGGTTGCTTTTCCAGTTCCGGTTCTGGGACTGAATGCACTATGGCTGTTGCAGTCGTTGGCAGGGGATTCGGTTCCACCACCTCTGTCTGGGTCTCTGGTAACACAGATGGGGGCCCTTGTGGACAGCTCAGGAACAGGGATGGGTGTGGAAGCTTGCCTGGCTTGGCTGCGTGTGACCATTCCCACCCTCTTGGCCAGCTTCACCTGGTTAGCCAAGTCTTCCCCCAGTAGCATGGGGATGGGATAGTTGTCATAGACTGCAAAAGTCCACATTCCTGACCAGCCCTTGTACTGGACAGGCAATTCAGCTGTAGGCAAGTTTAAAGCTTTTGACATGAATGGGTGAATTGTCACTTGGGCCTCTGGGTTGATGAATTTGGGGTTCACTAAGTATTGGTGGATAGCTGACACTTGTGCCCCGGTGTGTCTCCATGCGATAACCTTCTTTCCGCCCACTCTCAAGGTTTACTTTCGCACCGAGGGTATTTGAGAGGCATCTGGGTCTGGAGATCTTTGATGTGATGGCGATGTAATGAACTGTACTCGGTTGGGGTTCTTGGGGCAGTTGGCCTCTATATGTCCCAGTTCATTACATTTAAAACATCGCCCAGCTGACTGGTCACCGGGCCGAGGTGGGTTGCTGGAGACTGGTGAGGTGGGACAATAGGGTGTCTGGGGCTTTCCTTGGGTTGTAGTTGGGGTCTTGGGTTGCCCTCGGTGATAGGGTTTATTTTTGGTTTGCCCCTTCTGATATTCGCTCCCCTTGCTAGTAGTTTTTTTCTTTTCTGCCACTTCCATCCATCTGGCTCCAATGTCCCCCACCTCAGTTACAGTTTTGGGCTTCCCATCTAGGATGTACCTTTCTGTTTCCTCAGGAACGCCCTCTAAGAACTGCTCCATTTGCATTAGGAAGGCCAGCTCTTCCAGAGATTTAGCATTTGCTCCTGATATCCAGGCATTATAATTCTTTCCAATGTGGTAGGCGTATCAGGTAAATGACACATCTGGTTTCCACCTTAGGGCTCTGAACCGCCAGCGGGCATGCTCAGGTGTTAGCCCGATTCTGATTCTGGCCTTGGTTTGAAAAAGATCATAATCGTTCATGTGTTCCTTAGGCATTTCAGCCGCCACCTCTACTAAGGGTCCACTGAGCTGTGACCTCAGCTCTATCATGTACTGGTCTGCAGAGATGTTGTACCCAAGGCAGGCCCTTTCAAAATTTTCTAAGAAGGCCTCAGTATCATCACCTGCCTTGTAGGTGGGGAATTTTCTGGGATGGGGAACTACCTGGAGAAGGTTTGTTAGAGTTGGCCGGTACATCCGGCCTAGCCTTTGCTAAGTCCAGTTCATGCTTTCTCTCTCTTTCCCTTTCTTTTTGTTTCATCTCCATAGCTCTCCTGTGATCAACCTCTTTGGCTTTCTCTTCTGCGTCCAGCCTAGTCATTTCTAGTTTAACTGTTTCACTGGTACTCATTTTCCTGCTTTCTTATGCTGGCCACACTCCCCTGCAGTTCACTGACTGGGTTGCACTCAGCTCAGGGCTGCTTGGTTAACAGAGATTTTGTAACTAGCTGTACCCCAGAGGTAGAAAGAAAGAAAACAATTCAGCTTGTAAATTCCCTTTTGCTGGCTGCTTGCTCACAGCTTGAAGCCTCCTCTTAACAAAGACCCTTGTTAAAAAACTTAACACCTCTGCCCTGAGGCTGCTTTCCAAGCAGCTAGAAAGGAGAGAAAAAATATCCCACTGGCTTTTGGTTCCTAAAAAAAATCCCAAACCGCTGCTTACCATGTCAAGGTTTCTTTCCCCACTCTGAACTTATAGGTACAAATTTGGGGACCTGCATGGACACTTCTAAGCCTAATTACTAGCTTGGATCTGGTATACACTGCCACCACCCAGAATTCCAGTGTCTGGGGCACTCTCTGTTCCCCCAAAACTTCGTCCCTTCCCTGGGTTGCGTTGAGGGACTTCACCAATTCCCTGGTGAACACAGATCCAAACCCCTTGGATCTTAAAACAAGGAGATATTTACCATCCCCCTCCTTTCCCCCACCAATCCCTGGTGAGTCCAGATCCAATCCCCTTGGATCTTAACACAAGGAAAAAATCAATCAGGTTCTTAAAAAGAAAGCTTTTAATTAAAGAAAGAAAAGGTAAAAATTCTCTGTAAAATCAGGATGGAAAATGCTTTACAGGGTAATCAGATTCCTATAGACCAGAGGGGCCCCCCCTAGCCTTAGGTTCAAAGTTACAGCAAACAGAGGTAAAATCCTTCCAGCAAAAAGAAACATTTACAAATTGAGAAAACAAACATAAGACTAACATGCCGTGCCTGGCTAATTACTTACAAGTTTGAAACATGAGAGACTGATTCAGAAAGATTTGGAGAGACTGGATTGATGTCCCGTCCCTCTTAGTCCCAAGAGCGAACGACCAAAAAAAATAAAAGACAAACAAAGACTTCCGTCCACCAAGATTTGAATAGAGGGACAAGATACTTTCGTCCTCTGGTCAGGTGTCAGCCAGGTTTACTGAGCTTCTTAACCCTTTACAGATAAGAGACATTAACCCTTAACTATCTGTTTATGACAGAGCTATATAAATAAAACAAAGTCATGGCCATTACGTGAAAGCATAAAAAATATGCACCAGAGGCTCAATTCAATAACCTAATCCTATCATAGACCACTACATCTTCAGAGAAAGCTGCTCTCGAAAAATGAAGCATCTGTCAAAACGCTAGCATGCTACGGACATTTGCGGTTCACAAAACTATCCCTCTTGCATGCATATTTGCACACATAGCTCAGCTTTAAGATGCTAAACAAATCTATGAGTCAACTGGAAATAGTGATGCTCTCCTTGCAAATATTAATACAATATTTTCTGATATTGGAAAGGAGAGTAAAAGGCATTCATTCAGGCTTATACAATTTCTGTGGGATGTCAACTCTTAAGCTGATTAATACTTCACACACATAGAACAGTAAAAATAACTAATAAAGCAACACAGACAGCAAACAAACCCATAAACAAATAAGTGACAACACTGAAAATATGACGGGAAGTAAAACATCAAGTGGTTGGTGATGGGTATTTTAAATGAGTGTTTAGGACTCATGCTGTGTTAGTGCAACAGAACCCTGTAGAAACAGGCAAAGTTAAAGTTCTCCTGGTTTCATATTGTGAGTGTGACCAACTCAAAAACTCAGAGTAGGCTCATTAAGTTTTTGTAAGTCCCTTAAGTAAACAGATCACATTAACACATGGTTTCGGAGCTTGCAAATAAAGTCTTCATCCTACAAAACACTTAGCACCAAACCTAGTGCTTGCTACTTATTAGTCAATGGGAGTAATCTAAAGAGCCAGAACTATTCCAGATAGCAAAGATATGGCCTTAATGGTTTGCAATACCTCTCCCCAAACAAATTCTAAAACTTAATGGAAACCACTTGTCTGGATTGCAGACAAGTGGTTTCCATTAAGTTTTAGAATTTGTTTGGGGCGAGGGCTGGACAAGAGTTTGGCCCTAACTCCTGCATAATGAAGTGCTAGAATTCCTTGGAAACATTTGAAAGCTGTGCTGTGCCCCTGGACACTGGTGAACACCAGTGAAAATCAAGTATTCCTATTAGCCCTGGAAGACACCCACCATCCTTTAAATGACCAGGTAGTATAGTGGCTGAGAGGACCTCCCTAACCTTAAAGTGGTCTGTGGCAAAAAAACAAAAAATCAGAACCACATAAATACAACACCACCTTCTTCCACCATCCGCTGCTAAAATCCTCTACTCCTTCTTCCTTGAAGATCTAGCCCCAATAAGCCATGTGTTTGTCACCTTCAGACTTGATTACTGTCACTGTACTTGGGGCTAAACATTCGAGCAACAGAGTCACCAGCTTGCTTAGAATGTAACTGCCTGCCACTGTGAGCTTAACTACTTTGTTTTCAGTTGGCTCCCAGAGGCATCTCCCCGGCCACCGCAGCCAAGCTGGGGCTGGGAGAGAGGAGGCCACTACCCCTATTCCCCCCACACCACTGGCTTACATGTGTGTCCTCTCCAGGGTCCAGGCACCTAATTAGTGGAGCCATGCTTGTGCACTTCCAGTAATTAGGTGCACAGCCCTTGCTGCCCGCTTATGCAGCTGCCCAGGTGCACACCTTAGAGGGAACACAGGTCTGAGAGTGGAGGTGCAGTTTCCCATCACTGTCCTTTGGGTGCATCCTGCCAGGGAGGATTCAAACCATTTTAGCATATTTCCCTGGATTCCTACCATCTCCCTCAGGTGGAATAGCAGTAGCTCATGACAGACTGTTGTTAGCTGAAGAGAGGCCCAGGAGTATGAGAATGAATGTCTGCCTTCCATCAACTTCAAGAGATCATTCATCAGCATCACCAATGATGTTCTGTGTTCTGGCCTGACTATTGAATTTAGTGGGATTTATGGGCACCCAAAAACTTTTGGAAGTTTTACAGATTTAGGAGCTTATCTTTAGGTATCAGGTAGCCTCTGGTAAATAAAATGGCTAAAGGTTTTTGTTTTGTTTTTTGTTCCCCTTTCCCAGCATTAGGCCAGAAAGCTCAGAGGAAAGGCACAACTAAGGAAGAGAGCAGCTCCAAGCTCCCAAGGAAATCCAGCAATAAGCAGAATGAGCCAGCCCTAATACACAGCCCGCATATAGGTAGGTGCTATATAGAGTTGTTCTGGGAGTGCTCGATCATAATGGGTAACAGGTCTTGTCTATATATAAAGGTGCACTGGTTTAACTAAAGGTGTGGTTTTTAACCCAATGTAAAACCCTGTGGGGACACTCAATACACTTGTGATCACTTACACCTTGACAATCACTAATTTCTAATTCAGTGATCAATTAAATCTTGATTGGTTAGAAAGAGGTATAATCTGGAATTATCTTCAGTTGATAATGGGTTGACAGTAGTGATGTTATGGTGGGGGTCTATTTTAGACAACCAAATCAGGAAGAGGAAATGGATGAGTCATTCTACAAGCAGGTAACAAGATTAGTAAACACACATGAGCTAGTATTAATGGGAGATTTTAACTTCCGTGATATCTGTTGGAAGACTATTACAGAAAAACATATGTCCTCCAAATTCTTAGTGTATGTAGGGGACCAGAAAGTTGAGGAAACAACTAGAGGGTCATCTATTTTGGATCTGGTTTAGACCAACAGGAATGAATTAGTTGAGAACATGAAGGTAGTCAGGAACTTTGGAGGAAGTGACCATGATCTGATAAAATTCAAGGTCCTATGGAAAGGAGAACATGAGAACAGCAAAACTAGGACTCTAAACTTCAGAAAAGCAGATTTCAGCTGAGTCAGAGAAATAATAGGCAAGATCCCATGGAAAGACCAGTTAAGAAGAAAAGGAGTTGAAGGGGGCTGGCAGTTCCTTAAAAGATGTAATCCTGGAGGCTCAACATCAAACTATTCTGATGCAGAAGATAGATAAGAAGAGCCACAGAAGGTCAGTGTGGCTGCACAATGAGATTTTTAGCTATATAAAAACTAAGGCTGTCAAATGATTAAAAAAAGTAATCCTCTCTCCTTTTGTTAATAAACTTGTTTTACTTTTAATCTAAACTAGGGCTGTCAAGCAATTAAAAAAATAATCGCAATTAATGGTGCTGTTAAACAATAGAATACCATTTATTTAAATACTTTTGGCTGTTTTCTACATTTTCAAATATATTGATTTCTATTACAACAGAGAATAGAAAGTGTACAGTGCTCACTTTATATTTATTTTTTATTACAAGTATTTGAACTGTGTAAAAACCAAAAGAAATAATATTTAATTCACCTAATACAAGTACTGTGTTGCAATCTCTTTATCATGAAAGTTGAACTTACAAATGTAGAATTGTGGGAAAAACACTGCATTCAAAAATAAAACAATGTAAAAATTTAGAACCTGCAAGTGCACTCAGTCCTACTTCTTGTTCAGTCAATTGCTCAGACAAACAAGTTTGTTTATACTTGACGGAGATAATGCTGCCTGCTTCTTGTTTACAATGTCACTTGAAAGTGAGAACAGACATTCTCATGGCACTGTTTTAGCCGGCTTCGCAAGATATGTGCCAGATGTGCTAAAGATTCATATGTCCTTTCATGCTTCAGCCACCATTCCTGGGGACATATGTCCATACTGGTAACTGGTTCTGTTCAATAACCAGCCAAAGTAATGCAGACCGATGCATGTTCATTTTCATATCTGAGTCAGATGCCATCAGCAGAAGGTTGATTTTCTCTTTTGGTAGTTCGGGTTCTGTAGTTTCTGCATCAGAGTGTTGCTCTTTTAAGACTTCTGAAAGCATGCTCCACACCTCGTGCCTCTCAGATTTTGAAAGGCTCTTCAGATCCTTAAATCTTGGATTGAGTACTGTAGCTATCTTTAGAAGTCTCACATTGCATTTTGCAATTTGTCAAATCTGCAGTGAAATGAACAACAACATGTGCTGGGTCATTGTCCAAGGCTGCTATAAGATGAAATATATGGCAGAATGCGGGTAAAACAGAGCAGGGGACATACAGTTCTCCCCCAAGGAGTTCAGTTACAAATGTAATTAACACGTTATTTTTTTAACGAGCGTTGTGAGCATGGAAACATGTCCTTTAGAATGGTGGCTGAAGCATAGATTCAAGGACTGGAAGGGACCTTGAGAGGTCACAGAGTCCAGCTCCCTGCCCTAATGGCAGGACCAAATACTGTCTAGACCATCCCAGATAGACATTTATCTAACCTACTCTTAAATATCTCCAGAGATGGAGATTCCACAACCTCTCTAGGCAATTTATTCCAGTGTTTAACCACCCTGACAGTTAGGAACTTTTTCCTAATGTCCAACCTAAACTTCCCTTGTTGCAGTTTAAGCCCATTGTTTCTTGTTCTATCCTTAGAGGCTAAGATGAACAAGTTGTATGACACCCTTTTAGATACCTGAAAGCTGCTATCATGTCTCCTCTCAGTCTTCTCTTTTACAAACTAAAGAAACCCAGTTGTTTCAGCCTTCCTTCATAGGCCATGTTCTCAAGATCCTTAATCATTCTTGTTACTCTTCTCTGGACCCTCTCCAATTTCTCCACATCTTTCTTGACATGCGGTACCCAGAACTGGGCACAATACTCCAGTTGAGGCCTAACCAGCGCAGAGTAGAGCGGAAGAATGACTTCTCGTGTCATGCTCACAACACATCTGTTAAAGCATCCCAGAATCATGTTTGCTTTTTTGCAACAGCATCACACTGACTTATTTAGCTTGTGGTCCATTATAACTCTAGATCTCTTTTCTGCTGCACTCCTATACAGTCTCTTCCCATTCTGTATTTGTGAAACTGATTGTTCCTTCCTAAGTGGAGCTCTTAGCATTTGTCTTTGTTAAACTTCATCCTGTTTACCTCAGACCATTTCTCCAGTTTGTCCAGATCATTTTGAATTATGACCCTATCCTCCAAAGCAGTTGCAATCCCTCCCAGTTTGGTATCATCCACAAACTTAATAAGCGTACCTTCTATGCCAATATCTAAGTCGTTGATGAAAATATTGAACAGAGCCGGTCCCAAAAGAGACCCCTGCGGAACCCCACTTGTTATACCTTTCCAGCAGGATTGGGAGCCATTAATAACTACTCTGAGTACGGTTATCCAACCAGTTATGCACCCACCTTATAGTAGCCCCATCTAAGTTGTATTTGCCTAGTTTATTGATAAGAATATCATGCGAGACCGTATCAAATGCCTTACTAAAGTCTAGGTATACCACATCCACCACTTCTCCCTTATCCACAAGACTCGTTATCCTATCAAAGAAAGCTATCAGATTTGTTTGACATGATTTGTTCTTTACTGGCTATTCCCTATCACCTTACCACCTTCCAAGTGTTTGCAGATTTCCGTAATTACTTGCTCCATTATCTTCCCTGGCACAGAAGTTAAACTAACTGGTCTGTAGTTTCCTGGGTTGTTTTTATTTCCCTTTTTATAGATGGGCACTATATTTGCCCTTGTCCAGTCTTCTGGAATCTCTCCCGTCTCCCATGATTTTCCAAAGATAATAGCTAGAGACTCAGATACCTCCTCTATTAGCTCCTTGAGTATTCTAGGATGCATTTCATCAGGCCCTGGTGACTTGCAGGCATCTAACTTTTCTAAGTGATTTTTAACTTGCTCTTTTTTTATTTTATCTTCTAAACCTACCCCTTCCCATTAGCATTCACTATGTTAGGCATTCCTTCAGACTTCGATGAAGACCGAAACAAAGAAGTAATTAAGCATCTCTGCCATTTCCAAGTTTCCTGTTACTGTTTCTCCCTCCTCACTGAGCAGTGGGCCTACCCTGTCCTTGGTCTTCCTCTTGCTTCTAATATATTGATAAAAAGTCATCTTGTTTCCCTTTATTCCTGTAGCTAGTCTGAGGTCATTTTGTGCCTTTGCCTTTCTAATCTTGCCCCTGCATTCGTGTGTTGTTTGCCTATATTCATCCTTTGTAATCTGACCTAGTTTCCATTTTTTAATATGCCTCCTTTTTATTTTTTAGATCATGCAAGATCTCGTGGTTAAGCCTAGGTGATCTTTTGCCACATTTTCTATCTTTCCTACCCAGCAAAATAGCTTGCTTTTGGGCCCTTAATAGTGTCCCTTTGAAAAACTGCCAACTCTCCTCAGTTGTTTTTCCCCATAGTTTTGATTCCCATGGGACCTTATCTATCAGCTCTCTGAGCTTACCAGAATCTGCCTTCCTGAAATCCACTGTCTCTATTTTGCTGTACTCCCTTCTACCCTTTGTGAATTGTGAACTCTTATGATTTCATGATCACTCAAGCTACCTTCTACTTTCAAATTCTCAATGAGTTTCTTCCTATTTGTTAAAATCAAGTCTAGAACAGCTTCCCCACAGTAGCTTTTTCAACCTTTTGAAATAAAAAGTTGTCTGTAATGCAGTCCAAGACCTTATTGGATGGTCTGTGCCCCGCTGTGTTATGTTCCCAACATATATCTGGATAGTTGAAGTCTCCCATCACCACTAAATCTTGGGCTTTGTATGATTTTGTTAGCTGTTTAAAAAAAGCCTCTTCCACCTGGTTAGGTGGCCTGTAGTAGACTCCTAGCATATCACCCTTTGTTTTTTACTCCTTTTATCCTAACCCAGAGACTCTCAACACTTCTGTCTCCTATGTCCATCTCCACCTCAGTCCAAGTGTGTACATTTTTAATATATAAGGCAACACCTCCTCCCTTTTTCCCCTGTCTATCCTTCCTGTGCAAGCTGTATCCATCCACACCACCATTCCAATCATGTGCATTATCCCACCAAGTTTCAGTGATGCCAACAATGTCATAGTCTATAGGGTGCCACAGGACTCTTCGCTGCTTTTACAGATCCAGACTAATATGGCTACCCCTCTGATACTTAACAATGTCATAGCTGTATTTATTTATTATCACTTCCAGTTCTTCCTGCTTATTAACCATACTTCTCACATTTGTATATAGGCATTTAAGATACTGATTTGATCTTGCCTCCCAGTTTTGCCCTGACCCTCCTTTCTCTCTGCCATTATGGCCCACGCTCCCTCCTATTTCCAACCCGTCTCCCAGGTCTCCATGTTCCCCACTTACCTGTGGGCTTTGTTCACCTGTCCCTGTTGAACCTAGTTTAAAGCCCTTCTCACTAGGTTAGCCAGTCTGTGTCCAAAGAGGGTTTTTCCCCTCCTCAAATGGTGAACGCCATCTCTGCCTAGCAGTCCTTCCTGGAATAGCATCCCGTGGTCGAGGAAGCCAAAGCCCTCCTGGCGACACCATCTTTGCAGCCAGGCATTCACCTCCACGATGCACCTGTCTCTGCGTGGGCCCCTACCTTTGACAGGAAGAATCAAAGAGAATACCACCTCCGCTCCAAACTCCTTCACCCGTACTCCCAGAGCCCTGTTTCCTATTTGCAGTGGTGGCAGCAGACCTTCCAGCCTTAGAGGTACGAGGCTTCTCCTCCTCCTCTGTAGGAGGCGATTCCTTCTCTCCTGTATCAAGAAGAGCATAATGGTTACCTATTACCACAGTAGGAGGGTTCGGGACAGGGGTGGAGCACTGCCTGCTGCCAGAAGTAACCAGCTGCCAGTGTCCACCCTGAGCCATCTCCTCCTCCACCAGTGATGTATCAGCAGTCCTATGTACTGGGACAGCTACCTCAGCTGTCTGCACATGGACACTGTCCAGGAATTGCTCGTGGATTCGGATGCTCCTCAACCTAGCCACCTCCTCCTGTAGCTCCCCCACCTGCTGCCTGAGAGATTCCACCAGCAGGCACCTTTCACATCAGATGGTCCCCTCAGCCTGGGTATCAGTAAGTGGGAATTGCAAGTCACAGTCTCTCGCAAAACCACACCAAGATCTGGGTAGAAGCATCCATGCTCAGGCGCTCTGTCTGGCTACAGATGCAGGTAGAGAAGAAAAGAGCAGTGCTTGTATGAAAGAGCATACAATTGTTTAGCATATTTGGCACATAAATACCTTGCAGTGCCAGCTACAAAAGTGCCATGCAAATGCCTGTTCTCACTTTCTGGTGACATTGTAAATAAGAATAGGTCAGCATTATCTCCTATAAATGTAAACAAACTTGTTTGTCTTAGCGATTGGCTGAACAAGAAGTAGGACTGAGAGAACTTGTAGGCTCTAAAGTTTTACATTGTTTTGTTTTTGAGTGCAGTTATGTAACAAAAAAATCTACATTTATAAGTTGCATTTTCACGACAGATTGCACTACAGTTCTTGTATGAGGTGAATTGAAAAATACTAATTCTTTTGTTTATCATTTTTACAGTGCAAATATTTGTAATAAAAATATACACTGATTTCAGTTACAAAACAATACAATATCTATGAAAATGTAGAAAAACATCCAAAATATTTAATACATTTCAATTGGTATTCTATTGTTTAATAGTGCAGTTAAAACTGTGATTAATTTTTTTTAATAAAAAACAAAAGGGATACATCCAGGAAATGGAAGGACTGGCATGCCACCAAGGAGGTAAACATAGGAATAGCGCGAGATTGTAGGGACAAAATTGGGAAAGCCAAGGAAAGAACAAGTTACAGTTGGTAAGGAACGTTAGAGACGACAAAAAGAGGTTCTTCAGATATGTCAGACAAAAAAGAAAGATCAGGAATTGTGCAGGTCTGCTGTTCAATTGAGAAGATGAACTGGTAATGGAAAATGATAGGAAGGCACAGCTGCTCAATGGCTACTTTGCTTCAGTTTTCTCACAAAAACCAACATGTGACCAGATCACTAGCAAAATTACCATAAACAATAAAGGGGGAAGGATGCATATCGGGATAAGTAAATAATATATCAGAGATCTGACTAGTTTGAATGAATTCAAATCAGCTGGGCCAGATGCTATTCACCTGAGGGTACTGAAGGAATTAGCTGAAGAAATTTCAGAGCCACTGGCAATAATATGTACAAACTCATGGATAATAGGAGAGAGCCCCTCTCCAGTCTTCCAGGACAATGTAGTGCCCATCTTTAAAAAGGAGGAGCTTGAAATTATAGACAAGTGATCCTGACTTTGATACCTGGGAAGCTACTAGAGCAATGAATAATATACCTGAACTTCAGCAAGGTTTTTGACACAGTCCCACATGACATTCTGATTGGTAAACTGGAGAAATGCAGGCTTGACACAGCTATCATGAAGTGGGTACTGTGACAGGGTCAGGCCAGATGGCTATAAGAGAAGGGGGAGGGATAGCTCAGTGGTTTGAGCATTGGCATGCTAAACCCAGGGTTGTGAGTTCAATCCTTGAGGGGGCCATTTAGGAATCTGGGGCAAAATCAGTACTTGGTCCTGCTAGTGAAGGCAGGGGGCTGGACTCCATGATCCTTTAGGGTCCCTTCCAGTTCTAGGAGATAGATATATCTCCATTAATTATTTTAGTGTTAGGCCTTAGCTACACTTGAGTTACAGCCAGTAAAGCCACTAACAGCGCTGTAACTCACTCCCCATGCACACTGGCAAGGCACATACAGCGCTGTATCTCCGTGGCTACAGCGCTGCTTGTACTCCACCTCCCTGAGGAGGAATAAAGAGTATAGCGCTACTGCTGCAGCGCTGGGGCACCAGTGTAAACAGGGAATAACCTTAGTACACCGTGACTGACCTCCAGAAGCTTCCCATAATCCTTTTAAGTGAAGGTTTCGCTCTTTGTTTTGTGTGAACTCCAGGCTCTGGAAGCTACTTGTTGAAAAAACAAAACACAGCTACTGTTTGCTGTGAATGAGCAGAGGCAGGGGGGCTCCCTTTGGAACACCCACAGCTAGTGTTTGCTTGAGGAGAGAAGCAGCCGGTGGGTGGGGGGTCCGTTTCGGAGTGGCTGCTTATCTGGTCTGTGAGGAAAAAAGGCTGTTTGCTTTCAGTGAATGAGAGAGGGGAGGGGGTCAGAACTTGCAAGTCAGGGTACTGACACAGTGTTGGCTCCAAAAATCCACACTCTCTCTCCCCCACGCTCCCTGTCACACTCCACCTCACCCCCCCTTTTGAAAAGCACATTGCAGCCACTTGAACACTGGGATAGCTGTCCATAATGCACTGCTCCCAATGTCGCTGCAAATGTGGCCATGACAGTGGGTTGGCAGCTGTCAGTGGGGACAGACTGCAGCACTTTCCCTACTCAGCTATATGAAGACAGGTTTAACTTCCAGCGCTGTACAGTTGCAAGTGTAGCCATACCCTTAGAAGGCAGATATATTAGTTCTTCTTCGAGTGATTGCTCACATCCATTCCAGTTAGGTGTGCGCGCCGCGCGTGCACGTTCGTCGGAAACTTTTTACCCTAGCAACTCCAGTGGGCCGGCAGGTCGCCCCCTGGAGTGGCGCCGCCATGGCGCCCAATATATATCCCTGCCGGCCCACCCGCTCCTCAGTTCCTTCTTACCGCCGTGTCGGTCGTTGGAACTGTGGAGCGCGGCATAGCTGTCCTCCACGTCCCTAGCTCTCCTTGTTCTCTATCGTTATCTCTATTGTAGTTGTTAGTTAGATTGTTAAGTAGATAGTAGTAGTTAACTGATAAGTAGTTGTAAATAGTTTTTCGCCGGGGGCTTAGCCCTTCCCGGCACCCGGCACCGGGCTCATGCCTGGTTCGCCGGGCTTCAAGCAGTGTGCGGCCTGCAAGAAGCCGATGCCTACCAGCGATCCCCACGACGCGTGCCTGAAGTGCCTGGGGGAATCGCACAGATCCGACAAGTGCCGCATCTGCAAGGCTTTTAAGCCAAGGACTAAGAAGGAGAGGGATCAAAGGCTCCGGACTCTCCTTATGGAGGCGGCACTTGACCCGGCGGCTTCGCAGGCCGTGATGTCGGCGCCGGCACCGGATCGCACCGGCACCGAGAAGACTCCCCGGCACCGACCTTCTCCGGCACCGGGGGCAGAGCCTAGGCCGTTGAAGTCCATTACTCCGGCCAGGCAGACCCGAGTGGAGCGCCCGGCCTCAACATCGGCCGCGGCGCCGCCGGCACCGTCGACTCCGGGCCCGGCGGGTCCGTCGAGTCCGGTGCCGCCAAGCTCCCCCATGACATCTGGGGTCGAGATAGTGGTGCCATCCACACCAGAGACCTTCGCCTCGGCACGGGACCTTATAGCCATGACCGAGCCCACTCAGCTACCACCCCCGGTACCTCCGGTGCGGGTCGTGTCCAGAGGCAAGCCTATGATGTCGGCACCGTCTCGGGACTCACGGTCTCGATCCAGGTCCCGACGGCACGGTCGCTCCAGATCCCGCCACCGCTCGCAGTCCCGGCGCCGCTCCCCTCAGCGGTACCGGTCGCACTCGCGGCACCGGTCGACATCACGACGATCGCGGTCAGACTCCAGCCGCCGTTACCGGCACCGCGACTCCAGGAGCCGATCCAGGCATTCGCCGCACCGGTCGACCTCCCGGCGCCGAGCTGGTGGCAGGTCCCGGTCCCGGTCGACCTCCCGGCACCGAACCGGTGGCAGGTCCCGGTCCCGGCACACCTCCCGGCACCGAACCGGTGGCAGGTCCCGGTCCCGGCACCGAAGCAGCGCTCGGTACCGGTCCAGATCCCGGCACCGTGACAGAACCCGGTCCCGGCACCGATACGACTCCCGGCACCGGTCCCCGGCACCGAGAAGATCGCCCGTGCCGGCCCGCGCGGACCCTTACCATCCAGGGTCCGCCCCGCCATGGCCCTCTAGACAGCCGTCCGTGTGTTCATTAACGGACAGTGGCTACGCGCTCGGCACCGACCGGCAGGCGGCACTCTTCAGTGAGCCTCCACAGCAGGACCAAGGCCCGCAGCAATGGGGTTTCTGGACACCCTGGGCATACCATCAGGCCCAGGGCCCCCAACAGCTCCCTGCTAGGCCGGTGACTGCGGAGCGCAGGGCACCTGAAGCCTCCTTGTCTCGCCCCCCTCCCTCCCCGGATGGGGAGGAAGGGTCCAAGCATCAGGACTCCGCTTTGGCTCCTGAGGCAGAGGCGAGGGCCGAGGGAGACCCCCCATTAGACACTCTCTTGCCGGGGGTCTCCTCATCCTCCTCCCCTGACGAAGCGGTGGCTGGGACCTCCTCCAACAGCCCCCCCCCGCTAGACCTCAGGGCGCACCAGGACCTCCTCAGGCGAGTAGCCCAAAATCTGAGTCTGCAAGCCGAGGAGGTCTCGGAGGTAGAGGACCCTATTGTGACCATCCTCTCGGCAGACGCTCCCACCAGGGTCGCCCTGCCGTTCATACGGACCATTCAGGCCAACGCCAACACCATCTGGCAGTCTCCGGCCTCCATTCCTCCCACTGCGAAGGGCGTCGAGAGGAAGTACATGGCTCCTTCTAAGGGCTACGAGTACCTCCACGTACACCCGACTCCGTGTTCCCTGGTGGTCCAGTCCGTCAACGATAAAGAGCGTCACGGCCAGGAGGCTCCGGCCCCCAAATCCAGGGAGGCCAGGCGGATGGATCTCCTCGGCCGTAAGGTGTACTCGGCTGGGGCGCTGCAGCTCAGGGTCTCCAACCAACAGGCCCTGTTAAGCAGATACGCATTCAACTCCTGGGTGGCAGCAGATAAATTCAAGGAGCTGCTGCCACAAGATGCTCGTCAGGAGTTTACGGCCATCTTAGAGGAAGGCAAGAAGGTCGCACGCACATCCTTGCAAGCCTCTTTGGACGCTGCGGATTCGGCTGCCCGTACCCTCGCGTCGGGTGTAACTATGCGTCGCCTCTCCTGGCTCCAGGTTTCCGGCCTTCCGCCGGAGCTCCAGCATACTATTCAGGACCTTCCTTTCGAAGGCCAAGGATTATTTTCAGACAAGACAGATCCCAGACTCAAGAGTCTGAAAGATAACCGAGTTATCATGCGGTCACTAGGGATGCACACACCAGTGACGCAACGTAGACCCTTCCGGCCGCAGCAACAACAACAACAGCGCAGGCCGTATTCCCAGTTCCGCCAGCGGCAGGACCTTAACAGGCGCCGCGGCAGGAACGGAAGGCGCAGGCACTCGGGGAACCAAGGGGGGCAAAACCAAGGCTCCTCTAAGCCCCCGCCTGGACCCAAGCCTTCATTTTGAAGGTGCGCCCGAGGGCGCAGTAACAGTTTCCCCAATGGATCCTTTCCCCCCGTTTTCCAACCGCCTTTCGTTTTTCCTCCCGGCGTGGTCCCTAATAACATCAGACCGCTGGGTCTTACGCACGGTGCAGTCGGGATACCGCCTGCAGTTTGTTTCATTTCCTCCTCCCCGCCCCCCTTCCTCGTCCCTCTTCAGGGACCCCTCTCACGAGCAATTCCTTCGGCAGGAGGTGCAGACGCTCCTCGGCAAAGGAGCTATAGAGGCGGTGCCGGAGAACGAGAAAGGCAAGGGGTTTTATTCCCGCTACTTTCTGATCCCCAAGGCCAAGGGAGGCCTCAGGCCTATCCTCGACCTGCGAGAGCTCAACAAGTACCTGGTGAAGTTGAAGTTCCGCATGGTTTCCTTGGGGACCATTATCCCATCCCTGGATCCGGGAGACTGGTACGCCGCCCTCGACATGCAGGACGCGTATTTTCACATTGCTATCTGGCCACCCCACAGACGTTTCCTTCGCTTCCTTGTGGGGTCTCTGCATTACCAATTTGCAGTCCTCCCATTTGGCTTGTCCACGGCCCCGAGAGTGTTTACGAAATGCATGGCAGTTGTTGTGGCGCAGCTTCGGCGCAGTCGTATCCACGTGTTCCCGTATCTGGACGATTGGTTGATTCGAGGCACGTCGCACCAACAAGTCTGCAGCCATGTCCGTGTGATCACCGACATGTTCGCCACTCTGGGCCTCTTGGTGAACACAGACAAGTCCACCCTGGCCCCCACACAAAGGGTGGAATTCATCGGGGCCGTCCTGGACGCCACTGTGGGCAGGGCCTTGCTGCCATTGCAGCGGTTCCAGGCCTTGTCGGCCATCGTGCAACGGCTACAGACAGCCCCCTTGACGTCAGTGAGGACGTGTCTAACCCTGTTAGGCCACATGGCGGCCTGTACTTTCGTGACCAATTACGCTCGGCTCCGCATGAGGCCACTCCAGCTGTGGCTCATCGGTCATTACAGGCCGACAAGACAGCCACTAGATATGTTAATCACGATCCCCCAGGGGGTCTTAGATTCTCTCGGCTGGTGGCTGGACCAGTCAGTGTTGTGTGCGGGTCTCCCCTTCCACCCATCTCAGCCCTCGGTGTCCCTAACAACAGATGCCTCAGATCTCGGCTGGGGGGCCCACGCAGGGACCCTGAGGACGCAGGGCCTGTGGTCCCAGGAGGAGGTGGGGCTACACATCAACATGCGGGAGTTGAGAGCGGTCCGTCTTGCTTGTCAAACGTTCTGTCATCAGCTCCAGGGTCGTTGTGTCGCGGTGTTCACCGACAACACGACGACCATGTATTATATCAACAAGCAGGGCGGCACCAGATCCTCCTCCCTGTGCCACGAGGCGATACGACTCTGGGACTTTTGTGTAGCCCACTCCATTCACCTCATGGCTTCCTTCCTCCCCGGAGTACGGAACACACTGGCGGATCGATTGAGCAGATCCTTCCTGTCACACGAGTGGTCCCTCCGCCCAGACGTCGCCCTCTCCATCTTCCGGAGGTGGGGTTATCCCCGGGTGGACCTCTTCGCGTCCAAGGGGAACAGGAAGTGCCAAGCGTTCTGCTCCTTTCAGGGCAGGGAGCCCGGGTCGATAGCGGATGCCTTCCTCATCCAGTGGTCGACCCACCTGTACTATGCGTTTCCCCCATTCCCGTTGGTCCACAGGGTCCTTCTGAAGGTGCGCAGGGACAGGGCTCACGTGATCATGGTAGCCCCGGCATGGCCCAGACAGCACTGGTACCCCATGCTGCTGGACCTGACCATAGCCGACCCAGTTCCCCTGCCCCTTCATCCGGACCTGATTACCCAGGAGCACGGGACCCTCTGTCACCCGGACCTGCAGTCGCTGCACCTAGCGGCGTGGCTCCTGCGTGGCTGACGGGCTCTGAGCTGCGCTGTTCCACGCCGGTGAGGGAGGTGCTCTTGGGCAGCAGGAAGCCGTCCACAAGAGCGACGTATTTGGCCAAATGGAAGCGCTTCTCCTATTGGTGCGTGGAGAGAAATCTCCGCCCTATGGAAGTTTCAGTAGCCGACATCTTAGACTACATTTGGTCCCTCAAAGGGCAAGGTCTGGCCATATCGTCGTTACGAGTCCACCTAGCAGCTATCTCCACCTTTCACCCGGGTGCGGATGGTCGCTCTGTTTTTTCCCACCCGACGGTGTCTAGATTCCTTAAGGGGCTGGAACGTTTATACCCTAACGTCCGTCCCCCTGCTCCGACCTGGGATCTTAACCTGGTGTTGTCCCGGCTCATGGGGCCCCCCTTTGAGCCGTTAGCTACTTGCTCCCTGCTTTACCTCTCTTGGAAGACGGCCTTTCTAGTAGCTATCACCTCAGCTAGACGGGTGTCGGAACTCCGGGCTCTTGTGGTAGACCCCCCATATACGGTCTTCCACAAGGACAAGGTGCAGCTGAGACCACACCCTGCTTTTCTCCCCAAGGTGGTCTCAGCCTTCCACGTCAACCAAGAGATATTCCTCCCGGTTTTTTTCCCGAAACCTCACTCCTCAGGCAGGGAGCAGCAGCTCCACTCGCTTGATGTCCGTAGGGCTCTCGCGTTCTACGTGGAGAGGACTAAGCCCTTCCGCAAATCCCCCCAGCTTTTCGTGGCAGTAGCGGACCGCATGAAAGGGCTTCCTATCTCCTCCCAGAGGTTATCCTCTTGGGTAACGTCCTGCATCAGGACCTGCTATGACTTGGCCCACGTCCCTACGGGCCGTGTGACTGCGCATTCTACCAGGGCGCAGGCGTCGTCGCTGGCTTTCCTTGCCCGTGTGCCCATCCAGGAAATCTGTCGGGCAGCGACCTGGTCATCGGTCCACACCTTTGCTTCCCACTACGCCCTGGTCCAGCAGTCTAGAGAGGATGCGGCCTTCGGATCTGCTGTGCTCCATGCCGCGACTTCTCGCTCCGACCCCACCGCCTAGGTATGGCTTGGGATTCACCTAACTGGAATGGATGTGAGCAATCACTCGAAGAAGAAAAGACGGTTACTCACCTTTGTAACTGTTGTTCTTCGAGATGTGTTGCTCACATCCATTCCACACCCGCCCTCCTTCCCCACTGTCGGAGTCGCCGGCAAGAAGGAACTGAGGAGCGGGTGGGCCGGCAGGGATATATATTGGGCGCCATGGCGGCGCCACTCCAGGGGGCGACCTGCCGGCCCACTGGAGTTGCTAGGGTAAAAAGTTTCCGACGAACGTGCACGCGCGGCGCGCACACCTAACTGGAATGGATGTGAGCAACACATCTCGAAGAACAACAGTTACAAAGGTGAGTAACCGTCTTTTCCAGATTAAGTAGATCCCTTTTCCCTGGGTAAGGTAACAGGGGCAGTTCCAGAACAAGCAGGAACTTGCTGGAACTAATTAAGGCAGGCAGACGCATTAGGACACCTGGAGCTAATTAAGAAGAAACTGCTAGAATCAATTAGGACAGGCTGGCTAATCAGGGCACCTCAGTTTTAAAGAGAATCTCAATCACTTTGTGGTGTGCATGCGAGGAGCTGGGATCAAGAGGCACTGGGAGCTGAGAGTGAGAAGGCGTATTGCTGGAGGACTGAGTAGTACAAGCGTTATCGGACACCAGGAGAAAGGTCCTGTGGTGAGGATAAAGAAGGTGTTGGGAGGAGGCCATGGGGAAGTAGCCCAGGGAGTTGTAGCTGTTGCACAGCTGTTCCAGGAGGCACTCTAGACAGCTACAGTCCACAGGGCCCTGGGCTAGAACCTGAAGTAGAGGGCGGGCCTGGGTTCCCCCCAAGCCTCCCAACTCCTGATTAGACACAGGAGGAGGTGACTTGGACTGTGGATTCCACCAGAGGGGAAAGTCTCTGGGCTGTTTTCCCAACCCACATGGTAAATGTCTGAGGCGAGCAAATCCACGAATAAGCGCAGGACCCACCAAGGTAGAGGAGGAACTTGGTCACAGTACATAATTGGTTAAGCAACTGCAAACAGAGGGTATTAATGGAACGATGTCAGATTGAAGAGAGGTCTCAGGTGGGGTTCCACAGGGATCCGTTTTGGGTCCAGTGTTAACATCTTTATTAATGACCTGGATGTAAGAATAGAGAGCATACTAGAGACATCTAGTTTGCAGATGACACAAAGCTGGGAGAGGGGTTGCCAACACTTTTGGAGGAAAGAGCTAAAATTCAGAGGAGTCTTGATAATCTGAGAACTGGGCTTTAAACAACAGACAAATGTAAGGTGCTACCTCTTAGGAAAGAAAAACCAAATGCACAAATTCAGAATGGGGGATAACTGACTTGGCAGCGGCAGCGCTGAGAAGGATCTTGGAGTTCTGGTGGATCACAACCTCCAAATGAGTCACAATGCGATGCTATTGCAAAAAAAAGCAAATGCAATTTTAGGTTGCATTAACAGAGTGTAACCGGGTCTCTTCCTCTGCCCCCCTTGCTGCAGAACGCTGCTGTCTTCACAAAGCACTCTGAGCCTCCTGGATGCAGCACCCATGGCTTTTTATTTACATACAGTCCCAACACCAGTGATTCTATTTACAGGTCTTACTCTCCTCGTCGTCGTCCTCCTCCTCCTCCTCCTCCTCCTCCTCTACAGGGAGTCTCATAGACTCATAGGTCAGAAGGGACCAATCTGATCATCTAGTCTGACCTCCTGCACAAGGCAGGCCACAGAACCCCACCCATCCAATTTTATAACAACCCCTATCCCAGGACCGAGTTATTGAAATCCTCAAAAATGGTTTGAAGACCTCAAGCTGCAGAGACACCACCAGCAAGCGACCCGTGCCCCACGCTGCAGGGGAAGGCGAAAAACCTCCAGGGCACCTGCCAATCCGCCCTGGAGGAAAATTCCTTCCCGACCCCAAATATGGCGATCAGCTAAACCCAGAGCATGTGGGCAAGAGTCACCAGCTAGCACCAGTCTAGCCCAGCCTGGAGACTGCTGTGCCTCTGGCTGTTGTCCTTCTCTGCCCCCAGCCCCCCTCTGGCTGCCAGCCAGCCTGCCTTTATGGCCCTTGAGCCTGCAGGCCCACAGGTGCAGCCCGTTCAGAGGCCAGGCACCAGGCTTCTCCCCAGCCCCAATCCATTTCACCTGATTGGGGCTGGCTGAGCAGGGGCTAATTAGCTGCCTCTGCAGCAGCACCCTGCTACATACCTCCCCCCTTAAGCTGGTGCCAGGCCTGGTCGCCCTCGGCCTCTCTTCCCTCGGCCCGGGAGATTACTATGTGGTGGGGCCACCTGCCCTTTCCTCACACCATTCACACGGCTGGGCCGGCCGCTCCAGAGGCTCCTCCTCCCCTTTCCCTGGAGTTGTTGACTCCGAGCCTCCTGCCCTGAGTCGGCCCCCTGCTTCCGGGCCAGACCCTTCACCTCTATGCTGTGGGGCCTCCCCATGTGGGGTGTCTTTAGTCTCCCCCGGGCATCCTCCCCCGGAAGCTTCCTGGGCTTCCCAGCCATTCCCTCTGGTTTGCTATCCTGGCTTTGTTGTCTAGGCTCTTTCAACTGTTCCCCTGGAGGTTGTAGGTCTGCCCCTTGCTCCGGGTCCACCTCCCCCAGGGTCCGGCTCCCACTTTCCAGGGTCCTCTTTCCCTTCTTCCGCTTCAATGGTTGCTCCTCTCCAGCCGCCCTTCCCTTTAGGGGAGAGCTCCAGTCCTGCCCTAAGAGCACGGGGTAAGCTAACCCTTCTAGTACCCACACCCGCTTCCAGGCAAACCGCCCATTTACCTCGAGCAGTACCTGGGCCATGGGACAATACTCCCTATCCCCGTGGATGCATTCCACACACATCCGTCTCCTGGGGATAAGCCAACGCGGCCTCACCAAGCGCCGCTGTACAAAGGAGCGGGCAGAGGCCGTGTCCACTAGACCCTGCTAGGGCTTTCTCCCCACCCTCACCGGGACTGTGTCCAACCCATGCCTCCTTTTCCGCACCCCACTCCAGGTCCAGCCACAAAAGTCTGCCGCCCCACACTCCATCACTGGGTAGTCCCGACTTTTGTGTCCCAGCTTCCTGCACCGCCAACACATGGGCTGCCCTGGGCAGCTAGGGGTCCCCTTGGGCTCCTCCCATCGCTTGTCCAGCGGCTTCACCTCGCCGTGTTCATGGGGCTTCCTGCCCCCATCTGGATCCCGCCAGGCTCGAGGTTCCCATGCTGGGAGGTCAGCCTCTGCATATTCCTCGGTCCTTTGTACCACTGCTTCCAGCGTGGCCGGCTGGTGTCACCTCACCCATACCCGCACACTGTCTGGGAGACCCTGTAAAAACTGATCAAGGACCACCTAGTCCATTATCTGGCCCACCATGTGGGCATCGGGCCTCAATCATCGCGTTGCCCAGTCTGTTAATTTCTGCGCAAAGGCCCGGGGTCGCATATGCCTGCCCACTGGGCTGTCCAAAACTTCTGGCGGTATTTCTCAGCCAACAGTCTGAGGTGGTCTAAAATTGCCTCCTTCACCGCATCGTAATGCCTGGCTTGGATCTCTGTCAGGGCCATATAAGCGGCCTGCGCCTCCCCGGTGAGATAAGGGCCCAGCCGCAGGGCCCATGTAGTCCGGTCCCAACCAGCGCCTAGGGCCACCCGTTCAAAAGTGCCTAAAAAGGCATCGGGGTCATCAGCGGGGGCCATTTTACAAAGGTGGAGGCCTGGGGTACCATCCCCCACAGAAGGACTCACCACTTTCTGCAAGAGCTGTTGCTGCGCCATCGACTGCTCCTTTATGAAATCCTGGAGGGCCTTCTGTTGCTCTGCCTGCCGGATGAGGAGAGCCTGCTGCTCCACCTGGTGGGACTCCTGCAAAGACTGTAGCGTCTTCGGCATTTCAGTTTGTTGTTCTGCTAGCCACTGCAGGGTGTTCTCCATGCCCAGGCCGCCATACTGCGTCTATGGCACTGGATCCTGGACAAGCCCCCACATATAACCAGGTCTCTTCCTCTGCCCCCCTTGCTGCAGAACCCTGCTGTCTTCACAAAGCACTCTAAGCCTCCTGGATGCAGCACCCATGGCTTTTTATTTACATACAGTTCCCACCACCAGTGATTCTATTTACAGGTCTAGGTCTAGGTCTAGGTCTTTGCCTCCTTTACAGGGAGTCTACCCCAGCCTGGAGACTGACTGCCATGCCTCTGGTTGTTCTCTTCCTCTGGTTGCCAGCCAGCCTTTATGGCCCTTGAGCCTGCAGGCCCACAGGTGCAGCCCATTCAGAGGCCAGGCACCAGGCTTCTCCCCAGCCCCAATCTATTTCACCTGATTGGGGCTGGCTGAGCAGGGGCTAATTAGCTGCCTCTGCAGCAGAACCCTGCTGCACAGAGGCATAGCATGCAAGTCAAGGGAAATGATAGTACTGCTCTATGTAGCTCTGGTTAGGTCTTAGCTGAAGTACTGTGGCCAATTTTGGTCACCAATGTATAGAAAGGATGTCAAGAAATTGGAAAGGATCTAGAGGTGAGCGATGAAGATGATCAAAGGGATGGAATGCAGCCATATGAGCAAAGGTTGAAGAAACTGGTTATGTTTAGTTCAGAAAAGAAGAGATTAAGGGGGAACACAATAGCAGTCTTCAATAAAAGATGGAGAAAAGTTGTTCTCTCTGGCCACAAAGGGCAGGACAAGAGGCAATGGGTTCAAACTACAGCACAGCAGATTTAGATTAAATCTCAGGAAAAACTTCCTAACTGTAAGATCCGAGGGATAATGCAATGGACTGCCTGGAGCTTTTCAAAAGGAGGCTGGATAGCCAGCTGTCTTGGATGGTTTAGATACAACAAATCCTGCATCTTGGTGGGGCTTAGACTAGATGATCCTTGCAGTCTTGTTAACCCTGATTCTGTGAGTCTATGATTCATGCAGGGGTGGCTCTAGGCATTTTGCCGCCCCAAGCACGGCAGGCAGGCTGCCTTTGGCGGCTTGCCTGCGGAGGGTCCACTGGTCCCGCGGCTTCGGCGGACCTGCGGGAGGTCCTCTGTGGCCGCGGGACCAGTGGACCCTCAGCAGGCAAGCCGCCAAAGGCAGCCTGCCTGCCACCCTTGCGGCGACTGGCAGAGCGCCCCCCGCAGCTTGCCGCCCCAAGCACACACTTGGCATGCTGGGGCCTGGAGCCGCCTCTGGATTCATGAAGACATTAATCAGAGCAGAGCTAACAGCATTCCCTTCAGTACTCACTAGATGTCTCACCACCTTTCAACTGACCATTATATTTGGACATGTTTGAAATGGAAGTAGACAAAGTATTAGAAAAACATGAGTGAGAAATACTGCATTGGACTGTGAAAGGATGGACTAGATGGCACCATCTCTAACTTAGGCAAATTCTAAGAGAACTGCAGAATTTGCCTTTGTCATGATGTTGTAGCTGCTGGGTGTGTGAGAACTCCAAACGGCTCAAATCAGTCTCTCCTAGCAAAAGGTGCTGTAGGAAATGGGGTAGGAACACAGGAGGGAGGTGGAAACTCCTAGCCACTCCTGTCCCAGCAGAAGATACTGTAAGGGAATATGTGGTCTTTGATTATAGCTTGGTGGAAAGGTTTTGTGGCTGTGATTTTCCGTGTGATCTTGTGCAGGTCCCATTAATCTTCTTGTGCTTCCATTTCTCCCGCTGTAAAGTTAAACTATTGCTACTTCCCTACCTCATAGGGCTAGGGTGTGTGAGGATGAATTCCTTAATGTTTGTGAGTTGCCCAAATTGGGACCATAAAGGCAAGAATCCAGAAAGAAAGTTTGGTTGTAACCTGGACTTGCATTTGTTAGTGTTTAGCAGAGAAAGGGCCTCAGCATCTACTGAAAATCTTGGGTGCACGTTAATTTGGTCCTGCAGATTTAAAGATGTTAAAGTTTAGTAGATGCTATTTTTTTTTTCCTCTGGGAAGTTGCTTGAGGCATGTTTGCCTGCCTCTGCCTGCTTGGGCTGAGAGCTGCAAAATTGTTATGTGAGAGAGGAATGCGAGCTTGTGCCAGCCTACGCTCATTAATGCTGGCCTGGCACAAATTCCTAGGAATGGAGATTGTGATCACCACCACTGCTGCATCAATGAATAAGCAGTTCTGAGTGATTCTTGCTCTCCATGAGCTGAGAATGCAAACTGAGGAATAGAATGGCCAAGAGGACTCAGTTCCACTGCTCAGGGACTTCCACCAAGGAAGAGTTTGGACTCCAGAGGTCAAAGTTCAAGTCCACAGCTATGTTGCGGATTGCTCAGAGCAATGTCAGACAAAACAAATATGAGGAATTGTCCCATATTGAGGTGTCATTAGATGAAGTTTTGGAACAAATTGATAAATTTTACAGTAATAAGTCACCAAGACCAGATGGTATTGACCCAAGATTGATATATGCCATCATGTACCAACAATGCCCCTCTGCCATGTACATTGGCCAAACCTGACAGTCTCTATTTATTTAAAAGGATAAATGGACACAAATCAGACGTCAGGAATGGTAACATACAAAAGCCAGCAGGAGAACACTTCTATCTCCCTGGACACTTAATAGATTTAAAAGTAGCCATTCTTCAATAAAAATCTTCAAAAACAGACTTCAAAGAGAAACTGCAGAGCTGCAATTCATTTGCAAATTTAACACCATCAGTTTGAGCTTAAATAGGGACTGGGAGTGGCTGGCTTGCTACAAAAGCAATTTTCCCTCTCTCAGTATTGACATCTCATAAATTATTGGGAGAGAACCACATCCACCCATACTGAATTGGCCTTCAACACTGGTTCTCCATTTGTAAGGTATCTCCCTTCTCTTCATGTGTCAATATATATTTATGCCTGTATCTGTAATTTTCACTTCATTCATCTGAAATGGGATTTTTACCCACAAAAGGTTACACCCAAATAAATTGGTTAGTCTTTAAGGTGCCACCAGACTCCTCGTTATTTTTATTGACTCAAGAGTTCTGAAGAAACTCATACGTGAAATTGTAGAACTACTAACTGTGGTTTGTAAACTATCATTTAAATCAGCTTCTGTACAAGATGATTGTAGGATAGCTAATGTGCGGCAAATTTTTAAAATGGGTTCCAGAGGCAATTACAGGCTGTCAGGTTTCCCTTCCCACTCTGAACTTTAGGATACAGACGTGGTGACTCGCATGAAGACCCCCTAAGCTTATTTCTACCATCTTAGGTTAAAAACTCTCCTATTCCTTGGATTAAGTAACACTTCTACCTCCAAGTGATTTAAACAAACATTTAGGGAGGGCCACTTGGAGCCCTAGCTTCCCCAAGTATCAGAGGGGTAGCCGTGTTAGTCTGGATCTATAAAAGCAGCAAAGAATCCTGTGGCACCTTATAGACTAACAGACATCTTGGAGCATGAGCTTTCGTGGGTGAATACCCACTTCATCAGATGCATGTAATGGAAATTTCCAGGGGCAGGCAAGCTAGAGATAATGAGGTAGTTCAATCAGGGAGGATGAGGCTCTGTTCTAGCAGTTGAGGTGTGAAAACCAAGGGAGGAGAAACTGGTTTTGTAATTGGCAAGCCATTCACAGTCTTTGTTTAATCCTGAGCTGATGGTGTCAAATTTGCAGATGAACTGAAAATCAGCAGTTTCTCTTTGAAGTCTGGTCCTGAAGTTTTTTTGCTGCAGGATGGCCACCTTAAGGTCTGCTATAGTTTGGCCAGGGAGGTTGAAGTGTTCTCCTACAGGTTTTTGTATATTGCCATTCCTAATATCTGATTTGTGTCCGTTTATCCTCTTCCGTAGCGACTGTCCAGTTTGGCCGATGTACATAGCTGAGGGGCATTGCTGGCATATGATGGCGTATATTACATTGGTGGATGTGCAGGTGAATGAACCGGTGATGGTGTGGCTGATCTGGTTAGGTCCTGTGATGGTGTCGCTGGTGTAGATATGTGGGCAGAGTTGGCATCGAGGTTTGTTGCAGGGATTGGTTTCTGAGCTAGAGTTATTATGGTGCGGTGTGCAGTTACTGGTGAGAATATGTTTCAGGTTGGCAGGTTGCCTGTGGGCGAGGACTGGCCTGCCACCCAAGGCCTGTGAAAGTGTGGGATCATTGTCCAGGATGAGTTGTAGATCCCTGATGATGCGTTGGAGAGGTTTTAGCTGGGGACTGTATGTGATGGCCAGTGGAGTCCTGTTGGTTTCTTTCTTGGGTTTGTCGTGCAGTAGGAGGCTTCTGGGTACACGTCTGGCTCTGTTGATCTGTTTCCTTATTTCCTCATGTGGGTATTGTAGTTTTGAGAATGCTTGGTGGAGATTTTGTAGGTGTTGGTCTCTGTCTGAGTGGTTAGAGCAGATGCGGTTGTACCTCAGTGCTTGGCTGTAGACAATAGATCGTGTGATGTGCCTGGGATGGAAGCTGGAGGCATGAAGGTAGGCATAGCGGTCGGTAGGTTTTCGGTATAGGGTGGTGGTAATGTGACCATCACTTATTTGCACCGTGGTGTCTAGGAAGTGGACCTCCCATGTAGATTGGTCCAGGCTGAGGTTGATGGTGGGGTGGAAGCTGTTGAAATCGTGGTTGAATTTTTCCAGAGTCTCCTTCCCATGGGTCCAGATGAAGATGTCATCAATGTAGCATAGGTAGAGAAGGGGCATGAGTGGACGAGAGCTGAGGAAGCGTTGTTCCAGGTCGGCCATAAAAATATTGGCATATTGTGGGGCCATGCGGGTGCCCATAGCGGTGCCACTGATCTGGAGATATATCTTGTCATCAGATTTGAAATAGTTGTGTGTGAGGATAAAGGCACAGAGCTCAGCAGCCAGTTGTGCTGTGGCATCATCAGGGATACTGTTCCTGACAGCTTGTATTCCATCTGTGTGTGAGATGTTCGTGTAGAGAGCCTCTGCATCCATGGTGGCTAGGATGGTGTTTTCTGGAAGGTCACCAATGCATTGTAGTTTCCTCAGGAAATCAGTGGTGTTACGGAGATAGCTGAGAGTGCTGGTGGCATAGGGTCTGAGTAAAGAGTCCACATATCCAGACAGTCCTTCAGTGAGAATGTCAATGCCCGAGCAGGATTTCTGGGTTTGTGGATCTTGGGTAGTAGATAGAATAACCCTGGTCGGGGCTCTAAGGGTATGTTGATTTGTTCCGGTGTTAGTGTAGGGAGTGTCCTGAGTAGATATTGCAGTTTCTTAGCGTATTCCTCAGTGGGATCTGAGGGAAGTGGCCTGTAGAATTTGGTGTTGGAGAGTTGTCTGGCAGCCTCCTTTTGGTAGTCAGACCTGTTCATGATGACAACAGCACCTCCTTTATCAGCCTCTTTGATGCTAATGTCTGGGTGGTTTCTGACGCTGTGGATGGCACTGCGTTCTGCACGACTTAGGTTATGAGGCAAGCGATGTTGTTTTTCCACAATTTCTGCCTGTGCATGTCAGCGGAAGCATTCAGTGTAGAGGTCCAGGCTGTCATTTCGACCCTCAGGAGGAGTCCATGTGGAGTTCTTCTTCTTGTGCTGTTGGTGGGAGGGTACCTGTATATCAGTGCGCTGTTCAGTGTTGCCTGAAAGTATTCTTTGAGTCGGAGACGGCGAAAGTAGGCTTCCAGATCGCCGCAGAACTGTATCATGTTGGTGGGGGTGGCAGGGCAGAAAAAGAGTCCCCGAGATAGGACAGACTTTTCTTCTGGGCTGAGTGTGTAGTTGGATAGATTGACGATATTGCTGGGTGGGTTGGGGGTACCACAGTTGTGGCCCCATGAGGCAGGTAGGAATTTAGACAGCTTTCAGTCCTTTTTCCTTTGTAGAGAGGTGAAGTGAGTAATGTAGATCTCCTGTCTTATTTTAGAGAAGTCCGTTTGTATGGAAGTTTGGTTATTGATGAGAGTCTCCAGGTTGGAAAGCTCTTTTTTTTTCCTGTTTGGTGTATAGGATGCTGATCAGGTGGTTCCTCACTTTCTTTGATAGAGTATGGCATAATCTCTCACTGTTGTCTGTCTGTATAGTATGTAGATAGCAGTGGATTTTTTACCTTTAGTCCATTTGGTATGACCTGCAGCAAAAAAAACTTCAGGACCAGACTTCAAAGAGAAACTGCTGAGCTTCAGTTCATCTGCAAATTTGACACCATCAGCTCAGGATTAAACAAAGACTGTGAATGGCTTGCCAATTACAAAACCAGTTTCTCCTCCCTTGGTTTTCACACCTCAACTGCTAGAACAGGGCCTCATCCTCCCTGATTGAACTACCTCGTTATCTTTAGCTTGCCTGCATATATATACCTGCCCCTGGAAATTTCCACTACATGCATCTGACGAAGTGGGTATTCACCCACGAAAGCTCATGCTCCAAAACGCCTGTTTAGTCTATAAGGTGCCGCAGGATTCTTTGCTGCTTTAGCTTCCCCAAATATCCCCCCAAGCCCCTACACCCCTTTTTCCTGGGCATGTTTGAGAATAATCCCCCAAGCTCCTACACCCCCTTTCCCAGGGAGGCTTGAGAATAATATCTTCACAGATTGGTACAGGTGAACACAGACCGAAACCCTTGGATCTTAAAATGATGAAAAAACAATCAGGTTCTTAAAAGAAGAATTTTAATTAAAGTAAAGGTAAAAGAATCACCTCCGTAAAATCGGGATGGTAAGTACTTTACAGAATAACAAAAGACTTAAGAACATAGAGAATCTCCTCTCTAGGCAAAACCTTAAAGTTACAAATCCAGGGATAAACCTCCCTCTAGACAAAATCTCCCTCTAGACAAGGAAAATCACAAGCCAAAATAAAAGTAGGCTAACACATTCCCTTATTATTACTTACTAATTCTAATAGAGTTGGATTCTTGCTTTCTTGATCTGTCTCCGGCAAGCACACAGAACAGACCGACAAAGAATAGACAAAACAAAGCCTTTTCCCCGCTCCCCAGATTTGAAAGTATCTTGTCCCCTTATTGGTCCTTTTGGTCAGGTGCCAGCAAGGTTACCTGAGTTTCTTAACCCTTTATGGGTAAAAGGATTTTGTGCCTCTGGCCAGGAGGGATTTTATAGTATTTTATACAGAAAGACGGTTACCCTTCCCTTTATATTTATGACACAGGCCTGTAAGTCTGACTTCAATACCGGGCAAATTGGTTGAAACTCTAGTAAAGAACAGAATTGTCAGACACACAGATGAACATAATTTGTTGGAGAAGAGTCAACATGGTTTTTGTAAAGGGAAATCATGCTTCACCAATCTACTAGAATTCTTTGCGGGAGTCAACAAACATGTGGACAAGGGGGATCCTGTGGATATAGTGTACTTTAATTTTTTGAAAGCCTTTGACAAGATCTCTCACCAAAGGCTCTTAAGCAGCAGTTCTCAAACTGTGGGTTGGGACCTCAAAGTGGGTCACAACCTTGTTTTGATGAGGTCACCAGAGTTGGCTTAGACTTGCTGGGGCCTGGTGCCAAAGCCCAAGCCTGAGGGCTTCAGCCCTAGGTGACAGGGCTCAGGTTACACGCCCCCTGCCTAGGGATGAAGCTTTGGCCCCCTGGCCGGTGGAGGTGGGGCTTTGGCTTTGCTCCCCCACCTCCTGGGGTGGTGGGGCTTGGGCGGGCTCGAGCAGGCTCAGGCTTCATTCCCCCCTCCTGGGTCCTTTAGTAATTTTTTGTTGTCAGAAGGGGGTCATGGTGCAATGAAGTTTGAGAACCCCCTGCTCTTAAGCAAAGTAAGCTGTCAGGGAAGGTCATCTCATGGATTGGTAACTGGTTAAAAGAGAATGAAACAAAGGGTAGGAATAAATGGTCAGTTCTCAGAATGGAGAGAGGTAAATAGTGGTGTCCCCCCAGGGGTCTATACTGGGACCAATAAGGTTCAACATAGTCATAAATCATCTGGAAAAAAGGGTAAACAGTGAGGTGGCAAACTTTGCAGATGTTACAAAACTACTCAAGATAGTTAAGTCCAAAGCAGACTGCAAAGAGCTACAAAGGGATCTCACAAAACTGGCTAACTGGGCAACAACTATAAATCCCAGCTCTCTCTCTCTCTCTATATATATATATATAATATAATGATGGGGTCTAAATTAGCTGTTACTCAAGAAAGATCTTGGAGTCATTATGGATAGTTCTCTGAAAACATCCACTTAATATGCAGCAGCAGTCAAAAAAAGCTAACAGAATGTTGGGAATCACTAAGAAAGGGATAAATAAAAAGACAGAAAATATTATATCGTCTCCATAGAAATCCATGGTACACCTACATCTTGAATATTGTGTTCAGACTTGGACACCTCATATCAAAGAATATATATTGCAACTGGAAATGGTACAGAGAAGGGCCTCAGAAATAATTAAGTCAATGTAAGGAGTTTGGAACAGCTTACATATAAAAAGAGATTAATAAGACTGGGACTTTTCAGGTTGAAAAAGAGATGACTAAAGGGGGATAAGATAGAGGCCTATACAATCATGACTGGTGCGGAGAAAGTAAATAAGGAAGTGTTATTTACTGCTTCTCATAACACAAGAATTAGGGGTCATCAAATGAAATTAATAGGCATCAGGTTTAAAAGAAAAGGAAGTATTTCTTCACACAACACACAGTCAACTTGTGGAACTCTTTGCCAGAGGATGTTGTGAAGGCCAAGATTATAACAGGGTGTGATGGCGTAGGGGCTGTCTGTATGGGGGATGGGAGAGCCGTGGATGTCTTTAGGTGAGGGACAGGATCTTTAAGCCTATAACCTGAGCCAGGTAAGGGGGAGGAGGTTAGCACCTTGGCCTGGGAAGCTGGACAAAGGAATCGGCCGGCTGGAGGAGGGGCAGTTCAGTTTCGGTTTGGGGCTGGGTGAGGGGAATTCAGGGGATCCTATGCTGGACCCAAGCACCCTGAAACTCCAGAAGGACTCGATTCGGTCCTGACTGTGCTTGCAAGCTCTGCTGTAACCTGCATTCCTGTTGTCCAATAAACCTTCTGTTTTACTGGCTGGCTGAGAGTCACTGTGGGTCCCAGGAAGAGGGGTGCCGGACTGGACTCCCCCACACTCTGTGATACAGGGTTAAAAAAAGAACTAGATAAATATATGGAGGACAGGTCCATCAATGGCTATTAGCCAGGATGGGCAGGGATTGTGTCCCTAGCTTCTGTTTGCCAGAAGCTAGGAATAGGCGACACTGGGTGGATCACTTGAGCCAATGGGAAGGCTAGAAGTTTTCAAAGTTGAGAGAAAAAAACTTCCCCTTTGTCTGTCTGCTTCACCCCGAGAGCAACAGAGACAGGGCTGGAACTATGCTGTAAGAAGCTTGGGGCCACGTATGAAAAATCACCTGAATCATATCTAGCAATTACTCAGTTGCAACCCCAGGTATGTAAGTAGATCAGGAAATGTCTAGAAGACGTGGTTAGGTTTAGTTCCTTTTATTTCCTTATGGCTTGTGGACTCTTCTGTGCTAACCCCAAATACTTTCGTTTTGCTTGTAACCTTTAAACTGGAACTCAAGAAGGTTATTCTTGCTGCTGAAATTTTGTAAGTGGGTTTAAATCAAGCAATAGCCCAAGTTTTCAAATGTATTTTATTTCTTTTTGTTTTTAATAAAATTTACCTTTTTTAAGAACAGGATTGGATTTTCTGTCCTAAGAAGTTTGTGCATATGTTGTTTAATTAACTGGTGGCAACAGCTGATTTCCTTTGTTTTCTTTCTCAGCTCTTCCCCAGAGGGGACAGTGAAAGGGCTTGAGGGTACCCCACGGAAGGAATTCCCAAGTGTGACTTCCTGTGTTCTCAAAGGGGTTTTTGCACTTGGTTGGTGGCAGCATCTACCCATCCAAGGTCAGAGAGAAGCTGTAACCTTGGGAGTGTCATAACCTAGTCCCAGATTTGGACCTTAGCGTCCAAAATACGGGGGTTAGCATGAAAACCTCCAAGCTTAGTTACCAGCTTGGACCTGGTAAAGCTGCCACCACCCAAAAAATTAGAGTGTTTTGGGGCATTCTGGTCCCCCCAAAAACCTTCCCTGGGGACCCCAAGACCCAAATCCCTTGAGTCTCACAACAAAGGGAAATAAACCATTTCCCTTCCCCCCTCCAGGTGTTCCTGGAGAGATACACAGAAGCAAACTCCGTGAATATAAACAGAGGGATTCCACCCTCTCTATTTCCAGTCCTGGAAACAGAAGTACTTCCCTCTTCACCCAGAGGGTATGCAAAGTCAGGCTAGTAAATCTAACACACACAGATTTCCCCCTGACTTCTTCCTCCCACCAATTCCCTGGTGAGCACAGACTCAATTCCCTGGAGTCCCCCACTAAAGAAAAACTCCAACAGGTCTTAAAAAGAAAGCTTTATATAAAAAGAAAGGAAAAAGTACATAAAAATGGTCTCTCTGTATTAAGGTGACAAATACAGGGTCAATTGCTTAAAAGAAATATGAATAAACAGCCGTATTCAAAAAGAATACAATTCAAAGCACTCCAGCAACTATGGACATGTAAATACAAAAAAAAAAACCATATAAATCACTATCTGATCTTTTGTACTTACAACTGCGAAACAGAAGATTAGAAAGGCAGGAGACAGAAAAAATCACTTCTCATAGCCGAGAGAGTACAGGCAGAAGACCAAGAACAAAGGACTCACACACAAACTTCCCTCCACCCAGATTTGAAAAAGTCTTGTTTCCTGATTGGTCCTTTGGTCAGATGTTTCAGGTTACTTCTTTCCAGGTGAAAGAGACATTAACCCTTAGCTATCTGTTTATGACACGCCCCCCAAATTGCAGACAGTGGGGAAGCTCACTGGCGGTGATTTCCTCCTAGAACTTTAAAATAAACAGATTAATACAACACATGCACCTTTACATATACCACTAAGTATATAACTAACAGACTTCTACATTTTAAGAACACTTTTTAACTACTGGATTCTGGGAAACTCTCACGGGAGAATGCATCCGCTACTTTGTTAGAAGCTCCTGAGATGTGCTGAATTTCAAAATCAAAATCTTGGAGAGCTAAACTCCAACGAAGAAGTTTCTTGTTGTTCCCCTTGGCAGTATGAAGCCACTTTAGTGCAGCATGGTCAGTTTGTAGCTGGAACCGCCGTCCCCAAACATATGGGCGTAGCTTTTCCAGGGCGTACACAATGGCATAGCATTCCTTTTCACTGACTGACCAGTGACTTTCCCTTTCAGACAGTTTCTTGCTGAGAAACACGACAGGATGGAAGTTGTGATCCGGTCCTTCCTGCATCAGAACTGCTCCTATACCACGCTCAGATGCATCCGTGGTTACTAGGAATGGCTTGTCAAAGTCCGGGGCCCTGAGCACAGGGTCAGACATGAGCATTTCCTTAAGTTGGGTAAAGGCCTTTTGACACTCATCAGTCCAGTTAACTGCATTTGGCTGGGTCTTTTTGGTCAGGTCGGTCAGTGGGGCAGCGATTTGGCTGTAGTGTGGTACAAATCGCCTGTAGTACCCGGCCAAGCCTAAGAAGGATTGGACCTGTTTCTTTGACCTTGGGACAGGCCACTTTTGGATAGCATCCACCTTGGCCTGTAGGGGGTTTATGGTTCCTCGACCCACCTGGTGCCCCAGGTAAGTCACTCTGTTTTGGCCTATTTGACACTTTTTGGCCTTAACAGTTAGTCCGGCCTGCCTGATGCGCTCAAAGACCTTTTCCAGGTGTAGTAGGTGTTCAGGCCAGGAGTCTGAAAAAATGGCCACATCATTGAGGTAGGCAACTGCATATTCTCCCAGTCCTGCTAGTAGACCATCTACCAGCCTCTGGAAGGTGGCGCGTGCATTTCGAAGGCCGAAAGGAAGGACATTAAATTTATACACCCCCGCATGGGTGACGAATGCTGACCTCTCCTTGGCAGGTTCATCTAGCGGTACTTGCCAATACCCCTTGGTTAAGTCTATTGTAGAGATGAACTGGGCACGTCCCAACTTCTCCAATAGCTCATCGGTGCGTGGCATTGGATAGTTGTCCGGACGAGTTACCGCATTTAGCTTACGGTAGTCCACACAAAAGCGTATTTCCCCATCTGGTTTGGGTACCAGAACCATTGGAGATGCCCATGCACTAGTAGATGAGTGTATTATACCCATCTGTAGCATGTTCTGGATCTCCCGTTCTATAGCAGCTTGAGCATGAGGAGACACCCGGTAGGGTGGGGTTCTGATTGTGTGAGCATTACCTGTGTCAATGGAGTGGTATGCCCGTTCAGTCCGTCCTGGGGTGGCTGAGAACAATGGGGTGAAGCTAGTGCACAGCTCCTTGATTTGTCGCCGCTGCAGACGTTCCACGGTGGTTGAGAGGTTCACCTCTTCCACGCCACCGTCTTTTTTCCCGTCGTAGTAGACACCGTCAGGCCACTCAGCATCATCTCCCTGGACTGTAAACTGACAAACCTGTAAGTCTCTGGAATAGAAAGGCTTGTGAGAATTAACATGGTACGCTCTGGGCTTTAGTGAGGAATTGGGAAATGCTATGAGGTAGTTCACAGTTCCCAGGCGCTCTTGGACCGTGAATGGCCCTTCCCATGATGCTTCCATCTTATGGGCCTGTTGCGCCTTCAAGACCATAACCTGGTCTCCTACCTTGAAGGAACGTTCTCTGGTATGTTTGTCATACCAGGCCTTTTGCTCTTTCTGAGCATCCTTTAGGTTCTCTTTAGCAAGGGCTAAAGAGTGTCGGAGGGTGCTTTGTAGGTTGCTTACAAAGTCCAGAATGTTAGTTCCTGGAGAAGGCGTAAACCCCTCCCATTGCTGCTTCATCAACTGTAATGGCCCCTTAACCTCGTGACCATACACAAGTTCAAATGGTGTAAACCCTAAACTGGGATGTGGTACAGCCCTGTAGGCAAACAACAACTGCTGCAACACTAGGTCCCAATTATTGGAGTGTTCGTTGATGAATTTACGTATCATGGCCCCCAAAGTTCCATTAAACCTTTCCACCAGGCCATTGGTTTGATGGTGGTACGGGGTGGCAACCAAGTGGTTCACCCCATGAGTTTCCCACAGTTTTTGCATGGTCCCTGCCAGGAAATTAGATCCTGAATCTGTAAGGATGTCGGAGGGCCAACCTACCCTGGCAAAAATGTCTGTTAGGGCCAGGCACACAGTGTTAGCCCTGGGGTTGCCTAGAGCTACTGCTTCCGGCCATCTGGTAGCAAAGTCCACGAAAGTCAGTACGTACTGCTTTCCTCTGGGCGTCTTTTTTGGGAAAGGACCCAGAATATCCACAGCTACTCGCTGAAATGGGACCTCAATTATGGGGAGTGGCTGGAGAGGGGCCTTGACCTGGTCTTGGGGTTTTCCCACTCTTTGGCATACCTCACAAGACCGGACATACTTGGCAACGTCCTTGCCCATCCCCTCCCAGTGGAAGGACTTCCCCAACCGGTCCTTGGTTCTGTTCACCCCAGCATGGCCACTGGGGTGATCATAGGCTAAGCTTAAGAGCTTCCCCCGGTACTTAGTTGGAACCACCAACTGTTTTTGCGGCTGCCATTCTTCCCGGTGTCCACCAGAAAGAATCTCCTTGTATAAAAGTTCTTCGTCTATAACAAACCGGGATCGATTAGAAGAGCTGAGAGGTGGTGGGGTGCTCCGTGCCGCCGCCCAAGCTTTCTGAAGGCTGTCATCTGCTTCCTGCTCAGTCTGGAACTGTTCCCTTGAGGCTGGGGTCACCAGTTCTTCCTCAGACTGTGGACTTGGGTTTGGTCCCTCTGGAAGCGATGTAGATGATGGGGTTGTTTCCGTTGCTGGTGAACTGCTCTCCGCTGGTGCACCTGAGGGTATTTCAGGCTCTGGCTGAGCCTTTTGGGTATGGCTGTCTGTTGCTTCTGCCAATTCTGGCTCGCTGGCGCCCTCTGGCGTTGAGTTTGAAGATGTGGTTGCAATTGCTGGTGCTGGTTGCTGTTCCAGTTCCGGGCCTGGGACTGGAGGTGCTGTGGCTGTTTCAGTGGTTGGAGTTTAATACAAGTCTGGAGTGTCCAGTATTAATTTTTAAAATTCTGCAGGCCTCCACCTTCTGCACTCAAAGTGCCAGAGTGGGGAATCAGCCTTGATGTGGTGGCAGACACTAAACTGGGAGGAGTGGTAGAGACGCTGGAGGGTAGGGATAGGATACAGAGGGACCTAGACAAATTAGAGGATTGGGCCAAAAGAAATCTGATGAGCTTCAACAAGGACAAGTGCAGAGTCCTACACTTAGGACGAAAGAATCCCATGCACTGCTACAGACTAGGGACCGAGTGGCTAGGCAGCTGTTCTGCAGAAAAGGACCTAGGGGTTACAGTGGATGAGAAGCTGGATATGAGTCGACAGTGTGCCCTTGTTGCCAAGAAGGCTAATGGCATTCTGGGCTGTATAAGTAGGGGCATTGCCAGCAGATCGAGGGATGTGGTCATTCCCCTCTATACGACATTTGCGAGGCTTCATCTAGAGTACTGTGTCCAGTTTTGGGCCCCGCACTACAAGAAGTATTTGAAAAATTTGAAAGAGTCCAGCAGAGGGCAACAAAAATGATTAGGGGGCTGGAGCACATGACATACGAGGAGAGGCTGAGGGAACTGGGATTGTTTAGTCTGCAGAAGAGAAGAATGAGGAGGGATTTGATAGCTGCTTTCAACTACCTGAAAGGGGATTCCAAAGAGGATGGATCTAGACTGTTCTCAGTGGTAGCAGATGACAAAACAAGAAGCAATGGTCTCAAGTTGCAGTGGGGAAGGTCTAGGTTGGATATTAGGAAACACTATTTCACTAGGAGGGTGGTGAAGCACTGGAATGGGTTACCTAGGGAGGGGGTGGAATCTCCGTCCTTAGAGGTTTTTAAGGCCTGGCTTGACAAAGCCCTGGCTGGGATGATTTAGTTGGGGTTGGTCCTAGATCCCTCCTGAGGTCCCTTCCCACCCTGATATTCTATGATTCTACAAGAGCCCACCTCCTCACTATTACTTTATCTTCTACCACTAGGACATCCCTCCACCTCCAAGTAGTCTGACTTTTTGGTCGAGGGCAGCAAACCACTCTGATTTCCCCTTCCTGCCTCTCTTCCCTGTCCTTTTCAGGGACCATTCTCATGAGACTGTTCTAATTCAGGAAGTTCAGTGTCTGATGCAGTTAGGGGCCATAGAAGAAGTGCCTCCCCAGCATCCCAGGTGGTTTTTTTTTCCCCACTATTTCCTTATTCCCAAGTCCAAAGGAGGCCTCAGACGCATTCTGGACCTGCAAAATTTCAACTAAAACATAAAAAAAATAGAAAAGAAGGTAATCATATGAAACTTTTATTCCTTTCCCTTCGCACAATGATTGGTTTGTTACCCTTTTAATTTTTTGGTGCAGAATTCCCCCAGGAGTACTACTCCTTTGCTAGGATTTTTGTTTTTTCCTGATGTATTTAAATAATTCTTTAGCTCTACTGGCCATAGATTTTTTTTTTTCCTCACATATCTTTAGCTTCCCTTATCAATTGTTGGCATTTACTAATTGTTGATCCTACTCATAGCTATCTCAATTTTTTCCTTCTGTTATGTATATTTATTTATTGTTGCTTCTTTTAAATTAGGTGCTCTCATACATGGTGACACTTGAGGCAACTGAGTGTTTCCACCTCCATCTATCTAATGCCATATTTCTTGCTCCATTATAGTCTGTTTCCATGACAGCATCATCTTTCTCAATGGTTTTCTTAAATGTCCTCTATTGTTCTCCAGTTTTCTGTATTCCAGTAGGTGATATCCAATCAAAGGCTTATCTAGGAATTTTTTTACCTCTGTACAACATGTCTAAATTACTTCAGCCTTCTTTCTTGAATCATTGTCTTTACAGTCTGCTGACCAGTCCTTTGTAAGACATCAGTTTTGGTTACATTGTCCCACCAATGGACACCAAGTATTGTTTGCAAGCATCTCTGATGGAAAGTATTAAGTTTCCTGATGTTGGCTTCTAGCATTTTCCAAGTTTCAGCTTCATATAACAAAGTGGGTATCACAGTGACATTATATAACTTTATCTTGGTTCTTGTATGAATCTCCTTATTTTTCCAGGTATTTGTCAGTTTTGAAAAAGCTCCACTTGCCTTCTCAATTCTTGCTTCCACCTCGTGTGCTTCTTTCATCTGCTTTCTTCTTCCATGATTGCAGAATCGTGTGTTTGGACATCTATTAAAGCATTTTAAACAATTCCCATTGCCATTCTGTTTAAATATTTTCTCCCACTCAGTTTTGCTCATGGTTGTTTTGAGTGTTAGCAACTTCATAACAATATAGCTCCCTTCTAAAGAAACCTTGCTTCTCCAGAAATGGAACAACTTTTTCCAGGCTAAACAAAAGCTGATGTGGGCCTCTGTCTAAAGCAACCTTTCTCAGCTGGGCTAGAGCAAACCTCTGACTAAGGCCTTATCTACAGTACACAGTTTTGCTGACAAAACAATGGAGATGTACATAATACAAAAGTACTTTTGGTGGTAAAACTCTGCTGTTTGCTGACAAAATAAAACCACCTTAACAAGAGGCATAGAGCTTTTTGAGGCAAAGTTAAAGCAACGAAATGTCAGTGTAGACACTGCCATTCATTATGTCACCATAACTGGCCTCCCTCAGTATCCCAGAATGCCCGCCATGACTGCTCTGCTCACTCTTTTGAACTCGGTTGCGCTGCATCTAGCTGCACAGGCATTCACCCTTCCCCTTTCAAAAGTTTGGAAGTCTTTGACATTCCTCAGCATGAGCCTGGTCTGATGGATGTGTGTGTGTGTGGGGAGGGAGGTCGGCATCCCCCTCCCTCTGCCTCAGGCCTGGTTGCTCAGGCTGCTGTCTGAATTTAAAGAGACAGCATGCCGACACACTCTTCCCCCAACACACACATTCTCTCTCTCTCTCTCTCTCTCTCTCTCTCTCTCTCTCATACACTCCCACCCCCCCCGCCCCACACAATCTCTCACACACTTCCCCAACACGAGTTCTGTTTCTGTCTCTCCCCGCACCCCACTCCCTGTCACACATACTCTCCCTTTCCCCACCCCCCCACATACACTTCAATTGAAAAGTGGCTGGCAATCTAGTAGGATGCCCATGGAAGGATGGGATTGAGAAACCTGCATCATGTGACACTGTATCTGCCCCATGAGGCATGGGAAACCCTTCCCAAAGCACCCTGCGGCCAGTTGCACAGTGGGATAGATACCCACAGTACACTGCTCTCTCTGTTGATGAAGAGCTGCAAGTGTGGATGCGCTCTGCTGACACAAGGCGGGTAGTGTGAACATGCAACAGTGGTTTAATTAAAGGGCTTTAATTAAAGCGGCATAACTTTTGTCAACAAAACTTAGTATAGACAAGGCCTAAAATAAACTCTCCGGCTCGACTAAATCTGTCATAACTGGAGCAGGGGCATCTGGGGCAAGCTTTGTAATTCTACAACTCTGCCCCTACTAGCAGTTACTAAGCGATGGCCCACTTGTTGTCTATAGCTCACCATGCTGCCACTGGAGGCCTGTTTGAAACATGCTCTTTTATCCATGGTAAATTTTTCAGGTCTTGCTACGTGATTACTATCAATTGTGACAAAGTTCCTTCTCTACCTTGGTGGGTCCTGCGCTTATTGACGGATTTGCTCACCTCAGTGATCTTCCCCTCTGGTGGAACCCACAGTCTGGGTCAACTCCTCCTGTGTCTGATCAGGAATTGGGAGGTTTTGGGGGGAACCCAGGCCCACCCTCTACTCTGGGTTCCAGCCCAGGGCCCTGTGGATCGCAGCTGTCTATAGTGCCTTCTGTAACAGCTGCATGACAGCTACAACTTCCTGGGCTACTTCCCCATGTTCTCCTCCAAACACCTTCTTTATCCTCACCAGAGGACCTTCCTCCTGGTGTCTGATAACGCTTGTCCTCCTCAATCCTCCAGCAGTTCACTCTCAGCTCCTTGTGCCTCTTGCTCCCAGCTCCTCACACCCGAATCTCATTGACTAACTGGGAGCCTTTTAAGTAGTTCCAGCCAGCCCTTGATTGGCTTCAGGTGGCCCAATCAATGTGGCTATCTCCACTGCCTTCTGGAAAGATCTTAATTGGCCCCACGTGTGTGGATTAACCTGGAGCAACTGCCATTTGGTTACCATGGTACTAGGGATTTGTTTAGCCTGGGGCTAACATACCTGTTCCTTACTACTTTACTGTAGCTATCTGGCCTTGCCCCATCACATATCCCTCCCACCCCTTGCTCAACGTCATAGGATTGGGCAACTTGGGACGCCAGGCAGTGTGCTCGTGATAGACCATCAGCGTTGCCGTGGTGGCATCCAGCCCTGTGCCGTATGCGGAACTGGAATGGTTGGAGGGATAAGAACCACCTGGTGACCCTTGCATTCTTTTTCTTATTTCTCTGCATCCACTGGAGGGGTGCATAGTCCGTCTCAAGAGTAAATCGCCGGCCTAAGAGGTGGTAATGCAGTGTCTCCATGGCCCACTTGACAGCAAGGCATTCTCTCTTGACTACTGCATACTTCTGTTCTCTTGGGAGCAGCTTTCTGCTTAGGTAGAGGATCGGGTGTTCTTCTTCTCCAATCATTTGCAACAGAACCACCACCAACCCCACCTCGGAAGCATCTGTTTGTAAAATAAATTCCTTGGTAAAGTCCGGGGCTATGAGTATGGGGTCATTACAGAGAGCCATCCGAAGGTCTATGAATGCTCTCTCTGCTGTGTCGGTCCACTTCACCATGTCTGGACATCGGGCCTTCACCAAGTCCGTTAGAGGACTTGCCCCACTGGCGAATAAAATGTCACTAGTAGCCTACCACATCTAGGAACGCACGGACCTGCTTCTTTCGGGTCGGCCGGGGCCAGTTTTGAATCGCCTCTAGCTTATTAGTTTGGGGCTTCACTATACTCCTTCCTACAATATATCCCAGGTACTTAGCCTCTGCTAGTCCTATTGTGCATTTAGCGGGATTAGTGGTGAGGCCAGCCCGCCTTAAGGTGCATAGTACTGCCTCAACTTTCTCCAAGTGGGTTTCCCAGTCTGCCGTATGGATGACGACATCATTTAGGCATGCAGCTGCATAACTAGTATGGGGGCGCAGCAGCTTATCCATGAGGCGCTGGAATGTGGCTGGGGCCCCATGTAGCCCAAAAGGGAGGACTGTGTACTGGAATAGCCCATCCGGGGTGGAGAATGCTGTCTTTTCTTTAGCTTCTTTGATCAGGGGAATCAGCCAATACCTTTTTGTCAGATTCAGTGTAGTCAAGAATCGGGCACTATCCAGTCGGTCAACCAGTTCGTCGATGCATGGTATGGGGTATGCATCAAATTGGGATACTTCATTCAGTTGGCGAAAGTCATTACAGAATCTCATGGTACCGTCAGGTTTAGGCACTAGAACTATTGGACTGCACCACTGACTGTAGGATTCTTCAATAACGCCTAATTCTAACATTTTCTTTAATTCACCCTTGATTTCTTCTCTTTTGGCTGCTGGGATTCGGTAGGGTCTCAGTGTTACCTTGGCTCCGGGGATAGTGCGGATATGGTGATAGGTCTCAGTCGTCCGCCCCGGTTTTGTAGAAAACACATCTCGGTTGCGATTAATCATGTCGGCTGCCTCAAACTTCTGGATTGGCATCAAGTCAGGTGATATCCTCACTTGCTCGTGTAAGTTATCCTCCTGGGGAAGGGTCTCCTGGGTGACTAAGCATGCCTCTCGATCATGCCAAGGTTTTAGAAGATTGATGTGGTAAATTTGCTCTGGTTTCCTGCAGCCTGGCTGCCGCACCTTTTATAGTTTACCTCTCCCACGGCTTCAGTCACTTTGTAGGGTCCGTGCCACTGGGCCAACAGCTTGGTTTCTGCTGTGGGCACCAGGACCATTACTCGATCCCCTGGTTGGAACTGTCGAAGCTTTGCTTGGTGGTTATAATGGGTTCGTTGGGTCTCCTGTGCTTTCTCCAAGTGTTTCCGTACAATAGGTGTAACTTGGGCTATCCGATCCCTCATCTGTAGTACATGCTCGACTATGTTCCTTCTGGGATTTGGCTCCTCTTCCCAGGCTTCTCTAGCTGTATCCAATATGCCCCGGGGGTGGCGCCCATATAGTAGTTCAAACGGAGAGAAACCTGTGGAGACTTGTGGGACTTCCCGGATGGCAAACATGAAGTAAAGCAAAAGGGTATCCCAATCTTTCCCATCCTAGCTCACCACTTTCCTGATCATGGCCTTGAGGTTCCTATTGAAACTTTCCACCAGGCCGTCTGTTTGTGGGTGGTATACAGAGGTCCGTAGGGCTTGTACATGGAGCAGTGAACAGAGATCTTTCATCAATTTGGACACGAAAGGTGTCCTTTGATCAGTCAGTATTTCCTTGGGTAGCTCAACCCGGGAAAAGATCTGTACTAGCTCCTTAACTCTTGTCTTGGAAGCTGTGTTGCGTAGGGGAATGGCTTCAGGGTATCGGGTTGCATAGTCTAGTACAACCAGCACATGTTGGTGGCCCCGAGCTGTCTTCTTTAGGGGCCCAGTCAGATCCATGGCTATGCGTTTAAATGGTACGTCTATTATTCGAAGAGGTATCAAAGGGGCCCGCAAGTGTGGGCGAGGGCTATGTAACTGACACTCTAGACAAGAGGTGCAGTATTGCCTGGCATCTTCATGTACTCCTGGCCAGAAGAACCTCCGCAGGATCCTGACCTGGGTTTTCTCTACCCTTAGGTGTCCTCCAAACAAGTGACTATGGGCGAGGCTCAATATGGCGCTTTGATGTTTTTGTGGTACCAGAAGTTGATGTATCTCCTGCTCCTGCATTTGCACCACACGGTACAGGAGATCTTTCTTCACTATAAAATAGGGTCCTGGACCCCAGACCTTCCCCTCCACTGGTGTCCCATCTATCTCGGCCACCTCTTTCCTGACGTTACCATATCTAGGGTCCTCTGCCTGGTCCCGCCCGAAAGTCTCTCTCCCACGACTAACCTGCCTGAGCTCCCAGGGGCCAGCTTCTGCTTCTTCCAACAGCTCATCACCATCATGGCTGGGGCCAGCCTCCGGCTCACCTTCCATGTTGATAGTTTCTCTGATGGCTGCTCATGTCCATCTGTCTACTAGCACGATCTTCTGGCCCTGGATCCTGGTTCCCAAGGCCTTCGCGGCTTTCCTTTCTTTTTTTTGTCTTCCGGGCCTTATAGGGGGCTGAGAATAGATCCTGAGAAAACTCAGAAAACATTGGGGGTTGACATTCCCCCAACGATGAGTTGCTGCCAACAGGGTCCCCACCTCCCTCCAGCCTCTCCGGCAGGAGTAAATTATCAAACCCTGGATAGTCCCTCCCAATTACTACAGGATATGTCACCTCAATGGGGTTCCCCTGAACCTCTATCTCCACTGGGATGGTGGGGTAATGGCTCACAGCCCCATGCACGCATGTCACTGCTATGCGTTTGGCTTGTAGCAGCTGGCTACTTTTTACCAGCTTACCCGATATAAGGGTGATAGCACTCCCTGAGTCCACAAGTGCTGTAGTCTCTGCTCCATTTATCTTCACCAGCCTGGTGTAGTTATGTGGGGCTAATGCGACGCCCGCAACATGGATAAGGGAGCATGGGACCTCCCAATCCCCCAAGTTGCATTGCATAGGCTCCTCAGTGCTGGGACACTGTGCTATGTGTCCCCACTCCCCGCATGCATAACATCTATAATTGTTTCTAATCATTCCCCTATCATGTGGGTTAGGGGATTTAGTCCCAGGGTTCCCCCCACTCAGGCTAATCCCTTCCTTCTGGGGTCTCCGCTGGTTTTCGGCCCCCCTCTTCCTCCACCTAGGGCTCCCCAGGGGTTTGGCTGCCCCACCTTCCAGGGTTGGGGTTGAGTGTTTGCTACGAAAGCGGCTTTCCTTGGGTAGTCAGATCAATTCCCTGGCTATCATGTGTCTTTCTACCAGTGTGATCATCTCATCATAGGTGGACGGATCGTTCTGGCCTACCCATTTGCAGAGATCTGGTGGCAGTGCCCTCATGTACCAGTCGATGACCAGAACCTCTAGTATCTCTTCCGTACTCCGGGACTCTGTTTGCAACCACTTTTGTGTGAGATGGGTGAGGTCATACAGTTGGGACCGCGGGGTTGTGTCTTCCTGGTACCTCCACTCGTGATACCGCTGGGCCCACACTGCGGTCATTACCCCAGATCTGGCGAGGATCTCTGCTTTCTGGGGGTAGTCTGCTGCAGCCTCTTCAGGCAGATCATGGTAGGCCTTCTGGGCCTCCCCACACAGGAATGGGGCAAGGATGCCAGACCACTGATCTCGAGGCGAGGACTCCCGTAGGGCTGTCCTCTCAAAGGCCAGAAGGTATGCCTCTACATCATCCTTCCGCGTCATTTTCTGCAGCCAATGGCTGGCCTGTATGAGCCGCATCCCATCATGGCCACGGTTCAGCTCTGTAAGGGTCCTTGCCTGGTTTACCAATTCCCGCAACATAGCTCAGTCTTGAGAAGCCTGGTCCATCAGCAGGCGATTAGTCTCTTGGTGCAGCCACACTGCCTCCTGATGGGTGGCTGCCTGGACATGGGTAGCCTCCTGCTGGGCCACTGTGGCTTGTATCAGTGCCTGCACTATGTCATCCATTATGGTAAGGAAAAAAAAAAAAACCCTCTCTCTTTTTTTTTTTTTTTTTTAAATCACCCTCCTTCTTCCGCCACACTGTGCACACCAAAAATCCTACCCCTGACACCAGTTGTGACAAAGTTCCTCCTCTACCTTGATGGGTCCTGCACTTATTGGCGGATTTGCTCACCTCAGTGATCTTCCCCTCTGGTGGAACCCACAGTCTGGGTCAACTCCTCCTGTGTCTGATCAGGAGTTGGGAGGTTTAGGGGGGAATCCGGGCCCACCCTCTACTCCGGGTTCCAGCCCAGGGCCCTGTGGATCGCAGCTGTCTATAGTGCCTTCTGTAACAGCTGCATGATGGCTACAACTCCCTGGGCTACTTCCCCATGGCCTCCTCCAAACACCTTCTTTATCCTCACCAGAGGACCTTCCTCCTGGTTTCTGATAACGCTTATCCTCCTCAATCCTCCAGCAGTTCACTCTCAGCTCCTTGCACTTCTTGCTCCCAGCTCCTACACCCAAATCTCACTGACTAACTGGGAGGCTTTTAAGTAGTTTCAGCCAGCCCTTGATTGGCTTCAGGTGGCCCAATCAATGTGACTATCTCCACTGCCTTCTAGAAAGATCTTAATTGGCCTCAGGTGTCTGGATTAACCTGGAGCAACTGCCATTTGGTTACCATGGTACTAGGGATTTGTTTAGCCTGGGGCTAACATACCTGTTCCTTACTACTTTACTGTAGCCATCTGGCCTTGCCCCATCACACAATATAAAAGGGAAATAATGCCTAATCGTATTATTGTCACTCAAACTGGTTTGGTAAATAGTATGGAGAGTGGTACAAGTAGGGTGGTACGGTATGCCATACCAGTCAGATATTTATAACCAGTACACCGTACCAGAAAGACACAGGAGGAGCAGAACCTGGGGCCTCTGGGTGACCCCCACGCCAGCAGCTCCTCCAGCATGGCGGTACTTCTCTCATTCCCGCCCCTAGTCCTTCCACACAGCTGTGTCTCCTGAGTCCTTTCTGGGGTCTGTACAGCAACCCCACAGGAGGACAGGGCTAGGGGCGGTACAGCCATGCTGGAGAAGTTGCCGGCGTGGGACTGCCTTGCAGTCCAACGTTCTACTCCTTTCGCTGCTGGGGTTCCCAGGAGAGCTCTGAACTGCAGGGCTCTCCCGGGAACCATGTCGGCAAAAGGAGTAGGGAACCACAGCAGCGAAAGAAGCAGAACATGTGGCCACTAGGCAACCCCATGCCAGTAGCTTCTCCAGCGTGGCTGTACTGCCTCCAGCCCAGCCCAGCCTAGCCCTGTCCTCGAGTGGGGCTACTGTACAGACCCCAGCCAGGACTCGGGAGACACAGCTGCATGGAAGGGCTGGGGGTGGTACAGCCATGCCAGAGGAGCTGCTTGCGTGGGGTTGCCTAGTGGCCCCACATTCTGCTCCTTTTGCCACTGCAGTTCCGGAGAGCCCTGTGGTTCAGAAATCTCTGGCGCAGTGAGAGGAGGACAGAAACCACCCCCACCTTCTGGTAACGGGATGGATCATGGGGAAGGAAGGGGGAGAGCGCAGGGCTCTGGGGTGGGGGTGGAGCGGGGGGGTCATGAGTGGAGGTCACATGTGCCCAACTCCCCTTTAGCTGGTGCAGCATACTGGTAAGAAATGAATTCTGCTTGCACCACTGTGTACGGAGCACTTTTACCCATTACAGCAGTATTGCTTATTCATATTGAATGCTAGCAACATGTTAGTCATCCAAGATACACACTAATTAATAATAAGGCACTTTAACATGGGCTTGACGCAGAAATTTAATCACAAACTAGTGGAAATTGGTACTTTTTTTTTTTAAATGTCAGCCTGGGTCCTTGATTAGTTACTGTATTTCCTTCTACCTCCAGGATATTAAATAGCAAAACAGTTATCCCAGGTTGTCTAACAGAGTGAAAGGAAATAGGATTCTTCTTCAAGTGATTGCTCATGTGTATTCGACAACAGGTGTGTGTGCTTGCCACGTGCACCGGTGTCGAAAGTTTTTTCCTTAGCAGTACCTGTAGGCAGGGCCGGCGCTTCTATTTAGGCAGCCTAGGCAATCGCCTAGGGCGCCAGGATTATTGGGGGGTGGCGTTTTGCTGGAGGGGGCGGCAGGCGGCTCCGGTGGAGCTGCCGCAGTCGGGCCTGCGGACGGTCGGCTGCTCGCGCGGCTCCAGTAGACCTCTCGCAGCCACGACTGCGGCAGCTCCACCGGAGCCGCGGGACCAGCGTGCGGGGCTGCGAAATTGCCATGCGCCTAGGGCACTAAAACCCCTAGCGCCGGTCCTGCCTGTAGGGGAGCACCCCTAGTGACCCCTGGAGTGGCGCCTCCATGGCGCGGTATAAGAGACACTGCGCTCTCCCCACACCCTCAGGTCCTTCTTCCCGCCAGTGAAGGTGCTTTGGAACTGCCCTACTCCAGCTTTGCTTTAGCTCTTCCCCAGAACTCTTGTTCTTTCAGTGTATGATACCTGTAGTTAGTAGTTTGATTAGTTTAGTTAGTGTGCCCGGGCCAGGGCATGTCCCGTGCCCCGAGTTTTAAGTCGTGCGATATTTGTAGGCAACCAGTGCCAGTGAGTGGTCTGCATGCAGACTGTTTACGCTGTTTGGGTGAAACCCATCTCAACGATCGCTGCAAGGTTTGCAAGTCGTTCAAGCCTCGGACTAAAGGAGAGAAAGACATTAGGCTCTGGGACATCCTGATAGAGTCGGCTTTGACCCCGACTCCAGCGCGCCACTCTGAGTTGGCACCGAGTACCATGGTGTTGGTGCGCAGTGACCCCCCCCCAGTGCCATCTACCAGTCGGCACCGCTCTCGTCCACGAGGCACACCAAGAAGGCTCAGTAGAGGCCTTCTCTGCCACGGCACTGGAGCAAGACTTGGGGAGAGGCTAGACTCATGTTGGGCAATCCTCGGTCCCCACTGGGCTCTAGGCTTCTGACTCAGGTTGAGTGGAGTAGCCCGGCCCGTTCAGAGCAGGTTTCCCCAGATGTCCAGATGCCCTCCATGCCAGAGACCCTGCAAGCGGCCCGGGACATTATGTCCATGCCAGTACCAGGAGCACTGTCATTGTGCAGCCGCCCGCTGATTGCCCCGGCATGGTCCAGGCAGCATTGGTACGGGACCCTCATGAGCCTGGAAGTCACCCCGCCATGGCTGTTACTGACCCACCTGGACCTGCTCTTCCAGTACCAGGGCCATGTCCTCCACCCTAGTCTAGCGGCACTCCACCTCACGGCATGGCTGCTCCATGGTTAGGCCAGGAGGAAAGGACGTGCTCGGAAGGGGTTCAGCGCATCCTCTTGGAAAGCAGGTGACACTCCATGCGCTGAGCCTAATTGGCAAAGTGGTCTCAGTTTTCCCAGTGGGCAACTGAGCAGGGCGTTTCCCCCATGGCTACCCTGATCCAGCTCATTTTGGATTACCTCCTTAACATTAAAGCCCAGGACCTGGTGACCTCGTCCATCAAGGTGCACTTGGCAGACATATCGGCCATCCATCCGCCGGTGCAGGAGCACACGGTATTCTCCCATGCCATGACTGGCTGATTCCTTAAGGGACTGGATCATCTCTTCCCATACATTAGGCCCCCAGTCCTGCAGTGGGACTTGAACTTGGTGCTGGCCCGGCTGATGGGTCCCCTGTTTGAGCCGCTAGCTGTGTGCTCCTGGGCGCACCTCTTGTGGAAGGTAGCCTTCCTAGTAGCGATCACGTTGTCTAGGCGGGTCTCAGAACTCAGGGCCCTGACCTCCAAGCTCCCGAACACGGTGTTCCATAAGGATAAGGTCCAGCTCCGCCCACATTCTTCCTTCCTCCACATGGGTCAGGACATTTTCCTGCCAGTCCTCTGCCCCAGGCCCCACGTGCCAGTGAGGAGCATAAGAACATAAGAACGGCCGTACCGGGTCAGACCAAAGGTCCATCTAGCCCAGTATCTGTCTACCAACAGTGGCCAATGCCAGGTGCCCCAGAGGGAATGAAGCTAACAGGCAATGATCAAGTGATCTCTCTCCTGCCATCCATCTCCATCTTCTGATGAACAGAGGCTAGGGACACTATTCTTTACCCTTCCTGGCTAATAGCCATTTATGGACTTAACCACCATGAATTTATCCAGTTCCCTTTTAAACATTGTTATAGTCCCAGCCTTCACAACCTTCTCAGGTAAGAAGTTCCACAAGTTGACTGTGCACTGTGTGAAGAAGAACTTCCTTTTATTTGTTTTAAACCTGCTACCTATTAATTTCATTTGGTGACCCCTAGTTCTTGTATTATGGGAATAAGTAAATAACTTTTCCTTATCCACTTTCTCCACATCACTCATGATTTTATATACCTCTATCATATCCCCCCTTAGTCTCCTCCTCTTTTCCAAGCTGAAGAGGCCTAACCTCTTTAATCTTTCCTCATATGGGACCCTCTCCAAACCCCTATTCATTTTAGTTGCCCTTTTCTGAACCTTTTCTAGTGCTAGAATATCTTTTTTAAGGTGAGGAGACCACATCTGTACACAGTATTCGAGATGTGGGCGTACCATGGATTTATATAAGGGCAATGATATATTCTCAGTCTTATTCTCTATCCCCTTTTTAATGATTCCTAACATCCTGTTTGCTTTTTTGACCGCCTCCACACGCTGGATGTGAGATGGGCTCTGGCCTTTTACCTGGAATGGACTGAGCTGTTCGGGAAGTCTTCGCAGCTGTTCATTGCCTCGGCCAAATGCATTAGGGGTTGGCTGATCTCCACTCAGCGGCTCTCCAACTGGATTGCCTCGTCCATCAGTACCTGTTATGACCTGGTGGGAATTCCTCCGCTGTCAATTGTGAGGGCACACTTGACTAGGGCACAAGCCTCGTCGGCTGCCTTTTTAGCCTGTGTCCCCATTCAGGACATTTGCAGGGCTACCACATGGTCTTCAGTTCACACATTCACCTCACATTATGCAGTCGTCTCCCAGACCAGGGAAAACGCCAGGTTCGGCAGGGCTGTGCTCTGTCCCGAGAGTTTGTGAACGCCTACCCACCTCCAACAGATATAGTTTGGAATCACCTATTGGGGAATACACATGAGCAATCACTCAAAGAAGAAAAGACAGTTACCTTTTCCGTAACTGGTGTTCTTCGAGATGTGTTGCTCAGGTGTATTCCACATCCCGCCTGCTTTCCCCTCTGTCGGAGTTGTCTGGCAAGAAGGAACTGAGAGTGGGGGGAGCACGCAGCACCCCTTATATCACGCCGTGGAGGCGCCACTCCAGGAGTCACTAGGGGTGCTCCTCTACAGGTACCACTAGGGGAAAAACTTCCTACACTAGTGCATGTGGCAAGCATGCACACCTATTGTGGAACAGACATGAGCAACATCTCTCTGATGTTGATCAATATGAAAATTGAAAGGTGGATAAGGAACTGGTTAAAAGGGAGACTCCAACGGGTCATACTGAAGGGTGAACTGTCAAGCTGGAAGGAGGTTACTAGTGGAGTTCCTCAAGGATCAGTTTTGGGACCAATCTTATTTAACCTTTTTATTACCGACCTTGGCACAAAAAGCGGGAATGTGCTAATAAAGTTTGCGGATGACAAAAAGCTGGGGGGTATTGCTAGCACAGAGAAGGACCGGGATATCATACAGGAAGATCTGGATGACCTTGTAAACTGGAGCAATAGTAATAGGATGAAATTTAATAGTGAAAAGTGCAAGGTCATGCACTTAGGGATTAATAAGAATTTTAGGTATACACTGGGGACACATCAGTTGGAAGCAACAGAGGAGGAGAAGGACCTTGGAGTATTGGTTGATCACAGGATGACTATGAGCCGCAAATGTGATATGGCCGTTAAAAAAGCTAATGCAGTTTTAGGATGCATCAGGCAAGGTATTTCCAGCAAAGATAAGGAGGTGTTAGTACCATTATATAAGGCACTAGTGAGACCTCATCTGGAATACTGTGTGCAGTTCTGGTCTTCCATGTTTAAGAAGGATGAATTCAAACTGGAACAGGTTCAGAGACGGACTACTAGGATGATCCAAGGAATGGAAAACCTGCCTTATGAAAGGAGACTCAAAGAGCTTGGCTTGTTTAGCCTAGCCAAAAGAAGGCTGAGGGGGGATATGCTTGCTCTTTATAAATATATCAGAGAGATTAATATTAGGGAGGGAGAGGAATTATTTAAGCCTAGTACCAATGTAGACACAAGAACAAATGGGTATAAACTGGACACTAGGAAGTTTAGACTTGAAATTAGACGAAGGTTTCTAACCATTAGAGGAGTGAAGTTCTGGAACAGCCTTCCAAGGGGAGTAGTGGGGGCAAAAGACATATCTGGCTTTAAGACTAAGCTTGATAACTTTGTGGAAGGGATGGTATGATGGGATAGCTTAATTTTGGCAATTGATCTTTGATTATCAGCAGATAAGTATGCCCAGTGGTCTGTGATGGGATGTTGGATGGGATGGGATCTGAGTTACTGCAGAGAATTCTTTCCTGAGTGCTGGCTGGTGAGTCTTGCCCACATGCTCAGAGTTTAGCTGATCACCATATTTGGGGTCAGGAAGGAATTTTCCTCTGGGGCAGATTGGCAGAAGCCCTGGAGGTTTTTCGCCTTCCTCTGCAGCGTGGGGCATGGGTCACTTGCTGGTGGATTCTCTGCAGCTTGAGGTCTTCAAACCACAATTTGAAGACTTCAATGACTCGGACATAGGTTAGGGGCTTGTTATAGAAGTGGGTGGGTAGGGTTCTGTGGCCTGCTTTTTGCAGGAGGTCAGACTAGATGATCATATTGGTCCCTTCTGACCCTAAAGTCTATGAGTCTCGAAGAACACCAGTTACGGAAAAGGTAGCTGTCTTTTTCATTTGAACAATCTCTCTGGTCTGATTGGAACTATCACAACTATCAGCAGGCTTGACACAACTATCATGAAGTGGGTACAGTGACAGGGTTAGGCCAGATGGCTATAGGAGGAGGGGGAGGGATAGCTCAGTGGTTTGAGCATTGGTCTGCTAATCCCAAGGTTGTGAGTTCAATCCTTGAGGGGACCACTTAGGGATCTGGGGCAAAAATTGGTCCTGCTAGTGAAGGTAGGGGGCTGGACTCAATGACCTTTCAAGGTCCCTTCCAGTTCTAGGAGACAGGTAATAACTGGAGATATACCAATTACCTTTATGGAGTTCCTAGAAGTTAGAGCTGAAAAATATCTATTTTGTCATTTGAATGCACAAATCAGTGTTCTGAGTAACAATCGTGGATATCCTGTTTCTAGTCTTTGACCACTGCTGCACATTGACCAGTTGTTCACAGTGATTCCCAAATCTTCTTTCTGAGTGGCTGGTTACCTTTAAACTATGTACGAGAAGTTTAAATTATTCCTTCCACTGTGCAATACCTTGCATTTATGAACATTGAATTCTGCCTGCCATTCTACCGTCTCATATCCACATTGGGTTGCAGTCTATCTTCATTCATTCTGTATGCACCACACAGAACTGAACTACAAAGAAAAGGCTGTGCTAACATTGCAGTGTGCTTTCCGTCGCATCCTGGCATGCAGAGCAAGGGAGAAGCGCCTTAGGGAGCAGAGAGAATATACAGAGTTGATGGAGCGCCTCCAGAGAGAGGTAAGAAGTAAGTTTAATTGGAAATACAGAGAGGGCATTTAGAAGATTTGGTAACTGCACCAATATAGCAATAGGATGGACGAGTGCAGGCCTTAATTGTGTTTTGACGCACAGGGTCTAGCACTCTCGGCCATCAAGTGCACTTCTGACTGACTAATGCCTGTCCTATAGTGGCTCATTGCTGTTATCCTGACATTCATTTTTATTTTCCAAAAAAAAAATTTAATCAGTTTTGAGATAAGCTATGCACCATAATCTTCTGCTATGGAAAAAAGCTCCTAGGATTATGAGAGAGAAGATACTAGAGAACGGATTCTGCTGTTTCAAATATATTTATTTTTCTCTTTTTTTCATAACCTTGTCTCTCTGTTTTAAAGGTTCCCTGTACTATCTAGGATCATCCTCTTCCCCTCACCCCCTATCTCAGTCTGAGGTTTGCTACCCTTTCCACAAGAATTTGTAGCCTATTACTTTTTACTGTAAAGACTAAATTTTAAACTGTTGCAAGGCTCTGTAATTTTTACAATAGAAAATGGGTTAAATATGGTTGGAGGGACCATCAATGGTGAAACTGGAAAATAAAAAATGTTGACAAACTCCCATGCATTGCCTACATTCTATGATCTGTCCACATGAGTGGCAGTTCATTTTGGCATCACAAGAGTATATTGTGCAGATCTTCAATAATGATTGTGCCTCTTCTTTCCAGCATGCTTTAATCAGCATTAAATGAATTAATGTTCATACTTAAATTATCATCATTATGTTTCATTGTTAATGCCACGTGGAGATGAACGGACTAGCTCACATCTCTTAGAACTATTGTTCTCTTTTGCTTCGGCAACTGATTCCCTAGCGGACTCTTTTCTTTCTTCTTGTAAATAGTTAATAGTGTTAGTGTTTTGGGTATAGTAAGTTAATGACTTATCAGGGTCAATCCCACCCCTTTTTCCCTGAGATCGGGGCATGCCTTGGTCTCAAGGTTTAAACCGAGTAGGGCTTGCCAAAAGCCTATGCCTAGGGGTGATCCCCACATGTCATGTTTGAAGTGTATGAGAGAATCCCATCAAAAAGATCATTGAAAGATTTCCAGGTGATTTTGTCCCAGAATGAAAAAGGAGAGGGACTAGAGACTGAAACTCCTCTTGATGGAGCCAGCTCTCTGCCCACATTCAGAGCCGAGTCCATCTGAACTGGCACCTAGCATGTCTGCATCAGTGTGGAGTGCACTGGTTCAATGAGGGAGCTCCCAGCACTGAGGAAAGACTCTGGGACTAAGGGTCTTCTGCACCATCAGGACTCTCTCTGGCACCGAAGAGTTCCTCATTTGGAGAGATGCAGCACTGCTCCCAATCACCAGTGCTGCAAAAGAAGCATAGAAAGATGGATAGGAGGTGCTCACCCACACTGAAAACAGCTGAGCATGAGGGTTTGAGAGGAGTGCGACCTGCACCGGGCCACTCCAGCTCCAGGCCGTCTAGTGCGGCACCATGGACTCCGGCCTTGCTGAGGGGTCTGTTGAGCCCAGTGCCTCTGGACTCCCCTCCGAGGAAGTACCATGGAGAGACATTAGAGCTTCCCTCCATGCCAGAGACTTTCAAAGCAGCTAGGGACCTTATAGCTCTTATGGCACTGCTGTTTCTCGCCAGGTGTGAGAGGGCACTGATGCCAGACCTCTGGCACCACAAAGGCACTCGGTGCCATCTAGAGACAAGCCAGCCATGTCGTGGCACCAGTCAACTTCTCTTCAGCACCGCTCTCCAACACCATCCAGCATCGACTCGCCTGGTCGCCACGGAGCAAATCTTCACCATTGGAGGTGGAGTCTTATGCCTCAAAGATAAGTCAGCACCACTCGCGGCATCAGCACCTAAGGCCTGATGCAGGGCAGTCTCTCCCCCTTATGCCCTGACCAGCGCAGTGGCAAGCGCCTGCGCAATGGCCCTTTTGGACCCCATGAGCATTTCATCAGGCCCAGAGTTCGTATTCAAGAGGGTCATGATCAGTTGCCTCTGAAGGAAGAGCTCCTCTGCTCCCTCCTTTGACCCATGAGCATTCCTGCAGTACCAAGACTGGCACCAGACCCAGCACCGAGGTCAACAACGAGCCTGAGGAACCAGCACCGCGTCATCTTTGCAAGCCAGAAGAGCAAGAACAGTGTCCCGTAGATCCTGGATCTACCTCACCTGTGGGTTTTGGATCATTTATCCCACTTCTATTGTGCGTGGGCCCTAATTACTTCAGATCAGTGGGTGCTATGCATGATTGGATTGGGATATTCCCTTTGATTCAGTTCTCTCCCTCTTTCCCACACTCCTTCCCTATCCCTCTTCACAGACACTTAAGAGCAACTCTTAATACAGGAGATGCAGATGCTCCTGAGAATGGGAGCAGTAGGGGGGGTCCCCTGGGAGTTAAGGGGCAAAGGGCTCTACTCCTACTGTTTTCTAATTGCAAAAGCCAAAGGTGGTCTTAGACCCATCTTAGACAGCTTCATGAAGAAGCTGAGGTTCTGCATGGTCTTTCCTTCCTTGGATCCAGGGGATTGGTATGCCATCCTCAACTTGAAGGATACGTATTTTCACGTATCAATAATCCCAAATCATGGAAGGTTCCTCAGGTTCATAGTGAACCATACCTACTATCAGTTTATGGTCCTCCCCTTCTGCCTCTCAGTGGCTCCTCATGTGTTCACCAAGTGCATGGCAGTCATTGCCATTTTCCTGAGGAAACAAAGTATACAGGTGTTTCCATACCTCGATGACCAGCTGATCAAGGCACGCACCAGGGTGCAGATAGAAGAGCACGTGGACCTGATAAGGTCAACTTTTGACAGGCTAGGCCAGAGGTGGGCAAACTACGGCTCACAGGCTGTGTCCAGCCCATCAGACCTTTTAATCCGGCCCTTGAGCTCCTGCCAGGGACTGGGGTCACTGACTTGCCCCACTCTGGCACTCCAGTTGGGGAGTGGGGTTGGGGGCTTTCCCCTCTCTGTGCATGCTGTGGCTCCGCGCAACTCCTAGAAGCAGCAGCTTGTCCCCCCTCCAGCTCCTACGTATAGGGGCAGCTTGGGGGCTCCGCACGCTGCTCCTGCCCCAAGAGACACCCCCCAACTCCCATTGGCTGGGAACCGCAGCCAATGGGAGCTGCAGGGGCAGCACCTGTGGACGGGGCAGCGTGCAGAGCTGCCTGGCTGCACTTTCGCATAGGAGATGGAGAGGGGACATGCCGCTGTGTCCAGGAGCTGCTTGAGGTAAGCGCTACCCAGAGCCTCCACCCCTAACCTCCTCCACGCCCTAATCCCCTGCCCCAGCCCTGATCCCCCTCCTGCCCTCCAAACCCCTCAGTCCCAGCCCGGAGCATCTTCCTACACCCCAAATCCCTCATCTCCAGCCCCACCCCAGAGCCTGCACCCCCAGCTGGAGCCCTCACCCCACACCCTAGCCCCGTGCCCCAGCCTGGAGCCCCCACACACCCTGAACTCCTCATTTCTGGCCCCACCCCAGAGTTCACACTCCCAGCTGGAGCCATCACCCTCTCCTGGACCCCAAACCACAATTTTGTGAGCATTCTTGGCCCACTGTACAATTTTCATATCTAGATGTAGCCCTCAGGCCAAAACGTTTGCCCACCCCCGGGCTAGGCCTATTGGTAAATACACAAAAGTTGACTCTTACTCCCACTCGGAGGATAGAGTTCATATGGGCTGTGCTGGATTGAAAGCAAGCCAGAGCATTGCTCCCGGAATCTCGTTTCCAGGTTATTTTTTCCATCATAGAGGACCTCAGGCACTACTACCCTACTATCATGTCATAGAACTGCCTGAAACTTCTGTGGCACGTGACGGCATGTATGTATATGGTTCAGCAAGCAAGACTGTGGCTCAGGCCGCCTCAGTCTTGGCTGGCATTAGCATATCGCCCAAGACGAGACCACTTGGACAAAGTGGTTGCGCTTTCCTCTTTGGTAGTCGAGGCCCTCCTGTGGTGGCTCAATACATGAGAAGGAAGCCCTTGTGCAGACCATTCAAGACCTCACCCTGCTCTGGTTACAGACGGGTCAGGGGTGGGGTGGGGAAGCTGAAGACTCAAGGCCTCTGGTCCCAAGAGGAGGTCTCGCTCCACATCAGTGTCAGAGAGCTAAGAGTAGTATTCCTGGCCTGCTCGACCTTTCAAGCCTTACTGGAGGGAAAATCTTTATTGGTCATGAGGGACAATACAACAGCAATGTTTTATATAAATAGACAGGGTGGAACATGTTCCTCTCCCTTGTGTCAGGAAGCCCTCAAGGCTTCTTACCTTCCAGGATCTGAAAACGAGTTGGTGTACCATCTCAGCCGGTCCTTCTGCAACCACGAGTGGTCTATTTGCCCAGACATTGTGAACAGCATCTTCCAAAGGTGAGAAGTTCCCCACATAGACTTGTAAAAAGTGACAGAGTCCTGTGGCACCTTATAGACTAACAGAAGTATTGGAGGATAAGCTTTCGTGAGTGAATACCCACTGCATCTGATGAAGTGGGTATTCACACCCGAAAGCTTATGCTCCAATACTTCTGTTAGTCTATAAGGTGCCACAGTACTCTTTGTTGCTTTTTACAGATCCAGACTAACATGGCTACCCCTCTGATACTTGACGACACATAGACTTGTTTGCAACAAGACACAACAGGAAGTGCCTGCAGTTCTGTTCCCTCCTGAATCACAGCCGGGGCTTGATCGCAAGCACATTCCTCCTTCCCTGGAAGGACAACCTGTTTTACACGTTTTCACTCATCATTCACAAGGCTCTGCTGAAGGTCAGGAAGGAAAGGTCGCCTTTGATATTGATAGCTCCAGCCTGGCCATGTCAGCATTGGTATACTACACTCCTAAACCTGTCGGTGGAGACACCAATCAGCCTGCCCCTAGTTCCACACTTGATCACACAGGACCACAGCCATGTTCAACATCCCAACCTCAAGTCTCTCCACCTCACAGCATGGAACCTCCATGGCTAAGCCCCTTGGAGTTGGCATGCTCACGACCCGTTAGAGAGGTCCTCGGCAGCAGGAAACCATCCACTAGGGCCACATACCTGGCTAAGTGGAAAAGATTTTCCATCTGGTCAAAGCAGAAGGGGACTTCACCTTGCAGTCATCAATACCCTCCATTTTGAACTATTTGTTGCACCTAAAACAGCAAGCTGTCAGGGTCCTCCATAAAGGTTCCCTGGGCTGTGATTTTGGTGTGCCACCCCTGGGTGGCTGACCAATCAGTCTTTGCTAACCCAATTGTTGGCTGTTTTTCTCAAGAGGCTGGACAGGTTATACCCCCAAATGCGACAACCAATCCCTGCATGGGATCTCAATCTTTTACAATCAAGATTAATGAGACCCCGTTTGAGCCTCTAGCGGCTTGTTCACTGCTCTACCTATCCTGGAAAGTGGCTTTCCTGGCAGTTATCACTTCAGTCAGGAGGGTCTCTGAACTCAAGCCTTCACATCTGAACATGATGTTCTGTAAGGACAAGGTTTAAGTACAGCCTCACCCAGCCTTCCTTCTGAAGGTAGTCTCACAGTTCCACACAAACCAAGACACTTTCTTCGGTTTTCTACCTAAAGCCACATGGCAACAGCCGAGAGCGAAAACTCCATTCCCTGGACATTAGGTAGGCATTTGCCTTTTATATTGAAAGGACAAAACTGTTTTGGAAGACAACTCAGTGTTTTGTAGCAATAGCTGACAGAATGAAGGGCTGCCCGGTGTCATCCCAGAGAATCTCGTTGTGGATCACATCTCGTATTCGTGCGTGCTATGATTTGGCAAAGATACATGCACCCGCACTGACAGCACACTCCATTAGGGCTCAGATGTTTTCAGCCGCATTTCTGGCACAGGTCCCAATCTTAGAGCTGCATTTGTGAGCATTCTTGGCCCATATATACATACATATATATTTTATACTAATAACATTTTATCAAAGTATTAATTAAATGTTAACTTGCTAACTTGCTATGGTCGTCTATGTACAGCTTTAGTTTGCATTATGCTATTGTACAGCAAGTCAGATGAAGGACAAAAATCTACACTCTGTAAAGGTCAAGCATAGGAGTTTGTTACACACAGCGCTGGCGGAGTGTCACCTTGCTTATTAGGCTCAGACACACTGCCAATCAGTTGATTACAATAGAATATGTAGATTTTCCATGGATGGGGGAAAGTGACGGGGTAGGCACCCTGGGATAAGTTTTGCAGCAAGACAAGATAGCACAGTAGCCAGTGGTTAACAGGTTACATAATGTCTCCAGCCATGGTCTCAAGTTAGCAAGTTAACATTTAATTAATACTTTGATAAAATGTTATTAGTATAAAATATATATGTTGAATTCTGATTTGGGGTCCATAGGAATGGAGCAACTCCTTTGATTGTCCACCAGGTACATTCCTAAGGGTTAAAGCAAAGAAACAGTGAAAGTATATGGCAATAAAAATTGTCTCCTTTATGTCTTAAGGCAAGGGATTGGTCCCTTGGAAGGGGAGGTGGGAGGATGCCATATCTTATACTGACATGTGCCAACTTTTCATAAACTCAAGGTTGGATCTGTGGGAAGAACATCTCCCTACAGAAGAAACTATCGCAATAGGAACAGGGATTCTTTGTTCAATGCGCAACTCTGAATAAGACGCAATTATTTAGTTCTTAGCTCCAAAGCCTGGCAATTTGCTGACTAGTCTTATTTTAGCAAAACAAGATTATCTGTTTACCCCAGCTTTCTCTTAGCTGATCACTGTTTGCTAGGTCTCTGGTCTCTTGACCATACTCTGGACTTTGGGTCTGGAAAAGAGCTGGCACAATCCATAGACCAGATTGTTATATAAAATGCACATGGATTTTAACCCTTCATCAGAAACAATGCCACATTTGCAAGGGCAGTACTTCAATCAGTGAATCAGTGATGCAAGCTGCGTGACCTCCAACCCCTCTGTCTAGGGACTGCTTGGGAGTCACCTACTTGGAATCTATATGAGCAAGCACTCGAAGAAAAAAAAAGTTATATACCTTTTCAAAACTGTTGTTCTTCGAGATGTGTTGCTATGTCCATTCTAATACCCACCCACCTATCCCTCTATTGGAGTCAGCTGGCGAGAAGGAACTGAAGAGATTTTGGGGGGGTGGGTGTCGGCAGGGCCCTATAAACTGCACCATGAAGGCGTGACTCCAGGGGGCTCCAGAGCTGACCCTACAGATACCACTGGGGAAAAACCTTCCGGTGATTGCATGCGGCACTCACACACCTACTTGGAATTGACATGAGCAACATATCTCGAAGAACAACAGTTACCAAGAGGTAGGCAACCGTTTTTTATTTTTCAGTCTGCCTGCAGACTCAGACAGACTTCATGGAATTGGTTAAAGTTGGGGAATATTTTGAAGATTGTCTTCACAACCATAAGGCTAGATATTTCATTTTTAAAATGAAAGTTGAGACACTAGAGCAAAGATAACAGCTTTCCTAGAAAAGCTTGAGCTCTCTCAACTGGCAAAGTCCAACCCCTGAAGGCTTCAAACTGCTGCAAAAATAATAATCGCACTTAAAAAGGTGAGGCTTAAGGCTTCTCTCCTGGAGCTCGAGGTACATGAAAGAAATATCACGGGGGTGGCGTGAGGGGCAAATTAAGGCCCGTGAGCCACATCCGGCCCATCAGGCCTTTTCATCCAGCCCTTGAGCTCCAGCTGGGACAGCCAGAGGGGTCTCTGCACGCTGCCCCCTCCCCAAGCACCACCCGTGCAGCCAGGAATTGTGGCCAATGGGAGCTGCAGGGGTGGCACCTGTGGATGGGGCAGCGTGCAGAGCTGCATGGCCGGCTCTGTGCCTCTGCATAGGAACCAGAGGGGGGACATGCCGCTGCTTCCGAGAGCTACTTGAGGTAAGTGTCACCTGGAGCCTGTACCCCTGAGGGCCCCCCCCATTGTCCCAACCTGCCGCAGCCCTGATCCCTCTCCTGCCACCCAACCCCTCAGTCCCAGCCCGGAGCACCCTCCTGCACCCCAAACACATCAGCCCCATTCCAGAGCCTGCACCCCCAGCCGGCACCTTCCACTTCCCCCTGCCCACCTGCCCCAGCCCTTATCCCCCTCCCACCCTCTGAACCTCTTGGTCCCAGCCTGGAGCACCTTCTTTCATCCCAAACCCCTCATCCTCAGCTCCACCCCAGAGCCCACATTCCCAGCCAGAGTCCTTACACACACACCCCAGCCCCCTGCCCCAGGCCGGAGCCCCGTCCCACACCCTGAACTCATTTCTGGCCCCACCTTAGCGCCTTCACCCCCAGCCAGGGCCCTCACCCCCTCCCACACCCCAACCCCCAATTTCATGAGCATTCATGGCCCACCATCCAATTTTTATACCCAGATGTGGCCCTCAGGCTAAAAAATGTGCGCACCCCTGAAGTAGTATCTCAGCATCTCATAAATTAGATGGAAAAAAGGGACCATTATAACCATCTGATTCTAGACTGATCTGCACAACATAAGAGATAGAATTGCACTTCATGATTCATACCCTGAGCCCAGTAACTTGTGTACGTCTTCACACAGTTAACCTGTGGGACTCATTGCCAGGGGACATTGTGAAGCCAAAACTTCAAGATTCAGAAAAGAACTAGATGTATTCATGAAGGATAGGTCCATCAATGGCCATTAGTCAAGATGGTCAGGGATGCAACCCCATGCTCTGGATGTCCATAGACTGTGATTGCCAGAAGCTGGGAGTGGACACAGGGAATGGATCAGTCAGTGATTGCCTGTTCTGTTCATTCCCTCTGAAGCACCTGGCACCAGCTGCTGTCAGAAGACAGGATGCTGGGCTAGATGGACCATTGGTCTGACCCAGCAAGGCCATTCTTATGTAACTTGTGGTTGAACTGGAGCATCTCTTTTAGAAAGATGCCCAATCTAGATTTAAAGATTTCAAGTGACAGAGAATCCATCACATCCCTTCATAATCTGTTCCAGTGCTTAATTATCCTATTAAAAATGTGTGCCTTATTTTCCATTTAAATTTGTCTAGTTTCAACTTCTAGACATTGGATTTTATGTCTTTATCTGCTTAATTAAAGCTCTCTCTAACTTCAGAATTTTTCTCCTTGTATCATGCTGTCCTGTGAAAACTGTAATTGTCTCAGTGTTACTTTGTGCATCCCTGTCTATTGTATCATTCATATGTCTCTTACTGTACACCTAGACTATAAGCTCTTAGAGGAAGGCATGGTCTCTTTCTTATGTTATGATTGTGTACAACATTGCACTGCTGCTGCATTATAAAGAATCATAGAATCATAGAACTGGAAGGGATCTCGAGAAGTCATCTAATCCAGTCCCCAGCACTTGTGGCAGAACTAAGTATTATCTAGACCATTCCTGACAGGTGTTTGTCTAATCTGCTCTTAAAAATCTCCAATAATGGAGACTCCACAACCTCTCTAGGCAATTTATTCCAGTGCTTAACCACCCTGACAGTTAGGAAGTTTTTCCTAACGTCCAACCTAAATCTTCCTTGCTGCAATTTAAGCCCATTGCTTCTTGTCCTATCCTCAGAGGTAAAGAAGAACAAATTTCCTCCCTCCTCCTTGTAACAGCCTTTTACATACTTGAAAACTGTTATCATGTCCCCTCTCAGTCTTCTCTTTTCCAGACTAAACAAACCTAATTTTTTCAATCTTCCCTCATAGGTCATGTTTTCTAGACCTTTAATCATTTTTGTCACTCTTCTCTGGACTCTCTCCAATTTCTCCACATCCTTCCTGAAATATGGCACCCAGAACTTTGCATAATACTCCAATTGAGGCCTAATCAGCGCAGAGTAGAACAGAATTACTTCTCGTGTCTTGCTTACAACACACCTGCTAATACATCCCAGAATGACGTTCATTTTTTTTGCAGCAGTGTTACGCTATTGACTCATAGTTAGCATGTGGTCCACTATGACCCCCAGATCCCTTTCCGCAGTACTCCTTCCCAGGCAGTCATTTTCCATTTTTTATGTGTGCAACTGATTGTTCCTTCCTAAATGGAGCACTTTGCATTTGTCCTTATTGAATTTCATCCTATTTACTTCAGACCATGTTTCCAGTTTGTCCAGATCTTTTTGAATTGTAATCCTGTCCTCCAAAGCACTTGCAACCCCTCCCAGCTTAGTATTGTCCGCAAACTGTATAAGTGTACTCTCTATGCCATTATCAAATCATTGATGAAGATATCGAACAGAACTGATCCCTGCGGGACCCCACTTGTTAGGCCCTTCCAGCATGATTATGAACCACTGTTAACTACTCTCTGGAAATGGTTTTCCAACCTTATAGTAGCTCCATCTAGGTTTGCATTTACCTAGTTTGTTTATGAGAATGTCATGTGAGACAGTATCAAAAGCCTTACTGAGGTCAAGATGTACCACAACTACTGCTTCCCCCCATCCACAAGGCTTGTTACCCTGTTAAAGAAAGATATCAGATTGGTTTGACACAATTTCTTCTTGACAAATCCATGCTGACTTGTTTATTTATTACCTTATTATCTTCTAGATGTTTGCAAATTGATTGCTTAATTATTTGCTCCTTTATCTTTCCGGGTACAGAAGTTAAGCCGACTCATCTGTAATTCCCTGGGTTGTCCTTATTTCCCTTTCTATAGATTGGCACTATATTTGCCCTTTCCAGTCTTCTGGAATCTCTCTTGTCAAGGTTTTTTTCCCCACTTTGAACTTTAGCATCCAAAAAGTGGGGATCTGCATGATCACTTCTAAGCTTAATTCCTAGCTTAGATCTGGTACGCTGCCACCAGCCAAAAATATAGTGTTTGGCACACTTCCTGTTCCCCCAAAACCTTCCCTGGGGCACCCAAGACCCAAACCCCTTGGGTCTTAAAACAAGGAGAAATAAACCATCCCACCTCCTTCCCTCCCCCCAAGACTTTCCCCTCCCTGGGTTGCCTTGGGAAGCTATACAGATCCAAACTCCTTGGATCTTAAAACAAAGAGGAATTAACCATTCCCTTCCTTTTCCCCCCACCAATCCCTGGTGAGTTTAGACTCAAACCCTTGGATTCCAAAACAAGGAAAAATCAATCAGGTTCTTAAAAAGAAAGCTTTTAATTAAAGAAAGAAAAGGTAAAAATTTATTTCTGTAAAATCAGGATGGAAAATGCTTTACAGGTATTCAGATTCATATAGACTAGAGGGACCTCCCCCTCCAGCCTTAGATTCAAAGTTACAGCAAACAGAGGTAAAAATCCTTCCAGAAAAAGGAAAACATTTACAAGTTAAGAAAACAAACATAAGACTAATCTGCCTTACCTGGCTATACTTACAATTTTGAAACATGAAAGACTGATTCAGAAAGATTGGGAACACCGGGTGTACAGTCTGCTCCCTCTTAGCCGCAAGAGCGAACAATGAACAAAACGAACAGCACGAACAAAGACTTCCCTCCACCAAGATCTGAAAGTATCTTGTCCCCCTATTGGTCCTCTGGTCAGGTGTCAGCCAGGTTTACTGAGCTTCTTAACCCTTTACAGGTAAAAGAGACATTAACCCTTAACCATCTGTTTATGACATCTCCCATCTACCATGACTTTTCAAAGATAATTGCTAATGGCTCAGATATATCCTCACTCAGTTCCTTGAATATTCTAGGATGCATTTTCATCAGGCCCTGGTGACTTGAAGACATCTTATTTGTCCAAGTAATATTTAACTTGTTCTTTCCCTATTATAGCCTCTTCTGATCCTACCTAATTTTCACTGGCATTCACTATGTTAAACGTCCAGTCACCACCAACCATCTTGGTGAAAACCGAAACAAAGAAGTCATTAAGCACCTCTGCTATGTCCGCATTTCTGTTGTTATTATAATAATAAGTTTAATAAGTTATTATTATAACTTAATTATAATAACAATGAAGAAACCATCTTCAGCCTAGGGTTGCCAATTGTCTAATCGCACAAACCCAACATCCCTGCCAAGTCCCTTCTCCAAGGCGCCATTCCCCGCTCACTTCATCCCCTGTCCCTCCATCAGTCGCTGTCCCCCACCCTCACTCACTTTCACCGGACTGGGGCAGGCGGTTGGGTGCAGGTGTGTGTGTGGCTCTGGGCTGGGGAGTGGGGCCAAGGGGTTCAGAGTGCGGGAGGGGGCTCCAGGCTGAGCCTGGGGCAGAGGGTTGGGGTACAGGAGGGGGTGTGCAGTTTGGGCTCTGGGACAGAGTTTGGGTGCAGGAGGGGGTTCAGGGCTGGGTGCGGGAGGAGGTGCAGGATGCAGGTTCTGAGAGGGAGTTTGGGTGTAGGAGGGGGATCAGGGCTGAGGTAGGAGTGCAGGAGGGGGTAAGGGTTATGGGTTCCAGCCAGGCAGTGCTTACCTTGGGCAGCTCTCGGAAGTGGACGGCATACTTGGCTCCTAGGCTCAGGGGTGGCCAGGTGGCTCTGCACACCGCCCCCTGCCTGCAGGCACCGCCCCCACAGCTCCTATTGGGGACAGCGCTCAGAGACCCCCTGGCTGCTCTTGCACATAGGAGCTGAACATGTCAACTGCTTCTGGGAGCTGCGCGGAGCCAGAGCAGGTAGGGAGTCTGCCTTAGACTTGCTGCGCCGCCAACTGGACTTTGGCCTATTAAAATCTCCTGGATTGCCTTTAATAGTCACCAGGAGATTGAGGCCAATTCCAGGAGACTCCTGGCCAGTCTGGGAGTGTTGGCAACCCTACTTCAGCCCACTTCCCTTTTCATGGGGGTGCTTGGAGCCTCTGTTTTCTGCTGCACATGGCTGAGAGTCCCTTTGAGTTTAGAGCTGCAATGACTGTTTTATTGCAGGCCTTCACTGCGATGGTGAAGAAGGAGCAGGAAGAAGCTGAACGAGAGAGACAGAAAGAGGAAGAAAAAAAGAAGCAGCAACGAGAAATACAACAAAGGAAGAAACGGATGCTGGAGGCGGCATTTGATGGGGATGTGGAAGAGATGAAGGCTGTGCTAAAGGAAGTTAGTACTTGGCAGGGAAGAGGTTCAATAGGAACTGGAATACACATAAGAAAGGGAGGACCTCATGTCCTTTTCCGTGAGCTCTGTTCATTTCCAAATGTATTGATTTCGATCATAGTCCATTGCTGAAGGCTGTAGAAATGATTCCTTCTGAAACATGCTTTATGCAAGAGGCCCCAAGCCTCCTGGTTCCTCCCCTCAGAGACTTGTTCATTAGGTAACAAAGGACAAAACATAAATGAAGTAGGGAGCTAGTAAGGTGTTTGCCATGCATCTGGGTTGCATCATCAGAGCGGCTAACAGGGGAGTTTCAGTGGGAGTGCTGTTGGAGGAGCAGGTTTTTGTGGTTCTTGTAGTTTGTGGTGTTTGTGTGTGAGTGAGTGTGTGTGCAGGCTGCTAGGGGCTGTGTGCTGAGAGCGAGGCTGAGCCCTGAGTTGGGGGCGGGGCTTACCTGATTAGGGGTCCTATATAAGGAGCCAGGCACTCAGGCAGCGGCACAGTCGGCGGCGAACAGAGCGGCTAACAGGGGAGTTTCAGTGGGAGTTTCCAGGGGGAGGTTGCAGGGGAGAGCAAGGCAGAGGAACCGGGAAGGCAGACCAGGGAAGAGGCAGCCCTGCGCTGGTCGGTGGCCTGCGGTGCGGTGTGAGGCGTGGATTGCCAGGCACAGAGTTGCACCGCTACGATGGAGGCAGAGGCAGCAGGTGCAGACACACTGAGGATGACTGGGTGCGGCAGCTGCGGCATGTACATGGTCCTAGAAGGAGCACCTGAAAGGAGTTTCATCTGCATGAAGTGTCGTCTGATAGAGCTGCTGGAGGAAAAGGTAAGGGGACTGGAGATGCAAGTGGAAACTCTGGCTGAGTTTAGAAGGGGATTTGAGCAGATGATGGAACACAGACTTGATGAGGCACAGGGGACAAGCTCAGGCGAGCGGACAAAAGCAGGACCTAAGGATTCTGAGGAGGGACTGCTGGGTGAGGAAAGTGGACGGTGGAAGCATGTCACTAGGAGAACCAGACAAAGGATAAGACGGGCCAGCGATGGACAAATAGAACTCAGGAATAGGTTTGCTGAGTTGGGAAATGAAGATGGAACACAGCGGGCTGCTGAAGGAGTTACGGCAAGGAAGAAGAGGCAAGCAGCTAGTCCTGCAGATGGAGGGGAGCAGTCAGTGGAGGCGACATCAAGTACGAGCCCTAGGAGGATTGTGAGGTCGAATACAAATCGGGAGGAATCACGGCCAGCTGCTGTGGGGGATAGACCGGAGAATCGCATTGTCACCAGGAAAAGGCAAGTCTACGTGATTGGAGACTCTCTACTGAGAAGAGTAGACAGGCCTGTAACTAGACCGGATCGGGAGAACAGAAGAGTGTGCTGTCTGCCGGGGGCTAAGATACAGGATGTGGACTTGAGCCTGAATACGATCTTAGCGGGAGCGGGAAAAAATCCATTGATTATCCTTCATGTGGGAACGAACGATACAGCTAGTTACTCACTGGACAGTATCAAGGAGGACTATTTCAGACTGGGGAAGAGGCTTAAAGACATCGAGGCTCAGGTGATCTTCAGTGGGATTCTGCCGGTTCCTAGAGCGGGGCGACGAAGGAGGGACAAGATTATGGCGATCAACAGATGGCTCAGGGAGTGGTGTTATAAGGAGGGCTTTGGGATGTACGGTCACTGGGACGCATTTACGGATAGACGACTGTTTGCTCAGGATGGACTTCATCTCAGCAAGGAGGGAAATAGGATTCTAGGATGGAGGCTCGCCGACCTCATCAAGAGGGCTTTAAACTAGAAAGTTGGGGGAGATGGTTGGGAAATGTTCGGGAGATCTCCACGCCAGAACATAACCTGGAGAGGGAAGTAAACAAAGTGAGCGGGGATACCCTTGTGGCCCCAAGATTTGATCCAAGGAGGAATAGTGGAGTAGAAACCAGAGTAACGGGTGATGCTGGTGGCAGACAGTTTGTGCAGGACGGGGGAAAGAATGTCACTGACGCCAAACACCGAAAATTAAAAGGTTTGTACACTAATGCGAGGAGCCTAGGTAACAAGATGGAGGAACTGGAGTTACTCGTGCAGGAAGTCAAGCCGGATATTATAGGGATTACCGAAACCTGGTGGAATAGTACTCATGACTGGAGCACGGGTATTGAAGGCTATGTGCTGTTCAGAAAAGACAGGAAGAAAGGCAAAGGTGGGGGAGTAGCCTTGTACATCAATGATGAAATTAAATGTAGCGAAATAAGATGCAATGGAATGGATAACACGGAGTCCGTCTGGGCAAAAATCACGCTGGGTAAAAAAGCAACTAGAGCTTCCCCTGAGATAGTGCTTGGGGTGTGCTACAGACCGCCGGGATCGGATTGGGATATGGATAGAGACCTCTTTAATGTCTTTAATGAAGTAAACACAAAGGGGAAATGTGTGATTATGGGGGACTTCAACTTCCCGGACATAGACTGGAGGACGAGTACTTGCACGAATAATAGGGGTCGGATTTTTCTGGATGTGATAGCGGATGGATTTCTTCATCAAGTAGTTGAAGCACCTACGAGAGGGGATGCCATTCTAGACTTGGTGTTGGTGAGCAGTGAGGACCTCGTAGAAGAAATGGTGGTAGGGGACAACCTTGGTTCGAGTGATCATGAGCTGATTCAGTTCAAACTAGATGGAAGGATAAACAAATGTAGATCTGCGATTAGGGTTTTTGACTTCTCGAGGGCTAATTTTAAAGAGTTAAGGAAATTAGTTAGGGAAGTGGATTGGACGGAGGAATTAGTGGATTTAAATGTGGAGGAGGCCTGGAATTACTTTAAGTCCCAGCTGCGGAGACTGTCGGAAGCCTGCATCCCGAGAAAGGGGAAAAGAACCATGGGCAGGAGTTGCAGGCCAAACTGGATGAGCAAGCAACTCAGAGAGGGGATTAGACAAAAGCAGAAAGCTTACAGGGAGTGGAAGGAAGGCAGGATCAGTAAAGAAAGCTACCTTGCTGAGGTCAGAACATGTAGGGATAAAGTGAGGAAGGCTAAAAGCCGCATTGAACTGGAACTTGCAAAGGGAATCAAAACCAATAGTAAAAGGTTCTACAGCCACATAAATAAGAAGAAAACAAAGAAAGAAGAAGTGGGGCCGCTATACACTGAGGATGGAATGGAGGTTAAGGATAACCTAGGCATGGCCCAACATCTAAACAAGTACTTTGCCTCGGTTTTTAATAAGACTAGTGAGGAACCTTGCGATGATGGAGGGATGATAAACGGGAATGTGGATATGGAAGTGGATATTACTGCAACTGAGGTAGAGGCCGTACTTGAACAGCTTGATGGGTCGAAGTCGGAGGGCCCGGACAATCTCCACCCGAGGATATTAAAGGAACTGGTGCGTGAAATTGCGAGCCCGTTAGCGAGAATTTTTAAGCAATCGATAATCTCGGGTGTTGTGCCGTATGACTGGAGGATTGCTAATGTAGTTCCTATTTTTAAGAAAGGGAAAAAGAGTGATCCGGGTAATTATAGGCCTGTTAGCTTGACGTCTGTAGTATGTAAGGTCTTGGAAAAAATTTTAAGGGAGAAAGTAGTTAAGGACATAGAGGTCAATGGTAATTGGGACGAACTGCAACACGGATTTACTAAAGGTAGATCGTGCCAAACCAATCTGATCTCCTTCTTTGAGAAGGTGACGGATTACTTAGATAAAGGAAATGCGGTAGATATAATTTACCTAGATTTCAGTAAGGCGTTCGACACGGTTCCGCACGGGGAGCTGTTAGTTAAATTGGAAAAGCTGGGAGTGAATATGAAAGTTGTAAGGTGGATAAGGAACTGGTTAAGGGGGAGACTCCAGAGGGTCGTATTGAAAGGTGAACTGTCGGACTGGAAGGAGGTCACCAGTGGAGTCCCTCAAGGATCGGTCTTGGGACCGATCTTATTTAACCTTTTTATTACTGACCTTGGCACAAAGAGCGGGAATGTGCTAATAAAGTTCGCGGATGACACGAAGCTGGGGGGTATTGCTAACACGGAGAAGGACAGGGATACTATTCAAGAAGATCTGAACCACCTTGTAAACTGGAGTAATAGAAATAGGATGAAATACAATAGTGAAAAGTGCAAGGTCATGCATTTAGGAATTAATAATAAGAATTTTGGATATACGTTGGGGGCGCATCAGTTGGAAGCGACGGAGGAAGAGAAGGACCTTGGGGTACTGGTTGATAGCAGGATGACTATGAGTCGCCAATGTGATACGGCTGTTAAAAAAGCAAATGCGATTTTGGGATGCATCAGGCGGGGTATTTCCTGCAAGGATAAGGAGGTGTTAGTACCGTTGTATACGGCGTTGGTGAGACCCCATCTGGAATACTGTGTGCAGTTCTGGTGTCCCATGTTCAAGAAGGATGAATTCAAACTGGAACAGGTTCAGAGACGGGCTACGAGGATGATCCGAGGAATGGAAAAACTGCCTTATGAAAGGAGACTCAAAGAGCTTGGCTTGTTTAGCCTGGCCAAAAGAAGGCTGAGGGGGGATATGCTCGCCCTATATAAATATATCAAGGGGGTTAACGTTAGGGAGGGAGAGGAATTATTTAAGTTTAGTACTAATGTAGCCACGAGGACGAATGGGTATAAACTGGATATTAGGAAGTTTAGACTTGAAATTAGACGAAGGTTTCTGACCATTAGGGGAGTGAAGTTCTGGAATAGCCTTCCGAGGGAAGTAGTAGGGGCAAAAGACTTTCCTGGCTTTAAGACAAAGCTTGATAAGTATATGGAGGGGATGTTATGATAGGATTGTCAATTTCGGCAATTGATCTTGAATTACCACCAGACAGGTCTGCTCAATGGTCTGCGGGGAGATGTTGCATGCGATGGGTACTGAGTTGCTGCGGAGAACTCCTTCTTGGGTGCTGGCTGGTGACTCTTGCCCACATGCTCAGGGTTTAGCTGATCGCCATATTTGGGGTCGGGAAGGAATTTTCCTCCAGGGCGGATTGGCAGGTGCCCTGGAGGTTTTTCGCCTTCCCCTGCAGCGTGGGGCACGGGTCGCTTGCTGGTGGTGTCTCTGCAGCTTGAGGTCTTCAAACCATTTTTGAGGATTTCAATAACTCGGTCCTGGGATAGGGGTTGTATAAAATTGGATGGGTGGGGTTCTGTGGCCTGCCTTGTGCAGGAGGTCAGACTAGATGATCAGATTGGTCCCTTCTGACCTATGAGTCTATGAGTCTATGAGTCTATGCTGTGTTTGTCTCTTCCTGCCTCTAATCTCTTTCTGCCTGCTTTGATTGTGAGCTCTTTGATGCAGGGAGTATGGTTTGTGTGTATCTGGAACATACCTGAAACTTCACAATGTAAATAAACTGTATCCAAAAATCTCTCTTGGTTAATCTTTCAGCTAATACACAATTCCCGGGGTACCCAGAGCAGAAGGCATTCTTTTTGCATTCTCCATGTTTATATTCTCCATTTGTGTGTTTCTATCCAGGTGTCAGATTTGGATACTAAGAATGGTGTGGGTACCAATGAAAAAAGGAAGGCCACGCATCTCTGTAATCACATCAACATGGTGGAGTGCACTGACGCTAATGGGAACACCCCCCTTTCGGAGGCAGCAGGAGGTGGCCACCCCAGTGCTATCAAGCTGCTGATAGAAAATGGAGCCAATCCCAACTGCAAGGTACGAAATTGTGGTGGTGGAAGGAAATAGGCCACAACTGAAACGGGAACTGCCTGAGATTCAACAGAACAAGACTCACAGCAACTTGTATAAACAATGTTATGAAAGATAGCTTGGCTAGATTGTGGGGTCAGCTAATGTGCTATGTGTCTAATTGCACTTCAGTACTCAACTCATACTCCCTTACTTGCTGTAGTGGGGATAAGAGGGCAAGATTCAATCCTTAAAAGGTAATTAACCCCTAAAACAGTCCATTGGAGGTCCAGAATTGATATCCATGTGGGAGAGATCTCCAAGGTGGTAAATAGTTAGGAGGGGCTGTGTTAAATCCTCCACTAGCAGAATCCCCAGCACAGTAATCAAGTGGTTTCTTCATATGTTTGTCCACATGGATTGTAGCCTTTGTGCACATGTGTACCATGCATAGGAGACTGGACTCTTTGGGCCAACAGAGTCCGTTGGGGCCATGCCTGTGCTCTGGATGTCCTTGCCTCTCCACAACCCAAGGCCATCAAGTATGGAGGTGCCCTACTGTCCCTCAGTGCCTTCCTACCACTAATGGTAGTGAGACAAAAACAACAAGGAGTCCAGTGGCACCTTAAAGACGAACAGATTTATTTGGGAATAAGCTTTCATGGGTAACAAGCCCACTTCTTCAGATGCATGGAGTGCAAAATTACAGATGCAGACATTATTATACTGACCACCAATTGGTTTGTTACCCACGAAAGCTTGTGCCCAAATAAATCTGTTAGTCTTTAAGGTGCCACTGGCTCCTTGTTGTTTTTGTGGATACAGACTAATACAGCTGCCCCCTGGTAGTGAGACAGAATCCCTGCAGTGTCCACTTGCTTCTCTGCCAGCATTAGTGTTAAAGTTCTTAGGACCTGGCCATGCAGTGAGATAATGCATGGCAAGCTAGTACACTGTAGATTCACATCCTGGCTTCCCATATGTTAACTTGCCGTGTAGACAAGCTCTTACTATTATTAATTAATTATTTGTTAGTCTGTAAGCATCATAGTCATCTCAGTCTCAACAGTCAAAGAACAGCCAATAGCCTGACAAAAGTCCCCCTGCTGCCTCTGTGCTAACAGTTAAACATGTACCAGTGATACCCACTAAACATGTGGACTGCCCTTCCTCCAGCATCAGCCTCAATATACTAATAGCTTCAGTAACTTGTTCATTGGCACCCAGTTCATAGGTACAGTCCCTGTGGTACCATGGGATTTAGCTGTAGAGCAGATACTGGAGTCATCATTGCTAGACAGGTTGAAGGTGAGGCTGGCTAGGCCACCAGTCACCAAGACCTTTGTACTGCAGATGATAAGTGTCAGCGGTATCAACTCCATCAATACCAGAGTGGAGGGGACATCGTACACTTCAAAGTTTAGCCTCACCTTCAGAGCAGGTGTACTCCTTTTCATTCTCACAGTCAATGCGCAGTAGGGGCTCATCTCCCACTTGCTCACCCTCCCTCCCTTCTATGGGGATTACAGTGGGAATTTGGGAGGGACTCTAGGGACTGGTCTTGTGACAGGAAATGGCATGAATCTCATAGGCCCCCTGGTGTGTCTATGTAATGTTGTGCGACCAGGGCTCAACCCTCCCTGAGGGTGGAGGGGAGCCATACCGGCCTGCTACACGTAGTCGGGTCCTGCCCTATTCTTCAGGGCTGAGTGACACTGCACAGTCGCCTGGGGGCTCCAGCCTTCTGCTGCAAGGCTGAGCACCGACACACCGAGTTAGTGAGGGCTCAGGCCCTCTGCTGCAGGGCTGAGCAATAATACAAGTCAGTTAGGAGCTCGGGCCCTCTGCTGCAGGGATAAGCAACCATACAAGTCAGTTAGGGGCCCAGGCCCTCTGCTGCAGGGCTGAGCAAACACAAAGTTCAGGGGAGCTCAGGCCCTCTGCTGCAGGGCTAAGCAACCATACAAATCAGTTAGGAGCCCAGGCCCTCTGCTGCAGGGCTGAGCAATAATACAAGTCTAAAGGGGCCCAGCCCTCGGTTCGGGCAGGGCACCAAACACAGACTAATCTGAGTGGCCTCCTTAGGCCAGGGGGAGGGGGAGTCTGCCACCCTTGAGAGGGTGGCAGGGGGAACGAAGGCCCTCCCACTCCACTGCGTTCCAGCCCGGGGCCCTAATAGCGGCTGTCACTGCTAACGGTCAGTGGGGTTCCTGACGGCAACACACTGACATCGGTTCAGGTACGTCTGCAGCCTGACTGGGGTCGGCTGCCCCTGGGCTACTTCCAATTTCCCCCTCCGGGCCTACCTGGTCCATGGTGCCAGCTCCCGGGAAGTCCAGTAACATGGGCTCCTCCTGGCCGGGGCTGGGCGGTAGGTCCGGCAGCTCCTCCAGGAAGTCCGGCCAGGCTTGCTCCGGGGGTTCCTTGGGGTAACAGCAGGGACGGGGTGGCTCCGGCAGCTCCTCCTCGTAGCGGGCGCAGGGAAGCTCCAGGGGTTCCTCCCAGTAACGGGTGCGGGGAAGCTCCAGCCAGTTAGGGCAACTGCCCTGGGTCCCAGCGGCTTCCCAGTCACGAGCTCCCTCTAGCAGGTCTGCTCCCGACGGTGGCTGGATTCCAACTGAGCTCTGATGGCCGGCTTTTATACTTCTGGGTCACCGCCTGACCCTTTGAGGGGCGGGCTCGCTGCCCTGTAGCCCCACCCCCTTAGGTGTCCGACGGGGCTCGACCCTCCCTGAGGGGGAGGGGAGCCACACCACCTCGCTACAGTCTACCAGTGCAGTGTCCATATGCCTATTGACCTTGGCCTTACTGGACACCTCAGGGCATGTGATCCCATACCTGCCTCCCACCCCCCTCCCCAGAACTAGATCCCTTTCTCCCAAACTGGTCAATTCCTGTAGCCTCAGATGCTAGAGACAGGAGGAGGAGAGCGATAAAGATCAGGCAGATGAGGGAGAACAATTAATCCTATCTGAAATTTCCTCATCATAGAATCATAGAACATTAGGGTTGGAAAGGGGGTGCTCTAACGGAGCCAACTCCAGGAAACAGCCCCGAGGTCGTGGCTGCCAGACCTCAGCACTCTGCCAGTGGCACCGTGCAGAGGCTGGAGTCCCCCAGATGGATCTGATCCTGGCTGGCCATCAGGAAGGGTTCATCTGTCTTGTTAGGAGTGGTGAGCATTGTCTGTATGGTGTGTGCATTCTGTTTTGCTAATTGTTAATAGGTGGAGCTTGAGTGGGGTATTACTGTGTGGGGCTCTTTTGCTGGTGAGAGACCCCATAAACCCACAAAAGATTAAGCCCTGAGTCTACAGGTAAAGGGTGTTTCATAGATTACTGTATTAGGGTTGGAAGAGACCTCAGGAGGTCATCTAATCCAACCCCCTGCTCAAAGCAGGACCAACCGCAACTAAATCATCCCATCCAGGGCTTTGTCAAGCCAGATCTTGAAAACTTCTAAGGATGAAGATTCCACCACCTCCCTAGGTAACCCATTCCAGTGCTTCACCACCCTCCTAGTGAAATAGTGTTTCCTGATATCCAACCTAGACCTCCCCCACTGCAACTTGAGACCATTGCTCCTTGTTCTGTCATCTGCCACCACTGAGAACTGCCTAGGTCCATCCTCTTTGGAACCCCTTTTCAGGTAATTGAAGGCTGAGGTCAAATCCCCACTCCCTCTTCTCTTCTACAGACTAAATAAGCCCAGTTCCCTCAGCCTTTACTCGTAAGTCATGTGTCCCAGGCCCCTAATCATTTTCATTGCCCTCCGCTGGAATCTCTCCAACTTGTCCACATCTCTTCTGTAGTGGGAGGGACCAAAACTGGACGCCTCACCAGTGCCTCACCAGTGCTGAATAAAGGGGAATAATCACTTCCCTCGATCTGCTGGCAGGGCTCCTACTAATACAGCCCAATATGCCGTTGACCTTCTTGGCAATGAGGCATGCTGCTGACTCATATCCAGCTTCTCATCCACTATAATACCCAGATCCTTTTTTGCAGAACTGCTGCTTAGCCAGTTGGTCCCCAGGCTGTAGCAGTGCATGGGATTCTTCCGTCCTAAGTGCAGGACTCTGCACTTGTCCTTGTTGAACCTCATCAGATTTCTTTTGGCCCAATCCTCCAATTTGCCTAGGTCACTCTGGACCCTATTCCTACCCTCCAGCATATCTACAGCACCCAGATGCAAGAGGTGTTTTACTTCTTGCCATAGAAGCTGTTCATGAGAAGCATCCCTGAAGGGGGACGGGGAAGGACGGTGGGCAGGGGTCGTGGAAATAAACAGTATTGTATAGCCTGTATGGATTATTTCTAGAACTCATTTGTCCATGGTAGTGGGTTTCCATGCTGAATAGAAAGGGGTGAAACAGTATCCAAAACGGGGGATGGTCAGAGATGGAGTGAGCACTGATGAATGGAGTAGGTTGTTCAGGCCTTTGACCAAACTCTCAAAATTGTTGTTTCGACAAGAGTTGTTGGGACGCTGATGGGTGGAGCTGGTTGATGTCTTGGAAGTCTCTGCTTCTGTCGTTGTGAATCACATTGCCTCAGTTTTTATGTGTATGGGGAAGAAATGTGCACTGAGAAGGACAGTATCTACCCCCTGGTTTTTTCCACATTGCAGGTGTATATATACCCACAGTACAAAGGGTTGCCTGAGAATCCTTCAGGATGTGGAGGGTCTCATCCATCTTTGTGGCAAACAGCTTTTGGCCATCAAAGGGGAGGTCCTCCACCATGCATTGCACCTCCCTGGGGAAGTCAGATAGGTGGAGCCATGATGCTTGGCACGTGACTAGAGGAGCGTGCTGCCGTGTTTGTCATATCAAAGGATATGATGGTTTTGAATTGCTCCCTTTTGTGTCTTCTGGGATACAATCAATAAAGTCAATTAATTTAGAATAAATTGATTTGGTTGTATTTAGCCATCAATGTGACGTAATTGGCAATCCAGAATTGCAGAGTGGCTGATGAGTAGGCCTTGTGGCCAAAAAGGTCTAGTCGCTTCCATTCTTTGTTGTATGGCACAGATCTGAAATTATGTTGTTTACTGCACTGATAGACTGCGTCAACAACTAGAGAGTTTGGTGCTGAGTGAGAAAATAAAAAGTCCATCCCCTTTTTATCTGCCTTCTTACAGGTGGGTGGTATAGTTGCCTGAGTCTACCATATGTCTTTGGCTGGTTCCATCAGCACATCATTTATAGGAAGCGCTATTTTTGATGAAGATGAGATGTGTAGAACATCCAGTAATTTATGTTTTGACTGTGGGATGTCTTATAGAGGGATCTCTAGGGAATCTGAGATTCTCTTGAACAGATCCTCAAAGTGTTTGAAATCAGCAGTAGCTGTGGATGGTGGAGGCATTATGGCCTTGTTTGGGGAGGAAGAGGAAATGTTGGTTGGAGGCATCATCTCCTGTTCCAAGGCTTCCTCCTGTTCCTTAAAGCTCTTCTCAGGGGGCACTGATGGTGCTACACTGAGGCTGGTGGGGAACTCCTAATCTTTTCCCTGTAGGAACTCGGTTGCCTGGGGTATTGTCCCCTGTATGCTGCCCAGGGTCCCAATAAGGCCACTGTGTGGGGAAAAGGCATAGGTGGTGGTAGCCATAGGTGATCAGACCAGGACTGGGTGCCCATCTTGTGGATGGATTTAGTCTGCATGGGTGGGCCTAAGGGTGTAGGAGTTTGGATGGGAGAAGAGTGGTCCGAGAAAAAGGCATCCCCCTCCTCATTATCTTCCTCCTCACTAGGCGGAAAAGCCAATGGTGAAGCAGGCTGGCATGGTACTGTGCATACCAGAGAGAAATTGGTGCCGAATTGTGGCGTTGTAGGAAATGGTACGGAGTACCAGTAGTTTTGGCACCGAAGTGGTCGGTGCTGCTGTTGCTGCTACAGGTGCGGGTGTTGGTGCCCACCTCTGAGCACTCTGCACTACTAGGACAGGTGGTGGCACCACAGGCTGTGGGGAGTGCCTCAGTGCTGCGTCCAGCTTCATCAGTGCTGTAGAGGGTGGAGATGGATGGCAGGAGAGAGATCACGTGATCATTACCTGTTAAGTTCACTCCTTCTGGGGCACCTGGCATTGGCCACTGTCAGTAGACAGGATACTGGGCTAGATGGACCTTTGGTCTGACCCAGTATAGCTGTTCATATAGTTTAGGTGGAGCCCATCCTTCCTGTATAGGCTCCCCCATCCCAAAAGTTTCCCCAGTTCTTAATAAATCTAAATCCCTCCTCTCTACACCATCGTCTCATCCGCACATTGAGACCCTGCCTGCCTACCTGGCCTTGTGCGTGGAACTGAAAACATTTCCGAGAATGTAGAGGTCCTGGATTTCAGTCTCTTTCCTAGCAGCCTAAATTTGGCCTCCAGGACGTCTCTCCTACCTTTCCCTCTGTCCTTGGTATTCACATGTACCATGACCACTGACTCCTCCCCAGCACTACACGAAAGTCTATCTAGATGCCTCGAGAGATCTGCACCCTTTGCACCAGGCAGGCAAATCACCATACAGTTCTCCTGGTCATCACAAACCCAGCTATCTATGTTTCTAATGATCAAATCTCCCACTACTAACACCTGCCTTTTCCTAGTGACTGGAGTTCCCTCCCCAGGAGAGGTAACCTCAATGCGAGAGGCAACCCCAGCACCATCTGGAAGGAAGGTCCCAACTATGGGAAGGTTTCCCTCTGCTCCCGTTGACAGCTCTGCTTCCCTGGGCCTTTCATCCTCCTCAACAGTGCAGGGGCTGTCTGACCGGAGGTGTCCCAGAAAGCCTCATCATAACTCTCTGTCTCCCTTAGCTCCTCCAGTTCCGCGACCCTGGCCTCCAAAGCCCATACACGGTCTCTGAGGGCCAGGAGCTCCTTGCACTAAATGCACACATACGCCACCCGCTCACAGGGCAGGTAATCATACATGCTACACTGAGCACAATAAACAGGATAGCCCCCATTCTGCTGCTGGGCGTCTGCGTGCATTCTCTCCTACAGCTACCAAGGTTAATGATAGGGTTTTTGTTTAAATCAAGAAGTTTTAATTATAGTTTAGTTTAAAGGTTTTAAAGAACTGCAAGTGTACCTCGCCCCCTTCCCACTCCCCTTCCAAACTCCCTCTCGAAACTCCCTGTTAGTGGCCTCTGTTCACAAAGCTTCCTGGTCACTCACAGCTTTTAAAGCCCTGGCCTTCCTGATAGCCCCACCCCCTGACTAAGGCTCAGTCAATGAACAGAGGCTTCATAGGCTTCTATTAGACGACAGGAACACAGTCTAAACAGAGCATGTAGGTACAGAAAATAGGACCCCTCAGTCAGATCCCTCTTGTGGGGTGGGGAGCCCAGACCTGGGTTCTGGGCCTCCCTCCCATCTCTCCAGCCAGCTCCAAACTGAAACCTCTTCCTGCTGCCTCCCCCAGCCACACCCCCGACCCCGTCTCCAGCCTTTGTCCAGTTTCCTGGGCAGAAGGTGTCACTTGGTCCCAACCCCATCCTGGGCTCAGGTTACGAAGGGCAGTCACCATCGTTTATATGCTGGCCTTCAAGTATCATCCCTTAGTTAAGTCACCCCATTATTTCCCATCACCATCTAGTATTGGTGCAGTACCCCAGGAAAACAGAGGCATGCCCTATGTTAGCAGAAGACAGTAAACTAGTAAAACTCCAATGCAACATTACCAGATTAATACTCCCTACTCCGTCACAGGTTTGAGCCTGCATTTCCAGAAATGTTGTTCCATATTTTGGAGTTCCTCAGTTAATGCACTGCTACAGGCTGGGGACTGACTGGCTAAGCAACAGTTCTTCAAAAAAGGACTTGGGTATTACAGTGGATGAGATGCTGGATATGAGTCAGCAGTGTGCCCTTGTTGCCAAGAAGGCCAACGGCATTTTGGGCAGTATTAATAAGAATATTGTCAGCAGATTGAGGGAAGTGATTATTCCCCTCTCTTCGGCACTGGTGAGGCCACACCTGGAGTATTGCGTCCAGTTTTGGGCCCCCTACTACAGAAAGAATGTGGACAAATTGGAGAAAGTCCAGCGGAGGGCAATGAAATGATCAAGGGGCTGGGACACATGATTTATGAGGAGAGGCTGAGGGAACTGGGCTTATTTAGTCTGCAGAAGAGAAGAGTGAGGGTGGATTTGATAGCAGCCTTCAGCTACCTGAAGGGAGGTTCCGAAGAGGATGGACCTAGGCAGTTCTCAGTGGTGGCAGATGACGGAACAAGGAGCAATGGTCTCAAGTTGCAGTGGGAGAGGTCTAGGTTGTATATTAGGAAACACTATTTCACTAGGAGGGTGGTGAAGCACTGGAATGGGTTACCTAGGGAGGTGGTGGAATCTCCATCCTTAAAGGTTTCCAAGGCCCAGCTTGACAAAACCCTGGCTGGGATGATTTAGTTGTGGTTGGTTCTGCTTTGAACAGGGGGTTGGACTAGATGACCTCCTGAGGTCTCTTCCAATCGTGATATTCTGTGATTCTATAACCTGTCCATGATTTTTACTAAAAATACTCATGACTAAATTATAGCATTACCTATTAATTTCTCTTGTGCCCCTCCCATCTTCACACACTGATCAATTGCCTTTCTTTTAGTTATGTTCCAACATCTCCCTCCTGGTAGTCAGTCCTCCTACCTTCACCCCCAAATCCCTTTTCCCTTCAGAAAATAGAAATTTGGTGAAGTCAGCCCTTCTGATATTAGTGGGGTAGGAGCCTGCTACTCAGGCTATGACTGTGGATCGTTTTCCATAACTTACTTTACATAGGCATTATAAACCTATACCTAAGGCCCCAGATCCTGAAATCACTTGAAGCCAGAACCTCCACTTCCATTTAAAAAAAAAGTAAAGTTTGAAAATATGACTCAAGTGAAACCAATGCAGTACTGTTTGTCTGAGACTCCAGAAAGCCTCCAGCAGAAAGAAGACATGGCTGGCCCAACACCTGCCACCAGAGGCAACCAGGCCCCTGCTGTGCTGAAGAGGACCTTGTTGCTCTTCTGGCTCTAATGGTGGGGGGATGGAGGCAAGGGAAAAGGAAAAACTTCTTAGCTTGCCCAGGGGGCCCTGGGAGGACTGGCCTTCCACTATGAGGAGCCCCTCTGAGGGGTGCTTCACTGTACCAGGGAAATGGGACTCAGCTATTTTGAAGTTCACCATTTGCTCATAGAAAAAAAAAATTACTATTTGGTTTCAGTTTTCCAGTTCAGCAAATCTGTTACACATCAATACATACCCCTCATTGATCATCATTTTTATGTTTTCTTTTAAGAGCAAGAATGTAAATTGTGTGAATTTTTAAACTATTTAGCTTATAATGAGGAGAGGAGGTCATCATGGCTAGACATCCATTACAAGGTTATTAGTATGTTAAATCCAATCCCTAATTAGTATTCAATGGGACTCAGCTGTGGGGGGGACTCAGCTTCTGGCTCTGATGATCGTGAGTGGCCAAGAAAGGAAAGAGACCAGAGGCACTGCACATCTACTTGTGGCCTCTTTCTTTTTCTGTGTGCAGAATGAATGACTGAGCACTCAAATTTAACAAACATGATGAAGGAGATGGGGAAGAGAGGGATAAGGAAAGTGGAGAATAGTGGAGAGAAAGTGTTTAAACTCAGAAAAGAGCGACTGTGCAGCCAATGTGAGAGAAGAGATTGAGACAAACATTTTCTAGGCCAATATTGCAAGTAAGAAAAAGAGCAAGACGGATGTTTTTTCAGGTTATCAGGTATCATAAAGATGTGTCATCAAAAAGTGATGAGGAAAACTGTTCTTGACTGTGAGAAAAAAAAGAGTGATAGAGCATCATGCTGTGAAGCAACCTGCTGGCAGCTCAGGAATGGATAGGAATGATAAATGGGCAAAAGTTGAAACCTCAGATGCAGTGTGAGATCCTATTGTGGGTAGGTTGCATCCACTCCTGACAGAGACCTGAGCAGTCTGTCTCTGCCTTCCACTTTGGCAGGGCCGGCGCTTCCATTTAGGCGGCCTAGGCAATCGCCTAGGGCGCCAGGATTATTGGGGGGTGGTATTTTGCCGGTGGGGGGTGGCAGGCGGCTCCGGTGGACCTGCCATAGTCGTGCCTGCGGAGGGTCCCCTGGTCCCGCGGCTCCAGTGGAGCTGCCGCAGGCATTCCTGCGGACGGTCTGCTGCTCCTGCGGCACCGGTGGACCTCCCGCAGGCATGGCTGCAGCAGCTCCACCGGAGCCGCGGACCCACGCGCGGGGCGGCGAAATGGCCATGCACCTAGGGCGCTAAAAACACTAACGCCGGTCCTGCACTTTAGAAACACTTCTGTAGCTTGTCATGCTAATAAAGTCTCATTGGAATGAATGTAGGATCTGGAATGAATGAAGAGGCAGGAAGGAGAATGAATGAAAGGAGCAGATGTAATGAGGGAGAGGATAGAGGAAGAAGGGAATGTGTGAGGGGGAGAGGCTGTGTTATGAGGTTGGGCAGCCATTTGTTCAACACATGAGAAGAAAAAAAAAGAGGGGCAATTAGTTGCTATCTCTGCATGAGGGCCTTTGCTGACACCACATGAAAAGTGGACTCAGTGGACATGCTGAAGCCACTTCCATCATAGTTTGAGTGGGAAAGATGCATACACAGCATTTCCTGCCCAGATGAGATGGGGCTGAGACCTCCTTCCCTCTGGACAGAACTCAGCTTGTATGATGATAGCGTGATGTTCTAGAAAGGAGGGAGACCACAGCCTGCACAAAGGAGAGCAACAGTAGACCACCCGCTAGCCCAGCAGGTTGCTCTTATATGTGTGACTATGAGAGAATGAATTGTCACAAGGGTGTAAAAAATCCAAACAACCCCAAGAATCTGTAGGTAGTGGACTATCCCAGAAAATTAGAACTAGGGTGTGGTTCAGCTGGCTCTAATCAATCACAAATCGTCTCAGAAGCTGCTGGGAGTGGAAGGGATCTGAGACTTACATAAATCAGCCCCACCTCATTCTGAGGTTGGGGGAACAATTCCAGAGAGGGGAGTTTTAAAGACAGCACCAGATCATTGTCTGAGGCGCAGTAACACCTTGGAAAAGAAGGTACTGAGTTTGGGCACAGGCTGGGCTCTGCCTCCCTATGAAGACTTTGGACTTTCTAGAGAATAAAAAGGCTTTGAGTACGCAAAGGGAAACTTACAAGGAAATAGGACTGAAAGTAAATGGATGTAGATAAAATAAATACTGGTTTATTTATTTTTAAAGAATTCCTACATTCTCTGGCTTCCTCCCCCTTTTCCCGCCCAAGTCTGTAGGGTGACTAGACGTCCCGACTATCGGGATTGTCCTGTTCTTCTTCGAGTGATTGCTCATATCCATTCCAGTTAGGTGTGCGCGCCGCGCATGCACGCTCGTCGGAAGATTTTTACCCTAGCAACTCTGGTGGGTCGGCAGGTCGCCCCCTGGAGTGGCACCGGCATGGCACTGGATATATACCCCTGCCGACCCGTCCGCTCCTCAGTTCCTTCTTACCACCCGTGTCGGTCGTTGGAACAGTGGAGCACGGCTTAGCTGTCCTCCACTTCCCTAGCTTCTCTCCGTTCGTCTGATCTCTTGTTGTGAATAGTTCACTTAGTTCATAGTATATTAGTTTTATAGTTTATTGTTGTTTGTTAGTTGTTGTACATAATTTAGCGGGATTTGGGCTCTAGCCCTTCCCTGCACCCGGTGCCCGGGCCCATGCCCAGTTCACCAGGGTTTAAACCGTGCTCGGCCTGTAAAAAGCCGATGCCCACAAGCGATCCCCACGACTCTTGCTTAAAGTGCCTCGGGGAATTGCATATCTCCGACAAGTGTCGCATTTGCAAGGCCTTTAAACTGCGGACTAAAAAGGAGAGGGACTTTCGGTTAAAGACTCTCCTTATGGAGGCAGCCCTTAACCCTCCGTCCTTGGCACCGAGCGCTGACAGCGCTTCTCCGGCACCGGACCGCGCCGGCCCCGCCAAGACACCTCGGCACCGGCCTTCTCCGGTGCAGGGACCTGACCGAAGGCCTTCAACTTCTTCCACACCTTCAGTGCAGACTCACCCGGATCGCCCGGCGCCTACCCCTGCCGCGGCACCGACGACTGTGGTACCGTTGACTCCGGTCCTGATAGGGCCGTCGAGTCCGGTCCAGGAGAGCTCCCCGGTGAGACCTGTGGTCGAGCTGACGGTCCCCTCCACGCCGGAGACATTCTCCTCAGCCAGGGACCTTATTGCCATTACTGAATCGGCCCTGCCTCAACCCCCGGCACCGCTGGTTTGGGTTCTCCATTCCAGAGGCAAGCCTGCCGCTATGAGTCCTCCTTCGCTGGAGTCGACAAGCCGGCACCGATCCCGGTCCAGGTCTCGGCACCGCTCCAGGTCTTGCGGTCGGTCCCGATCCCGACGCCGCTCGCAGTCCCGGCACCACTCACCCAGGCGGCACCGGTCGTACTCGCGACGCAGATCCACCTCTTGTCCCAGTCGGTACTCCTGGTACCGCTCCGGCTCCAGGCACCGCTCCCGGCACCGAGACTCTCGCAGCCGGTCCCATCACAGACGATTGAGATCCAGGTCGACCTCCCGGCACCGCGCTGGTTGCAGGTCCCGGTCTCGGTCTCGGCACCGATATGATTCCTGGTACCGATCCCCGGCACCGAGGAGGTCTCCAATGACGGGAGCGAGGGACTCATACCAGCCTCGCTCGGCTCCTCCTTGGCCATCTCGACAGCCGTCCCTGTCCTCTCAGGCTGACAGTGTATACGCCCTGGACACCCACGTGCCTGCTGCCTTGTTCTGCAAGCCCCAGCCTCAGGATCATGGTCCGCAGCAGTGGGGATTCTGGACACCCTGGGCATACCATCAAGCCCAAGGCCCTCCCCCAGGTACACCGCGTTCGACGGCTTCAGAACACAGGGCACTGGAGGCCACGATTACCTGCCCTCCTCCTCCTGCTATGGAGGAAGGGGTGACCTAGCCAGAGGACTCCGAACTCCCCAGGGAGACGGACATGATACTTCAGGCGGAGCTTTCTTCAGACCCGCTTGTTCCAGGTCTCTCATCTTCGTCCTCCCCGGACGAGGCGGTGGCTGGAACCTCGTCGGCCAGCCCTCCTCCAGTTGACCTCAGGGCCCACCAGGACCTCCTCAGGCGGGGTTGCACAGAACATGAACTTGCAAGCCGAGGAGGTCCCGGAGGTCCAAGATCCAGTGGTGGACATACTGTCATCCGATGCCCCCACTAGAGTGGCTCTCCCATTTATCAAAACCATACAGGCCAATGCCACTACAATATGGCAGTCTCTGGCCTCTGTTCCGCCCGCTGCGCGAGGAGTAGAGCGCAAGTACATGGTGCCCTCAAAGGGCTATGAATATCTGTATGTACATCCTCCTCCTTGCTCCCTCGTCGTCCAGTCGGTTAACGAGAGGGAGCACCATGGCCAGCAGGTCCCAGTCCCTAACTCGAAGGACGCGAGGCATATGGACTTGCTTGGGCGTAAAGTTTACTCTGCGGGAGCTCTCCAGCTCCTGGTGTCCAATCAGCAAGCCCTCCTTAGCCGCTATAGCTACAACACCTGGGCGGCGGCGGACAAATTTAAGGAGCTGCTTCCGCAGGACGCATGGCAGGAGTTCTCCGCGATCCTCGATGAGGGGAAAAAGGTCACGAGAACTTCCCTCCAAGCTTCCCTGGATGCCGCGGACTCAGCCACCAGGACTCTGGCCTCTGGCGTAACCATGTGCCGTATCTCATGGCTGCAGGTCTCCGGCCTCCCCCTGGAGCTCCAGCACACGATTCAGGACCTTCCATTCAAGGGTCAAGGGCTGTTCTCGGACAAAACTGACCCTAGGCTGCAGAGCCTAAAAGACAACAGGGTCATTACGCGTTCGTTAGGGATGCATATGCCTGTAACACAGCGCAGGCCCTTCTGACCCCAACAGCACCGCCCTTACCCTCAACCCCTGCAGAAACAAGACTTCACCAGATGGCGAGGCAGAAACGGCCGCCGGAGACAATCAGGCAACCATGGGGGCCAAAACCAAAGCTCCTCCAAGCTTCCCCCCGGGCCAAAACCTTCCTTTTGAAGGTGCGCCCGAGGGTGTTGTACCAGTTTCTTTAATGGATCCGTCCCCCCCCTTTTCCAACCGACTTTCCTTCTTCCTCCCTGCATGGTCCCAGCTAACATCAGATCGTTGGGTCCTACTCACGTTGGAACTTGGATACCGTCTGCAATTTATTTCAACCCCCCCCTTCCACCCTCCTCCCTCGTCCCTCTTCAGGGACCCCTCTCACAAGCAACTCCTCCTACAGGAGGTGCAAACGCTCCTCGCCAAAGGAGCCATAGAGGAGGTACCAGAGCACGAACGGGGCAAGGGGTTTTATTCCCGCTACTTCCTGATCCTCAAGGCAAAGGGAGGTCTCAGACCAATCCTCGATCTGCGGGAACTCAACCGATACATGGTAAAGTTGAAGTTCCGTATGGTATCCCTGGGGACCATTATCCCATCCCTGGATCCTGGAGACTGGTATGCCGCCCTCGACATGCAAGATGCCTACTTCCACATAGCCATCTTTCCACCTCACAGGAGGTTCCTCCGGTTCGTGGTCAACCGGCAGCATTTTCAGTTCACGGTCCTCCCGTTCGGCCTCTCTACAGCCCTAAGGGTGTTCACCGAGTGTATGGCTGTAGTCGCCGCCCACCTTCGCCGCAGTTGGATACACGTCTTTCCGTATCTAGACGACTGGCTTATCCGCGGGACCTCCGAGATGCGAGTCCTCAGTCATGTCCGCATTGTCAAGGACCTTTTCCTACATCTAGGTCTAATGATCAATGTGGAAAAATTGACTCTAATCCCCACTCAGAGGATAGAGTTTATTGGTGCCACCTTGGACTCGACTCTTGCCAAAGCCTGCCTACCACTGCCATGGTTCCAGGCTCTCATGGCCATCATCCGGAGGCTGCAAGTGGTGCTGCTAACTTCGGTGCACACTTGCCTCGCTCTCTTGGGTCACATGGCGGCCTGCACGTTCGTAACGAACTATGCAAGACTGCGCCTATGGCCCCTCCAATCCTGGCTCAACTCGCAATACCGTCCAGCCAGGGATCCTATGGACATGGTCGTCACCATTCCCTCGACCGTGCTAGACTCCTTCCAGTGGTGGCTGGATCCCTCCATGGTGTGTGCAGGGCTCCAGTTCCACCCGCCCCAGCCCTCGGCGTTCCTGACAACGGACGCATCATCCCTCGGTTGGGGGGCTCAGCTCGGGCACCTATGCACCCAAGGCCGTTGGTCACCTCATGAACTGGACCTCCACATCAACGTCCGGGAGCTGAGAGCGGTCCGCCTCACTTGTCAGACATTCAGACAACACTTGCAGGGCCGTTGTGTATCGGTATTCACCGACAACACACCAGCCATGCACTATATAAACAGGGCAGCACGAGATCTTCACCCCTGTGCAAGGAAACCTTACAACTATGGGACTTCTGCATAGCCCATTCCATACACCTCGTCGTGTCCTTTCTCCCAGGAGTTCGGAACACGCTGGCGGATCGCCTCAGCAGATCCTTCCTGTCCCACGTATGGTCGCTTCACCGGACGTTGCTCTTTCACTCTTCCGAAAGTGGAGGTTTCCCCGGATAGACCTCTTTGCATCCCGCGGGAACAGGAAATGCCAGATGTTCTGCTCCTTTCAAGGCCTCTCACCGGGTTCAATGGCGGACGCCTTCCTTGTGCCGTGGATGACGCACCTGCTCTACGCCTTTCCACCGTTCCCACTCGTCCACAAGGTCCTACTGAAAGCACACAGGGACAAGGCCTGCTTGATCATGATAGCTCCAGCATGGCCTAGACAGCACTGGTACACCATGCTGCTAGACCTGTCCATAGCCGACCCTGTTCCCCTGCCTCTTCACCTGGACCTGATTACCCAGGACCACGGCACGCTCCGTCACCCAGACCTGCAGTCGCTCCACCTCACGGCGTGGCTCCTGCGTGGTTGACTCGCTCTGAGCTGCATTGCTCCACCCCGGTGCAGCAGGTACTCCTGGGTAGCAGGAAGCCTTCCACTAGAGCTACATATTTGGCCAAGTGGAAGCGCTTCGCGTGCTGGTGCGCAGAGCGGAACTTCCTTCCCGCCGAGCTATCCATATCTAACATCTTGGATTACCTCTGGTCACTCAAGCAACAGGGCTTGGCGGTATCATCTCTGAGGGTCCACTTGGCGGCCATCTCTACATTCCACCCAGGAGAGGATGGCCGCTCAGTGTTTTCCCATCCGATGATGTCTAGGTTCCTTAAGGGCCTAGAGCTCCTCTACCCTCAGGTATGCCACCCTGCCCCAACATGGGACCTTAACCTGGTTCTTGCCAGACTCATGTCCCCCCCGTTTGAACCGTTAGCAACTTGCTCTCTTCTCTACCTCTCCTGGAAAACCACTTTCCTGGTGGCCATCACGTCCATGAGACAGGTTTCGGAACTTCGGGCCCTCACGGTGGACCCCCCTTATACGGTGTTCCACAGAGACAAGGTGCAGTTGCGACCACATCCGGCCTTTCTTCCCAAGGGGGTATCGGCCTTCCACATTAACCAGGAGATCTTCCTCCCTGTTTTCTTCCCAAAACCGCATTCATCTCACAGGGAGCAGCAGCTACACTCCCTAGACGTTCGTAGAGCGCTTGTTTTTTATATAAAACGAACTAAGCCATTCCGCAAAACCCCCCAACTCTTTGTTGCGGTGGCTGAGCGGATCAAAGGGCTTCCTGTCTCCTCGCAGCGCATTTCCTCCTGGGTAACGTCGTGCATCCGCGCCTGTTACGACTTGGCTCACGTCCCATCGGGCCACGTGACTGCGCACTCCACCAGGGCTCAAGCTTCATCAGCTGCTTTCCTCGCGCACTTGCCCATTCATGAAATCTGCCGTGCAGCGACCTGGTCCTCGGTCCACACTTTCGCCTCCCACTATGCCCTGGTTCAGCAGTCTAGGGATGACGCAGCCTTTGGCTCCGCCGTATTGCACTCTGCAACATCTCACTCCGACCCCACCGCCTAGGTAAGGCTTGGGAATCACCTAACTGGAATGGATATGAGCAATCACTCGAAGAAGAAAAGACAGTTACTCACCTTTGTAACTGTTGTTCTTCGAGATGTGTTGCTCATATCCATTCCAAACCCGCCCTCCTTCCCCACTGTCGGAGTAGCCGGCAAGAAGGAACTGAGGAGCGGACGGGTCGGCAGGGGTATATATCCAGCGCCATGCCGGCGCCACTCCAGGGGGCGACCTGCTGACCCACCAGAGTTGCTAGGGTAAAAATCTTCCGATGAGTGTGCTCGCACGGCACGCACACCTAACTGGAATGGATATGAACAACGCATCTCGAAGAACAATAGTTACAAAGGTGAGTAACCGTCTTATTTTGAGGAGTTTGTCCCATGTCCTGACCAGAGTACGGTCGGGACGCCATTTGTCCCGATATTTTTTTTTCTTGGTCTTCAGCAGCAATTCAGCGGAGAGTCCTTCAGTCGTGGATGGTCTTCGGTGGTATTTCAGCGGCAAGTGCTTCCGTCTTCGGTGGCAAGGTTTATTGCTCGCTGCTGAAATACCGTCGAAGACTGACCGCAACTGAAGGGCTCTCTGCCGAATTGCTGCCAAACTCCTGGATGGGTGAGTGTGGGGGAAAAAAAAAAAAAAAAAAAGCTCTTCCCTGCAGTGGTCCCGATATTCCCCCCCTTAACATCTTGTCACCTTATAAGGTTGAAAGGTCACCCAGATGAGCGTGGCCCTGGCCATTACAACCCTAAGCAGGGATGGGATGATGGTGTGGAGGAGTAGGGTTGTGGCACAGAAGAGACCTCATGTGAGGGTGTCTAGGGCCCCAATTGCTTTAATCAGGCTCTGCTGGTACCCACTTCTGCAGAGGGAGAGGAAGCTTTATAGGTTGTCCTTTATGGAGGTTGGGTGGAGATGTACAGAGCATTGATGACAGCAGATTGTGTCAGACACTATTTTCCTCAAGTTTATTGTTTTTATTTGTGTAGGGAGGTTTTGGCAGGACCCCTCTTTATCGTGCTGCTTTTGGTGGTCACACGGCTGCAGTGGAGACGCTTCTTCAATATGGAGCAGACCCCAGACTTTATGCTGATGATGGCAACACGCCTGAACAAGTAGGGGCAATTTGTTCTATTTCCCTTTGCCTTACAATAACATTGTTTCTTTTTGTTTTTTGGTCTCTTATATTGTCTCCTGTCAAGGTTCCTCCTCCACTCTGAACTTTAGGGTACAGATGTGGGGACCTGCATAAACACTTCTAAGCTTAACTACCAGCTTAGATCTGGGTTTGCTGCCACCATCCAGATTCCTTCGTGTCTGAGAACACCTCTTTCTCCCCCAAATCTTCCCCTCCCTGGGTAGCCTTGAGAGGTTTTTTCACCAAGTTCCTGGTGAACACCGATCCAACCCCTTGGATCTTAACACAAGGAGAATTTAACCATCCCCCCTCCTTTCCCCCACCAATTCCTGGTGAGTCCAGATCCAATCCCCCTGGATCTTAAAACAAGGAAAAATCAATCAGGTTCTTAAAAAGAAAGCTTTTAATTAAAGAAAGAAAGGTAAAAATAATCTCTGTAAAATCAGGATAGAAATACTTTACAGGGTAATCAGATTTATACAGCCCAGAGGAACCCCTCTAGCCTTAGGTTCAAAGTTACAGCAAACAGAGGCAAAATCCTCTCAGCAAAAAGGAACATTTACAAGTTGAGAAAACAAAAATAAAACTAACACGCCTTGCCTGGCTGTTACTTACAAGTTTGAAACATGAGAGACTGGTTCAGAAAGATTTGGAGAGCCTGGATTGATGTCTGGTCCCTCTTAGTTCCAAGAGCGAACAACCCCCAAAACAAAGAGCACAAACAAAGACTTCCCCCCACCAAGATTTGAAAGTATCTTGTCCCCTTATTGGTCCTTTGGGTCAGGTGTCAGCCAGGTTTCCTGAGCTTCTTAACCCTTTACAGGTAAAAGGATTTTGGTGTCTCTGGCCATGAGGGATTTTACAGTATTGTACACAGGAGGGCTGTTCCCTTCCCTTTATAGTTACGACATCTCTGCTCCCTGAGTGAGCCTCACAAACAAGAGTGGATATTGACTGACTATGCAGGGGGCGAGGTGGCACTGACTCTACCCAGAGTGCTATAAACTGTAGGAAGTAAACCTGAAAACAGAGGTGAAAATATATCCTTTTTTCGCTAAACTTAGCTCAACTGATCTCAGGTGTTACTTGTAACAAGAGCAGGTAAAGCATTTTCAGCCAGGCATGTGACTTTGAGTTGACTTGTGTCCATTTAGTTTCAGTTTAACTGCTGTTTCATTTCTTTGAGTGATTGTGCACACAGATTCCATTCTTGGTGCACATGTGCCCTGTGCACATGCGATTGTATTCTTTTGAATAGCTGTGTCCCACGGGAATTCCCCTGCATCTTGGGAGCCCCTGCAACCACCGTATCCAAGAGTGTAAGGAGCAGGGCAGCCTGAACAGCTTTTCAGTTCCTTCTGACCACTTATGGCTTCAAGATGGAGCCCTGTGATCTCAATGACCTCCAATCTGCAAGAGATAATTTAGCTGTTGTTTTCTGATTTGCTATGTACAGTTCATTAGTTAGCATACCTGTCCTCTATTCCCTGTGGAAACTGTGTGTTGATAGGATTTATGCCCCCTGCCCCCATGCCAGCCTCTGTACATGGTTAGACACACACACACACACACACACACACACACACACACACACACACACACACACACACACACACACACACACACACACACACACACACTGCCTAAAGGCAAGGCTCCAGGATTCAAGTTCTCTTCTACCTGGGACTCAGCAAAGCTCATGATTGATGCTCAGCACCTCCCATGCTTAGGCAAAGACCATATGCCTGAGCACTACTTAATGACAGATTTTCAAAGTACACACTTTAATCCAGAGAGGGGAGACTGAAGTTACGTCTTCTGGAAGCTTTGATGCAAGCGTTGTCTGATCTAGGAACGCTGGCCAAGAAACTTCCCCATTTGTTTCAGTCCATCATAGAATCATAGAATATCGGGGTTGGGAGGGACCTCAGGAGGTCATCTAGTCCAACCCCCTGCTCAAAACAGGACCAGTCCCCAACTAAATCATCCCAGCCAGGGCTTTGACAAGCCTGACCTTAAAAACATCTAAGGAAGGAGATCCCACCATCTCCCTAGGTAACCCATTCCAGTGCTTCATCATCCTTCTAGTGAAATAGCGTTTCCTAATATCCAACCTAAACCTCCCGCACTGCAACTTGAGACCATTGCTTCTTGTTCTGTCATCTGCTACCACTGAGAACAGTCTAGATCCATCCTCTTTGGAACCCCCTTTCAGGTAGTTGAAAGCAGCTATCAAATCCCTCCTCATTCTTCTCTTCTGCAGACTAAACAATCCCAGTTCCCTCAGCCTCTCCTCATAAATTATGTGTCCTAGCCCCCTGATCATTTCATTGCCCTCCGCTGGACTCTCTCCAATTTGTCCACATCCTTTCTGTAGTGGGGGGCCCAAAACTGGACGCAATACTCCAGGTGTGGCCTCACCAGTGCCGAATAGAGGGGAATAATCACTTCCCTCAATCTGCTGACAGTATTCTTACTAATAATGCCCAGAATGCCGTTGGCCTTCTTGGCAACAAGAGCACACTGTCGACTCATATCCAGCTTCTCATCCACTGTAACCCCTGTGCAGAGGTGAAAGTAAGCCGGTATGGTCTGGTACGGTGTACCGGCAAGAACCAGTATGCCGTGCTAGCTTCTGCATCAGCTTCTGCATCCGGGATTAAAAGGGCTCTGGGCTCCCCACAGCAGCAGGGAGCTCTGAGCCCTTTAAATCCAACATGCAGCTCTGGCAGCAGGGCTGGGGCTGGGATTTAAAGGGCTCGGAGCTCCCCGCCGCTGCGGAGAGCCCAGAGCCCTTTTAATCCTTCCCACAGCTTCAGCAGCTGGGCTGGGGCTGGGATTTAAAGGGCTCGGAGCTCCCCACAGCCGTGGGAGCTCTGGGCCCTTTAAATCCTGCCTGCAGCTCCAGTGGCCAGGCTAGGGCCGGGATTTAAAGGGCTTGGAGCTCCCCGCAGCCGTGGGAGCCCCGAGCCTTTTAAATCCCAGCTGGAGCTGTGACGAGGATTTAAAGGACATGGAGCTCTGTGGCAGCTGGAGTCCCGGGCCCTTTAATTTGCTCGTAAGCCCCGGGGGCTCCAAGCCACCTCTGCAGCTGGGAGCCCTGGGTTGATTTAAAGGCCCTGGGTCTCCCATCCACAGCTGGTGTCCTAGGGCCTTTAAATCTTGAGAGGCCCCGCCTTTTCCGGTTGAGGCCACGCCTTTTCTGGATGAGGACATGCCCCCTCAGGACTCCGGCAGTACTAGTAAGTCCTGTAAGTTACTTTCACGCCTTCCCCTTTGGTCCTTTTCTGCAGAACTGCTCCCTAGCCATTTGGTCCCTAGTCTGTAGCAGTGAATGGGATTCTTCCGTCCTAACTGCAAGACTCTGCACTTGTCCATGTTGAACCTCATCAGATTTCTTTTGGCCCATTCCTCTAATTTTGTCTAGGTCCCTCTGTATCCTATCCCTACCCTCCAGCGTATCTACCACTCCTCCCAGGTTAGTGTCATCTGCAAACTTGCTGAGGGTGCGGTCCATGCCATCCTGCAGATCATTAATGAAGATATTGAACAAAATCGGCCCCAGGATTGACCCTTGGGGAACTCCACTTGATACCAGCTGCCAACTAGACATGGAGCCGTTGATCACTACCCGTTGAGCCCGACGATCTAGCTTTCTATCCACCTTATAGTCCGTTCATCCAGCCCATACTTCTTTAACTTGCTGGCAAGAATACTGTGGGAGACTGTATCAAAAGCTTTGCTAAAGTCAAGGAATAACAACACATCCACTGCTTTCCCCTCATCCACAGAGTCAGTTATCTCCTCATAGAAGGCAATTAGGTTAGTCAGGCATGACTTGCCCTTTCTGAATCCATGCTGACTGTTCCTGATCACTTTTCTCTCCTCTGAGTGCTTCAAAATGGATTCCTTGAGGACCTGCTCCATGATTTTTCCAGGGACTGAGGTGAGGCTGACTGGCCTGTAGTTCCCCGGATCCTCCTCCTTCCCTTTTTTAAAGATGGGCCGTACATTAGCCTTTTTCCAGTCATCCGGGACCTCCCCTGAACGCCATGAGTTTTCAAAGATAATGGCCAATGGCTCTGCAGTCACATCCGCCAACTCCTTTAGCACCCTTGGATGCAATGTATCCAGCCCCATGTGCTCCTGTGAGCTGTAATACTATCCCAAACACCACAGATGTTCACAAGCCCTATTCCTCTTCTGCTTCTACTTCAGCATAACACAGAGGCCCAAAGACATCCAGCACTGGGAGATGGAGTTCCTATCCAAAGCCTTGCACAGTGTGAAGGCAAATCTGGCACTGACCACTGCTGCCCAGAGCAAGCATTGTGCTGCACCAGGTACTGCTCATGCTACTTTCCCTATGATAGTAACATGCACACCAGTATAAAAAAAAGCCCAGAGCAGACCACTCCATCACTGAGGAAACTAACCCAGAACTAGTCAGCATAGAACACTATGGTGCTGAAGGCATCAGTGAAACAGAGTGCTTTAATGTCATTGATGGGGTCACCATACCCATAAGCTTCTCTGCGCGGGCAGTAAGACCAGTACTGGAGTTCCCAATGTTAGATGCTTAGGGAGGCAACGGAGAGACCAGGTCCTTCTCATATTCCAACAGCACTGGCTATACACCTGACTGAGTAGGACTCCCCAGAATACTGTGCCCCCTCTCAATATCCTCTGAGGATCATAGAATCATAGAAGATTAGAGTTGGAAGAGACCTCGGGAGGTATCTAGTCCAACCCCTGCTCAAAGCAGGACCAACCCCAACTAAATCATCCCAGCCAGGGATTTGTCAAGCCGGGCCTTAAAAACCTCTAAGGATGGAGACAAGTATCAGAGGGGTAGCCGTGTTAGTCTGGATCTGTAAAAGCAGCAAAGAGTCCTGTGGCACCTTATAGACTAACAGACGTTTTGGAGCATGAGCTTTCGTGGGTGAATACCCACTTCATCGGATAGAGGATGGAGATTCCACCACCACCCTTGGTAACCCATTCCAGCACTTCACCACCTTCCCAGTTAAATATTTTTTCCTAATATCCAACCTAGACCCCACCCCCCCACACACACACTGCAACTTGAGACCATTACTCCTTGTTCTGTCATCTGCCACCACTGAAAACAGCCTAGCTCCATGCTCTATGGAACCCCCTTGAGCACTCCTTTAGCATCTCAATCCTCCAGTGGCCCTACTGGTTGTTTAGCAGGCTTCTTGCTTCTGATGTACTTTAAAAAAATGTTGCTATTAATTTTTGAGTCTTTGGGTAGCGGTTCTTCAAATTCTTTTTTTTTTTTTTTTTTTTTGGCCTTCCTAAATATATTTTTACACTTCATTTGCCAGAGTTTAGGCTCCTTTCTATTTTCTTCACTAGGATTTAACTTCCAGTTTTTAAAGGATGCTTTTTTGTCTCTCACTGTTTTTTTTTTCACTTTGTTGTTTAGCCCTGGCTGCACTTTTTTGGTTCTTTTAATTTGGGTATACCTTTAAGTTGACCTCTATTATTGTGTATTTAAAAAGCTTCCATGCAGCTTGCAGGGATTTCACTTTTGGCACTGTACCTCTTAATTTCTGTTTAACTAACTTCCTTGTTTTTGTGTGGTCCCCCCCATGACTTGGTTCAAGCCTTTAGGTCAGATTCAAAGCTTTGGTAGAGCAGTCCTCCAGGTGATGCTCTTCTTATCTATCTCTTAGGAAGGATACTGCTTGCTCGTGATGAAGAGCGGAATCTGTACATACAATCACTTGAAAAAGGAAAGTAGTTATTTACCCTACAGCACTTGTAGTTCTTTAAGTCTATTGTCCACACAGATTCCATGATCTGCTTTCTGTCTTTGCTAACAGAAGTCCTGACCCTAGGGATCCTTACTGGCAAGGGAGCTAAGAGGTGGTTGAGGCCACCGTAGCTGTGAGGGGTTGCAACAGTGCCAAGGGTATAGGCATGGCCCCGACGGACACTGCTATTCAAAAGAATCCAATCTTACATGCATGGGGCACATGAGCACCAAAATCGGAATCCCATGCGGAGAACACATCTCGAGCTACAGTTAATGTAGGGTAAGTAACCAGTCTTTATGTGACAAAAGGATTGTGGATAGGCACTCATACATGGCAGTGATGCAGACTGTTTAATTACAGGGGTGAGATAAATCGTCCTATCAGGTTCATTCACGCAAAGAGTAAAACAATGTCAACGGGACAGCCCCTGAAGTTAAGGCTGATTATTTGGATTAAGGAAACTACACAGGGTTAGCAGTCCTATGATGTCAGTGGTGCAGATTGCCCTTTCTTTGGTCCCACTTCTCTTAGATGAAGGGTTATCTTCCCAGCCCTAATACCCATTGTTGGTGCTGCTGAGATTGGAGTTTGGAGGGTAGTTCGCAACCATTAATTTATGTATTTACAGTCACAATGGTGTTTGTGTTTGTTTCCAATAAGATTGCTTCTTTGGACAGCTTGGTTACCATTCTGCACTCCTGGGACATCAGCCTGACCGAGTTGATGCTACAGAAGATGGAGGCAGAACAGCAAAGAAGAGTCTTGTTGGAAAAGAAGCAGGAAGAAGCTGAGACTCACCGGTGAGACCTGCATCCCAGCCCTACCCAGGAAAGGGAAGATAGTTAGTTAGATATAGCAGTCACAAACACTGTCACACTGAAAGGGATTTTTACCTTTTGAATGGGTTACAGTTTGAGAACTTGGCTTTATGAGCAGAGCCAGCTCTAGGGTTTTTGCCACTCCAAGCAGCAAAAAGAAAAAAAAAAAGCCACGACCGCGATCAGCTCTACCACCGCCACTTCAATCTTCAGTGGCAATTCGGCAGCTGGTCGTTTGCTCCGAGAGGTACTGAGGGACCCACCGCTGAATTGCCGCCGAAGAGCCGGACGTGCCGCCCCTCTCCGTTGGCCACCCCAAGCACCTGCTTGCTGGGCTGGTGCCTGCAGCCAGCCCTGTTTATGAGACAAAAGGCAGAATAAGCGAAGAAAGAGGCAGAATAGTGAGATAAACAGGGATAAAAGAAGGAACCTCAAGTGGATGTCCCAGGTGTTGCCCAAGAGTTTGTCCCATTGCAGGGGGTGATGTCATTTGGTTCCTTTTCCTCCCCTTGTCTGATCAGGACATCTTTTAGAGTCAGGGAAGGTGGGGGTGTCCAGAAACTGCAGTGCTGCCATGCCCCTCCCCACCGAGAGGGACTCAGAGACTGAACTGTGTTATTCTTTCCCATAGAATGAGCGAGGAGGTGGAGCAGCTGGCTAAAGCACAGGAGAGATGTAACAAGGAGGTCAGGCCTGCTCTTTTTAGAAACTATGAAACAGCCCCCAGGGTATCATCGTTTCCCCATTTCCAGCCCTTCCCTGTAGTGGCCATACTTCTTCTCATTCTTCAGTTCCCAACTTCCTACTCAGCTGATCCCTGGAGGGATTGAGTTGGAATTGGTATGTGTTTAGTTGCTGATCTCTGGACTTACAGTTATCAGCCCTTCTAGTCTTACAGAGAGGGGCAGCACTTGCTAATTGGTGTCATTTCTGCAAGACTGGTTTGTACCTGCATAGAGAAAACACAATTCCATCTGCTCTCTCTCCAAGAGAGAGTTGATGGGATATGTTCTGTACTCCTCACAGTGCATGCCTGGGACAGATAGTCATGCTGCTCAGTTGCAGTGGCATAGAGACTGCCAGCCAGCCTTCCCTAGCTGCTGGTCAGGCCCCTTCGACCTTTTTATAGTCAGCCAACTGGTCCCAACATCTGATCCAGACCAGGGGTTTACTGTCCCTCCTGAGAACAGTAGAGTAGAATTTATCCCCTCTGTGTGACAGGAAAGTTGCAGCCCCATCTAGAGCCTAGGGACATGGAATTTAAGCCTTACTGGTGTGCCAAAGGATTCTGCTTTCCTCTCCACCTAAGACAAAGTTGTGTTGGGGGCCACCTTCATCTTTCCCATCTGTTTCTTCCTCCTTCCTCCCATGCAGCTGCAGCAGGCCTACTGTGAACTGAACAGGAGAATCACGGAGCATGACAAGTGTCAGAGAAAGCAGATGGTCAATGCAGAGCTGACCCTGCAGGTGAGGCTCCCAGGCCCTTCTGCCCCTTTCGGCCTGAGGGGAACGGACTCCACAGAGGTTCCAAGCTGCCTTTGCTCCATTGGACCTGAGGGGCAGCTAGGGGCTCTCTGCCAAATCCTTTCAGAATATTTGGGGTAGGAGGTCTGTACAGTGTGCACCCAACATTGTGTCTCATTGGAAGGTAGGGCTCATAAAATATTAGGCCAGAAGGGACCGTTACGATCATCTAGTCTGACCTGCTTAACACAGGCCATAGCAGTTCCCTGAATGAATTCCTATTTATGCGAGAGCATATCTTTTAGAAAATATCCAAACTTTGTTAGAACGTCCAGTGATGGAGATGTCATAAACCTAGTCCCAGATTTGAACCTTAGCGTCCAAAATATGGGGGTTAGCATGAAAACCTCCAAGCTTAGTTACCAGCTTGAACCTGGTAAAGCTGCCACCACCCAAAAAATTAGAGTGTTTTGGGGCACTCTGGTCCCCCCAAAAACCTTCCCTGGGGACCCCAAGACCCAAATCCCTTGAGTCTCACAACAAAGGGAAATAAACCTTTTCCCTTCCCCCCTCCAGGTGTTCCTGGAGAGATACACAGAAGCAAACTCCGTGAATATAAACAGAAGGAGTCCACCCTCTCTATTTCCAGTCCTGGAAACAGAAGCACTTCCCTCTTCACCCAGAGGGAATGCAAAGTCAGGCTAGTAAATCTAAAACACACACAGATTTCCCCCTGACTTCTTCCTCCCACCAATTCCCTGGTGAGCACAGACTCAATTCCCTGGAGTCCCCCACTAAAGAAAAAACTCCAACAGGTCTTAAAAAGAAAGCTTTATATAAAAAGAAAGAAAAAGTACATAAAAATGGTCTCTCTGTATTAATGTGACAAATACAGGGTCATTTGCTTAAAAGAATATTGAATAAACAGCCTTATTCAAAAAGAATACAATTCAAAGCACTCCAGCAACTATAGACATGTAAATACAAAAGAAAAAACCAATAACCCCTATTGTTTTTATGATCTCTGTACTCACAACTTGGAAACAGAAGATTAGAAAGCAGGAAATAGAAACCCCCTCATAGCCGAGAGAGTGCAGGCAGAAGACCAAGAACAAAGGACTCACACACAAAAAACCCTCCACCCAGATTTGAAAAAGTCTTGTTTCCTGATTGGTCCTCTGGTCAGGTGCTTCAGGTTACTTTTTTTCCAGGTGAAAGACACAGGTGTAGTAGGTGTTCGGGCCAGGAGTCTGAAAAAATGGTCACATCATTGAGGTAGGCAACTGCAAATTCTCCCAGTCCTGCTAGTAGACCATCTACCAGCCTCTGGAAGGTGGCGGGTGCATTTCGAAGGCCGAAAGGAAGGACATTAAATTCATACATCCCCGCATGGGTGACGAATGCTGACCTCTCCTTGGCAGGTTCATCTAGCGGTACTTGCCAGTACCCCTTGGTTAAGTCTATTGTAGAGATGAACTGGGCACATCCCAACTTCTTCAATAGCTCATCGGTGCGTGGCATTGGATAGTTGTCCGGACGAGTTACCGCATTTAGCTTACGGTAGTCCACGCAAAAGCGTATTTCCCCATCTGGTTTGGGTACCAGAACCACTGGAGATGCCCATGCACTAGTAGATGAGCGGATTATACCCATCTGTAGCATGTTCTGGATTTCCCATTCTATAGCAGCTTGGGCATGAGGAGACACCCAGTAGGGTGGGGTTCTAATGGGATGAGCATTACCTGTGTCAATGGAGTGGTATGCCCGTTCAGTCCGTCCTGGGGTGGCTGAGAACAATGGGGTGAAGCTAGTGCACAGCTCCTTGATTTGTCGCCGCTGCAGACGTTCCACGGTGGTTGAGAGGTTCACCTCTTCCACGCCACCGTCTTTTTTTCCGTCGTAGTAGACACCGTCAGGCCACTCAGCATCATCTCCCTGGACTGTAAACTGACAAACCTGTAAGTCTCTGGAATAGAAAGGCTTGAGAGAATTAACATGGTACCCTCTGGGCTTTAGTGAGGAATTGGGAAATGCTATGAGGTAGTTCACAGTTCCCAGGCGCTCTTGGACCGTGAATGGCCCTTCCCATGATGCTTCCATCTTATGGGCCTGTTGCGCCTTCAAGACCATAACCTGGTCTCCTACCTTGAAGGAACGTTCTCTGGCATGTCTGTTATACCAGGCCTTTTGCTCTTTTTGAGCATCCTTTAGGTTCTCTTTAGCAAGGGCTAAGGAGTGTCGGAGGGTGCTTTGTAGGTTGCTTACAAAGTCCAGAATGTTAGTTCCTGGAGAAGGCGTAAACCCCTCCCATTGCTGCTTTACCAACTGTAATGGCCCCTTAACCTCGTGACCATACACAAGTTTAAACGGTGAAACCCTAAACTGGGATGTGGTACAGCCCTGTAGGCAAACAGCAACTGCTGCAACACTAGGTCCCAATTATTGGAGTATTCGCTGACGAATTTACGTATTATGGCCCCCAAAGTTCCATTAAACCTTTCCACCAGGCCATTGGTTTGATAGTGATACGGGGTGGCAACCAAGTGGTTCACCCCATGAGTTTCCCACAGTTTTTGCATGGTCCCTGCCAGGAAATTAGATCCTGAATCTGTAAGGATGTCGGAGGGCCAACCTACCCTGGCAAAAATGTCTGTTAGGGCCAGGCACACAGTGTTAGCCTTGGTGTTGCCTAGAGCTACTGCTTCCGGCCATCGGGTAGCAAAGTCCACGAAAGTCAGTACGTACTGCTTTCCTCTGGGTGTCTTTTTTGGGAAAGGACCCAGAATATCCACAGCTACTCACTGAAATGGGACCTCAATTATGGGGAGTGGCTGGAGAGGGGCCTTGACCTGGTCTTGAGGCTTTCCCACTCTTTGGCATACCTCACAAGACCGGACATACTTGGCAACTTCCTTGCCCATCCCCTCCCAGTGGAAGGACTTCCCCAACCGGTCCTTGGTTCTGTTCACCCCAGCATGGCCACTGGGATGATCATGGGCTAAGCTTAAGAGCTTCCCCCGGTACTTAGTTGGAACCACCAACTGTTTTTGCGGCTGCCATTCTTCCCGGTGTCCACCAGAAAGAATCTCCTTGTATAAAAGTTCTTGGTCTATAACAAACCGGGATCGATTAGAAGAGCTGAGAGGCGGTGGGGTGCTCCGTGCCGCCGCCCAAGCTTTTTGAAGGCTGTCATCTGCTTCCTGCTCAGTCTGGAACTGTTCCCTTGAGGCTGGGGTTACCAGTTCTTCCTCAGACTGTGGACTTGGGCTTGGTCCCTCCGGAAGCGATGTAGGTGATGGGGTTGTTTCCGTTGCTGGTGAACCGCTCTCCGCTGGTGCACCTGAGGGTATTTCAGGCTCTGGCTGAGCCTTTTGGGTATGGCTGTCTGTTGCTTCTGCCAGTTCTGGCTTGCTGGCGCCCACTGGCGTTGAGTTTGAAGATGTGGTTGCAATTGCTGGTGCTGGTTGCTGTTCCAGTTCCGGGCCTGGGACTGGAGGTGCTGTGGCTGTTTCAGTGGTTGGCATGGAATCCGGGTCCACTACCTCTGTCTGGGTCTCTGGTAACACAGACGGGGCGCCTGTGGACGGCTCAGGAACAGGAATTGGTCTGGAAGCTTGCCTGGTTTGGCTACGTGTAACCATTCCCACTCTCTTGGCCCGCTTCACCTGGTTGGCCAAGTCTTCCCCCAGTAGCATGGGGATAGGATAATTGTCATAAACTGCAAAAGTCCACCTTCCTGACCAGCCTTTGTACTGGACAGGCAGTTCAGCTGTAGGTAAGTCTACAGCTTGTGACATGAAGGGGTAAATTGTCACTTGGGCCTTTGGGTTGATGAATTTGGGGTCTACGAAAGATTGGTGGATAGCTGACACTTGTGCCCCCGTGTCTCTCCACGCAGTAACCTTCTTTCTGCCCACTCTCAAATTTTCCCTTCGCTCCAAAGGTATTTGAGAGGCATCTGGGCCTGGGGATCTTTGGTGTGATGGTGGTGTAATGAATTGCACTCAGATGGCGTTCTTTGGACAGTTGGCCTTGATATGTCCCAGTTCATTACACTTAAATCATCTTCCATCTGATGGGTCACTGGGTTGAGATGAGTTACTGGAGACTGGTGAGGTGGAAGAATAGTGTGTCTGTGGCTTTACTTGGGTTGTAGGTGGTGTTTTTGGCTGCTCTCAGTTGTAGGGTTTATGGTCGGTGTGGCCCCTGGGATATTCGTTCCCCTTGACAGTAGCTTTCTTGCTTTCTGCCACTTCCATCCATCTGGCTCCAATCTCCCCCGCCTCGGTGAGATTTTTGGGTTTTTCATCTTGTATGTACCGTGTTATGTTTTCAGGAACACCATCCAAGAACTGCTCCATTTGTATGAGGAGGTGCAGTTTGTCCAAGGATTTAACATTGTGTCCTGATATCCAGGCCTCATAATTTTTCCGAACGTAGTAGGCGTGTTTGGGAAGTGACACATCTGGTTTCCACTTTTGGGTTCTGAAACACCGACGGGCATGATCTGGGGAGATCCCCATTCTGTATCTGGCCTTGGTTTGAAAAAGTTTATAGTCGTTCATGTTCTCCTTAGGCATTTCAGCTGCCACCTCTGCTAAAGGTCCACTGAGCTGTGGCCTCAATTCTACCATGTACTGGTCTTCAGGGATGCAGTACCCAAGACAGGCTCTTTCAAAATTTTCCAAGAAGGCCTCGGTGTCATCACCTGCCTTGTAGGTGGGAAATTTCCTGTGCTGTGGAACAATCATTGGCGCAGGGTTGTTAGGGTTGGCTGTGTTTTGCTTAGCCTTTTCTAATTTCATGGCCTGTTGGTGGGCTTCCCTCTGGAGTTCCAGCTGTTTTTGGTGGTCTGCATCTTTGGCTGCTTGCTCTCTTTTGTAGGCTGCCTCTCTTTCTCTTTCTCTCAGCTCCATCTCTTGTAGTCTTTTTTCCAGTTTTCGCCTGTGTTCAGCTTTTTTGATTTGTTCTTCAGCCTCCATTTTTGTCTTGGTAGGCATGGTTCCTGTTTTCTTGTGTTGGGGTTCCCTCTGGTGTTTATTGTCTGAACTGCAGGCTCTGTTGCCTCCTGGCGTCTGCCTAGCAACAGTGCCTATTTTCCTTTCTTCCTCTAGCTAATATTTTAAATGTAAAGTAAACCAGAAAAACCACTTTATTTGCATGTGTATAGTGCTGGTATTTGCCTCCTAATGGGAGTGCTATTGTCTGACAAAAGACCTGTAATAGTTACTTAATGGTTGCTTGCTTAATATGCAAGCCAGAACTGCCAGAGAGAGCAGAGAAAAAAAAATTCTCTCTGGTTCCTTTTAAAACCAAACTGTTTCTGCTTAAAATCCCCTAGCAGAGAAAAGAAAAATATAATATTCCTACTGGCTTCTGGATTCTATCTCACCACTGCCACTCATGTCATAAACCTAGTCCCAGATTTGAACCTTAGCGTCCAAAATATGGGGGTTAGCATGAAAGCCTCCAAGCTTAGTTACCAGCTTGGACCTGGTAAAACTGCCACCACCCAAAAAATTAGAGTGTTTTGGGGCACTCTGGTCCCCCCAAAAGCCTTCCCTGGGGACCCCAAGACCCAAATCCCTTGAGTCTCACAACAAAGGGAAATAAACCTTTTCCCTTCCCCCCTCCAGGTGTTCCTGGAGAGATACACAGAAGCAAACTCCGTAAATCTAAACAGAGGGAGTCCACCCTCTCTATTTCCAGTCCTGGAAACACAAGCACTTCCCTCTTCACCCAGAGGGAATGCAAAGTCAGGCTAGTAAATCTAACACACACAGATTTCCCCCTGACTTCTTCCTCCCACCAATTCCCTGGTGAGCACAGACTCAATTCCCTGGAGTCCCCCACTAAAGAAAAAACTCCAACAGGTCTTTAAAAAAAAGCTTTATATATAAAAAAAAGAAAAAGTACATAAAAATGGTCTCTCTGTATTAAGGTGACAAATACAGGGTCTTTTGCTTAAAAGAATATTAAATAAACAGCCTTATTCAAAAAGAATACAATTCAAAGCACTCCAGCAACTATAGACATGTAAATACAAAAGAAAAAACCAATAACCCCTATTGTTTTTATGATCTCTGTACTCACAACTTGGAAACAAAAGATTAGAAAGCAGGAAATAAAAACCCCCTCATAGCCAAGAAAGTGCAGGCAGAAAACCAAGAACAAAGGACTCACACACAAAAAACCCTCCACCCAGATTTGAAAAAGTATTGTTTCCTGATTGGTCCTCTGGTCAGGTGCTTCAGGTTACTTTTTTCCAGGTGAAAAACACATTAACCCTTAGCTATTTGTTTATAACAGGAGATATCACAGTTCCAGGGTTAGCGGCACCTCTGGCTTGGTCTGCTCAAAGGCACCGCTTTAAGTCTCAGACCTCCAGCCACCACCTCTCTATGGGCAGGGACCCATGTCCCTCTCCCTCCAGACTAGGTATTTAGGCTTGCAGTCCTCCTTCCAATTCGCTGTGCTTATCCCAGCAGGTCTTCTGTTCTGCTCTCTCCCAGTGGCTATGATGGCTGTTTCACAAAGCAGAATATATAGAGTATATTTAGGACAAAAGCATTACAGAGTACATATAATTTAAAAAATTGTCTACATGCATGCTAAACTTACCAGGTGACACTCATCATCCACATGGAGACCCTGGTAGGTTTCCAGTTCTTCAAACCCAACAGCAGGGTTTTTCCCTCTCACTTAGTCTTCTGTTAATTTGAGGATCAAATGACGGTCACTCAATCAGTTCAGGCTGAGCCTTTGTATCAAAAACCCTGTCTTTGTCATCTGGATCCTTGAACATGGTCTGAATCAGTATGTGAAATGCCCCCCCCCCCCCACACACACACACGAGTGGTAATTATCTGGAACTGGAGTTAGCTCTATAATCCTTCCCCATGGAGCTAGATTACAATCCTATCTGAAAATGATACATAACGTTTATAGATACAAAAGCTTTGGGATATTTACTGTACTCCTTGTCAAGCTGTCCTGCAGTGGCTCAAGAGCCTGACTACCAACCTCAAGGCAGACTGTTAAAAAAAAACAGGCACAAACCCCAAACTGGTTGAGAGTTCTATGGTTAGATTTCACCAACCAGTTATCAAGTGTATACTCCCTAGGCACTATAAAATTCTTAACATGGAGTCACAGACAGTCTCCTGAGGTGCTTCCTGTCTCGCCACCCAGGGAAGCTTGCCATTGTGATAGATGGCCCTTACACCACGAATAACAGCAATATTCCGGTTATGCCCAGTCCTGAACTGCATGTTAGAGCTCACACCAAAGACAACGCTTGCAGCCAATCCTGTACTAAATTACCTAAAGATTTACTAAATAGGAAAAGGAGACAAGAGTTTTTTACAAAGTTGAAGCAGATAATGACTTACCATCTTAACTTTCAAAAAGTAATAGAAGCTTCTATAATAAGCAAGGTCTGTATGACCTTTAGGGCTAACCCAGGATAAGCACTGGGGATCTTTTGTTTATTCTAGTAATCCTTGTTCCCCCCCGAGTCCAAGCAATATAAAGATACAGTTCCTGCTTTTTCCGGGGTTTTATTCACTGCTTCACTTCTGCTTTGAGCTGCCAACTCAGCTGATGGGAGCAATTCACTTGCAAGAATCATCTTCTCAGAGGTGGGAAGAGTAAACAACAAAGTCTTTCTTTTGTCCTCTTTAATCTTCCAGGCTGGTCTGTGGGGTGTCAGTGGGCCTTCCTTATTGGGCAGGCCATAACATCTTTTGTTGGAGACCAGCATTTCACACTAATTAATGTCTCTCTCCTGTCTGGTAATTTACAAAGGCTTACAATGCAATGTAAATATTACCTTACAATATGGGACACAGATGTTTTAAGTGAGATTAATGCATACAGCAGCTCACAAGCATTCAATAAACTCTGAACACATTCTTATAATTGTAATATCTGTTTAACAATACTAACACACAAGTGAGCCAGACTGATTTTTAGCTCTATGTTTGTCAGTGTTCAACTGAGGCATGGATATCTTGGCCTGAAATGGCACCAGATCTGCCACTGTCACACCCTGTCACACCCATAGTACCTGTTATAATCTTTTGAAGGTTCTACACATCCGAGATCACACATCCGACACTGGAGAATTCACCACAATGCTTGATAAATTATTCCAACGGTTAATTACTCCATTGTTAAAATTTTGAGCCTTGTTTCTAGTCTGAATTTGTCTAATTTAATCTTGAAATCATCAGATCTTTGTTTGCTAGACAGAAGAACCCTTAAAATCATAGAAGATTAGGGTTGGAAGAGACTTCACGAGGTCATCTAGTCCAACCCCCTGCTCAAAGCAGGACCAACTGCAACTAAATCATCCCAGCCACGGTTTTGTCAAGCCAGGCCTTAAAAACCTCTAAGGATAGAGATTCCAGCACCTCCCTAGTTAACCCATTCCAGTGCTTCACCACTCTCCTAGTGAAGTAGTTTTTCCTAGTATCCAGCTTAGACCTCCTCCACTGCAACTTGAGACCATTGCTCCTTGTTCTGTCATCTGCCACCACTGATAACAGCCTAGCTCCATCCTCTATGTAAACCCCCTTCAGGTAGTTGAAGGCTGCTATCAAATCTGTCCTCACTCTTCTTCTCTTCTGCAGACTAATTAAGCCCGGTTCCCTCAGCTTCTCCTCATAAGTCATGTGCCCCAGCCCCCTAATCATTTTCATTGCCCTCTGCTGGACTCTCCAATTTGTCCACATCCGTTCTGTAGTGAGGCCCACAAAACTGGATGCAGTACTCCAGATGTGGCCTCACCAGTGCCAAATAGAGGGGAATAATCACTTCCCTTGATCTGCTGGCAGTGCTTCTACTAATGCAGCCCAATATGCCGTTAGCCTTAGCAACAAGGGCACACTGTTGACTCATATCCAGCTTCTTGTCCACTGTAATCCCCAGGTCCTTTTCTGCAGAACTGCTGCTTAGCCAGTCAGTCCCCAGCTTGTAGCAATGTATGGAATTCTTCTGTCCTAAGTGCGGGACTCTGCACTTGTCCTTGTTGAAGCTCATCAGATTTCTTTTGGCCCAATCCTCCAATTTGTCTAGGTCCCTCTGTATCCTATCCCTACCCTCCAGCGTATCTACCTCTCCTCCCAGCTTAGTGTCATCTGCAAACTTGCTGAGGGTACAATCCATCCCATCATCCAAATTATTAATGAAGATGTTGAACAAAACTGGCCCCAGGACAGACCCCATGGCATTCCATTTGATACCAGCTGCCAACTAGACATCAAACCGTTGATCCCACCTTATTAGTCCATTTATCCAATCTATACTTTTTTAACTTGCTGGCAAGAATACTGTGGGAGACCATATCAAAAGCTTTGCTAAAGTCAAGGTATATCACATCCACCACTTTTCCCATATCCACAGAGCCAGTTATCTCATTATAGACAGCAATCAGGTTGGTCAGGCATGACTTGTCCTTGGTGAATCCATGTTGACTGTTCCTGATTACCTTCCTCTCCTCCAAGTGCTTCAAAATGCATTCCTTGAGGGCCTGCTCCATGGTTTTTCCAGGGACTGAGGTGAAGCTGACTGGTCAGTAGTTCTCCGGATTCTCCTTCTTCACTTTATAAAAGATAGGCAATATATTTGCCTTTCGCCAATTGTCTGGGACCTCCCCAATCACCTTGACTTTTCAAAGATAATGGCCAATGGCCGATATGATTGCAGAGCCAACTCCCTGAGCACCCTCAGATGCAATGCATGTGGCCCCATGGATTTGTGTATGTCCAGCTTTTCTATGTATGTCCACTGAGGGCTGCTCACCTCCTCCCCATACTGTGCTGCCCAGTGCAGCAGTCTGGGAGCTGACCTTGACTGTGAAGACTGAGGGAAAAAAAGCATTGAGTACTTCAGCTTTTTCCACATCAACTGGCACTAAGTTGCCTCCCCCGTTCAGTAAGGGTCCCACACTTTCCCTGACCTTCTTGTTGGTAACATACCTGTAGAAACCCTTCTTGTTACCCTTCACATCTCATGTTAGCTGCAACTCCAATTGTGCTTTGGCCTTCCTGATTACACCCCTGCATGTTTGAGCAATATTTTTATACTCCTCCCTACTCATCTGTCCAAATTTCCACTTCTTGTAAGCTTCCTTTTTGTGATTAAGCTCACCGAAGATTTCACTGTTAAGCCAAGCTGATCGCATGCCATATTTGCTATTCTTTCTACACATTGGGATGGTTTGTTCCTGCGCTCTTAATAAGGCTTCTTTGAAATACAGCCAAGCTTTTGATATGGTCTCCCACAGTATTCTTGCCAGCAAGTTAAAAAAGTATAGATTGGATAAATGGACTAATAAGGAGCCATATGACTCCTTTCTCCCTCATATTAGTCTCCCAGGGGATCTTGCCCATCATAAGAACATAAGAACGGCCGTACCAGGTCAGGACCAAAGGTCCATCTAGCCCAGTGTCTGCCTACCGACAGTGGCCAATGCCAGGTGCCCCAGAGGAAGTGAAGCCAACAGGCAATGATCAAGTGATCTCTCTCCTGCCATCCATTTCCATCCTCTGATGAACAGTGGCTAGGGACACCATTCTTTACCCTTCCTGGCTAATAGCCATTTGTGGACTTAACCACCATGAACTTATCCAGTTCCCTTTTAAACATTGTTATAGTCTCAGCCTTCACAACCTCCTCAGGTAAGGAGTTCCACAAGTTGACTGTGCGCTGCGTGAAGAAGAACTTCCTTTTATTTGTTTTTAACCTGTTACCTATTAATTTCATTTGGTGACCCCTAGTTCTTGTATTATGGGGATAAGTAAATAACTTTTCCTTATCCACTTTCTCTACATCACTCATGATTTTATATACCTCTATCATATCCCCCCTTAGTCTCCTCTTTTCCAAGCTGAAGAGGCCTAGCCTCTTTAATCTTTCCTCATATGGGACCCTCTCAAATCCCCTAATCATTTTAGTTGCCCTTTTCTGAACCTTTTCTAGTGCTAGAATATCTTTTTTGAGGTGAGGAGACCACATCTGTACACAGTATTCGAGATGTGGGTATACCATGGATTTATATAAGGGCAATAAGATATTCTCTGTCTTATTCTCTATCCCCTTTTTAATGATTCATAACGTCTTGTTTGCTTTTTTACTGCCTCTGCCCACTACATGGACATCTTCAGAGAACTATCCACGATGACTCCAAGCTCTTTTTCCTGACTTGTTATAGCTAAATTAGCCCCCATCATATAGTATGTATAGTTGGGGTTATTTTTTCCAATGTGCATTACTTTACATTTATCCACATTAAACTTCATTTGCCATTTTGTTGCCCAATCACGTAATTTTTGTGAGATCTTTTTGAAGTTCTTCACAATCTGCTTTGGTCTTAACTATCTTGAGTAGTTTAGTATCATCTGCAAACTTTGCCACCTCACTATTTACCCCTTTCTCCAGATCATTTATGAATAAATTGAATAGGAATGGTCCTAGGACTGACCCCTGGGGAACACCACTAGTTACCCCTCTCCATTCTGAGAATTTACCATTAATGCCTACCCTTTGTTCCCTGTCTTTTAACCAGTTCTCAGTGCATGAAAGGACCTTCCCTTTTATCCCATGACAGCTTAGTTTACGTAAGAGCCTTTGGTGAGGGACCTTGTCAAAGGCTTTCTGGAAATCTAAGTACACTATGTCCACTGGATCCCCCTTGTCCACATGTTTGACCCCTTCAAAGAACTCTAATAGATTAGTAAGACACGATTTCCCTTTACAGAAACCATGTTGACTATTGCTGAACAGTTAATGTTTTTCTATGTGTCTGACAATTTTATTCTTAACTATGGTTTCGACTAATTTGCCTGGTACTGACGTTAGACTTACCGGTCTGTAATTGCCGGGATCACCTCTAGAGCCCTTTTTAAATATTGGCGTTACCTTAGCTAACTTCCAGTCATTGGGTACCGAAGCTGATCTAAAGGACAGGTTACAAACCTTAGTCAATAGTTCCACAACTTCACATTTGAGTTCTTTCAGAACTCTTGGGAGAATGCCATCTGGTCCCTGTGACTTGTTAATGTTGAGTTTATCAATTAATTCCAAAACCTCCTCTAGTGACACTTCAGTCTGCGACAGTTCCTCAGATTTGTCACCTACAAAAGCCAGTTCAGGTTTGGGAATCTCCCTAACATCCTCAGCCGTGAAGACTGAAGCAAAGAATCCATTTAGTTTCTCCGCAGTGACTTTATTGTCTTTAAGCGCTCCTTTTGCATTTCAATCATCAAGGGGTCCCACCGGTTGTTTAGCAGGCTTCCTGCTTCTGATGTACTTAAAAAACATTTTGTTATTACCTTTGGAGTTCATGGCTAGCCGTTCTTCAAACTCCTCTTTGGCTCTTCTTATTACACTCTTGCACTTAAGCTGGCAGTGTTTGTGCTCCTTTCTATTTGCCTTACTAGGATTTTACTTCCACTTTTTAAAGGAAGTCTTTTTATCTCTCACTGCTTCTTTTACATGGTTGTTAAGCTACGATGGCTCTTTTTTAGTCCTTTTACTGTGTTTCTTAATTTGAGGTATACATTGAAGTTGGGCCTCTATTATGGTGTCTTTAAAAAGGGCCCATGCAACTTGCAGGGATTTCACTTTAGTCACTGTACCTTTTAACTTTTGTTTAACTAACCCCCTCATTTTTGTATAGTTCCCTCTTTTGAAATTAAATGCCACAGTGTTGGGCTGTTGAGGTGTTCTTCCCCCCACAGGGATGTTGAATGCTATTGTATTATTGTCACTATTTCCAAGTGGTCCTGCTATAGTTACCTCTTGGACCAGCTCCTGCGCTCCACTCAGGATTAAATCTAGAGTCACCTCTCCCCTTGTGGGTTCCCGTACCAGCTGCTCCATGAAGCAGTCATTTAAAGTATCGAGAAATTTTATCTCTGCATTTCATCCTGAAGTGAAATGTTCCCAGTCAATACGGGGATAATTGAAATCCCCCACTATTATTGGGTTCTTAATTTTGATAGCCTCTCTAATTTCCCTTAGCATTTCATCATCACTATTACTGTCCTGGTCAGGTGGTCGATAATAGATTCCCTAATGTTATATTTTTATTAGAGCATGAAATTTCTATCCATAGTGATTCTATGGAACATGTGGATTCGCTTAAGATTTTTACTTCATTTGAAAAGACGGTTACTCACCTTTGTAACTGTTGTTCTTCGAGATGTGTTGCTCACATCCATTCCAGTTAGGTGTGCGCGCCGTGCGTGCACGCTCGTCGGAAACTTTTTTACCCTAGCAACTCCAGTGGGCCGGCAGGTCGCCCCCTAGAGTGGCGCCGCCATGGCGCTCGATATATACCCCTGCCGGCCCACCCGCTCCTCAGTTCCTTCTTGCCGGCTACTCCGACAGTGGGGAAGGAGGGCGGGTGTGGAATGGATGTGAGCAACACATCTCGAAGAACAACAGTTACAAAGGTGAGTAACCGTCTTTTCTTCTTCGAGTGATTGCTCACATCCATTCCAGTTAGGTGAATCCCAAGCCATACCTAGGCGGTGGGGTCGGAGTGAGAAGTAGCGGCATGGAGCACTGCAGATCCGAAGGCCGCATCCTCTCTTGACTGCTGGACCAGGGCGTAGTGGGAAGCAAAGGTGTGGACCGATGACCAGGTCGCTGCCCGACAGATTTCCTGGATGGGCACACGGGCGAGGAAAGCCAGCGACGACGCCTGCGCCCTGGTAGAATGCGCAGTCACACGGCCCGTAGGGACGTGGGCCAAGTCATAGCAGGTCCTGATACAGGACGTTACCCACGAGGATAACCTCTGCGAAGAAATGGGAAGGCCCTTCATGCGGTCCGCTACTGCCACGAAAAGCTGGGGGGATTTGCGGAACGGTTTGGTCCTCTCCACATAGAACGCGAGAGCCCTACGGACATCAAGCGAGTGGAGCTGTTGCTCCCTGCCTGAAGAGTGAGGTTTCGGGAAAAAAACCAGGAGGAATATCTCTTGGTTGATGTGGAAGGCTGAGACCACCTTGGGGAGAAAGGCAGGGTGTGGCCTCAGCTGCACCTTATCTTTATGGAAGACTGTATACGGGGGGTCTACCGTGAGAGCCCGGAGTTCCGACACCCGTCTAGCTGAGGTGATAGCTACTAAAAAGGCAGTCTTCCAAGAGAGAGAGAGTAGGGAGCAAGTAGCTAATGGCTCGAAGGGGGGCCCCATGAGCCGAGACAACACCAGGTTAAGATCCCAGGTTGGAGCAGGGAGTCGGACGTTAGGGTACAAACGTTCCAGCCCCTTCAGGAATCTAGTCACCGTCGGGTGAGAAAAAACGGAGCGGCCATCCCCACCCGGGTGAAAGGTGGAGATAGCCGCCAGGTGGACCCGCAAGGACGATATCGCCAGGCCCTGTTGTTTGAGGGACCAAATATAGTCTAAAATATTGGCCACCGAAACTTCCATAGGGCGGAGACCTTTCTCCACGCACCAACAGGAGAAACGCTTCCACTTGGCCGAGTATGTCGATCTAGTGGAAGGCTTCCTGCTGCCCAAGAGTACCTCCCGTACCGGGGTGGAGCAGCGCAGTTCAGAACTGGTCAGCCACGCAGGAGCCACGCCGCTAGGTGCAGCGACTGCAGGTCCGGGTGACAGAGAGTCCCGTGTTCCTGGGTGATCAGGTCCGGGTGAAGGGGCAGGGGAACTGGGTCGGCTATGGCCAGGTCCAGCAACATGGGGTACCAATGTTGCCTGGGCCACGCCGGGGCTACCATGATCACGCTGGCCCTGTCCCTGCGCACCTTCAGAAGGACCCTGTGGACCAGCGGGAACGGGAGAAACGCGTAGTACAAGTGGGTCGTCCACGGAATAAGGAAGGCATCCGCTATAGACCCGGGTTCCCTGCCCTGAAAAGAGCAGAACGCCTGGCATTTCCTGTTCCCCCTGGACGCGAAGAGGTCCACACGGGGATAACCCCACCTCTGGAAGATCGAGAGGGCGACGTCCGGGCGAAGGGACCACTCGTGTGAGAGGAAGGATCTGCTCAGGCGGTCCGCCAGCGTGTTCCGTACTCCGGGGAGAAAGGAAGCCGTGAGGTGAATGGAGTGGGCTACACAAAAGTCCCAGAGTTGCATCGCCTCGTGACATAGGGGAGAGGATCTGGTGCCGCCCTGCTTGTTGATATAGTACATGGTCGTCGTGTTGTCGGTAAACACCGCGACACAATGACCCCGAAGCTGGTGACAGAACGTTTGACAAGCAAGGCGGACCGCTCTCAACTCCCGCATGTTGATGTGCAGCTTCACCTCCTGCGGGGACCACAGGCCCTGTGTTCTCAGGGATCCCAGGTGGGCCCCCCAGCCAAGATCTGAGGCATCCGTCGTTAGGGACACCGAGGGCTGGGGTGGGTGGAATGGGAGCCCCGCACACACTACGGACTGGTCTAGCCACCAGCTGAGAGAATCCAACACCCCCTGGGGAATTGTGATCAACATGTCTAGTGGTTGCCTTGCCGGCTGGTAATGTGCGATGAGCCATGACTGGAGGGGCCTCATGCGGAGCCGAGCGTAACCGGTCACAAATGTGCATGCTGCCATGTGACCTAACAGGGTTAGACATGTCCATATTGAAGTTAAGGGGGCTGCCCGCAATCGCTGAACGATCGCCGACAACGCCTGGAACCTTGGTAACGGCAGAAGAGCCCTGGCCACGGTGGAGTCCAGGACGGCCCCGATGAACTCCACCCTCTGCGTGGGGAGCAGGGTGGACTTGTCTACGTTGATCATGAGGCCCAAGGTAGCAAACAGGCCGGTGATCCTGCGGACGTGGCTGCAAACCTGTAGCTCCGACGTGCCCTGAATTAACCAATCGTCTAGGTAAGGGAACATGTGGATACGACTGCGCCGAAGATGTGCCACAACGATGGCCATGCATTTTGTGAATACCCTCGGAGCCGTAGAAAGGCCAAATGGGAGGACTGCAAATTGGTAGTGAAGGCGGCCCACCACGAATCGAAGGAAACATCTGTGGTGTGGCCAAATGGCAATGTGAAAATAAGCGTCCTGCATGTCGAGGGCGGCATACCAGTCTCCCGGATCCAGGGATGGGATAATGGTCCCCAGGGATACGATGCGGAACTTCAACTTCACTAGGTACTTGTTGAGCTCTCGCAGGTCGAGGATAGGCCTGAGGCCTCCCTTGGCCTTGGGGATCAGAAAGTAGCGGAAATAAAACCCCTTGCCTTTCTCGTTTTCCGGAACCGCCTCTATAGCTCCTTTGTTGAGGAGTGTCTGTACCTCCTGCCAAAGGAATTGCTCGTGAGAGCGGTCCCTGAAGAGGGACGAGGAAGGGGGGCGGGAGGGAGGAAATGATATAAACTGCAGGCGGTATCCCGTCTGCACCGTGCGTAAGACCCAGCGGTCCGATGTTATTTGGGTCCATGCCGGGAGGAAAAACGAAAGGCGGTTGGAAAACGGGGGGGAAGGATCCGTGGGGGAAACTGTTATTGCGCCCTCGAGCGCACCTTCAAAACGAAGGCTTGGGCCCAGGCGGGGGCTTGGAGGAGCTTTGATTCTGCCCCCCTTGGTTCCCCGAATGTCTACGCCTTCCATTCCTGCCGCAGCGCCTATTAAGGTCCTGCCGTTGGCGGAACTGGGGGTATGGCCTACGCTGCTGTTGCTGCTGTGGCCGGAAGGGTCTGCGCTGCATTCCTGGCGTGTGCATCCCGAGGGAGCGCATAATGACCCGATTGTCTTTAAGACTTTTCAGTCTGGGGTCTGTCTTTTCTGAAAACAGGCCCTGGCCTTCGAACGGGAGGTCCTGGATGGTGTATTGGAGCTCCGGTGGAAGGCCAGAAACCTGAAGCCAGGAGATGCGGCGCATCGTTACCCCCGAGGCGAGGGTGCAGGCAGCCGAGTCTGCAGCGTCCAAAGAGGCCTGTAACGAGGTTCGTGCAACCTTCTTGCCCTCGTCCAGAATGGCCGCAAATTCTTGACGGGCCTCCTGTGGCAGCAGCTCTTTGAACTTGTCCGCTGCCACCCATGAGTTAAAAGCATATCTGCTAAGAAGGGCTTGCTGATTTGAAACCCTGAGCTGAAGGGCCCCAGCCGAATAGACCTTGCGGCCGAGGAGGTCCATACGCCTGGCCTTCTTGGATTTGGGGGCTGGGGCTTCCTGCCCGTGGCGCTCCCTCTCGTTCACCAACTGCACCACCAGGGAACACGGTGTCGGGTGAACGTGGAGGTACACGTAGCCCTTGGAGGGGGCCATGTACTTCCTCTCGACGCCCCTCGCCGTAGGGGGGATGGAGGCCGGTGACTGCCAGATTGTATTGGCGTTGGCCTGGATCGTCCTAATGAAGGGTAGGGCGACCCTGGTGGGAGCATCGGATGAGAGGATGGTGACGATGGGGTCCTTGATCTCAGAGACCTCCTCGGCTTGCAAGCTCAGATTCTGTGCTACTCGCCTAAGGAGGTCTTGGTGTGCCCTGAGATCTAGGGGAGGAGGGCTACTGGAGGAAGTGCCAGCCACCGCTTCGTCGGGGGAGGAGGATGAGGAGACCCCTGGCAAGAAAGTGTCCAGTGGGGGGTCCCCCTCGGCCCTCGCCTCTGTCTCAGGAGCAAGACCAGGGTCTTGCTGCTTCGATCCTTCCTCTCCATCAGGGGAGGGAGGGGGGCGAGACAACGAAGCCTCTGGCACCCTGTGCTCCGCCGTTGCAGGCCTAGCAGGAAGCTGTTGGGGGCCCTGGGCTTGATGGTATGCCCAGGGTGTCCAAAACCCCCACTGCTGCGGACCCTGGTCCTGTTGCGGAGGGTCCTGGAATAATGCCGCCTGTCTGTCGGTGCCCAGCGCATATACGCTGTCCGCTTGAGATGACACCGACGGCTGTCTAGAAGGCCATGGCGGGGCCGACCGCGGCTGATAAGAGTCTGCGCGGTTCGGCACCGAAGATCTTCTCGGTGCCGGGGATCGGTACCGGGAGTCATAGTGGCGCCGGGATCGGGACCGGGTTCTGTCTCGGTGCCGGGATCTGGACCGGTACCGGCCGCTGCTTCGGTGCCGGGATCGGGACCTGGACCTGCCACCGACGTGGTGCCGGGAGGTCGACCGGGACCGGGACCTGCCACCAGCTCGGTGCCGGGAGGTCGACCGGCACGGTGAATGACGGCGAGACTGGCTCCTAGAGTCACGGTGCCGGTATCGACGGCTGGAGTCAGACCGTGACCGTTTGGAGGTCGATCGGTGCCGCGAGTGCGACCGGTACCGCCGAGGGGAGCGGTGCCGGGACTGCGAGCGGCGGCGGGATCTTGAGCGACCGTGGCGTCGGGACCTCGATCGCGAGCGTGAGTCCTGAGACGGTGCCGTCATCATGGGCTTGCCCCTAGATGCTACCCGCACCGGAGGTACCGGGGGTGGCGGCTGAGTCGACTCAATCAGGGCGATAAGGTCCCGTGCCGAGGCGAAGGTCTCCGGAGTGGATGGGACCAATACCTCAACCCCAGATCTTATGGGGGAGCTTGGCGGTACCGGACTCGACGGACCCACCGGGCCTGGAGTCGACGGTGCCGGTAGTGCCGCGGCCGATGTCGATGCCGGGCGCTCCATTCGAGTCTGCCTGGCTGGAGTAGCAGACGTTGATGGTCTCGTTTCTGCACCCGGTGCCGGGGAAGGTCGGTGCCGGGGAGTCTTTCCGGTGCCGGTGCGATCCGGTGCCGGCGTCGAGATCACGGCCTGCGAAGCTGCTGGGTCAAGTGCCGCTTCCATTAGGAGAGTCCTGAGTCTCTGGTCTCTCTCCTTCTTTGTTCTGGGCTTAAAAGCCTTGCAAATGCGGCACTTGTCCGACCTGTGCGATTCCCCCAGGCACTTTAGACACGCGTCGTGAGGGTTGCTGGTTGGCATAGGCTTTTTACAGGCCGCACATTGCTTAAAGCCCGGCGAACCAGGCATGAGCCCGGTGCCGGGTGCCGGGAAGGGCTACAGCCCAGACCGGCGAACAACTATATACAAATACTATTTACACTACAACTAATTAACTAACTATACTTAACGACTAACTAACAACTGTAGTAACAACGGTAGTAACAAGGAGAGCTAGGAACGTGGAGGACAGCAATGCCACGCTCCACAGTTCCAACGACCGATACGGCGGTAAGAAGGAACTGAGGAGCGGGTGGGCCGGCAGGGGTATATATCGAGCGCCATGGCGGCGCCACTCTAGGGGGCGACCTGCCGGCCCACTGGAGTTGCTAGGGTAAAAAAGTTTCCGACGAGCGTGCACGCGCGGCGCACACACCTAACTGGAATGGATGTGAGCAATCACTCGAAGAAGAATCTACATTTTCTTTCACATATAGTGCCACTCCTGCCCCTGCACAACCTGTTCTGTCCTTCCGATATATTTTGTACTCCAGAATGATTGTGTCCCATTGATTGTCCTCAGTCCACCAGGTTTCTGTGATGCCTATTATATCAATATCCTCCTTTATCACAAGGCACTCTAGTTCACCCATCTTATTATTTAGACTTCTAGCATTTGTGTACAAGCACTTTCAATTATTTGTCTGCCCTTATCTGATGTGCCAAATTCTTTTTTATGTGACTGTTTATCATCTGATCCAGCCCTTACATTATCCTCTTCCGTCCTCTGTTCCTGACTATAACCTGGAGATTCCCTATCATCAGACTCTCCCCTAAGAGAAGTCTGTGTCCGATCCACATGCTCCTCTGCAGCAGTCGGCTTTCCCCCATCTCCGAATTTAAAAATTGCTCTACAACCTTTATAATGTTTAGTGGCAGCAGTCTGGTTCCACTTTGGTTTAGGTGGAGCCCATCTCTCCTGTATAGGCTCCCCCTATCCCAAAAGTTTCCCCAGTTCCTAATGAACATAAACCCCTCCTCTCTACACCATCATCTCATCCATGCACTGAGACTCTGAAGCTCTGCCTGCCTACCTGGCCCTGAGCGTGGAACTGGGAGCATTTCTGAGAATGCCACCATGGAGGTCCTGGATTTGAGTCTCTTCCCTAGCAGCCTAAATTTGGCTTCCAGGACATCTCTCCTACCCTTCCCTATGTCATTGGTACCTACATGTACCACGACCAGCAGCTCCTCCCCAGCACTACACATAAGTCTGTCTAGATGCCTCTAGAGATCCGCAACCTTCGCACCAGGCAGGCAAGTCACCATACGGTTCTCCCGGTCATCACAAACCAGCTATCTACGTTTCTAATGATTGAATCTCCCATTACTAACACCTGCCTTTTCTTAGCAACTGGAGTTCCCTCCCCCGGAGAGGTAACCTCAGTGCGAGAGGCAACCCCAGCACCATCTGGAAGGAGGGTCCCAACTATGGGAAGGTTTCCCTCTGCTCCCATTGACTGCTCTGCTTCCCTGGGCCTTTCTTCCTCCTCAACAGCACAGAGGCTGTCTGAGCGGAGGTGGGACAATTCTACAGTGTCCTGGAAAGCCTCATCAATATACCTCTCTGCCTTTCTTAGCTCCTCCAGTTCCGCCACCCTGGCCTCCAAAGCCCGTACGCGGTCTCTGAGGGCCAGGAGCTCCTTGCACCGAATGCACACATACACCACCCGCCCACAAGGCAGGTAATCATACATGCTACACTCAGCACAATAAACTAGATAGCCCCCACTCTGCTGCTGGGCTTCTGCCTGCATTGTCTCCTAGTTAATGGGTGGTTTAAGAAAGGAGTTTTGGAATATAGTTTGGATTATAGGTTTTAAGGGGACTACAGGGAAACAGGTAGGACCGACAAGGGACCCCCTCTCCCTTCCCAAACTTCCTTGCAAAACTCCCTGTTAGCAGCCCCTTGTCGCTTGTGCGCGGCTTTATAAAGCCCTGGCCTGAGTTAATGCCTCGCCCACTGATTAAGGCTCAGCCAATTACCAGAGGCTTCGAGCCTTCAAACCTTCCTTTGAAGCTCAGGACCTCCAACTGCCAGCCACAGCACATGGTCCTTCAAACAAACAGACTGACAAACACAAGCTCAGCACACTGCAAGTAACCCCCAAACACAAACACACACATATTACAGACAGTCACTTACCCTACAGATGCTGTATTTGCTCCTCCTTCACCTGGAGAACTCCCTTGCAAAACTCCCTGTTAGCAACCCCTGTTCGCAAACTCTCTGGTTGCTTGTGCGCGGCTCCCTGAGGGAGTCAAAGTCTGCTTTTCTGATGTGCAGGGTCAATGCTCTCCTTTCTTCCTGCTGCTCTCCTTTCTTCCTTTTGTCAGGATCCTGAACTCAACCATCTCATGGTCACTTCTGCCCAGGTTGCCACCCACTTCTGCTGCCCCTACCAATTCTTCCCTGTTTGTGAGTAGCAGGTCAAGAGGAGCATGGCCCCTAATTGGTTCCTCTAGCACTTGCACCAGGAAGTTGTCCACAACAACTTAGTGGGGGAGGGATAGCTCAGTGGTTTGAGCATTGGTCTGCTAAACTTAGGGTTATGAGTTCAATCCTTGAGGGGGGCAACTTAGAGATCTAGGGCAAAAATCAGTACTTGGTCCTGCTAGTGAAGGCAGGGAGCTGGACTCAATGACCTGTCAAGGTCCCTTGTTTTTTTTTTAATTGGGCCGGGGGGGGGAGATAGCTCAGTGGTTTGAGCATTGGCCTGCTAAATCCAGGGTTGTGAGTTCAATCCTTGAGGGGGCCATTTAGGGAACTAGGATAAAAAGCTGTCTGGGGATTGGTTCTGCTATAAGCAGGGGATTGGACTAGATGACCTCCTAAGGTCCCTTCCAACCCTGACATTCTATGATTCTATGAACACACTCCAAAAACTTCCTGGATTGTCTGTGCACTGCTGTATTGCTCTCTCAGCAGATGTCAGGGTGATTGAAGTCCCCCATGAGAACCTGGGCCTGTGATCTGTAAACTTATGTTAGTTGTCTGAAGAAAGCCTCATCTGCCTCATTCTCCTGGTCTGGTGGTCTATAGCAGATGCCCACTACGACATCACCCTCGTTCCTCTCACCTCTAAACTTAACCCAAAGACTCTCACAGGCTTTTCTCCAGTTTCATACGGGAGCTCGGCACAATCATACCACTCCCTTACATACAGTGCAACTCCTCCAACTTTTCTCCCCTGCCCTGTCCTTCCTGAAAAGTTTATACTCATCCATGACAGTGCTCCAGTCATGTGAGTTACCCCACCAAGTCTCTGTTATTCCAATCACATCATAGTTTCTTGATTGTGCCAGGACTTCCAATTCTTCCTGCTTGTTTCCCAAGCTTCTTGTGTTCATGTACCGACACCTAAGATAACTAGGTGATTGCCCTGCTTTCTCAGTATGAATCAGGAGGCCTCTGCTGTTGCACCCTCCTCCTTGTGTTTCCTCCCAGTATCCCACTTCCCCACTTACCTCAGGGCTTAGGTCTCCATCCTCCAAAAATATTCAATTTCTGTTCCTCATGTAGGTATTTATTATACTATGATCAAATCACCTCTTAACAGTCTCTTTGTTGACCTAACTAGATAGAGCTCATTGAGCCTGTCATTATACAGCTTGTTTTTAATCAGTGTTTCCCAACCTGGGTGTTGTCAGGCCCAAACAGGTGTGCCATGGAAATTTTTTAAAAACTACACGTGTGAACAAAAAAACCTTCTCTTATATTTTAATTAGTGGCTAAGCTGGGTCACATTCTGTACTTCAAATATTATTCAAATATTATGCACACGTCACATTCCATTCCCCAAAGCAAGGTTAAGATAGCACATTTGAGTCCTGGAGAGTGGGGGGGGGGGGGGAAGAAAGGGGGGAGAGCTGCCTTCTGATTGGCCATCTGCCTCACTGCCCTGCTTCCTCCAAGGGCAGAGCAACCAATCAAAGCTCAATCACCCTCCCTTTTTCTCTTCCCTCCTGTGAACAACAAGTTGGCTCCTCTGCACCTCCTCCTGCAGCCAGAGGCAGGGGGAAGAGCTCCAGGAGCCTTCCTGGAAGGGGAATGGGGACCCTGCTGCAGCTCCCCAGTGCTTTGAGGGGGGATGTTAGAAAGAACTGAGACAGTTGTTGTGTCACCCTGTCTTTTGTATCTTTTGTGCTCCAAACATTTGGAGCTGTGAAGGAGGGGAGTTGGGGCGTGAGGGTACTGCAATAGGCATTGCTTTCTGAAGGCTGTTACTGATCCAGACTGTACTTTCAGCACATCTGTCAGGGTTCTCTCCCCACTCTGAACTCTAGGGTACAGACATGGGGACCCAGATGAAAAAACCCCTAAGCTTATTTCTACCATCTTAGGTTAAAAACTCCCCAAGGCACAAATTCTCCCTTGTACCTTGGATTAGGTAACACTGCCACCACCAAGTGATTAGACAAAACTCAGGAAAAGGACCACTTGGAATTCCTACTTTCCCCTAATATTCCCCCAAGCCCTCCACCCCCTTTCCTGGGCTTGAGAATAAACAAGATGAGCACAAACCAACCTTAGGGTTTTTTTAGACCATTAAAAAAACCGCAATCAGATTAAAAAAAACTACAGGACTTTATTAGAAAGAAAAAAGTTCAAAGAAGCACCTCTGTGAAATTAGAATGGAAGATAATCTCACAGGGCACTCAGATTCAAAACACGGAGGATTTCCCTCTGGGCAAAACTTTAAAGTTACAAAAAGAAAACCAGTAATATACCTTCCTCTCAGCACAGAGAAAATCACAAGCCAAAATAAATGTAAGCTAATGCATTCCCTTGTTAGTATTTACTAATCCTAATGGAGTTGGATTGCTTGCTTTCTTGATCTGTCTCCAGCAAAAGCCACATGGAACAGACAAAACAAAGCCTCCCACCCCCCGATTTGATAGTATCTTGTCCCCTTATTGGTCCTTTTGGTCAGGTGCCAGCTAGGTTACCTGAGCTTCTTAACCCTTTACAGGTAAAAGGATTTTTTGCCTCTGTCCAGGAGAGATTTTATAGTATATAGGAAGGTTGCTACCCTTCCCTTTATATTTATGACAATACCCAATGAGTGGGAATGTGCAGATTTCACCTCGAACTCCAGTTACAGGTGAGCAAATGAAGGTTATGGAGCTTTTTGAGAGGAGTGTCTGGATATTCCCATTTGTACAATCAAGGTGTCTTTCCAAAAGGCACTAGAATCTTCTGAATGTCCTTATGCACTGGGTCTGCTCACCCCTCTCCGCCTCCACCAATCCTGAAGATTTCCAAGCATATAAAAGAGGGAGTTGCCCCAACTGCACTTCAGTTCCATCAATTAATTTGGGAATTCCTAACCTAAGACTCTAAAGAAATGAAGAAGGGGAATGAAGAGTGTGAATATGCACAGGATTATCTTGAAGAACTCTTGTTACACATAAGTAACCTTAATTTCTTGAAGTGGGAGCTGCATATTCCTACTTGTGTGAGTTTACTGAGCATGACAACCCCACAGGAAGATGGGCTGAAGAGTTCCAGGTGAACAAGGACAGCATAGCTGACAAGTGAGTATTAGTTCTGGATGCCTCTCACTTTCCCAAAACTAAATCACAATCAGGGATTGTTGTAGCCATGTTGGTTCCAGAATACTAGAGAGACAAGGTGGGTGAGGTAATCACTTTCACAAGACCAGCTTCTGTTGGTGAGGAAGCTCAAAAGCTAGTCGCTCTCACCAACAGAAGTTGGGCCAATACACGATATTACCTCATGCACCTAGTCTCACAATCAGGGAAACATTTTTGCTAAAACACATATAGTAGCAGTCACACAATATAGTGTGAAGATTTGTCATCGCTGAGAATTCTGACAATTACATGGGGTTGAACCCCTGCCACATTATCATAATTGTAATATGTAGTCAGATATGCTTGGACAATCTTTGGAGCATGATGGCCTGACTCTCTGGTCTCAGCCTCATAATGGGGCACTTGCAGATAAGTTTTGGTCCCACAGAGCTTAATGGTAAAGTTCTCAGAATGTGCAAAGTGTGATTCCTGCCTTCCTGAATGTAAATGAGGCTTGGGAACATACAGACAAGGTAGTGTGTCATGGACTCACAGATCGTGCCCACTCATGGCCCCGTGCAGTCCGTGGGGGGTGCCCCTTTCAGTGAGACAGCCCTTCTTGGGGGTCCACTCTCTCTCAGGGTCAGGCCCCTCCACCTCCTGGAGCTGCACCTCTCTGAGCCTTAGCACACCCGTCTCTGCCGTGGGCCCCCTCAGGGAGTCCACGCGCTCTGGACTCCCCGGGCCTCCTCACCCCCGAAGGAGTTGATGCAACCCTGTTCTCTAGACCGGAGCGACTCTCAGCCAGCATAAAACAGGAGCGTTTATTGAGAGTTGAACACAGCACAGGAAACTCTCTGGGGCTCAGGCCTGACCTCTCTCAGTCCAGCACATCCCAGTCTTCCTGCATCCAGGGGGGCTCTGCCTGCTCCCACTCTCCAGCCCAGAGCTCCCCTGCTACCCAGATGGGCCTCCAATATCCCCGGCCCCAAGCCCCGCCTCTGTCCATTGTCTTCTCTCCAGGTAAACAGAGTCGTAAACAGGAAGGCCTGGGTCTCCTCTCCTCTCAGCCCTCCTCTGGCCCCCTCTGGCTGGAACCGGCTGGTCAGGTCACCCGGGGTCCTCTCTCCACAGCCCATTTTCCTTCCACTGCCCAGAACCGGCTGCGACTCCTGAGCTGCATCTCCGGGTCACCAGGTCACTGATCACTGGGGTCTCCATCCTCCAGGCCATTGGCCGGGGCCCCAAGCTCCCCCTCTGGTCCCCTGCAACAACAACCCCCGCCCCGCCAAATCAGCAACACCCAGGGACACTGAGTCCCCTGCCTCCGCATGCAACCCCCTGGAAAACACAGAAAACCCAAGAAAACCCCCACTTCGTCACAAGTGGTCTGAAAGAAATGGAAAGCACCAACCTCTTGAGACTATTGTTAGAATGGAAATGCAGATGGGACCACTCATAGACTCATAGACTCTAGGACTGGAAGGGACCTCGAGAGGTCATCGAGTCCAGTCCCCTGCCCTCATGGCAGGACCAAATACTGTCTAGACCATCCCTGATAGACATTTATCACATTTATCATAAGAATGTGACTTACACGAGATAGTCATTAAACCTCTATCTCAGTAATTTTCTGGGCTGTCCAGACTGGCATTTTCCCAGAGAAATGGTATAGAGACAATCTAACCAATGTTTAAACAAAAACCTATGACCTTTGTGAGGATAAAAATTGCAGTTCCTTAGTTCATACTCTAATGAAACACCTACAGAATAAGACAAATGAACCTGTTCTTCACAGCACATCTCAAGTATTGCAGCAAATAATTCAGTCTTCTTTTCTGCAGCTATTATAGCAAAATAACTACCCCAAGCAGCTCTGGGTAGTTGAAGCAACCCTATCATAAATAAAGTTATTGTAGGATTAGAAAAGACTTTTGATCTTTGTGTGTGAGTCAGAGGAAGAGATGGCTCCCAAATGCTTTGGAGACATCAAAGAATTTTTCACTATCCCACATGTAATAGTTTAATAGTCAAGGAGGACCTTCTGAGGTCCACCCACTTAATAGTTGCTCAGATAGGGAATCTCTTTCAATTCATTCTTGTGGTGTTGATGATCTGTGACATACAGATCAGACTACGGTAGAACCTCAATTACAAACACCCGAGTTATGAACTTATTGGTCATCCACACTCCTTATTTGGAACCGAAAGCAGGCAATCAGGCAGCAGCAGAGATTTAAAAAAAAAAAAAAAAGGTAAATACAGTACAGTATTGTGTTAAACATAAACTACTAAAAAAATAAAGGGAACGTTTTTAAAAAAAAGTTTTGACAAGGTAAGGAAAATTTCTGTCCTTGATGCATTTTAAATTAAGATGGTTAAAAGCAGCATTTTTTGGCATAGTAAAGTTTTAAAGCTGTATTAAGTCAATGTTTAGTTATAAACTTTTGAAAGAACAACCAAAACATTTTGTTCATAGTTACAGACATTTCAGAGTATTGCACAACCTCCATTGCTGAGGTGTTTGTAACTCTGAGGTTCTACTGTAGATAATTTGGTGGTCCCTTCTGGGCTTAAACTCTATTAATCTGATTCTTAATTGGAGGAACAGTGCAGTGCAGGCACCCCCTCCACTAGTTGTAATACTGGAGAAATTCTATAAGACTGAAGGAGTGCCTGTATTGTGTCAATATTCTAAAAGGGAAACAAATTAGGTCTTGTCAGAAAAACCTAATATCATTTAGAATCATAGAATATCAGGGTTGGAAGGGACCTCAGGAGGTCATCTAGTCCAACCCCCTGCTCAAAGCAGGACCAATCCCCAACTAAATCATCACAGTCAGGGCTTTGTCAAGCCTGACCTTAAAAACCTTTAAGGAAGGAGATTCCACCACCTCCCTAGCTAACCCATTCCAGTGCTTCATCACCCTCCTAGTAAAAAAGTTTTTCCTAATATCCAACCTAAACCTCCCCCACTGCAACTTGAGACCATTACTCCTTGTTCTATCATCTGCTACCACTGAGAACAGTCTAGATCCATCTTCTTTGGAACCCCCTTTCAGGTAGTTGAAAGCAGCTATCAAATTCCCCCTCCTTCTTCTCTTCTGCAGACTAAACAATCCCAATTCCCTCAGCCTCTCCTCATAGGTCATGTACTCCAGACTCCTAATCATTTTTGTTTCCCTCCGCTGGTCTCTTTCCAATTTTTCCACATCCTTCTTGTAGTGTGGGACCCAAAATGGGACACACTACTCCAGATGAGGCCTCGCCAATGTTGAATAGAGGGGAATGATCACATCCCTCGATCTGCTGGCAAAGCCCCTACTTATACAGCCCAAAATGCCATTAGCCTTCTTGGCAACAAGGGCACACTGTTGACTCATATCCAGCTTCTCGTCCACTGTAACCCCTAGGTCCTTTTTTGCAGAACTGCTGCCTAGCCATTCGGTCCCTAGTCTGTAGCAGTGCATGGGATTCTTCTGTCCTAAGTGCAAGACTCTGCACTTGTCCTTGTTGAACCGCATCAGATTTCTTTTGGCCCAATCCTCTAATTTGCCTGGGTCCCTCTATATCCTATCCCTACCCTCCAGCATATCTACCACTCCTCCCAGTTTAGTGTCATCTGCAAACTTGCTGAGAGTAGCCTCCAGATCATTAATGAAGATATTGAACAAAACCAGACCCCAGGACTGACCCTACTTTGTTGTTTAGCCACAGTGGCACTCTTTTGGTTCTTTTACTATGTTTTTTAATTTGGGGTATTGTAGCAAGGTCTGCATTCACCAGTGCAGCACCTCCTGCAGGGGCGGCTCTAGCCATTTCGCCGCCCCAAGCACGGCGGCATGCCGGTCCCGCGGCTCCGGTGGATCTCCCGCAGGCATGCCTGTGGATGCTCCACCGGAGCCGCAGGACCAGCGAACCCTCTGCAGGCACGCCTGAGGGAAGTCCACCGCAGCCACCTGCCGCCCTCCCGGCGACCGGCAGAGCGCCCCCCGCGGCATGCCGCCCCAAGCACGCGTTTGGCGTGCTGGGGGCTGGAGCCACCCCTGCCTCCTGCTGGTCCTCTTGGGAATTAGCTCAACTCCAGCTCAGGCGCACCCTCTGCTGGCTGCTGTCTTGCCTGCCTCAGGCTCCACATCCCTCCCAGACCCCAGTGCCCTTTACCTCAGTGTTCTGCCCTCTGCAGTACCCCTGCTCTAGGTCTCGCTGTCATAAACAAATAGTGAAGGGTTAATAGAACAGGAGTACTTCATGTCTCTTTTGCCTGTAAAGAGTTAACAAGATCAGTGAGCCTGGCTGTCACCTGACCAGAGGACCAATCAGGGGACAGGATACTTTCAAATCTTGAGGGAGGGAAGTTTTTGTGTGTGCTGTTAGTTTTTGGTGGTTGTTCACCCTGGGGGCTCAGAGGGATCAGACGTGCAACCAGGTTTCTCTCCAATTTCTCTGATACAGGCTCTTATAAGTTCAGAATAGTGAGTACTAGGTAAATAAGGCGAGTTAGGCTTATGTTTGTTTTCTTTATTTGCAAATATGTATTTGGCTGGAAGGAGTTCAAATATGTATTTTGCTGAAAGGATTTTAATTTGTACTTGTATACTTAGGCTGGGAGGGTATTCCCAGTGTCTATAGCTGAAAGACCCTGTAACATATTCCATCTTAAATTTCCGAAGATAATTTTTACTGTTTTTCCCTCTTTAATTAAAAGCTTTTCTTGTTTAAGAACCTGATTGTTTTTTTATTCTGGTGAGACCCCAGAGAACTGGGTCTGGAGCCACCAGGGAATTGGTGGTTAGAAAGGAGGGAAGGGGGAGAGAAAGGTTATTTTCTCTTTGTGTTAGGATTACTTTCTCTCTCAGAGAGAGTCTGGGAGGGGGAGAGAGAAGGAGGGGGGAAGGTGGATTTTTCTCTCTGTTTCAAGATTCAAGGAGTTTGAATCACAGTGATCTTCCAGGGTAACCCAGGGAGGGGAAGCCTGGGAGAGGCAACAGTGAGGGAAAGGGTTTACTTTCCTTGTGTTAAGATCCAGACAGTCTGGGTCTTGGGGGTCCCCAGGCAAGGTTTTGGGGGGACCAGAGTGTACCAGGCACTGGAATTCCTGGTTGGTGGTAGCACTACAAGTACTAAGCTAGTAATTGAGCTTAGAGGTATTAATGCTGGTACCCCATCTTTTGTGGACGCTAAGGTTCAGAGTGGGGAATTATACCATGACACTCCCCTCCCAGGGTAACCCCCAAGCCATGTTGGTTGATAAACATTAAGTACATAGATGTAATATACTTAGGCCCTATACAGTATCATTAAAGCACACATGAATTAAGAACTGGCTAACTGACAAATCTCAAGAAGTAGTTGTCAGTGAGGAATCATCATTGAATGGGAGTGTTTTTAGCAGGTTCCGCAGGGATTAGCACTAGGCCTGATGCTATTCAGTATTTTTGACAATGATCTGGAAATAATTGTAAAATCACTACTGATTTCAGTAGAATGCGAGCTAATATTTTGCCTGCTGTACAGAGGAGAGTAGTGACTCTGTAGTTTCCACAGTCGGCTTTGCTGCCTTTGTTTCTGAACAGTGATACAATAATAGCATCTTTGAAGTCTTGTGGCATTTCTTCCTCCTCCCAAATGCTACTCAGGATGTCATGAAACATCTCGATAGCCTTTGGGCCTGCTCCTTTATACAGTTCTGCTGGAATACCATCCTTTCCAGATGCTTTGCTAGAGTTCAGTTGTTTGATGGCTTTTATAACTTCCTCAACTGATGGAGGGAGATTGAGATCCTCTTTGATAGGTTTCTCAAGTAAATGGTCAAGGACACACCGATCGATTGTGGATGGTCTATTGAATAGACTACTGTAGTATTCAGCCCATCTCTGTATGATTCCCTCCTTGTCTTTCATGAAGGTTGTGCCATCTGTCGACTTTAAGGGGGCTGTGCCAGATTTAGATGGTCCGTAGACTGCTTTGAGAGAGTCAAAGAACATCTTTGCGTTGTTTGTCTCTACGTAATGCTGGACTTCTGCAGCTTTCCTCTCTCACCACTCATCCTGCATTCTCTTTAGTTCAGACTAGGCCTTGCTCTGTAGGTACTTAAACCTATCTTTCTTTGAGATGGAAGTGAGTTCATTCTGCCATTCAACAAATGCCTTCTGCTTGTCACTTAGGAGTTTGGAGATGTACTTGTTGTTCTCATTGAACCAATCCTGGCATACCCTTTTCTTTGGCCCCAGCACGGATTTAACTTGCATTCTACAGAACAGACTCATTGCAAACATATTTGAGGAGAATCTGCCAGAAGCGCAGTGTGGTTTCAGACCAGGTCGTAGTACTATGAACATGATCTTTGTTGTAAGGCAGGTCCAGGAAAAATGTCTAGAGCAGAACATGGATCTGTACTTGCTACAGTGCTGTTCAACTTGTTCTTTGCTTGTGTTCTCAGCCATGCAACAAGGGACTTGGATAAGGGGATATACATCTGCTACTGACTCAGTGGCTCCCTCTTTGATCTTCAAAGACTCAATGCTAAGATCAAGATGCTGGAGAGGCTTCTTGATGAGGTGCTTTTTGCAGATGACTGCGCCTTGATGGCTCATAGACATCAGGTCATCGTTGATAGATTTTCTGAAGCATCCCAGCTCTTTAGCCTCACTATCAGTCTCGGGAAGACAGCAGTCTTGTTCCAGCCAGCACTTCATTCCAATACCCCAGTGCCAGCCATCTTCATCCATGGGACACAGTTGAAAAATGTGGATCAGTTCAAGTATTTGGGCAGTACCATCTCAAGTGACGGTTCGCTTGATAAGGAAATCTCCTCCAGAATTAATAAAGCCAGCCAGGCCCTTGGTCGACTTCGAACAAAAGTTCTTAACCAACACAACATCCATCTCTCCACCAAATTGAAGATCTACAGTGCAGTGGTTCTAACTTCTCTCCTGTATGAATCTGAGACGTGGACTCTTCATAGACATCACATTAACAGCTTGAGCAATTTCACATGCGCTCCCTCCGTTCAATAATGAGCATTTGCTGGCAGGAATATTAAAGTCCTTGAGAGAGCAAAACACAACCAGCATTGAGGAAATTTTATTGAGAAAAGACGGTTACTCACCTTTGTAACTGTTGTTCTTTGAGATGTGTTGCTCATATCCATTCCAGTTAGGTTAGGTGCGTGCCGTGCGTGCACGTTCGTCGGAAACTTTTTACCCTAGCAACTCCAGTGGGCCGGCAGGTCGCCCCCTAGAGTGGCGCCGTCATGGCGCTCGATATATACCCGTGCCGGCCCACCCGCTCCTCAGTTCCTTCTTGCCGGCTACTCCGACAGTGGGGAAGGAGGGCGGGTGTGGAATGGATATGAGCAACACATCTCGAAGAACAACAGTTACAAAGGTGAGTAACCGTCTTTTCTTCTTCAAGTGATTGCTCATATCCATTCCAGTTAGGTGAATCCCAAGCCTTACCTAGGCGATGGGGTCAGAGTGAGAAGTCGCGGCATGGAGCACTGCAGAGCCGAAGGCCGCGTCATTTCTGGACTGCTGGACCAGGGCGTAATGGGAAGCAAAGGTGTGGACAGAGGACCAGGTCGCCACCCTACAGATCTCCTGGATGGGCACGCGGGCAAGGAAAGCCAGCGATGACGCCTGCGCCCTGGTAGAGTGCGCAGTCACACGGCCCGTAGGGGTGTGAGCCAAGTCATAACAGGTCCTGATACAGGACGTTACCCACGAGGAAAACCTCTGTGAGGAAATGGGAAGCCCCTTGACTCGGTCCGCTACTGCCACGAAGAGCTGGGGGGATTTGCGGAACGGTTTGGTCCTCTCCACATAAAACGCGAGTGCCCGACGGACATCAAGCGAGTGGAGTTGTTGCTCCCTGCGGGACGAATGGGGCTTTGGGAAAAAGACAGGGAGGAAGATCTCCTGGTTGATGTGAAAAGCTGAGACCACCTTGGGGAGAAAGGCAGGGTGCAGACTCAGCTGCACCTTGTCTTTATGGAAGACCATATACGGGGGATCTACCGTGAGGGCCCGGAGTTCTGACACCCGTCTGGCTGAAGTGATGGCCACCAGGAAAGCAGTCTTCCAGGAGAGAGAGAGCAGGGAGCAAGTCGCTAACGGCTCAAAAGGAGGGCCCATGAGCCAAGTCAGAACCAGGTTGAGAACCCAGGTAGGTGCAGGGGGTCGAACCTGGGGGTAGAGACGTTCTAGTCCCTTCAGAAATCTAGTCACCGTAGGGTGAGAGAAAACCGAACGGCCATCTCCCCCCGGATGAAAGGTGGAGATAGCTGCCAGGTGAACCCAAAGGGACGATATCGCCAGGCCCTGCTGCTTGAGGGACCAGATGTAGTCTAGAATATTGGCGATAGAAACCTCTACAGGGAGGAAACCCCTCTCCGTGCACCAACTGGAGAAACGCTTCCACTTGGCCGAGTACATCGCTCTAGTGGAAGGCTTCCTGCTGCTCAGGAGTACTTGACGTACCGAGGTAGAGCACCGTAATTCCGACCTGATCAGCCACGCAGGAGCGACGCCGTGAGGTGCAGGGACTGGAGGTCTGGGTGACAGAGCCTGCCGTGGTCCTGGGTGATCAGGTCCAGAAGAAGGGGCAGGGGGACTGGGTCGGCTATGGACAGGTCCAGTAACATGGGATACCAATGCTGTCTGGGCCACGCTGGAGCTATCATAATCAAGTGGGCCCTGTCCCTGCGCACCTTCAGAAGGACCTTGTGGACCAGCGGGAACGGAGGGAACGCATAGAACAGGTGGGCCGTCCACGGGATAAGGAAGGCGTCCGCTACCGACCCTGGCTCCCGGCCCTGAAAGGAGCAGAATGTCTGGCATTTTCTGTTCCCCCTGGACGCGAAGAGGTCCACCCGGGGACAACCCCACCTCTGGAAGAGTGAGAGGGCGACGTCCGGGCGAAGGGACCATTCGTGTGAAAGGAAGGATCTGCTCAGATGGTCTGCCAGCGTGTTCCGTACTCCGGGGAGGAAGAAAGCCATGAGGTGAATGGAGTGGGCTATACAAAAGTCCCAGAGCCGCAACGCCTCCTGACATAGGGGAGAGGATCTCGTGCCGCCCTGCTTGTTCACATAGTACATGGTCGTCGTGCTGTCGGTGAATACCGCGACACAGCGACCTCGAAGCTGATGGGAGAACGCTTGGCAAGCAAGGCAGACCACTCTCAACTCCCGTATGTTGATGTGGAGGGCCACTTCCTGAGGGGACCACAGGCCCTGTGTCCTCACGGCTCCAAGGTGGGTCCCCCAGCCCAGGTCTGAGGCATCCGTTGTTAGGGATACCGAGGGTTGGGGCGGATGAAACGGGAGGCCCACACACACGACGGACTGGTCTAGCCATCACCGGAGGGAATCCAGTACCTCCTGGGGGATGGTGATAATCGCATCCAGCGAATGTCTGGCCGGCCGGTACTGCGCGATGAGCCAAGACTGGAGAGGCCTCATGCGGAGCCGCGCATAACCTGTCACAAATGTGCTGGCGGCCATGTGGCCTAAGAGGGTTAGGCATGTCCTTATAGAGGTCATGGGGGCCGCCTGTAGGCGCCGAATGATGGCCGACAGCGACTGGAACCTGGGCAACGGCAGCAGGGCCCTAGCCAAGGTGGAGTCCAGAATGGCCCCGATGAACTCTATCCTCTGCGTGGGGAGCATAGTGGACTTGTCCACGCTGATAATGAGGCCCAAGGTAGCAAAGAGTCCGCTGATCGTGTGGACGTGGTTGCGGACCTGTAGCTCTGATGTGCCTCGAATCAGCCAGTCGTCGATGTAAGGGAACACATAAATGCGGCTGCGCCGAAGATGTGCGACGACGACTGCCATGCATTTTGTGAATACCCTCAGGGCCGTGGAGAGGCCAAACAGGAGGACCGCAAATTGGTAATGGTGGCGGTCGACCACGAACCGAAGGAAACATCTGTGTTGCGGCAAAATGGCTATATGAAAATAAGCGTCCTGCATGTCAAGGGCGGCGTACCAGTCTCCAGGATCCAGAGATGGGATAATGGTACCCAGAGATACCATGCGGAATTTCAACTTCACCATATGTTTGTTGAGTTCCTGCAGGTCGAGAATAGGTCTGAGGCCTCCTTTGGCCTTGGGGATCAGAAAGTAGCGGGAATAAAACCCCTTGCCCTTCTCATTCTCCGGAACCGCCTCTATGGCTCCTTTGTCGAGGAGCGTCTGCACCTCCTGACGGAGGAATTGCTCGTGAGAGGGGTCCCTGAAGAGGGAGAAGGGTGGGGGGCGGGAGGGAGGGTGAGAAGTAAATTGCAGACGGTAACCCGTTTGCACAGTGCGTAAGACCCAACGGTTGGATGTTATTTGGGTCCACGCCTGGAGGAAAAACGAAAGGCGGTTGGAAAACGGGGGGGAAGGATCCACGGGGAAAACTGGTACAGTGTCCTCAGGCGCACCTTCAAAACGAAGGTTTGGGCCCAGGTGGGGCTTTGGAGGAGCCCTGATTCTGCCCCCCCTGGTTGCCCGACTGTCTGCACCTGTCATTTCTGCCACGGCGCCTATTGAGGTCCTGCGCTGGCGGTACTGGAGGTACGGCCGTCGCTGCTGTTGTTGTTGCGGCCGGAAGGGTCTGCGCTGTGTCCCGGGCGTGTGCATCCCTAGGGAGCGCATGGTGACCCGATTGTCCTTTAGGCTTTTCAGCCTGGGGTCCGTCTTCTCCGAAAACAGGCCCTGACCTTCGAACGGGAGGTCCTGGATGGTATATTGGAGCTCCGGCGGAAGGCCAGAAACCTGAAGCCAGGAGATGCGGCACATTGTAACCCCTGAAGCCAGAGTTTGAGCGGCCGAGTCTGCTGCGTCCAAGGATGCCTGCAACGAAGTTCTTGCGACCTTCTTGCCCTCTTCAAGAATTGCCGCAAATTCTTGACGCGCATCCTGAGGCAACAGCTCCTTAAACTTATCCGCTGCCACCCAGGAGTTATAGGCGTAGCGGCTAAGGAGGACTTGCTGGTTGGAGACCCTCAGTTGGAGGGCGCCCGCTGAGTAGACCTTCCGGCCTAACAGGTCCATACGCCTCGCCTCCTTGGACTTGGGTGCTGGGGCCTCTTGTCTGTGACACTCCCTCTCGTTCACCGACTGCACGACGAGGGAGCACGGTGTCGGGTGCACATGGAGGTACTCATAACCTCTGGAGGGAGCCATATATTTACGCTCCACCCCGCGTGCAGCAAGAGGGATGGAGGCCGGCGACTGCCAGATGGTATTGCCATTGGCCTGGATAGTCCTGATAAAAGGCAGGGCGACCCTGGTGGGAGCATCTGCTGAGAGGATGCTCACCACGAGATCTTCGATTTCGGAGACCTCCTCAGCTTGCAAGTTTAAGTTCTGCGCTACGCGCCTGAGGAGGTCCTGGTGCGCCCTGAGGTCGAGTGGGGGAGGGCTGGACGATGCTGTGCCCGCCACTGCCTCATTGGGAGAGGACAATGAGGAGACCCCTGGTAAAAGAGTGTCCACGGGAGGCTCTGTCTGAACCCGCGCCTCTGACTCCGGAGGGAGCTCAGGGTCTTGCTGGTTGAACCTGTCTTCGCCCGCCGCAGAAGGAGGAGGGCGAGATAGCGAAGCCTCTGGCACCCTGTGCTCAGCCGTCGCAGGCTGAGGAGGAATTTGTTGAGGGCCCTGGGCTTGATGGTACGCCCAAGGTGTCCAGAAACCCCACTGCTGCGGTCCCTGATCCTGCGGAGGAGGGTCCTGAAAGAGGGCCGCGGGTCTGTCTGTGTCTATCGCATACACACTGTCTGTCTGCGACAAGACAGACGGCTGTCTGGAAGGCCATGGAGGGGCCGAACGCGGCTGGTAGGGTTCTCTTGGTCTCGACGCCGAAGATCTTCTCGGTGCCGGGGACCGGTACCGGGAATCATACTGGTGCCAGGATCGGGACCGGGACCTGCCTCCAACTCGGTGCCAGGAGGTCGACCGGGACCAGGACCTGCCACCAGCTCGGTGCCGGGAGGTCGACCGGGGTGCTGATCGCCGCCGGGAACAGCTCCTAGAATCTCGGCGCCGGTAGCGGGGACTTGATCCAGACCGGTGCCGGGAATAGCGGGACTGTCTGGAGGATGACCGGCGCCGCGAGTGCGACCAGTACCGCCGATGGGAGCGGTGCCGGGACTGCGAGCGGAGCCTGGAGCGAGAGCGTCCGTGGTATTGGGACCTCGACGGCGATCGGTGCCGGCTGGGTGAGTCCAGAGACGGCGCTCACATCATCGCCGGCTTGCCTCTGGATACGACCCGTACCGGGGGTTGAGGCTGGGTAGGCTCTGTAAGAGCAATCAGGTCCCGCACCGAAGCGAAAGTCTCTGGCGTCGATGGGACCAATAGCGCAACCCCAGATTTTACAGGGGAACTAGGAGGGACCGGACTCGACGGACCTCCAGGGCCCGGAGTCGACGGAATCCCTGCTGATGGTGCCGCGGCCGAGGTAGGCGCCGGGCGCTCCGCTCGAGTTTGCACGGATGGAGTCACAGACTTCGAAGGCCTTGTCTCGGGTCCCGGTGCCGGGGAAGGTCGATGCCGGGGTGTCTTTCCGGTGCCGGCGTGGAGGCGGCAATCTGTGTTGAGGTTACCAGATTAAGTGCCGCTTCCATTAGGAGAGTCCTTAATCTTTGGTCCCTCTCCTTTTTTGTCCTAGGCTTAAAAGCCTTGCAAATGCGGCACTTGTCCGAAATGTGCAATTCCCCCAGGCACTTTAGGCAAGCGTCGTGGGGGTCGCTGGTCGGCATCGGCTTTTTACAGGCCGAGCATTGCTTGAACCCCGGTGAACCAGGCATGGGCCCGGTGCTGGGTGCCGGGAAGGGCTACAGCCCAAACCCGCTAATAACTATACAACTATATACAAACAACAATAACTAACTATATTTTTACAATTATTTACAACTATCTACAAGTATGAACTGTAAAGATGAAGGAGAGCTAGGGACGTGGAGGACAGCTATGCCACGCTCCACTGTTCCAACGACCGACACGGCGGTAAGAAGGAACTGAGGAGCGGGTGGGCCGGCAGGGGTATATATCGAGTGCCATGGCGGCGCCACTCTAGGGGGCGACCTGCCGGCCCACTGGAGTTGCTAGGGTAAAAAGTTTCCGACGAACGTGCATGCGCGGCACGCACCTAACCTAACTGGAATGGATATGAGCAATAACTCGAAGAAGAACATAACTTAGGTGGACCGGGCTTGTCATCAGAATGGAAAACCGCTGTCTCCAAAAACAGATCTTGTTTGGGGAACTGAGTCAGGGCAAAAGAAAGAAGCGTTGTCCGTATAAGCACTTCAAGGATAATCTGAAGAATCATGAAATTATCTCCAGACTGCAAGTGAAAGGCACCACAGAGCTGCATAATCAAACATCATAAATACAGACTTCCTGTGCCCTCAGTGCGGTTGACTCTATGCATCAGGATTCAGAGTCATATGCATAGCCATATATGAGAACTATGACAATATTGTTATCATCACCAGGGATAGACTACCAATAATACTGATTAGATTTGTGGATGATACAAAGATTAGTAGAGTGGTAAATAATGACGTAGTCATATGGAGTGAAGTGGATTGCTTGGTAAACTGGGCCCATTCAAACAAAATGTTATAACAAAGACAAATGGAAGGTCATATCTCTAGAAACAAAGCAGCCCCTATTACAGAATGGGGGATTGTATCCCGGATATTAGTGACTCTGAAAAAGATTTAAGGGTCACAATGGACAAGCAACTGAACATGGGCTCCCGGTGTGATGCTGTGGCAAAAGAGTCTAATGCAATCCTTAGGTGTATAGGGAAGTAGTGAGTAAAAGTAGGGTGGTGATTTTATTTCTGTATACAGTATTGGTGAGATCGATACTGGAATGAAACTCTATGGCCTGTTCTATACAAGAGTTCAGATTAAATGAGCCAATAGTCCCATTTGGCCTTAAAATCTATGAAAAACTGTTCCTAATGCAAAAAGAATGAGGAATACTTGTGACACCTTAGAAACTAACACATTTATTTGGGCATAAGCTTTCATGGGCTAAAACCCACTTCATTGGATGCATACAGTGGAAAGTACAGTAGGAAGATATATATATTCACAGAGAACATGAAAAAATGGGTGTTGCCATACCAGCTATAATGAGATTCATCAATTAAGGTGGGCTATTATCATGCATCCAATGAAGTGGGTTTTAGCCCACGAAAACTTATGCCCAAATAAATTTGTTAGTCTTTAGGGTGCCACAAGGAGTCCTCATTCTTTTTGCTGATACAGACTAACACGGCTACCACACTGAAACTTGTCCTAATGTATTTCCTTACTTCAGGCAATTGGTGATGCAGAGACGTTGGTGGAGACTCTACGTCTGGCTGCTGAGAAAGCAGAGGAGAAACTGTCCCTGGCCAGGCTCAGGTTGCGAGAACAGACTCAGGAAGGTAGGTTTAGGCCTTGGTCATGAACTGCTTGATAGTTAGATTGGGGGAAGAGGGAGGTTCTTGATCAGGACCCAGGTGTATCTATAGTTCTTTGAGTCTTTGTTCATATGGATCCTATTCATGGTGTGCACGTGCTCTGTGAATATGAGATTGAAATCTTTTGACCAGGTAGGACAGTTCCTCTACAATGAGCCTCTAGTCAGAACAAAAAGATCCCCAAGATCCTGCCAGCTGGGTACAAGACACTTCATAAATTAACTATATTAATTACTAAGACTAAAACTGTTAGAAAAAATGATGGTAAACTTAGAGACAGTGGACAGATAGGAGTAAGATAGAACTTAACACTATGGGTGGTGGGGCAGTATGCTGGGAGAGAAGCTGAGCCCTGATTAGGGGGCGGGGCTTCTCTGCTTAGGGGTCCTATAAAGGTAGCCAGCCAGGCAGGCAGTGGCATAGACAGCTGCAACGGCACAGGAGCCAGCAAACAGAGCTGTAAATGGGGAGTTTGGAGGGGAGACTTAGAGACCGAGGCAAAGGAACTGACAGGCTAGTGAAGGGAGTGGGCGTTGTTCTGGTGCCTGTTGGGGGTTTGTTTTGGTTTGTGTTTCTTGGATTAACAGGTTTCAGGTGGGAAGGCTATCACCGATACAGAGGCAGCAGTGAAAGACACAATGAGGATGACTGGATGTGGAAGCTGCAGCATGTACATGATCCTGGAGGGGGTACCTGAAAAGAGCTTTGTCTTCATGAAATGCCGCCTGACAGAGCTAGTAGAAGAAAAGATCCGAGGACTGGAGATGGAGGTGGAAACTCTGGTAGAGTTTAGAAGGGGATCCGAGCAGATGATGGAGCAAAGATTTAAGGAGGCTGAAGGGAGAAGCTTAGACTTGCAGATGGAAGCAGGACCAAAGAATTCTGAGGGGAGACTGCTCGGTGAGGAAAGTGGACGGTGGAAGCATGTGACTAAGAGAACCAGGCAGAGGAAGAGACGGACCAGTGAAGGAGAAACAGAACTCAGGAACAACTTTTCAGAGTTGGAAAATGAAGAAGGGGCACAGCAGGTGGTCAATGAAGGTGAGAGGGCAAGGAAGAAGAGAAGAGCAGCTAGTCCTACAGGAAGAGGGGAAGAGTCAATGGAGACAACACCAAATATGGGCCCCAGGAGGATACGGGATTGGTTGCGGAGGATTGCAAGGGTGAATAAGAATTGAGAGGACTTACAGCCAGTGGGAGCAGGGGATAGATCGGAGAATCACACTGTCACCAGGAAAAGGCAGGTCTACATGACTGGGGACTCCTTACTGAGAAGAATAGACAGGCTTGTAACTAGAGCTGATTGGGAGAACAGAAGGGTGTGCTGTCTGCCGGGTGCTAAGATACGGGATGTGGACCTGAGGCTGAAAAGGATCCTAATGGGAGCGGGAAAGAATCCGCTGATTGTCCTTCATGTGGGAACGAATGATACGGCTAGATTCTCGCTAGAACATATCAAGGGAGACTATGCCAGACTAGGGATGACGCTTAAGGAAATTGAGGCTCAGGTGATCTTCAGTGGGATTCTGCCTGTTCCTAGAGAAGGGTAACAAAGGTGTGACAAGATTACGGCGATCAACAGATGGCTCAGGCAGCGGTGCTATAAGGAGGTCTTTGAGATGTACAGCCACTGGGAAGCATTCATGGACAGAGGACTGTTCTCTCGGTATGGACTTCGCCTGAGTAAGGGGGGAAATAGACTTCTAGGATGCAGGCTAGCACAACTGATTAAGAGAGCTTTAAACTAGGAATTTGGGGGAGATGGTTGGGAGATGTCCAGGTAATCTCCACACCAGAATTTAACATTGAGAGGGAAGAAAACAAAGTAAGAGAGGATACAGCCGTAGGCAGAAGAATGGACATAAGGAGGAAGGGTAGTGTAGATACCAGTCTAATAGGTGATACTGGTGGTAGAATGTCTGTGCCTAACTGGGTAAAGAATGTCAGTGAAGCCAAACAGCAAAAATTAAGATGTCTGTACACTAATGCAAGGAGCACAGGCAACAAAATGGAGGAACTAGAGCTACTGGTGCAGGAAGTAAAACTGGATATTATACGGATCACAGAAACATGGTGGAATAGTAGTCATGACTGGAGTACAGGTATTGAAGGCTATGTGCTGTTTAGGAAAGACAGAAATAAAGGCAAAGGTGGTGGAGTAGCATTGTATATCAAGGATGAGGTTAACTGTAAAGAAATAGGAAGTGATGGAATGGATAAGACTGAGTCTGTCTGGGCAAAAATCACATTGGGAAAGAAGGCTACTAGAGCCTCCCTTGAGATAGTGCTTGGGGTGTGCTACAGACCGCCGGGATCTGATTTGGATATGGATAGAGACCTCTTTAATGTTTTTAAGGAAGTAAACACTAATGGGAATTGTGTGATCATGGGAGACTTTAACTTCCCAGATATAGACTGGAGGACAAGTGCTAGTAATAATAATAGGGCTCAGAATATTCTGGATGTGATAGCTGATGGATTTCTTCACCAAGTAGTTGAAGAACCAACAAGAGGGGATGCCATTTTAGGTTTGGTTTTGGTGAGTAGTGAGGACCTCATAGAAGAAATGGTTGTAGGGGACAACCTTGGTTCGAGTGATCATGAGCTAATTCAGTTAAAACTAGATGGAAGGATAAAGAAAAATAGATCTGGGACTAGGGTTTTTTATTTCAAAAGGGCTAACTTTTTGAAGAACTTGTGGATCTAAAGGCGGAGGAGGCTTGGAATTACTTCAAGTCAAAGTTGCAGAAACTATCAGAAGCCTGCATCCCAAGAAAGGGGAAAAAAATCATAGGCAAGAGTTTTAGACCAAGCTTGATGAGCAAGCATCTCAGAGAAGTGATTAAGAAAAAGCAGAAAGCCTACAAGGAGTGGAAGATGGGAAGGATTAGCAAGGAAAGCTACCTTATTGAGGTCAGAACATGTAGGGATAAAGTGAGAAAGGCCAAAAGCCATGTAGAGTTGGACTTGCAAAGGGAATTAAAACCAATAGTAAAAGGTTCTATAGCCATATAAATAAGAAGAAAACAAAGAAAGAAGTGGGACCGCTAAACACTGAGGATGGAATGGAGGTTAAGGATAATCTAGGCATGGCCCAATATCTAAACAAATACTTTGCCTCAGTCTTTTATGAGGCTAATGAGGAGCTTAGGGATAATGGTAGGATGACAAATGGGAATGAGGTTATGGAGGTAGATATTACTACATCTGAGGTAGAAGCCAAACTCAAACAGCTTAATGGGACAAAATCGGAGGGCCCAGATAATCTTCATCCAAGCATATTAAAGGAACTGGCACATGAAATTGCAAGCCCTTTAGCAAGAATTTTTCATGAATCAGTAAACTCAGGGGTTGTACCGCACGACTGGAGAATTGCTAACACAGTTCCTATTTTTAAGAAAGGGAAAAAAAGTGATCCAAGTAACTATAGGCATGTTAGTTTGACATCTGTAGTATGTAAGGTTTAGAAAAAAATTTGTAGGAGAAAGTAGTTAAGGACATTGATGTCAGTGGTAATTGGGACAAAATACAACATGGTTTTACAAAAGGTCGATCATGCCAAACGAACCTGATCTCCTTCTTTGAGAAGGTAACAGATTTTTTTAGACAAAGGAAATGCAGTGGATCTAATTTACTTTGATTTCAGTAAGGCATTTGATACGGTTCCACATGGGGAATTATTAGTTAAATTGGAAAAGATGGAGATGAATATGAAAACTGAAAGGTGGATAAGGAACTGCTTAAAGGGGAGACTCCAACGGGTCATACTGAAGGGTGAACTGTCAGGCTGGAGGGAGGTTACTAGTGGAGTTCCTCAGGGATCGGTTTGGGGACCAATCTTATTTAATCTTTTTATTACTGACCTTGGCACAAAAAATGGGAATGTGCTAATAAAGTTTGCAGATGTCATAAAGCTGGGAGAGGTATTGCTAACACAGAGAAGGACCGGGATATCATACAGGAAGATCTGGATGACCTTGTAAACTGGAGTAATAGTAATAAGATGAAATTTAATAGTGAAAAATGCAAGGTCATGCATTTAGGGATTAATAACAAGAATTTTAGTTATAAATTGGGGATTCATCAGCTGCAAGTAACAGAGGAGGAGAAGGACCTCGGAGTATTGGTTGATCACAGGATTACTATGAGCAGCCAATGTGATATGGCTGTGAAAAAAGCTCATGTGGTCTTGGGATGCTTCAGGCGAGGTATTTCCAGCAAAGATAAGGTGTTAGTACCATTATACAAGGCACTGGTGAGACCTCATCTGGAATACTGTGTGCAGTTCTGGTCTCCCATGTTTAAGAAGGATGAGTTCAAACTGGAACAGGTTCAGAGACGGGCTACTAGGATGATCCGAGGAATGGAAAACCTGTCTTATGAAAGGAGGCTCAAGGAGCTTGGCTTGTTTAGCCTAACCAAAAGAAGGCTGAGGGGGGGATATGATTGCTCTTTATAAATATATCAGAGGGATAAATATTAGGGAGAGAGAGGAATTATTTAAGCTTAGTACCAATGTGGACACAAGAGCAAGTGGATATAAACTGGATACTAGGAAGTTTAGACTTGAAATTAGATGAAGGTTTCGAACCATTAGAGGACTGAAGTTCTGGAACAGCCTTCCAAGGGGAGTAGTTGGGGCAAAAGACATATCTGGTTATAAGACTAAGCTTGATAAGTTTATTGAGGGGATGGTACGATGGGATAGCCTAATTTTGGCAATTAATTTGGCAATTGATCTTTGATTATCAGCAGGTAAATAAGCCCAGTGGTCTGTGATGGGATGGGATCTGAGTTACTACAGAGAATTCTTTCCTGGGTGTCTGGCTGGTGAGTCTTGCCCACATGCTCAGGGTTTAACTGATCGCCATATTTGGGATCGGGAAGGAATTTTCCTCCAGGGCAGATTGGCAGAGGCCCTGGAGGTTTTTCGCCTTCCTCTGCAGCATGGGGCATGGGTCACTTGCTGGAGGATTCTCGGCAGCTTGAGGTCTTCAAACCACAATTTGAGGCCTTCAATAACTCAGACATAGGTTAGAGGTTTGTTACAGGAGTGGGTGGGTGAGATTCTGTGGCCTGCATTGTGCAGGAGGTCAGACTAGATGATCATAATGGTCCCTTCTGACCTTAAAGTCTATAAGAGGGAACTGAGAGGAGGTCAGTGCTGCTCTGCCCTATTTGACCTCAGGTATGTTGCTGGAGATACCTTGCTTGTGAGCAGCCTCTGGCCCACGAGAGACTTTGTCTGGGGTGGAGGATACAATACAACTTTGTTGTTGTGTCTTTTATAGTCCTAAGCATATTTTCAAACCTTGTCACCTACATCTGGTGCTTAAATCTTGTATTTGAGCTCAAATATCCAGTGTAGGCCCTTAAATCCCACTATGAGAACCCAAATAGCAGATTTGATCACAGTCTGTAAGTATTTACATGCAGAATAGAAGTTACTGGCCTTTATGCAACAGTTACTGGGTGATGTTCCATGGCCTATATTATGCAGAAAGTCAGATTAGATGATTCCAATGTTCTTTTCTGGCTTTATAATCTATGTGTCTATGAAGATTCAAATCTCCAAAGGGCATAAACACCAAGGAGGAAGAAGAAATGTTTAGAGTAGTCCAAGCAGGTATACTTCGGGCAATAGAATGAAATTAAGAAAGGGAGAAGTTAGGTTAATATCTGGGAAATGTTCCTGACTGTGAGTGTTATTAGGCTATGGACTCATCTTCCAAGGGAAGTGGCAGAATGGTAATACAAAAATCAGTAATAGTTTCTACTGAGGGGGCTTGCGCCACTTTTCTTGGAAGCGCTTAACCATTCAACATTAATGTTCTTGCTGTGTTTTGTGTAGACTAGATAATGCTATTCAGTGTTTTCACTATCCTTTACTAGGGGTGGGGGATGAATTCCAAGGGCTGAAGTGCTCCATACCAGAGCTTGATGATGTGCTATTGAAGGATATGGGAGGCAAAATCCATTCAGATGGACGGTGAGTTAGAAAAGACAATGGTCATACAGATATCACCCTTGCTGCCATGTTTGTATCCAGCAGAAATGGCTTCACAATAATGCTGCCTCCCTCAACACCAAGGAAGAAGCCTTCGCAAAGGGGCTGACCTAGATGTAGTGGGCTGTTGGACTAGTACCATTATACCCCATAGTGCAGAAGGCCCTTTTATTGTTGGTATTAACAATCCTATTATTTATTTGTTAAATGCATGAAATCTGCTCAGCTGTGGTACAAGACACAAAATTATTGTATTCCCTGATCACCTTACAACCTAAAGAAAGAGAGAAAAATGGAGAAGAGGAGGGAAACCCAAAGGAGGGATAGACATATAGAGTGGCTTTATTTTAGACTCACTTCTAGGAATTGCATAAGAAGAAGGTTTTTAAGGAGGGATCATCTCCTTGGTGCCACCAGTGTCACCTGGGGTTTCTCAGAACCCAAAGCAAAGGTAACTTAACTGTTTCTCTCCAGGCAGTGTCAGGAATAAATCAATGGGAACACAGTGCTTCCATCTGATAAATGATTGATACAAGCAAGTGTGTTCTTATCTGAAACTACTATTTATTAGATATTAAGCGCACACACACACACACGGTTTAAGACATCCCAGACATAGTTACCCACAGTCTGAGATAGTTTCAGGTGATCACCGGCCAGGCTTCCAGGGGCCCTCTTTCTGTCCAGCTGACAAGGAGTTTAGATGTCAGCTTCTTACCCAAAGAAAAGCTCCCTTGGACTGCTCAGGGGTATTTATTTTTACCTAGTCTTTTATAGCTATCTCTAACAAAGCACATAACCTACAGTGACTCCTACTGGGTCAGTATCATAATTTCTACTGGGTCACCAATTCTCCTAATTTCAGCAAACTACTCATTATCTCAAAACATTTCCTTAGCCATAATAACAATACGCCAGGGGCACCTAAAACCAAGGTCGCTCTTCACTCCCTCTCATCCATAACTTTCTGTCCCACCCTCCCATTCTGATTAACAAACTGCAAGTATGCAGCTGTCTGACCGTTTCTCACAAAGGCCTCAGATTATTCCCAGCGATGTGATGTTTGGTTTTCAGCTGGCAGTGACTGAACATACAAAATTGCTTACTGCAGTACTGTCAAGTTCTGGGCTACACACAGGAATGTCAAATTCCAGGGTAACACCAGGATCCTACATGAGGGGCTGGGGGAAGTGTCTGGTTGTTGCTAGTTCTCCAGCAGGTGGGGGGAATATTTGCTGGTTGTATTGGGTTTTGGTGTTAGGTCTTTCAGCTCTCATTCAAATGCTTAGTTCCCTGTCCCTGCTAATGATGAGTGTTTGTCTCATCTTTACATACAGATGGCCATTGATCATTGATCCATCTGGACAGGCTGCAACTTTCCTGCGGTATCGAGACACAAATTACTTGAATACACTGAACCCAAACGATATGAACATGGAGACCATTCGACTGGCCTTGCTGGGGGCCCTCCGGTAGGTGGAAGAGTACCAGGAATGGGAGGGCAGGATGGTAGGCTTGGACACAGCATAGGTTGGTGTTCCTGATGATCTCAGAGTGTGCATAGTGAGCTGGATGAATAAAACCATTAGCTGGTAGTGCATGTGGCTGTGAGGGAGTGAGTTGCTTTTTGATACCCTCTGCCAACCCTGCACTTCCAGTAGCTGCACTTCCATCACAGTTAGCACTTCTGGTCTTTATTCATGAAAGAGACTGCTGCCTGCATGAGGGGCCTTTTCTCCTCAGTCCCCTTCCCACATTGTGCTAAAGGGAAGGCTGCCCATACATGTAATGCTTGAGACCCATCATTATTGAGAGGGAGAGAGAGAGAGAGAGAGACAGAGATTGTTTTGTCTATCTTTTGTATCAAGGACCTTGGACTGTCCTGTAGTACATATGATCAACCATTCAGACCTCTATCCTTAGGTATGGAAAGCCAGTGGTGTTTGACATGATGGAAGTGAACATGTTTGATGCTGTGAAGAGGCAGTTGGAGGGAATACAGTCTGGACTGGCAGAGGCAATTCTGAGCAAGCAGATATTGCAGAATGAAAGGTAAGAATTTGTGGGTATGGTAAACTCCATGATCTTCAATGGAGAAATGGAACCTCTTCCAACTAAACCCATTTCTCTCCCAGACTGGGGCCAAGGGAATGGCATATTCCTACACCCTATATCAGCCCTGTCCCCTCCCAGCCTGGGAAGCCAGGGAGAAGGCTGAGGACCTCTACCCCAGAGCCCTATTTACCACCATTCTCAGATACTAATGTTATGAGGGCCAGGGCCAAATAAATATCTAGCTGTAGATACCTAGGGATGAGGGACTGGCACCTCCAGCCCTTTGGCCTTCTCCCCTTATAATTCTAGGGAAAGGCCAAAAGATTGCTGGAATATTTATCCTTTTCAAGCCTGAGGATGAGACTGTCACCTCAACTGTGGCCCATAACAATCCAGGGTAGGGTGTGAGAAATTCCTGCACCCTAAGTAAAGTTTTCTGCAAATCCCTCTCTTGATGCCCAATCAGGTGTGTGAACTGCACTATTCAATCAAGGCTGCCTTTGACTCTGAAACCTAATAATGATTTTTTTAATTTCAACATTGTTAACTGTTTTGTCACTGTACCAGAGACATCCAGTAAATGGGCTCTCTCATAATCGTAAGCTCAAATCGCTGCCATGTCTCTTGAGAGCCAAAACCATCAGCTTCCCTGTCAGGGTTCCCCACCCCCGCCTCTGAACTCTGGGGTACAGATGTGGGGATCCGCATGAAAGACCCCCTAAATATATATTCTACCAGCTTAGGTTAAAATCTTCCCCAAGGCACAAATTCCTTTTCTTGTCCTCGGATGGTATTGCTGCCACCACCAAGTGATTTACATGAAATTTCAGGGAAGGGTCACTTGGAATCCCTATCCCCCCAAACCCTTTCACCCCCTTTCCTGGGGAGGCTTGAGAATAATATACCAACCAATTGCCTTAGCAATGTGAGTACAGACCAGACCCTTTGTCTTCAGGACACTGAAAATCAATCAGGTTCTTAAAAGAAGAACCTTATTTAAAAAGTAAAAAGTAAAAGAATCACACCTGCAAAATCAGGATGGAAGGTAATTTTACAGGATAAATAAAAATATTTAAAACACAGAGGATTCCCCTCTGACTCAGTTTCACAGTTACAAAAACAGGAATAAAACTACCTCTGTAGCATTGGACAACTCACAAGCTAAAATGAAAGATAACCTAACGCATTTCCTTGCCTACTTACAATTTCTGTGATTTTAGATGGATTATTCCAGGTATATTTTCAGGAGATGTTGTACCTGCTTGGCTTCTCTCTCCATCCGGAGAGGGAACAACCAAGAGAGAGCAAACAAAATCTTCTTCCTCCAGATCTGAAAGTCTCTTCTTTCCTCATTGGTCCTTCTGGTCAGGTGCTAACTAGGTTATTTTGACCTACTTAACTCCTTACGGGTAAGATGATTCAGTACAGTTGCCAAGGAGGGATTTTATGCTACCCTTCTCTCTATATTTATGACATTCCCCTAATAGCTTATAGGATGTATTGTCAATGTTCTGGGCACAGGGAATATCATGGTCCCGATATGTAGAAGGGTCTCTATAATATGTCAGACAAAAAAGAATGATCAGAGATGGTCAGCTGGTAATGGACGATGATAGGAAAGCAGAGCTGCTCAATGCCTCCTTTGCTTCAGTCTTCACACATGAAAATAATGTGCCCAGACAACCAACGATGTTATCATAGACAATAAAGGGGAAGGGATGCAGATCAGGATAAGCAAATAACATGTCAGAAGTCTTCTGACTAGTTTGAATGTATTGTAGTCAGCAGGGCCTGATGGTATTCACCCCAAGATGCTGAAGGAATTAATGGAAGAACTCTTGGAGCTGCTTGTAATACTATTTGAGAATTCTTCTTTGAGTGATGTCCTCTTGGGTGCTCCACTGTAGGTGCGACAGTGCCTTTACATCTGGAATCAGAGATCTTCAATAGCAGTGCCCGTCAGACCGCACATGCACACCTCCCCTCTCTTGCACTATGCATGTGTCGTATATATAGTGCTGTGTGGTCCGACCACCCTCAGTTCCCCCTCGATCACCTGCAGTCTGGAACAGAACACTTAGCAGAGCCCATGTTATTTAGATAGTATCTTACCTGTTTTTCTTCTCATAGTTGTTAGTTCCTTACTTTCCCTTTTCTGTTTCTTCCTCCTAAAACGAACAACAACAAAAAAAAATGTATTAGTTCTTTCTCCTGTTTCCCCTCCTTCACCTCAGGGAAGGTACATCCTCATCCTTATGCCTGGTTCACCCGGGTTTAAGTGGTGTGTCTCCTGTGGAGCTGCCTTCTCTATAATGGACGGCCACACAAAGTGTATGTGCTGCATAGGAGAGGGACATGTTCCTCAGAAGTGTTCCCATTGCCAGGGTTTGAAGCGGAGAGCCAGAAAGAACATGGACCTTAAACTCAAATTAATTTTAGGGCTGTTAAGTGATTTTAAAAAATCACAATGAATCATGCTGTTAAACAATAACAGAATACCATTTTTATAAATATTTTTGGATGTTTTCTACATTTTCAAATATATTGATTTCAATTACAACACAACACAGAATACAAAGTGTACAGTGATCACTTTATTTATTATAAATATTTGCACAGTAAAAACAATAGTATTTTTCAATTCACTTAATACAAGTTCTGTAGTGCAATCTCTTTATCATTAAAATTGAACTTAGAAATGTAGAGTTATGTACCTAAAATAACTGCATTCAAAAATAAAATGATATAAAACTTTACAGCCTACAAGTTCACTCAGTCCTACTTCTTGTTCAGCCAATCGCTCAAACAAGTTTGTTTACATTTGCAGGAGATAATGCTGCCCACTTCTTGTTTACAATGTCACCTGAAAGTGACAACAGGTGTTTACATGGCATTGTTGTAGCTGGTGTTGCAAGATATTTGTGTCAGATGCACTAAAGATTCACATGTCCCTTTATGCTTCAACCACCGTTCCAGAGGACATGCATCCATGCTGATGATGGGTTCTGCTCGATAACGATCCAAAGCAGTGCAGCCTGATGCATGTTTATTTTCATCATCTGAGTACGATGTCACTAGCAGAAGATTGTCTTTTTTTTCGTGGTTCGGGTTCTGTAGGTTCCACATCGGAGTGTTGCTCTTTTAAGACTTCTGAAAGCATGCTCCACACCTCATACCTCTCAGATTTTGGAAGGCACTTCAGATTCTTAAATCTTGGTTCGAGCGCTGTAGCTATCTTTAGAAATCTTGCACTGGTACCTTCTTTGCGTTTTGTCAAATCTGCAGTGAAAGTGTTCTTAAAATGAACAACATGCTGGGTCATCATCCAAGACTTCTATAACAAGAAATATATGGCAGAATGCAGGTAAAACACAGAGCAGGAGACATACAGTTCTCCCCCAAGGAGTTCAGTCACAAATTTAATTAATGAATTTTTTTTTAAATGAGCATCATCAGCATGGAAGCATATCCTCTGGAATGGTGGCCAAAGCATGAAGGGGCATATGAATGTTTAACATATCTGGCACATAAGTACTTCGTAATGCTGGCTACAAAAGTGCCATGTGAACATCTGTTCTCACTTTCAGTTGACATTGTAATAAGTGGGCAGCATTATGTCCCGTAAATCTAAACAAACATGAGTCAGCAATGCAATGCTGCTGCAAAAAATAAATACAAATGTAATTTTGGGTTGCATTAACAAAGGCATAGCATACAAGTCACAGGAGGTGATTGTAATGTTCTACTTGGCTCTGGTTAGACCTCAGCTGAAGTTCTGTCTCCAGTTTTGGTCACAACTATATAGATAAGATGTAGAGAAAATGGAAAGGATCCAGAGGTGAGTGACAAAGATGATCAGAGGGATGGAATTCAAGGCATAAGAGCAAAGTCTAAAGGAACTGGGTTTTGTGACAGACCCAGGCCAGTGGGGTGCAGGAGTCTGGGAGAGGGCAAATATACTGGTCACTGGGTGAGTAGTTTTCTGTTCACTGAGTGACCAGAGGAGGGGCTGCACTAGAGTAGTCAGGAACTTGCTAGAACCAATTAAGCAGACAGGCTGATTAGAACACCTGCAGCCAATCAAGGCAGGCTAATCAGGGCACCTGGGTTTAAAAAGGAGCTCTCTCCAGTCAGATGGGGAGGAGCCAGAGGAGAGGAAGTGTGTGTGAGGAGCTGAGAGCAAGAGACACAAGGAGCTGATACTGAGAGGGTGTGCTGCTGGAGGACTAAGGAGTACAAATGTTATCAGACACCAGGAGGAAGGTCCTGTGATAAGGATAAAGAAGGTGTTCGGAGGAGGCCTTGGGGAAGTAGCCCAGGGAGGTGTAGCTGTCACACAGCTGTTACAAGAGGCACTATAGACAGCTGCAAATCCATAGGGCCCTGGGCTGGAACCCGGAGTAGAGGGCGGGCCCGGGTTCCCCCCAAACCTCCCAATTCCTGATCAGACACAGGAGGAGTTGATCCAGACTGTGGGGGAGATCACTGAGGTGAGCAAATCTGCCAATAAGTGCAGGACCCACCAAGGTAGAGGAGGAACTTTGTCACAGTATGTTTAGTTTAGAAAAGAGAAGACTGAGGAGGGATATGATAGTGGTCTTCAAATACTGTACTTGAAAGGCTGTTATAAAAATGACGGAAAAAAATTGTTCTCTTGGTGCAGAGGGCAGGATAAGAGGCAATGGGTTCAAACTACAGCATAGCAAATTTAGATTAAACCTCAAGAAAAACTTCCTGCCTGTAGGAACAGTAGAACAATGGAACAAACTGCCTAGGGAAGTCGTGGAAGCTCCTTCACTGGAGATTTTCAAAAAGAGGCTGGATAGTCATCTGTCTCAGACACAACAAATCCTGCATCGTGGCGGTGCGGGGTGGGGGAGGGCAGTTTAAACTAGATCAGAGATTCTCAACCTTTCCAGGCTACTGTACCCCTTTCATGAGTCTGATATGCCTTACGTACCCCAACTTTCACCTCTCTTAAAAACTACTTGCTTACAAAATCAAACATAAACATACAAAAGTGTGACACACTATTACTGAAAAATTGCTTACTTTCTCATTTTTGCCATATAATTATAAAATAAATCAATTGTAATATAAATATTGTACTTACAGTTCAGTTTATGGTATATAGAACACGGGTAGGCAACCTATGGCATGGGTGCCGAAGGCGGCAAGCGAGCTGATTTTCAGTGGCACTCACACTGCCCGGGTCCTGGCCACCGGTCCGAGGGGCTCTGCATTTTAATTTAATTTTAAATGAAGCTTCTTAAACATTTTAATAACCTTATTTACTTTACATTCAACAATAGTTTAGTTATATATTACAGACTTATAGAAAGAGACCTAAAAACATTAAAATGTATTACTGGCACACGAAACCTTAAATTAGAGTGAATAAATGAAGACTCGGCACACCATTTCTGAAAGGTTGCCGACCCTTGATATAGAGCAAAAACAACAAGTAATTGTATGAAATTTTAGTTTGTAATGACTATGCTGCTGCTTTTTATGTAGCCTGTTGTAAAACTAGGCAGATATCTAGGTGAGTTGATGTACCCCCTAGAAGACCGCTGAGTACCATTGAGAACCACTGGACTAGATGACCCTTGCAGTCTCTTTTAACCTTATGGTTCTATGATTCTATATCCTGCTACTCTTCCTCCTGGGGCCCTTCTCCTTATCCATACAATGCCCTACAGTGTTCATATTGGGCTCCTTGGGGACCAGAGAGGGAACATCCTTCTCAGGTGCCCTATCAGAGGAGGGGGAAGAGAGACTCAGAAGCAGAGCCTCAGGATTCCTGTTGAGATTTATTACCATCCTAGAATACTCAAGGAGCTGACTGAGGAGATATCTGAGCCATTAGCAATTATTTTTTAAAAGTCATGAAAGTTGGGAGAGATTCTAGATGACTGGAAAAGGGCAAATAAATATAGTGCCAATCTATAAAAAGGGAAATAGGGGCAACCCAGGGAATTACAGATCAGTCAGCTTAACTTCTGTACCCAGAAATATAATGGAGCAAATAATTAAGTAATCAATTTGCAAACATCTAGAAGATAATAAGGTGATAAGTAACAGTCAGCATGGATTTGTCAAGAACAAATCATGTCCAACCAACCTGATAGCCTTCTTTGACAGGGTAACAAGCTTTCATACGTTGCTAGACATACTACACACCTGCAGACCCAATCACTCTCCTGATTAATGATGCCTTTTTGAAGCCTGTAAAAAACTGTATGGCAAACTCCTGCTACTCCTCCTCCCACAGCAACAAAGACTGAGATATACTATATTCTCACTAAGGGAGCTGAATATCTGTATGCCCATCCAGAGCCAATCTCACTAGTCATTTTTATCACTAATTAGAGAACCAAGCAGCACCCCTCCCAAAATTACCTCATTTGAAAAAGACTCAAAGCATCTTGATCTCTGATGAAAAAAAGCTAAGTCTATGATTTTCTTAACTATAACAACATCACTAAATTTATTGACAAATTGCTGCAGGAACATGAAGCAATTTCAGTCTTTAAAAACAGTGTCACTTGAGATCAAGATCTTCATTGCAGGCTGCCTTAGATGCAGCAGATATCACTTTGTGCTTTACAGCGACTTCTGTAGTGATGCATCGGTCATGGTGGCTTCAAACTTCAGATATTCCAGGGAAAGTTCAAGCCACAGTGGAGAACCTTCCATTTCACAGACCATATCTTTTGGGTGAAAAGATAAAATGAGTTTCTTCACATTATCAGAATCCCACCGCACTTTCCGGTCTTTAAGCATTTACACTGCTGCAACAAAGAGAAAATACACTAAATCTCAGTTTTAACCAGAGCAGAGAACAAGCCCCTTTTTACCCCCAGAGACCAACACCACCTCTAAGGATGTATCAGAGACTGCAGAAGAGAATACTGTCTGCTGCTACCAACTTCTTTTTGCAAATGGTGTCCAGCTGCAAGCATCCCTTTTGATGGGATTGCTGGGAGATGAAAATCAGACATTCACCTGGATATAGCTCTCTCTTCCTCCCAGATTCCTTTTGGGAATAACCTTTTTCCCTAACGCAGAACATGGGCTGCAATAACAACAGGCAAATGTGTGTTGGAAATCATCGTATGGTTATGCAATCCAGTTCCACATAACTGCTACCTTCTGCCACTCTCGCTGTTCCTTTTGACAGACCCCTCACGAGAGCCTTCTCACCCAGGAGAGGGATTCTCTCCTTCAACTAAGAATGATAATTTTTCTGATATAACAGAGAGAAATCCTTTTACTTCAGATAATCCTCAGACCCAAGAAGAAAGGAAGTTGGAGGGTTTTCTTAGATCTTAAACAATTCCTTTCATCATCTGAGATTCAGGATAGTCACCTGAGCCTCCATAATGCTGTCGATAGATCCAGGAGACTGATTGTAGCTGTCAAGCACTAGGATGCATATTTTCACATTGAAATTAATCCTGCACACAAGAGATTTGAGAGTGGTTGTCAGTCTAAATCACTATACTGAGTGTTACCTTTTGACTGTCGACCGCACTGAGGGTTTTTATTAAAGTGGTGGTGGTGATGTTCCTGTGTCAATGAGGGATAGCAGTCTTTACTTAGCTAGACAACCAGCTCAAAGGGAAAGTTTGATCAGAAAGTTAAAAGCTTGTTTCAAACATTTCTCCAACTTTTCATGTCTCTTGGTTTAAAGGTAAGAAAAGAAAAGCCTGTGTTATCTCCTAACACAATATATAGAGTTTATTGCTGTGAGACTGGATTCCTGGACAGCCAGAGTGTGCTTAGCTGATGGCAGATTTCAAACTATATCCATCTTTATCACTCAACTTCAGATGATTTCATGAACAACATTAAGGTTCTCTCGCAGTCTGCTGAGCCACATGGCTTCATGCACTTTTGTGATGTTGCATACTAGTTTAGTTCAGGACAGCATACACCTCTAGCAAACACAGTCTATATATAACTTTAACACTTCCACAAAAGGTTCGTTTCTCTCTCAACTGGTGGAAAAACCCAGATGCACTTTGTATACCGTTTGTTTTATTCCCCTCCTTCTGAAAAGAACTACAGTGACAGATGCATCTCTTGTGGGTTAAGGAGCCCATCTAGACCATCATTTAGTTAAGGGCAAGTGTGGATTCCAAAGGAGGCACTCTTATACATCAATTTTCTGGAGCTCAGAGCAGAATGCACTTCTTACTGATGATTCAAAATAACTTCATTTGGGTAATGACAGAGAATATGACTACAGTATTTTTCATAAACACTGGGGAATTAGGTTGTCTCTTGTGTTCAAAAGCATTACGATTATGGAATAGGTGCATACAGCACTGCATCAACCTGTCAGCAGATATACTTGTCAGGTATTCACAATGTATTAGCAGACAATTTTAGCAGACACTTCTCACCAGAACATGAGTGAGAGATTCAGAAGTCAGTGGGTCACTTTGTCTTCCAAAAGTGTTGGATATTTTGTTCCAGAGAAGGTCAGAGTCCAGGTTCTCTGGCAGATGCACTCCTGATCCCTTTGTCACAAAATGGTGTATGCCTATGCACTGATCCCATTACTTCCCAAAGTATTACAAAAAATCGAACAGGACAAAGCACTAGTTATCCTAGTAGCCCTTATGTGACTGAGACAGAACGTCTTCATTTGTTCACTTGACCTCTGATGCCAGACGTTCCGTCTCAGAATGAGGGAGGGACTCATCATCCCAATCTGTCCTCCCTCCACCTGACTGTTTGGTTTTTTGATTGAAGGATGTCAGAACTAGAAAGAATGTAGAATCATAGAGTCAGAGGAATGTGGGGCTTGAAGGAATCTCAAGGGGTCATCTAGTCATGTGAGACAGTGTCAAAAGCCTCATTAAAATCAAGACATATCAGATCTACTGCTTCCTGCCCTATCCACTAGGTCAGAAACCCTATCAAAGAAGAAAATTAGGTTGGCTTGGCATATTTTAGCAGGAGTGTTGTAAGCTAGACACGAGAAGTAATTCTTCTGCTCCGTGCTGATTAGGCCTCAATTGGAGTATTGTGTCCAGTTCTGGGCACTACGTTTTAGGAAAGATGTGGACAAATTTGAGAAAGGCCAGAGAAGAGCAACAAAAATGATTAAAGGTCTAGAAAACATGACCTATGAGGAAAGATTGAAAAAACTGGGTTTGTTAAGACTGGAGAAGAGAAGACTCAGAGGGGACATAACAGTTTAAGTACATAAAAGGTTGTTACAAGGAGGGAGAAAAATTGTTCTCCTCAACTTCTGAGGGTAGGACAAGAAGCAATGGGCTTAAATTGCAGCAAGGACAGTTTAGGTTGGACATTAAGAAAAACTTCCTAACTGTCAGGGTGGTTAAGCACTGAAATAAATTCCCTAGGGAGGTTATGGAATCTCCGTCTTTGGAGATTAAGAGCAGGTTAGACAAACACCTGTCAGGGATGGTCTAGATAATACTTAGTCCTGCCATGAGTGTCGGGGACTGGACTAGACGACCTCTCAAGGTCCCTTTCAGTCCTACAAATCTATGATTCTATGCTTTATTCTTGATGAATCTTTGATGGCTATTACTTATCATCTATTGCCTTGAAGTTAGGCTGACTGATTTATAATTCCCTCAGTCCTCTCTTTTTAAAGATAGGCACTATGTTTGCCTTCTTCAGTCCTCTGGGACCTCACCCATCCTGTATGAGTTATCAAAGATAATTGCTAATGATTCAGAGATTGCTTCAGCTAGTTCCTTAAGTACTCTAGGGTGAATTTCATCAGGCCATGCCAACCTGAATACATCTAACTTATCTTAGTTTGTATCTGCAAAGAGCATTTTATCCTGATAATCAGTAGAAAGGATCCATAAGGAAAATGTACAGTTTTAAAGTGGAAAAGATTTGTTTCTTGGTGTGACCATCATGAACTTCTACCATTACAGTATCAACTACCTGACATTTTGGGCTACATACTGTCACTGAAGAACTCTGGTCGCTCACTCTGTTTTCTCAGGGTACTCTTGGTGATCATTAGTGCCTTCCACCCATGTAGAGTCATTCTTCAGTATTTTCCCACTCTACTACATCTATATTTCTAAGGGTATTTCCACTTGTTGTAGAACGTACACCAGCATTGGACCTTCCTATACTATTAACAGATCTTACAGCATCAGCCTTCAAACCACTGGCTTCATGTCCTTTCCTTCCTCTATCAGTTAATATTCTCTTTCTTGTAGCAACAATATCAGCAATAAAAGTGGGAGGGTTAAGAGCTCTTATGATTGACCATCCTTGTATAGTTTTTCTCCAAGACAACGTCTCCCTCAGGCCACACCCTAAACTCATATCCAAGATTGTGTCTGAATTCCATCTAAATCAGATTATCCTTTTACCCAGATTGTCTGAATCCTCAGACTAATAGGGATGAGGCCAGGTTATAAACTTTAGATGTTTGGAGAGCTTTAGTCCTTTACCTCCAGAGAACAAAACCATGTAGATCCTCCCTGAGACTTAAGTTTCATTCGCTGAGAAAATGAAAGGTTCTCTGATTCTATCCAAAGACTGTCAAAATGGATTTTGAATCGTTTTATCTATCTTGCGTTATGAGTTCTCCAAACTTGATCCATGAACCAGTGTTAGAGCTCATTTGACAAGGGCCCAAGCATCCTCAATAGCCTCTCGAAAGAATGTTCTCATAGTTGAACTCTGTAAGGCCATTATGTGGGACTCTATATAGACTTTAAGAAGATGGTATACACTGGTGGAGGCTTCTAGGTCAAATACTTCTTTTGGTAGGGCAGTTATTCAATCTGTTCTTAGAACCCCAAGAAACCACCACCATAGTTAGATCACTGCTGAGGCATCACCTGAAGTGTAATACACATAGGGACAAGCATTTGAAGAAGAAAGAAAAGTTACTTCTTTGGACAGTAATTGGAAGAAACAGGGATCCTCAATTCAGACTTTACAAGGTGGCCAGACACAAAAATAGACCATCTTGACAACGCCAGACACAACCAGAACAAGCAGCGTTCCAGCCATCAGGAAACAAACCACAGTTTTGAACGCTTGGTCGAGGGTCTGAACGACCTCCCCTTAACATCAGCACCTACCTGCCTATTTGGTCACTCTCTACAGCATTCTTACCAAGCTTGAGAGCATATTACACAAGACCATTGGGTCTTAAAAATAGTTCAGTAAAAGTTCATCCCTTTTACTTCTTGGCCCCCTACCTCTGCAGGGACACTTCACACGAGCACCTTCTCAGACAGGAAGTAGATTATCTACTACAGCTAGGTGCCGTGGAACCAGTACCAACACAATACAGAGGGAAAGATTTTTATTCCCACTATTTCCTGACCCAGAAGAAAAGTGGTGGATGGTGACCAATACTAGACCTACAAAAACCTCAACAAATCTGTATGCTCCCAAAGATTCAAGATGGTCACCTTAGGCACAATAATCCCAGCGCTGGAACAGAGGGACCAGTTTTGAGCCCTCAACCTACAAGATACATATTTCCACATCTCAATACATCCAACTCAAAGCCAATTCCTCCAATTCACAGTGGAACACAACCACTTCCAATACAGCATCCTCCTATTTGGACTGTCCACTGTACTGAGGGTGTTCTCCAAAATCCTTGCAGTAGTCTCAGCCCACCTGCACAAACAAGGAATCATATTTTTTCCATACCTAGATGATTGCCTTATCAAAGGACACTCATACACACAGACATAAACAATCACATGACTGACCATCAACCTCTTCCAAAGACTGGGGTTGCAAATAAACTTTCAGAAATCCACATTGACACCCACACAACAACTGGAATTAATTGGGGCACACCTGGACTCAATTCAAGACAGAGCCTCTCTACCTCATGCCAGATTCCTAGCCATCAAACATCTCAGACACCATCTCCATCTGTCCACGAATCAAGGCACGCCAGATTACACATGCAGTGTCTTCAGGGCTGGTAGCGTTCAATATACAAAGCCACCAAACACAGCCTCAACATTATGGTAACACCAGTGATCAAAGTTTTAGTATCCATATGTAGACAAGTGGACTCACTCCCGTGGCGCCTCCTGCTGATGACTTTGGGAATTAGCTCGGTCCCAGCCCAGAGCGCCCTCTGCAGGCCAGCAATCCACCTGTCCTCTGCTGGCCCGCGTGTCCCTCCCTGGACCCGGTGCCCTTTTACATGGAGTGCTGCCCCCAAGCAGTCACCTTTTTCTCTGAGGGTTTCCCCTTCCCAGGGGACCCCCCACCCTCTGTCTCCACTTTGCCTCAGTATAGGCTACTGCCCAGTCTCCACCTAGCCCCTGTTCACTGGGGCAGACTGCAGTATCAGCCACTCATAGGCAAAGAGGTTTGGACCTGCTGTCTTTGCCTACCCCTGGGTTGCTCCCTGCAACCTCCAGTACCTCTTGGCCTAATGCTAGGTGGCAGCCTGAGGCTTTCCAGGCAGGAACTCCCCAGCTCCTCTGCCTTTCCCCAGCCCTGCTCCACTCAAGGTACCTGGTTTAGCTCCCTGCAGCCAAGCCCTTCTCCCTCTACAGCCAGAGAGAGACTGTCTGCTTCTCGCACCCCTGGCCTTCTTATGAGGACCAGTTGCTCAGTTTGGGGCGTGGCCCCAGCTGCAGCCACTTCCCCAATCAGCCCAGTGTAAAGGCTGCTTTCTCCAGCCACAGCCCCTTCCCAGGGCTGCTTTTAACCCCTTCAGGGCAGGAGCAGGGATCCACCCTGCTACACCCTACAATGGTGGAAAAGACCGGAGAACATCTGCGTAGGTGTTCCCTTTCACCACAGACCTCCTTCAATCATGATCACAACAGATGCTTCCCTACTGGGCTGAGGGGCACACCTTGACTACCACATGACACAAGGCAGGTGGACGACATTGGAAGCACGCCTTCACATAAATTTGCTAGAACTCAGAGCAGTAAGTTACACCTGTCTTCACTTCTTACCACTCATAAGAAACCCATCAATTCAAGTGATGACAGACAATGTTGCATGCATGTTCTACATCAACGGACAAGGTGCGGGGGAGGGGGGGAAGGAGGGAGGGAGTGGCTGATCCCACTGCCTAAGCATTGAAGCCATGAGACTAACCACCGTTACCAACACACTAAGTAAATAGTTTTCACAGGCGAACAAATAGGAACTGAACCCTATGGTCTTGCAACAGATATTCTAGCAATGGGGGTTCCCATCTATCAACTTATTTGCCACAGCACAGAACCACAAATGCCCGCTATGCAAGACCAGGGATGACAAAGCCAAGAACATCTTCATTACCCTAGCATGGCCCAGACAGGTCTGGGACCCTTAGCTGCTGCATATGTCAAGTCATCCTCCATGAACTCTTCCAATGAGGACAGACCTCCTCTCACAGGCTGACAGTCAGATCCTCCATCCATAACTGGTGAAGCTCCATCTGAAAGCATGGCTCCTCCATGGTTCCAATTACACGAGTTAACCTGTTCGGAGCAGGCAGTGGTGGATTTAGAGTTAGTGGGGCCCTATGCACAGCTTCATTTTCACACACACACCCTGGGACTCAGCCAAGAAAAAGAGCATTCTCTCTTATCTCCCCCCTGTTTTTCATTATTTTTTTCCTTCATCCTCCCCCTATATTATAAATAAGGGGAAGTAAATGACAATGAAGTGAGGTACCTTGATTGGGGCAGGCGGTTGGGTTGCAGGAGGAAGTGCGGGTGGCGGGCTCTGCAAGGAAGTTTGGGTGCTGGGTGCACGCTCTGGCTGGGGCTTGGGGTGTGGGAGGAGGGGTTGAGGGCTCTGGGAGGGAGTTTGGGTGTGGGGTGCAAGCTCTGGGCTGGGGCAGGGGGCTGGGGCGTGGGAGCAGGACGGGGGGGTGACGCTTACCTTGGCAGTGCAGCTCCCAAAGCAACCAGCACACCCCCCCCTCCGGCAGCAGCTCCTAGGCGGGGAGGGCAGGGGCTCTCTGGGCACCACCGCCTGCAGGCACCGCCCCCACAGCTCCCATTGGCTGCAGATCATGGCCAATGGGAGCTGCAGAATCAGTACTCAAGGTGGGGGCAGTGCACGGAGACACATACTCCCCGGGTGCCACAGGGACATGCCGACCGCTTCCTGGAGCAAAGTGGCATGGAGGAAGGGAGGCAGAGCGGGCATGGAGCTGCCTTAGCCCTCCTGCTGACATGTCTCTGCGCACCCTTTACAGGGAGGGGGGCAGCGGGTCTCCATGTGCTGCCTGAGGTGGGGGCAGTGCATGGAGCAACCTTCCCTTCCTGCCAGGGACATGCAGAAACATGCCAACAGCCAGACGCTTCTGGGAGAAGTGTGGGGCCACCAGCCCCGGCAAGCTCTGCTGTGCCACCGGCTGGGACTCAGGGGCAGGCTGTCAGATATTTGTCCTCCATTTTGGGGGCCCCTCTGTTGGGGGCCCCATGCCACTGCACAATTTGTTTCATGATAAATCTGCTCTTGGGAGCAGGTCAAACACATGTTATTGAACAGCAGACGTGATTCCACGTGCAATACTTACCTACAGAAGTGGAAACGTTTTTCCACAAGGTGCCTACATAAACAACTTACTCCCTGACTATACCCGTTCCAATGGTGCTAGACTACCTTGTAAAGCTAAAGAACTCAGAGTTATTGGCAGGGTTCCTTCCCCACTCTGAACTCTGGGGTACAGTTGTGGGGACCCACATGAAAGACCCCTAAGCTTATATTCCATCAGCTTAGGTTAAAAACTTCCCCAAGGCAAAATTTCTTTCCTTGTCCTTGGACAGTATTGCTGCCACCACGAAGTGATTTAAACAGATATTCAGGGAGGGGCCACATGGACCTAGAATATCCACAGCTACTCGCTGAAATGGAACCTCAATTATGGGGAGTGGCTGGAGAGGGGCTTTGCCCTGGTCTTGGGGTTTTCCCACTCTTTGGTACACCTTACAAGACGGGACATAAGTAGAAACATCCTTGCCCATTCCCTCCCGGTGGAAGGACTTCTTCAAATAGTCTTTGGTCCTGTTCACCCTGTTAGGGGGCTTGTTCCTTCACCCTCTCACTTCCCTGGTCCTTCTCGCATGAACAGAGAGCAACAATACCCGAAGTCCAAAGGCACAAACAATTCGATGTTCATTGGGGTGAACTTCCAGCAAGCATGATTCCAGTTTCCTTCCTTAGTGTCCCCCTTCCCAGCTCTGATACCACAGAGCCTTGCCTGTGTCCCTGTTCCTGTCCCCATCCCCCCTTTAGCAAAACATGATCCCAATTCCCCCATCCGCAGTGCCTGTTCCCATTCCCACCCCCCACTTCCTGATTGACTTCAGACTATATTGCAAAACCTGAGTTTTGCTTAGCTATTCCTTAACCAATCATTTTACTGAAATTTAACTAACCAATCCTAACATATTGTAACATGGTTATTTAATTATACCCCACCACCTTAATTGGTTTATACCCAACAAAATTAATTATACAGTAGACAGAAACAATTACAGAACCTGACAGAGACCATGCAAATAAACATACAAAACAATACAGAAGTGAGGATTTCACAACTACATCTATACAGACATAAGGGTTCTCCAGCTGTGTCTATTGATAAGTGAGTTCTTGCCAGACTGGATGCTATCAAACTAAGTTTCCTTTTACATCTTCTAGGCTTATCTCTTTTTTTTTTTTTTTTGGAAGTGATAGGAATATCAGGACAGGATTGTATTTCTAATAGCCCAATAGCACCTTATTTTAATGTGACTAGTTTGGAATGTGAGGATGTGACCATACACTTCCCAGCTTATGGCTGCCTAACTACATCTTAACTGAAGGCCTTAGCCTGTCACAGTAAGAGAACGCCATTACACAGACAGTGATTTTGATTCTTTCTTTTATACCTCTGTAACTAGCTAAGTGATAAGAATACACCTACATTCTTAAAGTATAGGCCTTTACAGACAGGCCTGAATATCTATATCCTAACACACCCCAGCATGGCCCCTAGGATGATAGTGGGCTAAGCTCAACAGCTTTACCTGGTACTTAGTTGGAACTACCAACTGTATTTGAGGATGCCAGTCTTCCTGGTGCCCACCAGAAAGAGTTTCCTTGTATAAAAGTCCTCTTTCTACAACAAACCAAGATCGATTAGAAGACCTGAGAGGCGGCGGGTTGCTCCGTGCTGCTCTCCAAGCTCCCTGGAGGCTTTCATCTGCTTCCTGCTTGGCCTGGAACTGTTCCCTTGATGCTGGAGACATCAGTTCCTCACCGGATTGTCGACTTGGCTTTGGTCCCTCTGGAAGTGATGTAGATGATGGGGCTGTTTCTGTTGACTGTGATCCGCTCTCTGCTGGTGCACTATGTTGTATTTCAGGCTCTTGTATAGGTTTATCTGCTGCTGCCAAGGCAGGCTTGGTGGTGCCCTCTGGCATTGGCATTGAAGATGCAGGGGAGGGATAGTTCAGTGGTTTGAGCATTGGCCTGCTAAACCCAAGGTTGTGAGTTTAATCCTTGAGGGAGCCATTTAGGGAAGCGAAAACTGCCTGGGGATTGGTCCTGCTTTGAGCAGGGGGTTGGATTAGATGACCTCCTGAGGTCCCTTCCAACCCTGATATTCTATGGGGTTTCAAGTGCTGGCAATGGTTTTGGTGTTGGTTGTTCCGCCAGTTCCAATTCCAGGACTGATTCTAGCTGGGTCTCTGTGACTGGATCCACTACTGCTGTCGCATATGTTGGCATGGGGTCCACTTCCACCACCTCAGTCTGAGGCTCTGGTAACACAGACGGGGCCCTTGTAGAAAGCTCAGGAACAGGGATAGGTGCGAAGGCTTGTTTACCCTGGCTGCAGGTGACCATTCCCACCCTCTTGGCTAACGTCACATGGTTGGCCAAGTCTTTCCCCAGCAGCATGGGAATGGGATAATCATCATAGACTGCAAAAGTCCACATTCCTGACTAGCCCTTGTACTGGACAGGCAACTTGGCTGTAGGCAAGTCAAAAGAATTTGACTTGAAGGGTTGAATCATCACTTGGGCCTCTGGGTTGATGAATTTGGGGTCCACTAAGGATTGGTGGATAGCTGACACCTGTGCTCCACTGTCCCTCCATGCGATAACCTTCTGCCCGCCCACACTCAGTTTCCCTTCGCTCTGAGGGTATCTGGGAGTCATCTGGGCCTGAGGACCTTTGGTGTGACCCCAGTGCAATGCACTGTAATCTGTTGGGGTTCTTGGGGCAGTTGGCCTTAACATGCCCTAGCTCGTTACATTTAAAACATTGGCCTGCTGACTGGACACTGGGGAGAGGTGGGTTGCTGGAGAATGGTGTGGTGGGACGATAAGGTGTCTGGAGTTTTCCTTAGGGTGCAGGTGGGGCCTTGGGCTGCCCCTGGTGGTATGGTGTGGTCTTGTGGTGTCTCTTCTGCTTGCTACCCAAACTGCAACCAGGGTTGTTTCTCTCTGCTACCTCCACCTGCTTTGTTCCGATTTGCCCCGCCTCTCTGATGGTCTGGGACTGCTTGTATTGATCAGAATAAGAAGCAAGACTTTCTGCTGAGTCAATTTTCTTATCCCATAAATCCTGTTTTATATCATCAGTGGTCACAGTCAGGAACTGCTCCTGTGCAACGAAATCACACATTCCTTCAAAGCTAGTTACACCCTTTTCTTTGACCATTTTATCTAACAGAGCCTTCATCTGGTTTCCATAAGCCACATTACTTAGTGCAGCCCCTTTCTTAAGGGCTCTAAATTTTACTCTGTAAGTTTAAAGAGTAATTTGAAATTGTTTCAAAACCAAATCCTTAAATTTACCATAGTTAGAAACATCCTCAATAGGCATCTTGTTAAATATGTCCAGAGCTCTTCCATTCAATTTTGCTACCAATATTGTCATCTTGTGATCTTCAGAAATTGCATGGAGGGTGCACAGTCTCTCAACGGTGATGAAATATTCAGCGATATCACTGAATTCATCATACTATGGACATAGTTGCTCCCATTTGTGGATTTTTGGGAAAGTGGAGCCAGCCACTGAAGGGTTCTGTCTTTTCAACTCCATAACAGCCAGTTCATGCTTCTGGGCCAAAATCTGGGCCTGTATTTCTCTTTTAGCTCCAGGGCTCTTTTATGGGCAGCCTACTCCCTGGCTGCCTCTGTCTCCAAGTGGTTTGCCTCCTTCCTCTCCTCTGTGTCCAACTCCAAGCGCTTTAAGGCCATTTGTCTTTCATGTTCTGTCTTTCATCAACTTCCAGTCTGACTAATTCTAGTTTCTTTTGGACCTCACTTTCTGTCATCCTAGCCTTCCTGTGCTTAGCCTAGCCTAACCTGAGAGTTAGAATGAAAACAAAAAACAAAACAAGAAAAAAACAGCTTGTGAATTCCCTTCCAGGAACTTAACTACTCTGCCCTCAGGCAGAGAAAAAAACCTCCAGCTGCTCTCAGCTTAAAAAAAAAAGTGTCTTTTTAAAAAAAACCTCCCTGGTTTTCAAGCCCAAAGGAAAAAAAGTGTCCTTTTAATATCCTGAGGTCTGTGCTTCTGGTTCAAAATGATCCTACCGTGCTGCCACCATGTTGGGGTTCCCTCCCCACTCTGAACTCTGGGGTACAGATGTGGGGACCCACATGAAAGACCCCCTAAGCTTATTTTTACCAGCTTAGGTTAAAAACTTCCCCAAGGTACAAATTCTTTTCCTTGTCCTTGGACGATACTGCTGCCACCACGAAGTGATTTAAACAAACATTCAGGGAGGGGTCACTTAGAGCCCCTTCCCCCCCCCACAGTATCCCCCCAAGCCCCTTCACTCGCTTGCCGGGGTGGCGGGGGGGCGTGGGCCTTGAGAATATTATACCAACCAATAGGTTAACAAAGTGAGCACAGACCAAATCCCTGGTTTTTAGGACACTGAAAACCAATCAGATTCTTACAAGAAGAATTTTATTTAAAAAAAAAAAGTTAAGAAGAAGGGCCAATTCTCAAACCACTGAGCTATCCCTCCCCCCATCACTTTATTATAAAGAAAAAAAATAAAAGCATCACACCTGTAAAATCAGGATGGAAGATAACTTTACAGGGTTAATAAAAAGATTTAAAACACAGAGGAGTCCCTGCTAGGCTCAACTTCCAAGTTACAAAAACAGGAATAAACCTCCTTCTTAGCATAGGGAAAATTCACAAGCTAAAACAAAAGATAATCTAACGCATTTCCTTGCTATTACTTACAATTTTTGTAGTTGTTAGATGTATTAGTTCAGGATCTTTTTAGGAGCTGGGTTACCTGTTTGGTCTCTCTCTTTGTCCCAAGAAGGAACCAACAAAGAGAGCACAAAGAGAACTTCCCTCCCCACCATCCCAGAGTTGGAAGTATCATCTTTCCCCATTGGTCCTTCTGGTCAGGAGCTAACTAGTTTAATTGAACTGATTAACCCTGTCAGCATTCCTTGAACGCTGGGGTACAGAAGTGGGAACTCGCATGAAAGATCCCCTAAGCTTATTTTTACCAGCTTAGGTTAAAAACTTCCCCAAGGCACAAATTCCTTCCTTGCCTTAGTATCGCTGCCACCACCAAGTGATTTAAAACAAACATTCAGGGAGGGCCACATGGAGCCCTACCTTTCCCAAACATCCCCCCAAGCCCCTACACCCCCTTTCCTGGGGAGGCTTGAGAATAATATCCTCACCAATTTGTACAGGTGAACACAGATTCAAACCCTTGGATCTTAAGAACAATGAAAAATCAATCAGGTTCTTAAAAGAATTTTAATTAAAGAAAAGATAAAAGAATCACCTCTGTAAAATCAAGATGGTAAGTACTTTACAGAATAACAAAAAACTCAAAAACACAGAGGATTTCCCCTCTAGGCAAAATTTTAAAGTTACAAAAACAAGGATAAACCTCCCACTTAGCACAGGGAAAATTCACAAGCTAGAACAAAAGAAAGAAATGTGTTAGATTACTTGTTACTAACTATTTCTGCAATAGTAGATGCTTAGTTCAGATATGGCTTAGGGAGATGTATTTCCCTGCCCCTGGTTTCTTGTTGACGCCAGGAAACACAGACCAAAAAAAAAACTTCCCCCACAGATTTGAAAGTATCTTCTCCCCTTATTGGTCCTTTAGTCAGGTGCCACCCAGGTTAGCTGAGCTTCTTAACCCTTTACAGGTAAAAGAGGAATTAACCCTTTATAGGGTAAAGAGGGATTTTATGCTACCCTTAGCTGTATGTTTATGATAAACCCCTTACAGGTAAGTGATTCTGTACCTCAGGCCAGGAGGGATTTATGGTACTGCATACATAAAGGTTGGTTCCCTTCCCTTTATATTTGACAGTTATCTTTAAGCTTTATAAAAGTACATCTCGCCGCAATTAACACCTTCCATGACAAAAATCGACGGATTCTCAACGTTTACACATCCAACTACAAAACATGTCCTTGTGGGACTCCAGAGCCTTTACTCTGAAGTGCACCCTCCCATCCCCATGTGGGATCTGAACTTAGTCCTCAAGGGATTGATGAGACCCCCCTCCTTCAAACCCCTAGCTATCTGCTCCTTACTACATGTCAATGAAGGTAGCATTCCTCATTGCCATCACATCATCTAGAAGGGTGAGCGAGATAAGTGCACTGATGGCCAGTACACCCACCATGAGATTTTTTTTAAGGATAAAGTCACACTATGACCTCACCCTAAATTCCTTCCGAAAGTGACGTCCACCCTCCACACCAACCAGCTTTTCCATCTCCCTACATTCTACCCTAAACCCAATAGGAGGCTTCATTACATGCTCTTGCTGTTGGGAGGGACATAGCCTTCTACTTAGACAGGACTAAACCTTTTTGTAAATCCAGGGGCGGCTCTAGGCATTTTGCCACCCAAGCATGGCAGGCAGGCTGCCTTCGGTCCGCCGAAGCCACAGGACCAGCGGACCCTCCGCAGGCAAGCCGCCGAAGGCAGCCTGCCTGCCGCCCTCGCAGCAATGGCAGCGCGCCCCCCCGCAGCTTGCTGCTCCAAGCATGCACTTGGCATGCTGGGGCCTGGAGCTGCCCTTGCGTAAATCACCAAGACTGTTCTTTTCAAAAACTGAACACTCCAAGGGTGATGCGATATCCATGCAACGACTTTCCACGTGGATATCAGACTGTATCCAATCATGCTGTCAAGCCCTGCTGGGGTCAGGTCCCACTCTATTTGAGCCATGTCAACACCTGTGGCATTCCTGCATAATGTACCCTTCTGAATATTTGCAAAACTGCCACATGGGCATCAGAACATACTTTTGTCAAGCACTATGCCATTACACAGGACTCCAGGGCAGATGCCATATTAGGCCTTACTGTCCTTTCTGCTGCAACTATGCACATAACTCCAAAGCCCCCCCCCCCCCGCCCCTACACACCATACTAGGGACTGCTCTTCAGTCATCTGAAGTGGAGCACCCAGAGGGCCATCACTCGAAGAAGAGAGGGTTACTCACCTTGTGCCATAACTGAGGTTCAACATGTGTGTCCCTGCTCTTCCCCTCTACTTTGGAGTTGGACATGAGGTCTCTACGGTAGAGAAGAAACCGAGAGGGTCGGACCATGCACGAGCTGAAGCGACTCCAATGGCACCGCGAGCCAGCATGGCCCGATCAGGCACTGGTACTGAAAATCTCTGATCAACGGTGCTGGGACGCGCCATCACCTGAAGTGAAGTGGCGCACCCACTGCGACACACATCTCGAATCAGAGGGGTAGCTGTGTTAGTCTGGATCTGTAAAAGCAGTAAAGAATCCTGTGGCACCTAACAGACGTTTTGGAGCATGAGCTTTTCATGGGTGAATACCCACTTCGTCACCCACGAAAGCTCATGCTCCAAAAGGTCTGTTAGTCTATAAGGTGCCACAGGATTCTTTGCTGCTTTTACACATCTTGAAGAACCTCAGTTACTGCACAAGGTGAGTAACCCTCTCATTTGGTTCCAAGCCCTCCTCGGAACCAAATGAAATGGAAGGCCCAAGATGCTTTTCCATACAGGGGTTAAGGGGTTACAAAAGCCAGTACGAGATCATAGACACTGAGACAACTTAGGAAGACCCTGGCATCAAAGGATCATTAGCACTGATGCTCTGTATTGCTCTGTATTTCACAGTGGCACTAATCCAGAATAGAACCTAAAAAAGGTCATGGTCCTGGCTTAGAACTGGACGTTAATTAAAATTGGAGGTTGGTAGCGCAGAACCCAGCAATAGTTTAATAAAATTCTCTTCTATGAGGCCCTGGCCATGCCCACATATGGATCAGTCAGATGTTTGAGGCTCTGAATCCACATTTGTGCTTGGCACATAGCCACACGTGTTAGATCAACCTAGCCAGACCCAAGGATCTTGATGGTGAGTGGATGCTGGCTTTACAGGTTGCCAGATTTAATCAACTAGGGCTGAAGAGCCTCTCCCAATGTCTGGGAACTGAGTCAGCCCTCCAGTATCTGTGGGACAATCCTTTAAGTTGATGCTGAGCTTGCCCAGTGCCAACCATTGATGACTTGTGCCTCCCGATATGATGGGGGACGGGGGTGCACAGGGGCACAATCTAAAGAGCAGGATACGTGACCACCCCATCTGCATCCCCAGCAACTCCGCGCCTTGTGCCGAGCCCAAGGCTGCCATACTTTCCCCACCCCACCAGAGTTACCTGGGTTTTTTGTTTCTTTTGTTGTCTTTCTCCCAGTGCACCTCCCCCCCGGCATGTTCAGCCCCTGTCTCTGGCAGGTGGGGAGCTGACTGAAGTTGAGTGCTCCAGCTCGCTGCTCTGTGTGGCACGATGGCTGACTGAGAAAGCCCATTTGGGGAGGTGGCGTCCCTCCTCCCCCAGGTCTAGCTGCCAGAGACCGGGATCGAGTGAACTGGAAATGTGCCAGGGGGAAATGGCTTCTGTCTCGCTCGCCCTGTGCCAGCAACCAGCCTGGGCGGGGAGTGGCCCGGCACCACCGCCACCTCCCCAAATGGGCTCTCTCAGGCAGCCGCCTCACTGCACAGAGCATTGATCCACAGTGGCCACACAACAATGGCTGGTCTCACCCGCTCCACTCCCCAAACAGGCCTGGCTGCCAGGAAGAGGGCCAAGCGTGCCTGGAGGCAGGCACAGCAGGCGGGAGGCCAGAGCCCCTCTCCCCACTCCCGGCAGGCCAAGCAGAAATCTGGAGGGGGTCCCTTGACTCAGAATTCCCCCCCATAAGTTGGCTACTGGACCTTAGTCAACTGGACTGAGAAGCCGCCCTGATCGGTAGGACAGAGGGGCAGCCCTTTTCCTGCCCAGGTCCAGCCAAACCTCTCCTCTTATGCACCTTATAGAACCCCAACAGTCTCACGCTAACAACATTTGCTCCCAAAGACGGGAAGCATGGAAAACACTGGGTGTGCTCAGAACGCACTCAACTTCAGTGGTCAAAGGAACTGAAGAGTGGTTTGGACCAAGATTTCTCAACTGTTCTCTTTCTGAGACCCACCCCCCCCGCCCCCCGCCCTGGCCACAACATACAGTACTATAAAAACTCCAGGGCTCTGTGTGTGTGTGTGTGTGTGTGCGTGCGTGCGGCTTGAGACTCTGGCTTCCGCCACCAGATGTATTGCGGGGGGGGGGGGTTAGCTCTGCAGGGCTTGGGGCGTCAGCTGTGGCAGGGTTCTGGACTTCAGCCACCAGGCAGGGAGGGGCTCGGGGCTTCAGTTGGGGGCTCCGAGCAGGGGCAGGGCTCAGCTCAGAGTTTCTTTGCAGCATTGTGTGTGTGTGGAGGGGGGGGCCCTCAGGGCTTTAGCCACATGGGGCGCTGGGGCTTTGGGCGGGGTGGAGCTTGGGACTTCAGCCCCACAGGGACACTGGGGCTCGAGGCTTTAGGTGTCTGGGGACCACTCCCAGCTTCAGCCGTGTGGGAAGCACTGTGGCTCAGGGTGCTGGGCTTCAGCCCCGTGGAGGGGCACTGGGGCTAGGGGTTTTAACCCAGGGGGGGCATACTGGGGCTTGGGCCGCTCCGTGGCTCTGCTCCTGGTTTCAGCCCCATAGAGGTGCTGGGGCTTAGGGTGCCAGGCTGGAGACATGGGGCCCTGTGGCCCCCTGAAACCAACTCACAGATCCCCGGGAGGCTGCTGACGCTGGTTGAGAACTACCGGTTTGGACTACGCTGTCTTTTATGCCTCTGGAACTCTCCAGGATGGGAGGAGAGGCAGAGAGGTGTGAGTGCGTGCTAGATCAGTCCAAGGGTGCACACTGCAGGATTCTTGATTCCACCCCGGCAACATGTAGAAAGTTCATCTTCCCTGAAGCTGTATGTGAAAAAGTTTGTTGTTTCAGCATATTTATTTTTATTTATGTAATGGGTATAACAAGTTCAGGCATTAACACAGATAGTCTCAAATTTAAATTTGAAGAGGTTTAGTTTTTAAAAGAACTTACAATAATTAATTTTTTTATTTTATTTTAAAATTGGTTTTTGAAAAAAAATTCCTGCTTTTTATCTACCTTTATGTGGTACGCCCCCTCCTTGAAGCCTTATCCCGCTGACTGGGGATGGTTACCAGAGAACCTTGATGGTTGAGGAGAGAGAAAACCTGCTTCCCTGGTGGTTACTTGGTCTGCACCCTTGAGTCCTTTGCATGGCTCTCTTTCGCTCCTCTGTTTGTTCCATGCATTCTTGAGCATGGCTTGTTGCTTGCATCCACTTATGCTCCTAAGATGTTGAATAGCTTTGGAGCAAAGTCAGGGCGTGCAGAGACCTCCCTCTGTAACAAATGTTTTTCTTTCTTCCAAAGCAGCACTGGCCCCTATGAGACTGGTCCCAAGAGGCCTTGTAGATCTATCATCTCTTGGCCTTTGTTTTGTTCCAGTTGGTTTAAAACCTCCATGAAAGGGAGCAGGAACAAACAGAGTCAAAGCATTCTGTGACTGGGCCACAGAAATCTCAGTGCACTGAGGGGGCGACGGAGCAGGAGGCCATGATGTTTGTTGTTGTTGCCGTGATAAAAGCTGGGGTTCCAGTGGCAAAGGTGTGACTGCAGCATGTCCATGTTCTCTGCATTGCTGAAGGCAGTGAATGGGCCCTGTAGCTAGAAGGTGTGGCCAAGCCCTGTGAACACATTAGAACTGTTTCTTATATGTGCTGGAGAGAGGTGCAGTCCCAAAGGGCTAGATTTATAAAAGGACTTTGGCAGCTGTGTCTTTAGTCCATAATGTAGGCACCACTGCCATCACAGAACCACAGCTCAGTTGACACATAACCCTGTAGACACCGAAGGGTCTGCCAGTGAAGTCCCCTACGCACCTAAGTCCTGACATCACACAGATGCTCAGCACGTGAGGTCACACCTAAACTGGCAGCAGTTTCAAACGCTGCAGCCACTGACTTATCATGCCGAAGAGCCCTGAACTGGCAGGCCGCTCAGAGCATGCCTAAGTCCCCCACAAAAGCCAGCTAGGGAAGGGGAGGAGTGGGTGGGCGTGTTTATAAACAATAGCTAAGTGATTAGCTGGGATGTGGGAGACCCAGATTTGCAGTTCACTGTTACTTGAGTTACAGCAGGGCCTAAGTCTGGGACCAGGGAGCAGGAAGGTGAGATGGTACCTGAAACCATGAAAGGCAATAAGGTTATGCAGGGTGAGGGCCACAGAAAGGCCTGAAGGGCATCAGAGGAACCATGAGACAGGACTGGGAGTGATTATGTGAGAGAAGGACAGACTCACCAAAGCCCAGCAAGGTGAGGGAAAGGAGTGAGAGCCAGATCCCCAGAAGTACTGAGTCACCACCACCCTCTTCTGATACAGTACCACTCTCAGTAGTCTTTCGGGGCTTCCCCTTTTGCACACCATTGAGATCTTTCAGGTGTCTTTACGGCACCTTCTACACTTCGCCCCTATGTAACTCATAGCTCTTCATGGTTTCAGCCGCCATCTCACGGCCCTCTCCTTCCACCATTGTTAGTGTCAATCATCAAGGCAGAGATGGTCGCTTTGCACAGATGCAACTTTGGTGCCTTTGTTTGAGTATTCTGAGGTTGCTGGCCCTGCCCAGGGGAATTGTGTTGCCTCGAGCCAGTGTCCATGCAATACCACCTGTGGCTTTTTAGAAGCAGAAGTCAGTGTGGCCACATGAGCCCAGTAACAGCACGTCTATAAACTCTGCTGTTCAACTGCGTGTCTCCTTCCTCTTACAGGCACCTGTCCTTAGTCAGGGCAACAGATGGACCAGAGTATTCACCGACTGAATTTCAAGCAACTAGACTTGGAAACTTTAAATTATTTGTTATCATCAAACGTCACCAGCCCCCTGAGGAATTGCTCCAAATTCTCCTTCCAATTTGGGTTGTTCTGGTCAAGTGCAGCCTGTAGGTATGGGGCAACAGGCAGCAAGTGGGGTAGCAGCTGGTGTCTCATTAAAGTGAAATTGTATTACAAGGCTTGTGTTTTGTAACCAATCATGGGCAGCGCTGGGGGTCAGCTTTCTGCGTTTCTGAAGGGAAGGCCACAAAGTGCAGGGATCATAATAGGGCAGATGGGAAGGTGCCAAATAGCTCAGCTGAACTCACCCTGCCAATAGCTAAGACTGCAGGATGCAATTCTGTTCAGCAGCACTATGGGCAAGGCCATACATTTGTGACTGAAGGCCTCCTTTGCAGGCTCAGCTTGTCTCCCCAGACAGTGACTCACCTTCGGTGAGATGGTCATTGTCTTTCAGGCAGCGAGTAGGACGATGAAGCTGTTTCTTGCAGTCCCTGCCCTTTGCACTGTGATACCTCAGCAGCAGGCAGGAAATAGGAAAGAAAAGTGCCTCTGCCTGATGCCTGCAATCATCTCCCTTTCTGTTTATGATCCTGCCCCTCCCGGCCGGACTTGGTGTAGCCTGTTGTTTTTTCTTTCTTTTCTACTACCGCTTTAGTGCAACTGAAGGAGGCTGCAACTTGGTGCTATTTCCATTAGCCCCACTGAGACTGTTGTTCTCCTGCCAGCATAGTGTAATGGGGACAGGCTGGCTGCATCCGTCCATGAAACACCCTCAGCCCATGCTCAGACAAGGCTATGAAACTGAGGAGCCTTTTTATATCAGTAATAGGACTTGGTGCAGTCATCTCTATTTTGGGCCTGTAAAAGGCCAGTCAGTATCAGATCTGTGCCAGGTTGGCTGCTGGTTCGGCTCAACTGTGCTCAACCTCATATCCCACTTCCTGCCTTCAGTGAGCAAAGCCATCCTACCACAGAACATGCACTCTACCGGCCCTCAGGTGCTAGCCGTGATTTAGCTGCCCTCATATAAACGAGGCCTTGACAGCTTTGGGCCTTTTAACAATGCCAATTAAATCTGCTGCCTACAGCAAGTGCCGGACACATCTGAAGCCTTGGCTACATGGCAGCTGCCACAGCCAAACTGCAGTTCTTAACAGCCAGACTTTTGATAAAGGACCTGAGCATGGCTAAGGGCAACCAAGATGCAGACACCAAGTCCCTGATAGTGACACTGGGTGCAGCCAGGCACAGGTCAATGCACTGTTTATTAAAGACTTGTGTGCGCTAGGCCCTGTTAGCAACACCAATAGGCCCAGGGGTGAAGGGTAAAGGCAGGCCGACTGTCCCCAATGTGATGCAGGCCAAATGCCCATAGGTCAAGTGGCGAGCGTCAGGGTGGATTTGTGGCACCATGGCATGGATAGTGGAAGATTAACCATTGAAATGGTGGTTTGTTTGTTTTTCATATACACTTAGTCATCGCTGCTTGCTCAAGTTTTCTTCCTTGAACCTAGTTCTTCTAGCACCCAGCAGGTAACTGTCTTGCAGTGACTGTAGCTGCAGCATGTCCCCTGCTGAAAAGTGGCCATGCTGACGTCAAGATGACAGGTATCCACCTGAAGCAAATGTGAACATACTTACTGAGGGGGCAGTTGGTGGGATTGTTCTTACACTGCATCACCCCAGGGTAGGGAAAGGCTGCGTTATGGGCCATCTGGGCCCTACCACTGCTAGGATTCTTTTGTGGTAGCCACTAGATGCCCTGCTGTGCAGGTTGCTTCACAAAAGCCTGGGTTCCGCATCTATGAGAGCCTGCCCTCTAGAGTGCGTGTGAGAGAGTGAAACATGATTACATTGGCAGGTGACATGCACAACTTGATGTGTGATGGGGGACAGAAAGGAGTTCAAGGAGTATAAGAGACACAAGGAGCTCAATCTATGTAGTTTAACAAAGAACAGTTAAAAGATAATGTCATTTGGTCAAAATATGTACATGGGGAACAAGTATTCAATAATGGGCTCTTCAGTCTGGCAGAGAATGGTATAACATGATCTAATGGGTGGACATTGAAGCTAGACAAATTCAGACTGGCAATAAGGCGTAATTTCCTAATAATGAGCATAATTAATGACTGGAACAATTTACCCAGTTGTTTTGGTGACCACTCCATCTTGGGCAATTTTTAAATCAAGACTGGATGTTTTTCTAAAAAATATACTCTGGGAATTAGTTTGGGGCCGTTTGCTGACTAGCCATGAAATCTCTGAAAGAAGTCTCAAGATGGGAGAGACCATAGCAGGGCAGATGTGATGGACGTTGAGGCAGAGATGCTGAAGACTTGGCTTTCTCTAGATTTGAAAGTAGAAGCAGTGAATAGAGAGAGGCCCTTCTTGTGCTGCCCACTGGCCTGAGGAAAGAGCTTCATCCACAGATAGACACAGGCTCTAAAATGTAAAGTAAACTTTATTCTCCTTGATCCACAAAATAGATTTCTTTGGTTGTACAAATTTCACTAGTTACAGTCTTGATGAGCTAATTTTTCCTCTGCATCTCTCAAGAGAGGAGAGAGATCAGAGCCTGGCACTCAGGTACCGCAAAGGGAAAAGAAAATCACAAGTTAGTCACCAAAACCAATTCATGATTCTTTCCAGAAATTGCTCTTGTTAAAAAGCAAATGCTAAAATGAGGTTTTAAAAAGGAAAAGCTCAAATTGCTGATGATGGCAGCAGCCATGGCTGCAGTTTGATAGATTATTGGATTTCCCCCTGTCCAAGCCCTGTAAAATTAAACATATCAATTCAGTTAAAATGAGCCATGTGATTTGGTGTGAAGAGAGGAGATTCTCAACTAAAAGAAACCGCATCCAGTCATTTAGTAAATGTACAAGCAGACGTGCGCACCACTCCCTAGTCACATCCTGGCACTGGGAGGATTAAGGGCCAACTCTGGGCTTACTGCTGGTGGCATCAGCAAGTAAGAGAGCACCGATTTGTTAGAGGGAGTGGAAAGATCACTCAGACCATTGCCAAGACCAAGCTCAGATGCCTTGCTTTGATTTGGGCGTGTGTGGGTAAGGGCTGCTTAACTCGCAGAGGGCAGTAAGAACAAGAGAAACAATAATTTCACTGGTAGACACAGGCGCCTAGTCACTGGTGCCAGATCCTTGGGTTCACTTGGTACTGAGGCTGATAGAGCCCTTGTTCCAGGCAGGAAGCCAGCAATAACATCCTTGGTGCATGTGTAAAGAATCTCGTCTGCCCTAATCTGCAGGTAAAGTGAGGACGGCACCATGTTGTCAGAGAGAGACGGTAGGATTTGTAGTTAGCAGGAGGCTTATCTTGTTATTCGTTATCTCCCTGCATGGTGCTCACTTTGTCTGTGCTCCAACCTCCCTCAACACTCACATTTTACTTCAGTGGACATGGGCAACACAGTGAGAGCCACAACCACCATCGCTCTCTGTGTACCATCATCATTCTGCACCCAGTACCCTTCACCTGACCCCAGCCAATCCATATCCCACCGTGCTCCCTGCACCCCATACTATAACCTTACCCCACTGTCTCCTTATTTGTACCGCCTACTGCTGTGTCACCACATTCTAATCCCCAACTAGTCTGTCCCTACTGCTGTCACATGCACACACTGCTATAGCCTCCTACGCCCATCTGTCCTAGTTCATCCTGCTCATGGATGCGACTCTCACACAGGACAGTCAGCACCTGCTCCCCACATGTCCCCCTCCCTATGTAGTGTGTTTGCCTGGAATGGACCACAGCCTCTGCTACATGAATTACATGTGCATCTGGGGGGCAGACCTACTGCCAGAGGAACGGTGTCACACCAAGCCAGATGATTGTTGGCCTGGTGGTAGAGTGGAATGGGGACAATGCATTCTAGAGATGTCACAGATCCCTGCCTCTGCATGGACATGACTCTCCATGGTTGGGGGGAGCTGGCTTTTGACAAATCAGTGGGATTTAGAAGGGAGTAAAGAGCTGGCCCTTCCTGCTAAGTCATATCAGAACAAAGCCCCTGTAGTAGCCACTGAAAAACCCAAGTGGAGGGAATAACAGGTGCAGCGTCACACACACGCGCACACACACGCACTCACATACTATTTACAGACTAACAAACTGCTGCTGCCCACTGCCCTGCCCCCTTGCCCCGTCAAACATCTACAAGTCCAGCACTGTCCTGTTTTGTTCAGCACATGCCCCAGTGCACTGTGGGTAGTGAGAGAAAAAGGATGTTCACAGCCTAAAGGAAGTTTGTTAACTACACCAACTCCTGGGTGCGCAGTTCCCAGCCAATGCCAAGGAGGCAGCTGTGGGACCCAGTCCAGTGCTGTCTGTGGAGTGCAGGAAGGTGTTGAGCCCTGTGCTGGGCTGTCCTGTTGCCCCCATGCATCAGGCCCCCTATGTGGGGACAGCAGCCTCCAGACTGCGACGGCTGTGTCGGAGTTTGCGCTTGCTGCTGTACAGAGCCATTTCTTCAAGTGCTGATGTGGTGGGTGTTGAGGAATCGTGAGTTACTAACAGCTCCTCTTCCTCTGCTGGCCCACCCTGCTCCTGGGGAACTGAGCAGAGACAGACAGAGAGAAATCAGGCAGGAGACAGACAGTATTTCCCACAGAGCAGCATGCCTCTGAGATACAGAGTGACCACTTTGACAGAGACACTGGATTGATGGCTTAGTATGACTAGCTATAACCCACTAACAACCCCCTTCCCTCGCTCCCTTCCTTTCTTTCCTCCCTATGACTGGAGGGGTGTTAGCAGGCCACTTCACCTTGAACAGTCCCTTGAAATAACTATTTATGCTAAACAATCTGTTCCACCTTGAATCTAGCTGTGACACTCTGAGTACCTGCAGAAGAGCTCTGTGTAAGCTTGACAACTTGTTTCTCTCACCAACACAAGTTGGTCCAATAAAAAACATTACCTCCCCAGCCTTGTCTCTCTAAGACCCTTCCAGGCAAGCAGTTGGTAAACTGAAAAAAAAAAAATCCCATTTTGGTTCTCCTGAAATGGAATTTTTCTGAATTTCTGTCCCATGAAAAATTTCAATTTTTTTATTTTGTCCTGAATAAGCATTACTTTTTCCCCTGGAACCTCACAGCTATCTGTGGTCTCCTAGATTCATTCCCGCCTCCAGTCAAACCAGAACAAATTAATTGGATGCCAAAGAAAAGTCATTTCATTTCCACCTGCTGCTATGACCCGTTCTGCCATGACCAAGGGCAGAAGGGTTTGGGAGAGCAGCAGGTGTCATCATCACTAGACTGGACTTACAATCAGTAACTGTGCAGTCACACTGACACCCATAGGAGAGAGCCAGCTAGCCCTGAGGTATTTGTCACCATGTTACCTCGGCGCAGGCCCTCTTGGGTCATGCCTGGTGCTTCTTCCACACCAGAGCAGTACTGTTTTTTAGCTATAAAGTCCCTAGCACTGTAGGATGTAGTTGCATGTTCTCTATAATCAAGGCTCTGTCCCACATAGTTTTAAATGCTCCAGGATGGGATTTCCACTCCTTCTGTGGGGAAGATTCTCCAGACTGAGATCTCTTAGTCTGGAATAACTAACAAAATCATAGAGCCTGGTGGTGATGGGGGACTTCAGCTACCCAGACAGCTGTTGGGAAAATAATACAGCAGGGCACTGATTATCCACCAAGTTCTTGGAATGCAATGGAGACAACTTTTTATTACTGAAGGTGGAGAAAGTGATTAGGGGAGAGGCTGTTCTGGATTTGATTCTGGCAAATAGGGAAGAACTAGTTGAGAATTTGAAGGTGGAAGGCTGTTCGGGTGAAAGTGATCATGATATGACAGAGTTCATGATTCTAAGGAATGGTAGGAGGGAGCTAGAATTCAGGATGTGACAGACTATCTGCTGAGACTGATCAAGCCCTCGAACTGCTACCCCTTCTCACATGGGCACCAATGATACTGCCAAGAATGACCTTGAGCAGCTCACTGCAGATTACATGGCTCTGGGAAGGATAAAGGAGCTGGAGGCACAATTCGTGTTCTCGTCTATCCTCTCTGTTGAAGGAAAAGGCCCAAGTAGGTAACACTGAATTGTGTAAGTAAATGTGTGGTTACGCAGGTGGTGTCAGAGAGAGGGCTTTGGATTCTTCGATGATGGGATATTGTTCCAGAAAGAAGGACTGCTAGGAAGAATCATTGAAGATTAGAGTTGGAAGAGGCTGCTACTTTGCCTTGGTCTTCCCAGACAAGGTCAACTCCCAGACTGCTGCACTGGCAGCACAGTATGGGGAGGAGGTGAACAGTTCTCAGTGGTGAAAGAACAGGTTAAGGGCTATTTAGAAAAGCTGAACGAGAACAAGTCCATGGGGCCGGATGCACTGCATCCGAGGGTGCTGAGGGAGTTGGCTGATGTGATTGCAGAGACATTGGCCATTATCTCTGAAAACTCGTGGTGATCGGGAGAGGTCCCAGATTATTGGAAAAAGGCAAATACAGAGCCCATCTTTAATAAGGGGAAGACAGAGAATCCGGGGAACTACAGACCGGTCAGCTTCACCTCAGTCCCTGGAAAAATCATGAAGCACATTCTCAAGGAATCCTTTTTGAAGCATTTGGAGGAGAGGACAGTGATCAGGAACAGTGAACATGGATTCACCAAGGGCAAGTCGTGCTTGACCAACCTGACTGCCTTCTATGACATAACTGGCTCTGTGAATATGGGGAAAGTAGTGGATGTGTTATTCCTTGATTTTAGCAAAGCTTTTGATATGATCTCCCACAGTATTCTTGCCAGCAAGTTAAAAGAGTATGGATTCGATGAATGGACTATAAGGCGGATAGAAAGCTGGCTAGATTGTTGGACTCAGTGGGTAGTGATCAATGGTTCCATGTCTAGTTGGCAGCCAATATCAAGCGGAGTGCCCCAGGGGGGCTGGTCCTGGGGCTGGTTTTGTTCAATATCTTCATTAATGATTTGGATGATGGGATGGATTGCATCCTCAGCAAGTTTGCAGATGACACTAAGCTGGGGAGAGAGGTAGATATGCTGGAGGGTAGGAATAGGGTCCAGAGTGATCTAGACAAATTGGAGGATTGGGCCAAAAGAAATCTGATGAGCTTCAACGGGGACAAGTGTAGAGTCCTGCACTTAGGACAGAAGAATCCCATGCACTGCTACAGGCTGGGGATCAACTGGCTAAGTAGCAGTTCTGCAGAAAAGGACCTGGGGATTACAATGGACAAGAAGTTGGATATCAGTCAACAGTGTGCCCTTGTTGCCAAGAAAGCTAATGGCATATTGGGTTGCATAAGTAGGAGCACTGCCAGTAGCTCAAGGGAAGTGATTATTTGGCACTGGTGAGGACAAATCTGGAGTACTGCTCCAGTTTTGGGCCCCCCACTACAGAAGGGATGTGAACAAATTGGGGAGAGTCCAGTGGAGGGCAACAAAAATGATTAAGGGGCTGGGACTTACGAGGAGAGGCTGAAGGAACTGGGCTTATTTAGTCTGCAGAAGAGAAGCGTGAGGGCGGATTTGATAGCAGCCTTCAACTACCTGAAAGGAGGATGGAGCTAGGCTGTTCTCAGTGGTGGCAGATGATAGAACAAGGATCAGTGGTCTCAAGTTCCAGTGGGGAAGGTCTAGGCTGGATATTAGGAAACGCTATTTCACTAGGAGGGTGATGAAGCACTGGAATGGGTTACCTAGGGAGGTGGTGGAATCTCCGTCCTTAGAGGTTTTTAAGGCCCAACTTGACAAAGCCCTGGCTGGGATGGTTTAGTTGGGGTTGGTCCTGCTTTGAGCAGAGAGTTGGACTAGATACCTCCTGAGGTCTTGTCCAACTCCAATCTTCTATGATTCTATGGACAATGGACTGCACAAAGGCAGACTTTAGCAAACTCAGAGAATTGGTAGGTAAGATCCTGTGGGAAACAAATCTAAGGGAAAATACAGTTCAGGAAAGTTCATATTTTTTTAAAGAGACATTATTAAGGGCACAAGAGAAAACTATCCCAATGCAAAGGAAAGATAGGAAGTATGGTAAAAGATCAAGAGGTCTTCAGTGACCTGAAACTTATAAAAAGGTCATACAACAAGTGGAAAGTAGATCAAATTACAAAGGATGAATATTAAAAAACCAACACAAGCATGTAAGGACAAAATCAGAAAGGCCAGGGCACAAAATGAGCTTAAACTAGCTAGGAAGATAAAAGGTAACAGGAAAACGTTTTACAAATATACTAGAAGCAAGAGGAAGACCAAGGACAGAGTAGGCCCATTACCCACTGAGGAGCAAAAGATGATGATAGAAAACGCAGCAACAGTCAAAGTGTTAGATGCCTTCTTTGTTTCAAGCTGTAACCAAAAAGATTAGCAGTGATTGGAGGATTAACATAGTGAACATCAGTGTAAATGGGGTAGGATCAGGTCAGATGTCTTCAAGTTGGCGGAACCTGACAAAATACAGCCTAGAATACTTAAGGAACTGGCTGAAGAGATCTCTGGCTGAAGAGATCCCATTAGTGACTAGGGTTAGGATTCTCTCTGAGAACTTATAGAGGATGGGAAAGATCCCAGAGAAGTGGAAAAGGGCAAATATAGAACCTATCTATAAAAAGGAGAATAATGACAACTCAGGGAATTACAGACCAACCGGCTTAACTTCAGCACCTGGAAAGATAATGGAGCAAATATGTATGTTGAATCCAGACACCAACTCCAAACTGCCCAGGTTAATAAGACTACCCTTGCTCTGAAACCTCCAGGCATATCTGAGGAGCTCCCAGTTAATTTTCTCCGTTCTGACCTCCTGGAGATGGACAAAGAGTTTATTAAAGACGCCAAGGTAAATGGCAGGATGTGCCGAGTATGTAAAGACACAGGAGCCCAGATGACACTTGTCAGGAAAGATATGATTAAGGAATCTAATATGCCCCCAGGGAGAGGCAAACACTCCTTGCCTGGGGGAAACCTGAATTCAGCATGCCTTTGGTTCACAGTGAACTAGAGTAGGAAGGTTGAAGATGGGTGTTCTCCATCATATACCTGTGGATGTATTGGTGGGGAATTATATTATTTCACTGCATAGGGTTGTTAATATTGTGACCCAGAGCAAGAGAGAGGATGTTCCCAGGTTTCCAAATGTAAATCCTGCAGAGGGGGAGGCAGCTGAAGGGGGAGGGGAGACCTCTGCACTGTTAGCAGCAGAGGGTGATGGTATGTCCACAGGGGAGGGGGACAAGGAATCAGCCCTCAGTGCAAGCAAAAGCTAAGGAGAGTTTGCTGCTGAATCAAGTGCAGACAACTCATTGGGAAAACATTCTAATAGTGTCCAAGATAAAGAGAGAAGGGGAAGGTTTAGGGAGGAGGGCAGAATACACAGGGAAGCTCCAGTGGGGAAAAATAGATGCCACCCTACAGAGAGCTAACAGTACTCACAAAGCATCATGTGGAGCTACTGCTGCTAGCCTACCATTTCCAGTTTGCTAAGTACCTAGGGACAAAGAGTTATGAGAGGCTAAGAAAAAACTTGTATTGGCCAAATACCCAGAATCAAGTAAGGGAGTACAACAAAACTTGCGACTTACGTCAAAAGCGGGAAAAGGCCACAGGTCTCTATACAGCTCCACCACATCCTTTATCAGTGATTAAAGAAGGGTTTTATAAGGTCACCCTGAATCTCATAAGGCCATTATCTGGGCCATGCCAAAAGGGGAAAAGATTTATATTAGTGGTGGATTTTGCTGCCAGATATCTGGAAGTGGTCACTCTGTCAAACATGGAAAATGGAACAGTTGTAGATGCACTGTTTACCATATTTAGCAGGGTGAGCTTTCTAAAAGAGATCTTATCAGATCAAATTTCATGTCCCACCTATTTTGAGAGTTATGGAGGATGTGTGGGGCAAAACAATTGAGATCTGCCTCATATCACCCCAAAACTGTTGAGTCATGGGGACCTTAAAGTCTATGTTAAAAATATATGAGAATAGGAGGGCAATTGACTTGGATGTAATGTTGCCCTATTTGTTATGGTCTCACCAGGAGGTGCCCCAACAGTCATGGGGTTCATCCCACTTGACCTCCCTTATGGGAGAAAAGTCAAGGGCCCTCTGGATCTTACCAAAAATTCCTGGGAGGGTGGCCCTGAAGCAGAAGAGGAATTGATGGCTGAGTTTGTGAAAAAGTTTAGAGAGGATTTCCCTGGGTGTGCACAGATGAGTCTCTCTCACTCTGTAAGCTTTTGGTCACTCCAGACACCTTGGGTAACCCTGAAATGTGTCACAAAGTGATGGTTTTCTGCACAATATTCTTTTTCTGAGATCTGGCTCTTCCTATTTGTCAACATCATAGATCTTAGTTTTCAGCCTCCTAGCATTGATGAAGGTGGATTTACGGAGGATAACTGACAAGGTAAACTAGGAAAGCAGAAAATTCAGACTGAAGATCAGCACAGAGAAGACAAAAATGATGGTAATTGGAAGACAAGAGGAAGAGGTAAAGATCAAAATTGGAGACAACTGGAACAAGTAGAAAAATGAGTGTAGCTTGGAGGACTAGTATAGAAGAACAGGAATTGTAAAGACGACATAAAAAGAAGAACTGGATTAGCTATACTGCATTCAGAAAACTGCAAGACCAGGAAGACTTAAAGACATTTAGATAAAAATGAAAATAGCATATATAAGACTACTGTCATGTCAATACTACTGTAGGGGTGGGAATGTTGGAGTGGCAGGAAAGCCAATGAATGTAAGATATTGACAGCAGAGATTAACAGGCTGAGGGGAATAACTGAGAGTGTCAAGACTGCAGAAAATAAAAAATAGAGTGATAAGAAAATGGCTAGGGCAAGAAATAAGGCTGTTACAGAAGATTCAAGAAAGATGACAATGATGATTTGGACATATGTCGAGAAGGGATCCGGAAAGGATACCAGAATTTGCGATACATACCAGAGTGCAAGGAACTAGAAATAGAAGACCACGGATGGGAGTAGAAATTCTTAAACCCTTTCTGAGGGATCTGATACCTCTTCAAATCTACAATATTTGAGAGAAATGAGGAGGCTAGACTCTTCCAAAGGTCTTTCACAGGCTTTGTGAATCTATGAATGAATGATTAATGGCCCTTTATGGATTAGCATTGCCAACTGCATGGGAGAGTCAGATGGCGAATATTGAAAAGTTTGTGAGCTTTCTCCTATATAATGGGTAGCTCAAGATCGTATAAGATAATCTGGAGTAATAGAAATGGGATGAAATTTAATAGTGCAAAGTGCAAGGTCATGCATTTAGGGACTAACAACAAGAATTTTTGCTATAAAGTGGGGCTGTATCAGTTGGAAGTGACAGAGGAGAAGAAAAATCTGAGTGTATTGGCTGATCACAGGATGACTATGAACCAGCAATATGATGCAGCTGTGAAAAAGGCTAATGCAGTCCTAGGATGCATCAGCCGAAGTATTTCCAGTAGAGATGGGGAAGTGTTAGTACCATTATACAAGGCACTGGTGAGACCTCATCTGGAATATTGTGTGAATTCTGTTCTCCCATGTTTAAGAAAGATAAATTCAAACTGGAACAGGTGCAGAGAAGGGCTACTAGGATGATCTGAGGAATGGAAAACATGCCTTATGAGAGGAGACTCAAAGAGCTTGACCTGTTTAGCCTAACCAAAAGAAGGCTTAGGGGAGATATGGTTGCTCTCCATAAATACATCAGAGAGATAAATATCAAAGAGGGAGAGGAGTTATGTAAGTTAAGTGCCAACGAGTGCCAACATGGACATAAGAACAAATAGATATAAACTGGCCATCAACAATTTTAGGTTAGAAATTAGATGAAGGTTTCTAGCCATTAGAGGAGTGATGTTCTGGAACAGCCTCCCAAGGGGAACAATGGGGACAAAAACCTAACTGGCTTCAAGACTGAGCTTGATACGTTTATGGAGACGGTTGTATGATGAGTCAGCTGCAGCGGCACAGGAGGCGGCGAACAGAGTGGCTAACAGGGGAGTTTCAGTGGGAGTTTCCAGGGGGAGGTTGCAGGGGAGACCAAGGCAGAGGAACCGGGAAGGCAGACCAGGGAAGAGGCAGCCCTGCGCTTGTCGGTGGCCTGCGGTGCGGTGTGAGCTGTGGAGTGCCAGGCACAGAGTTGCAGCGCTACGATGGAGGCAGAGGCAGCAGGTGCAGACACACTGAGGATGACTGGGTGCGGCAGCTGCGGCATGTACATGGTCCTAGAGGGAGCACCTGAAAGGAGTTTCATCTGCATGAAGTGTCGTCTGATAGAGCTGCTGGAGGAAAAGGTAAGGGGACTGGAGATGCAAGTGGAAACTCTGGCTGAGTTTAGAAGGGGATTTGAGCAGATGATGGAACACAGACATGATGAAGCACAGGGGACAAGCTCAGGCGAGCGGACAAAAGCAGGACCTAAGGACTCTGAGGAGGGACTGCTGGGTGAGGAAAGTGGACGGTGGAAGCATGTCACTAGGAGAACCAGACAGAGGATAAGACGGGCCAGCGATGGACAAATAGAACTCAGGAATAGGTTTGCTGAGTTGGGAAATGAAGATGGAACACAGCAGGCTGCTGAAGGAGTAACGGCAAGGAAGAAGAGGCAAGCAGCTAGTCCTGCAGATGGAGGGGAGCAGTCAGTGGAGGCAACATCAAGTACGAGCCCTAGGAGGATTGTGAGGGCAAATACAAATCGGGAGGAATCACAGCCAGCTGCTGTGGGGGATAGGCCGGAGAATCGCATTGTCACCAGGAAAAGGCAAGTCTACGTGATTGGAGACTCTCTACTGAGAAGAGTAGACAGGCCTGTAACTAGACCTGATCGGGAGAACAGAAGAGTGTGCTGTCTGCCGGGGGCTAAGATACAGGATGTGGACTTGAGCCTGAATACGATCTTAGCGGGAGCGGGAAAAAATCCGTTGATTATCCTTCATGTGGGAACGAACGACACAGCTAGTTACTCACTGGACTGTATCAAGGAGGACTATGTCAGACTGGGGAAGAGGCTTAAAGACATCGAGGCTCAGGTGATCTTCAGTGGGATTCTGCCGGTTCCTAGAGCGGGGCGATGAAGGAGTGACAAGATTACGGCGATCAACAGATGGCTCAGGGAGTGGTGTTATAAGGAGGGCTTTGGGATGTACAGTCACTGGGACGCGTTTACGGATAGACAACTGTTTGCTCAGGATGGACTTCATCTCAGCAAGGAGGGAAATAGAATTCTAGGATGGAGGCTCGCCGACCTCATCAAGAGGGCTTTAAACTAGAAAGTTGGGGGAGATGGTTGGGAAATGTTCGGGAGATCTCCACGCCAGAACATAACCTGGAGAGGGAAGTAAACAAAGTGAGCGGGGATACCCTTGCGGCCCCAAGATTTGATCCAAGGAGGAATAGTGGAGTAGAAACCAGAGTAACGGGTGATGCTGGTGGTAGAAAGTTTGTGCCCGACGGGGGAAAGAATGTCACTGACGCCAAACGCCGAAAATTAAAAGGTTTGTACACTAATGCAAGGAGCCTAGGTAACAAGATGGAGGAAAAGACGGTTACTCACCTTTGTAACTGTTGTTCTTCGAGATGTGTTGCTCACATCCATTCCAGTTAGGTGTGCGCGCCGCGCGTGCACGTTCGTCGGAAACTTTTTACCCTAGCAACTCCAGTGGGCCGGCAGGTCGCCCCCTGGAGTGGCGCCGCCATGGCGCCCAATATATATCCCTGCCGGCCCACCCGCTCCTCAGTTCCTTCTTGCCGGCGACTCCGACAGTGGGGAAGGAGGGCGGGTGTGGAATGGATGTGAGCAACACATCTCGAAGAACAACAGTTACAAAGGTGAGTAACCGTCTTTTCTTCTTCGAGTGATTGCTCACATCCATTCCAGTTAGGTGAATCCCAAGCCATACCTAGGCGGTGGGGTCGGAGCGAGAAGTCGCGGCATGGAGCACAGCAGATCCGAAGGCCGCATCCTCTCTAGACTGCTGGACCAGGGCGTAGTGGGAAGCAAAGGTGTGGACCGATGACCAGGTCGCTGCCCGACAGATTTCCTGGATGGGCACACGGGCAAGGAAAGCCAGCGACGACGCCTGCGCCCTGGTAGAATGTGCAGTCACACGGCCCGTAGGGACGTGGGCCAAGTCATAGCAGGTCCTGATGCAGGACGTTACCCAAGAGGATAACCTCTGGGAGGAGATAGGAAGCCCTTTCATGCGGTCCGCTACTGCCACGAAAAGCTGTGGGGATTTGCGGAAGGGCTTAGTCCTCTCCACGTAGAACGCGAGAGCCCTACGGACATCAAGCGAGTGGAGCTGCTGCTCCCTGCCTGAGGAGTGAGGTTTCGGGAAAAAAACCGGGAGGAATATCTCTTGGTTGACGTGGAAGGCTGAGACCACCTTGGGGAGAAAAGCAGGGTGTGGTCTCAGCTGCACCTTGTCCTTGTGGAAGACCGTATATGGGGGGTCTACCACAAGAGCCCGGAGTTCCGACACCCGTCTAGCTGAGGTGATAGCTACTAGAAAGGCCGTCTTCCAAGAGAGGTAAAGCAGGGAGCAAGTAGCTAACGGCTCAAAGGGGGGCCCCATGAGCCGGGACAACACCAGGTTAAGATCCCAGGTCGGAGCAGGGGGACGGATGTTAGGGTATAAACGTTCCAGCCCCTTAAGGAATCTAGACACCGTCGGGTGGGAAAAAACAGAGCGACCATCCGCACCCGGGTGAAAGGTGGAGATAGCTGCTAGGTGGACTCGTAACGACGATATGGCCAGACCTTGCCCTTTGAGGGACCAAATGTAGTCTAAGATGTCGGCTACTGAAACTTCCATAGGGCGGAGATTTCTCTCCACGCACCAATAGGAGAAGCGCTTCCATTTGGCCAAATACGTCGCTCTTGTGGACGGCTTCCTGCTGCCCAAGAGCACCTCCCTCACCGGCGTGGAACAGCGCAGCTCAGAGCCCGTCAGCCACGCAGGAGCCACGCCGCTAGGTGCAGCGACTGCAGGTCCGGGTGACAGAGGGTCCCGTGCTCCTGGGTAATCAGGTCCGGATGAAGGGGCAGGGGAACTGGGTCGGCTATGGTCAGGTCCAGCAGCATGGGGTACCAGTGCTGTCTGGGCCATGCCGGGGCTACCATGATCACGTGAGCCCTGTCCCTGCGCACCTTCAGAAGGACCCTGTGGACCAACGGGAATGGGGGAAACGCATAGTACAGGTGGGTCGACCACTGGATGAGGAAGGCATCCGCTATCGACCCGGGCTCCCTGCCCTGAAAGGAGCAGAACGCTTGGCACTTCCTGTTCCCCTTGGACGCGAAGAGGTCCACCCGGGGATAACCCCACCTCCGGAAGATGGAGAGGGCGACGTCTGGGCGGAGGGACCACTCGTGTGACAGGAAGGATCTGCTCAATCGATCCGCCAGTGTGTTCCGTACTCCGGGGAGGAAGGAAGCCATGAGGTGAATGGAGTGGGCTACACAAAAGTCCCAGAGTCGTATCGCCTCGTGGCACAGGGAGGAGGATCTGGTGCCGCCCTGCTTGTTGATATAATACATGGTCGTCGTGTTGTCGGTGAACACCGCGACACAACGACCCTGGAGCTGATGACAGAACGTTTGACAAGCAAGACGGACCGCTCTCAACTCCCGCATGTTGATGTGTAGCCCCACCTCCTCCTGGGACCACAGGCCCTGCGTCCTCAGGGTCCCTGCGTGGGCCCCCCAGCCGAGATCTGAGGCATCTGTTGTTAGGGACACCGAGGGCTGAGATGGGTGGAAGGGGAGACCCGCACACAACACTGACTGGTCCAGCCACCAGCCGAGAGAATCTAAGACCCCCTGGGGGATCGTGATTAACATATCTAGTGGCTGTCTTGTCGGCCTGTAATGACCGATGAGCCACAGCTGGAGTGGCCTCATGCGGAGCCGAGCGTAATTGGTCACGAAAGTACAGGCCGCCATGTGGCCTAACAGGGTTAGACACGTCCTCACTGACGTCAAGGGGGCTGTCTGTAGCCGTTGCACGATGGCCGACAAGGCCTGGAACCGCTGCAATGGCAGCAAGGCCCTGCCCACAGTGGCGTCCAGGACGGCCCCGATGAATTCCACCCTTTGTGTGGGGGCCAGGGTGGACTTGTCTGTGTTCACCAAGAGGCCCAGAGTGGCGAACATGTCGGTGATCACACGGACATGGCTGCAGACTTGTTGGTGCGACGTGCCTCGAATCAACCAATCGTCCAGATACGGGAACACGTGGATACGACTGCGCCGAAGCTGCGCCACAACAACTGCCATGCATTTCGTAAACACTCTCGGGGCCGTGGACAAGCCAAATGGGAGGACTGCAAATTGGTAATGCAGAGACCCCACAAGGAAGCGAAGGAAACGTCTGTGGGGTGGCCAGATAGCAATGTGAAAATACGCGTCCTGCATGTCGAGGGCGGCGTACCAGTCTCCCGGATCCAGGGATGGGATAATGGTCCCCAAGGAAACCATGCGGAACTTCAACTTCACCAGGTACTTGTTGAGCTCTCGCAGGTCGAGGATAGGCCTGAGGCCTCCCTTGGCCTTGGGGATCAGAAAGTAGCGGGAATAAAACCCCTTGCCTTTCTCGTTCTCCGGCACCGCCTCTATAGCTCCTTTGCCGAGGAGCGTCTGCACCTCCTGCCGAAGGAATTGCTCGTGAGAGGGGTCCCTGAAGAGGGACGAGGAAGGGGGGCGGGGAGGAGGAAATGAAACAAACTGCAGGCGGTATCCCGACTGCACCGTGCGTAAGACCCAGCGGTCTGATGTTATTAGGGACCACGCCGGGAGGAAAAACGAAAGGCGGTTGGAAAACGGGGGGAAAGGATCCATTGGGGAAACTGTTACTGCGCCCTCGGGCGCACCTTCAAAATGAAGGCTTGGGTCCAGGCGGGGGCTTAGAGGAGCCTTGGTTTTGCCCCCCTTGGTTCCCCGAGTGCCTGCGCCTTCCGTTCCTGCCGCGGCGCCTGTTAAGGTCCTGCCGCTGGCGGAACTGGGAATACGGCCTGCGCTGTTGTTGTTGTTGCTGCGGCCGGAAGGGTCTACGTTGCGTCACTGGTGTGTGCATCCCTAGTGACCGCATGATAACTCGGTTATCTTTCAGACTCTTGAGTCTGGGATCTGTCTTGTCTGAAAATAATCCTTGGCCTTCGAAAGGAAGGTCCTGAATAGTATGCTGGAGCTCCGGCGGAAGGCCGGAAACCTGGAGCCAGGAGAGGCGACGCATAGTTACACCCGACGCGAGGGTACGGGCAGCCGAATCCGCAGCGTCCAAAGAGGCTTGCAAGGATGTGCATGCGACCTTCTTGCCTTCCTCTAAGATGGCCGTAAACTCCTGACGAGCATCTTGTGGCAGCAGCTCCTTGAATTTATCTGCTGCCACCCAGGAGTTGAATGCGTATCTGCTTAACAGGGCCTGTTGGTTGGAGACCCTGAGCTGCAGCGCCCCAGCCGAGTACACCTTACGGCCGAGGAGATCCATCCGCCTGGCCTCCCTGGATTTGGGGGCCGGAGCCTCCTGGCCGTGACGCTCTTTATCGTTGACGGACTGGACCACCAGGGAACACGGAGTCGGGTGTACGTGGAGGTACTCGTAGCCCTTAGAAGGAGCCATGTACTTCCTCTCGACGCCCTTCGCAGTGGGAGGAATGGAGGCCGGAGACTGCCAGATGGTGTTGGCGTTGGCCTGAATGGTCCGTATGAACGGCAGGGCGACCCTGGTGGGAGCGTCTGCCGAGAGGATGGTCACAATAGGGTCCTCTACCTCCGAGACCTCCTCGGCTTGCAGACTCAGATTTTGGGCTACTCGCCTGAGGAGGTCCTGGTGCGCCCTGAGGTCTAGCGGGGGGGGGCTGTTGGAGGAGGTCCCAGCCACCGCTTCGTCAGGGGAGGAGGATGAGGAGACCCCCGGCAAGAGAGTGTCTAATGGGGGGTCTCCCTCGGCCCTCGCCTCTGCCTCAGGAGCCAAAGCGGAGTCCTGATGCTTGGACCCTTCCTCCCCCTCCGGGGAGGGAGGGGGGCGAGACAAGGAGGCTTCAGGTGCCCTGCGCTCCGCAGTCACCGGCCTAGCAGGGAGCTGTTGGGGGCCCTGGGCCTGATGGTATGCCCAGGGTGTCCAGAAACCCCATTGCTGCGGGCCTTGGTCCTGCTGTGGAGGCTCACTGAAGAGCGCCGCCTGCCGGTCGGTGCCGAGCGCGTAGCCACTGTCCGTTAATGAACACACGGACGGCTGTCTAGAGGGCCATGGCGGGGCGGACCCTGGATGGTAAGGGTCCGCGCGGGCCGGCACGGGCGATCTTCTTGGTGCCGGGGACCGGTGCCGGGAGTCGTATCGGTGCCGGGACCGGGACCGGGTTCTGTCACGGTGCCGGGATCTGGACCGGTACCGAGCGCCGCTTCGGTGCCGGGACCGGGACCTGCCACCGGTTCGGTGCCGGGAGGTCGACCGGGACCGGGACCTGCCACCAGCTCGGCGCCGGGAGGTCGACCGGTGCGGCGAATGCCTGGATCGGCTCCTGGAGTCGCGGTGCCGGTAACGGCGGCTGGAGTCTGACCGCGATCGTCGTGATGTCGACCGGTGCCGCGAGTGCGACCGGTACCGCTGAGGGGAGCGGCGCCGGGACTGCGAGCGGCGGCGGGATCTGGAGCGACCGTGCCGTCGGGACCTGGATCGAGACCGTGAGTCCCGAGACGGTGCCGACATCATAGGCTTGCCTCTGGACACGACCCGCACCGGAGGTACCGGGGGTGGTAGCTGAGTGGGCTCGGTCATGGCTATAAGGTCCCGTGCCGAGGCGAAGGTCTCTGGTGTGGATGGCACCACTATCTCGACCCCAGATGTCATGGGGGAGCTTGGCGGCACCGGACTCGACGGACCCGCCGGGCCCGGAGTCGACGGTGCCGGCGGCGCCGCGGCCGATGTTGAGGCCGGGCGCTCCACTCGGGTCTGCCTGGCCGGAGTAATGGACTTCAACGGCCTAGGCTCTGCCCCCGGTGCCGGAGAAGGTCGGTGCCGGGGAGTCTTCTCGGTGCCGGTGCGATCCGGTGCCGGCGCCGACATCACGGCCTGCGAAGCCGCCGGGTCAAGTGCCGCCTCCATAAGGAGAGTCCGGAGCCTTTGATCCCTCTCCTTCTTAGTCCTTGGCTTAAAAGCCTTGCAGATGCGGCACTTGTCGGATCTGTGCGATTCCCCCAGGCACTTCAGGCACGCGTCGTGGGGATCGCTGGTAGGCATCGGCTTCTTGCAGGCCGCACACTGCTTGAAGCCCGGCGAACCAGGCATGAGCCCGGTGCCGGGTGCCGGGAAGGGCTAAGCCCCCGGCGAAAAACTATTTACAACTACTTATCAGTTAACTACTACTATCTACTTAACAATCTAACTAACAACTACAATAGAGATAACGATAGAGAACAAGGAGAGCTAGGGACGTGGAGGACAGCTATGCCGCGCTCCACAGTTCCAACGACCGACACGGCGGTAAGAAGGAACTGAGGAGCGGGTGGGCCGGCAGGGATATATATTGGGCGCCATGGCGGCGCCACTCCAGGGGGCGACCTGCCGGCCCACTGGAGTTGCTAGGGTAAAAAGTTTCCGACGAACGTGCACGCGCGGCGCGCACACCTAACTGGAATGGATGTGAGCAATCACTCGAAGAAGAACTGGAGTTACTCGTGCAGGAAATGAAGCCAGATATTATAGGGATTACCGAAACCTGGTGGAATAGTACTCATGACTGGAGCACAGGTATTGAAGGCTATGTGCTGTTCAGAAAAGACAGGAAGAAAGGTAAAGGTGGGGGAGTAGCCTTGTACATCAATGATGAAATTAAATGTAGCGAAATAAGATGCGATGGAATGGATAAGACAGAGTCCGTCTGGGCAAAAATCACGCTGGGTAAAAAAGCAACTAGAGCTTCCCCTGAGATAGTGCTTGGGGTGTGCTACAGACCGCCGGGATCGGATTGGGATATGGATAGAGACCTCTTTAATGAAGTAAACACAAAGGGGAAATGTGTGATTATGGGGGACTTCAACTTCCCAGATATAGACTGGAGGACGAGTACTTGCATGAATAATAGGGGTCAGATTTTTCTGGATGTGATAGCGGATGGATTTCTTCATCAAGTAGTTGAAGCACCTACGAGAGGGGATGCCATTTTAGACTTGGTGTTGGTGAGCAGTGAGGACCTCGTAGAAGAAATGGTGGTAGGGGACAACCTTGGTTCGAGTGATCATGAGCTGATTCAGTTCAAACTAGATGGAAGGATAAACAAATGTAGATCTGCGATTAGGGTTTTTGACTTCTCGAGGGCTAATTTTAAAGAGTTAAGGAAATTAGTTAGGGAAGTGGACTGGACGGAGGAATTAGTGGATTTAAATGTGGAGGAGGCCTGGAATTACTTTAAGTCACAGCTGCGGAGACTGTCGGAAGCCTGCATCCCGAGAAAGGGGAAAAGAACCATGGGCAGGAGTTGTAGGCCAAACTGGATGAGCAAGCAACTCAGAGAGGGGATTAGACAAAAGCAGAAAGCTTACAGGGAGTGGAAGGAAGGCAGGATCAGTAAAGAAAGCTACCTTGCTGAGGTCAGAACATGTAGGGATAAAGTGAGGAAGGCTAAAAGCCACATTGAACTGGAACTTGCAAAGGGAATCAAAACCAATAGTAAAAGGTTCTACAGCCACATAAATAAGAAGAAAACAAAGAAAGAAGAAGTGGGACCGCTATACACTGAGGATGGAATGGAGGTTAAGGATAACCTAGGCATGGCCCAACATCTAAACAAGTACTTTGCCTCAGTTTTTAATAAGACTAGTGAGGAACCTTGCGATGATGGAGGGATGATAAACGGGAATGTGGATATGGAAGTGGATATTACTGCAACTGAGGTAGAGGCCGTACTTGAACAGCTCGATGGGACGAAGTCGGAGGGCCCGGACAATCTCCACCCGAGGATATTAAAGGAACTGGTGCGTGAAATTGCGAGCCCGTTAGCGAGAATTTTTAAGCAATCGATAAACTCGGGGGTTGTGCCGTATGACTGGAGGATTGCTAATGTAGTTCCTATTTTTAAGAAAGGGAATAAGAGTGATCCGGGTAATTATAGGCCTGTTAGCTTGACGTCTGTAGTATGTAAGGTCTTGGAAAAAATTTTAAGGGAGAAAGTAGTTAAGGACATAGAGGTCAATGGTAATTGTGACGAATTGCAACACGGATTTACTAAAGGTAGATCGTGCCAAACCAATCTGATCTCCTTCTTTGAGAAGGTGACGGATTACTTAGATAAAGGAAATGCGGTAGATATAATTTACCTAGATTTCAGTAAGGCGTTCGACACGGTTCCGCACACGGAGCTGTTAGTTAAATTGGAAAAGCTGGGAGTGAATATGAAAGTTGTAAGGTGGATAAGGAACTGGTTAAAGGGGAGACTCCAGAGGGTCGTATTGAAAGGTGAACTGTCGGACTGGAAGGAGGTCACCAGTGGAGTCCCTCAAGGATCGGTTTTGGGACCGATCTTATTTAACCTTTTATTACTGACCTTGGCACAAAGAGCGGGAATGTGCTAATAAAGTTTGCGGATGACACGAAGCTGGGGGGTATTGCTAACACGGAGAAGGACAGGGATACTATTCAGGAAGATCTGAACCACCTTGTAAACTGGAGTAATAGAAATAGGATGAAATACAATAGTGAAAAGTGCAAGGTCATGCATTTAGGAATTAATAATAAGAATTTTGGATATACGTTGGGGGCGCATCAGTTGGAAGCGACGGAGGAAGAGAAGGACCTTGGGGTACTGGTTGATAGCAGGATGACTATGAGTCGCCAATGTGATACGGCTGTTAAAAAAGCAAATGCGATTTTGGGATGCATCAGGCGGGGTATTTCCTGCAAGGATAAGGATGTGTTAGTACCATTGTATACGGCGTTGGTGAGACCCCATCTGGAATACTGTGTGCAGTTCTGGTGTCCCATGTTCAAGAAGGATGAATTCAAACTGGAACAGGTTCAGAGACTGGCTACGAGGATGATCCGAGGAATGGAAAAACTGCCTTATGAAAGGAGACTCAAAGAGCTTGGCTTGTTTAGCCTGGCCAAAAGAAGGCTGAGGGGGGATATGCTCGCCCTATATAAATATATCAAGGGGGTTAACGTTAGGGAGGGAGAGGAATTATTTAAGTTTAGTACTAATGTAGCCACGAGGACGAATGGGTATAAACTGGATATTAGGAAGTTTAGACTTGAAATTAGACGAAGGTTTCTGACCATTAGGGGAGTGAAGTTCTGGAATAGCCTTCCGAGGGAAGTAGTAGGGGCAAAAGACTTTCCTGGCTTTAAGACAAAGCTTGATAAGTATATGGAGGGGATGTTATGATAGGATCGTTAATTTGGGCAATTGATCTTGAATTACCACCAGACAGGTCTGCTCAATGGTCTGTGGGGAGATGTTGCATGCGATGGGTACTGAGTTGCTGCGGAGAATTCCTTCTTGGGTGCTAGCTGGTGACTCTTGCCCACATGCTCAGGGTTTAGCTGATCGCCATATTTGGGGTCGGGAAGGAATTTTCCTCCAGGGCGGATTGGCAGGTGCCCTGGAGGTTTTTCGCCTTCCCCTGCAGCGTGGGGCACGGGTCGCTTGCTGGTGGTGTCTCTGCAGCTTGAGGTCTTCAAACCATTTTTGAGGATTTCAATAACTCGGTCCTGGGATAGGAGTTGTTATAAAATTGGATGGGTGGGGTTCTGTGGCCTGCCTTGTGCAGGAGGTCAGACTAGATGATCAGATTGGTCCCTTCTGACCTATGAGTCTATGAGTCTATGAGACTATCATAGCATAGACTCATAGACTCATAGACTTTAATGTCAGAAGGGACAATTATGATCATCTAGTCTGACCTCCTGCACAACGCAGGCCACAGAATCTCACCCACCCACTCCTGTAACAAACCCTTAAACTATGTCTGAGTTACTGAAGTCCTCAAATTGTGGTATAAAGATCTCAAGGTGCAGCAAATCGTCCAGCAAGTGACCCATGCCCCATGCTGCAGAGGAAGGCGAAAAACCTCCAGGGCCTCTGCCAATCTGCCCTGGAGGACAATTCCTTCCCAGCCCCAAATATGGCGATCCGTTAAACCCTGAGCATGTGGGCAAGACTGACCAGCCAGCACCCAGGAAAGAATTCTCTGTAGTAACTCAGATCCCATCCCATCTAACATCCCATCACAGACCACTGGGCATACTTACCTGCTGATAATCAAAGATCAATTGCCAAATTAATTGCCAAAATTAGGCTATGCCATCATACCATCCCCTCCATAAACTTATCAAGCTTAGTCATGAAGCCAGATATGTCTTTTGCCCTGACTACTCCCCTTGGAAGGCTGTTCCAGAACTTCAGTCCTCTAATGGTTAGAAACTTTCGACTGATTTCAAGTCTGAACTTCCTAGTGTCCAGTTTATACCCATTTGTTCCTGTGTCCACATTGGTACTAAGCTTAAATAATTCCTCTCCCTCCCTGATATTTAATCCCTCTGATATATTTATAAAGAGCAAGCATATCCCCCCCTCAACCTTCTTTTGGTTAGGCTAAACAAGCCAAGCTCTTTTAGTCTCCTTTCATATGACAGGTTTTCCATTCCTCAGATCATCCTAGTAGCCCTTCTCTGTACCTGTTCCAGTTTGAATTCAACCTTCTAAAACATGGGAGACCAGAACTGCACACAGGATTCCAGATGAGGTCTCACCAGTGCCTTATATAACGGTACTAACACCTCCTCATCTTTGCTGGAAATACCTTGCCTGATGCATCCTAAAACCGCATTAGCTTTTTTAACAGCCATATCACATTGGTGGCTCATAGTCATCCTGTGACCAACCAATACTCCGAGGTCCTTCTCCTCCTCTGTTACTTCCAACTGACGTGTCCCCAATTTATAACTAAAATTCTTGTTATTAATCCCTAAATGCATGAGCCTGCACTTTCCACTATTAAATTTCATCCTATTACTATTACTCCAGTTTACAAGGTCATCCAGATCTTCCAGTATGATATCCGGGTCCTTCTCTGTGTTAGCAATACCTCCCAGCTTTGTATCATCCACAGACTTTATCAGCACATTCCCACTTTTTGTGCCAAGGTCAGTAATAAAAAGATTAAATAAGATTGGTCCCAAAACTGATACCTGAGAAACTCCACTAGTAACCTCCTTCCAGCCTGACAGTTCACCTTTCAGTATGACCCGTTGTAGTCTCCCCTTATCCACCTTTCAATTTTCATATTCATCCCCATCTTTTCCAATTTAACTAATAATTCCCCATGTGGAACCATACCAAATGCCTTACTGAAATCAAGGTAAATTAGATCCACTGCATTTCCTCTGTCTAAAAAATCTGTTACCTTCTCAAAGAAAGAGGTCAGATTGGTTTGGCATGATCGACCTTTTGTAAAACCATGTTGTATTTTGTCCCAATTACCATTGACCTCAATGTCCTTAACTATTTTCTCCTTCAAAATTTTTTCCAAGACCTTACATACTTCAGATGTCAAACTAACAGGCCTACAGTTACTCGGATCACTCTTTTCCCCTTTCTTAAAAATAGGAACTATGTTAGCAATTCTCCAGTCGTGCGGTACAACACCTGAGTTTACTGATTCACTAAAAATGCTTGCTAATGGGCTTGCAATTTCATGTGCTAGTTCCTGTAATATTCTTGGATGAAGATTATCTGGGCCCTCCACTTTTGTCCCATTAAGCTGTTCGAATTTGGCTTCTACCTCGGATGTAGTAATATCTACCTCCATATCCTCATTCCCATTTGTCATCCTGCCATTATTCCTAAAATCCTCATTAAAGACTGAGGCAAAGTATTTGTTTAGATATTGGGCCATGCCTAGATTATCCTTAACCTCCATTCCATCCTCAGTGTTTAGCGGTCCCACTTCTTCTTTCTTTGTTTACTTCTTATTTATATGGCTATAGAACCTTTTACTATTGGTTTTAATTCCCTTTGCAAGGTCCAACTCTACATGGCTTTTGGCCTTTCTCACTTCATCCCTACATGTTCTGACCTCAATACGGTAGCTTTCCTTGCTAATCCCTCCCATCTTCCACTCCTTGTAGGCTTTCTGCTTTTTCTTAATCACCTCTCCGAGATGCTTGCTCATCCAGCTTGGTCTACAACTCCTGCCTATGATTTTTTCCCCCTTTCTTGGGATGCAGGCTTCTGATAGTTTCTGCAACTTTGACCTGAAGTAATTCCAGGCCTCCTCCGCCTTTAGATCCACAAGTTCTTCAGTCCAATTCACTTCCCTAACTAATTTCTGTAATTCTTTAAGGTTAGCCCTTTTGAAATAAAAAACCCTAGTCCCAGATCTATTTTTGTTTATCCTTCCATCTAGTTTTAACTGAATTAGCTCATGATCACTTGAACCAAGGTTGTCCCCTACAACCACTTCTTCTATGAAGTCCTCACTACTCACCAAAACCAAACCTAAAATGGCATCCCCTCTTGTTGGTTCTTCAACTACTTGGTGAAGAAATCCATCAGCTATCGCATCCAGAAAAATCTGAGCTCTATTATTGTTACTAGCACTTGTCCTCCAGTCTATATCTGGGAAGTTAAAGTCTCCCATGATCACACAATTCCCATTAGTGTTTACTTCCTTAAAAACATTAAAGAGGTCTCTATCCATATCCAAATCAGATCCCGGCGGTCTGTAGCACACCCCAAGCAGGGGAGGCTCTATTAGCTTTCTTTCCCAATGTGATTTTTGCCCAGACAGACTCTGTCTTATCCATTCCATCACTTCTTATTTCTTTACAGTCTGCCTCATCCTTGATATACAATGCTACTCCACCACCTTTGCCTTGATTTCTGTCTTCCCTTCAATACCTGTACTCCAGTCATGACTACTATTCAGTCATGTTTCTGTTATCCCTATAATATCCAGTTTTACTTCCTGCACCAGTAGCTCTAGTTTCTGCACTTTGTTACCTAGGCTCCTCGCATTAGTGTACAGACATCTTAATTTTTGCCGTTTGGCTTCACTGACATTCTTCACCCAGTCAGGCACAGACATTCTACCACCAGTATCACCTATTAGACTGGTATCTACACTACACGACCTGCGACTGTTAGCAGCAAATATCCCCAACGGTCAGAGACAGGCCACTAGCTGGGGAGGGCTGTGAGTCACTACAGTGAATTCTTTCCCAGGTGTCACGCTGTGGGTCTTGCCCACATGCTCAGGGTTTAACTGACCACTGTATTTGGGGTCAGGAATTTCCCCTCAGGGCACTTTGACTGAGACACCTTCCTCTGCATGGGTCACCTGCAGGTTTGAACTAGTGTAAATGGTGGATTTTCTGTAACTTGAAGTCTTTAAATCACAGATTTGAGGCCTTCAGTAACTCAGCCAGAGGTTAGGAGTCTATTTCAAGAGTCAGTGAGTGAGATTCTGTGGCCTGCGATGTGCAGGAGGTCAGACTAGATGATCATGTTGGTCCCCTCTGACCTTAAAGTCTATGAGTCTACGAATCTAATCAGTCTGATATACTTCACAGCAGACCTAGCCTGGAACTCATCTGAGGCAGGAATTGGGGGGGTGTCACTGCTTTGTCCAGTGATGATAAGGTCTTTCGAAGACATGGGAGGGAAAGGGTTAGGAAGCTCTTGAGGCTCTCAGAGTAATAGCCTCTTCCCTGTCTTGCTCTCTATCTTCATCCTCCTCCTGTTCTGGTTCTTGGAAGTTGAACAAGTTCTAGAGGGCTTAGTAGGGGGATCTCAAAACACCCAATAAGGCCCAGGTGGAAACTGAAGGTTAAGACTATGGAGGAGATGGAGCTCATGGAGAAGAAGGTATAACGAGAGGGAGATATTTAGGAGGGTTTCTCTGTGATCAGGGAGTGGAGAATGGGAGGGTGATGCAGGTCTAGCCAACAGGCAAGGAACTGGTGATGGTTCCCTGCTTAATTCAGGGAAAAGGGAATGGGCAGGAGATAAGAACTGCTCATGCTCTACACGTGGTGTTGAGCTCTCTGAGCAAGGGTGAGAGGTGGTTGATAGCAGTAGCAGGTATTGTGGCACCTGACACATTGGGCTGCAGTTGGTATGGAAGGCTCAACATGTGCATTACACCTGCTAGAACTGTCAAGGACTCCACTCTGGGTGCCAATTCTGGGACTGACAGCTTGGCAACAAGGAGAGTTAATTGGTATCAGGCTTCGGTGCTGGGGTGGATTTCATTTTCCTCAGATCTGAGCCGTTGAAGGACTCAGTCATTTTAGACTTTTCAGCATGATTAAGCCTAAGGCCTGACAATTTTGGATAGACAGTGCTTATGGCTCTTCTGTGGTCTCTTTGTCCTATCCAGTTCTGGGTAGGAGGGTCAGTGCAAAGAGTCTCCCCGGGAATGGAGCTCTTCCTGCCCTTCCTCGAGGTGGAAGTAGTACCAGGCTTCAGTGCCAGGCTCCCTGCCAGTGCCAAACTTGTCTTAAGGAATGGCCGAATGTCAACAGAGGGGGCTGTGGGCACTTAGTGATGGGAGTTAGGGCTAGCTACACTAGACATGCTACAGCAGCCCAGCTGCATCAATGCAGTTATGTCACTGTAGCGTGTCCCGTGGGCATAATAAATCCATCTCTGGGAGAGGTAGTGCTGTCCACACTGGTGCTTAGGTCGGTGTAACTTACATCACTCAGGGGGCATTTTATTCACACCTCTGAGTGACATGTTATACCGATGTAAGTGACCTGGCCGTAGCAGTCGAATCCCTAATTACAGGACACTGAAGAGGATCTGTGAGAAGAGAGTGACTTGAGTCAGAGGGACTTCCTTTGTTCCTCTAATGGATCACATCAGGATCCAGTGTTCCTCTAATGGATCACATCAGGAGGAAGTCAAGTATCAGAGGGGTAGCCGTGTTAGTCTGGATCTGTAAAAGCAGCAAAGAGTCCTGTGGCACCTTATAGACTAACAAATGTTTTGGAGCATGAGCTTTCATGGGTGAATACCCACTTCGTCGGATGCATGTAGTGGAAATTTCCAGGGGCAGGTATATATATGCAAGCAAGAAGCAAGCTAGAGATAACGAGGTTAGTTCAATCAGGGAGGATGAGGCCCTGTTCCAGCAGTTGAGACGTGAAAACCAAGGGAGGAGAAACTGGTTTTGTAGTTGGCAAGCCATTCAGTCTTTGTTTAATCCTGAGCTGATGGTGTCAAATTTGCAGATGAACTGAAGCTCAGCAGTTTCTCTTTGAAGTCTGGTCCTGAAGTTTTTTTGCTGCAGGATGGCCACCTTAAGATCTGCTATTTTGTGGCCAGGAAGGTTGAAGTGTTCTCCTACAGGTTTTTGTATATTGCCATTCCTAATAATCAGGAGGAAGTGTTGTAGTTGGCTATCCCAGGAAAAATGAGTCCTGGGGGAGAAGGGCCAATCCACCGAGCACTGGTCCAGGACATGGCTGAAGAGATACCAACTGTACTCCATCATTGGGAATAAGTGCATCGCATGGTGGACAGGGCTTAAAGCTGGAATATTCTGAGTCCACCACTGGCGAGAGGCACCAAAAAGGCAAAAGTGAGGAAGACAGAATTTTTTTTGCTGAAAATGAAATGAAAAAAACCATGCAGGGTGCATGCTGGACAATGCTGGCCAGAGACTCTGAGCCCGTGTGCGCGTCATACATGCACACACACATAGACTCGAAGACGAACCCTGGTTCTCAAGTGTTCAAATGCTCTCAAGCCCTGCAACCTACCACATACCTCCCATTCCCTGCTGCAGGCAGCCAGGCTCTCCACTCCCACCTAGGATAGTCCCACTGGGGCATGCACACCACACACCAACGTCAGCTGCAGGAGGCCAGACCCTCCCACCCTTTGCCCCAGGACAGAGGCCAAGAACAAATGGAGGCATGCTGACTACACGCTACTCCCAACAAATCAGTCATCATCCAGCCACAATGCAGAAAAATCCTACCCACAATTCAGTGCTGCTGGATTGGAGGGTTCAGTCTAGAATGGGACAGAAACAGGCGATTGCTTCAGGCAGCAGAACAAACTGGATTCCTCAGTGCTCTGTGGACTCCCCAGTACCGTGGCTAGGAGGGTCGATGTGGGGAGGTGGGAGCTGTATGGCTCCCTGTTGCTAGGTCAGTAACTTACCTGTGTTATTTGTGTCATCCACGTATCTGAGATTGCCAACTGCTTCGGGTGACTGGAAGAGAAAAGAGCAGAGGGCAGTGAGCATCAGCCACCAATCATTCTCCCCAGCTGCCTGCCCCAGCACCAGGGACATGGTTACCGGCTAGACATAGCCTATCGCCAAGGCTCTGGTGGCAGAGGGGCTGAATCAAAGGATTCTGAGTGAAAGAGCAAATGACCCCACATTAATGCTCAGTGCCAGAGTTGGGCAGCTTGAGCACTGCCCATAGGCTGGATTCAGGGGAGGAAGGTAGTGTGCCCAGCAGAGTATCCCCTTGCTGCCCTAGTTGGATTAAGAGAAAGTGAGAGAAATAGGTAGGACAGGAGAGGTAAGGAGGACAGAAGATGGGGAGGACGGCAAGAGCAATGGGAATCCACAGCCTCTCTCAAGGCCCTGGACTCTCACCCACAGCCTGCAGCATCTGTCAGACTGACTTTCTCGGCAGCAGAATCCATTCTCTTTTGGTTCAGTAAACTCTTTCCCTTAGATGAGGCAGGAAGCACAAACAGCCCAGCATATGGCAGCAGCCAGCCTGGGGAAGGGTTGCTAGCTGGCAACTGTGAAACTCAAGTGCTCCTACTAGTTTCAGAGGCCTCGGTAAACGGAGGCACATTTCAGCAAATGGAATTCTCTGCAAGAGATCCTCTTGGCAGCCCCCTGCCTTGGGATTCAGGCCAGGGTGAGACTCAGAATAGTTAAAAAGAAACTAATTTTGCTCAGGGCTATAAGTCTCGAGGTGCTCCAGGGACCAGGCCTATTGCTAAAGGGGCAGGCACAGGGACCTAGCACTTTGTCCTGGATACAGAATCTCTGAGCTCTCTGGGAAAATGGCTTTCTGAAGCAATAGGCTCAGAGTCCTCCAGCGAGTAAAGGAGCTCTCTCCTCCACGACAATGGCTCCACTGGAGTCTTTGCTATTCAGCTCTATATACTGTGTCCATTGCTAGGGATCCATGGCCTGCCCGAGTTACACCAACATATGGACTGCCCCTCCCTGCACCTCGTCATCTCTCACCCTGAGGAGAGCGTGTGAGCAGGGGCGTTACTGTGATTAGTCACTGACATGTTCTGGGCAGTTGTTTCGGAGGGGAGGGGCAAGAGCACTTTGCATTTGGACTAGAAAACACTGAAGGGTTTGTGGTTGTTCCCAGGTTCTGCAGGAGGGAGTTCTATGGTCTTGGGTGAGCCCCGAGAAGCACCATCTCCTGCCACTCAAGTTTCACCCATTGTGCCTGAACAGCAGACTCACTGAGGGTGGGGAAGGTCCTGGAGAGTGAAATGAGCCTCAGGTATACCAAACCCAGACCTGCTCCTGCTTTGGAAACAAGGACAGAGATCTTGGGTTAGCTGCAGGGCTCTATGGGAGCCAACAGAGAGTGGAGCATGGGCCTGAAGTGCCCTGTGTTGCTGAGGCAGCAGCTGTTACCCCAGCATAGTTTCCTCAGGACTGATGCTTTCTAGTGCAGGTAAATAGCAATGCTGTAATCCAAGCGGACTGGCAGGCCTGTGTGATTAATGCCAAGAAGGGATGTGGTCTCTTCCTAGCCACTTAAAAGTGGTAGGAAGCATTACTCATGGCCACTATTGTGTGAGAGTTCCAGAAGATCTCCTGGCCGGTGACTGCCTGGCCAATCGGTGGGTGTGTCCTCTCCCAGTGGAGGCAGCTCCATGGTAGCCTGAGGGAAGAATGCTCCCCTGGCTTGCATTGCTACCTCAGCATGAGCTTGGAAAAAATAATGTTTGATAAGGATTAAAATTCAAAATGATCTGGACAAACTGGAGAAAAGGAGGTAATGCAAAGTACCCTGCTTAGGAAGGAAAAAAACGGTTACTCACCTTTTTGTAACTGTTGTTCTTCAAGATGTGTTGCTTATGTCCATTCCATTGTATGTGTGCGTGCACCCATGTGCACGGCCATCAGATACTTTTGCCTTAGTGGTAGCCGTAGAGCCGGCTGTGGTGCCCTCTGGAGTGCCCCGCTCATGGCGTAGTATATCAGGAACAGCTGGCCCTGCACCCTCTTGGTTCCTTCTTGCCGACAACTCCAACAGAGGGACAGAAGGGCAGGTAATGGAATGGATATGAGCAACACACAGAGCCCTCCACTGGGTACGGCAAATCTGGGTGATCGCTTCTAGTCCCGCAGGCCGCCAGTGCAATTGGCTGGCACCAGGCGCAGACGGTCCCAGAACTGATGAGTCAGTCCCAGAAGTGATGGATTCGTCACTTCTGCCCTGGGTCCCACGCCCCTCCTAGGGATGGCCCTTGTAACACATCTTGAAGAACAACAGTTACGAAAAGGTAAGATGGGATAGCCTAATTTTGGCAATTAATTGGTCTTTGACTATTAGCAGTAAATATGCCAAATGGCCTGTGACGGGCTGTTAGATGGGGTGGGATCTGAGTTACTACAGAGAATTCTTTCCTGGGTGCTGACTGGTGAGTCTTGCCCACATGCTCACGGTTTAGCTGATCGCCATATTTGGGGCCAGGAAGGAATTTTCCTCCAGGGCAGATTGGCATAGGCCCTAGGGTTTTTTTGCCTTCCTCTGCAGTGTGGGGCACGGGTCACTTGCTGGAGGATTCTCTACACCTGGAAGTCTTTAAACCATGATTCAAGGATTTCAATAGCTCAGATATAGGTTAGCGGTTTATTACAGGAGTGGGTAGGTGAGATTCTGTGGCCTGCGTTGTGCAGGAGGTAGGACTAGATGATCATAATGGTCCCTTCTGACCTTAACATCTATGAGTCTAAGGTGAATAACCATTTTTTCTTCTTTGAGTGCTTGCTCATGTTGATTCCACTGTAGATGACTCATAAGCAGAATTGCAGGAGGTGAGCTTGGAGTTCACAGTCTTATCATAGAATCACAGAATATCAGGGTTGGAAGGAACCTCAGGAGGTCATCTAGTCCAACTCACTGCTCAAAGCAGGACCAATTCCCAACTAAATCATCCCAGATAGGGCTTTGTCAATCCTGACCTTAAAAACCTCTATCTCCCTAGGTAACCCATTCCAGTGCTTCACCACCCTCCTAGTGAAAAAGATTTTCCTAATATCCAACCTAAACCTCCCCCACTGCAACTTGAGACCATTACTCCTTGTTATGTCATCAGGTACCACTGAGAACAGTCTAGATCAATCCTCTTTGGAACCCCCTTTCAGGTAGTTGAAAGCAGCTATCAAATCCCCCCTCATTCTTCTCTTCTGCAGACTAAACAATCCCGGTTCCCTCAGTCTTGCACACTGTAGTACTGCTCTGCTGAAACCAGCATCAGCCTGAGCTTGCAGGATCAGCGCATAGTGTGAGGCAAACGTGGACGAATGACCACGTTGCGGCACGGCAAATTTCCTGGATTGGCACCTGAGCGAGGAAGGCCGCCGATGAGGCCTGCATCATAGTGGAGTGAGCTGTCACAGTCGGTGGTGGGGGCACCTTTGTCAGTTCATAGCAATAGCGGATAAAAGCTGTGATCCAGGACGAGATCCTCTGGGTAGACACTGGACGACCCTTCATTCGGTCCACGACAGCAACAAACAGCTGCGTAGACTTACAGAATTGCTTCGTCCTCTCTGTGTGGAAGCCCAGAGTCTGCCTAACATCCAAGGTATGCAGCCTGTGCTCCTCATCCATTGCATGAGGCTTCAGGCAAAGAACTGGAAGATATAAGTCCTGATTCGAGTGGGACTGGGAGATGACCTTGGGCAGAAAGGTCAGGTGCAGATGCAGCTGGACCTTGTCCTTATAGAAGATCGTATACAGGGGCTCTGATGTGAGTGCCCTGATCTCAGACACCCTACAGGCTGAAGTTACAGCAACCAAAAAGGAGACCTTCCAGGATAACAGGAGAAGGGAGCAGGAAGCCAGGGGCTCAAAGGGGGGGCCCATGAGCCTAGAAAACACAAGTTTCAGGTCCCAAGGAGGGACTGGGTCTTGGACATGTGGGTAAAGGCATTCCAGACCTTTCAGAAACTGCACTGTCATAGGATGGGCGAAGACCGACCTTCCTTGAAATGTCCCTGTTCCTCTTAGGCCCCTGCAGAGGCTGCCACTGACTAGGAGGCGGGGGAGGCCAGAACGGCTGCCTAGACGACTGAGGCGTGTGCATCCCAGGGAACGGAAGGTCGCCTTTGTGTCCTTTAGGCCATGGAGACATGCATCCGTTTGATCAGAAAACAGGCCAACACCGTCAAACGGAAGGTCCTGGATTGAGGCCTGCATCTCCTGGGACAGGCTGGCAGTCTGGAGCCAGAAACTGCTCCACATGACCACTGCTGAAGAGATCTCTAGGGAAGCTGAATCGGTGGTGTCCCGGGCCATCTGGAAAGAAGACTGAGCTGCCATGGTCCCTTCCTTCGCCAGGGTGGCAAATTCCTGGGCCGCTTCATGGGACATGGAATCCTTGAACTTGAGGAGAGAGCCCCACATGTTAAAATTATAGTGGTTCAAGAGGGCCTGGTGATTTGCCACCCGAAACTGGAGGGTAGCCATAGAATAAATCTTTCGGCTGAATAAGTTGTATTTTTGCCTCTTTATTCTTAGGGGTAGAACTGGTGAGGCCCCGTTTGTCCCATTCACTGGCCACCGACACAACCAATGAACCCGATGGCGGGTAAGTATATAAGTGCTCGAACCCGTTTGTGGAGGCAAAGTACTTGTTTCCGCCCTTTTTGAGGTGGGCGGGATGGAGGATGCGGTATGCCAGATGGCCTTGGCGATATTCAGGACCCTATCGTGAACCAGGAGCACAACCCAGGTTGGGGCTGATGCAGAGACCATATTAAAAAGCATGTCTGTCTGCTCCTTCACTTGGAGGAACAATTTAGCCACCACCTTGTGGAGCAGAGCCTAATGCTGGCGGAAATCTTCCAGTGGGCTAGCTCTGGAGGTTCCACTACCGTTTTGTCTGGGGAGGAAGAAGATGACTGGATGGCTGTGGGGGGCTAGGTGATGTGGCCTTGGGGGAGGGTGGCCTTGGGTATGTACTAGCTCCTCACCCGAGGTGGTTTCCGGGACGTTCTGCACCAAGCCCAGAGCCGCAGATGCTGGGGGCACTGCCTGTGGTCTGTCTGATGCGGCAACTGAGGGCTGATGGGAGTGGGGCACCGGCATGACAGGAACGCCCCATGTGTTCCAATACGGCCATTGGGATGGCCACTGGTTTTGGTGCCAGGTCACCACCAATGCCACTGATGCACCTTCTGGAGCCCACTCATGCTGTCTGGGCAAGAGAGTGAATTGTGCCTCCGAGCCTGCGAAATTGTCTCCCTGCGGAAACCAGGGAAGGGCTGTGGAGCCTTGCGTCTGATGGCTCATGGCTACTGCTGGGGACCGGTGCTTGGACCAGTCTGACCAGTGCCAGGGGTAGGGGGAGCGGCGTCGGGGAGTGCCCTCAAGGTCTCAGTGATGGTAACCGATGGTGAGACAAGAACTGGTACTGGGGTGATCGACAATGCCTGGGTGAACCTCTGCGCGACGACGGAGATCAAGAGCGCAGTGCTGGCGACTTGTAATGACTAGCCGGAGACCTGGGCTGATGTGGAGAGCAAGAACGTGGTGACCTCTGGCTCTGTCTTGGCTCCGGAGACCGGCATCACTCATCTGATTTGTGTGAGGCCTTTCTGGTGGGCTTGCCCTCAAAGGGAGCCTTAGCCTGGTCCTTTGCTGCACACGGCGGAGGCGCTGTGGACTCTCCTGGTGCCGGGCCCTCATAGGGGGCCAGTTGCGCCATTTGCTTAGGTCCTTCACCACTACCCAGAGTTGGTGGCGGGTCCTTTCTGAGGGAGGAACCCCCCCGTGGTTGAACCCTTCAATGGGTCTGAAGTGGGCATAAGGCCCAAACAGGGTCCTTTACCCACAGTCCCCTGGTCGGGCTTGGCTGGTGCCATCTTCTTAGGCTTCTTCTTCGGCACCGGTGACGGTGATCGGTGCCAGAAGGACCCCAGTGCTGGAAGTGTGCTACGCACCGAAGTTGAAGCACTGGGTTCCGGTTTGGGCCATGCTGGCTCTGAAGCTGGATGCACAGCAGCCTACATCAGGAGGGCCCTGAGCTGGCTGTCGTGCTCCTTCTGGGTCTGTGGATGAAAGTTCTGGCAGACACAACAGCGCTCCCTTATATGGGTTTCCCCGAGGCACTGCAAATAATTCTCATGCGGGTCACTACAGGCATAGGTCTGTTACAGGACAAGCTGGGCTTGAAACCTGGAGATCGGGGCATGCCCTGTCAGGGGCAAAGTCCCTGCTGGGACACTATCTAACTAAACAGTTAACACTCACAACTATTTGCAGAGAAGCACAAGGCTAAACAGACAAGGAAAAATGCTGACTACTTGCGAAGCAAGGGACGGAAGTGCTCCGACTGACCACCATGGGCGTTAAGAAGGAACTGAGAGGGCGCAGGGCCGGCAGTGCCTGATATACTGCACCATGAGCACGGCACTCCAGAGGCCATAGCCGGCCCCACGGGTACTGCTAAGCCAAAGGCTCTGACAGCCATGCATGTGAGCGCATGCACACCTATAATGGAATCGACATGAGCAAGTAGTCGAAGAAGAACAATCAGTTGTACTCATACAAAATGGGAAATGACTGCTTAGGAGGGAGTACTGTGGAAAGGGATCTGGGGGTCATAGTGGATCATAAGCTAAATATAACTGAACAGTGTAACACTGTCGCAAAAAAGTGAAAATCATTCTGGGATGTGTAAGCAGGAATGTTGTAAGCAAGACACAAGAAGTAATTCTTCTGCTCTACTCTGCACTGATTAGACCTCAGCCAGAGTATTGTATCTAGTTCTGGACAACACATTTCAGGGAAGATGTGTACGAACTAGAGGAAGTCCAGAGAAGAGCAACAAAACTGATTAAAGGTCTAGAAAACATGACCTCTGAGGGAAGATTGAAAAAAATTAGGTTTGTTTAGTCTGGAAAAGAGAAGACTGAGAGGGGACATGATAACAGTTTTCAAGGATGTAAAAGGTGGTTACAAGGAAGAGGGAGAAAAATTGTTTTTCTTAATCTCTGAGGCTAGGACAAGAAGCAATGGGCTTAAATTGCAGCAAGGGCGGTTTAGGTTGGACATTAGGAAAAACTTCCTAACTGTCAGGGTGGTTAAGCACTGGAATAAATTGCCTAGGTAGGCTGTGGAATCTCTATCATTGGAGATTTTTAAGAGCAGGTTAGACAAACACCTGTCAGGGATGGTGTAAATAATACTTAGTCCTGCCATGAGTGCAGGGGACTGGACTAGATGAGCTAGAGAGAGCCCTTCCAGTCCTTTGATTTTATGAATGATTAGTCTGTTTCAGCAGTGATTTCCCAACATCAGCACTTACATTTCTGTCCCTCTCTCTTCATCTGGCCCAGGTGTCTGAAAATGATTTGTGCCTGTGGTCACAATGAAGACATTTAGAGACTACAGAGCAGTAACCATCTGAGACTGGCCAAAATTGTAACTAAGGGATAACCCTGAATAACAGTATAGACCAAACCCATAACTGCTACCTTGAGCTCTGCTAATGCCAGTCTAGCTCTGGGGGATAAACGGTGAGACTCCTGGGCCTGAGATCTTTGCCTCCTGATAGCAGATTAATTACCGCTGTAATAAATGAGTGCTGAGAAACTACTCTTCATTTGCTGGCTCCCACCTCATCCTGGGCCAGGGTAACAAAGGTAATACCCCTGGGGGCTACTGTTACATCTTCCTTTTTGAAAATCTATGTGAATTAACCCTAATATCAGCCAAAACAGCCACCCCAGACAAACAGCTTGTTAATGACACATCTAGACAGAAACACTGAGGCTGGTGGCTGGGGAGATGACCTAACACAGCACGGATGAGAGGATTATTCTCTGCTACAGGCAGCTGTCCATAACTGTTATCTCTGAGGCCTGATGGCTCTGACCACATGACCACTGCTCAGTTTCTCTGCAGTGGTCTATTCAGCTGCTGAGGTGGATCTGTCACCTGGAGTCTGTTTGCTGTCCCTGATATTTCACTGTCAGTGACTGGCTGGGGGTGTGTTCCTTCTGTGAGCAGCGTTCTGGAGGTCCTCAGAAAGCAGAGCTCTAGTGTCCTCTTTGGCTTTGTGGAGATGTCTCAAGTTCCTTGCATAGGACTGACCCTCAGGGTTTGTAACATTGGTGCTGCTGGTACAGCTATTCCTTGGCAGTTTGTCAGCCACATTCTGGTTTGAAGTCAATATTCCTCCAACTTGCAATGGAATAACTGTTTGGCATTCTTGTCCTAACATTTTTTCTGTTCTAGTTCCCTGGTGCTTAGCTATTTGTTAATTATGTCAGGGTCAACAGTCTCTCACTCAAACAGTTTGCCAGATGTTGGCACCAAGGTTTTTGCCCACAAGTCCCCTGTTTGGTAACCCTAAAAGCATTAGGAAGTGTGTGGTGATATTTTAACAGTGCTAACAATGGATGCTTTAAATCCACAAGATTTTAAAAAAATCCAGCTGTTTGTTATTTGGATTGATTTTTCCACAATCCCATTTGACTGCTTGTAATAAAGAGCTTGAACTGATGGATCAGCAAATTGCTAAAATGAGTAACTCATGAATTGCTCTTACAGGTCAGAAGGAGGTCACTACTCATGCCACACCACTGCATCCTGCATGGAAAGGGCTCTGAGGACTAGTTTCCTGTCTCAATAATTCTGTTTCTGTGGTTCCCTGTCAGGTCCAGAGTGGTACCAGATCTCTCATTAGCAGTAGCTGCTCAGCTAAAGAGTCTGGGGAACAAAGGGTGGAAAGGTAAATTGGAGTTCTGGTTGGCATAAACTCTCTGGTTTTACATGGAAGCTGCAGCTGCAACAACTGCTAGTTGTGCACAAACATCCAGTAGATTGTGAGGCTTCTCCTGTACTAGGCAAGAGGAACTTTTCATTCCTAGTCAGCTGGAGAAGAAACTCCTGGGAAGCTTTGGCATCACCCATCACAATGGTCCTTTATGAATGATTCTTACTTAGAAGGGAGATCTTCAAGGTCACGAGAGAGGGAGACATGTTCTGTGGAATACAGCTCAGTTTCTTGAAGATGCCCAAAGGCCATGAGCATGTCAGCTAGTCAGGCTTCCATTTAATCCCAGAGGAGTCAGGGAGACTGCATCAGCAGCCCCGTTTGTCTCAGCTCCACCCATAGAAGGAGCTGCAGAGACTCTTTGGCATGATTGCTAAGAACAATGAATTAATGACCTGGTCTCAAGATGTCCCAGGAGGTTGGATGGGATCCAGGCTCTCCCACTCTCTTTCCGTGACGTACACCATGATTCTGCCATATTCCAAAGACATTTCACCCACAGTACACATCCCCACCCTGAGGGACCCCCTATTAGACCTCTAAGTCACATAACAGAGCTTCAGGTGATGGCAAGCCAACCAGAACCAGACCCTGATTGCTTAGTTGGCAACTGAGTGAAGATAGGAATTCTGCATGCAGCTTATACCTGAATTTCGTAAACAGGTTTGGAAGAAGGAATAGCAGCAAATTCCCGGTAGTCAAACTTCTTTTCAGACATGGACTGGAAGGGACAGTAAGAGAAGAGAGAGAGAGAAAGAGAGAGTGAGTGAGGGATCAGCAGCAAGCAGAGGGTTGCAGCACACTGTGGAAAGGCTTATCAGGAGACCAGGGCAGAAGGAACAGTTTGGGGAAAGGCGATGGTGACACCTCTCATCCGTGAAAGGTGGCACCAGGACCTGCATGAACAATCGTCTATTGCAGCAAGTCATCTCTGGGATATAATCCTTCATGCGCTGAGGCTCAGGGCCAGTAAAGGACAGGAGTGTCCTAAAACCCTGGGCATAGACAGTGTGGTCAACTGGATCACACACTGAACTGGGGAAAATCCAGGTTCCACTGAAATCAATGGCAAACTCCCATGGAGTTCATTGATTTTAAACCTCCATATATTCCTAGTTCTACTCTGTGACCAGGGGCAAGCCTCTTCCCTTCTCTGTGCCTCGGTTTCCCTCTCCCCTTTGTCTTGTCTTTGTACTCAGTGAACTCTGTCTCTCAGTGTGTGTGTAAAGTGCCCAGCACTGATCTCAGCTGGGGCCACTTAAAGTAATGAAAAAAACAAAAACAACAGCTGGGAGTAGGTATTGTGAGGCTTGTAGAAGGTGTCTCAGGCATGAAAGGCTTGCTGAGGGTAAAACGCAGAGGCTGAGCTGAAGAAGCAGAGGGGATGGAAATGGAATGTGTGGGAACGGGAGGGTTCACAGACAGGTAAAATGAGAACCTAGGGAAATGAGACCAAATCTCAGCTGTGAAACTGGGCCTCTCAGCAACAGGCATGGCTGAGCACATGGGGCCAGGTGGCTCACTCTCATGGCCTGTGTCGTGGCCCCAGGTCTGGGATGAGTCTATGAGTGAGGATCCCACATCCCAGACATACGGGTCATTCTCCCGTCCCTGGCTCGTGGGAGGGTCAGTGGGTAGGTATCCCAGGTTTAGAGATAAGACAGAGAGGGGTGGCAGCAACTCCTACCAGCCTCCCTGGTGAAGTGACATTCCTGGGGCTGCAATCTGCAAAAGAAGAGGCAGAAGCACTCGTTAGTGAGGAATGCATTATGTACCCCTTCCCTCTTTGGCAGCATGCCCAAGCGCTATAAAGGGCTATGCCAAGCCTCCCAGCCACACGGTCATTTCTCTCTCCCATTTCTCGGGCTTGGGTTCCCTGGAGAATAACATGGCAAAGGGATCTGACTCTGTCAGTATCATACAAGCCAGGACTATCCTAGCTGAAAGATTCCAGCCCAGCCCTAGAAGTGCCCCCTCAGCCTAGAAGACATCTGGAAGAGTCCTGGCTGGCACACAGATGTTGGCCTCTATCCCCACTCCCAGGAAGCCGTGGTGCACAGTACCTTCTGGAAGCGTTGGGGAGGGGGTGGGAGCAGGTGAAGGCGATTCAGCCAGCTGGTCCAGTGTGTTGCGCTTCTTCCCCTCCTTGGACTTGGCAATCACCATCTGGGCTTTGAGGGCATCCTGCTCCAGAGACTTCATCCTGCCTCAGAGGAGGGGGCAGAAAGTGGACATCAGCATCACTGAAGAGAATTATGAGTAATGCCTTCTTCTGTGCCTGGCAGCCAGCTCATGGGTCTGGGGCTGAATGTCAGAGGGCAGGGACAGAGCACTGGCTCCCACGTTCCCTCTGTGGAGAGGGTGAGGATATGTTGTGGCAGACAAAGAAAGTCAGTGTGGGAGAGAATTCAGAAAACAGCTGAATTTGCTATGATTAGCCATTAACCTCCTCCTGACACACACACACACATACATGTGTGAATATGGGACAGACCTAGCTGCGCGCCGCACACCCAAGTGAGAAGCTGCAGGGCTCTCCAGAGGTGCCTGGGGATGTAACAGGGAATCATCCAGGCCAGAAGGGAGGGGAATTGCAGGTATAAACCGCAAGGGCATGAGGGTTATTTCAGGCACACTGATCTCCCTCACACTCCATCAGTGCTGCTGCATCCTGCCCCTCTTCTGGCATTTGTGAAATTCAGAACTGACAACGGCAGGATGGGCTCTGCACTTAGCAGTGGAGGCTCCCCAAGCTGGAGACCTTCTCCCTCTCATTGGTTAGATAACTGCCATCAGCCTGCAGAACCAGGGGACAATGGGACCTAGCACACTGCAGCAGGAGGGGGGTGTTTCTCCCCACTCCTGGAGCAGCAGCAAATATGGCTGCAGTTGGAGGCAGGAATACAGATAAGGATTGTGTAACATGCAACTGAAGGGGCAGGGGCTGTGCACACCTGGATTGACTTCCTGACCCAGGGGTTCTTGAGACGTGACTCTGCCCTGGGCTAGACACCTGAGCTGGCCTGGCCCCTGGTGCAGGTGCCCGCTGTCGGGACTGGTAGAGCTTCCTGGCCAGATCCTGCTCGTACTGTTTAATACTGTCTTCAAGAGTGGAGGATCTGAGGAGGAGGAGGAGGAGGAGGAGAAGATAGTAGTGATGAACATCATAGCAGGCGACCACAGAGAGAGAAAGAAAGAGAGAGAAAAAAGAGATTGGAATGTACCCTGGAGAGAGGAGGAGTGAAGGGCTGATGCAGGTATTGGCTGGGATCAGACCAGGCTCCCGTCTCTGAGCCTGGCCAGCACCAGCTGCTTCAGAGAGTGGGGCAAGAACACCCTGGTGTGCAAGTCAGGAATAACCTGCCCATGGGGACGGCCCTTCCCAACCCCAGTGGTTAGACTCTGACTTCTGCCCTCGGCAGGTATGTATTGGGTGGGAAGGACTAGACATGGCAGGCACGCCAGACATGGAGGGACTGACGAGGTGCTTACACAAGCGGGAGGGGGTGAGACAAACAGGATGGATGCATGCTGAGGGGGAAGAGGGTGTCTGTGTGCACCTGTCAGAAAGGGAAGGGGGCCCAGGACAATGGACACGCGCCCAAGGGAGGGCTGTGTTTGCCATATGCTGGATGCATGTGTATCCAAAATGGCACAGGCACACATCGGGGAAAAGTGTGTTCACAAGAGAGCATGTGTGCGCTTCAGAGCAGTGGAGGGAGTTCAAACGATGTGTATTGTTCCCTTGTGGACACACTTCTCCCCCACTGGCGGGTGCCCGTGACCTTTCAAACACACCCATCCTAGACATGCGTGCCAATGTAGGTGTGTGTGGATGTCCTGACAGGGGACACATGGCAGTGATGCGGGAGAGGGGGGGTCGAGCCTCACAGGGTACACAAGCAGAGGAGTCCAGGGGTGCTCATGTCCCACAAGGCGCCAGAGACCAGCATGTGGGTATGGGTGTGCGTCCTAACAGGGCACTGATGGCAGAGGGCATGGGGGAAGGCTAAGCAAAGTGGGTAGTGGTGGGAACACACACCAGAGAACTGGAAAGAAGCAGAAGACAGAAGATTAGACAGAAAGTGATACAATCTGCATTGTGCAATATAAGAAATACAGTGAGACTGAAGGGCAACCTAAACCTCCGTCTACCAAGCAGCTCATGGAGTTGTATATGGGGTCCCCTCGGAGGGAGACCTGAGCCCTGGCCCCTGAACACTGTTACACTGCACCTAAGACTGAGCCAACTCTAGGCAAACCGAGGAGACGTGGTTCTCCAGAAGTGCACTGCCTTGTGTGGTAGTAACACAGGAAGCTGCAGAGCAGACTGAGCTCAGGTGTCTGTGATGGTGCCATGTCATCTCATTTGGGAGTGGGGGGAGCTAAAATATGGTGAATTACAGGCTCTCTGTCAGTGCAGACACAGCCATGGAGAGGTAGCAAGCAGACAAGGACGTACTCCACCTCAAGGGTCTTTAAACACAGGGCAAGAAGGGCCTTTAATTGGCAGCCAAATCCCCAAGAATGCTGTGGAACTGGAATGCTATGTAAAAGTTCTGGGGAAAGAATGAAGAAAGAATGTGGGAGTTTTCTGAGTCAGGAGTCCCTTGGAAATTGTCATGATAATGGCGGCGTGTCAGAATTATTAATAGATTTTTAAGGCCAGAATGGACCATTAGATCTAGTCTGACCTCCAAAACCGGAATGTCTATACCGCCTGGTGTCTGACTCAGGTTTGACCCAAGACCCCCTTCTATCCACACACAAATCAATCTGACTTGGGTTAGTGAGCACTCCGGACCTAGGTCCTAACACTCTACTGGGGGATGGGTCACAGCGAGCCCTGTCATCTGACAGTGTGAATGTAGCTCAAGCCGCAGACCCAAGGCAGAAGGTATGCGTAATGCAGTATGGACACATTAGCCCAGCTAACAGACTTGGGTGCCAGCAACGGAAAGTCCAGGTTTACAATGCAGTGTGGACGCTCAAGCACGGGCTTGGAAACAATAAGTCCACATGCCCAGGTCCCACAGACCTGGGTTTACAATGCAATGTAGACACCCAAACACTCAATCGTTTGATCTGAAGTCAGATGCCTTATCCATTAGGCCACAGAATGAGGAAGTTTTGTGCTGAGCATTCGGTGTTGGGGATGGCACTGCATTATACCCACCAGCACATCTGGCTACTTCCCAGTATGATGGGAACAATGCAATGCCCAGTGGTTATTTTCCAAATAAAGCATTCAATGTTAATGCCACAGTAAGAGTGACAGTTTAGATTCAAGAAATAGGGTACTGGGAGTGGGAGGTCCCTCAGCAGCGTTTATTCACCCACTCTGCATGAGGGGCATCTCCTTTCATTAATTGCTTTAAAGGGATTTGGTTAAGAGCTCCTTGAGTGCAGGGGCTGACTCTGCAGTAAACTTCCTTCTGTCCCCAGCAGAGAAGGAAACATACTACACATTCACCCCCCTCACAATGCAATGCCACACCTTTACTACAACCAAAGCAAATATTCAGCGCTGATCTAGGGGCTCAGGTCAGGTGTGTGATGTGTTTGTGGGTGTGCTGGGGGGCCATCATTTAATTTTTACACTACTGGGTATAGTATGCCTGTGGCAAGTCTTCAAGAAGGGCTATATTTTTGAAGATTCGTGTATCCACCCTACACACACCAGATATCATTTTAAAGCTTATTTTATATATGTTTAGACGAGGTATGATGTGGACTTGTCAAGTGGTGCTGTAAGCTTTAGGCGAGGTGAAACAATGGTACCCAAAATAAGAAAGTGTCCTTTTTTGCACAGTGCCGGCACTGTGCAAAACATGGCAACGTGACTACAACTACAGTTTTTACTGTAGAGTTAATTTCAACACTTTAATGTGGTGTTTACTGCTCAAAGCTACCAATTTATTCAAAGATTTTTTTCTGGTTTTTGTCCTCTTGCAAGGCTACACCATGAGTCTGGGTCTCAAAATGTAATTAACATAGTAAACTTTCATGGATTCTGCATCATTTATGATGAGCTGAAACGATTCATCACTCGTGCTGCAAAACCTGAAGTAGAAAGTCTCCAGGGAGGAGTATTCACTCCAAATGGAATTATCCCATTTCACGCTAGTGGTAATCTCATCAGTGAAGGAAATAATAATATAGACATCAATGCAGAGACCACTGATTGAAAGGATATGGAAATATACCTATTTCATAGAGCTGGAAGGGACTCTCAAAGGTCATCGAGTCCAGCCCCCTGCCTTCACTAGCAGGACCAAGTACTGATTTTGCCCCCACCCCAATCCCTAAGTGGCCCCCTCAAGGATTGAACTCACAACTCTGGGTTTAGCAGGCCAATGCTCAAACCGATATCTTCCATTCAATAGCTACAATTGTATTTCAAGAACATTCTGCAATTAGCCCAGTATCACAGAAATATCACTGAAACATGGGAAAGAAAGGTCAGTTACTTTCCCAGGAATCAGAGTCTCTCGGGCAGTGTGGAGCATTTGAAAAGCTCTCCAACATGTCCAGAACCCACTTGCCATGGAAAAGTACTTCAGGAAATAAACTCTTGTCACCTACAAATGAACACTGTCAGAGATCTCTCCTGGAGTCTCTTAAGACTACTACCAGTACCAAATGATGTTGATTCTTTTCACACTTAGATGATTCCATTTTGGACTGGTTTCAACCACAAGCTTGCAACAAAGCACAGCACATACAGAACAGTTTCATATATAGCAGTTGTGGATTCCAAAGCAGCTGACACACCCACAGTCTATATTACAATGCTGAATGTAAGGAAACGTCAGAAGCTCTAGGACAGCAGGAGGCTGTTCAGACCATGGATCAGCAGCTGTATGAAATGATACTACCAATGTGATTTGCCTGGATGTTTTGCACACTCGGTGCTGTTTTATTGCATGTCTTGGGAAATTTGGGAGAGACACAGGATTGCTCAACCTTCTTGTTGATTCTGATGTGTAAGCAGGTTGTACTGCAGATAAAGTGCTTGTTGGTAAGCAATTCTACTGTGCTCTGTGTAGCCTGACTCTAGTATTGAGACCCTGAGTGTACTGAAATGTTCTTTGTGTTAAATGGTGTCAGCAGGGAGGTGGTACTCATATAATTCCAGCATCTGTCTGGCAAACGTCTGACACTCAAGAGATGTTAGAGTCTGAAGACACTGAGTCCTTATAATGTCATTAAAGAGCTTGATGATGCTATAACTCAGTATGTGCTCCTGCTGCTGGAGGAACATCAGGCATGAGGGTGTGCCCAGTCTCATACATTGACGTTCTGGGATCATTTTCTCCAGGTTATGCAGACACTACTTCTAAATGTCCATGCAGAGCAAGGGGATGATTGGAAACTTCATCTACAGACACAGCATGCCATCCTTCCATCCATCTTTATTGCAAACAGGCCCAGCTATGCTAGGTGGATACAAATTTACATTCTTGATATGTTAAATCTCCCTGAAAGAAGTACATAGTGCCTTTGAATCTGGGAAATTTGCTGTGTGTCAGACTCTCTGTTCTTTGAATGGGGCTTGGAATGGACTGGAGTGACCCCAACATAATAATAATTAACGGAGATATAGTAATCTTCTAGAAGTGGAAGGGACCTCAAATGGTCATTGAGTCCAGCCCCCTACCTTCATTAGCAAGACCAATTTTTGCCCCAGATCCCTAAGTGGCCCCCTCAAGGATTGAACTCACAACCCTGGGTTTAGCAGGCCAATGCTCAAACCACTGAGCTATTCCTCCCTCCCAACACCAGCTCACTGCAAGAGGGGCACTGATATTTGGTACTATGTTTCAGCTCAGTGTACCCCAACTCACTACTGTAATAACCTGTATCTAAAAAATGTCTTGAAAGATATCAATAGAAAGCTAATATCATACTGATAATTAATATTATTGCATGTTGTATGTACAGGGGACAAATTCAAAATTACAGACATTTCGGAAATTATGTTATCAAAGTGTGTCTGCCAGGCAGGGCTAAAGATACCTCACCTTAGCCAAAGGAATGTGATTTTGGAAGTTATTTCCAAGGTACATTAAGAGACAGTGGGAATCCCATTTACTTAGAAAGTAAACAGGAGCATCAAGCCAACTAGGAGAGGAGACACCACTCAGCATCATACTCAGGGGGGAGATTACAGGAAACAGATTAATTTGCATTTTACCAAACAGTAGCAGGGGAAGAAACCAGCATGGAGCTTCCTTCACCACCAGACTGCACGTTGCCTTCCTCACTGCTTGACTGAACTTTATTTTCAGGGATAATCTTCAGAAAAATCCATTTCAAGAATTCACTGGACTACAAAAGAAAGGGGCAAAGAATCCCAAATTCGCCTAAGAACATAAAGAAACCAAGAACTTTGTGGGAGATCCTGACAAGTGGGCGTGATCAGCCATCTTGCTGGAAGGCAGTGTGATGAGAAGCCTACCCTGAACCAAGACTGTAGTCTTGTTAAATTTTAGTCTCTAAAAAGCATTTTTCATTTTTATTTGCTTGTTACCATTTCTGACTCTATCCTTTATACTGAACTTACAAAAAATCCTCTCTCCTTTTGTTAATAAACTTGTTTTACTTTTAATCTAAACTAGGGCTGCCAAGCAATTAAAAAAATGAATCGCAATTAATCGTGCTGTTAAACAATAATAGAATACCATTTATTGAAATATTTGTGGATGTTTTCTACATTTTCAAATGTATCGATTTCAATTATAATACAGAATACAAAATGTACAACACTTTTATATTTATTTTTGATCGCAAATATTTGCATTATAAAAAAAAATAGTATTTTTCAATTCACCTAATACAAATACTGTAGTGCAATCTCTTTATCATGAAGGTTGAACTTACAAATGTACAACTTTGTACAAAAAACGACTGCATTCAAAAATAAAACAATGTTAAACTTGGATCCCATAAGTCCACTCAGTCCTACTTCTTTTTCAGCTAATCACTAAGAAAAATAAGTTTGTTTACATTTACAGGAGATAATGCTGTCTGCTTCTTGTTTACAATGTTACCTGAAAGTGAGAACTGGCATTCACATGGCACTTTTGTAGCTGGCGTTGCAAGATATTTACATGCCAGATGCACTAAAGCAGGGGTCAGCAACCTTTCAGAAGTGGCGTGCTGAGTTTTCATTTATTCACTCTAATGTAAAGTTTCATGTGCCAGTAATACATTGTAATGTTTTTAGAAGGTCTCTTTCTATAAGTCTATAATATATAACTAAACTATTATTGTATGTAAAATAAATAAGGTTTTTAAAATGTTTAAGAAGATTTAAAATTAAATTAAAATGCAGAGCCCCCTGGACCGATGGCCAGGACCTGGGCAGTGTGAGTGCCATTGAAAATCAGCTCACATGCCACCTTCAGCACATGAACCATAGGTTGCCTACCCCTGCGCTAAAGATTCAGATGTCCCTTCATGCTTCAACCACTATTCCAGAGGACATGCATCCATGCTGATGATGGGTTCTGCTCTGTAACTATCGAAAGCAGTACTAACCAACACATGTTCATTTTCATCATCTGAGTCAGATGCCACCAGCAGGTTGATTTTCTGTTTTGGTGGTTTGGGTTCTGTATTTTCTGCACTGGAGTGTTGGTCTTTTAAGATTTCTGAAATCATGCTCTATACCTCGTCCCTCTCAGATTTTGGAAGGCACTTCAGATTCTTAAATCTTGGGTGGAGTGCTGTAGCTATCTTTAGAAATATCACAATGATACCTTCTTTGTGTTTTGTCAAATCTGCAGTGAAAGTGTTCGTAATGAACAACATGCGCTGGATCATCATCTGAGACTGCTGTAACACAAAATATATGGCAGGATGTGGGTAAAACAGAGCACGAGATATACAGTTCTCCCCCAAGGATTTCAGTCACAAGTTTAATTAATGCATTATTTTTTTAACAAGCGTCATCAGCATGGAAGCATGTCCTCTGGAACAGTGACTGAAGCATGAAGGGGCATACGAATGTTTACCATATCTGACACATAAATATCTTGCAATGCCAGCTACAAAAGTGCCATGTGAACACCTGTTCTCACTTTCAGGTAACACTGTAAATAAGAAGCAGGCAGCATTATCTTCTGTAAATGTAAACAAACTTATTTGACTTAGCAATTGGCTAAACAAGAATTAGGACTGAGTGGATTTATAGGCTCTAAAGTTTTACATTGTTTTGTTTTTGAATGCAGTTATGTAACAAAGAAAATCTATATTCGTAAGCTGCACTTTCACGATAAAGAGATCGCACTACAGTACTTGTATGAGACTAATTGAAAAATACATTTCTTTTGGTCATCATTTTTACAGTGCAAATATTTGTAAAATATTAAGATAACAGCACTGTATACTTTGTATTCTGTGTTGTAATTGAAATCAATATATCTGAAAATGTATAAGAACACCCAAAAATATTTAATGAATTTCAACTGGTATTCTCTTGTTTAACAGTGCTATTAATAGGGATTAATTTTTAAAATTGCAATTAATTTCTTTTGAGTTAACTGCATGAGTTAACTGCGATTAATCGACAGCCCTAATCTAACCCAACCCAGTGCTGTGTTTAATATAAAGTAAATGTTAACTTCAATGTGACAAGCTGCTAGGTATTGTATCTTTAAAGGAACAAATGAATCTTAATGTCTCTCTGAATGATCCAGGAGAGGGCTGGACTTTGCAGAGCACACAGTTTGGGGAAAATTCAAGACTGGGAGGTGCTGGTGTTGTTGTGCCAGGTATAACCAAGGCTGGTGGAGCCAGAATGTGTCAGTGGTGTAACAAGCAAGCTGCTGGAATCAGAACTGTTGCGTCAGGGCGTCTTAACCAGGGGCAGCTCTAGACATTTCGCCGCTCCAAGCACAGCGGCATGCTGCAGGGGGCGCTCTGCCGGTCACTGGTCCTGCGGTTCCGGTGGACCTCCTGCAGGCGTGCCTGCGGAGGGTCCACTGGTCCCATGGCTCCACCGAAGTCGCGTGACCAGCGGACCCTCCGCAGGCACGCCTGCGAGAGGTCCATCAGAGCCACGGAACCAGAGGACCCTCCGCAGGCATGCCGAAGGAGGCAACCTGCCTGCCGCCCTCCCGGCGACTGGGAGAGCGCCCCCCGGAGCATCCCGCCCCAAGCACGTGCTTGGCGTGCTGGGGCTTGGAGCTGCCCCTGGTCTTAACACACACACTCAGTGCAGACTTGTCTGCTGGCTCGGAATGTTCAGACAAGAGAACCACATCAGCACGGCATTTTGAGGGCAGGTGGTGACGCAACCCTTCACTGATCTGGATTGCACCCTAGCATGTACCACATGGGAACTGAGAAAACTGTCAGCAGACTCAAAGGGCAGCAGTGGGATTGTAGGACTGACAAGAAAGAAGTCAGCTCCTTGTCAGATGGAACCTCACAAGACATCTCTGAAATGCAAAAGCTCTGACAGAAAGAAGTGGTCTAACAAGCAGTAGTGAAGACCAAGTCCACAAACAAGTCCTTGCCTCTGCACTGAAGAGGGATGAAGAGCACATTATAGCCCTTACCAACCATGTCATCAACACTATAACAAACCCACTTGACCCTAAATCCCATCCAGAGGTGCTTATCAACATATCTACTGTAACATCAGATGTACGAGAGTTTCTACACAAAATACTAGATGTTGGTGAAGAATGAATGGAGAGATTTGAGAGAGGTGCACTTGAATCTGATGGGGCACGTAGCTTCTTCAGCCCAGTCAAGAAATCTGGCATCAAAACATTTGCTGCCATGACTAAGACAACCAAATTTGAGTCTGACAAGGGAGGGGCAATCACACAGAAATCAGTTCAGAAACTTTTTCCCACAGAGCCCAGTCCTCCTTGTAACAACCTTTTATGTGCTTGAAAATGGTTATCGTGTCCCCTCTCAGTCTTCTCTTTTCCTGACTAAACAAACTCAATTTTTTCAATCTTCCCTCATAGCTCATGTTTTCTAGACCTTTTAGTCATTTTTGTTGCTCTTCTCTGGACTTTCTCCAATTTGTCCACATCTTCCCTGGAAGGTGGCGCCCAGAACTGGACATAATACTCCAGTTGAGGCCTAATCAGCACGAAGTAGAGCAGAAGAATCACTTCTTGTGTTTTGCTTATGACATTCCTGCTTATACATCTCAGAATGATGTTCACCTTTTTTGCAAGTGTTACACTGTTGACTCCTATTTAGTTTGTGGTCCACTATGACCCCCAGATCCCTTTCTGCAGTACTCCTTCTCAAGCAGTCATTTCCCATTTTATATGTGTGCAACTGATTGTTCCTTCTTAAATGGAGCATTTTGTATTTGTCTTTCATAGATTCATAGACTCTAGGACTGGAAGGGACCTTGAGAGGTCATCGAGTCCAGTTAACTGCCCTCATGGCAGGACCAAATACTGTCTAGACCATCCCTAATAGACATTTATCTAACCTACTCTTAAATATCTCCAGAGATGGAGATTCCACAACCTCCCAGGCAATTTATTCCAGTGTTTAACTACCCTGACAGTTAGGAACTTTTTCCTAATGTCCAACCTAAATCTCTCTTGCTGCAGTTTAAGCCCATTGCTTCTTGTTCTATCATTAGAGGCTAAGGTGAACAAGTTTTCTCCCTCCTCCTGATGACACCCTTTTAGATACCTGAAAACTGCTATCATGTCCCCTCTCAGTCTTCTCTTTTCCAAACTAAACAAACCCAATTGTTTCAGCCTTCCTTCATAGGTCATGTTCTCAAGACCCTTAATCATTCTTGTTGTTCTTCTCTGAACCCTCTCCAATTTCTCCACATCTTTCTTGAAATGCGGTGCCCAGAACAGGACACAATACTCCAGTTGAGGCCTGACAAGCACAGAGTAGAGCGGAAGAATGACTTCTCGTGTCTTGTTTACAACACACCTGTTAATGCATACCAGAATCACATTTGCTTTTTTTTGCAACAGTATCACACTGTTGACTCATATTTAGCTTGTGGTCCACTATGAGCCCTAGATCTCTTTCTGCCATACTCCTTCCTAGACAGTCTCTTCCCATTCTGTATGTGTGAAACTGATTGTTCCTTCCTAAGGGGAGCACTTTGCATTTGTCTTTATTGAACTTCATCCAGTTTACCTCAGACCATTTCTCCAATTTGTCCAGATCATTTTGAATTTTGACCCTGTCCTCCAAAGCAGTTGCAATCCCTCCCAGTTTGGTATCATCTGCAAACTTAATAAGCGTACTTTCTATGCCAACATCTAAGTCGTTGATGAAGATATTGAACAGAGCCGGTCCCAAAACAGACCCCTGCGGAACCCCACTTGTTTTACCTTTCCAGCAGGATTGGGAGCCATTAATAACTACTCTCTGAGTACGGTTATCCAGCCAATTATGCACCCACCTTATAGTAGCCCCATCTAAGTTGTATTTGCCTAGTTTATCGATAAGAATATCATGCGAGACCGTATCAAATGCCTTACGAAAGTCTAGGTATACCACATCCACCGCTTCTCCCTTATCCACAAGACTCGTTATCCTATCAAAGAAAGCTATCAGATTAGTTTGACATGATTTGTTCTTTACAAATCCATGCTGGCTATTCCCTATCACCTTACCACCTTCCAAGTGTTTGCCGATGATTTCTTTAATTACTTGCTCCATTATCTTCCCTGGCACAGAAGTTAAAAAGACGGTTACTCACCTTTGTAACTGTTGTTCTTTGAGATGTGTTGCTCATATCCATTCCAGTTAGGTGTGCGCGCCGCAATTGCACGTCTGCCGGAAACTTTTTACCCTAGCAAATCCAGTGGGCCGGCAGGTCGCCCCCTAGAGTGGCGCCGCCATGGCGCTCGATATATACCCCAGCCGGCCCGCCCGCTCCTCAGTTCCTTCTTGCCGGCTACTCCGACAGTGGGGAAGGAAGGCGGGTGTGGAATGGATATGAGCAAAACATCTCGAAGAACAACAGTTACAAAGGTGAGTAACAGTCTTTTCTTCTTCGAATGATTGCTCATATCCATTCCAGTTAGGTGAATCCCAAGCCTTACCTAGGAGGTGGGGTTGGAGTGAGAAGTCGCGGCATGGAGCACTGCTGAGCCGAAGGCCGCATCATCTCTGGACTGCTGGACCAGGGAAGCGAATGTGTGGACCGATACCAGGTCGCAGCCCTACAGATCTCTTGGATCAGCACTCGGGCAAGGAAAGCCAGCGATGATGCCTGCACCCTGGTAGAGTGCGCAGTCACACGGCCCGTAGGGATGTGAGCCAAGTCATAACAGGTCCTGATACAGAACGTTACCCATGAGGATATCCTCTGTGAGGAAATAGGAAGGCCCTTGACACGGTCTGCTATCTCCATGAAGAGCTGGGGGGACTTGCGGAACGGTTTGGTCCTCTCCACATAAAACGCTAGTGCCCGACGGACATCCAGCGAGTGGAGATGTTGCTCCCTGCGGGACGAATGGGGCTTTGGGAAAAAGACGGGAAGGAAGATCTCCTGGTTAATGTGAAAGGCTGAGACCACCTTGGGGAGAAAGGCAGGGTGCGGTCTCAGCTGCACTTTGTCCTTATGGAAGACCTTATACGGGGGGTCTACCGTGAGGGCCCGGAGTTCCAACACCCGTCTAGCTGAGGTGATGGCCACTAGAAAGGCGGTCTTCCAGGAGAGGTAGAGCAGGGAGCAAGTCGCTAACAGCTCAAATGGAGGGCCCATGAGCCGAGACAGAACGAGGTTGAGATCCCATGAAGGGGCAGGGGGACGGACCTGTGGGTAGAGATGATCCAGCCCCTTCAGGAATCTCGTCACCATAGGGTGGGAGAAGACAGAACAGCCATCTCCTCCCGGATGAAAGGTGGAGATGGCCGCTAGGTGAACCCGAAGGGACGATATCGCCAGACCCTGGTCCTTGAGGGACCAGAGGTAGTCCAGAATATTGGCGATGGAAACCTCCATAGGGAGAAAACCCTTCTCCGAGCACCAACAGGAAAAACGCTTCCACTTGGCTGAATACGTAGCTGTAGAGGAAGGCTTCCTACTGCCCAGGAGAACCTCCCGAACCGGGGTAGAGCAGCGTAACTCGGAGCTGGTCAGCCACGCAGGAGCCATGCCATGAGATGCAGAGACCGAAGGTCCGGGTGACAGAGTCTGCCGTGGTCCTGGGTGATCAGATCCAGGTGAAGGGGCAGGGGAACTGGGTTGATTATTGAGAGGTCCAGCAACATGGGGTACCAATGTTGCCTGGGCCACGCTGGGGCTATCAGAATCACGCGAGCTCTGTCCCTGCACACCTTGAGGAGGACCTTGTGGACCAGCGGAAATGGAGGAACGCATAAACAGATGGGTCGCCCATGGGATAAGGAATGCATCCGCTAATGACCCGGGCTCCCGACCCTGAAAGGAGCAGAATGCCTGGCATTTCCTGTTCCCCCTGGACGCGAAGAGGTCCATCCGGGGACGACCCCACCTCTGGAAGAGTGAGAAGGCGACGTCCGGGCGAAGGCACCACTCGTGTGAGCGGAAGGATCTGCTCAGGCTATCCGCCAGTGTGTTTCGTACTTCAGGGAGGTAGGAGGCCGTGAGGTGAATGGCATGGGCTATACAAAATTCCCAGAGCTGCGTCGCCTCCTGACATAGGGGAGAGGATCTGGTGCCGCCCTGCTTGTTGATATAGTACATGGTCGTCGTGTTGTCGGTGAACACCACAACACAGCGACCTTGAAGGTGATGGACGAACGCTTGACAAGCAAGACGGACTGCTCTCAACTTCCGTATGTTGATGTGGAGGTCCAGTTCCTGGGGGGACCACAGGCCCTGAGTCCTCAGGGTTCCGCTGTGCGCCCCCCAGCCCAGATCTGAGGTGTCCGTCGTCAGGGATGCCGAGGGTTGGGGCGGATGGAACGGGAGCCCTGCACACACGACGGACTGGTCTAGCCACCACCGGAGGGAGTCCAGTACCCCCTGGGGGATGGTGACAACTGTGTCTAATGAATGTCTGGCCGGCTGGTACTGCGCGATGAGCCAAGATTGGAGGGGCCTCATGCGGAGTCGAGCATACGCTGTCACGAACATACAGGCCGCCATATGGCCCAGGAGGGTCAGACATGTTCTTATGGAGGTCAGGGGGGCCGCCTCCAAGCGCAGAATGATGGGCGATAGCGACTGGAACCTGGGCAATGGTAGCAAGGCCCTGGCCAAGGTGGAATCCAGAACGGCCCCGATGAACTCTGTCCTCTGCGTGGGGAGCAGAGTGGACTTGTCCACGTTGACAATGAGGCCTAGGGCAGCAAAGAGGTTGCTGAACCTGCGGACGTGGTTGCGGACCTGCAGCTCTGATGTGCCTCGGACCAACCAGTCGTCGAGGTAGGGGAACATGTGAATGCGGCTGCGCCGAAGATGTGCGACGACGACTGCCATGCATTTCGTGAATACCCTCGGGGCCGTAGTATTTTGTCCTGCCATGAGGGTAGGGGACTGGACTCGATGACCTCTCGAGGTCCCTTCCAGTCCTAGAGTCTATGAGAAAGGCCAAATGGGAGGACCGCAAATTGATAATGCTGGCGGTCGACCACAAAGCGAAGGAAACGCCTGTACTGTGGAAATATGGCGATATGAAAGTAAGCGTCCTGCATGTCGAGGGCGGCGTACCAGTCTCCAGGATCCAGCGATGGGATGATGGTCCCCAGGGATACCATGCGGAACTTCAACTTCACCATAAGCTTGTTGAGTTCTCGCAGGTCGAGGATAGGCCTGAGGCCTCCCTTGGCCTTGGGGATCAGAAAGTATCGGGAATAAAACCCCTTGCCCTTCTCGCTCTCTGGAACCTCTTCTACGGCTCCCTTGTCGAGGAGCGTCTGTACCTCCTGACGGAGGAATTGCTCGTGAGAGGGGTCCCTGAAGAGGGACGAGGGTGGGGGGTGGGAGGGGGGGGGACGATGAAAACTGCAGGCGGCAACCGGCCTGTACAGTGCGTAAGACCCAACGGTCTGATGTTATTCGGGTCCACGCGTGGAGGAAAAACGAAAGACGGTTGGAAAACTGGGGGGAAGGATCCGATGAGGAAACTGGTACTGCGCCCTCGGGCGCCCCTTCAAAATGAAGGCTTGGGTCCGGGTGGGGCCTTGGAGGAGCCCTGGTTCTGCCCCCCTTGGCCAACCGACTGTCTGCGCCTACTGTTCCTGCCCCGGCGCCTATTAAGGTCCTGCCGTGGGCGGAACTGGGGATACAGCCGGTGTTGTTGCTGCTGGTTCTGCGGCCGGAAGGATCTACGCTGCGTCACGGGCGCGTGCATCCCCAAAGAGCGCATGATGACCCGATTGTCTTTAAGGCTCTTTAGCCTGGGGTCTGTCTTGTCTGAAAACAGGCCCTGGCCTTCAAAGGGGAGGTCCTGGATGGTATACTGGAGCTCCGGTGGAAGGCCAGAGACCTGAAGCCAGGATATGCGGGGCATCGTAAGCCCTGAGGCAAGGGTCCGAGCGGCCGAGTCTGCAGCGTCAAATGAGGCCTGCAGCGAGGTCCTTGCGACTTTCTTGCCCTCGTCAAGAATAGCTGCAAATTCTTGACGTGCCTCCTGCGGCAACAGCTCCTTAAACTTGTCCGCCGCTACCCAGGAGTTAAAAGAGTAGCGGCTAAGGAGGGCCTGTTGGTTGGAAACCCTGAGCTGTAGTGCCTCCGCCGAATAGACTTTACGGCCTAGGAGGTCCATCCGCCTCGCCTCCTTAGATTTGGGCGCGGGGGCCTCTTGTCCATGGCGCTCCCTCTCGTTCACCGACTGTACCACGAGGGAGCACGGTGTCGGGTGGACGTGTAGGAATTCATAGCCCTTGGAGGGGGCCATGTACTTTCTCTCCACGCCTCGTGCGGTAGGAGGGATGGAGGCCGGTGACTGCCAGACAGTGGTGGCGTTGGCCTGAATGGTCCTAATGAAAGGCAGGGCAACCCTGGTGGGAGCATCTGCGGAGAGGATGCTGACCACCGGATCCTCGATCTCAGTGACCTCCTCCGCTTGTAAATTCAAGTTTTGCGCCATGCGCCTGAGGAGGTCCTGATGTGCCCTGAGGTTGAGAGGGGGAGGGCTGCAGGACGAGGTGCCTGCCACTGCCTCGTCAGGGGAAGATGACGAGGAGACCCCTGGCAGCAGAGCGTCCACAGGGGGTTCCGTCTGGGCCCGGCCCTCTGGCTCCGGAGGGAGCTCTGGGTCCTGGTGGCTGGACCTGTCCTCGCCTTCCGGAGAGGGAGGGGGGTGAGACAGCATTGACTCTGGTGGTCTTCGGTCCGCCGCAGGCTGGGGAGAAGTATGTTGCGGACCCTGGGCTTGATGGTACGCCCAGGGAGTCCAAAACCCCCACTGCTGTGGCCCTTGGTCTTGAGGCGGAGGGTCCTGAAAGAGGGCCGCATGTCTGTCCGGGCCCAGCGTATAAACGCTGTCCGCCTGAGAGGAGACTGATGGTTGCCTCGAAGGCCATGGAGGTGCCGAATTCGGCTGATAGGCATCTCTCAGTCCCGACGCCGACGATCCTCGCGGTGCCGAGGATCGGTACCGGGAGCCATACCGGTGCCGGGACCGGGACCGGGATCGGTCTGGTACTCGGTGCCGGGATCCGGACTGGGACCTGCCTCCAGCTCGGTGCTGGGATCGGGACCGCGATCTACGTCCGATGCGGTGCCGAGATGGCGCTGGGGACCGGGACCTGCAACCGACGCGGTGCCGGGAGGTCGACCGGGACCTGCCACCGGCTCGGTGTTGGGAGGTCAACCGGGGAGTTGATTGCCGACGCGAACGGCTCCTAGAGTCCCGGTGCCGGTATCGAGAAGAGCCAGAGCGGGACCGTACCGACGTTGACCTGCGCCGCGAGTGCGAGCAGTACCACCTAGGAGAGCGGTGCCGGGACTGCGAGCGGCGCCGAGAGCACAAGCGTCCACGTCGTCGGGGCCTCGAAGGCGATCGATGCCTGGATTCCGGAGATGGCGCTCTCAACGTTGGCTTGCCTCTGGAGATGACCCGCAACGGGGTACCGGGGGTTGAGGCTGGGATGGCTCAGTCAGAGCTATCAAGTCCCGCGCCGAAGCGAAGGTCTCCGGCGTGGACGGGACTAATAGCTCGACCCTAAATCTTAAGGGGGAGCTAGGAGGGGCCGGACTTGACAGACCTTCCAAGCCCGGAGTCGACAGCAACACTGCAGGCGGTGCCGCGGCAGAGGTAGGTGCCAGGCGTTCCACTCGAGCCTGTCGAGATGATGTCGCAACATCGAGGGTCTTTGATCGGATCCCGGTGCTGGGGATGAGCGGTGCCGGGGTGTCTTTCCGGTGCCGGCGCGGTCCGGTGCCAGTGTAGAGGTGGCTGACTGCGCTGACGGTATCGGATTCAGTGCCGCTTCCATCAGGAGAGTCCGCAGTCTTTGATCTCTCTCTTTCTTTGTTCGAGGCTTAAAGGCCTTGCAGTTGCGACACTTATTGGCGATATGCGATTCCCCGAGGCACTTCAGGCATGCGTCATGGGGATCGGTAGTTGGCATCGGCTTCTTGCAGGCCGAGCACTGCTTGAAGCTCAGCGAACCAGGCATGGGCCCGGTGCCGGGCGCCGGGAAGGGCAACGGCCCAACCCGCGAATAAGTTCTATAAACTATATACAATGACTACTAATTACTATACAACTCTAAACTGTTTTTTAAGCTATTTACAACTACAACTATTGACAGTAACGAAGGAGAGCTAGGGACGTGGAGGACAGCAAGCCGCACTCCACAGTTCCAGCAACCGACACGGCGGTAAGAAGGAACTGAGGAGTGGGCGGGCCGGCAGGGGTATATATCAAGCGCCATGGCGGCGCCACTCTAGGGGGCGACCTGCCGGCCCACTGGAGTTGCTAGGGTAAAAAGTTTCCGGCAGACGTGCACGTGCGACGCGCACACCTAACTGGAGTGGATATGAGCAATCACTCGAAGAAGAACTAACTGGTCTGTAGTTTCCGGGGTTGTTTTTATTTCCCTTTTTATAGATGGGCACTATATTTGTCCTTTTCCAGTCTTCTGGAATCTCTCTCGTCTCCCATGACTTTCCAAAGATAATAGCTAGCGGCTCAGATACCTCCTCTATTAACTCCTTGAGTATTCTAGGATGCATTTCATCAGGCCCTGGTGACTTGCAGGTATCTAACTTTTCTAAGTGATTTTTAACTTGCTCTTTTTTTATTTTATCTACTAAACCTACCCCCTTCCCATAAGCATTCACTATGTTAGGCATTCCTTCAGACTTCTCAGTGAAGACCGAAACAAAGAAGTCATTAAGCATCTCTGCCATTTCCAAGTTTCCTGTTACTATTTCTCCGTCCTCACTGAGCAATGGGCCTACCCTGTCCTTGGTCTTCCTCTTGCTTCTAATGTATTGATAAAAAGTCTTCTTGTTTCCCTTTATTCCTGTAGCTAGTTTGAGCTCATTTTGTGCCTTTGCCTTTCTAATCTTGCCCCTGCATTCCTGTGTTGTTTGCCTATATTCATCCTTTGTAATCTGACCTAGTTTCCATTTTTTATATGACTCCTTTTTATTTTGTAGGTCATGCAAGATCTCGTGGTTAAGCCAAGGTGGTCTTTTGCCACATTTTCTATCTTTCCTACCCAGCGAAATAGCTTGCTTTTGGGCCCTTAATAGTGTCCCTTTGAAAAACTGCCAACTCTCGTCAGTTGTTTTTCCCCTCAATCTTGATTCCCATGGGACCTTACCTATCAGCTCTCTGAGCTTACCAAAATCCGCCTTCCTGAAATCCATGGTCTCTATTTTGCTGTACTCCCTTCTACCCTTCCTTAGAATTGCAAACTCTATGATTTCATGATCACTTTCACCCAAGCTTCCTTCTACTTTCAAATTCTCAACAAGTTCCTCCCTATTTGTTAAAATCAAGTCTAGAACAGCTTCCCCCCTAGTAGCTTTTTCAACCTTCTGAAATAAAAAGTTGTCTACAATGCAGTCCAGGAACTTATTGGATAGTCTGTGCCCCGCGGTGTTATTTTCCCAACATATATCTGGATAGTTGAAGTCCCCCATCACCACCAAATCTTGGGCTTTGGATGATTTTGTTAGTTGTTTAAAAAAAGCCTCATCCACCTCTTCCACCTGGTTAGGTGGCCTGTAGTAGACTCCTAGCACGACATCACCTTTTATTGAATTTCATCCTATTTACTTCAGACCATTTTCCCAGTCTGTCCAGATCATTTTGAATTTTAATCCTATCCTCCAAAGCACTTCCAAGCCCCTCTCAGCTAGGTATCTTCCACAAACTTGTACATGTATTCTCTATGCCATTATCTAAAGCACTGATAAAGATATTGAACAGAACTGGACCCAGAACTGATCCCTGTGAGATCCCACTTGTTATGCCCTTCCAGCATGACTGTGAACCACTGATAATTTCTCTCTGGGAACAGTTTTCCAACCAGTTTTAAACCCACCTTGTAGTATCTCCGTCTAGGTTGCATTTCCCTAGTTTGTTTATGAGAGGGTCTTGTGAGACAGTATCAAAGGTTTTACTAAGGTCAACAAGCCCAAGACTTCTACAGTACTCAGGAAGAAGCTGACACAAGGATGCCTCTGCATGTTGTATGTGCCAGTATAGCTTTTGGGTCTCTTGGTATCAAAGAAACTATAGTAATTAGGTCACTTGATACAGATGATTTGGTCCTTGCTGCTCACTACTTTCCAAAAATGGAACACATTGATAACATGTGGATTGAAACAGGCACCATTACCGGCACAGCTGACAAGTGTCACTCTATACCTGTGCAGACAATTTGTGATGCACTCACTCCTGACTTCTGCAACATACTTCCTGTTGTACATGGATGTGACTCTGTGTCATCCCTATTTGATACCAGGAAAAAAATCTGCGTTTAATGTTGTCAAAGCAAAGAGAGCTTACCATTCAGAGATCTTGCCAAATTAGGAGAGACTGACCAACAAGCCACAATTTCTGCAGCAAGGAAGTTGGTAGTAGTGCTATATGACCAGAGCAACAAAGGAGACCCACAAAGACCTCAATTGTTTGTGCCTCAATCTAGCCAGCAAAAAGGACAAGTCACTGGCCAAACTCCCACCATGTGAGAACAGTTTTGAAGAGTGTATCAAAAGAGCATCTTGGCAAACAAAGATTTGGATGTCTTAACACACAGGTAAGACAGATGTTGGATCTTATTGCAACATGGATGAAAAAATGTAGATGGTGAACTACTTCCTGTATTCTCCAAAGGCCCAATGGCATCTGAGCTTCTACAAGATCTTGTGTGTGCCTGTGCCAGTAGCGGCTGCTGCACAAGCAACTCTGTCTGCAGTAAGAACACTCTTCCCTGCACAGAACTGTGTCCATGCTGAGGCAGTGAAGACTATGATAATTGACAGAGATCATAATGAACAAGATGATGATAATGGTGTTGACTAGAAGTGTCACCAGCTTTTACATTTCAATTATACCTGTACAAATGTACTACCAGATTTTATTTTACCTTTTAGATTGTTGCTGCAATATTTGAGGTCACAAAGAAATCCAATTGTATTTCTTGAAATAATACCGAGTCATTAAACTAACAGAAATGAATGCAAATATTTCAAAGTGGTCATTTTACCGTGTTGAGGGTGTCATTGTTTATTCCCGTTTTCTATGGTAATGGCACCAGTTCCATATCATACCTCACCATTAAGTAGCCATCAGAAGCTTTCAATAATGTATAATGTGTGTGTATGTAGAGATGGTACATTAAGCTGACCAAATCAGTGCTGTCTACTGCTCACCTATAGTGTGTTTCCTACTCTACTGGGGAATAGAAGGAAGTTCATTGTGATAAGGCAGCGTCTTGAAATATGCTACGTGAGTGTTGAGTACAGGACAAATGTCCCATAAAGTGGTATATCCTTGCTTTTAAAGGCTTGAGTTGGGGGATTTCAGTTATTCAACCTTAATCCCTTTAAAACAGAGCTTTTGTATATATATTTAATAAGAACATAAGAATGGCCAGACAGGGTCAGACCAAAGGTCCATCCAGCCCAGTATCCTGTCTTCCAACAGTGGCCAATGCCAGGTGCCCCAGAGGGAATGAACAGAACAGGGAATCATCAAATGATCCATCCCCGTTACCGATTCCCAACTTCTGGCAAACAGAGGCTAGGGACACCATCCCTGCATATTCTGGCTAATAGCCATCGATGGACCTATCCTCCATGAATTTATCTAGTTCTTTGTTGAAATTCAGTATAGTTATGGCCTTCACAACATCCTCTGTCAAGGAGTTCCACAGATTGACTGTGTGCCGTGTAAAGAAATACGGCCTTTTGTTTGTTTTAAACCTGCTGCCTATTAATTTCGTTTGGTGACCCCTAGTTCTTGTATTATGAGAAGGGGTAAATAACACTTCCTTATTTACTTTCTCCATATCAGTCATGATTTCATAGACCTCTATCATATCTCCACTTAGTTGTCTTTTTTCCAGGCTGCAAAGTCCCAGTCTTTAATCTTTCCTCATATGGAAGCTGTTCCATACCCCTACTCATTTTTGTTCCCCTTTTCTGAACCTTTTCCAATTCCAATATATCTTTTTTTGAGTTGGGGTGATCACATCTGTACGCAGTATTCCAGATGTGGGCGTACCGTGGATTTATATAGAAGCAATATGATATTCTCGGTCTTATTATCTATCTCTTTCTTGACGGTTCCCAATATCCTGTTAGCTTTTTTGACTGCCGCTGCACACTGAGCAGATGTTTTCAGAGAACTATCCACAATGATTTCAAGATCTCTTTCTTGATTGGTAACAGCTAATTTAGACCCAAATGTTTTATATGTATAGTTGAGATTATGTTTTCCAATGTACATTATATTGCATTTATTAACATTGAATTTCATCTGCCATTTTGTGGCTCAGTCACCCAGTTTTGTGAGATCCCTCTGTAGCTCTTTGCAGTCTGCTTTGGAGTTAACTAACTTGAGTAGTTTTGTATCATCTGCAAAGTTTGCCACGTCATTATTTATCCCTTTTTCCAGATCGTTTATGAGTATGTTGAACAGTACTGGTCTCAGTACAGACCCCTGGGGGACACCACTGTTTACCTCTCTCCATTCTGAAAACTGACCATTTATTTCTAACCTTTATTTCCTATCTTTTAACCAGTAACTGATCCCTGAGAGGATCTTCCCTCTTTGCTTAAGAGCCTTTGGTGAGGGACCTTGTCAAAGGCTTTATGAAAATCTAAGTACACTATATCCACTGGATCACCCTTGTCCACATGCTTGTTGACCCGCTCAAAGAATTCTAGTAGATTGGTGAGGCATGATTTCCCTTTACAAAAAACTATGGTGATTCTTCCCCAACAAATTATGTTCATCTATGTATCTGACAATTTTGTTCTTTACTATAGTTTCTACCAATTTGCCCATAACTGACATTAGGTTTACTAGCCTGTAATTGCCAGGATCGTGTCTGGAGCCCTTTTTAAAAATTGGCATCACATTAGGTATCCTCCGCTCATCTGGTACAGAAGCTGATTTAAATGATAGGTTACAGACTACAATTAATAGTCCTGCAATTTCAAATTTGAGTTCCTTCAGAACTCTTGGATGAATACCAGCTGGTTTTGGTGACTTATTACTGTTTAGTTTATCAATTTGTTCCAAAACCTCCTCTAATGACACCTCAATCTGGGACAGTTCCTCAGATTTGCCATCTAAAAAGAATGGCTCAGGTTTGGGAATCTTCCTCAGATCCTCAGCTGTGAAGACCAATGCAAAGAATTCATTTAGTTTCTCTGCAATGGCCTTATCATCCTTGAGTGCTCCTTTAACATCTCCATCATCCAGTGACCCCTATATGGTAACTATTGGAGGCAGCACAGAAGAGGGGAAAGGGTGACACCCCCACATACAACTTTCCCCTTCTGGTATGTGGAGATATGCATAGAAAGCAGATGTTTGAAGTGAGGGGTGAGGAGACACCAAGCTAGGGGGAGGGCAGGGGAACTGTGTGGGAGAGAAGATCTTTCTCTGCCACCCCTCACACCAGCACAATGATGCAGAAATCTCTGAGAAGGGGGAAGCCTGTCATGTGCCATTCCTCTTCCACTGGGCCAGTCACTGCGCCTCCGAACCTGTTAAAGCTATAGAGATTCCATAGTGGGGAACCTCAGGTGCTGTTCCCTTTGACTATGAAACGTATATAGCTCTCATTGCCATAGGAGTTGAACAGCTCACAATGGGTTTAACATGTTTCTCCTCATGACACACTGTGTCCCCATTTTACACAAGGGGAATGGAGGCACACATATATCAAGTGATCTGCCCAAGGTCAAACTGGAAATCAGTGGTGGAGCAGGGAATTCAACCTGGGTCTCTGGAGTTCAAACCCCAAACCAATGGACCATCTTTTGTTTCCTGAGCTGGGTTCATGGCATAGACTAGTTCTTCCCAGTTTTCTAACCAGAGTGCAGGGTTAGCTCTCATCCCTGCAGGCCTCTTGATGTCAGTCCCATTGGAAACAATGGGATATGGAGGCAACCTTAGTAGTGTCAGGTTCACTGCCAGACACCATAACTTCAGTGAAGAGGCAGCCATCTTTCCTAAGGGCACTCTTTGACTTCATTATCCTATGAGTTATGGAAAATGATGGTTATTTTGAATAAGGCCAAATTGTGAACTTTAAGGGCAAAACTTAGACATGAAGATTGTTAGTAACTTTACTTAATAACCACCCAGTTTCTTCAAATGTACATTTAAGACTATCTTTTCAGTTTGTTAGCTAGAAGGTGCCCCCAAAAATGAGAGAAATGTTTCTTAACGGACTAATTTTTAATTAATTTACACTTCAACTGTTACCTGAAAAATTCTCAGAAAATTCCATTCCTTTTCAGATTATGTGCTGTAAATTTGGGGAAGATACACTGCTCTCTCCATGAAAAACAATGAGGGAAAATCCCTGATTCAAGTGGAGAAACAGAACCCATCTTTAATGACAGCAGTGCTCTGTGTCATGTGCCATACAAGTGAAACCCCCTGACACCATGCGTAGGGAGCAGAAATGGCCAGAAGGGAGCTAGGAGAGCAAAGAGACATTTACAGCAGAGGGTGCAATGTGACACGGCAGCAGAATGAGACCAATGCTACTTGGGACTGCTCTACAGAGGCATGACATGAAAAGCAGAGATAGTCCTTAGTAACACACTGGCTGAAATGCCATGCCTATATCTGGGTGCCTCACATTAAACAGTGAAGAAACTTCAGAGAGAAGCAACAGTGCTCCAGCAGCCAGAGGGTCAGATTTATAGAGAGTGATTATTCAGAATGCCACAAGATGTGGAAAAATTAAGGAAGTGCTATGGAAGAACATCCTGGCTGGAAGAGGGATCTGGCTGGAGAATCATCCCCTCACAGAGGAAGGAATGGGAACCCTGTTGCTGAGGCATCCTCTCCCCAGGGAAAGGGGGATGAGCCCCAGTTCAGTGAACATTGGTTCAATCTGGTTTTAAATAACTATAAAAGGTACAATAATACTATGTGACCTTTCCAATAACACGAGTCTCTCAGCTTTCCAGCCTCAAACCAATGCACTGGCTCCAGCATCTTCCATCCAAGGCTCTCGAAGACTTTACAAACATTAACTCATTCACCCTCATAGTCTCCATGGGAGGAAGAACAGTAGCATTATCGCCAACATACACAGCAACATAAGAATTGCCAGACTGGATCAGATCCAAAGTCCATCTAGTCCAGTATCCTGTCTCCAGCAGTGGTCAGTACCAGGTGCTTCAGAGGAATGGGCATGAAACTTTGCTGTAACAATTGTGGGATAATTTACCCCCATGAAGATCGCATTCTAACTCCTAATAGAGACTCTTAAATCCTGAAGCAGGAGGTTTTATCTCATTTCCAAAATGTTTGCTTGCATTCATTGTTATAACTTTGGATATGTCTGTTACCTGCATGAGTGTTCAATCCGTATTTGAACTTCGCTAAGTTCTTGGCCTCAATGACACCTTGTGGTAATGAGTTCCACAGTCTAACTGCAAATTATGTATGTAGAAAGGAATTTCCTTTTATCAGTTTTGCATTTGCCACCTTTTAAGTTTCATTGCATGTCTCTTTGTCTGACACTATGAAACAGGTGGAAAAAACAGGAGCAAAGAGAGGGAAGGGAATTGTGCACGGTCACATGAACATCAGCGCCTGAGCTGAAGTCAATACAATGAGACTTTATTGTCATGAAGACCTACACAAGTGTTGCTAAAGTGTAAAGAAGAGACAAACCCCTCAAGTTCCTGTCAGAGGTAGACAGGATTGGATAGACAGATAGGCCTGTGCACTGTGTTCTGGCCACTACAGTCTCCCTTACTACTGGCCCCTAAACATTCCCTCTCTCTGATGCTACAGATTCAATGCTACGACATCGGACCCTGCTAGTAAACAGAGAGGGATAGAAGGCTCCCCTTGACTCACCGTGCTGCCCTCCACATGGCTCGTTTCTCTGCCTCCAGGGCCCGGCGCTCAGCTGGAGACAGCTCCTTCTCCTGGGTACTTAGGAACTCAGGGCTCTGCATCCGCAATCGCTCCTGGTGCCGTCGCTCAGCTTTGGCCGTTCGCACAGGTGCCCCTGCCTCACCCCCTCCTGGGTAAACTGGGATCAGTCTGGGAAGAGAGGCCAGGAATAACAAAGGGCTTGGCCCAGCCCATCCTCAAGTACCCAGACTTCCTGCTCTCTCTCCTCAAAGGAGAGGTCCACCTTGTACCCTGCCCAAAGCTCCGAGCCTCCCCATGGATCTCCTCAAAAGAAGGGCCCCACCACATTCCCTGCCCAACCCCACCAGGCTCCTGGCTCTCACTAAGTACCCAACCAGTGCCCCCCATGCCCTGTACCTGACCTGTGCCCCCCACACCCATCCCTCCCCAAAGACAGGTCCCTGCTCCATCTCCCCCACCTCCCTGAAGCCTGCCTGTTACCCCATTCCCTGCTGAATGGCCCACTATGTGTCAGTCTGTGGGCAGCAGGCAGGGAAGGACAGGGGCTGTTGCAGTGCAGTGTTGCTTCTCCCCCTCCAGAGTCCCCTCTTACCCAGACATAGAATTAGGCCTCTGCTCGGGCTTCAATCCTTCTTCTAGTGAGTTTCTCTGGGAGCTGCTGTGCTCATCTGCCTCAGAGATCCTGGCAGCAACACAGACATGTCAGCCAAGCATGCTGCAGGCATGCGTACCCTGGAGGGTTCAGAGCACAGATTCCCCTTCCCACGGACCTGAGCCGCAGGAATTAGACACTGCAACTCAGCTCAGTGACATGGCCCTTGATGCATTTACCTGACAGCCTTGCTATCATGCACACAGTGCTTATCCCTCCAGTCCCATCTGCCCAGAGGAGAAGCCTTCAAGCGCATGTGAGCAGGGATCAGTAGGAATGAGTCACCTGGTAACCAGGTCAATTGGTGAAACTGGAACTCGCAGATCATGGGAACAGCCTCCCAGGTCCTATGGCAGAACCTCAAGAGACTGGGAGCAGGCTGACAGGTACACATCCTCTTCACTCTGCCTGGTCTTTGTTATCATTGAGACTGCCAGCACCTGCCCTGTGATCTGGGAGCCCTCTCCCTTCCTTCTACCTCCAGGCTGGGGATTTCTCCTCAGAATCTCGCAGAGCCTACCTTTCTCTCCGTTCTGACATCACGGGCTCTTAGCAGGTCCAGGCCCCAATTATGTCCCATCTCCATTATCACAGCTACATCCTCTCTGATGTATGCATCTATCTCACCCCAGACAGGCCATCCAAACTCATCTTCCTCACCCAGAGGTCTGACTGTGTCACCTCGACCTGCTGTATCAAGTGTAAATCCAGCCCTGCTCCCTATGACTGACTGCTTCTTGTTGATGTCAGATCTCTCTGAAGGCACAAAATCTGCCCTCAGGTAGCCCTCTAGAACTAAGTGAGGGCAGACCTGCGCTAAAGGCTGCATTCTCAGTGATCCACATCCTTTGCAATGCCATTGGCCCAGTGTGCCCTAGGTATAAGTCAGCACAGAATTTGGCCCTGAATAAGCAGCCAAAGATCTTATTTCCTATCACAATATTGCCAACAGCTGCCTGTTCCCACCCAGACTAGAGACAGGGAGTTGATGGGAAGAGGCGGTGTAGCTGTTCCAAGTACCTTCCTTCTATTAAACTCACTGGAGACCAACTGAACAATCAGCCCGAGGAGCAACTGAGCCAGTGATGTGGTGCCACAGATACACTCTCCAGAGCTTGCTGTAGGATGGACTGGCCCACAACCCTGTAGCCCAGCAAAGGGAGAGCACCAAAGGGAGGCCACCTCCACCCTACCTTCACAGACTGATGCATCTGGCTGTGGAGAGAGGAGGGATAAACTGCCTCTGCAAAGACTGCATGTTTGGCTGCTGCCATTTACTGTTTGCCAGGAACCCAGTTTAGTATGGAGGTGCAGGGGGGAACCCTCACCATGCAAGTGTAATGCGAGGTGTTTCTGGACTGAGACTGAATGAATACAAATGCTAATGGGGAGATGGGGAGGAAACTGGAGCCAACATGAGGACATGGACTGTCCCCAGTGTGGTCAGGCAGCATGAGAAGACTCTAAGCCAAAGTCTACAAGACGAAGATGCTTGGCCCTTTGGCCCGAGGCATAGTCCTGCCACAGTTTATGGGGAAAGAGTCAGATAGACAAGATTCTGAGAAAGTTCAAAGGCAGCAACCTGAGCTTTATTCCGTTTGAAGCCCAATTCTCCACCTGTAAAGCAAATCTGCAGGGAAAGGAATGAAAGCAGCAGCACCAATGCAGAACCGCAGCCTGAGGAGAGAGACTCCAGCAGACCCAGGCATAAAGCAAGAACCTAAGGGGCAGGGCTTGGCATAGGCTCAGCAAAGAGGTGTGTCCCCCTACCTAGCCACAACTACAATCAATGACTCCAGGGCAGCCACTCATTTGAGAACAAGGACCTAGAGACAAACTGTGATGCCCAGTTCCCCCGCAAAGGTGGTGGGGCCTGCCCAGACCTTCCCATCTGGGGAAAGGTGATGCTGGCATACTCCTAGGACACAGAGCTGGATCTGAGCTGCCAGTCAGTCTTACCGAGTTGCCAGGGACTGAATGCTCCTTCCATTTAGTCTCTTGATCTTGTATTCCACTCCTTCGATGATGACACTGGACTGCATGCTCATATCGGGCATCAGCTTCCCCATATCCTCCTCTTCCTCTTCCTCCTCCTCCTCCAACAACAGAGCCTGTTTCTGCTGCAGTTTACGAGCTGCCAAAATGAGGAAGACCCATATGAGTGGGGAGAGAACTGCAGAGCTGGCTGCCTGCAGTGATTCCCATGGCCACCGAGGTTCATGGTAGGTCCTTTCCCTCTAAGGGCCTCGCTCACTCTCTGCAAGAGAGTCCTACAGTTTCTGTAACAGTCTTTGAGTCTATTCCCTCCCTGAAGACACACTTCTCTTCAGCTCTCTTAGAATCTACTCCTTTCCCAGCCTTGATGCTTTTCAGCCTGTCCTCTTAATCACTTCTTTGTAATCAGCAAAACCTTTTCCCTAGCTTTCTTCCTGGCTATACCCTCAGACAGTCTCCAACTGCTTCACCCTCTGTAACTCCTCCATAGATGGGAACCGCCTAGGAGCCTATGGGAAGACCCCCTGTGGAGATGGATCCCACAGGATATGATGTTCATGTCAGGGATCAGACCTCTAGGAGTCAACAGCCAGATTCAGACCTGTCCCTCCATGGGCACAGAGCCCCAGGAGCTAATGGGCAAACATCATCCCCCCAGCTCAGTTGACAAGCAGACCCCCTCCACACACATCAGGGACAGTGCCATGAGGAGTCTGTGGGTAGGACCCTGCTGGGGGGATGGAGGCCAGATGAGTTGATGATCCTCTCCACCCAATGGAGGCCAGAGTCATGGCAAGGGACGGGCAGAACTCCACCCTCCTCCCATAGACTCATAGACTCTAGGACTGGAAGGGACCTCAAGAGGTCATCGAGTCCAGTTCCCTGCCCTCATGGCAGGACCAAATACTGTCTAGACCATCCCTAATAGAGATTTATCTAACCTACTCTTAAATATCTCCAGAGATGGAGATTCCACAACTTCCCTAGGCAATCTATTCCAGTGTTTAACTACCCTGACAGTTAGGAACTTTTTCCTAATGTCCAACCTAAATCTCCCTTGCTGCAGTTTAAGCCCATTGCTTCTTGTTCTATCATTGGAGGCTAAGGTGAACAAGTTTTCTCCCTCCTCCTGATGACACCCTTTTAGATACCTGAAAACTGCTATCATGTCCCCTCTCAGTCTTCTCTTTTCCAAACTAAACAAACCCAATTGTTTCAGCCTTCCTTCATAGGTCATGTTCTCAAGACCTTTAATCATTCTTGTTGCTCTTCTCTGGACCCTCTCCAAGTTCTTCACATCTTTCTTGAAATGCGGTGCCCAGAACTGGACACAATACTCCAGTTGAGGTCTAACCAGCGCAGAGTAAAGCGGAAGAATGACTTCTCGTGTCTTGTTTACAACACACCTGTTAATGCATCCCAGAATCACGTTTGCTTTTTTTGCAACAGTATCACACTGTTGACTCATATTTAGCTTGTGGTCCACTATGACCCCTAGATCTCTTTCTGCCATACTCCTTCCTATACAATCTCTTCCCATTCTGAATGTGTGAAACTGATTGTTCCTTCCTAAGTGGAGCACTTTGCATTTATCTTTACTGAACTTCATCCTGTTTACCTCAGACCATTTCTCCAATTTGTCCAGATCATTTTGAATTTTGACCCTGTCCTCCAAAGCAGTTGCAATCCCTCCCAGTTTCGTATCGTCTGCAAACTTAATAAGCGTACTTTCTATGCCAACATCTAAATCGTTGATGAAGATATTGAACAGAGCTGGTCCCAAAACAGACCCCTGCGGAACCCCACTTGTTTTACCTTTCCAGCAGGATTGGGAACCATTAATAACTACTCTCTGAGTACGGTTATCCAGCCAGTTATGCACCCACCTTATAGTAGTCCCATCTAAATTGTACTTTCCTAGTTTATCTATAAGAATATCATGCGAGACCGTATCAAATGTCTTACTAAAGTCTAGGTATATCACATCCACCGCTTCTCCCTTATCCACAAGGCTCATTATCCTATCAAAGAATGCTATCAGATTAGTTTGACATGATTTGTTCTTTACAAATCCATGCTGGCTATTCCCTATCACCTTACCACCTTCCAAGTGTTTGCAGATGATTTCTTTAATTACTTGCTCCATTATCTTCCAATGGGCACAGACTGTTCAGAGGAGGCCTATAGTCTCATTGATTTATAGACTCATAGGCTTTAAGGTCAGAAGGGACCATCATAATCATCTAGTCTGACCTCCTGCACACCGTAGGCCACAGAACCTCACTCACTCACTCCTGAAATAGACTCCTAACCTCTGGTTGAGTTACTGAAGGCCTCAAATCATTGTTTAAAGATTTCAAGTTACAGAGAATCCACCATTTACACTAGTTTAAACCTGCAAGTGACACGTGATCTGTGCTGCAGGAAGGCGAAAAACCCTCAGGGTCCCTGCCAAACTGACCCAAGGGAAAATTCCTTCCCAACCCCAGGTATGGTGATCAGTTACACCTTTCACCTAAGATGGGTTTAAGCATGCATGCAGGGGTTCCCTCACCAAAGGCTCTTAGGCAAAGTAAGCTGTCATGGAATAAGAGAGAAGGTCCTCTCATGGATCAGTAACTGGTTAAAAGATAGGAAACAAAGGATAGAAATAAATGGTCAGTTTTCAGAATGGAGAAATGTAAATAGTGGTGTTCCCCAGGGGTCTGTACTGGGATCAGTCCTAGTCAACATATTCATATATGATCTGGAAAAAGAGGTAAACAGTGAGGCGGCATGATGGGGTCTAAATTAGCCATTACTACTCAAGAAAGAGATCTTGGAGTCACTGTGGATAATTCTCTGAAAACATCCACTCAATGTGCAGCGGCAGTCAAAGTGAACAGAATGTTGTGAATCACTAGGAAAGGGATAGATAATAAGACAAGAAATATCATATGGCCATACTGGGTCAGGCTACAGGTCCATCTAGCCCAATATCCTGTCTTCCAATGCCAGGTGCTTCAGAGGGAATGAACCCGTCGCCCATTTCAGCTTCTGGAAAACAGAAGCTAGGGACACCATCCCTGCCCATCCTGGCTAATAGCCGCTGATGGACCTATCCTCCATGAATTTATCTAGTTCTTTTTTGAAACCTGTTATAGTCTAGGCCTTCACAACATTCTCTGGCAAGGAGTTCCACAGGTTGACTGTGCATTGTGTGAAGAAATACTGCCTTTTGTTTGTTTTAAACCTGCTGTCTATTAATTTCATTTGGTGACTCCTAGTTCTTTTGTTATGAGAATACTGCTGAGCAGTAAGAACAGCGTTTAAATCTTGGCTTCTTAGTTTTCACATCTGCCATAGAAGACACTTCAATACGGACTCAAAGCTTACTTATCGTTGCTAAAAACTACCTATCCAAAACTGTAACTACCGTGTACAATCTTAACAATGTAAAACCCTAAACCAAAATGTTTTTAGATAGCACTTGTATCAAAAATAGGATCTGGATCCCAGGTCCAGAAAGGTTGGTAGTCTGCTGATGCCGGCGGCTGGAAGGAGTGCTGCAACCCCTTTTTATAGCCTCGACATTAGAACCTTCAAAACAGTGAAGGGAGGGGCAGGAGGCAGCACATGAGTACTTTGATGGGCACTGCTAGCTAATGTTAATTGTCAGAGCTGTACAGGCCAGCTCATCCCAGGAGCGGGAATATACAAAGGCCAAGCAAAGGGGAACCTCAGCTTCTATTTTAAAAAAAAAAGGAAAGTTTGTAGCACTCCTGGCTGTGGAGAAAAGCTTGACAATGTGACTCATAGGGGCTCAAAAGCCAGAAGGCAAAGAAACATGTATCATTTTAAAGCCAGTCTCATGATTTTTCAGGCCTGACCACAATTGTTTACTATTTTACTGTAATATTGCTTGAGACACCCTCCCCCCAATAATAATAAACAGGAACCCAGGAGCCAATGGCTGGAAATTGGAAGAAATTTCCAATTCCAACCATCCAAGCAGCAGGGTTCTGGAACAGCCTTCCAGTAGGAGCAGCGGGCCAAACAGCCCAACTAGGTGTAAGGTGGAGCTTGATGAGTTTATGAATGGGATGATAGGACAGGGTTGCCTATAACAGTAGTGGACTGGATTCAGTGATTCAGGAGGTCCCTTCCAGTCCCATGTTCAACAGGTGGGATTCCCCACTCTCAAAAGCCAACAGGCAGGGGACAGATCCCCCCAAGAGTCACAAAAGAGAAACTTAACACCCCAACACTGACTCCATCGCACCTTCCTCCTCCTTCATTTTCTTCAGGTCATCCTCCCCCACCAGGGAGACACGCTTGGGGGGCTTCTCCACCTGCTGCTGTTTCACCTCGATCTCAAAGTACTTTTGCCTCTCACGGAAGGATCGCTGCTCTGGGCTGTGCAGTCCCCCTGATGACAGCACCTGCAACAGCCACAGCAGCATGTCAGCCACTAAAAGACCCTACCCCATATCCAATCCCCCCAGGCAAATTGCCCATGCCTACGTTTCCTGTGTCCCTACCCCACATCCAATCTCTTCAGGCACGTGCCCTGTGCCCACCTTCCCTGGATCTCTGCCCCATATCTAATCTCCCTGGGTATATGTTCCACGCCTGCCTTCCCCAGGTCCCTTCCCCATATCCAGTCCCCTTCACATACAGGCCACATGCCTGCTTTCATCAGGTCCCTACCCCATGCCTGAACCCTCTCTTCACACTGCCGCAGATGGGAACTTTGCCTCCTATCTACCCACACTGGGATTCTGCACTTATCCCCCAATGTCTGTGATCAAGACTCCCAACTCCAACTCTATTTCCAGCCACTGAAACTCACCTCAGGAGAAGCTTTAGGTTTCTCGGTGATTGTTTGACCATGCGTCTCCTGAGGAGAGAGAGAAAAGGGAAACGTTTGAGAGAGGGGCTCTCTTTGTCTTTGCCTCACCCATGAAACAGAATAGCACCTCCTACCCCCATTCTCAGTCCTGACCCACCTGTGATGCTCCCAGTATCCCCACTGTCCCTGCCACCCTGGTGTCTGTGCAGCCAGGTCATCATCTCTGCCCCACCCCTACCTTATTTGCCTGTGACAGAGGCACCGCTGCAAAGGTCTTGTATGCCTGCTTGACACTGACTGGGACATCCTCAGGAGAGGAGGGTGAGGGGGGACGCAGCTGCAGAGACAGAGACAGAAGAGGTCAGGCTAATCATAGCTGCTATAAATAAGAACAGGAAAAGAACCAGCCCCTTATGTGTGTTGAGACCAGAGGGTGGAGCATCAGAGACAAAGCCCCCAGCCTCGGGCAGAGGGGGAAGTAGCTGCCATGCAAAGTGGCTTCCTTAGACATGAGCATGTTACACTGCTGGCTCTCATGTCCTGGATAGGCCAGTGCCAATGCTTCTGCTGGTGGCAGAGCCTCCTGGGTTCAGTGAGGGTTTCACAGGTGGCAGTGCTGCTCCAGACTCCTCGGGGATTTCAGCTCAGCCACTCCAGCTTATGTCTGCCTGCAAAAAATGGGCTCTCTGGGTAGCCATACACTGGACTCCAGTTCCTGAGCCTGGATTGGGTATGCCAGTTTTTAGATTAACTCACAGTATTTGTGAAGGCCAAGACTATATCAGAGTTTAGGTTACCTCTCAGCCTTGTCTCTGGTGCCAGTCCAGTTATCCCTGTAAGAAGGCCCGGCCGTTTCCTCCTGTATTTCAGTGCAGGGGCTATTGCACTCCTACTTAAACCAGCGTCAGAGCAGGTGCCCACACACCCCTACATAGAGGGCTCCTGTGGATTTCTGTGGTCCTCTTACTAGCATTGATCACATCTCAGCTGCCTTCAGTGAATGTGCCACCTACGACCACTGCCTTGAACTCTTGCCTCCAGCCTCACTGTAGTGGGGTGGTCACCCCTCTCCAGCCCTGAAGGGGTTAAAGCAGCCCTGGAGAAGGCTGTGGTGGGGGAAAAGATAGTCTGATTGGGGGAAGTAGCCACAGCTGGGGCCACACCCCAATCAGGCCACAGCTGGCCCTATAAGAGGGCTGAGGGCCAGAGGCTGAAATACACTCTCTCACTCTCTCTAGTTTCGTGAGAGAGAGAGATCTGGCTGCCTGGGAGCTGAGAAGGGTACCTGATGTGGAGCAGTACTGGGGAAGGGCAGAGGGAGCTGGGGAGCTTCACCCAGGAAAAAACCCAGGCTGCAGGCCTTGCTAAAAGAGCCAAATAGGTACTGGGGCTACAGAGGGACAGTCCAGAGATAGGCAAAGGCAGCTGGTCCTAACCCCCTTGCCGATGATGAGTGGTTTACAGACTGCAGTTTGCCCCAGTGAGCGGGGCCTAGATGATGACTAGCAGTAGCCACTGAGGCAAGGTGGGTTTAGAGGGTTGGGGGGTCCCCTGGGAGGGGAGACCAAGAGCGAGGGGGTACTGTGGTGAGCAGAACCACTGGGCAAAGGGCATCGGGGTCCGGGAGGGACTCTGGCCTGCAGAGGGCGCTCCGGGCTGGAAAGATCTGATTCCCAAGATCACCAGCAGGAAGCAAGGCACTGGTGAGTTGTCGCGGCGTCAGTGAGTTGTCACCCCACCACACTCACCCTTGACTCTCTCTGATCTGGGTTCTCCTCTCTCCCCTTAAAAGGGAACACGTCTGCTCATATTCTTTACACTGGCTGCCTATAAACGAACTCCTCTGCTCCTAGCCCTTTCCTTCCTCTATGGGGAGCTGTCAGGGACTCATGACTGTGGGGGCAACAGCTTTCCTCACTAGTGGTTACATGGTCTCTCCCCTTCCATTCCACACTTGAGTCCTTCCCACTTTTCTCGCTCCCTCAGCCCCTTTGGCTGCCTTAACTCAGCCTTGCTTGCTTGCTGCCCTTCTCTTTGCTCTAACTCAGTGATTCTCAAACCTCTGTACTGGGGACTCCTTTCACACAGCAAGCCGCTGAGTGTGACCCCCCCCATTAAATTAAAAACACTTTTTAAATATATTTAACACCATTATAAATGCTGGAGGCAACGTGGGGTTGGAGTGGAGGCTGACAGCTCGCAACCCCTCATATAATAATCTCGTGACCCCCAGAGAGGTCCTGACCCCCCTGTTTGAGAACCCCTGCTCTAACTGGTGATGTCTATTTTTGTTTGGTTGCCTTCCCTTCTGCTCAGACTAAACAATAGTCTACCAATCTTGGAAAGAGATTTTAAAATACAGTATCTGAATCACTTGAACTCTAGCTCAGGGGTATGCAACCTATGGCACACATGCTGAAGGCGGCACGTGAGCTGATTTTCAGTGGCACTCACACTGCCTGGGTCCTGGCCACCGGTCCGGGGGGCTCTGCATTTTAATTTAATTTTAAATGAAGCTTCTTAAACATTTTTAAAACCTTATTTACTTTACATACAACAATAGTTTAGTTATATATTATAGACTTATAGAAAGAGACCTTCTAAAAACGTTAAAATGTATTACCGGCACGCAAAACCTTAAATTAGAGTGAATAAATGAAGACTCGGCACACCACTTCTGAAAGTCTGCCCACCCCTGATCTAGCTCTTCAGCCTGGGTCTCATTGGGGCCCAGACAGGGATGTCTGACCAATTCATAATGTGACTCTTTGAGGCAGGCTGGGTCTCTCTCTAGGTTTTCAATAGTGCCACACAGGCACTGTAAAAACGAGTAACAGGACCATTGGCCTATTTCCATGCTGCAAGTGGACCAGTGTTCTTGTGTGGTAATTCTTGCCAGGGCACAGAAACCCCGTGTCTGGGCCCCTAATGTCCAGGCCAGAGACCAGCAGAGATTCCTCTGCTCCTGATGCCATCTTATAGCAATTGCCAATGTGCAAGCAATCATTCTGCAAATCAGCAATGGCGCAGTGCTCCCCAGCGAGGGGGGCAGAGCCACACAGCTAGGCAACAGCAAGAAGCTGTAGGCTGTTGCCTTGGTGTGTGGGATAATGACAGGACAAAAGATCTGAAGGGCTTTATACATCAAGAGAATGTAGTACCTTATAAGTAAATGAAAGTCTGAGACTCTATCTGCACTGGGGATTTCAGCCACCGGTGCAGCTGCACTGATGCAAATCCTGGCACAGACAAACAAAGCCACCATGGTCCACTGTGTTGCTCACCCTGTTTGAAACCAGAGTAAGCAGAACTGGTGCAAATCAGGACTCTGTCTATCTTTTCTGGGTTCTCATCAGGTTAGCATCACTGGTGGTTAGCCAAAGATGGCTGTAACAAGGGCAAATTCCAATGTACACAAGACTGCGGAGCACCCAGCACTCCAGTGCCTTTCAGATAGTGCAGAGAGCTCCTGCAGGGACCAGAGAGGGTTGGTTGGCATTTGGGTGCATAATGGACAAATTCCCTTTAAACCCAATGGGAATCACTAGGAGGGTGTGTGTAGCTTGCCTGCCAGGAAAGATGGCACAACAACCACCAGGAACAGGCTGACTCAGCTCAGTGAGAAGGAACTGCAGGCCACTTACAGAGTTCTGGACACTGGAGCATGACTCAGGTTGCTGGAAGGGGTTGGGGCTATCCCTGCCCTCCGAACTAGGTGGGGCAGCATTTTGTCGCACCCGGGAAAGAGGCTGAATGACGCCCGGCTTGGTCTGCTTGTGCCCACACCACACAACAGGGAAAAGGCAGAGTAAAGGACAAGAGACAGAAAAGAGAGACAAGAAAAGTTAGGACATGGAAAAGAGGGGAGCAGATCCTGTTTGAAACTCTTGGGTGCAACTTGTCTGCCACACTGCCAACCCAGTCAGAGGCAGCAGGCTGTGAAAGGGATAAAGGCACCTTATCAATAGCCTCCATTGATATGTGGGAGGGAGAGCAACAGCAGCTATCAAGCACCAGTCAACACCCCAGGATCAAGATGTGCAGAACTAGACACGCAATAAGGTCACGGCAGGGCCTCGTGGCTCCACACAAGCCCAGGGAACAAGCACAAGTCTACAGTGCAAGCAGACAGCTTCCAGAGGTGCAGGAGCGAAGTGTAAGTACGTAAAAGCCTGGGGAGAATGTGAGAGTCATAAATAGGAGATGCAGGTGACAAACAGCAGCTAGTGCCTGGTGTTGTCAGGGGTGAGAGAGAAAAGGATGAGCAAGCACCGAGGGCTCCAGTGGCAGACTGGGGCAGAAGCTGGGATGTAAGAGGGGAGTGGAGTGTTGAGACTAAGACTACAGTCGGTTCCTCCGGGGTGTTTTGGGGAGATGAACAAATGTGAGACACTGGAGAGAGGGGTAGCAGAGAAGCAAGTAAGCGAGTGGAAGAGAGCATCCACCACAGGAATGAGAGCCACCAGAGCAAGTACCAGAGGGAGCAAGGCTGTGGAATATTCACATTGAATTTTGAGAAAAGGGAAAAAAAATAAGCCTTTGTGCATTTGTGCAAATGTGAGGCCTGGCAGTGAACAGCGTGCAAGGAAAGGAGAGTGTGTGGCCTGGCAGTAAACAGAATGTACGGAAAGCAGAGGGCAAGACCTGGCAGTGAGCAGTATGTGAGGAAAGGAGAGTGTGAGGCCTGGCAGTGAGCAGAGTGCCAAGGAAAGAGAGTGCAAGGCTTGGTGGTGAGCAGAGTGTGAGGAAAGAAAAATGAGAGGCCTGGGAGTGAGCAGAGTGTGAGGAAGGGAGAGGGTGAGGCGTGGGAGTGAGCAGAGTGCAAACTTGGCAGGGATCACAGTGTGAGGAAAGGAGAGGGTGAGTCCTAGCAGTGAGCAGAGTGCGAGGAAAGGCGAGGGGAGGCCTGGCAGTGAGCAGAGTGCGAGGAAAGGCGAGGGGAGGCCTGGCAGTGAGCAGAGTGCGAGGAAAGGCGAGGGGAGGCCTGGCAGTGAGCAGAGTGCGAGGAAAGGCGAGGGGAGGCCTGGCAGTGAGCAGAGTGCGAGGAAAGGCGAGGGGAGGCCTGGCAGTGAGCAGAGTGCGAGGAAAGGCGAGGGGAGGCCTGGCAGTGAGCAGAGTGCGAGGAAAGGCGAGGGGAGGCCTGGCAGTGAGCAGAGTGCGAGGAAAGGCGAGGGGAGGCCTGGCAGTGAGCAGAGTGCGAGGAAAGGCGAGGGGAGGCCTGGCAGTGAGCAGAGTGCGAGGAAAGGCGAGGGGAGGCCTGGCAGTGAGCAGAGTGCGAGGAAAGGCGAGGGGAGGCCTGGCAGTGAGCAGTGCGAGGAAAGGCGAGGGGAGGCCTGGCAGTGAGCAGTGCGAGGAAAGGCGAGGGGAGGCCTGGCAGTGAGCAGTGCGAGGAAAGGCGAGGGGAGGCCTGGCAGTGAGCAGTGCGAGGAAAGGCGAGGGGAGGCCTGGCAGTGAGCAGTGCGAGGAAAGGCGAGGGGAGGCCTGGCAGTGAGCATTGCGAGGAAAGGCGAGGGGAGGCCTGGCAGTGAGCATTGCGAGGAAAGGCGAGGGGAGGCCTGGCAGTGAGCAGTGCGAGGAAAGGCGAGGGGAGGCCTGGCAGTGAGCAGTGCGAGGAAAGGCGAGGGGAGGCCTGGCAGTGAGCAGTGCGAGGAAAGGCGAGGGGAGGTCTGGCAGTGAGCAGAGTGCGAGGAAAGGCAAGGGGAGGTCTGGCAGTAAGAAGAGTGCGAGGAAAGGTGAGGGGAGGCCTGGCAATGAGCAGAGTGCAAGGAAAGGCGAGGGGAAGCCTGGCAGTGAGCAGTGTGTTAGGAAAAGAGAGTCTGCAGTCTTGCAGTGAGCAGCATGTGAAGGAGGGAGGTGTGAGGCCTGGCAGTCACGAGTGTGCAAAGGAAGAAGAATGAGAGGTCTGAGGGCAGAAGCACTTACTGATTTGCTGTCATCTTGCGGTGGGATGAAGTTTATGGAAGCCTGAAAACAAGAGAATGTAAATTGAGAGTCCTAGCTGGAGTCCCCTGGGTCATCCTGCCCAATTTGAGAGTAATACCAGAACTCTCAATCTACCCTCCCCAGCTCCTCCTGTCATGTGCAGGGAGTGGCCTGGAGTTCTCACTCTGTTCAGCCCATGGCACCAACCCCCAGTGCCACCACAGCATAGCCTGTCCTAGCCCTGGCTTAACACTCCATGCTCTCATAGCTTGTTACTGAGTTTGAGCAAAGCAATTGACACCACAGCTTTTCTGCCATGAAGCACTCACAGACACCAGCCCAGCAGCAGCTAGCAGAAAGGAGCAGAGGGGGAGCAGCTTCTATCCCCTTGGGGCCCTGGCCCAACAACTGCTCCCCACAGCACAGGTCTCAGCAAACACCAAGTCCATGAGACAGTGGAGCCAAGGAACGTGCTAAGAGCAGCAGCACACACTGCACACCAAGAGGCACTTACAAAGCGAGTCTCCCTGCCTGACAGGTGAGCAGGCCGAAGGGCTGCAGGTGGCTGGAGAGGGGCAGCATCAGGGAGAACCGAGAGGGGAGAAAACCAGAGAAACACTGAAGACACCAGGGTTCCTGCAGGGAAGGCAGAGACAAGCACCCCTTTCCCCAGAGCTGAAACTCTCTTTCCTCAAGCCTCACTGTCAGCATGCTCAGCCTTTTCTAACCCATGGCAGAGAGAGGAGCCCCCAGCCCAACTGCTCCTCACCTGCCACAGAGAAAGGACTCAGCACCTGCTTCTCAGCAGGGAACAACCCCTTCCTCACTGCCTCCACCCACCACGTGCAGTGAGGGGAGGCTTTGCTGGCTTCTCCCCTGCCAAAGGATCACAGGAGTTATCAGAAGGGACCATTATGATCACCTAGTCTGACCTTCTGCATAGCACAGGCCAGAGAACTTCAGCCAGGGATTCCTTCGAGTCCAGTAAGTTCTGATTGAACTAGAGTGTGTCTTTTACATTAAGAGATGCACACAGCTGAAGGCCAGAAGGGATGATTATGATTATCTAGTTTGGTCTCCTGTCTACGACAGACAAAAGAATCCCGCACAGTGACTCCTGCATCAACTAAGTAAGTTGATCCAATGGTTAATTATCTTCACTGTTAAAAATTTGCAATTTATTTCTAATCTGAATTTGTCTAGCATCAGCTTCCAGCTAATGGATACGGATTTTTTTAGCCAGTTTGAAGAGCCATCTTTTCTAGCCAGACTGAAGAGCCATACCACTATCAGAAATCCCTTCCTCATGTAGGTATTTGTAAAGCATGATCAAGTCACTTCTTCACTTTCTCTTGGATAAACTAAATAGATTTTTCTTTAATCTCTCACTACAAGGCAGTTTTTTCCAGACCCTGAATCGTTCTTGTAGCTCTTTTCAGAACTCGTTCCAGTTTTTCTACATCCTTTTTGAAGTGTGGACACCAGAAATGGACACCGTATCCGGTAATGGTTTCACTAATGCCAAATAAAAAGATAATACCACCTTCCTACTCCCACTTGTTAATTCCCAGCTTGCATATCTGAGGATCACATTCACCATTTTAACTACAGCATTGCACTAAGTACTTTTCAGTGTCACTGCATTTCAGGATATAGTCCACATCTTGTAAGTCCTACATTCTTTGTTCTTAGATATATGATCTTGCATTTAGCTATAATAAAACACGTTGTTCAAATGAGCCCACCTTACCAAGTGATCCAGACTGGTCTATATAAGCGACCTGTCCCCACCATTATTTACCACACCACCAATTTTTGGATCATCTGCAAATTTTATTAGCAATGATTTTATTTTTTCTTCCATATCATTGATAGTGACAGTGAATAGCACTGGGTCAAGAATAGACCACAGTGAGAGCCCATTAAAACATCTGCTTTGATAACAATTCCTTTGGTATAATTACTTTTTGTGAACTATCCATTAACCAGATTTTAATCCATTTAATATAGGCCACATTGATTTTGTTGTGCTAATTGTTTTAAACATCAGAATGTCAATTGTCTGTATTTCCTAACAGCTTATTTGTACTCATCGCTATCAGCTTCCCCATTTTTCCATTTATATGAAGTCCAAGTCAACCACCCCAATCTTCCAAGGCAGATAAGAGTACCATCATTCATTCAAGCATGTCTGCTAGTTATATGGTATCTGCATAAGGTAAAAAGCTCAATTCTAGATCACCCAACATCATGCCCTTCAACTTGTATACCATTCTGAATGTCCAGTTTAAGAATATGATGAAAAGTGACTGTGATTCCATATCTGCTTACTGTACACCAAACTTTGACATGAACCAGTTGTTCAATATTGCACCAATCTGTACAGCACTACAGGAGTTTTCATACATAATTTTTATAATTGCACTTATCCTATCTGGAACTCCATATGATTTTAACTGCTTTCTATAAGGCTTCCCTCCAAACCAAATCAAATGCCTTTGTGAAGTCAATGAAAATAGCAAACCTTTTCAATCTCCGTTCTCACTTTTTTTACATCAACTGATGGCATGTGAATATCTCATCAATGCAACTTTGGCCTGGTCTGAAGCCACACTGTTCCTCACCTACTACTTCTTCTAAAACTGGTTTTAATCTGTTGACAATTGCTTTCATCATGATTTCTCCCTATACTGGTAATAAGCTTATACTTCTATAATTATTCAGATCTGCAAGATAAGAAGTGACCATGTTGTAAGAGATCACAAAATGAAGTGTGCAGTTAACACCTCTACAGCTGTAGTGCAGAGGAGGCTTAGTGGATCATAGGTTGTTGTAACAAGCCATAAATCTAGTGTTTTTATTGAGTCCATGATTTTTAGTGTCTAACAAAGAAATGAATTTAATGTCTCAGACTTGTCTTTTGAAGGTGTTGCACAGGTTTCCTTTGAGGATGAGGACTAAGAGGTCAGATATGGAATGATAGCTTTGTGAAAAAAGTTCGCTCAGGGGTGATATGGTGTTTTTGTCTTTTATCATTTTCCTATGTGAATTCATTTAAGAGAGTAGTGATTGTCTCGTTATAGTCACATAGTTGTTATTGGGACCTCTAGTGCACTGGATGAGGTAAATTCTTCTTCCCACTCAACTTTGTTGTGATAATTGGACCTACAAATTTATTCTAATTGTAAACTCAACTGTAAAAGTACATGAAAGTTTGAAAGCATCATAATCTATAATTAGTGTTGATGAGTGTGACGTTATGAGTGTATTATAATATCTAACTGAAAGGTGACAGGGTCAGAAAGAGTTAATTAACTCACAGACTGACCTGACCAATGGCCGAACTTCAGAGACTGCTTAGGAAGATATGTAAATGAATAGAGCTTTGAAATGCAAGTCTGTATTGTTAGAGGTAAAAGGGTAGATGTTTGCTCAGGTCTTGTGATATAAGCAAACAAGTCTTGCCTATTGCTATAGCTTTGATTCAAAGATCAAAAAGGGAATATTAACATTTAGGAAGACTCTTGAGGGAAATAGTATTATTGTCTATATGTCTCTTTGAAGGTTGTGGTAACCTGTATCTGAACTGTTTAATGGGTAAATTACCCTGTGCTAATTGCCAGGATGTTTGGGAGAAGGAGAGTTAAGCCTACTGTTTTCTCAGGCCAAAAGGCTGCTGGAAATGCATAAGAACCCTGGGACATGATCCTTCTTCATCTCAGATCTGCTTTGCGTTTCTGAGGGGGAAACCTTAAGCCATAAGGATTGAGATCCCCAGTCAATGACTGGAGTCACCCTGAATATGGACATTGGACTATAACCTATGGACTATTTCTAAAAGGACTTTTGGCAACTATAAGCTCATCTCTGCTATGTATCTGAACCTCAAGGATTGAATTCAAATCTGTATGTATATTGATCTTTTAACGAACTCTATCTCTTTTCTTTTTTCAATAAATTTTAGTTTAGTTAATAAGAATTGGCTATAAGCATGTATTTTGGTCAAGACCTAAGTTATAACTGGGCCTGGGTATGTGGCTGATCCTTTGGGATTGGAAAAACCTTTTCTTTTATATGATGAAATAAGATTTTCAGTAATTATCATCATACGTTTGACATGTGTGTCTGGATGGAGGCCTGAGGTTGGATACTTTAAGGGAACTGTAAAAGCAGCAAAGAATCCTGTGGCACCTTATAGACTAACAGACGTATGCATCTGAGGAAGTGGGTATTCACCCACGAAAGCTCATGCTCCAAAACGTGTCTATAAGGTGCCGCAGGATTCTTTGCTGCTTTTACAGATCCAGACTAACATGGCTACCCCTCTGATATTTAAGGGAACTGCGTTGTTTGGACTTCTGAGTAATCAGTGAGGTACTATGGAAGCTGTTCTGTGCTGGCTTGGTAAACTAAGTATTGGAATATCCACCAGCATTTGGAGTTTGTCTGCCCTGTTTTGTTTGCAGTTCACCCTAATTGAGTGACCTCAGCTGGCTCCCATGGGCAGCATTGTCACAATGAGAAAAGTTGCAACAGGGAGACAGACAGACTAAATTAGTACAGACCAAAAGGTCTACTGAGGGAGACCAGATGTCCTGATTTTATAGGGACAGTCCCAATATTTGGGGCTTACATAGGCGCCTGTTGCCCTCCACCCCGTCCTGATTTTTCACACTCGCTATCTGGTCACCCTACCTGATATAATTCAAGGACCGTGTTAAGATCATGCCTGCTAAACTAGAAAAGTGCGGAACCAGAAACCAATGAACCAAAATTGGAGTGTTGGAAACTAGGCCTAATCGGTGGGCAAAATAATGAGAGGATGAGATGGGCTTGGTTCTTGGCAGGTAAAAAGACAGTGCATGCCTGATGTCGAGGGACTGAAGTCTCTTCTCTTCAGGAGAAGTGTGGGGATTTGGAAAAAGAACAGGTAAGTGAATAAACTGGTTAAGATGGAAATTGGAGATGATCTTTGGTAGAAATTTACAGTGAAGGTGAAGAGGTATTTTATCCTTGTGACATATTGCAAGGGTGGGGGGTCCATTATGAGGGGTCCCAGTTCACTGATCCTCTTGGCTGAAGTGATGGCCACTAGAAACACCACCTTCCTGGATAGGTGGGACATGGAATATCGCTGAGAGGTCTAGAAAGTTTTGACAGCACACAGCTAATATTCCATAGTGGTACTGGTTTAATGACTGGCGGGAAGGCCTTGATGAGGCCCTTCATGAACCACGTCATAGTTGGGTGGCTAAAGACAGAGTACTAGTCTGCTGGAGGGAGGAAGGCAGGCATGAATGGCTGCTAGGTGCACTTGTAATGAGGTGATCACGATATCAGTGTTATTTTGCGACAGGAGGTAATCTAAAATGATACAGGATGCTTGAAGATACTGGCTGAGACTGATTGTGCTGCACCTAGGTGGAGAAGTGTTTCCATTTAGCCAAATAACAGGTTCTGGTCAATTCTTTTCTACTGTGGGTAAGTATAGCCTTGACAGGGGATGAACAAGAGCACTCTACTTCCAAGGCCCATCCAAACACCAGGCCATGAGCTGGAGAGAACCTGGGTTGAGGTGTTTGGCCCTGCATCAAGACTTCTGAGAAGGGGTGGATTTTGATTGGAGGGTGGGCTAACATTGACAAAAGCTCTGGAAACCAAAACTATCTGGGCCATTAGGGTGCTAGGAGAACGACATTGGCCTTATCATGACATATTTTTCTCAGCATATGTGTATGCAGCAGGATGGGAGGAAAGGCATATCTGAAACCACTCATCCACAGTAATAGGAAAGTATAGCCTTGGGAGTTGCAGGGTGTGGCTCCTCTGGAACAATACAGGGGAAGTTTTTTGTTTGACTGTGATGCAAAGAGGTTCCATAGACGTTGCGCCCCACTGCATGAAAATGTCTGTAAGTATAGAGTCATGTATTTCCCACTCGTGGTCCACTGAGAAGCATCTGCTGAGGTTGTCTGCTAAGGAGTTGTGAACTCCCGGGAGACATGCTGTCTGGATTGCGATGTTATGTCTGATGCACCAGTTCCAAAGCCTGACTGCCTCCAGACATGTGAGAGAGATCTTGCTCCTCCCTGTTTGTTTATGTAGACCACGGTGGTGATACTATCTGACATCATTTGGAGGTGGATGGAGAGAATGAGTGGGAGGAAGGCCTTGCATGCAAGGATGAGTACCCACAGCTTCAGGATGTTGATATATAGTCTGGCCTCCTGTGGGGTCCATATGCCCTGAACAGTGTGACTGTTCAGGTGGGTGCCTCACCTCAGAACGGATGCATTGGTTACAATGGTGACAGTGGCAGTGGAAAAGGGAACTTCCAGTCATAACTTGCCTTGGTTTGATCACCAAACGAAGAAAAGACGGTTACTCCCTTTGTAACTGTTGTTCTTCGAGATGTGTTGCTCATATCCATTTCAATTAGGTGTGTGCGCGCCGCATGCACGTTCCTCGAAAGATTTTTACCCTAGCAACACCCGGCGGGTCGGCAGGGCGCCCCCTGGTGTGGCGCCGCTATGGCACTGGATATATACCCCTGCCGACCCGTCCACCCCTCAGTTCCTTCTTGCCAGCTACTCCGACAGTGGGGAAGGAGGGCGGGTTTTGGAATGGATATGAGCAACACATCTCGAAGAACAACAGTTACGAAGGTGAGTAAACGTCTTTTCTTCTTCGAGTGCTTGCTCATATCCATTCCAATTAGGTGAATCCCAAGCCTTACCTAGGCAGTGGGGTCGGAGTGAGAAACTGCAGAATGCAAGACTGTTAAGCCGAAGGCTGCATCGTCTCTGATTGTTGGACCAGGGCATAATGGGATGTAAAGGTGTGTACCGAAGACCATGAAGCTGCTCGGCATATCTCCTGAATAGGTACTCGAGCTAAGAGGGCGGCTGATGAGGCCTGAGCCCTGGTCAAATGTGCGGTAATATGACCCGGAGAGGCGTGAGCAAGATCGTAGCACGCCCGAATGCACGCTGTTATCCAGGACGAAATCCTCTGGGTAGAGACGGCCTGGCCTTTTATCCGGTCCGCCACTGCAACAAAAAGTTGGGGCGTTTTGCGGAAGGGCCTTGTACGGTCAATATAGAAGGCGAGCGCCCTACGGACATCAAGCGAATGTAACTTCTGCTCCGTACGTGATGCATGCGGTTTGGGGAAGAAGACCGGGAGGAATATGTCCTGGTTGAGATGAAAGGCCGAGACTACTTTAGGGAGGAATGCTGGATGTGGGCGTAGCTGGACCTTGTCCTTGTGGAACACCGTGTATGGTGGGTCCACCATCAGAGCCCGAAGCTCAGAGACTCTCCTAGCCGATGTAATGGCTACCAGGAAGGCAGTCTTCCTTGACAAATATAAGAGCGAGCAGGTTGCCAATGGCTCGAACGGGGGGGATGTAAATTTCGTTAGAACTAAATTGAGGTCCCAGGAAGGGGCGGGGCGTCCCACAAGAGGAAATAGACGCTCCAGGCCTTTGAGGAACCTCGAAACCATAGGGTGGGAGAAGACGGAGTAAACGCCTTCACCGGGGTGGAAAGTAGAGATAGCTGCTAAGTGTACTCGCAAGGATGAGATTGCGAGGCCCTGTTGTTTGAGATGCCAGAGGTAATCCAAAATAGTGGGGATGGAAACCTCCGTAGGTGCAACATCCTGCGTGAGACACCAGCAAGAGAATCGTTTCCACTTGGCTAAGTAAGTAGACCGGGTAGAGGGTTTCCTGCTACCCAGGAGTACCTCTTGTACTGGGGCAGAGCAGCGCAATTCCGATCGGGTTAACCTTGCAGGAGCCACGCCGTCAAGTGGAGGGATTGCAGGTCTGGGTGGAGAAGCCTGCCGTGGTCCTGCGTTATCAGGTCCTGACGGAGGGGCAGGGGGATCGGGTCGGCTATCGAGTGGTCCAGTAACGTGGTGTACCAGTGTTGCTGGGGCCCCGCAGGGGCTATCAAAATCAGTCGAGCCCTGTCCCTGCGAAGCTTTACGAGAACCCTGTGCACCATCGGGAAGGGTGGAAAGGCATAAAGCAGGTGGTTCGCCCAAGAGATTAGGAAGGCGTCCGATATTGAGCCCGGGGCGAGACCCTGGAAGGAGCAGAACCTCTGACACTTCCTGCTGTTGCAGGAAGCGAACAGGTCTATGTGGGGAAAGCCCCACTTCTGGAAGATGGAGTGAACAATGTCCGGGCGAAGCGACCACTCGTGGGCGAGAAAGGATCTGCTGAGATGGTCTGCCAGAGTATTCCGGACTCCTGGGAGGAAGGACGCTACAAGGTCTATAGAGTGGGCTATACAAAATTCTCACAGTTAGATCGCCTCCTGACAAAGGGGGGAGGATCGAGTCCCGCCCTGCTTGTTGATGTAATGCATTGCTGTTGTGTTGTCCGTAAGCACTAGAACACAACGGCCCTGTAGATGTTGTTGGAACGTCTGGCAGGCGAGGCGGACTGCTCTCAGCTCCTGGACGTTTATGTGTAAGGACAGCTCTTGAGCTGACCAGAGGCCTTGCGTGCGGCGATGGCCTAGGTGTGCCCCCCAGCCAAGAGACGAGGTGTCCGTTGTTAGGGACACTGAGGGTTGTCTCGGTTGGAATGGCATCCCTGCGCACACCAGGGAAGGCGTTAGCCACCAGTTGAGGGAGCCTAAGATGGTTTGAGGAACGGTGACGACCATGTCTATGGAGTCCCTGCCTGGACGGTAAACTGAGGCAAGCCAGGCTTGGAGGGGACGCAGGCGTAGTTTGGCGTGCTTGGTTACAAAAGTGCACGCAGCCATGTGACCGAGAAGGCTGAGGCAGGTACGGGCCGAGGTCGCTGGGAAAGTTTGAAGGCTTTCTATGGCCGAGACTAGCATCCGAAACTGGGGTAACGGAAGGGAGGCTGTTGCAAGCTTGGAGTCTAGAATGGCCCCAATGAATTCTATTCTTTGAGTGGGCACCAGAGTGGACTTCTCTAGATTGATCATGAGGCCCAACCGCTCGAATAGGCTCGTGATGGCGGCCATATCCCTGGTGACTTGGGCCTCGGATGTCCTGCGAACCAGCCAGTCCTCTAGGTAAGGAAAGACGTTTATGCGCCGACGACGGAGAAAGGTGGCCACTACCGCCATGCACTTTGTAAATACGCGCGGGGCGGTGGAGAGGCCAAACGGAAGGACCGCAAACTGAAAATGCTGGTGGTGCACCATAAACCATAGGTACTGTCTGTGCGGAGGGTAAATTGAGATGTGAAGTATGCATCCTTCATGTTGAGAGCAGCGTACCAGTCTCCCAGCTCCAAGGATGGGATGATGGTCCCCAATGACACCATGCGGAACTTCAACTTCTTCAGAAAGACGTTGAGACCGCACAGGTCTAGGATGGGATGGAGACCTCCTTTTGCCTTGGGAATTAGGAAATATCGGGAGTAAAATCCCTTGCCCCTGAACTCCTCCGGCACCTCCTCTATAGCTCCAATTGAGAGGGGCGTGCAAACCTCCTGCCAGAGGAATTGCTCATGAGAGGGGTCCCTGAAGAGGGATGGGGAGGGCGGGTGGGAGGGAGGGGGCGAAACAAATTGAAGGCAGTATCCAAATTCCACCGTGCGTAGGACCCAATGGTCTGAGGTTAATTGGGCCCATGCAGGGAGGAAAGAGGAAAGGCAGTTGGAGAACTGAAGAGGATCCTGGGAAAGGACTGGTGCTCTGCTCTCGGGTGCACCTTCAAAAGTTCTATTTTGGTCCTGCTGATGGTTTGGCGGGAGCGTTATTCTGGCCCCCTTGGGAACCCGATTGTCTCCTGCGGTTCCCGCAACCATGCCTCCTGTTAAGGTCTTGTTGTGGCCTGGGCGGGGGATAAGAGCGCTGAGGCTGGGTACGGAAGGACCATCTTTGGGTTTGTGGAGTATGCATCCCGAGGGAACGCATTATGACTCGATTGTCTTTGAGACTCTGGAGTCTAAGGTCCGTTTTCTGAGAGAAAAGGCCCTGTCCCTCAAACAGAAGGTCCTGAATAGTGTGTTGCAGTTCGGGGGATAGACCCGAGACCTGCAACCATGATATTCTCCTCATTGTAATGCCCGAGGCCATGGTTCTGGCCGCCGAATCAGCAGCGTCGAGCGAGGCCTGCAGGGAAGTCCGTGCCACTTTCTTCCCCTTCTCCAGAAGGGCTTAGAATTCTGGGTGGGAGTCCTGTGAGACTAGTTCAACGAATTTACCCACCGACTGCCAGGTGTTATAATTGTATCTGCTGAGTAGGGCCTGTTGGTTGGCCACTCACAGTTGGAGGCCTCCAGCGGAGTAGACTTTACGGCCTAATAGATCCATCCTTCTAGCCTCCTGCGATTTTGGGGCAGGAGCTTGTTGGCCATGGCGCTCTCTCTCATTCACAGATTGAACGACCAGAGAGCATGGTATATAAATACTCGTACCCTTTAGAGGGTACCATGTACTTCCTCTCCACGCCTCTGGCCGTAGGAGGGATAGATGCCGGAGATTGCCAAATGGTGTCTGCTTTGGCTTGGATAGACCGTATGAATGGCAAAGCCACGCGAGTTGGCGCATCTGCTGACAATATGTCTATGATCGGGTCTTCCACCTCCGGGACGTCCTCCACTTGGAGGTTGATATTTAAGGCGACTCGTCTTAGAAGGTCCTGGTGGGCTCGGAGGTCAATCGGGGGCGGGCCCGATGAGGTGGTACCAGCCACTGCCTCGTTTGGTGATAAGGAGGAAGACAGGCCCGGCACGACTGGATCATGCAATGACTCCTGTTCTTGAGGAACTTCAGGGTCCGGGAACACCTGAGGGTCCGGCGCCAGAGCTGAGTCGTCTGTACCCGCTGGAGGAGGGCAGCTAACAGTGGCCTCTGGTGCTCGGTGTTCCGACAGGGCCGAACGAGATGGTACTGTACGCTCGCCTTGGGCCTGATGATATGCCCAAGGCATTCAGAAGGACCACTGAGGCGCTTGTTCCGTGCCCTGAGCCTCCTGAAGGAGATGGCTCTGCGGGTCTGAGTCCCCATACATGGCGCTGTCAGCGTGCGAAGACTCAGATGGGTGCCGTGATGGCCATGGCGGAGCAGAGTGCACATGAGGAGGGGCCCCATGCGCAGGGTACCATACGTCATGACGTGCCAGAGAGCGGTACCGGGAGTCGTCCCGGTGCCGAGAGGTTGACCGGGACCTGCGACCAGCTCGGTGCCGGGAGGTCGACCGGGATCGTGAAGCTCGGTGGCGAGAGCGGCTGCGGCGAGAACGGTGCCGGGAGCTGGACCACCGTCTGGAGTACCAGTCCGGGGAGCGGGATCCTGAGCGGTGCTGCAAGTACGACCGGTACCGAGAAGGGGACCAGTACTGGGACTGCGAGCGGTGCCTGGACCAGGACCGGCGGTGAGATCGGGAACGCAGGCGAGACCTCGACCTCGAGTGGTGCCTGCCTGTGGCGTCGATGGAAGGTGGCCTGACCAGGGCCGGCTTCCCCGCTGACGCAACAACCCGCACCGGCGGTGCCAGGGGTTGAGGGAGGGTGGGCTCCGTTAGAGCAATGAGTTCCCTCGCCGTTGAAAAGGTCTCTGGCATAGTGGGAAAGAGAAGCTCTACCACGGCATGTGCCGGGGAGCTGTCATGCACCGGACTCGAGGGCTCTTGCATGGCCGGAATCAACAGTGGCGGGATCGCCGGTGCCGCGGCAGTTGTTGGTGCCGGGCGACTCAGTCTTGGCTGATGCTCTGACTGCGGCACGGGTATTGGAGCCACAGGAGCCTTGGCCTTCTTGGCACGCGGGGAGAGGGAGTGGTGACGGGCTGTCTTCTGTGCTGGTGACGGCTAGTGCCGGGGCGTCTTGGCTGTGCCGGTGGTCTCTGGTGCCGAGGAGGCACTTCTCCCTGGCGCGGACTATCGGCACTCAGTGCCGAGGCTGGAGGAGTAAGGCCCGCCTCCATTAGGAGCTACTTAAGGCGAAAGTCTCGCTCCTTTTTTGTCCGTGGCTTAAACGATTTACAAATCCGGCACTTATCTGTGAGATGGCACTTTAAGCACTTTAGGCAGGAGTCGTGGGGGTCTCCTGTTGGCATCGGCCGGTGGCAGGCTGAGCACAGTTTGAAGCCCGGTGAACCAGGCATGGGCCTGGGCACCGGGAGAGGGGAAGGGGCTAATCCCCAACTCTCTAAGTATATACACTAACTACGTTAATAAAGGTTAATAAAGTATAAACTACAACTATAACTATACAACTATATATACAATAAGTACTAGAACGGTGAACAGCTAGGGAAGTGGAGATCAGCTAAGCTGCGCTCCACTGTTCCAACGACCGACATGGGCGGTAAGAAGGAACTGAGGAGCGGACGGGTTGGCAGGGATATATATCCGGTGCCACAGTGCCGCCACACCAGGGGGCGCCCTGCCGACCCGCCGGGTGTTGCTAGGGTAAAAATCTTCCGACGAACGTGCACGCAGCGCGCGCACACCTAATTGGAATGGATATGAGCAAGCACTCGAAGAAGAAGGAGGTGATCCTGGTAGGAATGGTCACCTTGGAGTTGATGTGATTTGTTGGGCAAGTGGACCAAATTGAGCCAGGCCTGCAGGCAATGTAGATGAAGCATGGCAAAGGGTGTGCCATATGACCTAGAAGCAATAGGCACATTTACACTGTAGTCCTCGGTCTGCGGGAAATCAAAGAATTAGGTTGTGCATAGTTTGAAACCTTTCTGAAAGGAAGAAGGCTCTTGCAGAAACAGAGCCCTGTTAATAAAGTTTATTGTCCTCGTCGGGGATAAAACAGACTTTTCTCTGTTTGTATGAACCCACACGGCTGCAAGACTTTGAATAAGGAACTAAATAGCCAACCAGCCCTCCTGACAGAGTGACCTACCAGGAGCCATTCTTCAAGATATGGAAACACTATGTAGCCCTGATGGCTCATCTGGGCCACTACCTTGGAGAAAACTTTCATAATCACTCTGGGTGCCATTACTAGTCCAAAGGGGAGGACTCAAAATTGGAAATGCTCCCAGCCCACTGTAAACTATAGGAACCTCTTGTGGGAGGGGTGAATATCTATATGAAAATATGTGTACTTTGTGATGATAGCCACGAACCACATCCCTCTTGAAGAGAGAGGTTTACAACCACAAATCCTCCCCATAATAGTATCAGGGGCCAAGCTTCTGGATGCTGTATCTGCTGCATCAGCTGCAGCCTGAAGTGCCATTTTTGCTACCAACTTGTCTTTCTCTAGAAGGGAGAGGAGCTGGGCTCCATCCTCAGAGGAAAGTTTATCCTGAAACGCTCCAGCCTAAAGTAGTTATTAAAGTCCTATTTAGCTAGCAGGGACTGGTAAAAGACCGTTACTCACCTTTGCAACTGTTGTTCTTTAAGATGTGTTGCTCATATCCATTCCAATTAGGTGTGCATGCGCTGCATACACGATCATTGGAGAATTTTTACCCTAGCAACACCTGGTGGGTCGGCTGTGGAGCCCCCTGGAGTGGCGCCTTAATGGTGCTGGATAGGGAGGTTGTGTCCATAAGGGTAGAGACTAAGAGTCCTGGATCACCTGTCGAGGCTTGGCTCTCTCCATGGCGATAAAGGAGGGACTGGCTCCTCAGATTTGTCCAAATCTGAAAATTGCTCCTGTTGGAATGGTGGAGCCATTGGTACTCAGGCAATCCTGGCTTATGATTGTAAGTGAGATGGCTCCTGGGACACAGAAGCAGTATCATCTTCCATGTAGTAATATCCCTCAGGAGGGCTAGGACAGAGAAGAGGAGGGACTGCAGGTAGGGCAGGAAGATATCCTCTGGTGTTGTGTAGGTCTCTGTGTACCCCAGTGTGCAGGGAGTTCCGATGGTACCAACAGTACTGGTGCATCCCTGGTTGTGGTGTGCTCTTTGGGCAGATGCTTCAGTACTGTAGAATCTGGAGCAGCACTTGTGGGTGGAACTGGTGGACTATGGTCCTTATGCTTCAGTACCAAAGTCACCAATGGAACCAGCACATCCTTCTTCCTAAGGTCTTTACCCTCCAGCCTAATTTTTTTTTTTTGATGGGCTTGGGGAAGAACTGTCTCTTATGAACAGACCTCATAGACTTTAAAGTCAGAAGGGACCATCGTGATCATCTAGTCTGATCTCCTGCACTCTGCAGGCCACAGTACCTCACTCACTCCTGAAATATGCCCTAACCTCTGGATGAGTTACTGAAGTCCTCAAATCATGGTTTAAAGACTTCAAGTTACAGAGAATTCACCATTTACTAGTTGATACCTGCAAATGACCTACACCCCATGCTGCAAAGGAAGGCAAAAACCCCCAAGGGTCTCAGCCAATCTAACTTATGGGAAAATTCCTTCTCAACCCCAATATGGTGATCAGTTAAACCCTGAGCATGTGAGCAAGACACACCAGGCAGATACCTGGGAAAGAATTCTTTGCAATCATCTAGTGTCTCATCCCTAGCCACTGGGGATTTTTGCTACCAGCAGTTGCTGATGGACCACATGCCATTGTAGGCAGTCTCATCATACCATCCCCTCCATAAACTTATCAAGCTCGGTCTTGAAGCCAGTTAGGTTTTGTGCCCCACTGCTCCTCTTGGAAGGCTGCTCCAGAACTTCACTCTTAGAAACCTTCATCTAATTTCAAGCCTAAACTTGTTGATGGCCAGTTTATAGCCATTTGTTCTTGTGTCCATACTGGCGCTTAACTTAAATAACTCCTCTGCCTCCCTGGTATTTATCCCTCTGATGCATTTATAGAGAGCAATCATATATGCCCTCAGCCTTCTTTTGGTTAGGCTAAACAAGTCAAGCTCTTTGAGTCTCCTCTCATAAGGTAGATTTTCCATTCCTCGGATCATCCTAGTAACCCTTCGTTGCACCTGTTCCAGTTTGAATTCATTTTTCTTAAACATGAGAGACTAGAATTCACACAGTATTCCAGATGAGGTCTCACCAGTGCCTTGTATAATGGTACTAACACTTCCCCGTCTCTATTGGAAATATCTCACCTGATGAATCCTAGGACTGCATTAGACTTTTTCATTGCCACATCACATTGACAGCTCATAGTCATACTGTGATCAGTCAATACACTCAGGTCTTTCTTCTCCTCTGTCACTTGCAACTGATAAGTCCCCATTTGTTGTTAGTCCCTAAATGCATGATCATGCACTTTGTATTAAATTTCACCCCATTTCTATCAATCCAGTTTACAAGGTCATCCAGATCTTCTATGATATTCCTGTCCTCCTCCCTATTGGCAATACCTCCCAACTTTGTGTCACACACAAATTTTATTAGCACATTCCCACTTTTTGTGCCAAGGTTAGTACCAAAAATGTTAAATAAGATTGGTCTCAAGACCGATCCCTGAGAAATGCCACTTGTAATGTCCCTCCAGCCTGCCAGTTCACCTTTCAGCATGACCCAATGTACTCACCCCTTTAACCAGTTCCTTATTCACTTTTCAATTCTCATATTAATCCCCATCTTCTTCAATTTAACTAATAATTTCCCTCATTGAGGATTTGTCCTTATGCCCACAAGAGTGTTCCCTGCTCTCATGGAGAGAAGCCCTGCTGTAGTGGGGTGGTCACCCGCTTCTGCCCTGAGGGGCTTAGAACAGCCAAGCAGAGGGCTGTGGCTAGGGCAAGCAGCTCCCAGGCTGTTTGGGGAAGTAGGCACAGCTGGGAGCCATGCCCCAAACAGACCATAGCAGGCTCCTATAAAAAGGCTTTGAGCCAGGAGCACTGATACTCTCTCTGTTTGTAGAGGGAGAATGGCCTGGCTGCTAGGGAGTTGAGAAGGTACCTGGGGGTAGCAGGACTAGGGGAAGGCGGAGGGAGCTGGGGAGCTCCGGCCTGGAAAACCCCAGGCTGCGGCCTAGTCTAAGGCCAATTGGGTACTGGGGTTGCAGAGAGCAGCCCATGGGTAGGCTGAGGCAGCAGGTACAAACCCCCCTTGCCTATGATGAATGGCTGAGACACTGCAGTCTGCCCCAGTGAGCGGGGGCTAAATGGTGACTGGCAGTAGCCAAATACTGAGGAGAGGTGGGGATAGTGGGTGGGGGTTCCCCTGAGTGGGGAGAGCCACAGAAACTGTAGGGGTACTGCCTGGGGGCAGCACCCAGAGAAAAGGTTGTCTGGGAGGGACACGGGGCCAAGTGGCAGCAGGACACCAGCCTGCAGAGGGCACTCCGGAGGCTGGAGAGCTAATTTTCAAGATGACCAGCAGGAGGCGCTGCAGGAGTGAATCCCACGCCATTACACCTGCAATATCTTTGGGCTTAGAAACAAAGGGCTCCTCGCCTAAGCAGTTGCTTGGAGACATGCTGCTCCTTTGGTGAGGCTGATGTTCAGGGTGGGTCTCCCTGGCCCAGATCAGAGAGGGGCCTCATGGCCTTCTCCATTAAGAGTTTTCTATGGCAAAGCTCACAGGCTTCGTGCATTCTCAGTGGCAACGAGTGACAAATGCTGCACTTCACCGAAATGTGTGTCTCACCAAGACAGTAGAGGCAGCATTGGTGTTCATCACTGACAAAGGATCAAGGGCAAGAAATGCAGTTTTTGAAGCCTGGGACTCTAGGCATACCCCTGGTCACAGAGAGGCAGTTCCCGGGCTGGGGAAACAAACTACACTAAGTATACAAAAATTAACTGTACCAAGCTAAAAGAATAACTATTTACTATTTTATTTACAGGTCTTCTGAAAGGCTGAAGCAGGAGAAGACACTGGATTCTGACTCAGGCCATGAGGTGGTAAGAAGGAAGTGAGGGGGCGTCGACCCATACTCCCTTTCATACCCTCACTTGGGAGCATAAGATCAATTGTGCATGTGTAGGCCAATGGACACTGCTTGTTAAAATCCCTGGACTTGGGCGCATGGTGTGCATGCATATCCCCACATGTGGAATACACATAGGGACCAGCACTTGAAGAAGAACCGTTGTTTCTTCTTTGGGTGATTGCACGTCTCACAAGCAGATTATCCTGGAGGTCAGCATGTGAATGGAGAATAACTCATCTGAAAGTAGCATCATTCCTGGATTGATGGGAAATGGCATAACAAGTAGCAAAGGTGTGGACTGATGATGAAGTTGCTGCTTTGCAAATTTCCCGAATAGGCATTTGCTCCAGTCAATGGGCCAGCACTCTAGCTGGTGGAGTCACATTTGCCAAGTGGTACCATAAACAAATGCATGAAGAAATGCATGAGGAAATCCTCTGAGTGGAAACCATCTGGCCTTTCATTCTGTCTGCAACTGCAATAAACAACTGTGTTGAGGACCGAAAAAATTTAGTGTGGTCCAGGTAGAAGGCTAAAGCTCTTCTCAAAATTAAATAATGAAGGTTCTCCTCATCTTTCTGAGTGTGAGACTTCAGGAAGTAAGTTGGAAAATAGATTTCCTGGTTAATGTAAAAATTGAATATCATCCTTTTCAGGAACTTCAGGTGAGGGTGAAGAAAGATTTTATCCTTCTGAAAAATCACATATGAAGGCTCTGACACTAATGCTTTCAAATCACCCACCTTCCTCACCCAAGTTATCATAATTAAAAATGACACTTTCATAGAGAGCTGAATAAGGAAGCAAGTTTCAAGAGGTTCAAAAGGTGGCCCCATTAATTTTGCCAACACCAGGCCAGATGCCACTGGGGAATAGGTTCTTGCATCTGTGAGTATAATCTATCTGATCCCTTTAGAAATCCAGTGGTGAAGGGGGTTGGGAAAAAGAGATCCATTATCCACAAGAGGTGAAATGCAGAAATAGCTGCCAAATGTGCTGTGATAGAATTAACTGCCAGGCTTTGATGGGTTTGAGCCAATACACGATTGATGGAATCCTGCTCTGGAGAAAAACACTTCTGTGAGGACCACATGGAAAAACACTTCCATTTTTCCAGGTAAGTAGCTGAAAGTTTTCTACTAGCTGAAGATTTTCTACTATTCAGCATGCTTTCTGTACATCTTTAGAGCATGCCCTTTCCAACAGTGTTAATTATGAAGTATCCACACTATGAAGTGAAGGACTTGCAGACTGGGGTGAAGTAGGAACCCATGGCCCTGGGAAATCACATCTAGAGCCAATGGGAAAGATAGTGGAGGTCTGACTGACAAGATTAGTAGGGTCAAATACCAGTGTTGCCAAGGCCAGGCTGGTGCTGTAAGTATGAGGTGAGCATGGTCTTGGACAAGACTCTGGGCAGTAACGGAATCAGAGGGATGGCATACAGAAAGGAGTTTTTCCAGGATAGCAGGAATGCATCCATCAACAAACCTGGGCTCAATTGGCTATGCAAAACCCTCACAGGCGAATCACCTATTGGCATTGGTAAGTTGAATGTGATCCTCCTTGTCAGTTTACTTAAAACATAGTTGCTGTGTAGTCTGTTACCACCAGCAGATTTTTCCCTCACTATGTGGGAAGGAAGGCTGAAAAGGCTAGATGGACAGCTTGCAATTTCCTGACATTTATGAGTTTTCAGATCTTGAGAAGACCACAGACTGAGTCTGCAGGGACCCCATGCACACCTCCCATCACAGGGACAATGCATCCGTGACTACTGTAGTGTTGGTTGTGGGGGAACAAAAGGAACCCCCAAACAAACATTCAGAGGGTCTGTCCATAAGTCCAGAGGTGGCAAAACTAACATTGGTATTCAAAAGGACAGTTACCTGTTCCGTAACTGGCGTTCTTCGAGATGTTGCTCATGTCGCAGGTGTGCATGCTCGCCATGTACACTAGTGCTGGAAGTTTTTCCCTCAGCAGTACCCCTAGGGGGAGCGCTGCTGCGACCTCTGGAGTGGCACTGCTATAGCGCGCTCTAAGGGGAGCCGCATGCTCCCCCCACCCTCAGTTCCTTCTTGCTGGACCAACTCCGACAGTGGGGAAGGAGGGAAGGATGTGGAATACACCTGAGCAACACATCTCGAAGAATGCCAGTTAAGGAACAGGTAATTGTCCTTTCGAGTGCTTGCTCATGCATATTCCACAGTAGGTGATTACAAGCTATGTCTGATGGAGGTGGGTAGGAGTTCACAGATTCTCTGGCTGGAGCACAGCCCTCCCGAAAATGGCATCATCCCTGGTGTGGGAGACGATCGCATAGCGTGATGGGAACGTGTGTACTGAGGACCGGGTAGCGGCTCTAGAGATGTCCTGGATAGGGACATGGGCCACAACAGCAGCTGTTGAGGCCTGAGCCCTTGTCGAGTGAGCCCTTACAATAGGTGGTGTGGGAACCCCTGCTAGGTTGTAGCATGTCCGGATGCACGATGTAATCCACTGGGAAAGCCTCTGGGTGGAGATCGGTTGGCCCCTCATGCGCTCGGCCGAAGCAACAAAGAGTTGCGAAGACCTGTGGAACAGCTTAGTCCGGCCCAAATAAAAGGCCACAGCCCTGCGCACGTCAAGTGCATGGAGGTGGCGTTCCTCGTTAGAGGTATGCGGCTTAGGGCAGAGGACAGGTAAGAAGATGTCCTGTCTCATGTGAAAGACGGAGACCACCTTAGGGAGGAATGCAGGGTGTGGGCGGAGCTGAACCTTGTCCTTGTGAAAGACAGTGTACGGGGGAGTCGCAGGTCAGGGCCCTGAGCTCCAAGACCTGCCGGGCTGACGTGATGGCCACGAGGAAGGCTACCATCCAGGAAAGGTAAGACCACAAGCCTGTGGCCAAGGGTTCAAATGGGAGCCCCGTAAGGCAGGATAGTACCAAATTTAGATCCCACTGAGGGATACGGGTCCTATCATAAGGGAAGGACCAATCTGGCTCCTGTTCATGGCATGGGAGAAAACCGAGCAGCCCTGGACCAACGGATGGAACACCGAAATAGCAGCCAGGTGCACCCTGACAGAGGAAGAGGCTAGGTCTTGAGTTCTAAGGTGAAGCAGGTATTCAAGGATAAGTTGGAGTGGGGCAGATGTTGGGGAAACACCCCGCTCGCCCACCCACCTGGAGAATCGGGACCACTTTGCCAGGTAGGCTCGGTGCGTGGATGGCTTCCTACTTTTGAGGACATGCCTGACCCCCTCTGAATACATTCTCTCCTCCACATCTAGCCACTGATCAGCCACATTGTCAGATGGAGGCTGGGCAGATTGGCGTGGAGGCGGTGGCCTTGGTCCTGGAAGAGTAGGTCTGAGCAGAGCGGCAACGACCAGGGAGGGGCCACGAGTAAGCCTACGAGGGTCCTGTACCAATGCTGTCGGGACCACGCTGGGGTGATCAAAAGGATGGGTGCCTTGTCCGTTTTTACCTTCTCCAGGACCTTGGCAATGAGAGGAAACGGGGGGAAAGCGTAAGGGAGTTGACCCGACCATGACAGGAGGAAGGCATCCGAGATCAGGTTCTCCCCTACCCCCGGAGCAGAACCTATGGCAATGGCGGTTCTGTCGGGTCACTTGGGGAGTGCCCAGAAGAGTTGATGAGTGACCTCCGGGTGAAGTAACCACTTGTGTTGGGAGGAGAAAACCCTTCTCAAGCAATCGGCCTGCGTGTTGTTGGCACCTGGCAGGTGGAAAGCCTTCAGGGAGATGTCGTGGGCTATACAAAACTCTCAGAGGCTGAGGCTTCCTGGCAGAGGGCCGAGGACCTTGCCCCGCCTTGCCTGTTGATATAAAACATCGCAGTGGTGTTGTCCATGAGTACTCTGACCACCTTGTCACGTAGCTGCGAGCTGAACGTCACGCAGGCTAAATGTATTACCTTGAGTTCCCTGACATTTATGTGAAGGGACAGCTCTCCGGTGGACCACAAACCTTGGGTCCGTGAGGTCCCTATGTGAGCCCCCAGCCCAAGTCCGATGCATCGGACACTAGATCCAGCAACAGTGTCGGGTCCCAGAAGGGAATTCCCTGGAGCATATTGACCAGGCAGGACCACCACTGTAGCGTGGCGATCACCCATGCTGGTACCGAGAGGACTTTGTCCAGTTTGTCCCTGGCCTGGGAGAACTCTGAGGCCAACCAGAGCTGGAGGAGCCTCATAAGAAGCCTGGCGTGGCGGGCTACATACGTGCATGTTGCCATGTGGCCCAGGAGCTGTAGGCATGCCCTGGCCATGGTAATGGGGAACTCCATGACCAAGGTTATAAGCCCCTTCAGGGTCCGGAACCTGTTCATGGGAAGGGAGGTTGTGGCCTTGGAGGCATCCAGGAGAGCGCCTATGAATTCTATGCGCTACATTGGGACCAGTGTCGACTTGGCCTTGTTTACTAGGAGGCCTAGTTTGGCACATGTGGCCAAGAGCAGGTTCAAATGGTTGCGTACCTGGGACCGCGAGCTGCCCTCAAGCAGCCAGTCATCTAGGTAGGGGAATATCTGTACCCCTTGGTGTCTGAGGTAGGCCGCCACTACCACCATATACTTTGTGAATACCCTGGGCACGGTGGACAGGCCAAAGGGAAGGACCATAAATTGGTAGTAGTCCTGTCCCACTAGGAAGCGTAGGAAGCGTCTGTGCCCCTCGAATATGTGGATATGGAAGTATGCGTCCTGAAAGTCCAGGCCCGCATACCAGTCACCAGGATCCAGGAAGGGAATGATACATGCCAGAGAGACCATGAGGAACTGGCATTTTGCCATGAACCAATTGAGGCCTCGCAGATCCAGGATGGGTCTGAGCCCCCCTTTCACCTTGGGGATCAGGAAGTAATGGGAGCTTTCCCCCGGAATTCCCATGGAACCTTCTCCACGGCTCTCAGGCTGAGGAGCCGACCCACTTCCTGCTGTAGCAGGGTAAATGCAAGGGGTCACTCCTGCCGTCCAAGGGGGTGGGGTGGGAATGAGACAAACTGTAGCATGTAACCCTGGGAAATGGTGCTGAAGACCCAATGGTCCAATGTTATTCAGGACCATTCCACAAGGAACACAGACAAGTGGTTGCTGAAAACTAACTTTACTGGTGGAAGGGTCCCTTCGGGGGTCACCGGGGTACCATCTCGCAGCCAGTCAAAACCGTCTCTTGCCCTGCTGCTTGCCCCTAGAGGGCCCAGGCTGTGGGGCAGAGCGAGACTGCCTCTGAGGTCACCTCTTCTGAGTTTTGGACCTCTTGTAGGTGGGCTCGTATCTGGCTGGGGCGCAGGGATGAAGGCTTGTGCCTTAGGCTTTTCCTTGGGCAGGACGTAGAGCCCAAAGGTTTGAAGGGTGGTACATGAGTCCTTCATGCCATGGAGCCTCACGTCTATTTGTTCCGTGAACAGGTCCTTGCCATCAAAGGAAAGATCCTGCATCGTGGACTGCGCCTCCATGTAGAGCCCGGATAGCAGTAGCCATGATGCCTTACGCATGGACACCGCAGAGACCATGGATCGAGCAGCCGTGTCAGCTGCATCCAACGCCGCCTGCAAAGCAGCCTCTGCGGCAGCAGCACCCTCCTCCACCAGCTACTTGAATTCCTTCCTTTCGGCCTCTGGAAGGGAGGGCTTGAATTTTGGCAGTGACTCCACAAGTTAAACTCATATCTACTGAGGAGGGCCTGGTGGTTGGCTACCCGGAGCTGGAAGCTGGTGGACGAATAAAGCTTTCTGCCAAATAAGTCCAGTCTTTTGGAGTCTTTATTCTTGGGTGCAAGTCCTGGTTGCCGTTGTCTTTCCCTGTGGTTTACAGATTCCACCACTAGGGAGTTGGGGGCTGGGTGAGTATAGAGGTATTCATGCCCGTTTGTGGACATCAAGTATTTGTGCTCCACCTTTTTTTATATTGGGGCCAGGGAGGCCGATGTTTGCCAAAGGGCATTAGAGATGTTGGCCAGCCCTTCATGGAGCGGGAGGGCCATTCTGCCCAGTGCTGAGGATAAGAGCACATAAAACAGCGAGTCCAAAGGTCGCTCCATCTTCTCAGCTTGGAGATGGAGACTAGATGCTACTTGCTTTAGCAGCTCCTGATGGGCCCTGAAGTCCTCCTGCGGTATGGAGGGGGGTGGAGCTGTGATCTTGTCATCCGGTGCGGGGGAGGGGGACCAGTATCAGGTTCTGCATGTCGGCTGCTGCCACGGGGTCCACCCTTTGATCGGACTCCTCGTGTGGTGCCGAGGAACCGTGACCCGCTGATCTATCCCTCAGAGGTCTGGACAGTGCGGCTGATGGAGTCTCCGATGCTCCTGCTATCGATCGAGGGCCTTGCTCGGCATGCATGGGGAGCTAGGGGGTCCACTGGCACCACTGGCTCTGCCACAGGGGTCCCTGCCATTGCCACTGGCAGCACCAGCTGGTCGGGTTGGCCTGGCTGGAGCATAGGGTACTGCGTGTGGGTCGAGGTCTGGGTTACCAACGACCTGTCGGTGCCGTGCGAGCAGTACAGCCGGTGATACCGAGCATGGCGTCTGCCACGGGACTAGAGCACCAATGTCGAGGAACGGTGCAACCTCGAGCTGCTACTCCTCGAGATGCTTCAACTCCTGGATCCGCAACGACGCCGAGCTGACGATCCCTGCCGGGAGTGGTGGGCGTGATGCCTCGACATGCGACAGCTGGAGCATGACTGGAGACAGCGTCTGTGCTGGAAGCGGCTCTGGTAGCTGCGCCAAGAGGAGCATCTATGGCATTGGAGCCTGTCACGCTGATAGTCTGTACTCGCCATGGAGTGGTGCCCAGAACTGTGCTCCAATGGCACCCTGCCAGATAACCTGGAGGGTGACGAGAGTGGAGGCTGGGCGCTGTGTCCCGACAGGATGCTGGGCGATGAGCAGTCCCGAGAGCGGTCTCCTAACTGGGATCTGCATCAGGTCAGCGTTGGCTGACGAGACCCCAGCGGCGGCTTGCCTCTAGAGCAGGGTCCAGGTGCTGATGGTGCCCCAGGAACCTGCAGGGCCTCCGGTGTCAAAGGCATGCGGACTTCAGCTGAGAGGTCTGAGTCAACGCAACCGGGCTGCTCCACTCAACCTGAGTCGGAGCTCTAGAGCCCGGGGGGTGGGGGAAGGAACTAGGGCTGCCCGACCTAGGTCTAGCCTCTCCCTGTGTCTTCTCTCTACGCTTCTGAGATGATGAAGCCTTCCTCTGCTTTTTCGACGGAGAGCAGCGCCAGCCACCGGTAGGTGCCGGAGGATTGCCACATGCCGAAGACAAAGTACCCGGTGCCAATTCCGCTTGGCGCACCAGGGTAGGAGCCAGTGCTGACTCCATGAGAAGGGCCCAAAGTCTAATGTGTCTCTTTTTTTTTCATCCTGGGTTTGAAGGACCTGCAGATTTTACAGCGGTCGCTGATGTGCAATTCACCCAGGCAGCGGAGACAGTCGGTGTGTGGGTCACCCCTGGGCATCGAACGCTTGCAAGACTCACATGATTTAAACCCTGGGGCCCGGATCATGCCCTGGCCTGAAGAATAACTAACTAAACTAGAACTTTTACTAAGTAACTGGAACAGGTACTACTGAACAACCGAGATTTGAGATGAGCTGCAGAAAATCTGGAGAGAGTAGTTCCGATGCACGGTCACTGGTGGCAAGAAGGAACTGAGGGTGTGGGGAGCGTGTGGCTTCCCTTATAGCGCGCTATAGCGGTGCCTCTCCAGGGGCTGCAGCAGCGCTCCCCCTACAGGTACTGCTGAGGGAAAAACTTCTGGCACCGGTGCACGTGGCAAGCATGCACACCTACTGTGGAATACACATGAGCAATCACTCAAAGAAGAACCATCCTGTTTAGATGACGACTCGGGGCATGCACCAAAACTAGCCATCCTTGTCACTTCCTGAGCTGTAGTCTGGCATGCTATACTATAAAGGTAAACGTTGCCATGTCTCCCAAAAGCCAAAGGCACCTATGCACTGTGGTGACAGGATGAACTTTTAGTTTCAGAACTAAGCTCCACTCAATGGGCCTTCCCACCAGGACTGCTCTAGTGAATTCTATTCTCTGTACTGGTTTCAGGATTGATTTGTCCCATAAATGTGGTCTACATTCTTTGATCCTAGATGTAAAATTTACATTTAGTCACATTAAAATGCATATTGTTTGCTTGTGTCCAGTTTACCAATAAATCCATATGGTTGTGAGTCAAGGATCTCTCCTCTCCATTATTTACCACTCCCCCAATTTTTGTGTCATCTGCAAACTTTATCAGTGATGATTTCATGTTTCTTCCAAGTCCTTGATAATAAAAATGTTAAATAGCCTATGCCAAGAAACAATCCCTGCTCAATGACAATTCACCAGCTACATTTTGAGACTTATTAGTTAGCCAGTTTTTAATCCATGTAATATGTGCCTGTCATAAACAGATAGTTAAGGGTTAATGTCTCTTTTACCCGTAAAGGGTTAACAAACAGGGAACCAAACACCTGACCAGGGGACCAATCAGGAGACAAGATACTTTCAAATCTCGGTGGAGGGAAGCCTTTGTTTGTGTTTTTTGGGTTTTGTTTTGTTCTCTCTGGGCTCTGAGAGTGACCACACGTACCTACAGACTCTCTAATCTTCTATTCCAATTTTGTAAGTACAAAGGTAGAAAGGCAGTATAGTCTTTTTATTTGTTTTTTCTTTATTTGCAAATGTGTATTTGGCTGAAAGTATTTTAAATTGTATTTCTGCTGGAAGAGGCTGTTTCTCCAATTTCTATAAGCTGACAGACCCTGTACTTTTACCATCTAAATTACAGAGATAACTTTTACCTTTTTTCTTTCTTTTTATTAAAAGTTTTGCTTTAAGACCTGTGTGATTTTTTCCCCTTGTTGAGGTTCAAGGGAACTGAGTCTGTACTCACCAGGGAATTGGTGGGGAGAACGGAAAGGTGAATTTCCTCTTTGTTTTAGATTCATGGAGTTTGAATCTGTATTGCCTCTGGGTGAAGGGAAAAGGAGGGGGGGAAGGTATCATTCCTCTCTGTGTGGTGATTCAAGGAGTTTGAATCACGGTGATCTCCTAGTGTACCCAGGGTGGAAAGGAGCTGGGAGGAAGGGAGGAGGGGGAAGGAAAATGGTTTATTCCCCTTTGTTGTGAGACTCAAGGAATTTGGGTCTTGGGGGTCCCCAGGGAAGGTTTTGGGGGAGACCAGAGTTTATCAGGCACTCTACTCTAAGTCCTGATTGGTGGCAGCACTACAGGATCTAAGCTGGTAATTAAGCTTAGGGGAATTCATGCTAGTACCCATATTTTGGACGCTAAGGTTCAGAATTGGGAATTATACTATGACAGTGCCATGGTAATTTTATATCATTCTAGTTTTGTAATCAAAACGCAGAGAGTTGGCCTCCTGTTCCATCCTCCCATACTGAAACCTTCTTGCCTTTGTGGTACCTGCTGCCCTTCCCCAAACTGTCAGCCCTCAGTGTGAGGGACTCACCTGCTGGCTGCTCGGTGAGTAAGAGGCATCCCGCCTGGAGCTCCCAGGCCCAGACTCGCCTGCTGGAGCCTGAAAACACAGACAAAACCATGAAGTTATTGCACAGCTTCAGCTCCTGTGCATCTAACCTGGCACCGGGCTCAAGGGCCATGCAGCAGGAAGCAGAGCTGGCATCTGGACTGGTGCCAGGAGCAGCTCCACACAGTGGGCGAGCAGAACTAGCACTGGACCCAGGAACAGCTGCAACACAGCAGGAAAGCACAGCCAGCACGGGGAATAAGACAGCAGCACTACCCCCAGCTCCATACCCAGCTGCTGTGGCAAGGCTGCCTTCCCTGGCACTTCCCTGAATCAAAGCCCTAAAATAGCCTCTATTCATCCCATAACTGGGTTAGAGGCCTCAGCTCCTCTCCAGCAAACAATAAAGGCCACAGCCAAGACAATTTCTCCTGCCCAAGGACCTCTTCTGAATCTCTGCTGCTTGGAGAAGAGGGAGACGATACATTCCCAACCCCACGCACTGCCCGGCAACAAGAATGCAATAGATCCAAAGAGATGGGGAGGGGAAGAACCTTGAACCTTCCTCTCTCTGTCTTAGGCTTGGTCTGTACTAGAAAATGCGGTCGATATAACTACGGCATTCAGGGGCGTGAAAAATCCACCCTCCTGTGTGATGCAGTGAAACTGACATATAACCCCCAGAGCAGACAGCACTTGGTCAGCGGGAGAATTCTGCAGTGGTGCCCCTTGGGGAGGTGGAGTACCTACACTGATGGGAGACCCCCTCCTGTCAGCATAGGTAGCATCTACACGCAAGTGCTACAGTGAAACCGCTGTATTGTTTTAAGTGTAGACAAGATCTTAAGCATTTATACGGCCCCCATCACAGTTAACTTTTCAACAAACTTTGTATTCGTGGATAATCTAAGAACTATACCCAGATGTACAGACACTCTTTTCTTAACCTGTGTATTATATAATTTTTTAACATTAGCTTTAATACAATTTTTTAATCTGAGCATCCTCCAGTCTTTCAGGTATTTATCCTCCCAACACCTCTGTGGGGTTGGAAGGTGCTATTATCCCCATTTCACTGATGGGAACTGAGGCATCAAGGGCTGGATTTACAAAGCTATTAGGTGCCTAAAGATGCAGATAGCCCAGTGGGATTTACAGCAGTGTCCAAGTGCTTAGGTCACAGAGTTCCTGTAAATTCCACTAGGGACCTATCTCTGGCTCCAGATAACTAGATACCTTTGCAAACCTGGTCAACTGACTTGCCCAAACTCTGTGGCAAAGCCAGGAATTAAACCCAGGTTGCTCAAGTGTCATGTTAGCCCCCAAATCAGTCAACCCGCCTTCTTCTCTGTTTCTCTTTCTATTCTGCCTTTTGGGGCAAACCACAAAGGACATGGCGGTGCAGCTGCAATAGTCTTTTCATCACTGTAGCCTAGGTTCTCAAACAAAGGATTTGTCCTACACAGAGCAGAGTAAACCTGAGAGTTCATGTTCCAGACCTAGTTGTGAAATTTGGGATACTGTCAAGGTCAGCAGCAGAGCTGTGGAGAAATGGCTCTGCGTGCCTGGAGATACGAGCTGTGCTGCACACTGTGCTAGCGAGACGGGCTGTCTTCAATGTACAGATGTACAGAAAGGACTCAGATTTGGACAATGCCAAGCACGTGAATGTGATTCCGACACAGGACAAAAGGCTCCTTTGCTACTCCCTGCTGTGACCAAACCACAGAAAGACAGGGGCACAAGGGCATGGCCACCCTCCAACCATGCTGTCAGTAACACTTCCAGAGAGATGGCGCTCTGGGGGCACTGTCATGCAAACCCCTCTCTCACTGACCACCCTCCCCCAGTGCAGATTGGGGCACAGAGGCACTGCCACCCCCATCCCATGTCACTGACAACCCACACCCTGCACAGACAGGGGCATAGGAGGCACTGACACCCCCACTCCCTGTGTCAATAACCCCACATCACAGAGTGGGGCACAGGGGGCAGCTGCCATCCACACCCCCCATGTCACTGACACACACACCCCAGCACAGACAGGGGCATAAGGCACTGCCACCCCCACTCCACCCCGTGTCACTGACTCTCCCAGCACAGATAGGGGCACAAGGGCACTGCCACCCCACCCCCCATGTCACTGACCCTCCCAGGACAGACGGGGCACTGCCACCCCACCTCTGTGTCACTGACCCTCCTAGGACAGATAGTGGCACTGCCACCCCACCCCCATGTCACTGACCCTCCCAGCACAGACAGGGGCACTGTCACCCCACCCCCCGTGTCACTGATCCTCCCAGCACAGACAGGAGCAATGCCATCTCACCCCCCGAGTCACTGACCCTCCCAGCACAGACAGGAGCACTGTCACCCCACCCCCCGTGTCACTGACCCTCCCAGCACAGACAGGAGCACAGCCACCTCACCACCCGTGTCACTGACCCTCCCAGCACAGACAGGGGCACTGCCACCCCACCTCTGTGTCACTGACCCTCCCAGGACAGATAGTGGCACTGCCACCCCACCCCGCGTGTCACTGACCCTCCCAGCACAGACAGGAGCACTGCCACCCCACCCCCCGTGTCACTGACCCTCCCAGCACAGACAGGAGCACTGCCACCCCACCCCCATGTCACTGACCCTCCCAGCACAGACAGAGGCACAGGGGCACTGCCACCCCACCCCCGTGTCACTGACCCTCCCCCACCCAGCACAGACTGGGCTCATTCATTGTGTACTAGGTGTCTGGTGGTGGGGCACACTAGTGACCCCAGCACTTTCGCTCCCTGTTATGGGAATGGCAAGCGCCCACACACAGCAATGTGGGAGGCCCTCAGGAGTCCGCTGCGACACAACACACATGGCACACGACATTGCTGTATGTTAGGTGGGGTTAGCCCCTGCACAGGCCTTGTGCTGCCAACATCCAGCATGCTCACTGATTTAGTAGGACACCGGTGGGCTTTAGTTGTGTGACTGCATGCTACACACAAGATGCTGCAGGGCTGCTTGCCTTGGAGTAAAGGTTGGTCTTCAGAACTCCCCCCTGGCCATAGCCGAGGGGAGGGCCCCCCAGACAGGCCTTGCCTGCTGCCTTCCCCCTTCGATTAGCCACCACAAAGGGGTTCTCATTGAAGAGAATTGGTTGAGAGTCGACCATACTCTCTTGATCTGGCTCCTGAGGCTTTGGCTGCTGGTCCTGGGTCAGGGGGCAGCCCATAGGCTCCTGCATGTGTAGCAGGACCAGGGCTGCCCTTTCTTTGTGCTTGCCAGGTGATGCCGGGTCCTGGGGTGGGCTAGTTACAGTGCTGCTCAGGCCTGCGATTGGGTCAGGGTCTGAATTCTGGCTGTCCAGAGCCACTGGCAGAGGCAGCACAGCGCAGTCACTCTCCATTCCAGAGCTGGCTCGATCACACTGAACGAGCTGAGAGGGAAACAAAAGGGTCAGAAACAGGAAGAAAGAACAGCCATCGTAAGGGAGAGGAGGCAACAAACGGTGTCAATCACTGCCCCCATCACTCCTAGACACTGGGGACAGGAGAGCTCCCACAAACAACGCCAATCACCACAGTTCCCTGGCTCTGCACTAGGGGAATCACAATGCTGAACAGCGTCATATGCAATGGAGGTGTGCAAAATTCCCATGCCTCCTGGCAAGGCCTTACCTACGGGATCCCATGCGATGGGCTCAAGAGGAGAGCTTCCTGCTCTATCTGCATATAAGGGAGTACACACAACAAGCACATCCGTGTCACATGCCACCTGGCTACTTCCTGAAATTACTAAGCCCACGCTTCCAGCCAGAGACACACACTGAGCCTGCATACACCCACATACACCTCCAGCTCACACTCCTCACATGCTCCAGGGCGTTAAACAGGAAAGGCTCCCGGGAAGAACATGTAAGGAAATAGCCAGGGCACCATCCACTCGCTCATTGTCACTGCACAGGCACAGGCTCAAGCCTTCCACCTCACTATAGTGCACAAGAAAGCAGCTCACTGCCCCTGTAGGGGCTAACACCACAGCTCACTGTCCCTGCACTCACTATCATGCACACGAAAGCAGCTCACCATCATCACACTGCCTAATGCCACTCACCTCACTACAATGCACATGAAAGCAGCTCACCACCGTCACACAGGCTTACCACCCACCTCACTACAGTGCACACAAAAGCATCTCACCATCACCACACAAATTCTTCCCCAAGGAAAGGCAGCACAAACATCTCTGGGCCCACCACAGTCACGGCTGTAATGGGGCATTAAAAGGTTGAGGGAAGTCTTGCTCCATCAAGGCCCCAGCTTTCCCCTAGGTTCCATTCACCCTCTCCACAGTAGTTTTATTGGAAGAAGCACTGACCTTCCCTCCTCTAACACTGCAGAGGCCAGACTCTCAGTGGCAGTCTCCTGGTGTGCCGCCAGAGCCCCCTCCAGGGAAGTGGAGAGAGTCAGAGCCCAGCACTCCAACTTCCTCCATCCAGAAGCAGGCTAAAGAACTGTGAGACCCTTTCTGCTCCGATCACGTTCTGCAGCCCGAGTCAGGGTGACACTTACAAAAATAGCCCTTCAGGGTGGGGTAGGTGGGTGATTATATTGGCAGCTGGGAGGCTGACGACACACAGAAATTCCTGGCGCTTTCCTTCTCCCACCCCCAGCCTACCTCATCCCATGCTAAGGCAGCAAGGGGGAGAGTGACGGCTCGTATCAGGTTTCCACAGACACTGAGGGCTGGGTGACACTTATAGAGAGAGAAAATCATACCCCTAACTGTCAGAGTGATGCCAGAAAGACTCTGTGCAAATGAAGTTATAACAGCAAAACAGCCCTTTTGTTGGGACAGCTTATTTTGTTTGGGAAGCTGATATAAGCTACACTGGCAAAAGAAGGCTGTTGCCTGTCTCAGCTGTATCTCTATTAGGTCTGCCAGTCTAGCTATAGGCAAACCCTTCCTAGTGTAGCCACTGCCTACCACGCCATGCTCCTCCCTGCTTTTTTCTTTAACACCATGGAACTCTATCTGGGCTGAGACCCTGGGGCGTGGGAGAGCATAGATCCCACTAGTCCCACACCAACCTGTCTTGCCCACATAGGGGGAAGGAGAGCACTGTCCTTCTCGGGCATTGTGGGGAAGGGAAGGCGAATGCAACTCTTCTGAGTCTGGAAAGTGAGAAGTGCACTGACTGGTAGGATGCCTCAGAAACCCTCCTCCTTTGGCTCATCCACATTGCTAGCTCCTGAGACTCTCCAGCTCTCTGACCGATCTCCAGGGCTGCTGCCGTGCATTCTGGGTATGGACTTCCAGCTTCTGCTCCTTCTCCCTCTCACTCGATTATTTTTACTGGCCAAGCACAGCTCCTATTTTGGGCAACTGAGGATCTGTTAAAATTGTGCCATTGACCCAGTCTTGTCCCTCAAGAGCTGGGCTCCTGTTCTAGCATAGGGAGATCGAGAAAACATGCCCCCCAGAGCAGATACAGGGCTAATGCAGTCAGTCTGTCCTGGTCCATCACTCTGCCCCAGAACAGGAACTCTAATCCTCTTCTGCCAGCACAGTCAGGCTCTGGAATCTAACAGGCAGAACAAGATCCAGTGGCTGGAAGCAGAAGCCAGATAAATTTACACTAGAAATAAAATGCAGATTCTTAACAATGAGGATATTTAACGATTGGAATAATTTACCTAGGACTATGGTTGAGTCTCCATTCCTTGGAGTTTGTAAATCAAGATCTTTCTAAAAGATCTGCTCTGCCTCAACCCGGAGTTCTGGGCTTGATGCACGTGTCACTGGGTGAGGCCAACCTGGATTAACACTGGAGCTTTAGAGGCTGCAGCCTGGGGCCTCAGATTTTGAGGGGCCCCTGCGACGAAGTGGGAATGGTCTTAATGTTTTCTCTGAACACAGTGTGTCCCTCACTTTCCCCTATGTATTGCTTAAGTATCTGGGTGGTGGAATAAGAGCGTACGATCATTGCAGAGACCCCAGAGGACAGGTGTGAGTACCATAGGCATAGAGAGCAACCTAGCAACTGATTCCCTTCCTACCACCCCAGCCCTGCAAGGTGCTGGGAGCAAAGAGACCAGGTGACCTTTTGCAGGGAAAGGGACAAAGGACAGAGGAAGAGCCACAGGGGGGGTCAGAGGATGGGCTGGAAGAAACTGGTCAGTTTCCTGTTTTGATACTCGGAGGGGGAAGCCCAGGGCACCAGGCCCTGGATCCCCCCAAGACGAACTTTGCTGTTCCCAATTTCTGTGCTAAGAAGCTCTGTTCTACGCTGTGTTCCTGTTGACTAATAACCCTTCTGTGTTACATGCAGGCTGAGAGTCACTGCTGCCTGCAGAGTTGGGGGGCAGGGCCCTTTGGGGGTGTATAAGGCTTCCCCAGGTGTCCCATCCAGGGGGACTCACTGTGGGGCGCTCACAAGGTGAACAGGGGGTTGAACCCTCCAAGGTCAGACCCAAGAAGTGCAGAAGCCAAAGAAGCTTCTTGCCATGGTGCAAGGGTACCCTGCGGGAAGTCACACTGCACCAGATTCCTGCCTGGCTTCACCCAGCCTGGGACTCCCAGGACACCCCCCCAAAATATATCTAATTTGTATAGGTGATTAGATAATTAAAGCCATAGCATCATGATGTGTACTACTACCAGTTACGTGCCAAAATCCAAACGGTTTTGTTTGTTTTAACTTTCACTCAGCTCTATAACGGGTCCATCACGTTTGACAACTGGAACTGAAATAACCAAGGGAATGTAACAAAGGAGTGTTTAGCTCTGGGCATGGGTAGTGGTAAGGCACTAAAGATCGTGAATATGCAAAAAGGGGCTCCCAGAACAATAACAGCCAGGACCCCCTTCACCTTTAATCTGGTCCTGGGTGAGAGGGTCACTCAGTGTTAAGCAAGAAGTCTCAGTACATGATCATACTGGTCCCTTCTAGCCTTAAAAATCTCAGAATTTACAAATCTATGAAAAAGCCAAGCTCACCGCCCAGGAACTCCACTGCACTGGGTACTACACAGATGCAGCTCAGGCAGAGGGACCACAAATAGGCCTAACAAACAGTGGACCAGGAACAACTCTGTGCACCATTTGGAGTTGACTCATTCACGGCTGGCTTTAACACATACAGCATACAAATACAAAACATGTTACTCGCAGTAAACCCCTGACATCAACCCACATAGAGAGGCCTATACACAGCAAAACTAGACTGACACCCCCTGGCCTTAAATTCTTGCCCCTTCTCTGGGGTGTTCCCAAGAGAAATCTCATTCAGGACACAGAGCAGAGCCCTGCCACAGCTCCAGGCCTTCCATCATTTCCACCTCTGCTTAGGAGTGTGAGAAACAATGAGTTTCCAAGGGGAGCTGAACCTTCCTTCTTCATTGCCCCTCCAGAAGGACCGCATCACTAAGAAATGTGTTTAGGTAGACATGCATAGACACTCCAGATGGCACTGGCTTTCTCTCAGTCACGCTCCTGCAGTAAAATCCACCCTTCTCAAATTGGCTAAAAGGCTCTCTTAGCCCCAGCTGGAATTAATGTGAATGAAACTAACACAGCCAGGAGTAAAGGAGGCCATATAGGCTGAACCAGAGCTCATGCTGCATCTAAAACAAGACAGACCAGATGACAGACACGGCTTGATTAGACAGAAAGGCAACCAGCTGGAAGAATCAGACACACAGCAAGAATTGGAAGCTAATGCTGCTGTGGGAACAAGGAAATAGAAATAGTCACATTCATTAAACTTGATTGTCAGGCTGCAAAAGACCTGATAAATTACCAATTCATTTCCCTGCCAGTTGCCCTGATCCTGAGCTTCCTGCCATAGGCCAAGTGGACTAACTGTGCCTTCATAGGGAAAACCCAGCACCTTTGCCACCCCTGCAGCCCCCAACTCCACGCTTTCTGTATCAGGGGTATGTACAGGGTCGGGCACAGGACAGCTGGAGGGAGATGAACATGGATATCAGCTGCCACTCTGTCTGAAATGAGACATTTATAGATGCTGGTGCTGCTGTCCCCTCACATTCCAAAGTAGCAGCCTGTGCAGCCCTGCATTCCACAGCCCCCAGAAACTCCCAGTCTGAGGCAGGGACCCAGTAGGGCAGCAGTTCCCAAGCAGTCCTTCACGGGGCACCTCATGGCAGGCTGAAGAGAGACAGCTGCTTACAGGGGGCCGGCTCTCCCCTTGATTCCAGCTGCTAAGTCACATTAAAAGACACTAAAAATACACTACATTCTTTCCTGGTGGGACTTTTCTGTGCGAGTAACAACCAGTAGGCAAGGAGGCAGGGCCAGGGGAATGGCAGGGGAGGGAATGTGGAGCCAAGTAATGGTGAGCATGGAAGGAAAGGGGAGGTGGAGTCTCAGGATGATACTGGGAAATGGAATGGGACAGGACAGGAGGTGAAGCAATGGAGGAATGAGCAGGGAGGTGGAAAACAGGCACTATGAGAAAGGGAACAGGAAGAGATGACTAGGGTGGGAGGCAGGGCCCAGGTGAGGTGGGAACAGGAGAGGAGGAGAGTCAAGACAGGGACCAGGGCAATAGGAGGAGAGGAAAGGTGAAGTAGGGCTTGCTGGCGATGGAATTGGGATGAGAGGAAGAGATGTGGAGTGTGGGTGACGGAAGAGACAAGAAGGGGTTGTGGCCTCCCTACTTTCAAGGCAGCATTAACCAAGCTGTGAAATCCAGTTAGCCTTCCCTGGAACTAAGAACCCCTGCCCCTCCATCCTGGGATTGACACATGAAAGGTCCTAGACGTGGTTGCCATGTCCTTTTGTGTAGCCTCCTGCCATTCCAGTTGGATCTGGGATTCTCCTCACTGTCCCACATTGGTGGGTAGTGCTGCGCACCTTGTTTGCCACTAGCGGCTCCCCACCCCACCCAGAAGCCTACACTGAGCTCTGCCTGTGGTACTATCTGCTTCTCAGGGTCACAGGCCACGTCCTCATCAGGACACATTCTCCTTTTCTTTCCCCGGGGAACTCTTTTATTGGCTGTCTCCATCCCGGGCCAGCCTCCAGCACAAGCCCATCCACAGTCTCAGCGAGGACCCCATCACTTACAGCCCGGGTGACTCTTGGTAAGTTGTTGCTGGGCAAAGCTGCCAGGGTCCGATAGTCCAGTCGCAAAGGCTCACTGCTGATGTTCTAGAGAGGAATGAAAAACAGGGAGAGGTCAGGCCAGGAGTGGGATAAGGGAAGAAGGAGGGATCAGGCCAAAGAAAGAGGGGCAGCTCCTCTGTGGGCCAAAGGGCCGATCAACAAGCAAGGCCTCATCTCCAGGGAAAACTCTCATTGTCTGGGAAAAAGTTCAGTCAGTGACTCAACCACTGTCACCTAGGAAACACTTTAGGCCTCAGCTTGGAAAAAGAGCAACACACAGCACATGCCAACCCACTGTCTCCCAGGAAATGCCCCTGCCAGTGTTCCAAATCCCCATAATTTCTCCTGCCTCTCCTGTGCATGCCTGACTTGAGGATTTCCCATTCATCCCTGAATGCCCCAGTCCCTGGTGCAGGGCTTCTCACAGATGGATACATTTTAAGGTAAGAAGGAACGATTAGATCATCTAGTCTCATCTCCAGAATGACACAGGCCACAAAATTTCATCTAGTTACGCCTGTATTGAGCCAATTTGTTTTTGACTACATCATCTTCCAGAAAGGCATCTAGTCTTCACTGGAAGACATCAGGAGATGGAGAATCCATTACGCCCTTTAGCAGTTTGTTCCAATAGTTAGTCTCGCTCATAGTTGAAAATTTTGCCTTATTTCTAATTTGACTTAGTCTGATTTCAGCAAGCGGCCATTGGTAATTGTTATGCCTTTCTACACTAGATTTTAGAGCTTTTTAATATACAGTATTTTCTTCCCATGAAGGTTCTCATTTATTGTAATCAAGTGACCTCTCCATCTTCTTTTAGATAAGCTAACCAGATAGAGCTATTTAAGTCTCTCGCAGTGATGTTCTAGCCTTGTTTGTCCCAGGATATTAGACAGACAAGGTGGCTGAGGGAATAACTTTCATTGGACCAATTTCTGTTGGTGACAGAGACAAGCTTCTCTGTGGACGCTCAAAAGCTTGATTCTCTCTCATCAGCAGAAGTTTGTCCAATAAAAGACATTTCCTCCCTCACCTTCCCTCTTTCACAGTAAGGCATTTTCTACACCCCTTGAATAATCTTTGTGGCTCTCTTCTGCACCCCTACAATCCTCCTCCCACCAAGCTCCTCACCTCTGCCTCCTCCTCAAGGATCTGCGTGGCTGCCTCCCGCTCCCTACGCATCCTCTCCTTCCACAAGAACAGGATAGAGTCAGAACAGCATCCAAGCAGCACAAGCAAAGAGAGAGGGAAAGGGGTCAGCACCACATGGGACAGTCCCTCCATCAAGGGGAGGAGAGAGAGGTAGCAACCCCACACAGCACAAGCTGGGCAGTTACCAGGGGAGGAAAGGGGAGCAGAGACCTCACACAGCACAAGCTGGACAGTTATCAGGGAAGGGGAGCAGAGATCTCATATAGCACAAGCCTGGAAGTTATCTGGAGGGAGGGAGAAAAGACCCCACATGGCACAAGCTGGGCAATCATCAGGGGAAGGGAGACATGATAAGGCACTAGCCCCTTAGTGCCACCATCCCTCCGGGGCAAGGAAAGGCAAGAACTATGGCAGAATAAAGACAGACTTGAACTGAGCTGCTCAGTTCTCTGTCACTCAGCATACAGAGACCATGACTGAGTCTCACCTGGGTGGCAACGACTCAGCTCAAAAGAATCCCTCCCCCAACTCTGGGCCTGCATATGAAAAAGAGAGGTTACTTACCAGTAACTGTTTGTTCTTTGAGAGTCACCTCTGTCCACTGATACTGGTGGGACTTGGCGCCCCGGGCTTCGAGCTGTGGAACTGCCATGAAAATCCATGTCCATTGGGAGAAGCACAAGAGATCTCCCATGAAGGTGACCTCATTGCCCTGGACTATACAAGGGAGTGCACCCCCAACCACCTCTGGCCCTTCTCCCCAACAGCAGACCACTGAAGTTCTACAGAACTCAAGGTAGAGGGGAAGGTGGACAGGTAGTGTAAATGCACAAAGGCAACTCTTTAAGAACAACAGCTATTGGTAAGTAACCTCTCTTTCCTCTTCTAGAGCCTCTGTGCTTTCCCACTTGCAGGCAATTAGCAAGCATTCAAAGGCATATAAGCACTTAAACCCCCATCTCCCAAACAGAGAGTTGGAGTATGATGGTAAGTTCAAAGAGTGGTGCCTGATGAATGCATATACTGCTGCTTTGCACCCCTCCACCAGGTAACCCGACTAAGGCAGATCAAGAATGCTGCAGTGGTTATCATGGAGCAGGTCTTTAAACCAGGAAGTACTGGTTTCCTTGCTAAGATGAGACAATATTTCATACATCTCCTTATTCAGTATGAAAGTGTCTGTTTGGTAATGGAATTCTGGCGTTGCTCCCCATGTGCTATGAATATCCTGTTAGATTTTCTAAAAGATTTAGTCTTTTCCAGGCAAAAACAAAGCTCTCTCTTGTACATCTAGGACCTGGAGATAAGTTTCCATGAATTGACGCTTGTGCCCAGCTCACCAAGTGATCCATGACCTGTCCTCTTCATTATTTTACCACTCCGCCAAGCTTTGTCTTGTCTGCAAACTTTATCAGTGATGATATAATGGTTTCTTCCAGGTCACTGATAACAATTTTAAATACTGAGTGGCCAAGAACGAATTCCTGCAGGACCCCACTAGATATACACCCATTCAATGATGATTCCCCATTTACAATTACATTTTTATGTCCATCAGCGAGCCAGTTTTTAATCCATTTAATATATGCTATGTTAGTTCTGTAGTGTTCTAGGTTTTTAATCAATAATATCCTGAATTAACAAGTAAAATGCCTTACATAAATCTAAATATATTACATCAGTACTACAGTGGAGTCGCATCATAGGCGCATTTAACTTACGCGATTTTAACTATATGTGCTTGGCAAAACAAAACAAAAAAAGAGAAAAATAACAATTTAAATATTGTATCTGTAGTGTGGGCGATTCTGCCCGCCATTCCACTCAATGAGCGTTTGACTATACGCAATTTTCGCCTTACACGCTGACTTCAGAACCTAACTCCTGCGTAAGCTGCGACTCCCCTGTATTACTTTTATGAACCAAACCTGGAATCTCATAAAAGAAAGCTAACAAATTAGTTTGACAAGATCTGTTTTCCACAAACCCATGCTGATTGGCATTAATTACATTACCATCCTTTAATTCTTTATTAATCAAGTCCCATATCAGCTGTTCCATTATTTTGCCTGGGATCAATGTCAGACTGATCGCCCAATAGTTACCCAAATCATCCTGTTAATGCTTTCTAAATATCGGTACAGCATTGGTTTTCTTCCAGACTTCTGGAACTTCCCCAGTGTTCCAATAATTATTGAAAATCAACATTAATGGTCCAGCAACCTCCTCAGCCAGTTCTTTGAAAACTCTTGGATGAATTTAAAAATTTTAACTTTAGAAGCTGCTGTATAACATTCTCCTAAGTTACTACTGGAATGGAGAATTTCATCATCATTACATAATATAATATCCTCTGTTTTTTTCCAAATACAAATAAAAATATTTATTGAACACTTCTGCCTTTTTTGCATTGTTGACAATTCTATAATTTCCTTCTACCAATGGATCAATACCATTTTCAGGATTCTTTTTTGTTTCTAATATACTTTAGAAATTCCTTATTGTTATTAATTCTGCTGGCCACAGATTTTTCCTTTTGTTCTCTTATACATTTTCTACAATTTCTACTTCTGATTTATATTCCTAAGTATCATGGGATTGCAATAGAAAGGCTTGGGGCCCTCTGAGAGCCAAAGTAGTCCACATTAGCCAGTAGGTTATCTCATATTGTGAGATGGAGTGTCTCTGGGTCAGGATGCAAAATCCTCCCTTGCTGTTGCAAGAGGCATCTGGAGAGAGAGGCAGCAGACACAGCGCAGAAGATCTGGGTACCAGTCCTGACAAGGCAACATTGGGCCTGTTAATATAATGTTGGCTTTGTCCAATCAGATCTTCCTTATGACTCTGAGTCTGAGGAGAATGGGAGAGAAGGCATATAGAAGTTGGCTCCAGTCCAGGAGAACCACATCCAAGATAAGACTTTTCTCTGTGCACTTCTGTGCAGAACACATGGCATCTGGTGTTATGTTCAGCTGTGAAGAGGTCTGTTAAGGGTTACCTCATCTCTGAAATATCGCTTTATCCATCATTGGTTTAGGACCACTGGTGCTGATTCTGAGACCTCCTGCTGAGCAAGTCTGCCTCCATGTTTTCCTCCCATGAAGTGCAGAACAACAGGGAAGATTTTGGATGCACCACAGCCATAATGTTCTTGCCTCGACTGATGACTGACAGGAATGTGCTCCTCCCTGCTTGCTGATGTAGTATGTGGCTGTGGTGCTGTTGGTAAGCACCTATACTACATGATGTTGCAGGGACAGGCGATGGCCCTGAGAGACCATCATACTGTCCTGAACTCCAGTACATTGATATGGATTCTGGACATCCAGAGCTTCCACAGGCCAAATACTTTGAAGTCTTGCAATGAAAACCTCAGAGGCATTGGTGGAGCATGGGAGGGTAGGGAAGAGCAAGTAAAGGGCATTTGCCTGAGGACCTTGTCCCTGTTCTCTCACCACTGAAGTTGTTGGTACACTCAAAGAGGGATGGGCTGTGCCTATTCTGTGTGGCTTCTTGTCATCCAGAGCAGCAAGGGTCTCACATTCGGACAAGCAAAGGGTGCGATGTAGATCAATGAAGTCTCAGGCCTAGTAGTTGCAGGAAAAGTGTTGTGGTCTATATAAGTTGCTCATTGAGAGTTGTTAAGGAGTCTCATATTTTGCAAAATCTCTCCTCTGGAGGAAAGGCTCTGCTTGAGTGCAGTCTAGGATGCTCCAGGTAAGGTGATACGCTGTGCAGATTGAAGCAAGGATTTCTTCCAGTTGATTAACAGTCCTACTGACTGGAAGAAGTTGCTCACGTATTGAATTGCTGAGGCGAGACGGTCATCAAGGCATGAGTAGACGAGCGACTAGGTTTGAAGGGAGGGGATTGGGGGGATGGATTAGCGATGTGGTGCACATCAGTATGTAACTCTCAAACAGACCCTCAAAATCGCTGTTGAGAGACTGATGCTGAGGGCTGTGAAGAGAAACGGCATGGGATCCTGCTCCTATACTGTTGAGGGTATTTGCCAACAGACAGTTTAGGAGGTGACCTACATCACCTATGAGACTGCATCCCTTTCTGTTGTGAGGAAAGCAGAATGACGAGTAGGAAAAGCTCATAGTATCATAGAATATTAGGCTTGGAAGAGACCTTAGGAGGTCATCTAGTCCAACCCCCTCTCATAGCAGGACCAACACCAACTAAATCATCCCAAGCAGGGCTCTGTTAAGACAGGCCTTAAAAACCTCTAAGGATGGAGATTCTACAAACTCCCTAGGTAAAGATGAGTTCTGTTTGCACTCTGTGGCAGTGGTGAAGGAGCTGAGGTAGTGCATTCTCTTCTACAGAGTAAGACAAGGACATCACCTCACGCAAGAACACTCACGTAGCCCCCGCACCCCACTCCCCAACAGACATGGCCTTTCGAGGCAGTTCTGCAGCTCAATGAGTCAGACACCGAGTCCTACAGGTGTGATTGCACAGGTTCTTAAAGAAGGACTGGAGTTTAACATGCCCCACTTCTCCAGCTCAGCACAACAGAGCATTAAAATTACCAAAGCACACCTGTGTGAGCTGCTGAGAGAATAGGGCTGCCTCCTGGCCCTGCACCCTGCTGATGAGCAGAGCCCCTGGGGGCTGGAACGTGTGGAAGATTACTGTGGCTGCAAAGGTGTGATTTCTAGTTTAAATTAAGTGTGCATTTGGTGACTGCAGATTCTACATGCCTATGCTCTCAATTTATATTCCTAAATTTGTGGCACTTTTACTGCTTTGTCTCCAAAGAGTAATAAAGGGAATATTTCAGAAGAAAGGTGTAGCTCTCCCAGGGAGGAAGTGCCATCACCTGAAGGTAAATCACACTTAAACAAACTCACAAGGGGTACAAGCATCATGCACAGCGCAACAACAAACCCTCTATGGTTGATGAGTCAAGGGTGTGGACTCTATGACCCTGGAAAACTATGCATGTGGCTGCCCTGCAGGTGTCAGGATAGGGACAGGTCAAGAGCTGGCTGCAGAAATTGACATGGTCTGACTAAGCTGTAGGCCTGTCAAGAAGCAGTAAGGAAATGCTAGGGAGCCCCTAATACAAGGGAACCCCCATCTTCCTTTTTATTCAAGTCTTCTTTAAAACTTTGCTTCTGTGCAGTCAATCATAGTCATAGACTATAAAACCAGAAGGGACCATCGTGATTATGACACACTATACCTCAGGGGAGCGCCCTGTAACCCCCATATTCATCATTTGTGTATAATTCTGATATTTCATATAAAGCATGCCATGTGAAGTATCGTGGGAAAGACTATGATCTGCTGAAACCCACTGTTCCACCTAATATGTGTATCATTAATGCATATAAAATTATAAGAACTGTGTTGTATGGTTTTCACTAAAATATGCTGTGGGTTTGGGAAGCGCCCAGATACTAGCTCTAATCATTAAGGCTAAGATTTTGTCATGGTTATTTTTAATAAAAGTCACAGACAGGTCACAGGCAACAAACAAAAATTCATGGATGCCATGAGCTGTCTGTGACTTTTGCTGCTGCTGTGGCTCCAGGGTTTCTCCTGCGACCATGGTGGCTGGAAGTTGTGGGGTTCCCCTCCCCCAGCGCACACGGGAACCCTGAGGAGGCTGTCGCCTGTTGCTGGAACCCTGCAGGAGGACCCTGAGGAGGACCTTGAGGAGGCCCTTGCCCGTCACTGGAATCTTGAACCTTGCTGGGGTCCCTCTGGCTGCCATCTCCAGTCCTGCAGCCCCAGGGGCCAAAACAGAAAATGTTACGGAGTTCTCTGCAAGTCATGGATTCCGTGACCTCCATGACATAAATACAGCCTTACTAATCATTTTTGTTGCCCTTCTCTGTACCTTTTTCCAATTCTAATGTATCTTTTTTATGTGGGGTGACCAGAGCTGTATACAGTATTTGAGGTGTGAGCATACCATGGATTTATATAGTGGAATTATGGCATTTTCAGTCTTATTATCTATCCCTTTCCTAATTGTTCCTGACTGCTCGCTGCACACTGAGCAGATGTTTTCAGAGTTCTATCCACAATGACTCCAAGATCTCTTTCTTGAGCAATAATAGCTCATTTAGACGCCATCATTTTGTATGTATAGTTGGGATTACTGTTTTCAGTATGCATTACTTTGCACTTAAAAAGGTAAAGGACTGTTTGAATTGAGATGCAGCATTTTGAACAAGGACCTGCAGTTGTGTCTCCTTAAAATATGGGCAGATATGAGTTGTGTGTTCCCATCTTTGACTTTATCAGCAGTGCGCAGTTAATGGCGCTGTTTGGAGAGAACTGATCATCTTGGGGCTCCCATCTAATCCAAAGACCAAAGGCTTCTGCTCCTACAGCGGGGGCCTATTTTGTGACTGAGGCACAAGTACAGTGAAGTGCAGCATGAAACGATGTTACAGATGCTGGAATAGTCCCAAGGAAGCAAGGGAAAAGAGGTATGGGAAGACAAAAAAAGAGGGGCTGGAGAGATGCGGATATTGGTGATCTGAGAGAGTTGATACACCCAAGGTGAGGAGAGAACCCAGAGCTTCCTGTGGGAAGTAGTGCTCTGGTTACGGTAATTCTGCAGCATTTCCCTCAGAACTCATCACCTTGGCCAATGCATTGTCACGGTCAGAATGTCAGTGTGAAAATGCTCTCACCACTTTCTCCATTTCTTCTCTCTCCCACTGAGTCGCCTCCCTCACCATCTCCATCTCCTGGGAACAAAGGGGAAGATCAGAGTGCCAGATCCTCAAATGACCCCTGCCCTAGGGGCACCACCATCACCCCCATAGGAGAAGATATGAGAGTCACATCCCTGAGCACTTTTGGGAGAAGCATTACCACTTTTCCAATCCTATGGAAACAGCAGGTGCACAGGAGCTATGGGGAAGAGTGAAATCTTCTACCAGGGGACCCATACACCATGGCGCAGGCTCCACAGGCCAAAGCAAAACACTGCAGAGCTTCAGAGACCATTCTGCCCCATCCCATTCTCCTGAAGGTAGTTATAGCACCCACCTTTTGCAGGATCTCCAGCTCCTCTGGGGTCAAGTCACGGTCAATGGAGGAGATGCTCTCCAGGCTGTTCTTGCGGCCAATGCCAGCGGCAAAGGGGTTGGCAATGATTCCTGGGGACATCTGCAAAAAAGAAGATAACATCACATGTCAGGAAACCCAGTGCCTTAGACCACAGAGACCCCACCTGTCCCCCGGGGTACTCAGAGCACAGAGAAGCTCTTGCCCCACAGACTACAGTCATGTACCTCTTCAGACCCTCCCCATCCCCTAGGGTACCCAGACCACAGAGACCATCTCACCCATGTGCACAAGAGCACTTAGAATATGGAGACAAACATCACAACCCCAGGTGTTAAACAGGTACATTTTGAGAAAGTGTTCTGACTTGCTTAGGTACCCTCACACAATTTGAGGGGCTGGGGGAGCAGAGGGATTCTGAGCAACTCTGGCCCCTCACAAGGAAGGAGGATCTCAGATGGGAGGCCTGATACAGCCAGGCCCAAACAGGTATGTTACCCATAGCCTACCATCTTCTCAAGATTTCACAGAGGAGGGTCATGTGTGGCCTCTGCCAAAAGCTAAGAAGTAGCTGATTGTCATGGTTATTGTGAGATCTTTGTATGGGAAACAATTTTAGAGCTATGTAACATGTAGAGCTGGGGTAGTCAACAGGCAGACCACGGGCCAAATCTGGACTGCCAGCCGCTTTTGAATGGACCCCGAAATCTTTTTATTTACTTATTGTTATCAATATTGGTTTTTTTTAATTTCCTCTGGAGTCTGGACCTTGACCAAGACATTTGGACCTTGACAAAACATAATTGACTACTTGTGATGTAAAGTATTAAGTTTCAGATCTGTTGGGAATGAATGTATCACCTGAAGCAGGTGAGACTCTTTGGTATTACTCTTGGCCCCTCATGGCAGTGGTAGGAGGCTCTGACTGACCCTGGCCTCTCATGGGGTGAGAGGAGGGAGCTCCTACTGGCCCTGGCCCTTCGTTAAGCAGGGGGAGGAGGCTCTGATTAGTCCTGACCCCTCGTGGCAGGGGAGAGGGGCTCTGACCGTCCCTCGAGCAACATAGGGCAGGGGGAGGGGCTCCGACCGTCCCTGGCCCCTCGTGGCGGGGGGATGGGGGGACCCAGAGACAGCTCCTCAGCTGTCAGCAGTGACAAAGGAACTGAGTGACAGGGGAGCAGCAACACTGCTGTACCAGCAGTTGGGCCGTACCCTCAGCTGGCAGCGTTGGAATGTTCCTCCTGCTGACGTTGGGCAGGGGAAGGGGAGTTCTCCTAAACTCTCTAGCAGTATGATTTGCAGCCCATCTGGCACTGGATGCCTAAGACCTCTGAGTGCGTCTGCTGCACGCCCAGCAGTCTGTGTTGGGGTGGTGAGTACCAGACAGGGTCGGGCTTGGGGGAGCAAGAGCCATTCAGTAATTCACATCTGCAACACATCATGAAGAACCACAGTTACATGAAGTAACCGTTTCTTCTTTTCAGTAGATGCAGCTGTGTATTGCACTTAGGTGACGCACAAGCAGTACACCCTCAGGAGGTGGAGCTCAGAGTCTATGTCAGCAAGAATCACAGGACCATCCTATCAAAGCTTGCATCTGCCCTGGATGATGCAGTGATTGCATAATAGTTCATGAATGTAGGTATGGATGACCACGAAGCAGCCCTGCAAATATCCAATATGGAAATGTCACTGAGGAAAGCTATGGACATTGCTTGTGCTCTTGCAGAATGAGCTCACATCCACTGAGGAAGTGCAGCCAAAGCTATTTCATATGCCGTCTTGATGCAGGATGTCTTCCGTTTAGAGATTGTGAAGAGACTGCCTGATCTTTCATGTGATTTGCCATATGACACAAACAGGCAAAGTGAAGCACAAAACGGTTTAGTCCTGTTCAGATAGAAGGCTAGATGTGGCCTGACATCTAATGGATGGAGACACCGCTCCTCCAGAGATGGATGTGGTTCAGGGGAGAACACTGGTAAATATACTGCCTGGTTCAAATGAAACTGAGAAACCATTTTAAACAACAATTTTGGGTGTGGTCATAAAGTCACTTGGTCTCTGGAGAACTGTGTATTCACGGCTGGGGAACTCCAGATGGGTTCACATTAGAGCCTGCAACTCGCAGGCTCTTCTTGTGGATGTTATCTGTACTAGGAATGCGATTTTTGACACAAATGTGGAAAGGGACAAAATATGGGCTTGAACAGAGGCTCCATCAAAGCTGCTCCGTCCATGTTAAAGTCCACACAAGAACTGACTCTCGGATCAGAAGATGTAGACCTTAAAAGGAGCCCTTTTAAGAATCTTGTTATTATGGCATTGGAAAAGACTGATCTTCCCTGAACAGGGGGATGAAAGACAGATAAGTCACCAGGACCAGATGGGATTCACCCAAAAGTTCTGAAGGAACTCAAATGTGAAATTGCAGAAGTACTAACTGTAGTCTGTAACCTATCATTTAAATCAGCTTCTGTACCAAATGACTGGAGGATAGCTAATGTAATGTCAATTTTCAAAAAGGGCTCCAGAGGTGATCCCGGCAATTACAGGCCAGTAAACCTGACTTCAGTACTGGGCAAACTGGTTGAAACTATAGTAAAGAACAAAATTGTCAGACACATAGATGAACATAATTTATTGGGGAAGAGTCACCATAGTTTTTTGTAAAGGGAAATCATGCCTCACCAATCTACTAGAATTCTTTAAGGGGGTTAACAAGCATGTGGACAAGATGGATCCAGTGGATATAGTGTACTTAGATTTTCAGAAAGACTTTGACAAGGTCCCTCACCAAAGGCTCTAAAGCAAAGTAAGCTTTCATGAGATAAGAGGGAAGGCCCTCTCATGGATTGGTAACTGGTTAAAAGATAGGAGACAAATGGTAGGAATAAATGGTCAGTATTCAGAATGGAGAGAGATATACAGTGGTGTCCCCCAGTGGTCTGTACTGGGCCCAGTCCTGTTCAACATATTCAAAAATGATCTGGAAAAGGGAGTAAACAGCGAGGTGGCAAAATTTGCAGGTGATACAAAACTACTTGAGACAGTTAAGTCCCAGGCAGATTGTGAAGAGCTACAAAAGGATCTCTCAAAACTTGGTGACTGGGCAACAAAATGGCAGATGAAATTCAGTGCTAATAAATGCAAAGTAATGCATATTGGAAAACATAATCCAAAGTCTACGTACAAAACAATGGGTCTAAATTAACCGCTACCACTCAAGAAAGAGATCTTGGAGTCACCGTGGATAGTTCTCTGAAAACATCCACTCAATGTGCAGTGGCAGTCAAAAAAGCAAACAGAATATTGGGAATCATTAAGAAAGGGACACATAATAAGACAGAAAATATTATATTGCCTCTATATAAATCCATGGTATGCCCCATCTTGAATACTGTGTGCAGATGTGGTCGCCCCATCTCAAAAAAGGTTTATTGGAATTGGAAAAGGTTCAGAAAAGGCAACAAAAATGATTAGGCAACAAAAATGATTAGGGGTATGAAACGGTTGTCATATGAGGAGAGATTAATAAGACTGGGACTTTTCAACTTGGAAAAGAGATGACTAAGGTGGGAAGTAGCCCAGGGAAACCAGACTTCAGTTGGGTGGTATTGTGGTTTAACAGCCAGTCAGCATGTTGTGGGAGGTTCCCTGCTGATCCAGAGGCGGGACATCTCGCCATTGTTAGGGCCCTGGGCTGGGATGTAGTGGAGTCTGGTGGGCCTGCGTCCCCCAACGCCTGACACCCCACCCTTGGGGTGGCAGCCTCCCCACCATATGCCATGAAGCCTGCATTTGTCTGTCGCCTGCCAGATCCAGGACGACAGCCTGATTGTTAGCTCTCCCCTGCCAAAGGGTTGGAGCCCCTAGACTGCTTTATTGTGTTGCCCGATTACAGGCCTGAGCCTAAAGACTGCTCATTAGCTCAGCCCCGCCTGAGGGTAGAACCGATAGACTGCCTGAGGGCCTACTGACTGTTTGGGGTTCTACCCTGTTATGAAAGACAAGACACTAATGCCTATTCTGCTAATTCCCCTTACACTAGGGCTGTGATCCAGGCAATGCAGTGAGGCACTGTGGCCTCCCTCCAAACCAGAGGGGGTAGGGACGACTGTGACACTACTACAGGCCCCAGTGAACTCAATTTTCTGAGTGGGAGCCAACACTGACTTTCCGGTGTTTAGCATGAGACCAAGACAGTCAAGCAAGTGCAGTGTGATGCCAACATGAGCAAGAAGTTCCACTCTGGATCTGCCCTTCAGTAACCAGTCATCCATATGCAGGACTGTGTGAATTCCTTTCTTCCTGAGATATGCCATGACAACAACCATGTATTTGGTAAAAACCCAGGGGGCAGAAGAAAGGCAGAATGGGAGCACTTTGTACTGAAAATGGCGCTCCGGCGCGACAAACTGAAGGAACTGTCTGTAGTGAAAATAGGCATCCTGAATGGCCAGAGCAGAAAACCAGTCATGCTGGGACAATGCAGCAAGGACAGTTGATAGAGTGACCACTCGGAATCTCATGACCCGATATATTTGCTGAGGCCACGAAGGCTGAGCATGGGTCTTACCCTTCCTATGGCTTGGGCACCAGAAAGTACTGGAAGTAGAAGCCATGACCCTGGTGTTCTGGCGGAAGCTTCTCCGCCGTTCCCAAAGCCAGCAGAGAGCAGACTTGCTCAAGGGGCAGTATCTCATGAGAGGAGTCCCTGAAAAGAGACAGGGAAGGAGGGTGGGGAGGAGCTGTGGAGAGAAACAGGATGTCATAGCCTGATCTGGTGGTGCTTAGGAATCAGTTGGTGGTGATCGAGCCTCAAGCATTGTGAAAGCAGTCAGCCTCTCCCCAAAGAAGGGGAATAGGGAGAGAGGACCAACGATTGGAACAGTGCTCTGGACCAAGGAGTCAAAATGGGCGATTGGAGGGCACCAGGGGAGGACATGAGGACTGGCCAAACCCCAAGCCCAACTGCTTCATCCTGTGGGATCTCTTCCCCCTTCTGGGGTAGCCCCTTGTCTTGGAAGAGGGGAGAGCTGGCCAAACAGGTGCTGCGGACAATCCTGCTGCTGGTGTAGCTCTTGAATATCACAGTGTCGCAGCTGCACAGCTAGTGTATACACTCCAAGGACTGCAGGATAGCCCTGGAGTCCTTGAAGGAGTGCAGCATCTCAACTGTCTTGTCTGAGAACAAGTATCAGAAGGGTAGCCGTGTTAGTCTGGATCTGTAAAAGCAGCAAAGAATCCTGTGGCACCTTATAAACTAACCGACGTTTTGGAGCATGAGCTTTCATGGGTGAATACCCACTTGGTCAGACGCATGTAGTGGAAATTTCCATGCATCTGACGAAGTGGGTATTCACCCACAAAAGCTCATGCTCCAAAACGTCTGTTAATCTATAAGGTGCCACAGGATTCTTTGCTGCTTTGTCTGAGAACAGCACTGGTCTGAAGGGCAAATCCTCACTGGTTTGCTGGACAGTGGGGGAAATATCTGAATTCTGCAGCCAGGAAGCCCTCCTCATGGTGACCATGTAGGCCATCACCCTGGCCAAGGTATCCACAACGTCTAGGATGGACTGCAAGGATGCCTTAATCACCAAGCATCCTTTGGTGACAAATGCCTGAAATTACTCTCGCAAGGCCTCAGGCAGCTGGTCTGTGAATTTCGACACACATCTCCAGTTCATAAAATCATACTTGGACAGCAAGTCTTTCTAATTAGCAATTAGCACCTGTAAGGCAGATGAGGTATAAATCTTCCTGCCCAGGACGTCCAATCATTTAGAGTCCCTATCCTTGGGGATGGACCTAACCCAGCCCTGCTGGGCTCTGTTCACCATGGTTACAACCAGAGAATTTGGGGCTGAATGGGAGTAAAAACCCTCAAATCCCTGCACAGGAAGGCAGTAGCGCTTTTCCATGCACTTAGTCACAGGTGGTACTGAAGCCAATATGCTTCGGAGGGCTTTACCTGGTCCCAGGAGCGCATCATTAATAGGGAGGGTGACTCTGCCAGGGGCAGACAGCTGCAGGATATCCACTAATTTGTGGGTGTCCTTCAAGAACTCCTCTTGGATACCGAGGGAAGCAGCAAAGCATTACAAAAGAACTTAGTACACTTTGAAACCCCCTGGTACTGAAGGGGAGGAAAAGCCCGGCAGCATGGAAATCATTTGGAAACAAAGACAAGGCCATCAACTTGAGCCAGAGCCAGATCCTTTTCCAGGGCTGATGGGCAAAGACAATATGACTCTGTAGGCTCTGCAGAGAGAAGGAAAGTGTGGTAAGAAAAAACTGAGGAGCGTAGGGATGGCACCACCTCATACAGTCAGGGGAGGGGACATGGCCATGAGGTGTTCTAGAGAAAAACTCTCTGGCTGTGGCGCACTGGGTGTGCCCACACCTAAGTGGAATGCACAGCTGCATTACTCGAAGAAGAAGCCACTCTTGTGCTCTATCAGAGAAGGTTACCTTAAGAAAGGGTTGGTTCTGAGGACCACCTCATCCCAATGGACAGTGCAGTTCTGAGGCTCTGTGCGTAAAACTCCTTTTTCCAGCCTCAGACCCTGACCATGAAAAAATACAGCAGTGCTCACTTTAGCAGCTGGAACATAGCTCTTGTCTGTGCCTGCGGAACACAGTTCAGGCTCCAGGTAGTAATCACATGGCTGAAAGGGGGCTTTATTAATGATGCTATCCTCAGAATCTCATCATGTGTCAGTGGCTAGCAATTACTCCCCACAAGGGGAGAGGCAACTCTAGATTTAATCCTGAGTGGAGCGCAGGAGCTGGTCCAAGAGGTAACTATAACAGGACCGTTTGGAAATAGTGACCATAATACAATAACATTCAACATCCCTGTGGGGGGAAGAACACCTCAACAGCCCAACACTGTGGCATTTAATTTCAAAAAGGGGAACTATACAAAAATGAGGGGTTAGTTAAACAAAAGTTAAAAGGAACAGTGACTAAAGTGAAATCCCTGCAAGTTGCATGGGCCCTTTTTAAAGACATCATAATAGAGGCCCAACTTCAATGTATACCCCAAATTAAGAAACACAGTAAAAGAACTAAAGAAGTGCCACCGTGGCTTAACAACCATGTAAAAGAAGCAGTGAGAGAGAAAAAGACTTCCTTTAAAAAGTGGAAGTCAAATCCTAGTAAGGCAAATAGAAAGGAGCACAAACACTGCCAGCTTAAGTGCAAGAGTGTAATAAGAAAAGCCAAAGAGGAGTTTGAAGAACGGCTAGCCAAAAACTCCAAAGGTAATAACAAAATGTTTTTTAAGCCTGCTAAACAACCAGTGGGGCCCCTTGACGATCAAAATACAACAGGTGCGCTTAAAGACGATAAAGTCATTGCAGAGAAACTAAACGGATTCTTTGCTTCAGTCTTCACTGCTGAGGATGTTAGGGAGATTCCCAAACCTGAACTGGCTTTTGTAGGTGACAAATCTGAGGAACTGTCACAGACTGAAGTGTCACTAGAGGAGGTTTTGGAATTAACTGACAAACTCAACATTAACAAGTCACCGGGACCAGATGGTATTCACCCAAGAGTTCTGAAAGAACTCAAATATGAAGTTGTGGAACTATTAACTAAGGTTTGTAACCTGTCCTTTAAATTGGCTTCGGTACCCAATGACTGGAAGTTAGCTAATGTAACGGCAATATTTAAAAAGGGCTCTAGAGGTGATCCCGGCAATTACAGACCAGTAAGTCTAACATCGGTACCGGGCAAATCAGTTGAAACAATAGTTAAGAATAAAATTGTCAGACACATAGAAAAACAAACTGTTGAGCAATAGTCAACATGGTTTCTGTAAAGGGAAATCGTGTCTTATTAATCTATTAGAGTTCTTTGAAGGGGTCAACAGATATGTGGACAAGGGGGATCCAGTGGACACAGTGTACTTAGATTTCCAGAAAGCCTTTGACAAGGTCCCTCACCAAAGGCTCTTATGTAAATTAAGCTGTCATGGGATAAAAGGGAAGGTCCTTTCATGAACTGAGAACTGGTTAAAAGACAGGGAACAAAGGGTAGGAATTAATGGTAAATTCTCAGAATGGAGAGGGGTAACTAGTGGTGTTCCCCAAGGGTCAGTCCTACGACCAATCCTATTCAATTTATTCAGAAATGATCTGGAGAAAGGGGTAAACAGTGAGGTGGCAAAGTTTGCAGATGATACTAATCTACTCAAGATAGTTAAGACCAAAGCAGATTGTGAAGAACTTCAAAAAGATCTCACAAAACTAAGTGATTGGGCAACAAAATGGCAAATGAAATTTAATGTGGATAAATGTAAAGTAATGCACATTGGAAAAAATAACCCCAAGTACACATACAATATGATGGGGGATAATTTAGCTACAACGAGTCAGGAAAAAGAGCTTGGTGTCATTGTGGATAGTTCTCTGAAGACGTCCACACAGTGTGCAGAAGCGGTCAAAAAAGCAAACAAGATGTTAGGAATCATTAAAAAGGGGATAGAGAATAAGACAGAGAATATATTATTGCCCTTATATAAATCTATGGTACGCCCACATCTTGAATACTGTGTACAGATGTGGTCTCCTCACCTCAAAATAGAAATTCTAGCACTAGAAAAGGTTCAGAAAAGGGCAACTAAAATGATTAGGGGTTTGGAGAGGGTCCCATATGAGGAAAGATTAAAGAGGCTAGGCCTCTTCAGCTTGGAAAAGAGGAAACTAAGGGGGGATATGATAGAGGTATATAAAATCATGAGTGACGTGGAGAAAGTGGATAAGGAAAAGTTATTTACTTATTCCCACAATACAAGAACTAGGGGTCACCAAATTAAATTAATAGGTAGCAGGTTTAAAACAAATAAAAGGAAGTTCTTCTTCACACAGAGCACACAGTCAACTTGTGGAACTCTTCACCTGAGGAGGTTGTGAAGGCTGGGACTACAACGTTTAAAAGAGAACTGGATAAATTCATGGTGGTTAAGTCCATAAATGGCTATTAGCCAGGAAGGGTAAAAAATGGTGTCCCTAGCCTCTGTTCATCAGAGGATGGAGATGGATGGCAGGAGAGAAATCACTTGATCATTGCCTGTTAGCTTCACTCCCTCTGGGGCACCTGGCATTGGCCACTGTCGGTAGACAGATACTGGGCTAGATGGACCTTTGGTCTGACCTGGTATGGCCGTTCTTATGCGCTTATGTTCTTACGGTTGAGGCCTTTTGCAGATAATCACACACAGTAGCCACAAGGAAGGATGGCCTAATGGATAAGACCTGGTGTTGGGAAGCAGAAACCCTGGGTTCAATCTCCAGGTCTACCACACTCTGCATGAGCTTGGGCAAGTTGCTCCTCCTAGTTAATGTCTCAGCTCTCCATCTTTAATGGTATCAGGGTAGATGTGTCAGATGCAGATATACTATGGCAATGGAGCTGATGACAGTGCCTAGATAGAGAGAAATGTGCTTTTTCCAAGGCCCACGGATAAGCTGTTTTGTAGTAACTGCTGAATGTGCATGCAGGACATGTGGAACTGATTGATTTCTTCCTGGAAAGCAGAAGCATGTCAGTGACAGGATTCTAGGAACCTCAGTTCCAACGGGCTGAGGTTTGGGTGGCTACTGGCACGTATGTCAGAAGATCTCTGACTTAGGCACCATTCCTTGGAGTATAGTCTGCATCAGGATTGGGTCAAACACTCACAGACCCTGTGGCCAGTCAGAGCAGCCATTGTTAGCATGCTTTGTTCTCCATCTTCTCCATTGTCCTGCCAGGCATGGTCTCGGAGAGAGACCAACAGCAGCTCTGGGAACATGTCTGGGACAGTTCTTATTGCCGAATGGTGCTGCCTGGCCAAAAGCCTTTGTCTCTTACTGTTTGACAAACACATGGAGGATTTGAGACTCCAAAGATCCAGAGGAGGCTGTGAGGCACCGCTTCCCTGGTGCTAACTCTAGCTTTGCTGAGCCACTTCGACACCAAGTCCACCTTCCTCAATATACCAGACCCAAATTGATTGTAAGCAGGGCAATGATCTAGCCTCCTGGCGCAGTGCTGGTGTCTTTGTGTCCCTGTCTGCTCACGTATGCCATTGCCATGGTATTGTCAGTGCAGCTTTCCCCTCTCCTCCATCCCAATCAATTCATGCCCCCTTTTTCACTCTTGGCTCATTGCCCATGTCACTCAGTCACTTGGGAGGAACGATCCCACCTGTGGAGACCAGTGCAGGTTGTTACACCTGTTCTGACTCTAAGATGAGGTGAGAAGTGATGATTCATAAATCTGCCTCTCCACTAGTCTCTCTCCATCTGCTTTCAGCCCGTCTCATATCTCCTCCTGGATATCTCAACATGGCCCAACAGGAGCTCCTGATCTTCCCTCCCAGTTCTTTCTTCTCCACACCTTCACTGTCACTGCACAGTGCCACGAGCCTTCCTGATACTCAGGCCTCCAAAGTGGGGGTAGCTTTGGTTCTGCCATCTCTCTAGCTCCCCATGGTCGGGCCAAGATCAAATCTTTCCCTTTTCTCCACCAAAACATCTCTGAGATCCAAGCTTCTCTTCCTGTCCATGAAACTAATACTCCCATCTTCATCACTGCAGCCTCCTTCACATCCACCACCCCTCTCTGGTCCTTACAAAATTTGGCTGCTAAGATCATCTTCTTTGGCTGTTGCTCTGACCATCTCACTCCCTTAATGAATCCTCCCCTGGCTCCCATATATCACCTTCACCACTGTCCTTCCATACTTATCTACTCTTATCTTGAATCATATTGTCCCTGACTCCTCAACTTCACCAGCAATGCAGCCCCCACTGACTGTTGTCAGCTTCTCTCACAGACCTGGACCTTCATTCATGCTGCCCTGTAGACACAGAACACCTTTCCCAAACTGGTGTGTAAGGTCCCTACTCTGTCCTGCTTCAAATCCCTCTCTAGCCCTGCCAGTGCTGCACCACTCACGAGAAATGAGTTACGACGGGTTAAGGGTTGCTGCTGCATAGCAGGGCTTTCTGCTCTCTGTGCCTTTCTGGAAGGTGGTATTTTAAAAATTAGACATTAAAGTGTAGAAACACAAGAATCATAGAATTATAGAATATCGGGGTGGAAGGGACCTTAGGAGGTCATCTAGTCCAACCCCCTGCTCAAAGCAGGACCAATCCCCAATTAAATCATCCCAGCCAGGCCTTTGTCAAGCCTGACCTTAAAAACCTCTAAGGAAGGAGATTCCCCCTCCCTAGGGAACCCATTCCAGTGCTTCACCACCCTCCTAGTGAAATAGTGTTTCCTAATATCCAGCCTAAACCTCCCACACTGCAACTTGAGACAATTTCTCCTTGTTCTGTCATCTGCCACCACTGAGAACAGCCGAGCTCCATCCTCTTTGGAACCCCCCTTTCAGGTAGTTGAAGGCTGCTATCAAATCCCCCCTCACTCTTCTCTTCTGCAGACTAAACAATCCAAGTTCCCTCAGCTTCTCCTCATAAGTCATGTGTTCCAGCCCCCTAATCACTTTTGTTGCTCATTTCAGGCAACATTCCCCACACAGCACCCCAGACACCTTATCTCTGCCCTCTGGGGGTGCCAACAAAAGGACTCCCTGCACTGTAGGTGTCGGCCTGGGGTGGAGTGTCACTTTGTGGCAGTTGTGAGGGTCACTCCATACATACATGAAGACAGTGTTTTTATGGAGGAACCTGTCCGCCACAGGGCTCCTCCTGGCACTGGCCTTACCCTGCCCCCTCCCCCAGGCTCTCACCTCAATGGCAGCTGCGGCCTTGGGGTCAAAGCCATCACACACAAGCACAAGGAGCTTGTCACCCACACTGCGTAGGATCTGCACTGCCTCTGTGTGCGTCATTCCCAGCAGACTCTGGTGATTCACCTCCAGGATCCGCAGCCCCACCTTCAGCCGGCCATCCTTGGCAGCAGCCCCAGAGGAGCTCACCTGGAAGGGACAAGAGGGCTGAGAATGGAGAGGGGTACAAGAAGAATGTGCAGGGAGTCATGGGAGGGAAGGGAGTGGAAGAGAGGACACTACATGCAGGCAGTAGGGAAAGGAGGTGCCCACGTGTTTATGCAGGAGGGAAGGGAAGGAGAATGAGCACAAGAGATATGTCGGGCTTGGGAAAGGAGAGCACTTACACAATTCCTTGGGGAGAGTGGGAAAGGGGAGTGATTGTATGCCATTCCTGGGGCAGGGAGAGGGATCACATGTGATTTCTCTGACAGCACATACACGCGTGACTCCTCAGCATGGTGAGGGGAGGGGCTCATGCATGACAGCACAACGGCAGGCATAGGGGGAGTGCCTGCCCATGATGCCAGGGAGAGCGCTCGCCCACAACTCCTCAGCGCGCAGGGGGTGGGGAGCAGTCACCCATAACTCCTTGGTACGGTGGGGGAAGTGTGTGAAAAGAAGACAACTCACATGCCATTCCTCATGGGGGGAGCAGGAAAATGCTTGCACAATTCCTCGGGGGGCCGTGGGAGAGCACTCACATGCCATCCCTCAGAGCAGGGAGAGCGACTGGTAATAAAGCGAATGAGCACACAGACATTCCATGGGAGGTGGGGGTTTTCAGGGAACTTAAGCACACTGTGTGGGGTCTAGCAGGAAGGAACGTGCATGCATATTTACATGGGGAGAAGTGGAATCAAATAGAGAGACCACATGGAAACTGGGAAGAGGTCTGATTTCCCACAGGAACTCCTTTCTGCTTCCTGCCTAGCAGCCCCTGTCTGTGCAGGGCACCCTGAGTCTGTTACCTTGGAGATGAAGATGCCCTCATCGGTGGGGTCAAAGGGGTTCCCAGCGTGGCCTTTCGCTCCTCCCCGAATGCTGATGCCCAGCTTTTCTCCAGGAGCCTTCTCAATGCAGATTTCCTGTGGGCAAAAAAAAGTCCCTGTCTCCAATTTCATTTAGTTTGGGCTGAAAATGTGGCTGACAGACTCTGATTGGAGGTGAGGGGGCACTGTTGGTGCTGGTAGCAAACCATGCACCGAATAGCCAGGAAAGGGCCAGCTCCGTGGTTTCCACTTTCTTTGGCCTGATGGGTTTGTTGTGGTTCTCCTCTCCCAGTTCTGGGTCTAAGGGGGCAGAACCCCACCCAGCCTCCAGCCATAGTGACTGTTGGGTGTAACGATGAACTCTTGCCAGTCCCAGGCTGGGTACCCGCCTCCTCATCTGAGATCGCTCCTGCCACCAGGAGAGAGGGGAAACTTCATCCAGCTGTAGAGCTGCACCTCTCATCCAGCCTTCCATCTAGGCTCAGATGGAGCAGGGACTGCCTGCTCGAGGACACAGCCCCCTGGGGAGCAAGGGCACAGCCCCACTCAAACTGTCTCCCCCCAGGAGCAGGGTCATTTAATATTAATAAAGACCTGGGCAGAGGGGGAAGGGATAGCTCAGTGGTTTGAGCATTGGCCTGCTAAACCCAGGGTTGTGAGCTCAACCCTTGAGGGGCCATTTGGGGATTGGTCCCACTTTGAGCAGGGGGTTGGACTAGATGATCTCTTGAGGTCCCTTCCAACCCTAATATTCTATGAATACAAGGGAGCTCTGGCTCCAGTTTACCCACCTCCACCTACTGCATTTCCTAACGGGGAGTTCCAAGGGCAGTGTCTGTGAATTTTCCTACATGCACTTTTGTCAGTAGAGTTGTCAGGCTGTGCCCAGACCAGGGCTGCTGCTCCCACCTGGGCTCCTCTCCGCTCTCAGAACCTACCTGCATGCCAGGTGGCGGAGGATCTCGTCGCACCAACATGCTCAGCTCCTGTGTACTGGACAGCAGGGCATTCACAGCCTCCTGGTGGGTAGCATGGCGCAGGTCAATAGTATTGACCTCCAGGATCCTGTCCCCTACTCGCAGGCCACTGCGGGATGCCAGCCCATGGGGAATGACCTGCAGAGAGCCTCTGGTGTTAAGGCTGGAAAGAGACTCTGATGGGAGCAGATATCCACCTCCTAGCAGAGCTGCTGATGTAGCCATACACACCCTGAGCAGACCCTCCCCAGCAGGGAGATGAATGGCAGAGCTTCCCTAGGAAACCTCTATGGACTCCTCCCTCTGCTCCCCTTAGCTGCCAAACACCCTGTGACACCCACCCCACAGACTCCTCCCACTGCCCCCCTGAGCTGCCAAGCCCCACCATGATACCCTCCCCACAGACTCCTCCCACTGCTCCCCTGAGCTGCCAAACACCCTGTGACACCCTCCCACAGACTCCTCCCACTGCCCCCCATAGCTGCCAAACACCCTGTGACACCCTCCCCACAGACTCCTCCCACTGCTCCCCTGAGCTGCCAAACACCCTGTGACACCCTCCCACAGACTCCTCCCACTGCCCCCCATAGCTGCCAAACACCCTGTGACACCCTCCCACAGATCCTCCCACTGCCCCCTGAGCTGCCAAACACCCTGTGACACCCTCCCCAGACTCCTCCCACTGCTCCCCTGAGCTGAAAAAATACCCTGACACCCTCCCCACAGACTCCTCCCACTGCTCCCCTGAGCTGCCAAACACCCTGTGACACCCACCCCAGACTCCTCCCACTACCCCCCTGACCTGCCAAACACCCTGTGACACCCACCCCAGACTCCTCCCACTGCCCCCATAGCTGCCAAACACCCTGTGACACCATCCCCCCAGACTCCTCCCACTGCCCCCATAGCTGCCAAACACCCTGTGACACCCTCCCCCGCCTCCTCCCACTGCCCCCCATAGCTGCCAAACACCGTGACACCCTCCCCCAGACTCCTCCCACTGCCCTCCATAGCTGCCAAATACCCTGTGACACCCACCCCAGACTCCTCCCACTGCCCCCCTGAGCTGCCAAACACCCTGTGACACCCACCCCAGACTCCTCCCACTGCCCCCCTGACCTGCCAAACACCCTGTGACACCCACCCCAGACTCCTCCCACTGCCCCCATAGCTGCCAAACACCCTGTGACACCATCCCCCCAGACTCCTCCCACTGCCCCCATAGCTGCCAAACACCCTGTGACACCCTCCCCCGCCTCCTCCCACTGCCCCCCATAGCTGCCAAACACCGTGACACCCTCCCCCAGACTCCTCCCACTGCCCTCCATAGCTGCCAAATACCCTGTGACACCCACCCCAGACTCCTCCCACTGCCCCCCTGAGCTGCCAAACACCCTGTGACACCCACCCCAGACTCCTCCCACTGCCCCCCTGACCTGCCAAACACCCTGTGACACCCACCCCAGACTCCTCCCACTGCCCCCATAGCTGCCAAACACCCTGTGACACCATCCCCCCAGACTCCTCCCACTGCCCCCATAGCTCCCAAACACCCTGCGACACCCTCCCACAGACTCCTCCCACTGCTCCCCTGAGCTGCCAAACATCCTTTGACACCCTCCCCCAGACTCCTGCCACTGCCCTCCATAGCTGCCAAATACCCTGTGACACCCTCCCCACAGACTCCTCCCACTGCCCCCATAGCTGCCAAACACCCTGACACCCTCCCCACAGACTCCTCCCACTGCCCCCCATAGCTGTCAAACACCCTGTGACACCCTCCCCCCAGACTCCTCCCACTGCTCCCCTGAGCTGCCAAACACCCTGTGACACCCTCCCCCCAGACTCCTCCCACTGCCCCCTATAGCTGCCAAACACCCTGTGACACACTCCCCACAGATTCCTCCCACTGCCCCCTATAGCTGCCAACACCCTGTGACACCCTCCCCACAGACTCCTCCCACTGCCCCCTACAGCTGCCAAACACCCTGTGACACCCTCCCCAGACTCCTCCCACTGCCCCCTACAGCTGCCAAACACCCTGTGACACCCTCCCCACAGACTCCTCCCACTGCCCCCCTGACCTGCCAAACACCCTGTGACACCCTCCCAGACTCCTCCCACTGCCCCCTGTAGCTGCCAAACACCGTGACACCCTCCCCACAGACTCCTCCCACTGCCCCCCTGACCTGCCAAACACCCTGTGACACCCTCCCACAGACTCCTCCCACTGCCCCCTATAGCTGCCAAACACCCTGTGACACCCTCCCACAGACTCCTCTCACTGCCCCCCTGAGCTGCCAAACACCCTGTGACACCCTCCCCACAGACTCCTCCCACTGCCCCCCCTCAGCTGCCAAACACCTGTGACACCCTCCCCAGACTCCTCTCAAACCCTCATGCCTCAAAACAAGACGGTTCCATCCCCTGCCTTCTCCCCCACCCCCAAGCTTCCTTGAGGCATTTCCATCTTCCAGTCTCCTTGTTCTAGAGACTCCATCCCCAGTGGACACATTCCCTCAGACATGTCCAGACTGGGCTGCCCACATGGGTCCCTACCTTTGAGATAAAGACACCCGGTTCATGAATCCCAAATGGGTGGCTTGAATGGTCACTGCCTCCAACAATGCTGAGTCCCAGGGGCCCCCCAGCTTTGACCAGACAGATCTCCTGCAGGGAACAAAGAGCATAAAGCCACAGAGAGGGCAAGGAGTACCAAGCAGTGACTGTGCCTAGAAAGCTTCCCCCAGACACAGAGACCTTGCCTGGGAATGAGCGTCAAGGAGGCTCCCGCAACACATGGGAGACCCACCCACTTCCCAACAGCCCGACAACATGGTGGCCAGTCCTTTGAGGGACAGCTCGGAACCCCAATCCTGTCCAATTAACAGAGCACCAGGCCAATCAAACCCCCAAATCCCTTACCTCAATGGGGTACTGGTCCTCTAGGCCTTTGGGCAGATGGTTCCTTTGCAGCAGAGGCGTCTCCTCAGGCGGGCTCTCCCCATGGCTAGGAGGTGGTGGTGGGGAGTGCGAGCACACTCGCTGCACCACTGGTGAGTCTCCCTCGCTGAGCTGCTGTGCACCCTCTCTCTCTACCAGCAGCGCGATGGTGGGGGAGGATGCGGTAAGCAGCGCTACTGCCTGATCATGCCTGGCTTCTGTCATGTCTACCCCATTGATCTAGAACAACCCGCAAACCCAGTGTCAGCACATCACCCCTGCCCTGCCAGGCACTTTGCTGAGCATCACACGGGATCCCAGCACCCTGTCCCCCACTGTCCTGAGCCAAACCACCATGTGCCTCACCAACACTACCCCTCCCTAGAAGGCAGAGCCCTGAGTAGCTGCCGATATCCCACTTGGCCATAACCCCTCTTCTAGCCAGCCATCTAGCTGCCCATCAATGCCCCCTCCCACCACCTTACATGGCAGAGCCCAGAGCAGCAGCCAGTGCCTCAGCAATGTATGAGGAGAGCACATCGGCTAAGCCCCAAGACCCAGCTTCCTGGAGTCCCATCACACAAGCCAGCCATCCCCACAAGTCTGCTCCTGTTTAATAAGTACCCAGGAAACTGCGCCTCACCCTGCACTGGCTCTGCACAGACTCCCCCACCCCAGCTCTCCTGCAAGATCACAAATGCCAGCTTCAAGGGGCCACACTACAGGAATGAGGGCCAGGAAGATCCCAGCGCGGGAAGAGGCTGGAGAGACGCTTCCTGGCAGGAGATTGCCACATTCAGAAGGAAAATCATTGCTCAAGCAATAAACTCTTCAGTTATTATTCTTGTGGACATAGTAGTTCTGAAGCACCTGCTGGTCCTGCCATGCCCCCAAGGCAGAGCCCAAACATACCAGGCCACCGTGGGTATAGTGGAGCCTCTGCCTCTCACAGCGAGCAGAGTGGGAGATGAATTGGTCCTCATGGGGTGCCTCATTTCCCACCCTCAGGATGATTCATGGTGGCCCTTCATCACCACTGGGTACTGCCCTCCTAGGTGTAATAACACCATATTTCCTCCGATCTGTCAGAGCAAGGCCTACCAAGGGGCCCTGGGAAACCAAAAGGGCTACAACTCTGCTCTGAAATGAGCCAGAGACTTGTAATGCCCAGGACAAGCAGGGTCTGGGATCCAAAGGGCTGGCTGGAAATGTTACAGCTAAGCCCCAGCTCTGCACCAGAAAGGAGCTCCCAGACAGAGCCAGCCATCCACAGACTGGGCCTTAAGCATTCTCCCAGCAGGCCTCAGCGGGATATGTGGATCCCGGTGACAATGCCCACAACCAGCCTCATCCTCACCCTCACCAGACCCGGCACTATTCACTCCAGAGAGCAAACTTCACACCCCACCTAAGCCACACGAGCTTGAACCAAAGAAGCCTGAGGTGAGGCACCTCCTGACATCCCTGGTTCCAATCTACATTACCTACCCCATCACCTCCTCCCCGGAGCCACTTTCCAGCCCAATCAAGAGGAACACTGGAAGTGCAGGGTTCTCCTTCTGACCATACCACAGACATGGATGGGAGGGACTCTCCCTCGGCCCCCACAGTGAGCAGTCCATGAGAGCCCTCTTGGTGAAGACTCTTCTGATCACACTGAGTACCAGGGATGGGGAGAGAGCCCATCCCAAACATATACAAAGCAAGAGGCTCTGGGGATGGGGAGAGAGAGAGTAGGAGGTGGAGAATAAACCCAGCCACTAGGTCCCAGGGGCCACTAGGAGCCAAGACCCACCAGCTGCACCAGACATACCTGCAGCAGCTACACAGCCTCTCTGGACTGAGGTCTGGCTTTGCGAACTGCCCTTGGCCTGCTGAGCACTGTTCTTCATCTTGGACCCAGGCTGGACCCAGGCTGCAGCTCAGGGTGCTGTGCTCACACACAGAGCAAGTTTTCCTCTGTAACCTCAGCCTAGCCCTGTCATGGCCAGACAGAGCAGGGCCAGTAAGAGCAGGCGGGGCTGCCCAATGCCCAGAGAAAGGGAAAACTACCAGCTGCCCTCTGTGCAAGCAGCTCCCTACATGGTCCCGTGCCACAGAGAGGCTGTATCTCCCAGTGACTGGAGCCCAATCTCCATCTTTGTGTAAGCAAAGAGCTGCCACTGCCCTCTCACTTCCATCTAGTTCACTACCATCTGCTCCATCCCCAATTCTGTTGCTGCCAACTGACTGCCCTCTCCCTCCACCCCAAAATCCAGGGAGCCCTCTCTGCCCTAGGCCCAGCCCTGTGTCCCCAGTCTGGTACCTTCCCCTCCTGGGCTCCTTGCCCTCCATCCTCAATCCTGTACCTCCTCAGTTCCGCCCCACCCCCACTCCCTACTCTGTGTCCCCAATCCTGTACCACCCATCACGACCTGGGGTCCCTGCCCTCTCTTCCCACTCCTATATGCCTTCTGCCCTTCATTCCATCTCCTCTGGCCTGTCCCCCCCAGCTTCAAGAGAGTTCTAGTTACCTTCTAACACACATAGCCATTGATCAGGGATATTATTCACAATGAAGGAGAAAGACTGGTCAGAACAGGGGTGAGGACTGGAGCATTAGTAGCCAACCACAGGCATGTTTTTGGGGTGTTAAGTTTGGAAAAAGACTTTGGTTGGGTCCCTCAATCCACATGCTCAAAGCCCCCCATCCCCGGCCTCCCCAGCAGAGGGCAGGCCTCCCGCAGAAGAAGGGTGCAGAGGAGGTTTTGAGGACAAGGATGAGAGTAGGAAGCTGCGCTGTATTTCTTTTCTCAGGAAAATATAGGCCCCTTAGGACTGGTGGGAGCTAAGGCCTAAGAACTGATATCCCCAGCTGGCACCATGGGCACTGGATGCTTGCTCTTCCTCACAGATCCATGTACTGGCATCTGCCTGCTTGCAGCACTCAGAGGCAGCCTGCCTGTCTCCTGCCCGCAGCATGCCAAGGTCTGCCCAACTGCCTCATTCAGACCCTGGAGATGGTCACAAACTCACACTTGTACATGCCAGGACTATCACCTACTGAAAACCTGCCCAGTAAGGACAGGCAGGTGCTGCCCAGTTGAAGTCTTTGTAAGAAATAGATTAACATGGGGCCTCTCGCTGGCCAAGGTCCTGCGTTTTGACCTGGATTCTCATATTTTGGAGGCTGACAGAAAGTCATCAAACCTTCAAGGAAGAATTAGAAACACCCACTTCAAAGAGTCACAGCAGTCCCACAGGGCCAATCTAGGTGAACCACGGGGCACTGGCTTCTAGGCATTCTGCACAGGCTCCAATTCACAGAGCTCCACAGAACGGTCAGGAAGTAGGAACGCCGTAGGTCTACAGACACTTAGCAGGTGGGGATGGAATCCCAGCCCACAGGGCCACTGGATGCTCCCGTGGGGAGATGCCATCCTAGCAGCAACAAAGCCATCCTGCACCGCAGGAGGGTAAAAGGCATAGTGGCAGCTCTTGTCAGGAGACAAACAGCTGCTGGAGAGGCCATGGCCTGCAAAAGTCGTTGCTAAAATGCAGAGTGCTCTGTGCAACGCCCAGACCAGGAAAGCAGCAGTTAGGCTGGAGGAGGAAAGGATCTCTCTCTATGGACTGATACTGCACTGATTCCCATGGTCCCAAGTGCTAGACTCTGAAGCTCAGCACTGCAGTCTCTTGTTACTGTGCATACTCAAGCATGGGCAATAGGCTCGCGCGAGCAGGAATGTGCCAGTGGAGGCAGAGGAGGCTACTTTTTCTATACAAGCAATGACACCACATGCATCATGTCACCAAGAACAGTGGCTCTCAACCTTTCCAGACTACTGTACCCCTTTCAGGAGTCTAATTTGCCTTGCATACCTTATGTTTCACCTCACTTAAAATCTACTTGCTTACAGAATCAGACATAAACATACATAAGTGTAGTCTACGGAGCAGTATAACCAAGTCATTGTCCGTATGAAATTTGAGTTTGGTGCTGACGTCGCTAGTGCTTCTAATGTAACCTGTTGTAAAACTAGGCAAATCTCTAGATGAGCTGATGTACCCCCGTGAAGACCTCTGCATACCCACAGGGGTACATGTACCCCTGGCTGAGAACCACTGACCAAAATGATTGATGACAGCAAGGCCTATGTGTGCACTGAAACCAAATACCCTTCATACAAGCCCTGATCCGTGCAGAGAACAGGCTGAGGGGGCAGCCTACCCACACTGCTGACACTGAGGAATGCTGAAATGGCCTCATCTTCCCACCCTGAGAAGACAGACTGCAGTCTAACAAACAGCTCGAGAGTCTTTCTGACAACACTGCAGGGGGTGCCAACTGGCTACAGCTACACAATCCCCATAGTACAGCATGCGGAGACACCCCACAGGGCTCTAGCTAATCTAGGCAGCTCCCTGGGATCAGCTGCTGTCCAGGCCACGGCTCAATTTTGGAAGGCCTAGAAGAAGAGGAGCAGGGAAGGAGGGACAGAGGGAAGGAGGGACAGAGGGAGAGATGCTGGGCCACCCAAGCCCCATATGAAGAAAAATGGTGCCAGGCCCAGCTCAGTGCTCCAAAGGGTTTTCATGAGAAAGGGAAAACAGCGCAGACCCCAGGCCCAGGGATAGAGCAGACAGAAGCCAGCACTGACAAGGCTGTATCAGTGCTTACCCGCACCAGCTCTGTGGTAACTCTTGCTCTTACCACAGCAGCTGGACTAGAAACCCACCACCAGCACCAGGATGCAGGAGCTTCCATTCGCTCAGAGGCAGCATGCGAGCTCGGGGAAAGGGGGCAGGAAGGAGCGCAAGTGACAAGATTAGCAGAGAGGTCCGAGGTTAGAGGCAGAGGTGGGATCTGATCACTGGCACAAGCAGCAGCAGGAACTGGGGACCAAAGCTTCAAATGAAAGACCAGGAGAAAGGTTGCACCAAGTCCCCCTGGGCCCAGCGCTTGGCTTGACAACCCTCCCCTCTCCATCTAACGCCTACACTGACCCCCTGGCTTTCTGGAGGGAACAACTGCCACCAATGCGGGCAAGAGTCACTGATCCCCTGGGCAGCACCCACAGGGCCCTAAGGGGAAGACGTGTCCACCCTATGTAGTGCTGCTTCGCAGAGCCCAACGGGGGAGCAGACCCCACCTACCCAGTGAAGCATCAGGGGGCCGCAACTCCCCAGTGCAGCCAGCGCTGCTGGAGGGACTCACCAAGGTACTGTGGTTCGAGCGTTCACTGTGTAAGGGTGGGCACCAGCCTTGCCAAGAGCCGGTCAAAGCTGGTGACAGGCTGGGACAGCATGAGTGGGAGCTGCTGTTCTCTCTTGGGCCCTAGGAGCTGGGAAAGGAGCCCAGAGGTCAAGTGACAAGGAGACAGACCCATGCAGGAGGGGCTGAGGAGGGACAGTGGGATCTGCTTTCCTAACTCCTATGAACAGAAACAGTAAACAACAGGCTTCTGGCGAGACTCACCAGCACTACGCCTCCCTCCCATGGCTGCCCCAAGGCCCCACGCACTCACCGAGATGACCCGGTCTCCAACGTGCAGCGTCCCGTCCCGATGGGCCGCACCACCCTCTGCGATCCGCGAGATAAAGATCCCCTGAAACAGAGCCATGGGGGTCAGGGCAGCCCCAACCTCATCACTGGAGCGCCTCCACATCCAGATCCCTTCCCAGCAGCTGGTCAAGTCCCAGACCCTCAGCCCCCTTCCCACCAGGACCAAAGCCCCCTGCCCCTCTATCACACCACTCCCTCACTCCCCATCCCCCTTCTGACTCTGGCCATTCCACATCTCACCCTCGGACTCCTCAGCCCCCAAACCCTGCATGGAGCCTCTGGCTCCAGGAAAGCCTGACTCAGCGGAAGCTCAGAATACACAAGCTGAGAGGAGGGGGAGCCAGGACTGAATGTCACTGGCAACCACTGCCAGCCCCACCCCCACCCCCACCCCTGCCCGCCTGAGCTCCTCTGCCTGGCACAGAGCTAATGACACCCCCATAGGAGTGCAGGGAAAAGCCACCTGTCCCCCGGCCTGCAGAGATCTGGGGCTGAGCTCCCCTCCCCTCATGCCCACCTGCCCTGAGATATGGGGGCTGAGCTCCTCTCCCCTGGGGGCTCAGGGAGACCCCCCTACCCCTGCACCCACCTGCCCTGCACACAGACGGGGCAGAGCACTCCTCCCCCGGGAGCTCAGGGAGACCCCCTTCCCCCCACACCTACCTGCCCTGTGACATGGGGGCTGAGCTCCCCTCCCCAAGGGGCTCAGGGAGACCCCTTCCCCTGCCCCCACCTGCCCTGCATACAGATGGGGCAGAGCGCCCCTCCCCCAGGGGCTCGGGGAGACCCAGCCTGCAGAGACATCAGGCGGTGCTCTCCCGAAGGCCCCCCTGCTGGCTCACCGTGTCACCCGCCCTGTAGGGCGTGGAGCCCTTGCCCCCGGCAATGCTGAAGCCCAGTCCCTTCTCATTGCGCATGAGGCAGGTGGAGAATCTGTCTGTGGGTGGCGCTCCCTCAGGCCGCTCTGGAAAGCACAGGCCACCCCGTGGCTCTCGTGGGCTGTAATCGTCCTCGGGGCGCAGCGGTGTAACCGTGATGGCGTTCTCGGGCTCCACCATCCGCTCCCGAAGCACCGTCATGGAGACGGAGCTGCCTGAGCCACGCAGCGCCTCCACTGCCACGTGGTGCTCCGCACAGTGCAGGGCTACTCCATTCACCTGGGCAGGGACAGGGATCACGGTAGGAGGCTGGCACGGGGAGTCCCCAACCCCCCCAACACTCCCCCAAACTCACAAGGAGCCCCCCCACGCACATCGACCCCACAGTGACCCCCCCCCCAGCGCTGCAGGGAGACCCCTGCCTCCCACACACCACCCCTCAGGGAGCCTCCCACACACACACACCACCCCACAGGGAGACACCCTACACACACCACCCCACATGGAGCCTCCCACACACACACACCACCCCACATGGAGCCCCGCACACACACACCGACCCCACAGGAAACCGCCACACACAACAAACCCCGCAGGGAATGCCCCCCCACCACACAAACACAGATCTACCCCACAGGGAGCCCCTCTACACACACCAACCCCACAGGGAGCCCCCCGGCCCTGCAGGGAGACCCCTGCCCCACACACCCCACCCCACATGGAGCCTCCCACACACACCCCCCACCCCACAGGGAGACCCCCTACACACACACAGACCCCACAGGGAGCCCCCCCCCCCCACACACCACCCCACAGGTAGACTCCCTACACACACCAACCCCACAGGGAGCCCCGCACACACACACCACCCCACAGGGAGCCCCCACCCCACCTCACAGGGAACACCCTCCCCACACACACCAACCCCATTGGGAGCCCCCCTACACACATCAACCCCACAGTGACACCCCCAGCCCCGCAGGGAGACCCCTGCCCCACACATCCCACCCCAAATGGAGCCTCACACACACATGCAACGACCCCACAGGGAGCCCCCCCACACATCAACCCCACAGTGACCCTCTCAACCCCACATGGAGCCACTTACACACACACCAACCCCACAGGGAACAGATCCTCCCCACAGACACTTACCCCACAGGGAGCCCCCCTACACACACGGACCCCACAGGGAGCCCACACACACACACACACACCCCACCCCACATGGAGCCCCGCCCCCCCTCCCACACACACACACACACACACACACACACACACTGACCCTACAGGGAACTGCCACACACACCAATCCCGTAGGGAATGCCCCCCCACCCCCACAGACCGACCCCACAGGGAGCCCCCCTACACACATCGACCTCACAGGGAGCCCCCCACACACACACACCGACCACACACGGAATCTCTCACACACACCAACCCCACAGGGAACCCCACACAAACACTGACCCCAGAGGGAATCCCCACACATACACCTCAACCCCACAGGGAGAGCCCTCACACACTCCAACTCCCTAGGGAGCTTCCCTGAGGGAGCCACCCCACACACACACCCTGCACCATCCCCTCTCCTTCCGATGATGCACAGCTGCCAACACCAAAGCTGAGCCCCAGAAGGAGACACCTGTGGCCCCTATTGTGCTGGGGGATTCGGGAACAGCTGTAGGGGAAGAGTGGCTAGGCTGGTGCAGAGGACACTAGCTGGTTTGGGGACAAGGGAGGGAGCTGGAGGATCTTCCTGTTGCTGCTGCTGAATTTCACATCAAAATGCTCTTTGGCCTAGGGAAAGGGGCCCTGGGCTGGCAGCCAGGCGAGAGCAAGTCTCACATCTTCCACTGACTGACCTTAGTATGTCTCTTCCCACCACAGCCTTTATTACTGAGCTAGGCCTACCCTTGTGCACAGGCAAGTATTGTTCCCCACCTTTCACTGTGCAACTAACTAAGGGGCTGAGCTGGGAGCAGAACCCAGGTTTCTGATAGGGCAGATCAAAAGTCCCACCCGCCTTTCAGAAAGAATATGCCAATCCTATGGGCTTGGCTATGCCACCTCTAAAATGGGGCTACGCATACATACTCACCTCCACTTTGAGATACACAGATGAATGAGCACTATGTCAATATAAAGCAACAGTACCAAATAGCATTGAGGAGTCAATAACCTTCAATCTTCTGCCCTAACAAATAGACTACACTCCCCTTCCAGCACCAGAAACAGTACTCAGGAGTCCTAAGCCTATGGGTATGTCTGCACTGTATTCCTAGTCTGTGATCCGACAGGTCTGTGTCCAAACCCTCTTACCATCCACACACTAAACTCTCAAACATGCTTCTTTGAACCAGTTCTTGCTCGAACGGCTGAGCGTCTGGGTTAAAGCCCAAACTGGAACTCACACACTTTGCAGTGAGGCTGCAGACAAGTTCACTTGAGCGGTGATAGACCTCCAATGCCCTTCCCACAGGTTCTCCCAAGGAACAGACAAGCTCTTCCACAACTGACTGGGAAAGAATCCTAGAGCATCTCAGCACAAAAACCCATGGGCATGTCCCCCAGCACACACGGGAGAGTGCAGAAACAGGGAAGACACAGTAATGTGGGTAGGGTTTTGCTGTGGGAGTACTCATACGTGGGCCAGGTTAACCCGAGAGCTCGAACCTGCGTGCCAACACCCAGGCTGACTGTGCAGAGTAGACATGCCCCGTGTGGCATTCCGTCTATCAAAGAGTTAATTATGATGGAATTTCCCTGCCACAGTGGCTCTCCATCTCTGGATGTCTCCAGACCCAGACCCAGACACAATGCCATTCTCAAAGATGCTTCAGCCAAACAAAAGTAATTGACTCAATACAGGAACAACTGGGTGAAATTTAATGGCCTGTGTCATACTGGAGGTCAGACCAGTCCAGCCTTCAAATCTATGGAACGATTAATTTAAATAATGCTATTAAGGTTGAAAAACCAGGCACTGATAAATTAGGAAATGCCAGAATTAAGCTTGCCACTGTGACAGCAGCATGATCCAGTCTTTAATTCCATGATCTCACAGAATTTTTTTCTACATAATCCCTGCTTCATTCAGTGCCCATGGTGAGTAGTGAGCAAGACTGGTCTGTGTAAGCAGAATGATGCCCATTCCCATAAATGCTACCAAGTTGCTGGCTGCACTCAGGAGGACAGGAAACAAGGGGGGACCATAAGGAGTGGCATGAATAGGGAGCTGAGCTCTTGTTACAGACCCCTTGTGTTATTTCTCTGGCCTGAATGCTGATTGCCATTCCTCCCAATTCTGTAATGTACCATTTGCTCCCTGCACTGGCCCGTCCACGCTTCAGAAGCTGGCTACTCATGGGAATTGAATCTTGCAGGACTCAGCAGTTTTTAAAGATTTTTTGAGGAGGGAGGGGTAGTGGGTCTTATTATTATTTACTATCAGAGGCCCTCGGAGTCCCCGTGATGGACCAGGACCCCACTGTGCTAGGTACAAACACAGAACAAAAAGACAGTCCCTGCCCCAGAGAGCTTCCAGTGTAAGAGTATGTCTGGTGACTGCAGCTCCTGTAAACACACCTGAGTTAGGGTTCATCTAGCTAGTGTGGACATTGGAGCAGCAAAGCTGTGGCATGTGCACTTGAGTGCGGGCTAGCCCCACAAGTAATTACCCACACGTCTGGATGGGCTTGTACAGCCCACACTGCGATGTAGACTGCCGCATCTTCACTGCTCCAGTACCCAAGCAAGCTACATTAAACGTAGCTTGGATATGTCTCCATAAGCTGTAATCGCTTCCTGAATCGTGATTTCAGTGTAGTCATACCCTCAGCCTAAAACTAGAAACAACAAGGGGATACAGATCAAAGGTGGAGTACAAGAAAATGAGTCACTTTTTGTCAGCATGCTAGGCAGTGGTTGCAGGGTCTCTGGGGATGAGCTAGTCTTGTGCCGGACTCCTCTTCCCATATCCAGGGAAGAGGGCAAGGAAGCAGAAAGTGACTCCGTGCTCAAAGGCCAACTGATCAGCCAGTGGGGCAGCAAGGCAGACAGGGAACAGGGGTTCTCTGCCCACTTGGGGCATGGGGTTGTCTCAGTGCTGGAGAGATCAGTGCAGCAGCAGTCTCAGTTGTTAAGGTATGACTGAAGGTTAATGATACTAGTTCAACTGCAACCTCACTGGGGCAGGGAAGTTTTGTTCTGTGTTTGTACAGCTCCTAGCACAATGGGGCCCCAATCCCTGATTAGGAGCCCTAGGCATGACAGCAATACAAAAAAATAATCATCTTCATAATTAGATATCGGAGCCATGCCTGCAGCCCACAATCAGCACCCCCCAGCACTATACCTTGCCGTTTCACAGAAGCTGGGCTCTTACCTCCAGGAGCTTGTCCCCGACACGGACTCCTGCTCGGGCTGCAGGGCCCTCCTCTGACACACGGGAAATAAAGATGCCCTGGAATCAAAGTGTCATGTTAGCAAGAGGAGAGCAGGCCCTTCATCCCAGAAGCTGATGTTACTGGGGAAGCAGAGAAGGAGGAATTCCCCCTCCTGGTGGTGTATATTATTGGGAGGGGAATGCCCAGGCCTAGGAGGAGTGGTGCTGTCTCTGGTTACTACATTGTGACCACAGGGAAGTACTGGTGGTTCAGCCCAGAACCCATGCTCCAGAGATGACACCTTCCCCCTATCTCAGCCCTTCCAGACTCCTGCTTTCAAGAGGGGCTAAGGCGAGCCCTGCCTTGCCCTATGTGCCCCCAGCACATCCACAGAGCAGGCTCAGCACACACAGGGGTCAGGCACTGCCATGATGGGGCCCACCTCACTTCTAGATAGACAGATCCTGCCCTAGAGCAGGCAGGCACTTCCCCGCTTGGGCAGCCCAGCTTCTTACCTCGTCATCACCCTTGTAGGGAGTGGAGCCTTTGCCCCCTGCAATGCTGATGCCCAGCCCCCCTGTCTGCCGCAGGATAGTCAGGGTCAGCTGCAAGCAAAATGGAAACAGATCACAGCTCAGTGCAGAGCGGATGCCAAAAAAACAGCTTGCAGAGTAAGGAGGGTGGCGTGTACAAGAGCGCATGCAAGCTGGCATGCACACCAGCACACATGAATACAACTGCGAGTTTTGTTTGTGTGTGTGCATGGCTGCTCATGTATTTGCGCAAAGCAGAAGGGCTGTTGGAGGATGGGGTGGCGGCCACATCTGGTTGTTAGTGCCCAAAGCCATGACATCAATCAGCCCCTTCTCCATGGATCTGTCCCTAACCTTTATCCCAAGCCCCAACCAAGCCCCAAACATATCAGACACTGTGGCCAACACCACAGCAAACTGAAAAGCAGTGGATGTGGCAGGAGACTCGGGGTGGTATGGAGGGACTGAGCAGAAGTTGTGGGGGACTTGGGGAAGTCAGGGGTGACTGAACAGAAGCTGGGGGGCTGGCAAGGGGTAGAATTGAGCCAAATGGCGAGTGACAGGAGCCAGAGATGGTGTCTGTACCACCTCCCAATCTTGGTCTCCTTTCCTTTGGGGTCCAATTCTATGCAGGTGCTGTGAAATTAAGGGCCCCTCCTGACTCTAACATGGCCTGCACTTGGCTCCCACACACAGAGCAACACCAATGCATAGCTCTGATCAAATTACCCCCCTTGCCCTACTGGCTGCAAACAGGATGAGGCAGCTGCTTCCTCTTCTCTCCTCAGGGACAGGCAGACTCAGGATTCTGACTGGGGCATTCAACAGCCTCCTTCCTTCTCAGCTCTCCCACTCCCCCTGTCCCACCTGCTTAGCACTCTCCCTAGCCCTGAGAGCAGTTTGTACTGTGTCTGGGCCTCAGCTGGCTATGCCTAAATCCAGGGCCAGCAGAAAGTGCTGTGTGAAGAGGTGTTCGGTTCGCACTCCCTCAGTGACAGGGAAAGAAGGAGGTGCTCCTGGGGCTTGCTGAGTGTCATAGGCCCAAGGAGCCAGGTGAGGAGAGCCCACTGAGCAGTGGTGATGGAAATGCACAGAGAGCCCCTGGGGAGAGAAGGGTGCTGGTGTGGGAGGAAGGAAATGGGAAGAAATTCGCTGCCTTCCAGATGTCACTTCTCTGGAAACAAAGTCTAGAGCAGAGAAAGGCTGCTGCAGAGGCATCAAGCTCTAAAAGCACACACAGCTGGGGCCATCCCCAGAGACTGCACTGAGGTGGGAGGTCAGAGCAGATTGGGCCATCTTCTCTGGTAGCCTGTTTCTGGCATGGTCCCTGCTAGGTGCTTCTCAGAGATATGTCATGGCAAGGGAACCACTGAATCTTGCCTGCTTAAGACTGGGGTAGCCAAGGTGCAAGGCGTAGGGTCCTTGGAGTTCTTAGAAAAGTCCACTTCACGCAGCTTCAGCGGCAGCTCAATGTATGATGTGAGCAGAACTGGAGTTTACGGACTGAAGTTGCTTCATGGCTGCCATCTGTTTAAGTTCCATGGTGCTTTGACAGGCGTGGCCTCTGGAAAGCTGCCTGATCAGTCATGGAAGGCTTACAGCCCAGTAAGCCACTAGGCAAATGAGGTCTCTGTCTCTGCTCTCTCTGTTTCCTCTGTAATTGTCTCGCTTTCCTGTATTTCTGCTCCCAGTTCTAACAGGAATGAACTCTGTGCAGCCTCCAACCACAGTGTCTTGTTATACTAATCTCAAGAGCAGAGGTCAAATGGATTAAAAACCAGCTGACAGATAAGTGGGGAATTATCAAATGGGGGTGTTTCTAGTGGTGTTCCCCAGGGATCAATACTTGGTCTGACACTATTCACCATGTTTATCAACAATGTGCAAATCAATATTAACTCACTACTGCTATAATAGGTGGATGAGTCAAAGACTAGAGGAGTGGCAAATAATGCTTTAGCCAAACATAAGTTATTGGGCTCCATATAGTGATAACCGAGTGAACTTTAAGACCTTGTGATATACAGATTAGACTACACGATCCAATAGTCCTTTCTGGCCTTTAATTCTGCTAATCTATGAGGACAGAGCAGCGATACAAACTGATCTGGCTGCCTTGGTAACCTGGGCCCACTCAAACAAAATGTTTTTTAATATGGCTAAATGCAAACCAGGAATGCAAGCCACACCCACAGAGTAGGGGATAGAATAGCTCAGTGATTTGAGCATTGGCCTGCTAAACCTAAGGTTGTGAGTTCAATCCTTGAGGGGGCCACTTAGGGATCTGGGGCAAAAACTGGTCCTGCTAGTGAAGGCAGGGGACTGGACTCAATAACCTTTCAAGGTCCCTTCCAGTTCTAGGAGATTGGTATACCTCCAATTATTACCTTTATTACCTAGTTGGGAATTACAGCCTAGAAAGCAGTGACTCCAAAGGACTAAGGAGTTATAGTAGACAAGCAACAGAGCATAAGCCCCCAGTGGGATGCTGGAGTAAAAAGGCTAATGTGATCCTGTATAAACAGCGAGTAGAGTAGGGAGATGATTTTACCCTCTGTGTGGCTCTAGTGAGACCAGTACAAGAATACTTGGTACAATTCTGGTATCCAGGTTTGCAAAAATGTTTTTAAAAATTGAAGAGGATGCAGAATAGAGCCACAAGAATGATTCAAGGGCTGGAGAAAATGCCTGACATGGAGACTTTTCTACATAAGTGACTGAGAGCAAGGGTTGATTACCATGTATATGTACCATCATGGGGAGAAAATACCAGATACTAAAGGACACTTCAATCTAGCAGAGAAAGGTAGAAAATCAACCCATGACCAGTAGCTGAAGTCAGACAAATTCAACTTAGACATTAGGCACAAATGTTTAAAAATTAAGTATGATTAATTACTAGAATAAACTATGCATCTGAGGAAGTGGGTATTCACCCACGAAAGCTCATGCTCCAAAACCTCTGTTAGTCTATAAGGTGCCACAGGATTCTTTGCTGCTTTTATAGAATAAACTATGAAAGGACATAGTGGATTCTCTGTCTCTTGCTGTGTCCCAAGCCTGGATGACCTTCTGGAACAGATGCTTCAGTCAGACACAAGTCACAGGGCTCGATAAATGGGTAATTGGGTGAAATTCAGTGGCCTGTGATATACAGACAGTTACACGAGATGTTCTAAAGGGCCCTCTGGCCTTAAACTCTGTAAGTCTTAAGCTATCGCCATTAATACTCAAAGTAGGGGGGAAAACCCTCCCTCCCCTGCAACTAATTCTACAGCAAGTGAAAGCGACACAAGGCCAAGAGGGGCTAGAGATCGTGGCAGGAAATAACCGAGTGAGATTCAACCTGGATACAGGCAGCAAATACACCCCCGAGGGAGAAAGCAAACCCACAATTCCCAATGGAAAGAAGATCCTTGGACCATAGAGGCAGCCACCAGACAAAGATGGGACAGCAGCAAGATGGGGCAGAATTTGCAGTGGGGTAAAGCAGCTAGAAAAGCCAAGGGGATTGTGGGAGCAGGGAGGGACCAGCCTCGTTCTCTCTCCAGCTCTGGAGAGACACTACCCCCCATCCCCACAGGGATCTTGTGCTCAGCTTCAGGTCCCTCAGTCTCACACCTCCTGCCCTGGGACAGGGAGAGGAGAGTCTTTCTCTGTCTGCTCTGGGAAGGCCTCACCTGGATACCCTATTCAGCTCTGGATACCAGGTGAGATACTGAAGGAGCGGAGGGTGCTCAGAGAAGAGCCAGGAAACAGCTCAGGGGCCAGAAAGATTGACTCACCAGGAGAGATTAGAAGAGCTAAATCTGTCTGGCTTCGCTAAGCAACAACCAAAGGGGACATGATGACAGGCTGGAAATATCAGAAGTATGTGATCTGTGGAGAGGTGGGAGCTTATCGCTTGGGCTGTTTAGAACTAGACTAAAGCAAACAATCGAAAAGCTAAACAGTAGTGAACGATCCTGCTCTGGCCCCAGAGATGGGACGTGGTTGGGAATTTCCCACTCTAGCCAGACTGGATCAGACCAATGGTCCATCTAGGCCAACATTCTGTCTCTGATAGTGGCCAGTGCCAGATGTTTCAGAGGGAATGAACAGAGCTGGGCAATTATCAAGTGATCCATTCCCGCGTGCGCCTCCCCCCGTCCCCGCTTCTGGCATTCAGAGGTTGAGGGACATCCAGAGCTGGGGTTGTGTCCCTGATCATCCTGGCTAACAGCCATTGATGGACCTATCTTCCATGAATTTGGCTAATTCTTTTTGGAACCCAGTTATACTTTGGGCCTTCACAGTATCCCATGACAATGAGTTTCACAGGTTGACTGTGTGATGTGTGAAGAAATACTTCCTTTTGTTTGTTTTAAACCTGCTGCCTATTCATTTCATTGAGTGACCCCTAGTTCTTGTGTTACGTGAAGGGATAAATGACAAGTCTCTATTCACTTTCTCTACAGGTTTCAGATTTTATAGACTTCTATCATTTCCACCCTTAGGCCTCTCTTTTTAATCTCCCTTCCTATGGCTGCTGTTCCATACCCCTAATCATTTTTGTTGCCCTTCTCTGTATTTTTCCCAATTCTAACTTTTTTGAGACAGGGCAACCAGAACAGCACGCAGTATTCTAGGTGTGGGCGTACCAGCGATTGATACAGTGGCAATGTATTTTCTGTCTTATCCATCCCTTTCCTAATGGTTCCTAACATTATCTTAGCTTTTTTGACTGCTGCTGCACGCTGAACAGACGTCTTCAGAGAACAATCCCACTTGAACAGCCGAGTATATACTTGGGTAGCTGGCCTGAGCCAACGTCCATGCTGCCATGGCCACACTATTTTAGGCAATAGCTCAGTGGTTCTCCACCAGGGATACTCAGTGGTCTTCCGGGGGTACAGCAACTCATTTAGATATTTGTCTAGTTTTACAACAGGCTGCATAAAAAGCACTAGCAAAGTCAGTACAAACTAAAATTTCATTCAGTCAGTGACTTGTTTATACTACTCTATATACTATGCACTGCAATGTAAGTACAATATTTATATTCCAACTGAATTATCTTATAATATGGTAAAAATAAGGAAGTAAGCATTTTTTCAGTAATAGTGTGCTGTGACATTTTTGTAAGCAAGTAGTTTTTAAGTGAGGTGAAACCTGAGGGTACATGAGACAAATCAGACTCCTGAAAGGGGTGCAGTAGTCTGGAAGAGCTGAGAGCCACTGCAGTAGCTCAAGTAATACCCCCATATGTACGCCTATCCACACTTTGAATCACACCTCCCACCTGCTGTGCAGCAGTACCCTATATTCTTTATTCCTTTTAGAGGTTGCTTTGTGCTATCACTCTTGGTTTGTAGGGAACAAACATTCACAATAAAGGGCTGGTGAGCAGGGAATGGAAGTGCCAATTGATCCTGCTCCCTCAAACTGGCACTAAGAGGACGGAGAGCAGCCCAGCAGCCCCCACAAGCCAGTAATGGAGAGCAGCATCTAATGAGGGCAGGATCTGGGTTCAATAATGCTAGGTACGCAGGGGCATCCCTCTAGATCTCCTCAAAGCTGCTCCAGGGGCAGAGACAACTTTTTCTTTTTATTGGGGAGGGGCTATAGTTGAAAGATAATAAAATTATAGCTGCTGTGTACACTTTAAAGAATAGTTTTGTACCACACCTAAATTTATTTAGTTTTTCTGTTCCAAACGCAGTGCAATCCGTGTGTTACTAAAAGCCTCCAGATGCCTAAGTTCCTGGGCTCTATTGCTCCTGCCCATGACAGCATTGTGGACCTATTTTTATATGCTAACCCATAGGCTTGAGAAATCCCAATCATCATGATCTGCCGATCTTTGATATTCCGAGGTCTTGTTTACAATCTCCCTAAGGAACAAGTGGGGAGCCCCCTGCCCTCAGCTGTTTGCTAGAGCCCTTTGGAATTCACTGCAGAGGAAAGGGGGCAAAGCAAGAGGAAGAAAAAGTCTGAGTTCCACCTGGATAGAAATATCAGAGCTATTCTCTGGGTCACTTTGACCAGCAAGGGAAGGAAGGAACAGTGCTAATTAGAGAGGACGCCAAGCTCATGATGCCTGCAAGCAGAGGCTGCCCCACAAGGAAGGCTGCTCAGATGGTAAGAGGACAAAGGGTCGGGGGGCAGGCTAACCAGACAATAGCAAGTGTCCAACTCTGTATGGGAGACCAGTCTAGACCTCTCAGTCACATGGCAAGTTCAAGAAATATGGACAAGAGAAGCTAGTGCTTCCTGCAGCAGGATCCTCAGAGCTCCTAGTGGTGACACTTGGGTAGACCCACATGCTGGTGAAGTCTGTTCTTGACAGGAATCTAGAGGAAAAACTGCAGGGAGGTGGGCTGGGCAGCTGTGATGGCTGATAGGACAGACATTCGTGAATGAGCTTCTCCAGTCTGAATGAGGAACATCTGACCTCTCAAAGTGGTGACAAATTAGGGATTGGACTCAGACTGCAGTGTCTTTGCCCTTCCTTAGCAGGGAAAGTGGGACAACTCTTCCTATTTCCAGGAGTTTCTACTAATTTATTTATTGGCTTTTCCTTGATTCCCATGAGTCACCCAGACAACAGTCAACTTATCCTCACAAGTCCCCTTGCAGGGAGGCAGTAGAGGTCCAGATTCTCAAAGGAAGTTAAGGCGCCACACTTCCCTTGAAATCAATGGGAGTTGGGCACCTAAATACCTTTGAGGATCTGGGCCATACTCCCTGCTTTACGAATTCATAGAATTTAGGACCAGAAAGGAGAAATATGTTCCTATAGGCTGACCTCTTGTAGCGCGCACATCAGAGAACTTTACCTAGGCACTCCCGCATCCAGCCCAGTAACTTGTAGTTGAACTAGTGTGTCTTTTAGAACAACATTCAATCTTGATTTAAAGAATTCAAGTGATGGAGAATTTACTACGGCACTTGATAAATTGTTCCACTGGTTCTTGCTGATGAACTGAGGAATAGTTGGGGAAGTGACTTGCCCAAGCTCACGATTAGCAGTATGAAAAACATTTTATAAGAAAGGAGATTGAGAGGACTAATTATTTTAGAAAGGAGACAAATCACAGTGGACATGATAAAAGTATGTAAAATAATGGCCTAGAGAAGGTAGAGGCGCTTCTATTTCCCTGTCTCACAACAACAAAGGAACATACAATGAAATTGGAAGGTGGCTAATTCAGTTATAAAAGAAAATATTCTCTCACCACATGTAATTTAACTGAGGAACTCACTGCTACAGGATGTCTCTGAGACTAAGAACTTATAAGACTCAAAGAGCAATGAGATATATATGGTAACAATATCCGTTGATGTAAAGAAAAAGGTTTCGGAAGGGAGATAAAACCTCCTATTTCAGGGCTACAGTCCTGGTACTGACTGCTGAGAGATGGGAGACTGGACCAGCTGAATCCTGAGTCTGATCCACTGTGGCAAGTCCTGTGCTCCACGGCTGGGGCAGGAGATTTTTGTATTAGTGCCTGGTTCTTGGACACAGGCCAGCTTCTTAGTCCCAAGATTCTGACACTATTTTAAGCAGATTCTTAGGCCTAGTCTACACTAGGAAATTACGTTGGCATAGCTACATCTCTCTGTCTGTGAAAAATCCACACTCCTGAGAGATGTAGCTATATCGACAACACTAATTCTTCCACGGACCTAGCAACTGCCTCATGGGAAGGTGAATTACGTATTCCAACAGGAGACTCCTTCCCATCGGCATAGATAGCGTCTACACCGAAGTGCTATGGCAATAGTGATGCAGCTGTGTTGCATAGTCTTATACTACCTTCAACACCATAGTATCTGAGCACCTACCACTTGTGCAGATAGTGGAGTGTTTTGACAGAGTTGGGGGTTTTAAAAAAGGCTGCTGTGTGTTTATGTTAGAGAATGCTAACTGGCCAAGTGTAGCTAGGACACTGAGCAGAAGGTGGGGAGATTTGTATTAATCCTTAGTTCCTTGGAAGTTTTTTCCAGGCTGGGACCAGACCCTGAGAAAGCTTTGTTTCCTGCAGATGCTTACCCCATTCACTGCATAAACTGGAAGCCACCAGAGCCCCCACCACACTAGACCTGGTCCTGTGCAGGTATGGCTTCGGGGAGGGAAGCAAAGGAATAATATACACCTTTACAAATATTTACACTGTAAAAATTATACAAGAAATAGTATTTTTTTCAATTAATCTCATACAAGTACTGTGGTGCAATCTCTTTGTCATGAAAGTGCAACTTACAATTGTAGAGGTTTTTGTTACATCATTTTATTTGAGTGCAGTTATGTAAAACTTTAGACTTTAGAGCCTGCAAGTCCACTCAGTCCTACTTCTTGTTCAGCCAATAGCTAAGACAAGCAAGTTTGTTTACATTTATGGGAGATAATGCTGCCCACTTATTTACGTCACCAGAAAGTGAGAACAGGTATCTGCATGGCACTTTTGTAGCCGGCATTGCAAGGTATTTACATACCAAATATACTAAACATTTGTATGCTCCTTCATAAGAACATAAGAACGGCCGTACCGGGTCAGACCAAAGATCCATCTAGCCCAGTATCTGTCTACCGACAGTGGCCAATGCCAGGTGCCCCAGAGAGAGTGAACCTAACAGGCAATGATCAAGTGATCTCTCTCCTGCCATCCACTTCCATCCTCTGACAAACAGAGGCTAGGGACACCATTCCTTACCCATCCTGGCTAATAGCTATTTATGGACTTAACCACCATGAATTTATCCAGTTCTCTTTTAAATGCTGTTATAGTCCTAGTCTTCACAACCTCCTCAGGTAAGGAGTTCCACAGGTTGACTGTGAGCTGTGTGAAGAACAACTTCCTTTTATTTGTTTTAAACCTGCTGCCCATTAATTTCATTTGATGACTCCTAGTTCCTGTATTATGGGAATAAGTAAATAACTTTTCCTTATCCACTTTCTCCACATCACTCATGATTTTATATACCTCTATCATATCCCCCCCGTAGTCTCCTCTTGTCCAAGCTGAAGAGGCCTAGCCTCTTTAATCTTTCCTCATATGGGACCCTCTCCAAACCCCTAATCATTTTAGTTGCCCTTTTCTGAACCTTTTCTAGTGCCAGTATATCTTTTTTGAGCTGAGATGACCACATCTGTACACAGTATTTGAGATGTGGGCGTACCATGGATTTATATAAGGGCAATAATAGATTCTCAGTCTTATTCTCTATCCCATTTTTAATGATTACTAACATCCTGTTTCATGCTTCGGCCACCATTCCAGAGGACATGCTTCTATGCTGATGACGCTAGTTAAAAAAAATAATACGCTAATTAAATTTCTGACTGAACTCCTTGGGTGAGAATTATGTCTCCTGCTGTTTTACTCACATTCTGCCATATATTTCATATTATAGCAGTCTCAGATGACGACTCAGCACATGTTCATTTTAAGAAGACTTTCACTGTAGATTTGACAAAACACAAAGAAGGTATCAATGTGAGACTTCTAAAGATAGCTACAGCGCTCAAGCCAAGATTTAAGAATCTGAAATGCCTTCCAAAATCTGAGATGGAGAAGGTATGGAGCATGCTTTCAGAAGTCTGAAAAGAGCAACACTCCGATGCAGAAACTACAGAACCCGAATCACCAAAAAAGAAAACGAACCTTCTGCTAGTGGCATCTGACTCAGATGATGAAAATGAACATGCGTCAGTCCGCTGCTTTGGATTGTTATCAGGCAGAACCAGTCACCAGCTTGGACGCATGTCCCCAGGAATGGTGGTTGAAGCATGAAAGGACATATGAATCTTTAGCGCATCTGGCACGTAAATATTTTGCAACGCCAGCTACAACAGTGCCACAAAACACCTGTTCTCACTTTCAGGTAACATCGTGAACAAGAAGCGGGCAGCATTATGTCTCGCAAATATGAACAAACTTGTTTGTCTCAGCAATTGGCTGAACAAGAAATAGGACTGAGTGGACTTGTAGTCTCTAAAGTTTTACATTGTTTTATTTTTGAACATGGTTTTTTGTAAGTTCAACTTTCATGATAAAGAGATTGCACTACAATACTTGTATTAGGTGAATTGAAAAATACTTTTTTACAGTGCAAATATTTGTAATAAAAAATATAAAGTGGGCACTGTATATTTTGTATTCTGTTATGATTGAAATCAATACATTTGAAAATGTAGAAAACATCCAAAAATATTTAAATAAATGATATTCTATTAGTGTTTAACAGTGCAATTATTTTTTTTAATTGCTTGACATCCCTAGTTATTAGCTCTCCTTCCTCCCCCACTTTTTCTTTCTCCTGTTCCTAATGTATTTAAAGAACTGCTTATCGCCTTTTATGTCCCTGGCTAGGTGTAATTCATTTTGTGCCTTAGCATTTCTGATTTTGTCCCTACCTGCTTATGCTATTCTTTTGTGTTCCTCCTTAGCAATTCATCCATGTTTCCACTCCTGTAGGACTCCTTTTTGATTTTCAGGTCATCAAAAAGCGCCTGAGGGAGTTATAATGACCTCTTACTCATCTTTCCCTTGGATCAGAATAGTGGGAAGTTGTGCATTTAATATTGTCTCTTTGAGAAACTGCCAGATCTTCTGAACTCCTTCATCCCTTACCTCCCAGTTCTCTCAGCTTGTTAAAGTGTTTTGGTTGTGGGTGATTTGTTTTTGGTTTTTTTTAGTCCACTGTCTTTATTTGGCTGCTCTCACCCCGTCCTTTCCCTTGAATCGTGAAATTGATCATTTCATGGTCCTTTTCACCCAAATTATCTTTCACCTTCCTATAATCCCACACAGAGAGTTAACAAGCTTGATCTTCAAACTAGTTAGGGTGTTTGCCCCACTACTCCTGTTGGGAGGCTGTTCCAGAATCTCGCTCCTTTGAACCTTCTTCTAATTTCCAGCCTCAATTTATTCATGACCAGTTTATCCCTATTTGTTCTTGCAGAAACTTTTTGCTCTAGCTTAGGTAGCTCTTTCCCTTCCCTGGTGATTAGCCCCCTGTTGTATTTATAGAGAGCAGTCAGATCCCCTCTCAGCCTTCACTTTGCTAAACTAAACAAGCCAAGCTCCCAGACTACTCTTGTGAGACAGGCTTTCCATGGCCCTGAGCATCCTAGCAGCCCTTCTGACACCCGTTCCAGTCTGAATTAACCTTTCTTGAGAACAGGCTCCAGAACTGCACACAGTATTCTAAATGCCAAGTTATACACCTAGGAACTCTGAATGCACGCCAGACCTATGGACTGGGGGACTGCATCATGGAAGGCAGTGACTGAAAAGGATTTAGGAGTCGTAGCAGACAAGCACTGAATACGATCTGCCAGTGAGATGCTGTGGCAAAACAGGCTAATATGATCCTTGGGTATACAAAGAAACGACACGGAGTAGGGTGATTTTACTGAAGAAAATGCTTTGGAGTGAGAGATGTAAAGAGCTCAGTCTGTTTATCTTATCAAAAATAAGAGTGAGAAGTGACTTGGTTAGTCTACAACTACCTATAGGGGGAGATTGGCCTCTGGAAATTTCCACTACATGCATCTGACAAAGTGGGTATTCACCCACAAAAGTTTATGCCCCAAAACGTCTGTTAGCCTGTAAGGTGCCACAGGACTCTTTGTTGCTTATATGGGGAGAAAATATCTGGTACTAAATGGCGAGCACAAGACGACACAAAACTCTGGCTGAAATAGCTAGACACTCAAGGCAGACAAATTCGAACTGGAAGTTAGGTTTTTTTTTTTTAAAAAAAAGCCTAAGAGATTAACCACTGGAACAGACTCCCAAGGGAAGTGGTGGATTCTCCATCTCTTGAAGTCTTCAAATCCAGACTGGATACTTCTCTGGAAGCTGCTTTAGTCAAAACACAAATTATTAGGCTCAATACAGAAGTAACAGTGAAATTCTCTGTCCTGTATTATACAAGAGATGAGACCATTAGGAAATCTAATGGTCCTTTCATGCCTTAAAAAAAAGAAAAAAAAAATCTATGAATCAACCCCCCCTTAAGGTAGACTGAAGATTTGTATCCCCAAGTTCCCAAAAACTGGCAGCATCCTCCACAGGCCTGTAGGTCCTACAGGACAGACTCCAGAGGTACAACTCCACCCTACGGATCCAGACAAAGGGGGCATGGGAGGTCTGGTCCAAGGAAGGGAATTCATAATTGTGATGCCCAGCATGGGGCTTGCACTTGGGCACAAGACGATTATTTGCACCCAAGGTGATACATCTGAGCTATCCTTGCAGGAAGACGAACAAGGTTATTTTTAAAGGGGAGAATGATAACTGGCTTTTTTCTTCTGATTCCAAAACACCAGATGAGATTTTGCTCCAATTCACTGCTACTCAGAGGCTGAAATTGGAGAATCTCAGTCCTCAGGTGCGTGTGTCAGGGAGCTCTGAGCCTGCAAGAACAGAGAGTTTGAACGGAAATTGTCTAGCAGCCTTTAGCTAAAGCAGGAGATTCCCAGCACGTCCTCTGCAGCTCACCTTGTGCTACTGGGAAAGCCCCCTATAGAAATGACACTTGCCAGGCCCCTGCCACCCACACAACGAACACTACTGGTTCTCAGCTCTGTCCTTAGTGGGGAGAGGGCTATAGGGCAGTTCCAGATGGGTGACCAGGATCCCCCCATGCACCTGGCCTTGACTGCAAACATTCTCTTATACCCCTCTCTGCTCTGATTCTGGTCTCCAGATTAAGAAGCCTGAGTCAGTTATACAGGCTCTTGGGGAACACCCGGTTGACATTCTCAGTCCAGACACGCTCCATGGACATTTTCTATTTCTGAGATAACATCTCTGAAACAGAGCAGCCTCACCACTCAGAACAGCAATATCTTGCCTTTCAGTTCCTCACAAACAGCCTGTCACGGAGCAGGGCAGCATCAGCTCCAAGAAACAGCTGTGGAAATGGAAGCACACAGAGAGGATGGGACTTGCCTAAGGTCTCGGAACTGGGTCAAAGCCAGAAGAAGAATCCAGATCTGACACAGTCTTGTGCTTTAACCACACACCATCCTTCCTGTAGCAGTAGAGTTCTATGAAACTGGGTTCCAGCTCCATAAGACACAGAAGTCTGGGCTAGATGGGCCCCCTAGCAGTTCTTCTGTTTCTCTTTGGTCTCACATGCCTGCCTAGACCCAACAGTTGTCTCCATGGAGGCAGGGGTAGATATCCATAGCCTCGGACTCCTGAGGCCGCATGGTATTTGGCCTGGATTAAAAGGAACCTCCAGCAGGTCATTCCTGACCTGCAAATACTAGATGAAGTGGAGGGGCAGGTGAGGCTGCAGCACTGTCTTCTATCTCTGCTCATAACTTTCCTTCCTAGGCTGGAATTACATTTTGTTGGAGAGCTTGTGCAGACATGGGTTTGGCATTTCTAGAGCACAAGACTGAGAACAAACCTCACACAACTGCAGCACTAGCTCAGTATGGGTCAGGGGAGAACAGGCTGGGACTGGCCTGCACATGCTCTGCAGGAAGAGGGAGAAGCCATTCTGGCATCTTCTGTTCAGGGGGGACAGTTGCCTCTCTCCAGGATGCTCTGCGGCTTCGCATTCCCAACAGCCTTGTTCCTGCATTTCCTTGAGGCTGCCACAGCTCTCTGGTGAAGGCTTCAGTGCTCAGCCAGGCCTGTTACCTACTGTAATAGGCTGTGACTGAGGTTGTCCTCACACCCACCTGCGAGCACCAGTTGGGGCAGAACACAGCTGTTCATCCCCTGAGATCACTTCCCAGGGTGGCTACCTGCTCAGATGCTAGACAGGATCCTTAAGGCCCTGGCTGATCTGGGACCTGCTGTCATCCATCCACTGAGAGGCTCCCACTCCTGAGGCTGAACATGCCAAGAGAGGTGCCCGAAGACCTTCCTCTCTGGGATTCACTCCCATTGACAGTTTCAGCAGAGCCAAGGCTGGTGCCCTAAAAGGCATTAGGCCAGGCACGTGGGGCTCATGTCCAAATTTGGTTTTGCTTTCTCTGACCTTTCCAGGTGCAGGTGCTAGAACTGTGACTCATGCACTGGAGGACTGCTGCCACTGGCGAGTCCTGGCCTGGTCCTGCAGATACAAAACCACTGTTTCCTTTTGGACCTCAAGGGCCCCCCATGAGACCAGGCACAGTCAGTGTCTCTGTTCACATAGTAGTTTCCTTAGGGACACAACTTTTGGCTGAAGGCAAGTCCCATCCAGACCAGCTACGGCCATCAACCACCTGTTCTGAATTTAAGGATTCCCATCCTCTGGAAGTTACACTGCTCCTTCCCCAGCCTGGTGCTGCTTCCTATTACTGCTCCCTATTGCACATTAGGCCAAGAGAACATGGGACCCCAGAAGCAGGGGAAACATCTCGAGACAGCTCTTCCCAGAAGGGGGAAGGGAGCCGCTCAGGACCCCAACCCACTCCTTCCCCCAGCCACTACCTACCCTGCACAGTACCCCCCAGTGATTTTCATAAGCTCCGGGGAGTCAACCCAGCCCCAGCTGGGACCCAGGCACTTTCATCAGTTATGCATGTTCAGTGTAAGCACAAGCCTCAGATGGAAAATGAGCGCAGAGGAAGAGCCGAAAAGGGCGGGAGGGGTGGGAGGGAAGAGCTCCCCTGGAGAAAACAGCCCTGAGCCTGGACTGAGCTTATGCTGCCTTCTGACACCAACATGTGCCAGGTCCTCAGGAGGCTCCTGGAGGCAGCAGCAAGTGACTACTCTGTACACAGCTGCACAGATAGGAAAGGAAGCCCTAAGCCTAGGACAAGCAGGCATAAAACAGGAGGAACGAGAAGAGCAGAGCAAAGGGATAGTCAGGCTCAATAGCATGGAAAGCCTCCTGGGCTGGCGGTGAGGTGGATCACAAAAGGGATTCGTTTCTCCTGATGGAGGGAAAGGGGGGCCCCCCCATCACCAGGGGAAGCATCTCATCCAGGCAGAACACATTGCTAATGGACTCTCACCTTCAAGCGGCAGAGCAAGAGCTCCTTTACACAAGCCACTTAAACTGGACCGGACACACCCATGTAGAATACAACGTAAAGACCAGTCCTGCCCTGGGCCCAAGACAGGGAGGATTTGGGGAGACAACAAACCAAATGGGACTGAAGAATCCATCTGGAACAAAGTGGTTTATGTGCTGAACAACCGAGCACAGACCAATAGCTGGCTGTGGGGGCTTCCTGGATTCTGTGCCAGCCAGAGAAAAAGGTAGCCCCTGGGGTAACACACAGAAATCCTTGCCCCTCCCATTAGAAGTCATGCCTATATATGGGGCTTCTTCCTTGCAGAGGAGCTCACTTCAGCCCCACAGGCAGAGTCCCTGAGCCAGGGGAACATCCCTGCACACAGCATCCTTCAGGTCAAAACACATGCCCATTATTAGTGCCAAGAGAAAACCTGGCCCAAGAACACCTCCTGAACGATGTGTTCACACCCTGCTCCACAGCCTCACCCTGAGACACAGACAATACATAGTGGTGATGTACTGGCATTCAGTGCCTCATGTCGCTCTCAAAGCTTCCGCCTGTGATTTCACCATACGAACTGCCTCTGCACGCAGTGCTATTTAGCAATCCCGGCACCCTGCGCTCCATTCGCTAGTAAGCAGGTTGAATTTTCTAGCTGACAGTACTGCCAAGTTCATAGGGTCTGAGCACCTCACCGGCTACAGGGTGGGTGTGCTACACCCCCTCAGGCAGAGGGAGAGAGCATAGAGCTGGGATTTCCTGGGCTCCTACATCTTCAGCAGCAGCAGACTCTCCGCACCTGGAGCTCAGTGTCAATCAGCAGGAAGGAAGGGCACTGAACCCAGTAAGAGAGGAGACGAACACTCAAGCCTTACTCAACGGTGGGGGTATGTTTACACTGCAATTAAATACTCGCAGTTGGCCTGGGCCAGCTGACTCGGACTCAAGGCTCAGGCTGTGGGGCTATAAAACTGCAATGTACACATTCAAGTTCAGGCTGCAGTCAAGTTCTAGGACCCTCCCGTCCATTGTGAGGCCCCAGAGTCCAGGCTCCAGCCCAAGCCCGAGCATCTACACTGCATTTTATAGCCCTGCAGCCCAAGCCCCATGAGTCTGAGTCAGCTGACCCAAGCCAGCCACAGCTGTGCTGCAGGTCTTTTATCACAATGTAAACGTACCCTGAGTGACAGGGAGGGGGGGATGTGTTGTCAGAACTTCCTCATTTGATGTGAAAGTCCTTCAATACTGCAGAGCCATGGAGACATCCTTGGGATACACTGAGGGAGGAGAAGTGCTCAGAATCAGAGGACATCGAGCCTGCATCCTGCCCAAGGCCAACATCTCTCCAACATTTCCATAGAAAGAGCAGACTTCCCTTCACTCCACTCCAAGAAACTCCTGCTCCTGTACTAGACAGAGGGGCCTGGCTACAAGCACAAGGGAGGGAGCAGATAGGGAAGTTCAAGGGGACACTTGCACCAGCAGCAATGCCAGGACTCGGATACAGCACCCAGCTCCTGGGGGCTTGGCAGGGCACGTGCCATACAATATGTAGGTATTATCATTACAGCTGAAGCATTCTAGGTGGGAGCATTCAGTACTGACAACAGGGTCTGGCTGTCGGTAGTTCAGGTGGCATCCATCTCATTTCTGTACTCTGCCAGCTCCCAGCAGACCAAAGTGCCTCCTGAGTGGGAATGGTGCAATAGGGCTGACAGCAGGAGACATTCCAACAGCAGGGGCTGCGTATGTTACCTCGAAAATCAGGGAGAAACCTCCTCCTTCCCAGCTGTGGAGCTGGCTCCACTGCAGAGCGACAGTGGGAAAGCGACACTCCCCTGGGCTCAAGGAACAGGACAAGTCCACTCAGAACGTGGTAACTGTTAGAAAGTTCATAGAGTGAGCCCTGGGAGCGAGAGGCAGAAGCTTGATCTGTGACACAGATGGGGCTCTGGAAAATTCCAGTGAGCTTGAAAGGCACAGAAAATATCCCTCTGCTGTCACCTGCTGCAAAAGTAACTCTTACAACTGCTTTCAGAATCTCTCTTGAAACATCATGAAGTCCTAAGGGGGGCAGGAGAAGAGAGGACATTTCTGTAGTGCTTTCAGGAGCTTCCCTTAAACTGCCCTGAAGAATGAGTCACTGGACCACACGGTCACTTGGGCTGGGAGACACTTGCTTCAACCCCCACTCCTACTGCAGAGCACAAGCTCTGAGTTACAGCCTCACCCTAGGTTACAAGCAGTCATTCCAAGCCCTTGTGCTCAGACACCACCTCCAACAGATTCCTCTGCTGCCTTAAAGCCCCCTTCACAAAAGGGGTGTTTCTTTGCTCTCCTGCTCCCCATGCATCTGACTGGCTCCCCTCTTCCTTAGTGCAATGCAAGCAGGGATTGAACTCTCAATCTCTACAGGTTTCCTAAATTTCTCCCACCTCACCCCAGATCTGCAGCAGCCATTCTCACCTCAGTTATGGAAAGGCAGGGAAGGAGGGGAAAGATGGGAAAGAAACAATCATTGTGCATTTGTTATTTGTCAGGTCCAGAAGCCACTTGTCCCAGACAGAGCAGAATTCCCCCTGCAACAATGACTCAGACTAGGAAGCAAATCAAGCAGGTGGGATGATTTCTGGCAGAGAGAGAACAGCAGGAGTGGTACAGACCTCTTCCTCCTCAATGCGAGCAGGCTCAATCAGCAGATTATTGGCTTGATCAAACGACACCCCCTGTTAGGACAGGAACCAGCAAAGAGGCATGCGGATTAGTGGAGCAAAAACCAAACCCACCACCATTACCGCCACCACCCGACTGTACACCGCTCAGAGACAGGCCCTGCCACACAGCACAGGGATAGATCTCCTCTCCCACACCACTCACCACATTCACCTACCACACAGAGCACCAGACAGGGCCACCTCCCCTGTGGTCAGAGCACTGAGAATGCCAATCCTGCTAGGCCAGACGCATAGAACTCCATGCCCTGTGACCACATTGTTTGGCTTGGCAATCAGGATCTGAACTCCAGCCTCACAAGCTGAACGTTACTCGTCGTTGTTAGCCCTGTTGTGCCCCGTCAAGGAAGAATGAAGGATTGAATGATACAGGCGAGAGAGAGCAGAGAAGGGCCCTGCAGCACCACCCAGCTGCTGCACACAGGGGACAGAGGCTTACCCCCACAATCTCACCATGGCACCCTCCTGGAGAAAAGGCTCCAGTGCAACAGGCCATCCTGCCAGAGGCCACAAGTTTCCTGCTCCCAAGTGCATCACGAGTACACAGGAGACCTCTAGTACGAGACCCCTCCGGATTTCCCTAGGGCACCAGTATTCATGTCAGAAACTCTAGGTCATGATTCACTCCCACCTCCACACTGCCCTGCCTCTTCTCTGCCTATCCAACACACACATCTCACCTGCGGTTCCCAGGGACACAGCACTCACATCCCCACTCCAGGAGAGAAACTCAGAGAAAAGGTGAGGCCTGCAAATCTGCCTTGCTGGAAAAGGTGTCTGACCCAACCCCTTGAGAAGGGCAGCTCCTAGTAGAGGCCATGCAACCATCAGCAGCACAGACCTGACCATGGGGAGATGCAGAAGCTGTGGCACCAGCACCTGCATGATCTTCATTAGACTTTGCCTACAGGAGTGGCCCCAAGCCCACGGTGCCAGGCTGGAAGAAGCCTTCTCGGTCCAGGCCATTTTCCAAGTAACAGCTGAAGTCTGAGGCAGGGAGGGCCAGAGCCAGCCTTGCGCACTCCTGACACACAGCTCTCGTTTTCAGCTCGGAGAGCCGCACATGGCAAAGGGCCTGTGTGCTGGGGACCCCGGCAGTCCCAGGGGAGCAGGTATCAGTGCAGACAAAAAGGGAGGCCCCAACATCAACAAAAGATGCTAAGTGCATGAAAACCTCCCTCACTTTGGCCAGGGAGCCACGGGGGACGGAGGGCCCCCTAGCCTGAAAATGTCCATAAGCTTCAACCCAGCACCTTATGCCAGCTCCAAGGCACAGATCCAGGAGCTGGGGGGGGGGGGGGGGAGCAATTCCACAATGGAGACTACACCACATCATAACCCTAATTCTCTCCCAGCTTGATATGCCCCACAACGTAGACACCAACTCCAAACCCACTTCCAGCTGACCCCACAGATCATCCCCGTTACCTCCTCAGCCCCATACTAGCACATCTCCGTGAAAACCCATGAACACCATTCCCGTAAGTGCCTACCCAAGTGTGTTAGCTCCACTCAGAGCTGGGCGGATACCCTCCCACCTCTCCAACTGCTGGTGGGGCAAACATGAGCAGGATGGTGCTCCCTGGCCCCAGGTTTCCAGGGCACGGGGAAGGGCAGCGCCCTCAGGGCAGCACCGGGCCTGCGGTGTGGAGTGAGTGCAGAGTACAATTCTCCCAGTGCACCCAGCCATTGGAATGCACCCCCATCCTGAAGGCTCATGAGCAGGCACAGCTCCTCAGGACAAGGGAGAGCAGTGTGCTACCCTGCAGCCACTACCCGTTCCTCCCACAGGGGTGCTTCTGTGCAACAGGCTGGGAGCAGACACCCAGAGCAAGTATGACAGATCTACCCAGAAAGAGAGCTCACCCCAGCACAGAAGAGAAGCAGCACCCACAGAGCTGGGAGGAGAAAACCTGTCTCAGGCTGGGGGGATGAGGATGACTCTCACAGCATGGAACACATTCTACAGCAATGGGTGAGACATACAGTCTGGACGGAACACAGGGAGGAGAGTCTGGGAAGCTGGCAAGGCTACAAACCAGCAGAACTGACCCCAATACAAGCCCAGCTCTTCCACCCACAGCACAGTGTCTCCTGAAGTCTCTCTTCTCCTGTTTTCTCTTCAGCACCATGTGGGCCTGGCAGCTCAAAGAACAACCATCTAGGGGCTCTGGATACCCACCCTCTGCCTCCCAGCAGCTGGACAGGCAGAAAGGCAGCCCAGGGAGCAGCAGGGAGTTCCCAGCCTGTGCAGCACTCCCTGCAAGGCCCTACCTTGACTGACGGCTGTGTGGACAAGCCTCCGTTCTTCATATCATCCTTGTCCCAGGCCTCCTCCTGCTCCTCGGGCTCTGCACTGTTATTGCAGTCCCCCAGCTCCTCCTCCTCCTCAGGGACCCTGTCACTGTTCAGCCCTTGCAGGAGCGCCACCACTGCCTCTGGCTTGGGCAGCTTGGTGATCTTAAAGTGTTTCTTATAGTGCGGTGTGTCCTTGCGGATCAGCCTCTGCTTCTCCACTGGGAACGGCCGGTCTTCATCCTCATCCTCACTCCGGATCAGAGTGTCCTCTGCAAAATGCACTGTGGGCTACAATGACAAAGACCCATGAATGGCTGTGAGCCTCAGACAACAGCTGGACTTGGGGGCAAAGCACTGACAGCTGCTGGTCTGCAAGGCCAGCCTAGTCAGGGCTGGGCCCCGGACACAGGCAGGAGGGACAGACTGAGGGCTGCTCCTCTGATGCTATTCAGGGTAGGTCCAGGAGCAATATCCAGAGCAGCTTCCACCACACCCAGCTCCAGGGCCCTGCCAGCAACCCTGTGCCCCCGACTTTCCACCCACACCTTGGCCTCTGCCTGTGCCCAGCTCCCACCTGCCTCACCCCCTCTGCAAACATTCAGGTTCTATCTCACCCCCCATTCCCATCCACGCCTCAAGCCATCTCCCTGCTACTCTGGGAGATCTCCAGCCAAGCCCCAACAGGATCCTCCACAAAACCACCCAGTGCAGCACCTACCTCATTGTACTCCACTTCCAGCTCCTCCTCTTGACCAGCCACCACCTCTGCCTCCTGCTCTTCTTCAGCTCCAGGCTTTGCCTCATTCTCCAGCTCCTGTGTTTCGGGCACTTGCCCATTCAGCCTGTCTCCCCCTCCTCCCCCCTCCTCCTCCCTGAAGTTGGCAGAGACAGTGCTGTTAGAGACATGCGAGTCCTCACTGCGACTGGACATGGCACTCAGCCTCTTCACCTGTGGGAGTGGGACAGGCAGCGAGAACTGAGGCAGAAGCCAAAGGGGGACACAGAAAAGGGGGAATGGGACCCAGCACTGAATGCTGCAGAACCTGGCCCAGCAGGATCCTAACTGCTTCAGTGAGCTGCCTGGCCTCATCTGTGCCACTCCGCAGCTCACTTCATCCCAGCCCCTGTGGCACAGCCAGCCTGGTACCTATCAGCACAGAGTGCTGCCACCAGCGTTACACCTGGAAGACAAGACTTCGGTAGGGAACTCAGCTGCCAGCAGCTGCAGAACAGTGCATTGTCACTCACTTGGGGATGCCCAGGGAATGACTGGGAACCCTCTGTATGGAGCGAAGGGAAAGCCATTACAAGCGCATTACTATGGCTCCTTCCCTGCTGAGGGGGCCGCATTATCCCAGGACAAAGGCACACGGGCAGAATGACTCAGAAGGGCAGAGATTCACACAAACGTCACACAGTGATCAAGTCATGGTCAGAGCTGGGGCAAGCCCCGAATTGCCTGATGCCAAGTCCTGCCCTAAGAATGCATCACTTTGCACACAGGCTGTCAAGGTCCTGCTCTGCCTCAGCCCAGCCCACATGCAAACTGACCGCCTTTTGCCTTCCTCGTACTATGCCAAATGGTGCCAGTTTTCATGGCCACTTTTTTCCTTGTCCCTCTCTTGCTGCCCTCCTCTGCATGGGACTCCCACACTACATCAGTGTGCCAGGATTCCACATGCTCTTCATTCCAGTGCCTCCTAAGAATTCACTTCTTTGGCCAAGCCTACAGACATTGCTGCCCCACCTCAGAAAAATGCTGCACCAGCCCTTGTACTGTCAATCCAATAAAGCCTCAATTCCAGAGCTCCCATGGTACTGGCTCTAATCTCTGCAAGGGTGGCTTAGTGCTCAGCTGGTGCAATTAAAGGTGCATGCCAGAGAGCTCTGCAACTTTCTGGCCTGGCCCCGCGCTCTGTGCAGGGAGCACTCACCTCTGAGTTTGGAGAATCCAGGACCACATCAGGCTTCGCAGAATAGATCTCATTGCGCCGAACTTCCATCACTTTCTTCATGACCTTCAGCTCACTAGGATGAGGAGTTGCTCTGCGCTGCAGGCCCTGCCAGGGAAAGAGAGCACAGAGCAGATGAGACAGTGAACACAGCCCAGAGACTCCAGACCCTTAGACTGAGCATCAGCTCATCCTCACACTTTGCCAACAGAGAATGCCAAATGTGGAGCTGGCCCCAACCCAGGGGGATGCAGTGTCGACTGGGCCCCACCTCACTGCCACTGGGCTGAATTCTCCCCCCAACCTCCGATTCTGTGCTACGGTGAGCAGGAGCCCTGAGGGGATAATGCAGGTAGATTGCTCTCAATCTCTCTGGTATTCCTTTAGTGCATGCTACAGTCTCCTGCTTCTCAGCAGTGCCAATGGCACTTGCTGAGTGGATCTGTCCCAAAGCAACAGGCAAGAGAACAGCATTTCAAACAACAGAACATGGTGGTAGAAAACCACAAACACTCATGGGGCTGAAGACCCTAGGGACTCCCAGAGCCGGCCCAGCACCTGGACTTGTTCTAACCTCCTTTTATTACAAGAGGCTAGGAGAGTCACTGGACTGGAATCATCTCCTAAAGTCAGAAGTCCTGCTGGATGCTCTAGCATCACAGACAGGTCGCAGTAGCCTTCACCATGCCCTACCACTCTAGAGATTGGAGTAAAATAACTGGCCATGTTTCTCTGGCTCTGTGACTTCACCTAGGGCTGTAAAATCTGAGTGACTGATACGTAGTCATGGGATACAGGGTTTTCCCCTCCAGTGCATTAGTTTCCATTGGGTCCCAAGTCGGGGGACGGTATGTCCGGACCAAGAGGCTGAGGACTGGGGGCAGTGCACTGGCATTGCAGTGACAAAGCCACCACCATGGGGTGACTATTTGGTGAACCTCTTGTAAAGTGAGTTAGTGGCCACGGTTCTATTCTTAATAGGACAGCTGTCCACAATGCCAACCTCGTTAGGCCCTTATTGGCAGCTGCTGCTCTTATGCCTGCCAGCCCTCATGCTGTACATGTCTCTGGGGTGGATGACTTGGCACAGAGGCTAGTTCCCCTCAGCCTGGGATGGCGTGTCCCCTCTGGGAGGCAAGGGCTGGGGGAGATGCAGCTCATACCATACCCCTTGGGGAGGGAGAGGCAGCTCTGGGCAGACACATTGTTCCTTGCCCTGCAGAAGTTTCCAGAGCACATTTCCTTAGGAAGCTAGCAAGGCCCTGGACAACCCACCATGCCTGTTTCTCTTACTCTCTTCTCAGCTCCAGCCTCCTCGTCATCATCAGCTTTGGGCTCGTCCAAAAACTGGATCACACTGACCCGGTTCAAGTTAGTGTCTGTCCAACTTTCATCCACGCTGTTCTGCAGGAGATTCTCTGCAGAAAAAGATGATAAAGAGAGAGCAGGCTCCTGAGCGACAAGGTGTTGGGGTCTGGGTGAGAGACGCACTTCCCACCGACGAGGCCATCTCTATCAGAGAGCCCTCCCATAGCCATTAAGCGGCAGGGGCCTTAGGGGGAGAGACTGTGTTGCACACTCCTGTCACTCCTTCAGTGGTCCCTGACAGGGCTGCATGACACCGGGGGCCATGAAGGATCCAGCTCCAGCACTGGGTAGGAAGAGGGGAAGAAACAGAAGCCGTGGTGCTTGGACAGCACTGAGCAGACAGAGCAGTCTCCGGTTCAGCAGCAAAAGGAAATGGTTAGCTAAAGGGATCTGATGCCACCTGCTGGATAGGCAGTTTCACAGCTTTAACGTTCTCCAACTTGGGGAGATTCACCACGTCAACAGCTGGGAGCCCAGGCCTGTTACATCAATCACAATAACCATATGAATAGAGAATAGTCCAAGGGTGGTGAAGAGGAGACATCTGGGAACAGGAACCAAGAGAGAGACCCCAGGGGAGAGGGCAACAATGGGATCTTGGCCTCACATCTCAGAGAGAAGAGAGATGGCAAGGCACCATGGAGAAGCACTCACACAGGGCCTCTTACCTAGACTGGGAGATGGCTGCTGGGGCAGCAGGTAACAGGTGAGAACCTTTTCACCCGTCTTCTCATCATCTTCTGTCTGGAATTTCAACATAGGCTGGGACTGGTTCTCTGCAAGCCACAGGGCCTTCAGGTTGAGATTTGTCAGGGCAAAGGGCAAGTTCTGCAGCCTGCATGAGAAACATGGCTGATGAGACTCCGCTGGCCTAGAAGGAACCTCCACTGGGCCCTTGAATTCCTCCACTTGCCTCGGGGCAGGATGGCGCAAACCCTGAGACAGGGCCTCTCTCTCCAATGTAGAATCTCTCTCATGATGGAGACTCTACACAGCTCTTGCCAGACTGTTCTGCAGCATAAATGTCCTCTCACCACTACACTGTCAGCTCTATGACTATGGGTAAAAGAGGGACACTTGTATTTTAACCACCCACCCTAGGGCTCACTCCTAGTGAGTTTGTCTGGAAATTTGAAAAAAAAAAAAACCCATTGAGCAGCACTAGGGAAAAGACGACTCTGCCCCAGGCCAGTCAAGTTCCTGAAAACTCCTGGCAAGTGGAGGGTCTAACCAATCCAAGGCTTATGCTCTTCCCACTGCAGGACTCCAGCCAGGCAGTGGCAGGAGGTCATACGTAAGATTATGTTTTAATCATGGGTATTTTTTAGTAAAAGTCATGGACAGGTCATGGGCAGCAAACAAAAATTCACAGCCTGTGACCCATCCATGACTTGTATATCCCTGACTAAATCTTGGGGAAGGGGGCAGCCTAGGGAGGGACCACGAATGCTCTCGGGGGAGCAGCCCAAGCCCCCATGGGTATTCAGGGCTAGGGGGTGTTGGCGGGGTTGTCAAGCTCCCTACCTGGCTCCACGCAACCCCCCAGAGGCAGCGACGTGTCTCTCCCTCAGCTCCTAAGCAGAGCCGTGGCCAGGCAGCTCTGCACGCTGCCTCCACCCCAAGTGCCAACTCCGCAACTCCCATTGGCGGGGAACTGCAGCCAATGGGAGATGCGGGAGCAGCACCTGCAGGTGGAGGCAGCGCGCAGAGCCGCCTGGCCACAACTCTGCTTAGGAGCTGAGGGAGCGACATGTCATTACTTCTGAGGAGTCCCCCCCACCCCCCGAGGTAAGCGCCGCCCAGAGCCCTCAACCCAATCTCTCGACCTGAGCCCCCTCCCACACCCAAACTCCTGTTGCTGCTGGGGGAGGAGGAGATGCGGTGGCCCAAGACTGCCCCAGCAGCAGCCAGTGTGGCTGGCCCAGGGGCTGCCTGAGCTACTCAGGCGGCCCCCAGGCCAACCGCACTGGCTGCTGCAGAAGTCACGGAGATCCCACAAAGTCACAGAATCTGTGACTTCCACAATCTCCATGACAAACTCTCAGCCTTAGTCACAGTGCAACATGACAATGGGCTGCTCTAACAGAGGAGGAAAAAGTGGCATCTTGAAGCTCTGGTACCCATCAAATCCCTTTGAAGGTGCAGGATTTTGCTGTAAAGCCTGAGAGCAGACAGCACAAATTCCACTCTGACCCCGAGCCTCCACGGTCACTGTCACTTGTTCTCATTATGAGTGTCACAGTAGACTCAGAGCATCAGACAGGGATCATGACCTGGTTACATTTACCTTACACTAACAGAATATGGTACCAACCAGGAATATGTATATTTGGAACTTTAAAAGGGCCAATTTTCCAACGCTTAAAACAACTATTGGCTGACTGGGAATTTAAGTAGAAAGTTTTGTTAACAAAAACTGTGAATTGTACAAGGACATGCTATTCCATGCCCTAAAAACCACAATTTTACAGACGGCAAGAAGCCATCCTGGTTAAAGAGAGATGTGGAAGTGGTGATAAAACAAAAAAAAAAAATTTAGGGCTGTCAAGTGATTAAAAAAATTAATCGTGATTAATTGCGCTGTTAAATAATAACAAAATACCATTTATTTAAATGTTTTTGGATGTTTTCTACATTTTCAAATATACTGGTTTCAATTACCAACACAGAATACAAAGTGTACAGTGCTCACTTTATATTTATTTTTAATTACAAACATTTGCACTGTAAAAAACAAAATAGTATTTTGCAATTCACCTAATACAAGTACTGTAGTGCAATCTCTCTATAATGAAAGTTTAACTTACAAATGTACAATTATGTACAAAAAATTACTGCATTCAAAAATAAAACAATGTTAAACTTTAGAGCCTACAGGTCAACTCAGTCCTACTTCTTTTTCAGCCAATCACACAAAAAAGTTTGTTTACATTTGCAGGAGATAATGCTGCCCGCTTCTTGTTTACAGTGTCACCTGAAAGAGAGAACAGGCACTTTCATGGCACTGATTCATATGTCCCTTCATGTTTCAACCACCCTTCTACAGGACATGCGTCCATGCTGATAATAGGTTCTGCTCGATAACGATCCAAAGCAGTGCAGACTGACACATGTTCATTTTCATCATCTGAGTCAGATGCCACCAACAGAAAGTTGACTTTCTTTTTTCGTGGTTCGAGTTCTGTAGTTCACACACTGGAGTGTTGCTTTTCTAAGACTTCTGAAAGCATGCTTCACATTTCATCCCTCTCAGATTTTGGAAGGCTCTTCAGATCCTTAAATCTTGGATCAAGTGCTATAGCTATCTTTAGAAATCTCACATTGGTACCTTCTTTGTGTTTTGCCAAATCTGCAGCGAAAGTGTTCTTAAAATGAACAACATGCTGGGTCATCATCTGAGACTGCTATAACAAGAAATATATGGCAGAATGCGGGTTAAACAGAGCAGGAGACATACAATTCTTCCCCAAGGAGTTCAGTCACAAATTTAATTAACACTTTTTTTTTAATGAGCATCATCGGCATGGAAGCATGTCCTCCGGAATGGTGGCCAAAGCATGAAGGGACATACGAATGTTATGCATATCTGGCACGTAAATACCTTGCAATGCAGGCTACAGAAGTGCCATGTAAAATGTCTGTTCTCACTTTCTGATGACATGGTAAACAAGAAGCAGGCAGCATTATCTCCCATAAACAAATTTGTTTGTCTTAGCGACTGGCTGAACAAGAAGTAGGACTGAGTGGATTTGTAGAGTCTAAAGTTTTACATTGTTTTATTTTTTAATGCAGTTATGTCACAAAAAAATTCTACATTTGTGAGAATAAAAAGATTGCATCACAGTACTTGTATGAGGTGAATTGAAAAATACTGAATCACTTGGTTAAATGGTCATAGTCTTACCAATCACATTTTAACTGAGCCAAATCCCAGGTAATGCTGCTGAGAGTCAAGAATGCAGGTTATACCTATGGGATGGGCGACTGTCTTGGAAAGCAGTGACTCAGAAAAGGATTCAGGAGGTCACCATACATCATTTCCCCAGCATGAGCTCTCAGTGCAATGCTGTGGCTAAAAGGGCTACTGCCATCTTTGGGTGCATAAAAAGCAGAATATCAAGTAGAAGTAGAGAAGTCCCTCTGCCCATAGTCTCCAAACAGCAATGCCCACAAGCCAGTGGACTACTGCACAAGGAAGTGAGATCTGGCTGAGAACTTGCCTGCACAGGCAGCAACTCCAGATACTGTGCCAGTCTGGAGAGAAAGGGGCCCCCAAACCCACAGAGACTGGTATCTGTAAGAGAGGCCAGCCAAGCAGACACATTCCTGGGCCTAGTGAGACTAAGTGGTGCTGAGGCCTTGTGCTGTCCTTTAACAGGGGCACATGGCACACCACAAGTGCCGACAGCTTAAGTGAGACACTTGGGAAAAGAAAGCAGTTGCAAACTTCTGTAGATACAAGGGCTGAAAAAGAGTGGAAGCTAGAGCTGGACAGGAGGGGACAAGAAATCAGTGTTCTTTTCCCACCTCTTCAAAAGCTGGAGCCAGGTGGCTCCTGAGTCAGTCAGGGAGTAGGGTTTTGGAATACAAGAACAACCACAGTGGGTCAGACCAAGGGTCCATCTAGCCCAGTATCCTGTCTGCTGACAATGGCCAATGCCAGGTGCCCCAGAAGGAATGAATAGAACAGGGAATCATCAAGTGATCCATTCTCTGTCGCTCATTCCCAGCTTCTGGCAAACAGGGGCTAGGGACACCATTTCTGCCCTTCATGGCTAATAGCCATTGATGGACCTATCCTCCATGAATTTATCTAGTTCTTTTTTGAACCCTGTTATAGTCTTGGCCTTCACAATATCCTCTGGCAAAGAGTTCCACAGGTGACTGTGCGTTGTGTGAAGAAATACTTCCTTTTGTTTTAAACCTGCTGCCTATTAATTTCATTTGGTGACCCTATAGTCACTCTATAGTTTCAACCAGTTTCCCCCATACTGAAGTTAGGCTTACTGGCCTGTAATTGCCAGGATCACTTTTGGAGCCCTTTTTAAAAATTGGTGTCACAGTAGCTATGCTCCAGTCATTTGGTAGAGAAGTTGATTTAAATGATGGGTTACAGACTACTGTTAGTAGTTTTGTAATTTTAGTTCCTTCAGAACTCTTGGGTGAATCCCATCTGGTCCTGGTGACTTGTTACCGTTTAGTTTATCAATTTGTTCCACAATCTCCTTTAATGACACCTCAATCTGGGACAGTTCCTTAGATTTGTCACCTAAAAAGAATGGCTCAGGTTTGGGAATCTCCCTCACATCCTCAGCCAGGAAGATTGATGCAAAGAATTAATTTAGTTTCTCCACAATGGTCTTATTGTCTTTGAGTGCTCCTTTAGCGCCTCGATTGTCCAGTGGCTCTACTGGTTGTTTAGCAGGCTTCCTGCTTCTAATGTACTTAAAAAATTTTGCTGTTACTTTTTGAGTCTTTGGCTAACTGTTCCTCAAATTCTTTTTTTGGCCTTCCTAATTGTATTTTTACACTTCATTTGCCAGAGTTTATGCTCCTTTTATTTTCCACATTAAGATTTAAAGTCCACTTTTTAAAGGATGCCTTTTTGCCTCTCAGTGCTTCTTTTACTTTGTTGTTTAGCCATGGGGGCTCTTTTTTGGTTCTCTTACTATGTTTTTTTAATTTGGGGTATACAATTAAATTGAGCCTCTATTATGGTGTCTTTAAAAAGTTTCCACGCAGTTGCAGGGATTTTACTTTTGGTACTGTACCTTTTAATTTCTGTTGCACTAATTTCCTCATTTTTGTCCAGTCCCCCTTTCTGAAATTTAATGCTACAGTGTTGGGCTGCTGTGGTGTTTTCCACGCCACAAGGATGTTAAATTTAATTATATTATGGTCACTATTACGGAATGAGCAGTCTAGCTTATATTCACCTCTTGGACCAGACCCTGTGCTCCACTTGGGACTAAATCAAGAATTGCCTCTCTGCTTGTGGGTTCCAGGACTAGTTGCTCCAAGAAGCGGTCATTTAAGGTGTCAAGAAACCTTACCTCTGCATCCCATCCTGAGGTGACATGTACCCAGTCAATATGGGGAGAGTTGAAACCCCTCATTATTATTATTATGGAGTTTTTTTATTTTTATAGCCTCTCTAATCTCCCTGAGCATTTCACAGTCACTAGCACCATTCTGGACAGGTGGTTAGTAATATATTCCTACTACTATATTCTGATTATCAGAGCATGGAATTACTAATTGTAGAGATTCTATGGTACAGTTTGGTTCATTTAAGATTTTTACTTCGAGTCTATGCTTTCTTTCACACATCGTGCCACTCCCGCAAGAGCACGACTTGTTCTGTCCTTCTGATATATTGTGTACCCTGGTATATTTGGAGTGGGAAGGGATAGCTCAGTGGTTTGAGCACTGGCCTGGTAAACCCAAGGTTCTGAGTTCAATCCTTGAGAGGGCCACCTAGGGATCTGGGGCAAAATCAGTACTTGGTCCTGCTAGTGAAGGCATGGGGCTGGACTCGATGACCTTTCAGGGTCCCTTCCAGGTCTGTGGATAGGTATATCTCCATTACTGTGTCTCATTGATTATCCTCATCCCACCAAGTTTCTGTAATGCCTTCCTCATTTAATACAAGGCACCTATCTTATTATTTAGACTCCTAGCATTGATATATAAGCACTTTAAAAACTTGTCACTTTTTAGATGCCTGACATTACACAATGTAACTGAATGGGACCCTCTTTCATTTGACTGCTTCTCATCAGATCCTACCTGTTTATCATCATCTTCCATCCTCTCCTCCTTACTAGGACATAGAGAATCTCCATTAATAGATCCTCCCCAAAGGGATGTCTCTGTCCAAACCACGTGCTGCTCCACACCTCTTGGCTCTCCCCAGGCCCTTAGTTTAAAAACTGCTCAATGACTTTTTTAATGTTAAGTGACAGCAATCTGGTTCTATTTTGGTTTAGGTGGAGTCCAACCTTTTTGTATAGGCTCCCCCTTTCCCAAAAGTTTCCCCAGTTCCTAATAAATCTAAACCCTTCCTTCCTACACCATCGTCTCATCCACGCACTGAGACTCTGCAGTTCTGCCTGTCTAACTGGCCCTGCGCGTGGAACTGGAAGAATGTCAGAGAATGCACCATGGAGGTTCTGGACTTCAATCTCTTACCTAGCAGCCTAAATTTGGCCTCCAGGACCCCTCCAATCCTTCCCTTTGTCATTGGTACTTACATGTACCACAACCACCGGATCTTCCCCAGCACTGCACATAAGTCTGCGTAGATGTCCCGAGACACCCATAACCTTCGCACCAGGCAGGCAAGTCACCATGCAGTTCTCCTGATCATCGCAAACCCAGCTATCTAGGTTTCTAATGATCGAATTGCCCATTACTAATACCTGTCTCTTCCTAATAGCTGGAGTTCTTTGCTGGGAACAGGGATAAGAATGGCACCCTTCTTCTCATATTATCCACCATGGTGACTCCTCAGTGCAAGAAGATACCACATCATCATCTGAAAGGAAGGTCTCAACTATGGGATCATTTCCCTCTGCTCCACTTGGATGTTCTCCTTCGCTGAGACTTTCATCCTCCTGAACAGCACAGAGGCTGTCAGACAGGGGCTGGGACGTTCTGCTGCATCCCGGAAAGTCTCATCTGTGTACCTCTCTGTCTCCCTTAGCTCCTCCAGCTCAGCCCCTCTGGTCTCCAAACCTATACATGGTCTCTGAGGGCCAGGAGCTCCTTGAACTGAATGCACACATATGCCACCTGCACATAGGGTAAGTAATCATACATGCTGCACTGGGTGCAATAAACTGGGTAGCCCCCACGCTGTTGCTAGACTTCTGCCTGCATTCTCTTTTTACTCCTGAAGCTCATTCCGTCATTGTTTTGTTTTTATCTGGGGTGGGGGGGATGTTGGCTTTAAGTTTAAAGAATGTTAAGTGTATCTAGCCCCCGCAAACTCCTTCACAAAACTCCGCAGTTAGCCGCTCCTGTTCACTAGCTCCTCTGGTCATTTAGGAGCGGGTTTTTAAAGCCCTGGTCTTTCTGAAGGTGGGGAACAGGAACAGCACCCAGCCAAGACCCCCTCTGAACTCTTCTGTCGTCTCCCACATGATGACACCATAGTCCGTGTCCCTCCAGAGCACATCAGGGCCCACCTGCACTCTATTCTCCTCCTTCTCATGTGGCTTCAATGATGAGCATGCCTGAAGTCTGGGCTACCCCTGTCCAGCCCTGTGTTCCACTCACCTATTCCCTGCCACATCCAGCACATGCAGCTCCGTGGTGTTGGCAAGTTCGGGAGGCAGAAGCACCAGGCGGTTGTCACGCAGGGACAGCACATTCAGACTGGCACAGCCCCCAATCTCAGAGGGAAGTGCTGTCAGCCGGTTCCGGTCTACATTCAAATTGGTCAGCTTTGTCAGCTTCCCCAGGGATTTTGGCAAGGCCTGAGTGGGAGATGGAGAGACAGCACAGAAGCCATGATGCCAGAGGCTTCACTACAGTGGGACTCGCAGCGCCAAAGCAAAATAAAGGGGAAAGAACATAAGAACGGCTTCACTAGGTCAGACCAATGGTCCATCTAGCCCAGTACCCTGTCTTCACACATTGGCCAATGGCAGGAGCTTCAGAGGGAATGAACAGGTAATCATCAAGTGATCCATCCCCTTTCGTCCAGTCCCAGCTTCTGGCAAACAGAAGCTAGGGACACTTCAAACCATGGTTTTGCATGCCTGCCCATCCTGGCTAGCCAAGCCAAGAAGCTAGCCAAGAGGTTTAGCTCTCTGTCACCTCATGGCAGGGGGAGGAACAGCAACACTTACATCCTTTAGCAACTCATAACTGCTAGTGAAAATCAGCACCTCCCTCTGAATCACAGCCACAATCGCTGCCTCTCCCATCATGGGGCATTGTGGGGAGCAGGGAAGGAGCACTGGCTGTTGGGGGGAGCTCCCATCTACTCCAGCCCCAGCCTCTTCCAGCAGGAGGCACTGTACGGAGAGGGGCAGGAGCACTGGCTGTGGGAGGAGCTCCTGGCTTGTCCCAGCAGGGGGCCCTGTGGGGAGCAGGGCAGGAGCACTGGCTGTGCGGGGAGCTCCCATCTACTCCAGCCCCAGCCTGTCCCAGCAGGAGAGAAGGGCAGGAGCACTGGCTGTGGAGGGAGCTCCCATCGAGTAGGTAACAGCTCCACCTTGGGCAAGTTATTCCCTAGCTGCTCAGGATGGGAGTCCACTGCCTTTGGGAAGCACCTTGTCCTTCCCCTCACATGTGTTATTTACCCATCTGTGCTAAGATTTTGAGCTCTTTGGGTCAGGGACCATTTTCTACCATGTGCCTGTGCAGCACCCAGCACAATGGGGTCCTGGTCCCCGATTGGGGCCTCCAGGCACTACCCGCACACAGTCATCTGGTGCTGGCCCTGACTGAGCCAGGACACTGAGCTAGAAGGACTCAGGCTGATCCACTTTGGTGAGCCCACGGGATTCTTCAGCCAACTCATGAGATGACATCAGCTTCATCCGGGGTCTCCTAAGGACAGACTGTGGTTTCACATCACCAGAGGGGAGCACAGAAGGTACAGCTCACTGAAGACTATGGCCCACGGTTGAGGTCAAGGGCCCTGATCCCTCTGTGGTACTGGCTGAAACCCCCAGATCTGCAGCCTGTGGGCAGGGCCCAAGGAGATGACAGATTGGCATGGAGCAGTAAGGGACTGAGCTAAGCAACACAACAGGGGCTAGCATGACTGTCAAAACACATACTGTCAGCACATTCTCTGTCAGGATGAGCTCCGAGAGATTCTCACAGTCTCCAATCGACTCAGTCACCTCAGCCAGCCGATTTTGATCCACTTTTAGGATGGAGAGCTGCTTCAGCTGACCTGAGCACAGGGAGAGACAAACATGAGCTGCACCAGCAAGTGATATGGGCCCTGCCCACACTACTCAGCCAAACTATCCATTCCTTACCCTCCCAGCAGGGCTTATCTCACTGCTACCATCCACAGGGTGACATGGTCCCTGCTCCTGCCCCATACTCTCCCTCCAGGGCTACCTCCCTTCCCAAAGGGGTAATACTGCACCCACACAAACAATGGCCCTCGCTGCAGTGCACTTACCAACCCCAGCAGGTATGCATTCCAACAGGTTCTGCGACAGCAGTAGGTCTGTCAGTGCCACCAGCCCGCTGATCTCATTGGGAAGCTGCTCCAGCTTGTTCTCAGACACATCCAGACAGACCAAGCGCCGAAGATTCCCCAGCTCCTGGGAGAGGAAAGGAGACACCACCTGGCTCAAGGGAGTGATGGAGCAGGGAGCACAGCAGTGAGGCAACACCCATGGAACGGGTACTCACCGGGGGCAGGGCTGAGAGCTGGTTTCGGTCTAGCCAGAGCTCCCGCAGGTTCGGTAGTGCTCCCAGAGTGTCTGGCTGTGACGGAACAAGAAAACAGAATGTTAGCCCTTCCCACAGGAGAGCACCTGCTGTTCCTAAATCACCACAATCCAGCAAAGACAGATGCTGCAGCTCTTCCGCCTTCTCAAGGCCATTCACCACAGACCGCTGAGGAAGTAAGCAAGCCAGGGTGCCATGACACGAAAGACCAGGTATTGGGGAGGATCTCAGCCGACACATGCTGCGGGTTTCTAGATTGGCCATGCTGGCTGAAAAAGTTCCCCAGGAGCAGGTTAGAAGGGGACAATTGAGATTGCTTGGTCCCACAGAGGGGTGAGGGAGGGCTTCAGAGGCTTTCGCCTCAGAAGGAATAAATGTCCCCTCTCCTTCCTCCTTGTGGGAATGGGCAGAGATAACTCGATATTAACCAACCACCCTACTACACCATCATTATCCACCACCCGCCAGCCAGCCACAGGGACACACACATTAGCTGGATGTCGCTGCTAAAATGATCTGCAGTGAAACAAATGAACAGCACTGACATTTTGAGAATAGTAGTTAGGGTTTGGAGTTAACGTTTCACTGAGAAGTGGTTCATGTCTCAGAACTATTCTTGCAGGTCACCTGCAGGTTCTGGCAGAAAGAGCTGCACCACCTCACATAGCTCCCACTTTAGGAGGTTTTCACCACCACCAAGAGGTTAAATTCTTGGAAAACCAGTTCTGGAGCAGCACTCTGGCACCTGTCTCTGCAGCTGTGGAAACTACAGAACACACCTGGATTCCTGCTCAGTCAAAGGCTGCTACAAACACGCAAGAGCAGCTGAGCCCAGGTTTCACCCAGGCACTCTGTGTTGGTCTCCAGCATTCACGGGGTAGAAGGGCCTAGATGGAGGTTTCAGCATCTGCAGCCCTCAGGGCCACCATGCTAAGATTGGATATATATACCCACTGGGGAATACCAAGGGAAGTTGCTGAGGTCTCTCTCTAATGGCAAAGCCAAACCAGAAAGGGGAAGGGCAGCAAGCCAGCCCAGCAGGGCTGAAGCAGATGACAAGGGGTGGTTGGGATGGGGACGCAAAGGTCATAGGTAGCAAAGGCAAGTGACAGAACTGAAGAGGCATAAATCGTCCGGCAGCTAGAGAGCAGGGGAGAGTCCCCCAGAGAAACAGGAATGAGATGTGAGGGGAAGCAAGATGTGCAACAGGATGGAGGAAAACAACACTCAGCACCAACACAGCAAGAGAACAGAATGCTGGGAACAGCTACTGGGCTGCAACAGGCACACTGGAGTCACCAGCTGCTCCTTGTGATTTCAGATCCCATCCATCCATCCCCAAAGTTGGACCAGGGCACTGTCCCAACCACCTCTTCCCCTCCCACCTCCTCCCTCCCATCCACTTCACCTACCAGCACTTCCAGGTCATTGCCACCAAGATCCAACTGCTCTAACTTGACGAGGAATGAGAGCGAACTGCAGACCATGGAGGAGGGAAGAGAGAGAGAGAGATTAGCACCAGGGACCCCAGCTCCCCAGTCAATGTCACTGTGAATGCCCCCCTGCACCAGGAGACCAAAGAGTCAGTCTAGATAGCTCTTTCCATGGTGCCTCCAAGCCAAGGGGTTCAGGTGACTTGGGGGCTCTGCCCCAACTCCTATCAGAGTGGCCAAAGCCAACAAGGTCCTGTCTGCTCTGGGCTAGTGATGCTGGCATTTCCTCCTTTGAACAGGGACATGTGATCAGGTCAGTTCCACAGGCCAGGCCTGCTGCTGGTCTGTTATGCCATGGTGGGGCCCTGAGAACAGGACAATGGAGAGAACTGGAAAAAGCTCAAAGGAAAATGACACACACTCCAGCGGCTGAAGGAGCTGATTTACAGGAGAGAGGAGGGAGCAAGCATTTCTAGCTCCCTACCCTCAAGACTGGGAGCCCTACTGTCCCTACAGAGGATGCGAGAGCACCCTGGGCACCGTGCTGCAGAAAAAGAGGCAAAGGGATGACAGCGGACAAGGTGTTCACTGGATATGGTCTTGTGAAAAGCCTGCCTGCGAGCCAGGTCCTGGCAACACCGTGAGGGCAAGTTCCTAGGGCTCGGTGAAAGAAAGAGCTGAGCAGTGCCTGTATCCCTGGGGACTCGTCCTAGACATGCCAGGAACCACTGGTGTGTACGTCTCCACTCCAACAGCCCCACCGCACTAGGCATTACAGCAACTACTCCAAGTGAGATGGCTAACAGGTTCATCTGCATTGACTTCTGGCTCTACATCCCCATCCCATCCTCTGATTCTCAAAATATGGGTCACTATCACACCCCGTCAGATCAGAGATCTTCCTTCCTTTATACCTGCACAGCCTCCTTCCACCCAGCCCTCAGCAGCTCTTCTGCCCTTTTATTCTCTTCAGATGGGTTTCACTAGCTCAGTTTTCACCATCTCAGGAAGGAGACTCCTGTGCAGGCAGCTGCTCTGCCCCTCAGGCCAACTTAAGAGTCTGGTCGCATGTACATGGTAAAGCCAAGAGATGACTAGTCGAAAGGGCAGGCTGCAAAAATACCAAAACGACAGGAGAAGAATGGTTCTCCTGCAGTAACTGACCATGGTTCTTCGAGATGCTGCAGTCAGCGTAGATCTCACTATGGATGCGCGGGCACCTCATGCCTATGAGACTGGAATCTTTGGAACAGCAGCCTCCATCAGGGCTGCCCACATATGGGCTCTGTGCCTCCTCGAGTTCTCAGGAGAGGGCATAAAGCAGCCATGACCCTCCTTAAGACTCCTCCCAATTTGAAGCCTGTGGTAGCAGAGGACTCCGAAAGCAGGGGTGAAGGGTCAGTCGGGGGTTCCACACCAATTATAATATCTCAGAGAACCACACTTACTGCAGGGTAACCATTCTCTCTTCAAGCATGCCAGTGCAATCCCACTGTAAGTGACTGGGAAGACGCACCCCTTTAAACAGCAGAACGAGAAGCATCAGCTGCAAACAAACAGGGACTCCAGTTCTGCTCTCTTGAATTTGGCATCTGCTCTGGCAGCTAATTCCAATGAATAACGCTTGACAAAAATCAGTGGATTACACATTACTGCCTTGCAATCTCAGAACCTGGCACATTTCTGAAGCAGGCAGAGCTCTGGTGGAGTTAGCGTTAACATGCAGTGGAAGAGGTGTACCTGCCAGTTGGTAGCAGGTCCATTGGGTTATGCGCTTAGCTTTCCTGTGTGATGAGATGGCCTGGCCCTTGGAATGGTTGGCTAAACCAGGAATAAATGGGGAGACAGAAAACCAAACCATTCCGGCTCTGTAGTAACATGAGGCTCTGAAAATGCCCGGCACATGCAATTTGGCTGCTGATTAAGCGTGGTGTCTCAGGAAGAAAGCAGGCAGGCTAAGTGTGTAAGCTGGAATTGTGAGACCACCCAGGGTGAGGTCTCAGCAGCACTTTGTCCCTATGACACGTTATGTAGGGAGGGTCAGCCACAAGCGTTTGACACGTGCACACTCTCCTGGCTGAAGTGACAGTGACTAGGAAGACCATCTTCAGAATGAGATGAACTAAGGAGAATTCTGAAAGGGGCTCAAAGGGTGTCTGCACGGCAGCGAACCTCCCAGCTCGGGTAGACAGGTTCATGCTAGCAGGCTAAAAATAGCGCTGTGGCTGTTGTAGCTCTGGCGGAGATTCTGGCTAGCCATCCGACCTCAGGCCCACTCACCTACGCTGAGTATGGGTGCCTAGCCAGAGTCTCCACCAGAGCAGCTAATTTTAGCACACTAGCTCAAGCCCCTCTAGCGCAAGTCTGTCTACCTGGGCTGGGAGGCTCGTTCCCAGCTGGAACATAGACAGTCATGGGATCTCCTCACGAGCATCTCAAAAGAGCAAGGGCCAGGTCCCAGGTAGGAACAGGTCTTGTTCCATGGGTAAGTACATAACAGGGCCTGAGGAACTTTGATACCATCAGAAAAGAGAAAATGGAGCACAACTGTTCAGATGACAAACCACGATTTCTGAGAGATGGACCTTAATGGAGGGTTCCAGATGCAGCAAGCTGTCTAGCATCAGCAATATCAAAACTCACATCCCTGTTGAGCACATAGCCCATGAATCTCATTTTGAGGATGACGTCCTTCTGGTGGATGTCTTCCTCCTCTGTATTAGGATCTCCTGGACGTGTCTAAAGAAGACCTAATCTCTATTACTTAACCGTCTAACATCCAGGCCGTCAGATACAGGTCAGGATGGATTATCTCACCATGGTGCTCTGAGATCAGGTACGAGTAGCCTGGAAGCTAGACAGGCAGTTAACTGGACACTTGCAGCAAAAATGCCCGGGCCAGCATGGAGCTATGAGAACAATCATGGCCTTTTCCCTTTTGATTCTGGAAGTCATCCCAAGGATCAGGGGAACCAGAAGAAAGGCATAAAAAAGAAGCCCTGGGTTCCACTGCAGAAGGAAGGTGTCTGGTATTGATCCTGCCTTCTACGGGTAAAAAAAGTTCTGATACTTTGTGTTGTCCTTGGTGGACAACAGGTCTCTCACAGGAACCCCCCAACAATGCAGTATCGACTCTCTAATGGAGCTCTCCACTCATGACTGATCACAGATTGTCTGCTCAAGAAGTCCATCAGGACATTGCTGACTCCCAGGAGGTAAAGAACCACGGGGGTTCATCTTATGTTAGTGGCAGCATGCCCAGCATTTGATGGCCTCCAGGCATGGGGGCAATGAGTTGGTGCCTTCTTGCTTGTTTATGTAATGACTCACAGAGGTGCTGTCTGTTAGAATCTGTACGGTGGAGTTTTGGAAGACAGGTAGGAATGCCATGTTGACCAGCCTGACACCTCTGCGTTCCAGTGCCTTGCGAGTCCCATGTCTTCCAGGGACGAGATCACTTGCATCTGCATGTGGTCCAGCTGGGCTTCTTGGCCTATCCCTGAGGCATCCATGATTAAAATCTTTGCTGGGAACAGGAATAAGAATGGCACCCCTCTTCTCATATTATCCACCATGGTGACTCTGAGGACATGAGATGGCACGGAAATCTTCCTGTCTATCCAGGTCTGGCCAGGGAGCAGACAGACCTGGTACAGAGCTGGAGGGGCCTTGAGTGAAGTCTGACAAGCAGCATCACATATGTGCAGGCTGGCCTAACAGCCAAAGGTAAGTCCATATAATCATAGCGAGGTTTGTTCTTTTCAGGCAGCTATACCCTCCTTCATCTGCAGTTGATCCCAGCTCCTATGAGCTCTATCATCCACAATGGGTAAAAGACTATTTTTCATAGTTCACTGGATGCCCCAGCTGGGCAAACTTGGAGAGAATGTAAGGTAGGTCTGTTGCGGGCTCTTGCTAAGACCCACCTCTGATTAGCCAGTCATCCAGGAAAGGGTAGACATGGATGTCTTGTATCCTCAGGTGTTCCCCTAACACTGCTAGGTACTTTGTGAAGACTCATGGTGCTGTGGAGAGTCCAAAAGGCAGAACCCTGCAGTGGTCGTGATCTGGCACCACTGAGAGCCTCGGGTACCTCCTGTGGGCCAGGTGGATGACTATGTGGACATACACATCTGTCATGGTATAATTCCCCACTCTGAACCTTAGCGTCCAAAAGATGGGGTACTAGCATGAATTCCTCTAAGCTCAATTACCAGCTTAGTACTTGTAGCGCTGCCACCAACCAGGAATTCCAGTGCCTGGTACACTCCGGTCCCCCCAAAAACCTTGCCCGGGGACCCCTAAGACCCAGTCCCTCTGGATCTTAACACAAGGAAAGTAAACCCTTTTCCTCACCGTTGCCTCTCCCAGACTTCCCCTCCCTGGGTTACCCTGGATGATTACTGTGATTCAAATTCCTTGAATCTAAAAACAAAGAGGAAAATCCACCTTCCCCACTCCTTCTCTCTCCCCCTCCCAGACTCTCCCTGAGAGAGAAAGTAATCCTAACACAGAGAGAAAAATCAACCTCTCTCTCCCCCTTCCCTCCTTTCTCCCCACCAATTCCCTGGTGAATCCAGACCCCGTCCCCTGGGGTCTCACCAGAAAAAAAAAAAAAAAACAATCAGGTTCTTAAACAAGAAAAGCTTTTAATTAAAGAAAGAAAAAACAGTAAAAATTATCTTTGTAAATTTAAGATGGAATATGTTACAGGGTCTTTCAGCTATAGACACTGGGAACACCGTCCCAGCCTAAGTATACAAGTACAAATTAAAATCCTTTTAGCAAAATACAAATTTGAACTCCTTCCAGCCAAATACACATTTGCAAATAAAGAAAACAAACATAAACCTAACTCGCCTTATCTACCTATTACTTACTATTCTGAGCACATAAGAGCCTGTATCAGAGAGACTGGAGAGAAACCTGGTTGCACGTCTGGTCCCTCTGAGCCCCCAGAGTGAACAACCACCAAAAACTAACAGCACACACAAAAACTTCCCTCCCTCAAGATTTGAAAGTATCCTGTCCCCTGATTGGTCCTCTGGTCAGGTGACAGCCAGGCTCACTGATCTTGTTAACCCTTTACAGACAAAAGAGACATGAAGTACTTCTGTTCTATTAACTCTTACTTATCTGTTTATGACAACATCCTACAAGCAGAGAGACACGAACCAGCTCTGAGCCTGCAGAGATGGAACGATGGAGGCAATCGCTATCATCCTGAATCTGAGATGGCGAGCGTACCTGTCCAGTCTTCTCAGACCTAGAACAGGACAAAGACCCTCTTTTTCTTTGGGATAAGGAAATATCAGAAGTAGAAGCCTCTTCCCCTGTGGTACTTAGGCTCCTAGACAAAACAAGGCCACTTCTTTTAATAATGGGTGCTCATCCCAAAAGAGGGATGGGGAATGGGTAAGTAGTGCGTAAGGTATGGAAACCATTGGGGCAAGACAGCTTCGGAAGGCAGCGACAGGCTGCGGATCACCTGGAGCGTGGCTCTCAGCACTCCCATCAAACCTGCTGCCTCTGATGGTGCGGGGCAGGTGGCGAATCCAGAGGACAGCCATCTCCTAGGATTTCAAAATGTTTTCCAAGATGGGTATGCAGGTTGCCAGCCCTAGGAGTATGATGTCCTTTGACTCCCCTGGAGCTGATTCTTACAGGGTTTCTGGTAGGGACCTAGAGTGCATATCCCTAAGGACCTTAATGTAGCCCTGAGTCTTTCAGGAACCACAGAGCTCCATTCTCCTCAAAAGGGCAAGCCCTCGAAGGTGACTTCCATCTCTTTGGGTATCTTGGACACTAACAGCCACAACAGCATGACAGCCCTGGCCACTGACAGCATGGCTGTATCAGATGTGTCATGGCTGCCGCCAGTGACATTTGAGCGACCCTTTGGCCTTTTAACTCCCCTGCAGGAGCACAGGGAGATCTTCGACAGGACGGAAGCAACCCTCTCCAATGTTAGGCAGTTGTATTTTTCGTGAACAAGGCCTGGTAGTTCACCATTTGGAGCTGAAGTGAGGAGTATGCTTTGCTCCCAAACAAGTCTAACTTCTTTGGGTCTTTGTGCTTTCGAGTACCTTCCAAAGACTTGGATTTCCCCTGGACTGCAGACACTACTAAGGATCTCAGGTCTGGGTGGATGTAAAAGTGATCAAAGCCCTTTGGGGGCACCTGGTATTTTTTCTTCACCCATTTAAAGGAGATGGGGAGAGAGGCCAGGGTTTGCAAAGTCCCTTAGCTAGCTCCAGTATGCCCTTACAGATGGGGAGGGCAATCCTTGTCAAAGTAGTCAAGCTGAGAATATCAAACAGCTTGTGGGACTTCTCACTTAAGACTCATATTCAGAGTATCTGCTACGTGAGTCAGGAGATTCCAGAAGGCTTTGAAGTGGTCAGCCACCAGGGTAGTAGCTGGTGTCACTGCCTCATCACTCGATGAAGACAACTCCTCGGGCAGAGATGGGAGTCACTGGTGTTAAACTTCTGTTATCTCCAGCTCATGGCTGCTGATAGCAGGCTCTGGTGTTGGAGGTTTGGCCAACATCACACCCTGACAGTGAGATCTCATCTTCCTGGAAGTGTGAGAAGGGGTCTTCTCCAGGATACACGCGACAACAGTCCCCAATGAGGCCAAGGTGACTTGCCATAGGGATACTGGCCTTGTTCAGGTTGCCTGGCTCACTGACACTCCTGTCTCACTTGCAACGGAGCTCCTGGCACGGGGCCTCCAGAAGTGTCCTTGGGTTTACTCTCTAAAGTCAAAGAAAAGGCACCCCTGTTTAAGAGTGGGGAGAAGAGTAAACTGAAATGGGTTTGTGACGAACTGGGAATGTTCTTAATGTTTTCTCTGTATACTGTGTTGGTGCCTCAGTGTCCCCATGGCAGTTCTTAAGTATCTGGCAGAGCAAAGGGCCACTGCATCTAAATGCCTGACACTCTGTCTCCTAGCAACTGATGGACTGGGCCCCTCCTCTGCAAAGATGCCAGCTGAAGGTGTTGGAGACAAAGAGATCAGGTGACCTCCTGGCCCAGGAAAGGGGCTGAGCAGAGAGGAGCGGCTGGAGGGGGTTGTTAGTCTGGAGCTGGCTGGGGTTGAGGAGTGAAGTGCAGACCTGGGGGGTCTGGTTTACTGCCCCTCAGAATGGACCCGGCCGAGGGGTCCGGTTCTCTGTACCTACAAGCTCTGTGTTAGACTCTGTTCCTGTCATCGAATAAACCTCTGTGTTACTGGCTGGCTGAGAGTCACGTCTGACTGCGAAGTGGGGGTGCAGGACCCTGTGGCTTCCCCAGGACCCCGCTGGGACAGGCTCGCTGTGGGAAGCGCACAGAGGGGCAGAGGATGCTGAATGCTCCAAGGAGAGACCCAGGAGGTGAAGACGTGTGAGCTTCTTGCCCTGAACAAGTCTGCGCCAAGGGAGAGGAGGCTCCACAAAGTCCTGACTAGCTTGGAGGGGAGCAGTTCCAGAGCATCGCCTGGGGACTCCGTGACAACTGGTGGCAGTGGTGGGATGTACTGCACCCTGTGAATGGCGCTGCCTGCAGTAAGTGACTGGGGAGCAGTAAAACAAAGGGGGGATAACGAGGACCAGGCGTGCTGAAGGTTCAGAGAGGGACGGTTTCAGGGGGCAGTTAACCTCTGGGAGTGTGTGACCAGCGAGAAGGACTGTTGGAGTAACGGGGTCCCCCTGAGGACTGTGCTCTTGAGTGTTTGTAGCAGAGTTCCCCTGGGGATTGCAGGAGCAGTCCCAGGGGCGGAGGAGTCTGCAGCTCGACCCTGGCAAAGAGGTGGTGACCACGAGAAGGGCTGGCACACCAGGGGTTCTTCCTGGAAACCATGGGGGAGCCAAGAGCACACAGGCCTGTGAGTCCAGAGACACGTGGGAATGGTGAGGTGATGGCCTATCACCATCTCCTTAAGAAGGACATTGTGATCCTGTGCACAAAGAGAGGGTTACGCATGGGGATGTTCACCAAGGCACAGTTAATCGTGCAGTTGGAGGAGGAGGACCGCTCTGAGGAGCAGATTCCTGGCCCAGACGGGGCTACAAGAGGATCTGAGAGCAGCTGGAGCATCAGCCAGACATCCCTGGGAGTCTGGTCCCCAATCAGACGAGGGTCTTCACGATTGGGTTCCCCATCAGGAGATCGGAGACGGATGGGATGGGAGCAGAGCCCGAGAGAGCGAGAGAACCATGAGAGAAAGCAAGAGCCCGAGGAAAAGCTGCAGGAGAAGCAGCAGCAGCGTGGTCTGGCGATGGTGGAGCAGAGAGACATAGGGGGCTGCCCAGGGGTCAGTGGGGAAACACGCCTGCGAGGGCGAGACCCTGGGACAGAGAGAACTGTGGTGGTGCAGCCCCAGATGCTGAGGGACTGTGGGACCTGGGTGAAGTTCCCTGGGGTGAAGCCCCTCGCCCTGCCTATGGCCCAGATCCCTGTGCAGACCCAGGAGAGGTCAGGCTGGCTGGTAGTTGGGGTTCTCCACGATATCGGCTTGGAGGCCCTGTTGGGGGGTGACTGTCTCCCCATGGGACAGGATCTAGGCCCTGCTCCTGTAACGGCCGAGGGTTTGAATTCAAATCCAGGGGACCAATTGGCTAGGATGGAAATGGTCAGTGAAAATGCAAATGACATGGCTGGCAGGGAGGAGGGGTTGCTGGGCTCAGGGTACCTGCCTACCTGTAACCAGCCCCCTGGGGCTGAGTGGGAGGGAGAGATGCTCCCCGCCCCCCTGCACACCAGAGAGGGGGCTCACGCTGGCTCTGATGCTGTGACCAGAGCAGAGAGCTCGCTGCCTGCCCCCACTGGGACAGCAAGGGCAGCGCTGAGCACGGGGGAGCTGAGACCCCAGCTGAGTGGGGGGACACCCAGGCAGGGCAGGTCAGCTGCCAAACAGGTTTGCCTGGTCCAGACGTGCTGCTGGTAAGTGATTACACAGCAGGGAGGGAGCTACCAGGGACATGGCTCAGGGGGGCTGTGACCTCAGGCCCAGCCAGCGAGAGGGAGCAGGTCCCACTCCCTGCCCCAGCAGCTGAATCCCAGACCGAGCTGCAGAGGGATCCCTCCTTGGAGAAGCTGAGGGAACTTGCTGGCCACAGTGCTGCAGACCCCCTTGGGGAAAGCTGCAGGGACAGAGTCCTGCAGGAGAAGGGACTCCTGTACCGGGAATGGGCTCCCCAAGGGGAAGTAGAACTGGGGGGAATCGGGAGGCAGCTGGTGGTGCCCCAGGAATCCACAGGGTTCTTCCCTTTCGAGCTGCTGGATGGGAGGAGAGTAATGGGACCCCTGGACCTGAAGAGGAAGGATTGGATGGAGAAGGGGGGAAGACCCCCCGGGGGGATCTCTTCCCTGAGCTAGGAGCCAATCTCCCCATCAGGTGTTCCCCATTCAGAGTCACTGGAAAAGCAACCCAGAACCTGGAGAGAGAGGTCAGGAACATGCTGGCTTTAGATGGGATCCAGCCGTTTTACAGCCCATGGGGCTGATCCCCAAGGGAGACAGGATGATCTGGTTTTGTAGGGGCTATCAGAAGCTTAAAGCCATCACAGTGTCTGATGCCAACCCCATGCCTAGGCCTGGGGAGATTCTAGACAAGCAGAGGGGGATGGAGAACTTGGCCCTGGCAGACACTGATAACATGTGCATCTTTAGCCAGACCTGGGAGGAACAGGTGTCCCAGGTGAAGAGGGGGCTGGGCTGCCTCAAGGAGGTGGGACTGACGGTACAAGCTGGAAAGTGCAAGGGGGGACGGCAGAGGTGTTGTGTCTGGGCCACAAAGTGGGAAGCGGCTGCCCAAGCCCAGAGCTGGCCAAGGCCAAGATGGGGGCTCTTAACCAAGACAGCCCGAATTGCAGACCAGGGTGCTGGGAGAAGACCCTGTCCCAGTTTGAACCCCAGGGGTATTGGGGATAGCAAAAGGGTTCAAGCCACATAAACCTTCCCACATGCGGCCTGCAAGTGCCATCAAGCACACCCGACCTAAGGGAGGGCGTGAGACTGGACTGCCCTGGTGTAACTCACACCGAGGAATGGGAGAGATGCTGGGGCATCCATAGGAACGTTGGTGGGTTCAAACTTCCCCAGGTCACTGGCTGAAGTGACCTCGCTCAGTTCGGTCTCGAAGGGGGGAGAGATGTGACGAACTGGGAATGTTCTTAATGTTTTCTCTGAGTACTGTGTTGGTGCCTCAGTGTCCCCATGGCAGTTCTTAAGTATCTGGCAGAGCAAAGGGCCAGTGCACCTAAATGCCTGACACTGTCTCCTAGCAACTGATGGACTGGGCCCCTCCCCTACAAAGGTGCCAGCTGAAGGTGCTGGAGACAGAGATCAGGTGACCTCCTGGCCCAGGAAAGGGGCTGAGCAGAGAGGAGGGGCTGGGAGGGGTTGTTAGTCTGGAGCTGGCTGGGGTCGAGGAGTGAAGTGCAGACGTGGGGGGTCTGGTTCACTGCCCCCCAGAATGGACCCAGCCGAGGGGTCTGGTTCTCTGTACCTACAAGCTCTGTTTTAGATCCTGTTCCTGTCATCGAATAAACCTCTGTTTTACTGGCTGGCTAAGAGTCATGTCTGACTGCGAAGTGGGGGTGCAGGACCCTGTGGCTTCCCCAGGACCCCGCTGGGGCAGGCTCGCTGTGGGAAGCGCACGGAGGGGCAGAGGATGCTGAATGCTCCAAGGAGAGACCCAGGAGGTGAAGACGTGTGAGCTTCTTGCCCTGAACAAGTCTGCGCCAAGGGAGAGGAGGCTCCCCAAAGTCCTGACTGGCTTGGAGGGGAGCAGTTCCAGAGCATCGCCCGGTGACTCCGTGACAGGGTTAAGAGAAGTAACCCTCTTTGTACGGTGCTGCTGCATGGTGGGGTGACCTCTGCATCAGGTCCAGTGCCAGATACTGAATAGGAGGGGACATCGGGGCCTTTGCCAGGACCCATCTCAGGCCCATCATTGGTTCAGTTGTGGGCCCCGATATTGCAATCTTCTGCTGTTCCCACCTCAGCAGAGAATTTAGAAGCTCTGTCCTTGGAGGACTGATGTTTCACGCTCCTTGTGGAATGACTCCACATATCATATGAAGCTGCATTTATGCTCCGTGGCGAATTCTCTCCTGGCAGCACCCTGCTGTGACTTGGACACAGGTGCCAACTCTATCATTGAAGCTGTTGGCACCAAAGGTGTCAGCGTTGAAGGTGGAAGTGCCAGTGTTGACAGTATCCTCTTCATTGTCTCTCTTTTGCTGCCCAATTCCAGGGGGTGGTGCCTGCCTGAGAAGTGCTGACCAATGCTCTGCTCCACTCCGGTGGTCGTCATTTCCTCTGGGTCTGAAGTGACCTGCACTGTTGCACAGGAAGTGCAACCCTGGCTTTGCAGGTCCTGCAGGAAAGGTACCAGAGCAACAAGCACCTGCCCAGGATACAGCTCTGCCCCAGACAGAAGAGGCAACAGCTGTGTCCATCAATGAGATGGGGGACGAGTCTGACATAGGATGGGCAGGTTTTGAACCCTGATGGATTAGAGTCTGTCATGTTGGCACAAAGCACCTTGCCCCACATTACAGGTAGGTCCCTTTAATAGAATATCCCAATTAAAGAAAGCAAGGATTTCCTTCACCAAGCCAGTCGTGAAAAAGACTAGTTTGAAGATCAGGAAAACGGTGATTCAGAGACTCTCTCCCCCAGGCAGTAAGGAGGAACTGAGGGACAGTCGTGGCTGCTGCCCCTCATCCTTTCACAGAGGAGAACAGGAGGCATAGGACATACACGCAGCCTAGAGGCATTGCTACTCAAAAGACTCATCTCACAGGGATGCGGCACATACTCATCCCACAGTGGGATTCACACAGATATAGATATATATATACACACACACACACACGTGAAAAGGAATGAAGGGATACATGCGGGTGAGCATCTGGATTGACGGGCAGGCAGATACTGAGCTGATGTTGAGCTACTATGGATTAGGGACAAGATTCAGCAGCGGGGCTCCTGACAGGAGGTCTACATTCAGCTCTATCAGCCAGCACCTGTGTTCCAGCTGTCTCCTCCTTTGATGAAGCAATTTACTGTTTGCAGGGAAGTCACAACTCACCCCCTCCTCCAAATCCTTACAGCAACTCTTGGTGACTCAACTTCTCTCCTTTAAGGCTGGCGTCTTACCCCCCCAACCTGCCTGAGAAGGCCACTATTCTACTGAAGCCCAACACCAACACCCCCATCTCCACTCCCATGATGGCTGCTGGACCAGGACAGGCATGTAAAAAAGCAAAGGTGCCAGAAAAAGGGAAAACAACGAGGAAAACTTGTGGCACCTTAGAGACTAACAAATGTATTTGGGCATAATGTGTTAGTCTCTACGGTGACACAAATACTCCTTGTTTTTGCTGACACAGACTAACACGGTTACCCCTCTGAAAGAAAAAGGGAACAAATTTGCCACATTCCCCAGTTCCCTTGCTCTACTTTACCATGCACTGCAAATCCTCACCTACACCCCATAAACATCATCATCCCTTGCCCTGCAAAACTACCTTCTGCTAACTCTAACCCACAAATGAGGGAAGTTCTCAGCAGTTCCAACAGGGACCTCAAATCAGCAGCCCCACAATTCCACTGCCTCCTCCAGTGTGATCATGAGCTCAGATAAACAGATTCCAAATGTCCCTCCCTACCTTCACGCCTTGAACAAACCTCTTCTCCTCAGACCACCCCCAATAATCCAGCGAAAGAGAGAGCTTGTTCATTCAAAACCCTGCAGGCCCTGTAGCCAGGGTACTCAGCTCTGCACTGCAGATGGTCAGCCCCTCGGGCTCCCCTAAGCTAGCAGCCAGGAAGGTCCCACAGTCACCCAACAGGACACTCACGTGGGGAGGGACTTGAGCAGGTTCTCACGCAGCTCCAGAGTCACCAGATTTGCCAAACTGCAAGAGAAAAAGATGCGAGGAAGCCAGAGAGTCACTGGTCACTAGGAGTGGGGGGGGGGCCTTCAGGGACAAACTCCGATGCTCAGACCCTCCCTCAGGGCAGCCCTTTGTTTACATGGTTACATGGTGTACACCAGTAGCAGAGGTGGGCTGGGGTTGAAATAAAGACATCCTAAAATTATCGGGGCCGATGGAGACTTACTATCAAAACACCATGGAGGTTGCTGTTCCCAGTCCAGGGGCAGGAGAGAGATGGCATCAGCCTATGGAGCAGCCGGCATCCCAGAGACCAAACCCCACACATAAGGTGATGCCCTACCCTGGGGGAGGGAAAGTCATGCCCCTTCTGAGAGGGCCCTGAGGGTTCTACCTAAGCACTCAGAGCTCATCATGCTGAGAGTCTCACTGAACTGACTGCAGCTACTTGCAGGGGAGCAAGGAATGTACATGCACTAGAGAGGAAGATGGTCTTGCAGGACTCAGGAGGCCTGGGTTCAATCCCTGCCTCAAGCAGAGACTCCCTGTGGGCAAGTCCTTTCCCCTCTCGTGCGGCAGCTGCCATCTGGGACACGGAAACAATGATCCTAACTCAGCTGCTGGACTGTGTGGGGGATAACTTCATTAATGTTCCTAAGTCCACAAGTCAGATAAATAGCTCTTTCGCCCATGGTGCAAGCACCTTCCACAATGGTGGGGGTGCTCTCCTCCTGCCCACCCCTCCCCTGCACTCCCCACACAACTAGCAAGCAGCATAAGTGCACTCACTTCCCGATATCACTGGGGAGGCTCTGCAGGGATACATCATTCAGGGCCAGATGGCCCAGGCTCCGCAGCTGGGTGAAGCCCTCAGGAAGCCTATGGAGGAAATAGACTCGTAGGCCTGGAAGGGACCTTAGTAGGTCATCTAGTCCAGTCCCCTGCACTCATCAGGACTAAGCATTATATAGAGCATCCCTGACAGGAAGTGACAAAGCCAGCACCATTACAGTTGTGCACAAACAATCCCAAGTCCCCTCTGCCTCATCTCTATCCCTGCAAACCTTTACATAGGGAGAGGAACTCAGTGCAGCCCTACCCATTCGAACAAATGACAATACCTACTGCCCAGATGCATTATGGGGGAGTCACACACATTGGAAGCAACTCTGATCCTGTCTGGCAAATCCTATGCTCACATACCAGCACCACAGGGAGGCAGCAGAGAGCTAACTCTGATTTAAAGGGGCACACAGTCTGCAGAGGTTTTGGTGCCCACAAAGTACAAATTTGGTAGGGCAGGAGAAATGGGAGGCTCTGTCTCCAAGGACTGTAATGGAGGTTGGGGCATAATGTCACCAAGTGGAAAGTGGACACCTCGGACTCTGTAGTGGGAGGGAGAGGACATAGGCGCTGACTCCGTGGGTGCTCTGGGGCTGGAGCACCCACAGGGAAAAATTGGTGGGTACTCAGCACCCACTGGCAGCTCCCCACCCACCTCCGCCTCCTCCCCTGAGCGTGCTGCCTGCCCACTTTTTCCCCCTAGCTCCCAGCGCTTGTGCCACAAGGAGGGAGGGGGGAGGAAGGAAGGGGAACACAGCGTGCTTGGGGAAGAGGCGGGGCCGGGGCAGGGATTTGGAATGGGGGCAGGGCAGGGGCGGGGAAAGGGTGGAGTCAGAGCAGGGCTGGGCATGAGCACCCACCGGCGCCGGGGAAAGTTAGCGCCTATGGGAGGGGAGTCCCAAAAGGACACAGAAGTAAGGGCTACAAAGGCATCAGGATGGGACAGGAAGGGGAAAGAGTTCCTCTCCAGAAGGTTCTGTGTAGACTCCCTGAGAACGTGTGCTCAGCTCCAGGAACTGTATTAGCAGAGAGATGCTGACAAAAGGGAGGAAATTCAGAGCAGAGTCACAGAAAGGTTCTAGGGGCCAGCAGGACTGAGTTACCAGAGGGACACCAAGAGCTGAGCACCTAGGGGCTGACAAAGGAACATGGACCCTTCTCCCAAGTTCTGCAGTGATGCAGTCATTCCTGCCTGTCCTGTTGAGGCAGGGTTCTCAAACCAGTTCGCAGAGACAAGTCACCACATCACAAACACCAGCAGCACCACTAAGCAAAGGGCAAACATTTCCCCTGGTTGCAGTCTCAACAAAGGGGAGAGGACTGCAGGGCTTCGAAGGGTCCCCTCATGCAATGTGAGCAAAGGTGCCAGGAAAGCAAGTGAATTGGGGGGAGAGGGGGTCCACAGGCTTTGCCTCTTTCATTTTACTTCTAGAAGGTCCAATACAAGCTGCTGGGCAAGACAAGCTGGAGAGAATAGGGTAATTCTCCCTTCCTCACCCCATGCACTGAGTTGAGCCAGGAGAGGAGACTGCCTGCCCCTCCTCTGCCCCTCCCTACCTGGATAGGGGATTCCCACTGAAGTCAGCAATCTCCAGGGATTTGCAGAATTTGATGCTTTCAGGGATTTCTGGAATGTCTGAAGCAAAGAGGAAAAAATAAGACCACAGTAAGATCCAGTCACATGGAGATAAGAGTGTAGGGCAAAAGCCCATCACATGGATTCATACATTTCAAGGCCAGAAGGGACCACTATAATCATCTAATCTGACCTCCTGTATAGCACAGACCACAGAACTTCCCCATAATACTTCCTAGAGCAGATCGTTATAAAAACATTCAGTCTTAATTTAAAAATTAGCAGTGATGGAAAATCCACCACCACCCTTGATCAATTGTTCCAGTGGTTAATTACTATCACTATTAAAAACATACACCTTATTTCCCCATCTGAATTTGTGGGGACAAGGGAGGCCCCAGTGAGAAGCAGTCACACAGTGAGAGAATGGAGACTCCATGGCACAAGAGCAGCTCCCAGCAGCATTCCCTCTAGGAGGCTCTTGAAGGGCACATCTTCCTTTGGGCACAGGCACTGATGTGCTGGTGACGAGCACTAAGGTGCTGGAAGAGCCTGGTACTGGGCTCCTGACAAGGACCCCCACGTTCCCTGCCTGGTCGGCCTTACCATTGCGAGAGATGTCTAGCTCCACCAGCTGCATGAAGTTGGCCACCTCGGGGGGAAGTCTCTGAATCTCATTGTCACTCAGGCCCAGCTTGCGTAGGTTCAGGAGCCGGAAGAAAGGCTGGAAGGAGAAAGCAGCAACAGCTCCACACGGGATCTCATCCTACCTACTTATCCCAGCCCTACACAACTGCCAGCCGTGGGCAGCTTCCTTCTGCCATGCCTCTTCCTGCGATACCATCTCTCAAAGCTGCAGCTACCACAAAGGAGACAAGCAATGTGAGACTGAGCAGCCAAGGCGGTGGAGCTAGAATTATCTGGCACAATCCAATTAGGGAGCGAGCAAGAAGCCCTAGGGAACAGCTGCTTAACAGACTCATTGGTGATCCAGAAGAGGTGTAGGGAAGTTAATGGAGTCATTAAGTGTGTCCAGGCCCCAATCCCATTATCCTACAGCACCTTATCATCCCCATCCCCTCTATGCAGGCTGGAAGCTTCTCAGGGCAGGGAGCGCCTTCGCTTGTTTTGCAGGCACGCAGCAAATCACAGGAATACTAGTGCGTAAGATGTCTCCATTAATGAAGTCGCCAGCAGATATCACATAGACATGGAAAGCCAGCCCATGTATGTCAACAGAAAGGAGCATACAGAATGGCAGGTAACATGGATGTAAGGAGAGAGATTAGCAAGAGGCTATCAGTCTGTCTGGAACAGGAAGCCCACAAGCAGATTCAAGGGGATACTGGGCACCACAGGTAGGAGGAAGCAGTTAAGGAGAGTAAGGATATTGCTGAGAAGCTCAATGTTTTTCTACATCATTCTCCACACAGGAATGTGGGAAGATCCCTGCCCTAGGTTTCCCCTTCTCATGTGACGCAGAGAAAGTGCTCTCAGGGACTATGGTAGAACAGACCGAGACCTGTAGAATCCATGTCAGCTGTAATCTACATACGTTGTAGGGGTCTGAGCTGCTCATTATAAAAGAGGAACAATTCCTGGCTTGTCATCCCAGCTTACAGCTTATCCCAGAAATATTTATCTAATTTCTCAAGACCTCCTATTGTTAGCCAGGACCCAGGTGCCTGATCAGTCTCTTGTTACATTTTATACACCTTCCCCTCTCAGGGTGGCACCCTGTTTCTGGGACCAATGCCCTATTTTATATATGTTCTCCATTCTCTGGGAGGTGTCTGGGTCCCAGAGATCAGGGCCCCCTCATACCAAAGGGCACCTGCTCACATCAAGTTTCAACTGAGCAGGATCACTGTCTTAGCCCTGTGAAGGCAATGGACAGGTTTCAGCTACGGCAAGACAAGGCCACTCACTCAGGAGGGAGGGAGCTAGCCTGGGCACTGAGCTGGTAACTGTACCTTGCTCTTTAGAGCTTTGGAAAACTATTCCCTGTTCGGCTCTGCATGGGTACCAAAGAAAAAAGCTACAGCACCAAAAGCACTAGATGCTGGGCCATAACGTGTACAATGTAAGCAGCAGAGCTAAGGCTGTATGAAGTTTCCATTCTAACCCCCTCACTTCAGGCCATGGCTCAGCCCAACCATTTGGGAGTCCAAGTCAGAGACCACATTCACTGCTCCTACACAAACAATTCCTGTGAACAGTGCCATGGAGGATAGGAGGGAGGAAGTTTGCTGGACCTGGGGCAGGAAGTAAGCCTTGTAGAGGCAGCCAGCCATTCAGGGAGCTCCTTGAGACTGGTCAGGAGTATGACCCATTGAAAGCTGAACAAGGACAGGAGGTAAGATGCAGGTTTTTGTCACTATAGCTGTGTCTACACTGCCACTTTTGGTGTTAAAACTTTTGTCATTCAGGAGTGTGAAAAAAAAAAAACATCCCTGAGCAACAAAAGTTTTAGTGCTGAAAAGCACCAGTACAGACAGCGCTTTCTCACCGGGAAAGCTACCACCACTCATTCAGAGTGTTTGTTTTTTTAAATCACCGGGAGAGCTCTCCCCTGGCAATAAAGCATGTCTACACTGCACGTCACAGCGCTGCGGGCAGCCGCACCATAATGTGGGCAGTGTAGACATACCCTATGCTCAAAATGATCAGTCAATGAAGACTGTGCACATGCGCATCTATAGAAAACTCTATAATCCTCTATCACGAAAAAAGAACAAGGAGTCCTTATGGCACCTTAGAGACTAACAAATTTATTTGAGCATAAGCTTTTGTTGGCTAAAACTCACTTCATCAGACTAACACAACTACTGCTCTGAAATCTATCATGAAAGATACTCATAGCCTGGACAGCTCATTATAACGAGGAACCTCTGAGACTAAGAGATTAGCAACATTCAAAAAAGGAGACTGGGAACACAGCTAATGAGTTAGATAGGGCGAGGCAAGAGGCTCTCTCTATAGGCAGCTGATTCCATCATTGTCCAGTAGGGAGTTTCTTGCAGCTGGTACTTTATATAGATATCTACCTATGACATAGAACTGGAAGGGACCCTAAAAGGTCATCAAGTCCAGCCCCCTGCCTTCACTAGCAGGACCAAGTACTGATTTTGCCCCAAATCCCTAAGTGGTCCCCTCAAGGACTGAACTCACAACCCTGAATTTAGCAGCCCAATGCTCAAACCACTGAGCTATCTGAATTCTGATCTAGATGGGCTACAGGGCTGCAGCAATTGCTGTGTTCCTTGAATCACTGCAGAGATGTCAGGGACCACTTTCCAAAGGCTCCTCACCTGTTCCCATTTAAATGAATGAGACTACTTGCAGAGTGGACTACTCACCAAGAGAAAGGAGGACATAATTTGGCCCTTAGTGGATTCTCAAAACAGCCTCCATGAAGAGGCAGGGACTCGTGTGTACGGTGCATAGCACAAAGTGGACCTAATTCCTGATTGGGGTCTCTGGACTCTACTGCAATACAAATATACCTCTATCCCTTTATAACGCCACCCATTATAACACGAATTCGGATAGAACACAGTAAAGCAGCGCTCCAGGGGGACGGGGTTGTGCACGCCAGGGGATCAAACCAGGTTCAATATAACGTGGTAAGATTTTTTGGCTCCCGAGGACAGCGTTATATCGAGGTAGAGGTGTATAAATGATTCCCACTCTACAGCTATCTGCCTATGATTGTTAGACAACCTCAGAGAGGGTAAGTGTCTCGCTCAGGGTCACACAGGAAGTTTGCGGTAGAGCTGGGAACAGACTTATGTCTCAATTACACTACAGAACCACACACACAGAAATGACTTCTAATCTATGTAATTATGCTGTCTGCCAATAAGCCACAGGTGGCTAGCCGAGTGCAGCAAGCACAAGGAGAGCAGAAAGCAGATCCAGAGGCTGAGTGACCTACTTAGACAGCTACCCATGGGCCTGAGTTTGACTTCAGTCTGACTCTTCTTTCCTAGGTGACCTCCCGCACCTGCATAATGGGTCATTGACATGAATGAGCCACACTGAGGGCTGCCAGGGGTAACAAAACTGTTCAATACATGTGGTTGGGTGGCTGCTCCACACAAGTAGATGGAGGGTTAAAGCAGCCCTCAGGGAGGCTACGGTGGGGCCCAGACCCTGGAAGAGTGAAGCAGGTTGCTCCTCATAGTAGAGAGCCTGAGGCAGGAGAAAGACATCATGCAGGCCCAGCTGAGGGAGAAACTGGGGAGATAGAGCCCCCTCAGTGTGTGGCCTTAAGTTGGAGGGTGTGTGGTGGGGCAACTGCCCCACACAGGTAGATGGAGGGTTAAAGCAGCGCTCAGGGAGGCTGTGCAAAACCCAACCAATGGGAGGCAAGCTTGTAGAGAGCCAATCAGGGCCAGAGTAGGCCATATAAAAGAAGGGCTGTTCAACAAAGCAGAGTCAGTCCCTTCCTAGAGTGCAAGGGAGAAGGACTGGCTGCCTTAGAGTACCACCTTAGATAGAACAGTGCTGGGCAGGGGAGCAATAGGGAGCCCCAGCCTGAGGACCCTGATGCAAAGGGCTGGGAAAGTGCTAGGGCTATTGGGAAGTGGCCCAGGGAAACAGGTGGCGGGATTGAAGGAGTGGCAGCACATGGCCATTGGCTATAGGGTCCCTGGGTCAGAGCCCTTTGTAGCAGGAGGGTCCTGGCCCCACCCCCATCCCGTCCCCCTACTTGCCAGAGAGGGGATGGCCAGTATTTGGACTGCAGTTTACCCCTTGAGATGAGGGGTTAGACCAAAGGCTACAACAGGCAACAGCGGCAAGTGGATGGACTAGAGAGAGCTGGTTCCTCCGAAAGCTGGGGAGAAGTGGAATGAGACACAGCCCGGCTGGGCCCAGAAGAGAATACCACAGTAGGGGGGAGGGATAGCTCAGTGGTTTGAGCATTAGCCTGCTAAACCCAGGGTTGTGAGCTCAATCCTTGAGGGGGCCACTTAGGGATTTGGGGCAAAAATCTGTCTGGGGATTGGTCCTGCTTTGAGCAGGGCGTTGGACTAGATGACCTCCTGAGGTCCCTTGCAATCCTGATAGTCTATGATTCTATGACACGGGTCTTAGAGGTGGAGCAGAAGTGATGGCGGTGAGACACCACTAGAGGATGGTGCACCGGCACCCAGAGCTAATTCCCAGCAGGAGGCACCGAGATGGTGAGCCCTGCCCCATCATAGTAAGATACAGGCCTAGCGCAGCACTGCATAGTAGAGAACAAGGTCTTCTGCCTTCTACAGAGGCCAGATAAGGGGGAGAAAGATTATATGAAAAGTAGGGAGACAGTACCTATGCCATGAATTGAGCTGTCCATCCTGCTGAAGGGGTTGGCTAAAGTCTCTCAGCAGCAGGGTTTGAAATACTCCCTCTACTAGTTCAAGTCAGCTCTTCACAATCAATAGGCCAAGACCTATGCAGTTTATTGTGTAGGTTTCTCAAACCAGACCTTAAGTAGTATAGTTTCTACGTATGGGTATTAGAGAGACTATAAAGCATTGCCGCTCATTTGCTAAGGCTGTACAGAAGATGAAAGGTGCCTATATAAATTTAGACTCCTACTGTCTCCTATACTTCCATAAGCCACAGGGCATGGGGAGAGCAGCAAACCAACAGCCTCATGGTAGTGAACGATAAGTGCTATTTAATTCAGCTTAACTAGCATAAAGGAGTTTAATAGTAAGGAAACAGGTGTTAAATGGACATGAGATTGTCAGCTCCAGCCAAGGCCTCAGGTCAGAGTAAGAATTTCAGAGGCTATATCGGTTATCCTCCCCCACAGACTCTAGGAAGCGAGATTCAGGTTAGAAATTAGGCAAAGTTAACTATGAGAAGATAAATAGTTAAGTTTTGGAATAGGCTTGCAAAGGAGGTAGTGGAATCCTCATCACTGGAGGTTTTTAAGAACAGGTTGGACAAACACCAGTCATGGACAGTTTAGGTTTACTTGGTCCTGCCTCAATCCAAGGGACTGGACTTACAGGGAGGGATAGCTCAGTGGTTTGAGCATTGGCCTGCTAAACCCAGCGTTGTGAGTTCAATCCTGGAGGAAGCCACTTAGGGATCTGGGGCAAAATCAGTACTTGGTCCTGCTAGTGAACGCAGGGGGCTGGACTCGACCTTTCAGTTCTATGAGATAGGTATATCTCCATATATTATATATTATACCTCCAGCCCTTAATTTCTGTGATGTTACAGAATTTCATGCAAAAAACAACTAACGTGGCAAGACTCAGAAAATGCCAAAGGGATGTTTATCTCTTGTGTGCGTGAATTATAGCCTCAATACAGGAGAACATACTATTTTTCACACAGAATTTTTCTACAAGCAAAGATATAGGCCTAGGATGCATTCCACAGTCCACGAAAGACATTTGTATGACACCATTAAGATATAGATATAGATATATACATATAGAGAGAGAAATATAGATAGATATAGACATATTAATCTAATGCGAATGGAGTGTAACAGCAGAGTAACTGCAAACAGAGGCGTAGGATTTATCTACCTAATGTGAACACGGTTATATAGCACCTTATACAGGTACAATTGCATCTACACTAGGGTTATTTCAGCATAATTATGCTGGCAAAAAAAACTACACTCCTTACCAATAATGAACAGCCCTTATTGCCAAAACACTGAAGAGATGTAATAGACACTGCTGTCAGTGAAACCAGACTCACTGATGAGTCTCAGCTTGAGGAGATGTACGCAGGCTACACCTTCTACTAGCCTGGAAAGCCCATGGATGAGCTGAGACAGTTGGGGGTAGAGTTCACCATACAGTCTGACATTCCCTGTAAGCGTGACTCACTTCCCAATGGAGTCAATGACCAATTTATAGCGCTCTGCATAAAATGTTCCCTTTATGCTAGGTGCCAGCTATGACTCATATAGATGAGGTCAAGGAACTGTTTTATGAAGATTTCAGCAGGATCATCAGAGGGGTGCCACACTAGGACATTGTACTTGAAGATTTTAAATGCACATGTAGAAGCTGACTCTGACACGTGGAGCAGGGTGCTAGGCCATCACAACATTGGAGGGTCAAACTCAAAATGGCCAACTACTTCTCTTTATGTGTGCCAAGTTCAATCTCACTATTCCCAACAGTCTGCCAACAAATATAAGACAACATGGATGCATCCCAGGTCAAAACAGTAGCACATGCTGGACTATGTAACTGTACGGTCTAAAGACATGAAAGATGTACACATCACCCTGTCACGCTGTTTGGTATGGCTTTCAACAGTGAGTGCCAATTTCAGGTCAGGCTGTCAGAAAACAGGGAAGACACCCCAAACTGGTGTATTTTCTATAATTACATTTCTCACCAAGCCAGTAACAAATGTGCACTCCTGGTTCACTATACCAGTATTACCATGGAGTCACAGTTAGTTGCCTTAGGCTCTCCGGCCCACCCCACCACCCAGACAAACAAAACTTTGATATTGTTCACAATACCAAATATTGCATCATATTAGTTTACTCGCACACCAAATGGCCAGTTGCTTTCCCCAGGTCAAATTGGTACTCTGGCTCCACCGTTGTCTTTGGTGAGATCAATTTCTCTAGTAAACTGACTAAAGGTTTATTAGCTAAGGCCATGGCTACACTTACAGTTCTGCAGCGCTGGTAGTTACAGCTGTGTTCGTACAGCTGTGTAGGGCCAGCGCTGCAGTGTGGCCACACTGACAGCTACCAGCGCTGCAGTGTGGCCACATTTGCAGCATTTGCAGCGCTGTTGGGAGTGGCGCATTGTGGGCAGCTATCCCAGCATTCAAGTGGCTGCAACGTGCTTTTCAAAAGAGGGGGGTGGGGTGGAATGTGACAGGGAATGTGGAGGAGACAGAGAGAATGGATTTTTGGAGTTGATACTGTTCTCAGCTCCCTGCCTTGCAAGTTCTAAGGACTGGAAGACACACAGTGCCTACCTTCAATCATTTTAAAAGTTCTGACCCCCTTCCCCCATCCGTCTCTCATTCACTAAATGCAAATTATGTACTCCTAAATAGCCGTCAGACCAGATAAGCATCTGCTCAACATGGACTTCCCCCTCCCCCTCTGCCGTGTGAGCGTGCTGTTTCTCTCTTCAAGCAAACAGCTGTGAACATTCCAAAGTAATTCCAATGCCTGCCTCCGCTCGCTCAGCAAACAGGAGCTGTGTTTGTTTTTTAAATAAGCAGTTTGGCTGAACTCCGAGCTCTCCCTTTCTTCCGGTTTGCTGTGGACAGGAATTCTGGGATACCTCCTTATACCCCGGAGGTCAATAAAACCGCTGGTGGGGTCCACACTTGCTGACCAGCGCTGGATCACCAGCGCTGGAATCGCTACACCCGAGGCTCGACCGAGTGTACAGCCAGCGCTGCAACCAGGGAGTTGCAGCGCTGGCCGTGCTTTGCAAGTGTGGCCACATCCTAAGTTGCAGCGCTGTAACCCCCTCACCAGCGCTGCAACTCTCTAGTGTAGCCATGGCCTAAGAAAAAGAAATGAGTTATTGAGAGGTTAAAGCAGGTAAGATACATTAACAGGCAAATCCAAGTTTGTAGATTAAAAGTGACAGCACAGACACAGTGATCACCTAGTCTTCCATACGCCTCTCAGGGTTCCCCACAGTAATTGTGGGTATCTGTCCAATTATTCAGTATTTTACCATTAGAGTCTATCAGTCCAGAGATGAAGAATCACTCTCTTAAGCCACTATTTATAAATCCTGTTCACAGAAGGCAAGCTGACAAGGTGTCTTCACCAAAACCTGGGCTTTTTCTCTGGTGACAGTGAGTAGGGAATGCAGTTTGATCTGTAAACTCAACGACCCTTGCTTTGACTTTAGCCTTCTATTTCTTTTGCATTCACAAGTAATTTAGCTAGTGACGTATCTAATGCAATTGCCTGCCATTACATTCTTATGGGGACAGATAAGTGAAAACAATACGAGTATCATTTATTAGTATTCATGAGGTTCTAACACCTGAATATACGCATTTTGATCTAGGGCAGCAGTACTCAAACTTCATTGCACCATGTCCTCTTCTGACAACAAAAATTACATGACCCCTGGAGGGGGGACCAAAGAGTGAGCCCACCCGAGCCTCACTGCCCAAGCTCCACTGCCCCGGGCAGGGAAGGGGGCCAAAGCTGAAGCCTTTAGGGGGTCCCAACCCACAATTTGAGAACCCCTGATCTCGGGTTATTTAATTACAGAGACATACACAATGTAATGCAATAAGCAATCAACAGGTTTATAGACAAGAGGAGGCATTCCCTGTGACATTCCCTATGAACTAACTAACACAAGCACATTGCTGCAAGTAGTCCTGTGGCACCTTATAGACTAAGAGATGTATTGGAGCTTGAGCTTTCGTGGGTGAATACCCACTTCGTGGGATGCATGTAGTGGAAATTTACAGATCCAGACTAACACTGCTACCCCTCTGATACTTGACAAGTACATTGGTTTCAGTGGGGTAGCCGTGTTAGTCTATATCAGCAAAAAGAACCAGGAGTACTTGTGGCACCTTAGAAACTAACAAATTTATTTGGGCAAAAGCTCTCGTGGGCTAAAACCCACTTCATCAGATGCATGCAGTGGAAAATACAGGAGGAAGATATATATACATAGGACACGAAAAATGGGTGTTACCATACCAACTCTAATGAGACTAATTAATTAAGGCAGAATTGCGACTTTTAGGTCTGTAACTGAGTGTGCAGGGTGGTTGAAGTGTTCTCCGACTGGATTTTGAATGTTATAATTCTTGACGTCCATTTGTGTCCATTTATTCTTTTGCGTACAGACTGTCCAGTTTGGCCAATATACATGGCAGAGGGGCATTGCTGGCACATGATGGCATATATCACACTGGTAGATGTGCAGATGAACGAGCCTGTGATGCTGTGGCTGATGTGATTAGGTCCTATGATGATGTCCCTTGAACAGATATATGGACAGAGTTGGCAATGGGCTTTGTTTCAAGGATACATTCCTGAGTTAGTGTTTTTGTTGTGTGGTTGCTGGTGAGTATTTTCTTCAGGTTGGGGGGCTGTCTGTAAGTGGGGACCGGCCTGTCTCCCAAGATCTGCGAGAGTGAGGGATTGTCCTTCAGGATAGGTTGAAAATCCTTGATGATGCGCTGGAAAGGTTTTAGTTGGGAGCTGAAGGTGACACAGGTACTCTTCATTCTTTTTATGAGTAAATTGGTCCATGCATACTAATACACTTAACATTTCTTTGAAATTTACACACATGAGAAATGGCCTATGACGCCAAACTGAGCTGTCTGTCAGCATCACACACGCGTTGTTTGAGAGATGCCAAATGCTGGTCAGACCATCGGCTTGTGAGAAGCATTATGTTGCTACACTTCTCACCAGAGTGCCCCCAAAGGATGTCTCAAACTGCCAACGAAGATCAATGTGGCTGCCATGAAAGACCCCAGCAAACAACAAAAGTTGGAGCAGATACAGGAGACTGCACTAGCTGAGGACCCAGAGAACTCTATACACGTGACAATCTGACAAAAGCTCAGAGATGTCACATAATATAGCATCCAAGGTTCTTGGCTGTGTCAGGCTGTAACACCAGGATGGTTCGATGAGAATGACCCTGAGAGCGAGTAGCTACTGGAGACCAGGCATACTACCCACAAGTCCTGCATGTTGATCAAGAAATCAACAAGGAAGGAGACCAGGTATTATCAGGCCACGTTACAAGCTTTATTGAGGCTAATAAAGAACCACTGGTGGGAGCAGAAGGCTTCAGAACTGCAGCAAGTGGCTGATAAGCATGACATGAAGGCCTTCTATGAAGGTCTCTGTGCTGTGTACGGCCCAAAATCCAGTGGTTCAGCCCCTGTCCTCACAGCAGATGGTAACCAGCTGCTCACAAACAAAGGTGATATTCTCTTGCACTAGGCTGAGGACTTTGATAGTCTCCTGAACTGTCACTCCATTACATCCAACAAAGCCATCAATTCACTCCCACAGTGTCCTGTCCTGGAGGAGCTGTCTGTGTAACTCTCTTTAAAGGAGGTTACCAAGACCATCAAGCAGCTTTGCACAGGAAAGTCTCCAGGCTCTGACAGCATTCCACCTGAAGCATATAAATGTGGAGGTGTTCACCTGGTCAGGAAACTCACCAGCATTGAAGACCATCTGGGAACAGGACACCATGGCCCAGGACTATAAGAAAGCTTTCATAGTCTGTCTATGCAAAAGGAAGGGAAGCATACCTAGCTGTGAAAACCATCATTCAATCTCACTGCTGTCTATAGTGGGGAAGATCCTTGCACTGGCAGTCCTCAAGAGACTTCTCTCCCCTAGCAGACTCAGTGTATCCAAAGTCACAGTCTGGCTTTCATGCTAATTGTGGCACTAGGGTCACGATTTTTGCATCCCAACAAATACAAGAGAAAGCTCATGAAGAGGACAAGGACTCAGGCATGGTGTTTGTTGACCTAACCAGTGCTTTCTCTACATGGTGAATTGCCAGGGCCTATGGAAAGGCCTTCATAAACTCAGCTGCCCAGAGAAGACTATTGCTGTAATCTGCTCACTTCATGATGGCCACAATGATAGAATGTGGTGACTCAGAGGCCTTCCCTGTCACCAATGGCACCAAACAAGGATGTGTAACAGCTCCTGTCTTTTCAGCCATGCTCTTGTTTGCATTCCAGGACTTTGACAGACGTGTACACATCTGGTTTAGATTGGATTTGGGGGGGTGTCTATTCAGTGTGCAAGCAACTCAGGGCCTGCAATAAGGTAACTGAACAGCTGCCAAGAGAGCTCCTGTTTGCTGACAACTATCCCCTCACTGTACAGACACAAGGACATTCCACTTATTGCGGACAGCTCTGCCTATGCCTCAAAATGTTTCGGTTTCACAATCAGCCTGAAAAAGACAGAGGTCATGTACCAGTCAGAACTAGACCACCAGCATCATGAGCACTGTGATCTCATCATCACAACTAACAACACACCCCTCAGCTCAGTCAAGGCAATTCTGCTACCTGGGCAATATACTTTCCAACAATGGCATGTTGGATGAGATCACTCAGCACCTGGCAAAGGCCAGCTTGGCATTTGCCAGGCTTGCCCACAGGCTCTGGAAGGAGCATGGAGTCTTCCCCACTCCTCTACAGCTCCAAGAAATGGACGCTCTACCAATACCTCATAGACTCATAGACTCATAGGTCAGAAGGGACCAATCTGATCATCTAGTCTGACCTCCTGCACAAGGCAGGCCACAGAACCCCACCCATCCAATTTTATACAACCCCTATCCCAGGATTGAGTTTTTGAAATCCTCAAAAATGGTTTGAAGACCTCAAGCTGCAGAGACACCACCAGCAAGCGACCCGTGCCCCACGCTGCAGGGGAAGGCGAAAAACCTCCAGGGCACCTGCCAATCCGCCCTGGAGGAAAATTCCTTCCCGACCCCAAATATGGCGATCAGCTAAACCCTGAGCATGTGGGCAAGAGTCACCAGCCAGCACCCAAGAAGGAGTTCTCCGCAGCAACTCAGTACCCATCGCATGCAACATCTCCCCGCAGACCATTGAGCAGACCTGTCTGGTGGTAGTTCAAGATCAATTGCCCAAGTTAACGATCCTATCATAACATCCCCTCCATATACTTATCAAGCTTTGTCTTAAAGCCAGGAAAGTCTTTTGCCCCTACTACTTCCCTCGGAAGGCTATTCCAGAACTTCACTCCCCTAATGGTCAGAAACCTTCGTCTAATTTCAAGCCTAAACTTCCTAATATCCAGTTTATACCCATTCGTCCTCGTGGTTACATTAGTACTAAACTTAAATAATTCCTCTCCCTCCCTAACGTTAACCCCCTTGATATATTTATATAGGGCGAGCATATCCCCCCTCAGCCTTCTTTTGGCCAGGCTAAACAAGCCAAGCTCTTTGAGTCTCCTTTCATAAGGCAGTTTTTCCATTCCTCGGATCATCCTCGTAGCCCGTCTCTGAACCTGTTCCAGTTTGAATTCACCCTTCTTGAACATGGGACACCAGAACTGCACACAGTATTCCAGATGGGGTCTCACCAACGCCGTATACAACGGTACTAACACCTCCTTATCCTTGCAGGAAATACCCCGCCTGATGCATCCCAAAATCGCATTTGCTTTTTTAACAGCCGTATCACATTGGCGACTCATAGTCATCCTGCTATCAACCAGTACCCCAAGGTCCTTCTCTTCTTCCGTCGCTTCCAACTGATGCGCCCCCAACGTATATCCAAAATTCTTATTATTAGTTCCTAAATGCATGACCTTGCACTTCTCACTATTGTATTTCATCCTATTTTTATTACTCCAGTTTACAAGGTGGTTCAGATCTTCTTGAATAGCATCCCTGTCCTTCTCCGTGTTAGCAATACCCCCCAGCTTCGTGTCATCCGCGAACTTTATTAGCACATTCCCGCTCTTTGTGCCAAGGTCAGTAATAAAAAGGTTAAATAAGATCGGTCCCAAAACCGATCCTTGAGGGACTCCACTGGTGACCTCCTTCCAGTCCGACAGTTCACCTTTCAATACGACCCTCTGGAGTCTCCCCTTTAACCAGTTCCTTATCCACCTTACAACTTTCATATTCACTCCCAGCTTTTCCAATTTAACTAACAGCTCCCCGTGCGGAACCGTGTCGAACGCCTTACTGAAATCTAGGTAAATTATATCTACCGCATTTCCTTTATCTAAGTAATCCGTCACCTTCTCAAAGAAGGAGATCAGATTGGTTTGGCACGATCTACCTTTAGTAAATCCGTGTTGCAATTCGTCACAATTACCATTGACCTCTATGTCCTTAACTACTTTCTCTCTTAAAATTTTTTCCAAGACCTTACATACTACAGACGTCAAGCTAACAGGCCTATAATTACCCGGATCACTCTTTTTCCCTTTCTTAAAAATAGGAACTACATTAGCAATCCTCCAGTCATACGGCACAACCCCCGAGATTATCGATCGCTTAAAAATTCTCGCTAACGGGCTCGCAATTTCACGCGCCAGTTCCTTTAATATCCTCGGGTGGAGATTGTCCGGGCCCTCCGACTTCGACCCATCGAGCTGTTCAAGTACGGCCTCTACCTCAGTTGCAGTAATATCCACTTCCATATCCACATTCCCGTTTATCATCCCTCCATCATCGCAAGGTTCCTCACTAGTCTTATTAAAAACCGAGGCAAAGTACTTGTTTAGATGTTGGGCCATGCCTAGGTTATCCTTAACCTCCATTCCATCCTCAGTGTATAGCGGCCCCACTTCTTCTTTCTTTGTTTTCTTCTTATTTATGTGGCTGTAGAACCTTTTACTATTGGTTTTGATTCCCTTTGCAAGTTCCAGTTCAATGCGGCTTTTAGCCTTCCTCACCTTATCCCTACATGTTCTGACCTCAGCAAGGTAGCTTTCTTTACTGATCCTGCCTTCCTTCCACTCCCTGTAAGCTTTCCGCTTTTGTCTAATCCCCTCTCTGAGTTGCTTGCTCATCCAGTTTGGCCTGCAACTCCTGCCCATGGTTCTTTTCCCCTTTCTCGGGATGCAGGCTTCCGACAGTCTCCGCAGCTGCGACTTAAAGTAATTCCAGGCCTCCTCCACATTTAAATCCACTAATTCCTCCGTCCAATCCACTTCCCTAACTAATTTCCTTAACTCTTTAAAATTAGCCCTTGAGAAGTCAAAAACCCTAATCGCAGATCTACATTTGTTTATCCTTCCATCTAGTTTGAACTGAATCAGCTCATGATCACTCGAACCAAGGTTGTCCCCTACCACCATTTCTTCTACAAGGTCCTCACTGCTCACCAACACCAAGTCTAAAATGGCATCCCCTCTAGTAGGTGCTTCAACTACTTGATGAAGAAATCCATCCGCAATCACATCCAGAAAAATCTGACCCCTATTATTCGTGCAAGTACTCGTCCTCCAGTCTATATCCGGGAAGTTGAAGTCCCCCATAATCACACATCTTCCCTTTGTGTTTACTTCACTAAAGACATTAAAGAGGTCTCTATCCATATCCCAATCCGATCCCGGTGGTCTGTAGCACACCCCAAGCACTATCTCAGGGGAAGCTCTAGTTGCTTTTTTACCCAGCGTGATTTTTGCCCAGACGGACTCCGTCTTATCCATTCCATCGCATCTTATTTCGCTACATTTAATTTCATCATTGATGTACAAGGCTACTCCCCCACCTTTGCCTTTCTTCCTGTCTTTTCTGAACAGCACATAGCCTTCAATACCCGTGCTCCAGTCATGAGTACTATTCCACCAGGTTTCGGTAATCCCTATAATATCCGGCTTCACTTCCTGCACGAGTAACTCCAGTTCCTCCATCTTGTTACCTAGGCTCCTCGCGTTAGTGTACAAACCTTTTAATTTTCGGCGTTTGGCGTCAGTGACATTCTTTCCCCCGTCGTGCACAAACTGTCTGCCACCAGCATCACCCGTTACTCTGGTTTCTACTCCACTATTCCTCCTTGGATCAAATCTTGGGGCCGCAAGGGTATCCCCGCTCACTTTGTTTACTTCCCTCTCCAGGTTATGTTCTGGCGTGGAGATCTCCCGAACATTTCCCAACCATCTCCCCCAACTTTCTAGTTTAAAGCCCTCTTGATGAGGTCGGCGAGCCTCCATCCTAGAATTCTATTTCCCTCCTTGCTGAGATGAAGTCCATCGTGAGCAAACAGTTGTCTATCCGTAAACGCGTCCCAGTGACCGTACATCCCAAAGCCCTCCTTATAACACCACTCCCTGAGCCATCTGTTGATCGCCATAATCTTGTCCCTCCTTCGTCGCCCCGCTCTAGGAACCGGCAGAATCCCACTGAAGATCACCTGAGCCTCGATGTCTTTAAGCCTCTTCCCCAGTCTGAAATAGTCCTCCTTGATACAGTCCAGTGAGTAACTAGCCGTATCGTTCGTTCCCACATGAAGGATAATCAACGGATTTTTTCCCGCTCCCGCTAAGATCGTATTCAGGCTCAAGTCCACATCCTGTATCTTAGCCCCCGGCAGACAGCACACTCTTCTGTTCTCCCGATCAGGTCTAGTTACAGGCCTGTCTACTCTTCTCAGTAGAGAGTCTCCAATCACGTAGACTTGCCTTTTCCTGGTGACAATGCGATTCTCCGGTCTATCCCCCACAGCAGCTGGCCGTGATTCCTCCTGATTTGTATTCGACCTCACCATCCTCCTAGGGCTTGTACTTGATGTTGCCTCCACTGACTGCTCCCCTCCATCTGCAGGACTAGCTGCTTGCCTCTTCTTCCTTGCCGTTATTCCTTCAGCAGCCCGCTGTGTTCCATCTTCATTTCCCAACTCAGCAAACCTATTCCTGAGTTCTATTTGTCCATCGCTGGCCCGTCTTATCCTCTGTCTGGTTCTCCTAGTGACATGTTTCCACCGTCCACTTTCCTCACCCAACAGTCCCTCCTCAGAGTCCTTAGGTCCTGCTTCTGTCCGCTCGCCTGAGCTTGTCCCCTGTGCCTCATCATGTCTGTGTTCCATGATCTGCTCAAATCCCCTTCTAAACTCAGCCAGAGTTTCCACTTGCATCTCCAGTCCCCTTACCTTTTCCTCCAGCAGCTCTATCAGACGACACTTCATGCAGATGAAACTCCTTTCAGGTGCTCCCTCTAGGACCATGTACATGCCGCAGCTGCCGCACCCAGTCATCCTCAGTGTGTCTGCACCTGCTACCTCTGCCTCCATCGTAGCGCTGCAACTCTGTGCCTGGCAATCCACAGCTCACACCGCACCGCAGGCCACCGACCAGCGCAGGGCTGCCTCTTCCCTGGTCTGCCTTCCCGGTTCCTCTGCCTTGCTCTCCCCTGCAACCTCCCCCTGGAAACTCCCACTGAAACTCCCCTGTTAGCCGCTCTGTTCGCCGCCTCCTGTGCCGCTGCAGCTGACTGTGCCGCTGCCTGTGCCGCTGCCTCACCAAACAACTAGAGAGCTTCCACTTTCGCTGCCCAGAATCCATCTGCAACATCAAGTGGCAGGACAGGATCCTTAACACTGAAGTCCTTGAGAGGTGCCAAATCCTTGGCATTGAGAACTTGCTCATCAGGGCTCAAATTCTGGGTCGGACACATGGTCTGCATGGAGGTTTTCCGTATACCAAAAGCGGTACTCTACCACCTGCTGAGCACAGGAACTTGCTCTAAGGTTCGACCCATCCTCTGATATAAAGACACCGCAAAGGCTAACCTCAAAGCATGCAAGATAGACATTAAAACCTGGGAACACATTGTACTAGACAGACCCGATGGAAAGGTCTGCAACATGAGGCTGTGTCCACTTTTGAGGTCTCTGCAAGAGAAGAGAACACATCATAAGGCCAATATCTCAAACCCTCTCATCCAACAACTACACTTGCAATACACGCACTTGCATTTGCAAATTCAGGATCCGACTCACTTCCCACGTGAGAAGCCATAAAAACCAATAAACCCATAATTTCAGTCAATACTAGCTGAACACTCCTCAATCCAAGTGACAGGAGAATCTAACAATATGCCAGTAAAACTTCACCTGTAGACTAGACCTTACCGGAATAGTTTTCAATGATTAAAGCCCTGTCAGTATTGCTTCAGGAGTAGATCTGACTGTAAATATATTACAAAATAACTGTACATACTTTGTACATAAAATGTTTTATCTCAGTTCATAGTATAATGCAGTTTGCTATCACTTGTCCTTATCCAATTAAAGTATCACAAAAAACATCCACTGCTGTGGACAAGTATCAGTTCTGCACACGATTTCTCATTCAGGAAAGAGCAGTATTTAATGATGGCACATCCATTTCTCAGAGTCAGAGCTGAACTTTATTTAAAATTTTTTTGACAATAAGCCATATAAAAATAAAAACTAGTTACAATGGCAGGAAATTGGATTTTCTATTTCCTGCAGCAAGTCCAAAGTTTTCTCTGGTGAGCGCCATTAACTTCTGCAGCATCTCAGCTTCCATTTACAAAAAATAAAATTCTAGGTCTTACGATTGCAAAGAAAAACATCTAACTGTGATCCAAGTGTATCTGATGCCATGATTTCTGCATGAGTCTGCATATGGTCAACTCTGATACTTCTGTTAATGTTCAGAAGCTTTGCTAGGCTGCAGCATGTCAATCACTCTGCTGCAGCTCAGCAAAGCTATGAACATTGGCAGATGCACTATTAATACAGCTCTATTCCTGAAACAGTCTGAGATGTTAAACTACTGTTCAAAGGTGGGTCAGTCTAAAATAACTGTTTTCCCTTTTTCAGAAGTGGAGTATATGGCTGCTGAGAAATGTAGACTATAAACCCACAAGACAGAAGGACAAACAAGTTAAGCGCTTTTACTCAGAAGTGCAGAGCAGCTGCACCTCCCATTGAAGTCAACAGGATGTGCAAGTAAACAGCAAGTGCTCAGGGTTTATCCCTCTCTCAGTTAAGGCTGATTAAGACAACAAACTGAGTGTACACAAATAGTGGGTTTTTTATCCACGAAAGTTTATGCCCAAATAAATCTGTTAGTCTTTAAGTTGCCACCTGACTCCTTGCTGTTTCGGTGAATAAGTGAATTTCAAAATCATCAGCAGAGCTGAAAGTAACACAATCATAGCCCCTGTTCAAATCAAATACTGGACTTGTTTCATATGGCAGGCACAAAATAAGCCAACCCTATGGCAGAACCACGCTGCATGTCTGTATAAGGTAGATATGTCCATGTGACATCTCTTCAGGATTGTCTCAGCACCTGAGATCACCAAAGCTTCACATCCTAGTCCTTTGAGGATCTGCATAGGATTGAAGTATTTGCTGAGAAGCTGCAAATGTGCGGTGATGACAACTACACAATCATCACACAGTCTCTTGTAGCATTTTCTGCAGCGTGCCAAAGGAGTCAGAACAAATGTGAGATCAGGCTCACTGAAGTTAGTTATGTATGTGTGTCCAGTGACAAAGGAATTAAAACAGCCCCAAGAAAGGTGAAGGCAAATAGAAATGTCATAAAACAAGGCGGCCTTGGAGAAAGCTACTTGTTTTACTTTCAAGGCCGTTAACATCTTATCCCCCTGCCTATCATCTCTCATGCACTACTGAAAGGTTGATTCCAATGTCCATTGCCCTTGTTAACAAGCACCTTTATGCTTTCTCCCATGCTGCCACTCACACTCGGGAGACGTTCCCTCTAAAATCCACAAAACTAACATTATCCTCCTTCATAAAAGAACTAGATAAATTCATGGAGGATAGGTCCATCAATGGCCATTAGCCAGAATGGGCAGGGATGGTGTCCCTAGGCTCTGTTTGCCAGAAGCTGAGAATGGGCGATGGGATGGATCACTTGATGATTCCCTGTTCTGTTCATTCCCTCTGAAGCACCTGGCACTGGCCACTGTCAAAAGACAGGATACTGACTGAGCTAGATGGACCCTTGGTCTGACCCAGTCTGGCTGTTCTGATGCTCTGCCTCAAAACCCTCCTTGAAACTGTCCTTTGCTATGAGGTCTATATAATACAGCCTCGAGACTACAGGCTATTATGGTGACTTATACCAACTCACTGTCTCCTTGAACTTCCCCGACCATTGTCTCTTGTCTTATATAGACTGTAAGCTTTTTGGGTCAGGGGCTATGTTTTCCTTTGTTTGTACAGCACCTAGCACAATGGGTTCTGGTCCATGACTGGGGCTCTGTAGCAGGGTGGTCCCCTGCTCCTGCCCTGAAGGGTTAAAAAACAGTCCTGGGAGGGGGGGCTGTGGCTGGAGAAAGTAGCTTTTAGGCTGGGCTGATTGGGGAAAGTGGCAGCAGCTGGGGCCACACCCCAAACAGACTCAGCTGGCCCTATAAAGGCAGACAAGCCAGATGCAGACAGAAGTCTCTCTCTAGCTATAGAGGGAGATGGGCCTGGCTGCAGGGAGCTGGACACAGGGTACCTGAGTGAAGCAGAGCTGGGGAAAGGCAGAGGAGCCGGGGAGCTCCAGCCTGGAAAGCCCCAGGCTGTGGCCTAGCATTGGGCTAACAGGTACTGGGGGGTTGCAGAGGGCAGCCCAGGGATAGGCCAAAGCAGAAGGTCCAAACCCAACCTTGCCAGTGATGAGTAGGCTGATAGTGCAGTCTGCCCCAGGGCGTGGGGCTAGACAATGACTGGCAGTAACCATATACTGAGGCAAGGTGGGGATAGAGGGTGGGGGATCCCTGGGGAGGAGAGACTCTGAGAGAAAGGGGTTACTGCCAGGGGGCAGCACCTCAGGTAAAAGGGAACCAGGTCCAGGGAGGGACATGGGGGCCAGAGGACAGGCGGATCACCGGTCTGCAGAGGGCGCTCCGGAGCTGAATTGAGCTAATTCCCAGGAGTCACCAGCAGGAGGCGCCACATGGGGTGAGTCTGCTCATCTACAGGCTCCTAGGTACTACACTAATAATGTCACATGCTAAACCCAGTTCGCCATGGCCATCTGAGTACAGAGACGGGAAACAGAGCATGAGATGCCTTATTTTAACTAGATATAAACTCTGCTGTCAAAGTTTGTGTGTGTGTGTGTGTGTGTGTGTGTGTGTGTGTGCGCGCGCAATCAAACACAGGAAACAATGCAAAAGAGCCATTGAATCTATATGAGAGATTTCTGACTGTCACTGGTCCAAGGTTGGGGCAGATCTTTTAGATTTAAGTCACCCAAGAGCTGTTGCAAATCACACTGCTCCTCACCACACACTATAAACCACAGTTTGGTCATGAGCATCAAGGAAGCCATCTTTAGTATTGTTATAGTATCACAATACACCTCACTGTCAAAAGAACAAAAATCTTGGTGCCAACATCTAACAAGCTTCCAGAGCCAGAGACAATTGACCCTGATAGCATTTAAAAAAAAAAAAAGAGCGGCACTAAACACCAGAAAACTAGAACAGAAGAAATGCTAGGACAAGAATGCCAAGCAGTTACCCTCCACTCCACTTAAGTAGGAAGAATGTTAGCTTCAAACTAGAATGCAGCAGACAACCTGCCAAGGAAACAGCTGTACCAGCAGCACCAGTGTCACACCTCATGACACCTGAGGGTCAGTACAATGAGAGGAACAGCAGACATCTTCACAAAGCCAAAGAGGACACTAGAGCTCTGCTTTCTGAGGACCTTCAGAACGCTGCTCACAGAAGGAACACACCACCAGCCAGTCACTGACAGTGAAACATCAGGGACAGCAAACAGGCTCCAGGTAGCAGATCCACCTCAGCAGCAGAACAAACCACTGAAAAGGAACAGAAAAAGTGGATTTGTGATGAGAGAGCCTTTGAGCCTCAGAGATGGTAATTACTGACAGATATCCAGTACCCTGACCTCCATCCTACCCCTACTATTTAGTGCAATAGCATGTAGGGGCCTCAGCAGTGCTTACTACTGAACAAACCAAGACAGTTTCTGCCCCACAGAGCTCACAGTCGAAGGCTATGTCTACACTGCACAGCCTACGGCAGCGTAGCCCCAAGCGCAGATCCAGCAAATGCTAACAAAGCCTCTGCCAGTACAGGAACACCACCTCCCTGAATGAGATTAACTATGCCCACCAAAGCGCTCATCCATTGGCACTGTGGCATGTACACCAGGGGTTTGGTCAGCATAGCTCCGTGGCTAGGGGTTGTGGGTTTTTCACACCTCTGATTGACATAGCTATGCCAGCATATGGTTTAGGTGTATGGCAGGCCTCAGTAAAGCTTTGCTCCGTTTGCACTTTAATCATGGGTTGGGCGAGTCTCCAGGTCAAGCTTTGGCTAACGGTATTTGATTATTTGCATCAGGAAGCTGTAAAAGTAGCCCCTGGAAGGAATGGATACCGACTCCTGCCATATGACATTAGCCTTTGCTAACCCCAAGTCGTGTGGCTGAGGCCATCTCCCCCCAGCTCTCTCCTGTGTCAGACCTTTATCACAGGTGGGTCTCACTGAAGGGCCTGGGGAGCAAGAGAGATCCCCAGCTCCCTGTGAGTTGGAGCCATGACCAGACCCTTGAATGTCTATTGTTGTCACATACCATGTTAGAGTAACAGACACCCCATACCCAATAGAGGGGGGAGGGAGGGACGGAGGGCTCTGGGTATGTAACAGCCTATTAGGGAGGGACAGGGAGCCAACTATTCTCTGGCTATCTCTCACACAGACACTTTCAGCCAACCTAGGACTCAGGCAGCAACTTCCAGCCACACATAAGGGGCTTGACGAGTTTGTACATATCCTCCTCAGGGAGTAAGGCTACCACAGGTGCCCAGTGAGCCAAACTCAAACTGCAAAGGCACCTGGGAGCCCCTAGCAGTGTCTCCACAGCTAGATGCTCAGGCACCTCCAGGGTTGACAAAGGCCAAAGCCAACCTGCATCAGAGGGACAACAGTTACAAAGACCACCAGGGCCATTTCAGCTTCTACCCACAGGCACCCTTTCATCCACAGGGCCATTTCAGAGCTCCCCCCTCACCTCACAGTCAGTATATGGGGAGGTGCCCACATCAGCCCTTTGTTACTCGGGCTTCCTGACTTATTTGCTTTCTATAATTCCCCAATCCTGCCCCTCTGGCTGCCTGTGTTCATGTCAGTAAAGCCCACAGGATTACAAGCAACTGGTCTCTAGAGTTGGGACAATGCCCTCAGGATCTGATGGGGGCCAGACTGGGAAACCACAGCCTCAAAAGGGGATGCTTGGAATTTTGAAAATGTCCCCCAGTATCCTCCACTTCCCACAGAAAGCCCCCAACCCAGCTCAGCCCCCTCCACTGGTCACTCATTCAACCGGCTCCGGTGGAAAATGAACAAGGAGAAAGGGACAGTGGATAAAAGGATAAGACTAGCTCTTTGAACTGCCAATGAATGAGGCAGCTTCCCAGCAACAACAAAATCCCAGGGCAGGCCCTGAAAAGCCAGCCATTCTCCAGACAGGATTAAGCACCAGAACAGTCAGCCACACACAGCACAGCGGGCAGCCCTTCCCCACAAAGGGACAGTCCCTAAATGAGTCCACCAGTGTGTGACTGTGCCAGCACTTGCTGGTTCCCAGCAAGAGGCACCGTAGAGGTGGGTCTATTGGTCTGATGTGGGACAGCAGGAGGAGGGGGAAGGATACAGTGCTAGCTGGACTCATTGGTGTGATGGGGTGGGGGGAAGCGAGGATACAGAGCTAAATAGTTACAAACTGATGGGGGTCAGCCTGACAGCCAATGGGGCAACAGGAAACTGGAGCCATAGTGCCAGGATGGCATGGCCAGAGCCGAGTTCCCTTCCTCAAATCACACAGTAACAGGACACTACGCCAGCCCCTGCTGTGTCCTCTCCCATCCCTTGGATCCAAACGTAATTTATTCATGTATAGCCAAGGAGAGGCAAAGGAGAGGGAGGGTGGGGAGGACCTTGACCGTTGGTTACAGGTCCCTAGAACTCTCTCTCTGGAGGGGGGTGGGGAGAATATGAGTCTCTTCCCAGATGCCCAGGTCAGCTTCACAACTCTTCCTTTTCTGAATCGGTTCTCCAAAATACTGCAGGAGGGGCTGAAGGAGGCCGGTTCTGTTGGAGGCTATAGCACTAGCTGCCCTTCCACCTCTCCTGTCTGATCGCTTCCGGAAACATAGGAACAGAGTTGGTCCCTATCCAAGGTTACAGATCTGTGCTTTGGGAGGTTACCATATAGTGTCTGACCCTCATATGTGCGACTGAATTTGCCCATTTCACACTTCAATAACCAGTCCAGCCCTCTTATCGGGTACAGCAGCCTCTTCCAAGGAGAGAGCCCCCCAGCACAGAGGAGCCTTTGTTCCCTAACACTCAAGGGTTCAGCAGCCCACTGCTTCTATCCTTCCACTTTCATCTAATTGACAGTCCTCCCCACCCTCTCCTGCCTGCACAGTGAGGAGAGCCATCCTAGGCCAGGAGGAGGAAGGGCTCCCCAGTCCCCTTTCCAATTCTGAATGGGAGAATGAGACGCACTGTTCTGCAACACAGATAGTTCCCAGAAAACTGGTCTCACAGCCTGGACCCCTCCTAGCAGACAGTGGGGACTGAGGGGGGAGCCATGTGTCAAGTGCCATCATCTTGGGGTGACCTTTGCATCCTGAGTTAAGTGGGTTTGGAGTCAAACCCATGGCATGCTTTGTTCTTGAGCCCCCATGAGAGGGGACACCCAACTGAAGCACAGCAGCAAGGGGGACACTCCGCTGCCTTACAGCATTTCAAAGACTCCCTGAGCCAAAACAGCCGCAGAAGCCATGGTGAGGATGGTGCTCTCTGTATGGGGCAACCTCTTTGAGACATGGAGGTGGAATGGGTAGGAGATAACCAGTATGACAGCTAGAGACCTGTGTACAACCTGCATTGTAAACAAGTTCTTTACAACTACAGGAGAGCTGTGCCGGGCCCAATGGGTTCAAAGAGCTACTGTCAAAGCCTACTGAGCTCTGCCCTTCAGAGTGAGGGGATTCCCAGGCGCCACCAGCCACAGGGAAGCTCCTGGTTCTCTCCCCCTTTCACATTAAATAATACTTCATCACCGCAATGGGACCCAAAGGCTGCAATGCGAATAAGGCCCAGAGTGAGGGCTGCACAGGTATATTGGGTTCTGCTCAGCAGTAAACAACACCTGGGTTTTCTGGCTCAATTCCTTTCTCAGAAATCAAATCAACAAGCACTGTTTTTCCAGATACCAGTTCTGCAAACATCTCCCCTGCCTGCGATCAGAACAACAAGGCAGATTCTGTCCTGTTTACAGCTCAGCAGCCTTAGGAGAATCTTCAGGCCAAGCTCGGCTGATGCAGCTCCATTGACTTCAGCATGACAACACACACATAACTAAGGGCAGGATTACATCCTGTAGCTAGAACATAAACATCAGTTCTGCTACACTGCTATTTCATGAACCAGAATAGAGCCCAGCTCCCCAGCCAATTACTGGGCCGGGCTGGCAACACAGTGCTCAGAGAGAGAGAGCATCCAGCACCCAGCCCCAATACTGGGCCAGACCAGGCTGGCTGCACAGAGCTCACAGGAGTAACATAGCAGAACTGTATGTCTGTCGCTGAACTGAAGTGGGGAGGCTCAGACAACAGCCAGGAGCTTGGCAGTAGGATGTCACAAACATGGCTCCTCCTCCAGGTGCTCACAGGGATTATTTTCCACTCCTTTATTCCCGTTTAGATGTGAACCTTTGCATGTTGCAAGTTTGCCTCAAACACATGGCATAAAATCTGCTGGGTGTGCCCCGTGGCTAAGTCAACAGTACTGCAAAACCTGCATTTCTGCCTTTCTAACCTGTGGGACTATGGGGCCAAGCATGATGCCAGATTGACCAGAGGAAGCAACCAGTAGGAACTGTCTCTTTCTGGGCTGCATAGGTGGAATTCTCTTGCTTGGGGAAGGCAGGCTGCATAGGTGACACCCAGCAGGGCTGGGAGCTGAGACTGTAGAGCACAGACAAGATCAGATCATTCCTAAAAGATACCCCCCTACCCCTCAATCAACCATGCTCAGAGCCAGCTCCTTGCATACCCGGGCCACGGAGTCAAGGAGGACCCTAGCACGTTTGGGGACTCAGCCAGCCGTCCCTGCAGGCTACATGATCTACCTCAACAAATTTCAGAGTGGTGGTCGTGTTAGTCCGTATCAGCAAAAATAATGAGTCCCTGTGGCACCTTAGAGACTAACAAATTTATTTGGGCATAAGCTTTCGTGGGCTAAAACCCACTTCATCAGATGCAAAGTAACAGTCCAGCTTCTGGCAGTGACACATCCTTCTGCCGACACATACTAATGATCAGGGAGAGCAGAACATAAGCACCACACTACTTCAAACTCCACACTACTTCAAACTCCAACACCCCCCTCCTGGCACTGAGAGAGGAATCCCAAACAAAGTGCACTCCCATGCCAGTCCCCCTTCACTTTCACACACTGCTTGTGGTTTGTCTTAGCCTAGCCCCTCCTGCTACAGTGGGAGAGAGATGGGGGTGCTTTGCCCTAGGGCTGCCTGTCAGAGTACTACAAAGGTTCTCCAGCTATTAAATTCAACCCTCGAGAAGGCAGGTGGGACACACAGGGTCATCTGGCACTGAAAATGCTAATGCAATTCTGGGGTGCATAACACAGGAATCTCAAATAGGAGTAGAGAGGTTGTATTACCTCTGTATTTGGCACCATGAGACTGCTGCTGGAATCCTGTGTCCAGTCTAGTGTTCACATTTCAAGAAGGATGTTCTTGAGTAAGTAGAGAGGGGTCAGAGAAGAGCCATAAGAATGATTAAAGGATTAGAAAATAGGCTTTATAGTGAGAGATTCACGAAATTCAATCTGTTATAGCATAACAAAGAGACAGTTAAAGAGTACTTTGATCACAGTCTATAAGTACCTACATGGAGAACAAATATTTGATATTGGACCCTTCAGTGAAGCAATGGCTAGAAGTGAAAGGTAGACAAATTCAGAGTGGAAATAAGGTGTAAACAGCCATTGGGACAACTTACCAAAGGTTGTAATGGATTCTCCATCATCAGCATTTTTAAATCAAGATTGAATGCTTTCCTACAAAATATGCTCTAGTTAAACCAAGAATGATTTTGATGAAGTTCTATGGTCTGTGTTATGCAGGAGGTCAGATTAGAGTACCACAGTGGTCCGTTCTGGCTTTATAATCTGTGAAATTCAACTCCCTCTGAACAGCAGCTGTTCATACAGGGATCCCTCACCCAGTGCCAAAATGCCACTTCCTCTGTTGTAGGGATACTATATAGCTCTTAAGCAGCTGCTGTAACACTACAAACAGTTTAGAAGAGTGAAAGGGCAGAGGGAATTCAGAAGTAGGATGGAATTACCCAAACTGAGATTTTGTCAAAACCTACTCCTGTGAGAAACACCGAAGGACCATGAATAACTATGAAAGATAAGCGTGTCAGTTTTAAGTCCTATTTGAAAGACATCTCCAGCATCACAACATCCCTAGCAGAGGACTGGCACATGAGGTCAGCTTGGAGTTCATTCCCTCCGGGGCACCTAGCATTGGCCACTGTCAGAAGACAGGATACTGGGCTAGACGGACCTTTGTTCTGATCCAGTATGGCCATTCTTATGAGTTAGACAGCAGAGCACCCCCTAGTCAACTCCCAAACCCAGTCCCTGTAGTAGCTGTTGTCCCTTGGAGGTCCCTCCACCATAATATTGAGCAGACCCAGCCAGTCTTGCTTAGATAACAAGATATGACAAAGATCCCAGCACACAGGGATGCAGATCCAGGGTGGGGGAGATGCTAGGCCAGCAAGAGGACAACTGAACCAATAACAAAGGCAGTAGTAGTTCGGTGACAGAGCCCTGAGCAGAAACAGCTGATGCTGTGCAGCAACAAAACCACATGCACAGCAGCGCTCACCAGAAACTAGGGCTGCAGTAAGGACAGCAAAGGTAGGACACACTCACCAGCGCTGCAGCACACGGAACAAGACAAAAGCGGACTATGCTCCAGGCACGCACACACACCAGAGTACAAAACCCCAAAACCAATGGGAGGGGTATGTGCTCATGGGCTGAGAGCAGAGGAGTACCCATACATCCGTGGGCTGACGGCTCTTTAGCAGCAGTGACACAGATCCTTGTATTGCAGATTAGCCGGATTTCCTGCTATTTAACCCCGCATATCAGGCCCTAAGGAATGTGTTTCAAATACACGAAAATACTTAAATGCCAGGAAAACATTCCAGCTAAGACACAGTGCAAGCAGTCTCAGAGCCCAAGGCTCACCAGCTGACTCTTCACAGGCACCTCAGCAGGGAACTGAGAATGTAGCCCCCCTCTGGAGTGGAATGCAGCAGATGTTGCAGTTAGCTGTGAAACTTTATACAAGAGTTTAGAGCAGAAACAAAGTGGATTTCCAGGTCCAGATTAAACTTTAAGGGAATTTAGGCTGTGAAAAGAAATGCCTCAATCTAGACTTTGGCCAGAACACCAGGGCTAACACTCCACTCCCACAAAGTACTGTGGGATCTTTACTAACCACAACTGCTCAGGGCCTCAATTTAAATCTCATGTGAGACACAGTAGCATCAGCAGCACAGTACCCCCTAGTGCCATGCTGGGGCATTACAGTCAGCACTGACACAGTAAAGACAGCCCCTACTACCACTCCATGGAGCGCAGCACCCCTATAGCACCACATTGGGGCACAGTCTGTCACTGACTCAGGGGGAAGAGTGCCAGCTGAGGCACCAACATTTCATTAGAGATCTCCCATCCAAGTACTGCCCAGGCCCGAACCCGCTTAGCTTGAAGTCATAGCAGAGGGTGGGCCACAGCTGACAAAGCAAAAATTTACAAAGAAGTCCAAAAAATACCCAGACCTCCATTCCTTGTTGCTTATCTGCTCTATCACACACACCCTTCCCCTCAATGATGCCAGCCATGAAGGTCCATGTGTCAACTGCTCTCACAACTATCTTCATGCTTTCTTCCACGCCATCCTTATGTAGGGAAGGCCCTTCCAGCACTGATCCATCGGGTACTATTCCCTCCTTCCAAATCCTCTCTAGATCTACTTCTGCCAGAACTCCTACAAGGAATCAGCCATTAACAAAAGGCCAGATGAGCAGCAGTCATGACTACACAATTTTATTTGCTTGAACTATATCAAAACAACTGTCAGTGATTGAGAACCATCCAGTTATGCAATAGCTGCTCTCACACACTCGGTGCATCATTTCCAATTGGATTACAACTTCTTCAGAGCAGAGGTCACGTCTTCCTGTGCGTTTGTGCAGCTCCCAGCACCACGAGGCCCCATTCCTCATGGGGGGCCTTTGTGTGGCACCATGCTACAAATACTAAACCAGATTTACCTCTGAAAGGAAGAAATGGGCTGAGAATGTGAGAATGACAGGGTAGTTGGGAGTCAATGCCCCACACAGCCTGAGCTTAGCACAGCAAGGAGTGCGGCATTCAAAGAGTGCAGTAACACAAGGCCTTAGAATGCAGCAAAGCAAATTTGGAGGAATGAAGAAATCTCATGAGGGGCCCTGGGAAGAAGAGTTAAAATCCCCCTCAGTGGGAGGAAGCAGTGGGGGCTCCTCAGACACCATTAGGCACAAACAATTCCCCTGAAAATTGAAGAATGCAGGGAATGGGAAGGTGGATTGCAAGGGACTGGCTCAGAGACATGGCTAAAATGCCCTGAAGCCAAATGGAAGAGGGAGAGGTAAAGTGTCACAGGAGCTACAATTGGACACGCCCCATAGGTCACCTAGTTCATCTTCCTCCCTGCACAGGACTGTCCAGCTATCATCACCTCTCACTACACTGCTCCCTATATTTATCAACGTCATGGTTCAAGGAGACACAGCCAGACACATCTGCAAAAAGCAGAATGAATTACTGCAGTCAGGTGGAGTAAGGAGGGGTTATATGAACATAGCACAGAGAAGTGGGTCCAGCAATCAGTGGGGAAGGGACCCAAGCATTTCGAGAGCCTCTGAGATACTGAGTAAGTCACAGTCTAGTTAGCAGGTAAAGGAGGAAGACTCTGTGAGAATAACTATCACTAGGAGCTGACAAGGGGACCCTGGAATATATAAAGCTGCAGCAGGCAGCTGGCCTCGGGCTGCCTGTATCTCAGGGGTGCAGGAAGCTAGCTAGTGAAATTACTGAGAGGAGAGATTCAGCAGGTGCAATGTAAACCCCAACTGGTCCCTGAGAAAGTACTGAACAGGACCTAGTCTTTCCCATCTCTCTGCCTCCACATAAGAACATAAGAACGGCCATACCGGGTCAGACCAAAGGTCCATCTAGCCCAGTATCTGTCTACTGACAGCGGCCAATGCCAGGTGCCCCAGAAGGAGCAAACCTAACAAGCAATGATCAAGTGATCTATCTCCTGCCATCCATCTCCAACCTCTGACAAACAGAGGCTAAGGACACCATTCCTTACCCTTCCTGGCTAATAGCCATTTATGGACTTAACCTCCATGAATTTATCCAGTTCTCTTTTAAACATTGTTATAGTCCCAGCCTTCACAACCTCCTCATGTAAGGAGTTCCACAAGTTGACTGTGCACTGCATGAAGAAGAACTTCTTTTTATTTGTTTTAAACTTGCTGCCTATTAATTTCATTTGGTGACCCCTAGTTCTTGTATTATGGGAATAAGTAAATAACTTTTCCTTATCCACTTTCTTCACATCACTCATGATTTTATATACCTCTATCATATCCCCCCTTAGTCTCCTCTTTTCCAAGCTGAAGAGGCCTAGCCTCTTTAATCTTTCCTCATATGGGACCCTCTCCAAACCCCTAATCATTTTAGTTGCCCTTTTCTGAACCTTTTCTAGTGCCAGCATATCTTTTTTGAGGTGAGGAGACCACATCCGTACACAGTATTCGAGATGTGGGCGTACCATGGATTTATATACGGGCAATAATATATTCTCAGTCTTATTCTCAATCCTCTTTTTAATGATTGCTAACATCCAGTCTGCTTTTTTGACCGCCTCTGCAGACTATGTGGACATCTTCAGAGAACTGTCCACGATGACTCCAAGATCTTTTTCCTGACTCGTTGTAGATAAATTATAACCCCAACTATACATACAATATGATGGGGGCTTTTTTCCAATGTGCATTACTTTACATTTATCCACATTAAATTTCATTTGCCATTTTGCTGCCCAATCACTTAGTTTTGTGAGATCTTTTTGAAGTTCTTCACAGTCTTCCTTGCTTTGTACAGGGCCCATATAACAGGGAAGCACAGCATGAAGGCCACCCTGGGCAGAAAGATTTCTGCCATTCAGTTCAATGTAACCGAGTACACAGGAGCCTGTATAGCTGCTCCCAGCTCGCCTCTACTGTTACACTCATGTGTGCTTTGTCCTAGAATGAGTACTCCTCAGTGTATCCCATGTGTCTATACCCTGCCCAGCTCACTGATCTTGACTCTGGCCTCAGAACCCCCACAGATGGGAGTATCAATCCACATTTCATAGATTCATTTTCATACATTTTAAGGCCAAAAAGGATCATAATAATCATCTAGTCTTGATATGAAGATATCAAGAGATGGAGAATTCACCTCTTTCATAGATTCTGAGGCCAGAAGACACCATTGTGATCATTTAGTCTGATCTCTCTGTAACACAGGCCGTAAAACTTCCCCTAAATAATTCCCAGAGCATGTCTTTTAGAAAAAACATCAAACCCTGATTTAAAAATGGTCAGTAATGGAAAATACACCATGGCCCTTGGTAAATTGTTCCATGGGTTAGTTACCCTCACTGATACAAATGTACACCTTATTTCCACTCTGAATTTGTCTAGCTTCAACTTCCAGCCATTGGATCATGTTAAACCAGAGGTCAGCAACCTTTCCGAAGTGGTGTGCCGAGCCTTCATTTATTCACTCTAAAATAAGATTTTGCGTGCCAGTCATACATGTTAACGTTTTTAGAAGGTCTCTTTCTATAAGTCTATAATATATAACTAACCTATTGTTGTATGTAAAGTAAATAAGGTTTTAAAAATGTTGAAGAAGCTTCATTTAAAAATTAAATTAAAATGCAGAGCCCCCGGACCAGTGGCCAGGACCCGGGCAGTGTGAGTGCCACTGAAAATCAGCTCGCGTGCCGCCTTCGGCACCCGTGCCATAGGCTGCCTACCCGTGTTAGACCTTTCTCTGCTAGACTGAAGAGGCCATTATTAAATATTGGTTTTCCATGTAGGTAGACTGTAATCAAGTCACCCCCCAACCTGCTCTTTATCAAGCTGAATAGGCTGAGTTTCCCTCGGTAGTTTGTTCCAATGGTTAATTAACCGCACTGTTAGGCACAGACTTTGAATTTTAATTTTCTTGCTTTAAGTTGTAGTCATTGGTTCTTATTATGCTTCCTCCACTGAAGAGAACAGCACCTGATAGTTTCCTCCTCTCAAGGTTCTTATACACTATAATCAAGCCAGTTCATTTTTTTTTTTTTTTGATAAACTATAATAGATTGAGCTCTTTCAATCTCTCACTGTAAGGTATTTTTGCCAGCCCTCGACTCCTTTGTTTCTTTTCTCCAATTTTTCAACTTCCTTTTTAAAATGTGGACACCAGAACTGGATACAGTATTACAACACTGGTCTTAACAATACTGTATAAAGATTTAAAATTACCACCCCACTCCTACTTCCGTTCATATATCCAAGGATCATATTAACTTCTACCACAGCATCGCAGGGGGAGCGCATGTTGAGTTGCTTGTCCACTATTATCCCTGAAATCTTCGCCAGAGTCAATACTGTCCAGGATTTCACAAAAGGGGAAGCTGTGGCAGAGGGGAAGGGATGTGAGTGGAGCGAGGAAACCAGCTGCTCAGCCTCAGCCAGGGCCACTACAGCAGCAGGGGCCTCAGCATACATACCTAACTTAGGGTATCAATCCAGTGGGGGTCGATTTATCGCATCTAGTCTAGACACGATAAATCAATCCCCGAACGCTCTCCCGTTGACTCCTGTACCCCACCGCCACAAGAGGTGCAGGCTGGGTCGACTGGGGAGTGACAGCAGTCAACTCTCTGCAGTGAAGACACCGTGGTGAGTGGGTCTAAGTACGTCGACTTTAGCAACATTATTCATGTAGCTGAAGCTGCGTAACTTAGATTGACACGCACACAAAGTGTAGACCAGGCCTTAGAGAAACACACGCATGTCAAAACGCTAAGGTTGCGCCAATTTAACTAAACTGATTCCTAACAGATTCAAGCCCCAAACAAGCAAAAGCAGTTTCTAAACTGAATTTGTTAAATTACTGCCACTTGTGTGTTTAGACAAGGCCTAAGATGCAGAGAATTCCACACACAGACCAAGGAGACCTGCTCTTTGCCAGCCCTCCTTTCCAAAGGGCATCAGAGTGCAACACAGCAGTACAAGAGGCTGGAGGGCAAGAGCTGAAGCCATTGATGAATCTTTGTTGGCTGTCTCCCTCCATGCCAGGGAGGGGCTGAGTTAGTGTTGAGAAATTAGAAGGAGCAGCTTTACTCCTCCACAAAGGTAAATAAAAACCCAGAAGCCTCCACCCAAGCCCCAGTTGCCAGCAAAATAAAAGCTGGTCTTAATTATCCCAGCAGAGGCCCTGCCTGACCTTGGGTTTCAAATGGCTGGGCTCAGAGCTGCAGGAGCCCAACCGGTGGACAAAGGAGGCAGCTCCTGCCCCAGGCCAACTGCAGTGAAGCAGAAGGGAACTCTACAGCCTAGACAACTCCCACCTCCAGGAAAGGGCCCCACTACTGATGCAAATAGCAGGGAGCCAGAGCAGGAAGGAATCTATGCAGAGCCCACAGAGCTTGCCAGCACACCCACAAGGATCATCCTAACGTCCCTCCTCCCCGCTAGGAGCCAGCAATGAGAGTTCTTTGGATCAGCTCCAATCTGGAACCCACAAGGGAGACACTTTCTGCCTTGGGTCAGAGTCACTCCAGGAGTTTGGGCAGGAAGGAAGTGCTCAGAGGATCTGGACCCCCACGGTGAGATTCCCCACAGCTACATTCCTTTGTCTTCTGCAATCTTCAGCATGGAATACTGGCAATGTTAGCCTCCTCCTCTCCTGCCACACTTTCCATGGTGAGACCTCAGCTGCCATGTTTAATTTGGATGATTTCCCAAGCCAGACCCTCCCCATGTCAGCCCTGTGTCTCCCACTGCCAGCTCTCCTTCCCATCAGTCACTCAGCACAGCAGCCATCCTTGCACATCTGGTGTCAAGCTTGGTTCCTTGTCCCAGCTCCTTCCTTCTCTCCATGTAACTAGCCTGTCTGCCTAGGCTTCCATCCTCTCCCACCTGCTAGTGCAGCCTCCAGCCTCACATCTCCCATCACCACCCCTCCAAGATGCAGCGGCCAAGTAACTTCTCTATTACTTTCAGTCCCTGCCCAATTCCACCCTCCTACACAGTCCCACTCTCTCTGCTCCACCCAAGTTTCTTCTGACCTCTCCCCATCAACTCTTTCACCCACCCACTCTAGACTCAATGCCTAATTTTATGACTCTCCCTATGCATGGAAGAGCCTCTGAATCTCTGTTGGCCAAGATCCCTCCCTGCCCTATAATAAAACGTTCTTGCTAGACTATGCTCATGCCATTCAATATTGCATTTCATCCACCATGAACTGGTCACAGAGACTGGATTAAATGATCCAAGAGCCCCTCACAACTCAAATGCAAGAATCTGACCTGCTGTGCTTGCAAACTAAACTCCTCAACACAGGGTCCTGCTATTCTCCCCTTGCTGTATGCTGCTGTGTATACTGACAGTCCTGCAGAAGTCATTCTACAAAGGCTGAAAAGTACAGGTGTCAGTGGAAAACTGAGTGCTTCCTTTCCTGGAAGTCAGGCACTATGGCGATGGGCAAAGGGCAATTATAAAAACCTAAAAAGATTCAGGGGACTAAAGCTACCAGGCCACACAGAACTTATATTTCACACTAAGGCTTGATCTTAGGTCAATATAACTACATCGCTCAGGTAGAAAATCCACACCCCTGAGCAATGTAGTTATACGAACCTAACCCCCTGCGTAGACTGCGCTGTGTCAATGGAAGGGCTTCTCACAGCGACATAGCTACCACCTCTCGCTGAGGTAGATTTGTTATGCAAATGGGTCTCCCGGCACGACAGCAGCACCAGAACAAGTGCAGCTATGTCGCTGGTGGCTGTAAGTGTAGACAGGCAGAAGTGCCAGTTTAGGCCTGGTCGGGGGGGGGGGGGGGCTGGGGGGGGGGGAAGAGGAGGGGAGGAAATTGATCTAAGTTATGCAACTTCAGCTACGTGAATAACGTAGGTGAAGTAGACGTACTTAGATCTACTCACCATGGTGTCTTCACTACGGTGAGTCGACTGCTGCCGCTCCCCCATTGACTCCACCTCTCACGCAGGAGAGTGCTTGGGGTCGATTTATCGTGTCTAGACTAGACACGATAAATCTACCCCCGCTGGATCAATTGCTGCCCACCGATCCAGCAAGTAGTATAGACACGCCCAGAAAGAACTCTGGTAGTGAGTCCCCAGGATGGGACAGCACCACCAGGAGGGACAAATGCTCCTAACACACAAATCAAATCTATCCATGCAAGCTGCTAGAGCCCAGTCCAGCCACCATAGAGGAAATCTGGCTTTACACATGTCAGGATTCTCCAAGGGGTAGGTAACAAGAGCAGGTGAAATGGAAAAGGTGCTGGGAGGACGTGAGGTACATTTATTCAGACTTTTACCAAGCTTCCTCCACCGCCACACCGACGAAACTGAGGAAACTGAATGGGTGGGGGGTCAAGCCTGTTCAAAGCAGTCTCAGCCCCAAGAGAAGGCAGAAGTTTGAACCAGACCAAGAGCCTTTCCCACTGACCCCAAAATTTGAATGGGTTGGGTTTTTTCAGGAAAGTTTCTACACAGAAATAAAGATGAATTAACTACAACCCCTCCAGCTCCTCATTCCCTGCCCCCATGCTCCAATTCCTTCTATTTATATTCTATCCATACTTTCCAGAGCCTCCTTAGACAGCCTTCCTGTTACCTGTACACAACCCCACTGCTACCACTATATCCCTTCTCCCCATTACCGGTACCACCTTGCTATTCCTACTACCTTAGCCTAGTACCTGCTCTTCTGATATCCATTCCCACAACTGCACACACACATTTCACTCTTACCAGTGTACCACCCCCCCGTCCTTACTCCTCCCTATCATCTGCGCCTCTCCCCCAAACTTCTCAGGCCTTTCCCCAGGGAATGCACATACCCCACTCAAGTGCTCCTCCAGGATCCTTAGCCCCCTCTTCATCACCCCACGCTCCTCTCCTGGACAGCTGCCCCGAGAATCTCCACCCCTGTGGCGGGTGTAACAACCCCACTCCTGCAGCAGGGAGGGCTGACCCTGGGACCCCTGCCCAGAGCGCCTCAGCTCTGCGCGGTGCCGGGCCCGGCCCGACTGGGACTCCCGCCCCACTCCCCCCGGAGAAGCCCAGCCCCTCGGCGCTGACCTTGGGCAGCTCCCGCAGCTGGTTGGCGTCCAGCAGCAGCTCCTCCAGGGAGCGGCTGTAGCGGTAGATCTCCTCGGGCACCGCCTGCAGCGAGCAGTGCCGCCGGTCCAGCGCCTCCACGTGCCGGTTACAGCGCCACAGCGGCGGCATGCAGCGCAGCATCCTCCCGGGCGGCCGGGGCCGGGCGCTGAGGGGCGGCTCGGGGCCGGGGCGGGCGCTGAGGGGCAGATGGGGGCGGGGGGGCCGGGCCGGGGCCGGGGGAGCGGGGTGCGGAAGGGCCGGGCCTAGCCGTGGCGCTGAGGGACGGCTCCGGGGGGCAGGGGGAGGAAGGGCCGGGCCGGGGCGCTGAGGGGCAGGCGGGAGCGGGGCGGCTCGGGGCCGGGCCGGGGCGCTGAGGGGCAGGCGGGAGCGGGCCGGGCCGGCGAAGGGTCCCAACGCTCCGGCTCCGGCTCGGCAGGAAGCGGGTGCGGCGGCTCCGGGTCTCAAGGGCCGGGGAGACGCGAGCTCCGCATGGCCGCCACCTTAGGCCTGGTTCCCTCAGACTCAGGCCGCGACGGTTCCGACTCCAGCCCGGGTCGCTGCAGCGCTCGGGGCCCGCCGGCTCCTCAGGCCGCTGCCGCTGCCGCTCCGCCTCTGTGATGGACCCTGGGAATCCGAGCCCGATCACCTGGAACTACGGCTCCCGGCATGCACCGCGGGCTCCCTGCTCCGCCCCGCCCGGAACTACGGCTCCCGGCATGCACCGCGGGCTCCCTGCTCCGTCCCGCCCGGAACTGCGGCTCCCGGCATGCACCGCGGGCTCCCTGCTCCGTCCCGCCCGGAACTGCGGCTCCCGGCATGCACCGCGGGCTCCCTGCTCCGCCCGGAACTACGGCTCCCGGCATGCACCGCGGGCTCCCTGCTCCGCCCCGCCCGGAACTGCGGCTCCCGGCATGCACCGCGGCTATCCCCCAGCGAAGAGCCAATGTCACACGTGAATGCGGGAGCAGCGCCCCCCCCCGGCCCCAACCCGCCTGGAGCCGCGCCGGTCCCCTCCCTCGCGCCTGCAAAGAGTCCCCGGTGTCTCCCCCCGCACCCTCCCCTCCCCCCACCTCTCTCGCTCCCAGTCCCCCTCCACAGACCCTCCCGTCACCCCAGCCCTCCCCCACACACCGGCCCCCTCCCCATCACCGTATCCCTCCCCCACCCCCTTCTTCCATCCCTCCCTCTCCCGTCACCCCAGCCCTCCCCCATACACCGGCCCCCTCCCCCTCCACAGACCCTCCCGTCACCCCAGCCCTCCCCCACACACCAGCCCCCTCCCCATCACCGTATCCCTCCCCCACCGCCCTTCTTCCATCCCTCCCTCTCCCGTCACCCCAGCCCTCCCCCACACACCAGCCCCCTCCCCATCACCGTATCCCTCCCTCTCCCGTCACCCCAGCCCTCCCCCACACACCAGCCCCCTCCCCATCACCGTATCCCTCCCCCACCCCCTTCTTCCATCCCTCCCTCTCCCGTCACCCCATCTCTCCCCCACACACTAGCCCCCTCCCCATCACCGTATCCCTCCCCCACCGCCCTTCTTCCATTCCTCCCTCTCCCGTCACCCCATCTCTCCCCCACACACTAGCCCCCTCCCCATCACCGTATCCCTCCCCCACCCCCTTCTTCCATCCCTCCCTCTCCCGTCACCCCAGCCCTCCCCCACACACCAGCCCCCTCCCCCGACCCTCCCGTCACCCCAGCCCTCCCCCACACACCAGCCCCCTCCCCCATCACCGTATCCCTCCCCCACCGCCCTTCTTCCATCCCTCCCCCACACACCAGCCCCCTCCCCATCACCGTATCCCTCCCCCACCCCCCCTTCTTCCATCCCTCCCTCCCCCATCACTCCATCTCTCCCCCACACACCAGCCCCCTCCCCCACCGCCCTTCTTCAATCCCTCCCTCTCCCGTCACCCCATCCCTCCCCCACACACCAGCCCCCTCCCCCATCACCATCTCTCTCCCGCACCCCCCTTCTTCCATCCCTCCCTCTCCCACACATCAGCCCCCTCCCCCATCACCGTATCCCTCCCCCACCCCGCTTCTTCCATCCCTCCCTCTCCCGTCACCCCATCCCTCCCACACACACCAGCCCCCTCCCCCTCCACAGACCCTCCCATCACGGTATCCCTCCCCCCACCCTTCTTCCATCCCTCCCCCTCCCGTCACCGTATCCCTCCCTCTCCCCCAACCCTCCCTGCCCTCTCCCTCCTGCCCCCCACTATATCCCTCCCTCTCCCCCTCCCACACAGACTCCCCCACCATCTCCCTCCCTCTCCCCTACGCATACTCTCTACCCCATCTCGCTCCCTCTTCCCCACAAAGATGTCCCACTCTCCCTCCCACACACACCTCCCTCCCTATCTCCCTCCTGCCCCCACAGACCCTCACCTCTCTTGTGCTCGCCCTAACACAGATCCTCTCCACCCCCATTGTCTCCCTACCACCCCCGCCACAGGCCTTCCTCCATAGACCCTTCTTGCCCCCAACTTTCTCCTTCCCACCCCCACAGACCTGCCTGATCTTCCTCCTGTCCACCAGAGACCTTCACCCAATGTCTGCTGCTCCTCTACACACAAATCCTCCCGTCTTCCTCTCCCACACCCAGGCCCTATCACCTCATCCCCATTCTTCCTTCCACAGACCCTCCTTTCCCCCACATCTCCTTGCTGCTCTCCACACCTCCTGCCGTAGCCCATCAGTCTCCTGCACTGTCAGCTTCCTCTGCGGTTTTGAAATTACAGTAGAACCTCAGAGTTACGGACACCTCAGGAATGGATGTTGTCCGTAACTCTGACATGTTCCATAATGCTGAACAAGAGGTTATGGACTTCAGCTTGGGGGGGCAGGGAGCAGGGCTTCTGCCCCTCGAGAGAACCAGGGCTCAGCGCTTCAGACCTTGGGGAGGGGGGGGGAGTGCTGGGGCTCCACTCCCAGTTTCACCCTCACGGGGGGCACTAGGGTTCAGGGCGTTTGTAATCAACCTCTGTACCAGGTAACTGCAGATAGCTACTGTAACACCAATTCTTTTTAAAAAGGATCCACGGGTGATCCTGGCAATTCCAGGCCACTAACACCTAACTTCAATACCAGGCAAATTGGTTGAAACTATGGTAAACTACAGAATGATCAGACATGTAGATAAATATGATATGTTGGGGAAGAGTCAACATCACTTTTGTAAAGAGAAATCAAGCCTTATCAATTAGAATTCTTTGAAGGGGGGTGTCAGTAAACTTGTGGACAAGAATGACCCGGTTGATACAGTGTACTTGGACTTTCAGAAAGCCTTGACAAGGTCCCTCACCAAAGCCTCATAAGCAAAGAGAGCAGTCATAAGATAAGAGGGAAGGTTCTCTCATGGATCAATACTGGTGAAAAGATAGGAAACAATGGGTAGGAATAAACAGTCAGTTCTCACAGTGTAAAGATGTAAACAGCAGGTCCCCCAACGATCTGTACTGGGACCAGTACTGGTCAACACACTCAAATGATCTGGTAAAGGGATAAACAGTGAGGTGGCAAAGTTTGAAGATGATACAAAATTACTCAAGCTGGTTAAGTCCAAAGATGACTGCGAAGAGCTACAAAGAGATCTCACAAAACCGTGTGCCTGTTCTGTGCAGCAGAGCAGCGACCTGCAAGAAGAGAGCCTGGCTGGGGAGAGGCAGTGGCTGGGACGCTGCTCTGCAAAGTAGTGACAGCAGGCTGATCCCCACCCAGACTCAGCTTCTAGGGACAAGGGCCGAACATACTGGAGGGGGGCAGCCCATACTGGCTCGTTCGGCCCCCTCCCCAGAAGCAGAGCCTGGGTGGGGGGTCAATCTGCCACCGCCACAGCCAGGCTCTCTCACAGGAAACTGTGGAGCTGTTGCGGCTTCATGGAACAGTGTCCCAGCAGCCAGCGTGAGAAGAGGCTCGGGTCCCACCCCTTCTGCTCCATGCCCACATGTCCCCCCTCCATATTGCCTCTGTCTTCAAGTGATGGTCCCTAAAAAATTCCAAACATGGGTGTGCCTATGCACCATGTGCTGGAACCAGAAGGTTTTCCCTAGTAGTGGTTCATAGAATCATAGGGTTGGAAGGGACCTCAGGAGGTCATCTAGTCCACCCCCCTGCTCAAAGCAGGACCAATCCCCAGATTTTTACCTCAGTTCCCTAAATGGCCCCCTCAAGGGCTGAACTCACAACCCTGGATTTAGCAGGCCAATGCTCAAACCACTGGGTTATCCCTCCCCTTTAACAGTGAGCTGTTGTCTCACTGTTTCATTGTGGCCCCTCATGCTCGCAGCTGAGGGTATAATATGCTCTGTGTGTCGACACCTCTCCAGTTCCCTTTAAATGCTGCAGGGCCTGAGTTGGAATCCCTGTTCCTTTGCGCAGAGTGGTTTTGTCCATTGTGTATAATTCTTACAGTTGTTTCTCGGTGTAGATAGTTTAGCCTTAGTAGTAAGTTAGTTAGTGGTAAGTTATGCATTGTGTTATTGAAACGGAACCCCTGGCTACTGAACCCGGCCCTTGTTGCTGCCAACTCAGAGGGGCAGAAGGGTTACATTTATAAATATATCAGAGGGATAAATATCAGGGAGGGAGAGGAATTATTTAAGCTCAGTACCAGTGTGGACACAAGAACAAATGGATATAAACTGGCCATCAGGAAGTTTAGACTTGAAGTTAGACAAAGGTTTCTAACCATTAGAGGAGTGAAGTTCTGGAACAGCCTCCCAAGGGGAGCAGTGGGGGCAAAAGACCTATCTGGCTTTAAGACTAAGCTTGATAAGTTTATGGAGGGGATGATATGATGGGATAGCCTAATTTTGGCAATTAATTGGTCTTTGACTATTAGTAGTAAATATGCCCAGTGGCTTGTGATGGGATGTTAGACGGGGTGGGATCTGAATTACTATAGAGAATTCTTTCCTGCGTGCTGGCTGGTGAGTCTTGCCCACATGCTCAGGGTTTAGCTGATCACCATGTTAGGATATAGATAGTCAAGCCTGTTTGCAAAGGCCTATACTTCAAGAATTTAGGTGTATTCTTATCACTTAGCTAGTTATAGAGGTATAAAAGAATCAAAGATCACTGTCTGTGTAATGGCCTTCTCTTACTGTGACAAGCTAAGACCTTCAGCTAAGATGCAGTTAGGCAGCCATAAACTGGGAAGTGTATGGTCACATCTTCACATTCCAAACTAGTCACATTAAAATAAGGTGCTATTGGGCTATTAGAAATACAATCCTGTCCTGATATTCCTATCACTTCCAAAAAAAAAAAGGGAAAAGCTTAGAAGATGTAAAAGAAAACTTAGTTTGATAGCATCCTGTCTTGCAAGAACTCACTTATCAATAGACACAGCTGGAGAACCCTTATGTCTGTATAGATGTAGTTGTAAAATCCTCACTTCTGTATTGTTTTGTATGTTTATTTGCATGGTCTCTGTCTGGTTCTGTAATTGTTTCTGTCTACTGTATAATTAATTTTGTTGGGTGTAAACCAATTAAGGTGATGGGGTATAATTGGTTAAATAACCATGTTACAACATGTTAGGATTGGTTAGTTAAATTTCAGTAAAATAATTGGTTATGGTATAGCTAAGCAAAACTCACTCACTCACACCCGTCACCCCAATCGGGGTATGGGCCGCCAATAACAGATCTCCAGAGTCCTCTATCCTGGGCCATTCGCTCTAGCTAGTTCCAGGTATAGCCCAGGTATAGGTCACGTCGCCAGGTGTTTCTTGGACGGCCTCTTTTCCGCTTGCCTTGGGGGTTCCACCGCAGTGCCTGTCTGGTGATGTTAGTTGGCTGCTTGCGTAGTGTATGTCCTATCCAACCCCACCTTCTCCTTCTGATTTCTTCCTCTGCTGGTAGTTGACAGATCCTCTCCAAGAGGTGGATGTTACTGATGGTGTCTGGCCAGTGGATCTGGAGAATCCTTCTGAGGCAGCTATTTATGAAGGTCTGGATCTTCCTGATGGTTGTTTTGGTTGTCCTCCAGGTTTCAGCTCCATACAGTAGGACTGATTTCACATTGGAGCTGAACAATCAATTTTTTATTGCCAAAGACAGCTCTCTAGAGTTCCAGATGTTCTTGAGCTGTAAGAAGGCTGCTCTTGCCTTACCAATCCTTACTTTGATGTCTGCGTCTGTGCCACCCTGCTGGTCGATGATGCTACCTAGGTAGGTGAAGGACTGCACTTCTTCCAGGGGGCTTCCATTCAGTGTGACTAGGTCATTGCTGGTGGAGTTAATCCTAAGGATCTTGGTCTTGTCCTTGTGAATGTTGAGGCCAACCTGTGATGATGTGGCTGCCACTACGTTGATCTTCTCTTGCATCTGCTGTTTACTGTGCGAAAGGAGTGCAAGGTCATCAGCAAAGTCCAGGTCATCAAGCTGGGTCCACAACGTCCACTGGATTCCGTTCCTACGCTCGTAGGTGGATGTCTTCATAATCCAATCGATGACGAGGAGAAAGAGAAATGGTGACAACAAGCATCCTTGCCTGACTCCAGTTTGCACCTGGAAGCCGTTAGTAAGCTGCCCTCCATGGATCACTCTACAGTGTATACCGTCATATGAGTTCTTAATCAGGTTGACCACCTTTGCTCGGATGCCGTAGTGCCGAAGGAGCTTCCAAAGGATCTCTCGATCCATGCTATCAAACGCTATCTCATACTCAACAAAATTGATGTACAACGAGGAGTTCCACTCTATAGACTGCTCGACTATGATGCGAAGCGTTGTTATCTGGTCCGTGCATGATCTATTCTGCTGGAAACCTGCCTGTTCATCTCGTAGCTGTGGATCGACGGCATCCTTCATTCTCTCTAAGAAGGCTCGGTTGAAGACCTTCCCTGGCACTGACAGGAGTGTGATTCCTCTATAATTGGCACAGTTGCTACGGTCTCCTTTCTTGGAGATTTTGATGAGATATCCCTCTTTCCAGTCTACTGGAATCACTTCTTCTTCCCATATCTTCTCAAAGAGGGGGTACAGCATTTCCACTGAAGCATCCAGGTCTGCTTTCAGGGCCTCTGCTGGGATGTCATCAGGTCCAGCCGCCTTCCTATTCTTCATCATGGTGATGGCTTTTCTGATCTTGTCTCTGGTTGATTTATCGCAATTAATTGGGAGGCCCTCGTAAGCTGAGTTGATATCTGGTGGATTTGGTGGTGCTGGTCTGTTCAGGAGTTCCTCAAAGTGCTCCACCCATCTGTTCATCTGTTGTTCTATTCCTGTTATAGACTTTCCCTGCTTGTCTTTAACGGGACGTTCTGGCTTGCTGAACTTTCCAGACAGTCGCTTGGTAGTATCATACAGCTGTTTCATATTACCGCTGTATGCTGCCTGCTCCGCTTCTGCTGCCAGTTCATCCACATACTCTCTCTTGTCCTTCCTGATATTCCTCTTCACTGCTCTGTGGGCTTCAGCATACTCTTTTTGAGCTTTGGCCTTTGCTGCTCTAGTCCTGCTGCTGTTGACTGCTGCCTTCTTCTTCTTTCTGTCTTCTATCTTGATCAAGGTCTCTGCTGTGATCCACTCTTTCTGCTGGTGTTTCTTAATTCCAAGCACTTCCTGGCATACTGACCTAAGTGTGTCTTTCACTTTCTGCCATCTGTTTAGTACACTGTCTTCCTCTTCCTCAGACCGATCCTGTAATACTGAAAACTTATTCTTCAGCCTCAGTCCAAAATCTTCCTTGGTCTTATGGTCCTTCAGAAGGCTGACGTTGTACTTCACTCTTCTGTCTGACGCGTCTATCCAGTTCTTTTTCAGCTTCAGCTTCAATCTGGCCACCACTAAGTGATGGTCGGATGCCGCGTCTGCTCCTCTTCTAACTCTAACGTCCTGCAAGGATCTTCTGAACTTCTTGCTAATGCAGACATGATCGATCTGATTTTCTGTTGTGCCTGCTGGTGATACCCAGGTACCCTTGTGGATCCGCTTGTGAGGAAAGATGCTACCTCCTATGACCAGGTTGTTAAGTGCACACAAATCCACAAATCTCTCCCCATTCTCACTCATCTCTCCCAGAGCGTGGGTCCCCATGACTTGTTCGTATCCTGTGTTGTCAGGTCCATTTTTGTCATTAAAGTCTCCCATAAGGATGATGATGTCTTTGTCTGGGAGAATCTCTAATATTTTCTGGAGTCTGTTGTAAAAATAATCTTTGTCCTCCTCTTCGCTGTCATTAGTTGGAGCGTAGCACTGAACAACATTCATCTTAATCCTCTTCATTTTAGTTCTGAAGGATGCTGTGATGATCCTGGGACCATGTGCCTCCCAACCAATCAGTGCTCTCTGTGCCTGCTTGGACATGAAGCCTACTCCCTGTGTATGGGGTGCGTCGCTCTCTTCATGTCCTGAATACAGCAACAGCTCTCCTGTCAACAGTCGTCTCTGTCCTGCTTGCATCCATCTTGTCTCGCTAATGGCTAATAGGGTCAGGTTGTTACTCTTCATCTCTGCTGCAACCTGCGCTGTCTTTCCTGACTCGTACATGGTCCTCACGTTCCATGTGCCTATGGTAATCCTCCTGGTTGCAAGAAGGGTAATCGGCTTAGTGGCTTCCTCATGGCTTTTACCACCCAGCGTCATGCATCTTCAAATTGAAGACCCTTCTTTTTCCAGGGTAAAAGTCTCTGTTGGCGTTTCTGTAGCAAGTTGATTTTTACGGGGTGGAGTTGCTAGCCCCATGCCCAACCCTCCTCCTTTATCCTGACTTGGGACAGGCAGATGGCCCCAAAGGACCTCTCTGGTGGAGTTAAGCAAAACTCAGGTTTTGCTATATAGTTTGAAGTCAATCAGGAAGTGAAGGGGGGGAATGGGAACAGGGACTGGGGATGGGGAAATTGGAATCATGTTTTCCAAAAGGGGAAAATGGGAACAGGGGATGGAAACAGAAACAGAGGCAAGGCTCTGTGGTGTCAAGAGTTGAAAAGGGGGACACTAAGGAAGAAAATTAAAATTGTGCTTGCTAAAAGTTCACCCCAATAAACATCGAATTGTTTGCGCCTTTGGATTTCGGATTTGTTGCTCTCTGTTCATGCAAAAAGAACCAGGGAAGTAAGAGGGTGAAGGAATAAGCCCCCTAAACATCTTGGTGCCGTGACTCGGATGCATCTCATCGGATAGGTGAGTGGCAGCCTGTAAGTCTCCCTCCCCAACAGTCCGCGCAGCTGCTTGGAGGGGGTATAGTGAACTCTCGTGATGGTAGTTGCGGGTTCTGGCAAGCCAGGGTAAAGGATTTTTTGGATAAGAAAAAAACAGAGCCCATATCAGGTGCAGGGGTCAGCCTGGGATAAGATTAAAAAGGAAATGGAGGAAGTGTTAGGGGACCCAGAGGAATGAAAGGTGGCTGAGAAGCCCACCCTCCTTTGGTATATGGGTAGTGGAAGAAGGTCCCTGTCCATGGGGACTGATGCCTTCCAGGGAAAGGAGGCACTTCAGTCCACTTGTAAGAGGTCTAAAGTAAGGGCAGCAGCATGGAAAGCTGCCAGTAATCTTTAAAAAAAAAAACCAAAAAAGTAAAAGGGTAAAAAAGTAAGCCCCCTAACACACCATATTTGGGGGCGGGAAGGAATTTTCCTCCAGGGCAGATTGGCAGAAGCCCTGGGGGGTTTTCGCCTTCCCCTGCAGCATGGGGCACGGGTCACTTGCTGGAAGGTTCTCTGCACCTTGAGGTCTTTAAACCATGATTTGAGGACTCAGACATAGGTTTGATACAGGAGTGGGTGGGTGAGATTCTGTGGCCTGCGTTGTGCAGGAGGTCAGACTAGAGGATCAGAATGGTCCCTTCTGACCTTAAAGTCTATTGTTCTCTGATTCAGTACAGGCATCTGGCACTGGAGGTAACAGTGCAACCAGTAACAACAGTAGGTTGTCATCTTATAGATCCAAAGCCCAGAAGGATCTATTGTGGATTATCTGGCCTGTCTTCCCATATAACATGGATGATAGAACGTCCCCAAACTAATTCCTAGAGCAGATCCTTCAGAAAAACATCCGATTTAAAAATTGTCAGTGATGGAGAATCCACCACGATCCTTGGTCAATTGTTCCAATGATTAATTACACTCACCATTAAAAATATACACCATATTTTCAGTCTGAATTTCTCTAGCTTCAATTTCCAGCCATTGAATCATGTCATACCTTCCTCTGCTACAGTGAACAACCCACTGTTCAATATTTGTTCCCCCTGTAGGTACTTACAGACTGTCATCAAGTCACCCCTTAACCTTCTTTGTTAAGCAAAATAGATGGAGCTCTTTGAGACTCTCCCTATGAGGCAGGTTTTCTAATCCTTTAACCATTCTTGTGGCTCTTCTCTGAACCCTGCCCAATGTACCAACACCTTTTTTGAATTGTGGGCACCAGAACTGGACACAGGATTCCTGCAGCGCTCACATCAGTGCCAAATAAAGAGGTAAAATAACCTCTCTGCTCCTATTTATTCACCCCAGGATCATACAATCATAGACTATCAGGGTTGGAAGGGACCTCAGGAGATCATCTAGTCCTACCCGCTGCTCAAAGCAGGACCAATCCCCAGACAGATTTTTACTCCCGTTCCCTAAATGGCCCCCTTAAGGATTGAACTCACAACCCTCGGTTTAACAGGCCAATGCTCAAAACCACTGAGCTATCCCCCTGCATTAGCTCCTTTGGCCACAGAGTCACATTAGGAGCTCATGTTCAGCTAATTATCCACCAGAACCCCCAAATCTTTTTTAGCCACTGCTTCCCAGGCTAGAGTCTCCCATCGGTAAGTAGGGCCTACACTCTTTGTTCCTAGACGTATACGTTTACATTTAGCTGTATTAAAATACGACATTCTTTTGCTTGCTTCCAGTTTACCAAGCAAACTAAATTGCTCAGAATTAGTAACCTGTCCTTTTTATTATTTTCACTCTCTCAATTTTTGTGTCACCTGCAAGTTTTATCAGTGATCATTTTTTTTTTCTAGATCATTGATAAAGATGTTAAATAGCATAGGGCTAAGAACCAATCCCCCCAGGACCTCACTGGAAACAGACCTGCTCTGACAATTCTCCATTTATAGTTACATTTTCAGATCTATTATTCAGCCCATTTTTAATCCATGTAATGTGTGCCAAGTTAATTTTACATCATTCTATTTTTTTTAATCAAAACATTGTGTCATAACTAGTCATACACCTTACAGAAGTATGTTACATCAACCATATTACCTTTATCAACCAAACTTGTGTGATCTCATTTTTAAAAAAGAGATCAAGGTAGTTTGATAGGATTGATTTTCCATAAATGCATGTTGATTTATATTAATTACATTATCTTCTTTTAGTTCTTATTAATCAAGTCCATATCAGCCCTCCATTATCTTGCCTGGGATTGATATCAGGCTGACAGGCCTGTAAATACCTGCTGTGATGCAGTAGGGACTGTCTGTGTGGGGAGTGGGAGAGCAGGGGAGGACTTTAGGGGATGGACGATGCCAGGGCCTGTAACCTGAGCTAGGTAAGGGAGGGGAAAGGTCAACACCTTTGCCCGGGAAGGGGACAAAGGAAGGGAGTGGCAGAAGGGAAGCAGTTTGAGTTCGGGCTTGGGGCTGGGTGGGCGGAATTCAGGGTATCCTAGCTAGGATCCAAGCACCCTGAAATCCCAGAAGGACTCGGTGGAGGGGTCCTGACTGTGCCTGCAAGCCCTGCTGTAACCTGTGTTCCTGTTGTCCAATAAACCTTCTGTTTTACTGGCTGGCCGAGAGTCACTGTGGGTCCCAGGAAGAGGGGTGCAGGGCCGGACTCCCCCACACTCCGTGACACCTGCATCATCACATTTAACCTTTTTAAAAATTAGCACAACTTCAGGTTTCTTCCAGTCTCCCAGAACTTCTCCAACGCTTGTTGAAAATCAACATTAATAGTCCAGCAAGCTCCTCAGTCAGCTCTTTTAAAACTCTAGGATGCAAGTTATCTGGGTCTGATTTAAAAATGTCTGATTTTAGTAACTGCTGTTTAACACCATCCAGCGAGACTAGAATGGAAAGTATGTTATCACCATATGATGAGCCTGCATCATCTGTTTCTCCTCCCCTCCCCCCATAAAGAACAGAAATATTTATTGAACACTTCAGCCTTTTCTGTATTATTATTGATAATTCTACTATTTCCATCTAGTAATGGACAATATCATTATCAGGATTCACTTTGTGCCTAGTTTATTTTTAAAAACTCCTTATTGTCCTTAACTCTGCTGGCCATAGATTTCTCCTTATACCCTTGGCTCTCCTTATCAACGTTCTACAATTCCTAACTTCTGATTTATAGTAACTACTTACCCTTTCTTCCATTTACGCTTACACACACACACACACCTTTTTACAGCTGCTTTCACTTTCTCTCTAAACCGTTTTGTTTTTTTTAAACCGGCAAAGCCTTCTTCCTCAATTGTGGCTTTTTGGGCAGCTAGTAATGTGGTCTTAAATGACTGCCAATTATCATTGACATTTTTCTGATTAAATTTTTCCTCACAGCTGATTTGGCTTAATTATTTTCAGCTTTGTGAAATTGGCCCTATTAAAGCCTCAATATATTATTGCTCCTGGACTTCGTTCTGCTTGCAAACTAGAAATGTGATCAAGTCATGATCATTTGTACTTAAGCTACCATTAATTTTTAATTCTGTGATTAGGTCCTTTTTATCGGTTAGGATAATGTTGAATATAGAATTTTTGTATGTTATCAGTCTTGCCCGTGCATTTCACAGACATTTGCTGAGAGCAGAAGAATTTTGAGACTCAGGAATCTTGGACTCCATTCCCGGTTTTGATGGGAAAGTGATTCCAACAGTCACGGGCCCTTCTGCCCCTTTGGTCCCAAGCCTGACCCCTGTTGTAATAATTGGGTTGACAAATGTATCCTAATTGTGAGCTCAACTATAAAAAGTCTGTAACATTTATCAAATACAATAACCTGTAAGAACAAATGTTATTGGAAAATAGGTCAAGTTGCTTTCAATTCTGAGTGTTATAACCAGGTGCAAGAAAACCAGGCAGACACACTAAATTAATGCAAACAAAAAGGTCAAGTTGATACAACTCAAGGACTACGTTAAAATCATGCTTGGTAAAAACAGAAGATGTGGAACCAGAAATTAATGACCAAAAATGGCTGTATTGGCTATTAGGCCTAATTGGTGGACAAAATAATAAAGGGGTGGGCTATCCACCCATCACTCCCTTTTTAGGTCTTAAAGAGATTCGTGGGGAGAGGGGGAAGAGGAAAAACAGATGGAAGCAACTGAAACAACTTCACCATCATTGCTGTCAGTGTCTACAGCTCCTTGCACTCCAGATCTTCTTTGTCCTAATCCTAGGAGATGATCTGACCAGACTGGGCCAGAAAGCAAGATTCAGATAACATTGCCACCTCTACTGGCTCCAGCTAACCCCAACCACCACCTGACACGAAAGGGGATCAGACTTTAACAGCAGCAGCTACAACAACGCCTGCTCATCTCAACTCATGTCTTTGTCAGCCTGTAAAACAAGGGGGGGTTTCCTTCTAAAAATCTCTCTCCAGCTCAAGGGAAAGGCAATAAGAAATGTTGTTTAAATGGAGGCCTTATTTAATACTTTACATTTCAAAGCCTTTAATTGCTTTTCCTTCTTTTCTGTGTCTTTATGAAAATTCATGTTAACTCTTTATTAGTGTGTTTGCAGCAGTACTAAGCAAGCTGTGGTGTCTGTCTACTAAACCCCAAATCTCGTTGTAACAGTTTAATATTGGACAGGGACTCGCTCAACACCTCTGGGCCATTTATTCCATCTGAATTAATACAACACCCCTTCTACCTTTGCCACCTCCAGCTTGATCCTGTGCCAACCCTGTCTCCACCCTAAACTTCTCGTTCTGTCTTCTCCTTCCCCCGGATCTTCTTCCCAATTCTACCCCTTCATCCCATGTTCAGTCTCCTTCGAGCCTATCTCAGGCTCCCTTCTGAAATTACCATCTGCATCCCAGTCCCCTTGCCCAGCCAGTCCTAATATCTCCCCAGCTTCCAAACTGTCTTCCCCTCTCATCCATGTTCCTTATCCCAGTCTTTCCCCATCCAGCTCTTGTCCACTCTGCATTTCAGTTTTCCTCCTCCTCCATGCTGCCTGGGCACAGCACTGGGTGCACTGAGGGCACAGAACACAAGTCTCCCTGCTGTCCGTTCTCATGCCAGTGCTGCTGGAACCTGGAGCAGCAATTGCAGAGAAGTCCTTATCAGCCCCAGTATCTCTGTTGGAGCAAAATCTTCAGAGAATTTAGCTGCAAAGCTCTAACAAGGCTATTGGGCATACGCAGACTCAGATTTTTTTCATAGGCTTGTACCTTGACCAAACGTGGGCTGTTTTTCCCACAAGGAAGTAAAAGGTACATCTCTATCCCCAAGGCAAACCCTCTCTCAAATTTCAAGTTCCTGCTTCAAAACATGGACGTGCGAGAGCTTCTCAAGAAATCAGCTGCAAGAATTTGTTGTAACATGGGCAAAACAGCCAATTTTTCCTCCTCAGAAAAGCCATTTTTGCTGTAATTTTCCAGTAAAATTCAGCTGAGGTAGACACCTGGTATGGAGAAATTCAGCCCAAATGGTTAACGTTTGGCAAAGTTAGAAGCAACAGAAAACAAGATCTTATAATAGGAAGTATGCTGGGCAACCTTAACTCTAGGTATCACCATCAGCTTTACCTAAAATGTATTCTAAAATGACAAGAGTCAGCACCTCCACGCCTGTGCATCCATCCACACCAGCCTGTGACAACATAGCTATTATAAGAGCAGTGTGTGAAAGCACTACGTGCCCTGTAGGTATGTAGATACTTTCACATGGAGTGCAGTTATAGTGCAAGTGCTCGTTTCAGCCTACATACATCTGTTGGGAGGTTCTGTGACCTAGAGAATGTTATAGCATCTATCACCGTATTCATCACTTCTTATTATCCATATTAACATCTGATCCTTATCTGAAATCAGATAAGCTCTTGGCCTTTGTATCCAGTGGCAGAGAGTTCCACAGACTGACATAAGAAAAAGCATTTCCTCTTACTAGTTTTAAATTTGCTGCCTTTCAATGTCACTGAATGTCTCCCCCCTTTTCTTGAATTACGAGCCAGGGTTAATGCAAGTGCCCCATCTCCCTTCTTTATCTCATTCATTGTTTTGTTTCCTGTGTATGCCCTATCTCATTTCTAACCTAAAACAGTCCTAATCTTTTCATGCTCTTCAGGCCTCTAAGTAGTGTCACTGCCTTTCTCTAGGCCTCCTCACTATATCTGCTAGATCCCATCTGAGATGGGGGACCAGAACTGAGCAATGGAAGCATCTCACTGGCTTATACGATGACATACTATTTCACTATTGTGCACCTATCCCCTTCTTGGTGCAAACACGATTAGCAGTAGCTGGGGCTCCCCCCCACAACCATCCTGGACCGACAGGGAGGCCCCCTCCCACCCCCAGGTCTGGGGGAGACAAAGTCCAGCCAAAAGACTCCTCCTCTCCCCAACAGCACCGGGGGGCAATGCAGCGTGAGCATCAATAGGGCCTCTGGAACTTTTGGACAGACCATTTTCTTAGGTGTTGATTTCTGACACTCTTTTCTCCTTGCTAACTGGTTCGTTCTTCAACTCCCTCCCTTTTTTCAATATCGCCCATTCCTTTACCAATTCCTAGTCTCATTACTCATCCCTGTTAGAACATAAGAACGGCCACACCAGGTCAGATCAAAGGTCCATCTAGCCCAGTTTCCTGTCTGACAGTGGCCAGTTCCAGGTGCCCCCGAGGGAATGAACAGAACAGGGAATCATCAAGTGATCCATCCCATCACCCATTCCCAGCTTCTGGCAGAGGCTGGGACACTTCAGAGCATGGTTTTGCATCCCTGCCCATCCTAGCTAATATAGCCACTGATGGACCTATCCTCCATGATCTGATCTAGTTCTTTTTGAACCCTGGTATAATCTTACCTTCACAGCTACCTTTGGCAAAGAGTTACGCAGGTTGACTGTGCTCTGTTCCCTTTACAGCAGTTTTCTCAAACTTTTGTACTGGTGACCCCACCCTTTTATAAATTAAAAACACTTCTTTATATATTTAACAGCATTATAAATGCTGGCGGCAAAGCGGGGTTTGGCATGGAGGATGACAGCCCCCATGTAATAACCTGGCGACCCCCTGAGGGGTCCCGACCCCCAGTTCAAGAACCCCTGATTTATAGTCTCCCAGGAGGACTTTGCCAATGGCTTTTTTGGAAGTCCTAATAAATTGTCAGACAATTCTTCTTTAGCCACTATTTTGTCAACACACACAGATAATTCCGGTAGAGGGGCACGGTTTTCCTTTGCAGCAGCCAGGCTGGTTATTCTCTATCAAATCATGGTCATCAAGGTGATTTAAACTCTATTTTTAATTATCATTTCAACCACTCACTCACCTACTTCATTCTTACATTTCTTCATAATTCAAAGTTATTTCTCTTATGACAGGAGAGATGTATTACAGGCCCTACAAACTGTGAGCTTTATTTGTTCATGTGCATGGACAAAGCCTCAAACCTTGTGGGTGCTCTCAGAAGACAAAATATTATAGGCACAGCATAAGGCCTCACTAGCAAACCCCGCTTTGCCCCATACCACGGTTGGTGGAGTCAGCAAACAAGACATTTGCAAGGAGCAGGTATTCACTTTTACAGTGGAATTCTTCAGGACTGCAGCTCGTGGAAATAGTATGAGCTGCAAACTTGTCCGCTGGTTGGCAGTCTGCTGCACAAGGAGTCTTAGAGCCATCGTCCAGTTCGCACCCAGAAATTGGATGTGACATGTACAGGCAGAAACTCCAAACAGTTCCACTTAAAATAAGGATCTTACAGTGGCACAAGCAGGACAAGGCTCTTCTACACATTCTCCTCTAAGAAAATGGCCTAATCCAGGGTGTGCTTATTGGGGAACTGAGGCAGAGAAATACGGCCCAAATCCACAAAGGCGCTTAGGCATTGCAACACTGTGCACCACAGTGCCTAACATCTAGGCTCCTAGAAAATCACAAGACCACCATAAAGCCTGAGTTAGGCACCCAGGCTCCCTGCACAATGAATGAGGAGAGACAGGTGAGTCCAATAGTTATCATCAATGGTTCCGTCAATGTGGGAGGGTGTATCTAAGTGGGATTCTGCAGTTGTCAGTCCTGGGTCCAGTATCATTAAAATGTTCATTAATGACTGGATAATGACATGGAGGATACGCTTATAAAATCTGCAGATGACACCAAGCTGGGAGGGGATGCAAGCAGGAGGACAGGATTAGAATTCAAAAAGACCTAGAAAAATTAGAGAACAGTTCTGAAATCAACAAGTTGACATTCAAAAAAGACAAGCGTGAAGTACTACACTTAGGGAGGAAAAACCAAATGCATGACTACAAATGGGGAGTAATTGGCTAGATGATAGTACTGATGAAAAGGATCTGGGGGTTACAGTGGATCAGAAATTTAATCTGAGTCAATAAAGTGATGCAGTTGCAAACAAGGCTAATATACGGGGGTGTACTGACAGCAGCATCATATGTAAGACGTGGGAGGCAACTGTCCTGCTCTACTCAGCCCTGGCGAGGCCTCAGCAGGAGCACTGTGTTCAGTTCTGGGCACTGCATTTTAAGAAAGATGTGAATAAATTGCAGAGAGATCAGTCAGAGGAGAGCAACAAAAATGATAAAAGATTTAGAAAACCTGACCTATAAGGAAAGGTTCAAAAAACTGGGCTTGAGAAAAGACTGGGTAGCGAGGGGGCAGGGGAGGGGGGCTTGAAAACAGTCTCCAACTATGTCAGGTGCTGGTACAAACAAGGCTGTGATCAATTGTACTCCATGCCCACCGAAGGTAGGGCAAGAAGCAATGGGCTTAATTTGCAGCAAGGGAGATCTCCGTTAGATATTAGGAAAAAACTTTCCAAGGGTGGTTAAGCTCTGGACTAGACTTCCAAAGGAGGCTGTGGAAACCCCATCACTGGAGGGTTTTTAAGAATAGGTTGGACAAACACCAGTCAGGGATGATCTAGGTTTAGTTGATCCTGCCTCAGCATAAGCAGCTGGACTTGATGACCTCTCAAGGGATGAGGGGGAGGAATAGCTCAGTGGTTTGAGCATTGGCCTGCTAAACCCAGGGTTGTGAGTTCAATCCTTGGGGGGGCCACTTAGGGATCTGGGGCAAAAATCAACACTTGGTCCTCCTAGTGAAGGCAGGGGGCTAGACTCAACTCAATGACCTTTCAAGGTCCCTTCCAGTTTGTTTTTTTTTAAAAGGTCTTTCAGCTCTATGATCATCAGAGTCCAGAGATTTTAATCAAGTGGTTTCTACATCATGCCTGTAACTTCTGATTGGTCTTTTTAAAAGATCCAATCTTGATTTAAAGTCTTCAGCTGAGAATCCACCACATCCCTAGGCCAATTGTTTCAGTGGTTAATGACCTTCACTGTTAAAAATCTGAGCCTTATTTCCAGCCCGAATTTGTCTAGCTTCAACTTCCAGGCACTGCATTTCATTCTGCCCTTGCTAGATCAGAGCCATAGCACTATCAGAAATCTAATGCTCTGTAGGGACTTTTAGACTGTCAAAAATACAGAAAGTAAAGGTGATAAACAAACGGATAGAGCTTCTTTACTCTCTCGCACTATAAAGGCAGGTTTTCAAGACCGCAAAGCATGCCTGTGGCTCTTTTCTGAATCCTTTCCCATTTTTCAATATCCTTTTAGAAGTGTGGAGACCCAGTATTCCAGTAACAGTCTCACAAACAATGGATACAGAGGTAATAACACCTTCCAAGAATTGCATCAGCTCTCTTAGTCAAAGCATTACACTAAGTACACGTTCAGTTCCTACCACTAACCCCAACTCTAAACCAGAGTCTCTACTTTCCAGTCCCCCATCTTATAGGCATGACCTACATTCTTAGTTACTAGATGGATGATCTTCCATTTAGCTGTACTAAAGCAAATGATATTCAAGTGAGCCCAGCTTGCTGTATGATCCAGATCACTTAGTCAAACCTGCTCCCATTATTTATAGTCATAGCTTTATTCATGGATTTTGAAGGCCAGAGGGGATCATTTAATCAAGTCTGACATCCTGTATAATACAGGCCAGATAATTTCATATAATTACCCCTCTATTAAGCCCAATAACTTCTGAATAAGCGTCTCTTCCGGAAAGGAATCGGGTCTGATCTGAAGACAAGATGTGGAGAATCCATCACTTTCCCTGGTAGTTTAACCATAGAAACAATCACCTTCATTGTTAAAAATGTGTGCCTTATTTTAATTGGAATTTGTCCAGCTCTACCTTCCAGCCATCAGTTCTTGTTATGCCTGTCTCCGCTAGGTTAAAAAGCCCTTTAATACCCACTATTGTCAAACCATCTGTCAATCTTCTCTGTAATACGTTAAACGGGTTGATCTCTTTAAGGTTCTCACTGTACAGCATTTTCTTCAGTCCTCAAATTATTTTTGTGACTCTTCCTTCTTCTTACTATCAGCTCCCTACTTGGTGTATCCATCCAAGGATCCATAGCATCGCACTGGGAGCTCATGTTCAGCTGCTTGTCCACTATTACCCCATAATGCTTTTCAGCTGTTGCCTGTCATGATACAGGCCCCACTCCGTAGGCATGGCCTGCATTCTTTGGTCCTAGATGTGTAACTTTGCATTTGGTTGTATTTAACCACATTTTGTTTGAACAGGCTCAGCTTACCCCATGATCGAGATTGTTCTGTGCCACTCCTCTGTCTGCATCATTATTTCTCACTCCACAAATCTCTGTCACATAGATCATGAGTCAGAAGGGACCACTGTGATTGTCTCACCTCCTGTACAACACAAGACTCCCCTGAAATAACGCCAGAACATCGCTCCTGGAAAAACATCCAAACTTGATTTAAAAATCATCAGTGATGGAGAATCCACTACAATACTTTGTGAGTTGTTCCAATGGTTAATTACACTTAGTGTTGGACCTTATTTCTAATCTGAATTTGTTTAGTCTCAACTTCCAGCCATTGGATCTCATTATAGCTTTGTCTGCTAGACAGAAGAGCCAATTATCAAATATTTGTTCTTCATGTAGGTCCTTACAGATTGTGATCAACTCAATCCTTAACTGTTTCCTTGTTAAGCTAGATAGATTGAGCTGCCAGAGCCTACCACTACAAGGCGTGTTTCTTTACTAATCCTTTAAATCATTCTTTTGGCTCTTCTATGAACCCTCTCTAATTTATCAACATCTTTCCTGAACTGTGGACACCAGAACTGGACAGTTCTCACACCAGTGCGAGTACAGAGGTTAAATAACCTTTCTGCTCCTGCTTCCTGTTTATTGCAGTGTTGTTGGATATGGTCTCACAACTTCATTTGGTGGAAGTGACAAGCTTTCAAGCTACACAGAGCTCCTCTTCGTATCTGGAGCAAGTTACCAGAGTGTCACAGCTACATGGAAGGTGGGACAGATTGTTAAGCAAACCAATTGAAATGAAGTGCGCAATTAACAGCTCTGAAGTCATTGTACAGAAGGAGGGTTAGTAGATTACAAATTGTTGCAATGGGCCATAAACCAGTGTCTCTGTTGAGCACATGATTTTTATTGTCTAGCAGAGTTATGAATTTAAGTTCCCAGGGTCATCTTTTGAAGGTGTTGCATGGGTTACCTTTGAGGATGAGGACTGGTAAGTCAGGATATAAAGTGATCCCTCTGTGAAAGGTGTTCACCCACGGGTGACGGGGTGTTTGTGTCTTACTTTTCTGTGCGAGTTCATCAAGACTTTTGTGATTATCTGATTTTAGCCCCATAGTTGGTTTTGGGGCATCTGATGCACTAGATGAGGCACACCACATTGTGGTAAGGATGTGTAGGATCCATGGATCTTGAACAGTGTGTTGGGTTTTTGATCACTGTGGCAGTGGAGATATGTCTGCAACCTCGCCAAATTCACCATCAGAAGCAAGCTTCCCATAGACAGGGCACACCAATTTTAAGTGGCACCAGACCCTGCCAGAACAGATGTAAAAACTGCAGATATATCTCCACTGCTATGATGATCAATACTCCCCACAACACACCTTCCAGAATCCACGGGTCCTACACAGCCTATCACAACATGTGATGTACCTCATCCAGTGCAAATGTGATATCTGACCAATCAGTCCCCATCCTCAGAGGAAACCTGCACACCACCTTCAAAATAGGAACCTGGGAACTTAAATTCATAGTTCTCCTAGACACTAAAAATCATGGGTCAGACGCTGGTTTTATGGCTCATTACAACCATTAGTAATCTACTAACCCTAATCAAATCACCCACCTTGTCTCACTCTGATTCCCTTTATGGAGTGAAGGATCACATTGGCCCGTTTGGCCACAGTATCCCATTGGGAGCTCATGTTCAGCTGATTATCCACCATCACCCCCGGGTCCTTTTCAGAGTTCCTGCTTCCCAGGTTAAAGTCCCCCAGCCTGTAAGTAGGGCTGACATTCTTTGTTCCTAGATGTGCACATTTACAGTTAGCCATATTAAAATGCATATTGTTTGCTTGCACCAGTTTACCAAACAATCCAGATCACTCTGTATCAGTGAACTGCCCCCTTCATTATTTACCACTCCTCCAAGCTTTGTCATCTGTGAATATTTACTTCTGGATGATTGGTAAAAATTCTGAATAGCGTTGGGCTAGAACCAATCACTAAAAACACATCTGCTCCATGATTCCCCACTGACAACTACTTTTAGAGACCCGTCAGCCAGTTTTTAATCCATTTAATGCAGTGGTTTTCAAACTGGTTTTGCGTACCACTAGGGGCACACGAACTCTTAGCGGGGGTATGCGAATGACGGAGGAGTTTCCATAGGCATAGTTTGATGCCTATATATGGAGGGCCAGGGCCCTCCAGTCACCACTCTCTCGCCGCCCAACTCTGAAAGCAGTGCCGCCACCAGCAGCAGCGCAGAAAGTGAGAGCCAGCTGGCTAGAGAGCGGAGGCTGCTGGCCGGGGCGCTCATGTTTGTGGCATGGGAGGATTATTTTTTAATCCCACTCCCACCCACTCCCCCAGTGTTTCCTGAATTTTTATCCTGCTCCTGCTATTATGGCAGCAGGTCCCGCAGGATCCCAATCCTGCTGAAGGGCTCTAAAATTGTCCCAGCAATGATTAGACATGCTGTTCTCAGCAGATGTCTCCCCACCAGCACCCACCCACTCCCTGAACCCCTGTGCAATGGGATGGGAACCCCCCAACCCTCCCAACTCACTCATGCAGAGGCAGAGTCCTCCTGCACTCTTACAAGGGGATAAGCAGTCTCCTCTTCCCCACCTTTAATCCTCCATGCAAATGGCTGGAGAACCCCTGCATCGTCATGCAAATGGGATGGGAACCCCCGCCACCCCGCCATCCACAGGCAGAGGCAGGGAGAACCCTCACTGCCACCTTACTTCTGTGCTGCTGGTGGTGGCAGCGCTACCTTCAGATTAGAGCCCTGCAGCAGGACTGGGGTCCTGGAGGACCCGCTGCCAGAACAGCAGGAGCGGGATAAAAATTCAAGGAACAATGTGGGAGTGGGACAGGATTTTTAAAAAATGATGCTCCCGCCCCACAAACACCACAACAGTAACATTCTCCCAGTCTTTGGAATTTCTCCAGTGTTCCAAGATTTATTTAACATTAACGTTAGCAGGTCAAAGATCTAACTCTTTCAGGACTCTTAGGCCTGCTGATTTACCACTAATTTTTGTGCCATCTGCTAACATTACCAGCAACGATGTTTATGTTTTCTTCCAGACCACTGACAGATATATCAAACAGCACTGGGCCAGACAGATCCCTCAAGGACATCACTAGAAACACTCATTTACAACTACTTTTTGAGATCCAGTTAGCAACTTTTTGATCCATTTAATATGTTACTATCCATCATGTGCTTCCCTGATTGAGTATAGTGTTAATTTTTAATCAGAATTAAGTCAAACGCTGTACTGATGTCTATTATGTGAACCAAACTTGTAATCTTACAAAAAAACATTATCTAGTTGATCTGACCTGTTTTCCATAAACTGTGTTGATTGGTATTAATTAGGCAGCCATTCCTAATTCATACCTGCTTTCCTTTGATAGTCCCAAGAGAACCATCTGAAATACTTTTTTGGGTTCCTGAATCCAGCAGTTGGAGGAAGAACAAATCTAATGGTCGGACGTAGAAGCTAAACAAATTCAAACTGGAAATAAGATGCCAAATTTTAGCAATCAGGGTAATTAAGCACTGGAACAACTCACTTAGGATGTGAAAATCTCTACCTTCCTCAAAAAGCAGCGAAGAGTTCTGTGGCACCTTATAGACTAACAGACGTTTTGGAGCATGAGCTTTCGTGGATGAATACCCACTTCGTTGGATGCATGTACTGCATCTGACGAAGTGGGTATTCACCCATGAAAGCTCATGCTCCAGAACGTCTGTTAGTCTATAAGGTGCCACAGGATTCTTTGCTGCTTTTACAGATCCAGACTAACACGACCACCCCTCTGATACTATCTTCCTCAAGTATCTTTCTAGCTTAGCTCAGGAGCTGTGGCCTGCATTATACACAGGGCAGCCAGATTATATTACCATCTGACCTTAGACTCTATGACCCTTAAATCCTTAGAGGAAGAGCAATTAACTCTCTGCCTCTCACATTAGTTATACAGAGGCCAACTCTAGAGGACACGTATGCACTGGCTTTCAAATTCTGCCCTCTGTACAGGACATGGTCAGTGGTTGTCCTTTCACTTAAAGAATGGGTGCCTCAATACAGTGTCTATGGACAGAAAGAAACTGAAAGAGAGAGCACCACAGGGACAGATTTCTACGGTCCAATTTGCCACGCATACATTGGAAGCTGCGTGCACAAGGCAGTTGTACCAACACTGCACCTGTGAGAACACAGGCCGTAGTCACTCCCCTCAAGCCAGCTGTGAAGCTTCCAACATGTCCTGCTTCTCATACCTCTCTTACCTTTGGGAGCAGCATGCGTCACGATGCAGCTGTATGATCTCCATCACCACAGTATTAGAGCAGCCTACAGATCAGCCTGCCCTGAACCACACCGCATCACAACAGGACTGTACATTTGAATCCCAACTGACTTGCTTCTGGGCTCTAGCCTGGCTTCACAAGCTTGATATTTCCATTAACCTGAACTCACGAGGCCTGCGTAAAATGCAAGCAAGTTCCCAGGTGGGAAAGGCGCCACCGCCATTGTTCACATGGACAGCTGCAGCCCTGGATCTCATTGTGCCTGAGCGTTACTCGCGGAGGTGGAGGCGATGACCTGAGCATCTGCAGACTGCAAGCAGTTGACGTGGTGGCACTTACCCCACATCAAGGGCTTGGAGCTTGAGCTCAGCCTGCAGCTGCTCAGCCTGCTCTGGAAGGAGCTCCTGGCCTTACCCAAGCCACTGCCCATTCCTGGTAGCGCTGCAATAGTGCCTGAGGGCTCCAACCAGGGATCAACGTACTATGCAAACGCTTATTAAAAAGATGGTGCCTGCTCCATTCAAACAAGCAGTTGCCCACCTCTAAAGAAAACTGCAGCTCCTGGCCCCCGACGGTGAAATGGGATTCGGACTCAGGCATTTCTGACCTCTGGCCCTTACTCTCTAAGGCCTGACAAGCTGTCGGCTGAGGAGACTGGGCCCACTCCAGACCCAACCAAGCTGGTGCTGGCCTTCTTAACACACACTCATGCACGCTGGCTTTTCTTCGCACTTTTATCCAAACTACATGTACATCACAGTAGAGAGCTGCGCTCACCCAGCAGCATTCCTTACACATGGCTAAAAAAACAGAAGGGACACAGGGGGCAGGGGAGAAGTCTCTCTCAGGCAGAGTTTATGCTGACAGGTCACTGTTATCAAATCTCTCCTGGTCATACACCTCTGCCACCACCTTCCTGCCAGCAAACCAGCGCCCGTTCAGGGCCTGAATGGCTTTGTGAGTCTCCGAGGCCATAGAGAACTCTACAAAGATCTTGACGATGATCTCAGCGTCCTCCTCCTCGCCCTGCTTCTCTTGGTAGATGATGACCCTGTTCACTGCCCCAAACTTGCCGCACTCTTCAGTCACTTCTCCCTCCAGATCGTCATCAATGTCCTTTGGATCCACCATGTTGCGCAGCACCATCACAGTTGACTGCAGGAAGAGGAAGAAAAGAGAGAGGTGACTGAGCAGGTTCATGGGACTGCTGGGGTTAACCTTGAAAAGCCATGACACCTGCACATCACAGCAGCCATTTCAGTGCCAGGCCTGAGCAGCAAAAATTAACATCCCAGGGCTTTCTGGAACCAATCTGTAATGATACTGCCAACAGGCACCATGCTGAAGCACACTCAACCCATGTTCAGTATAGCCCAGAAATTATGACTCTTCAACAGACATCTCCAGCTCAACTGCTTAGGCCAGCAGTGTACCAGGAATTTGCCACTTGTTTTGTGTCCTGAAGATGTGGCTGGAGAGATGCTATTTTTAAGACTGTGTTTAAATCTTACAGAGATGGATTTATCAAACTGATTTCCCTCTTCTTACCTTCACTTGCATGACACGTCTTGGTGGCAATTATTCTTCATGTTAGCTTTATCTTGGAACTTAGTGGCTGATGTAAGTAGTTGGCCTCACAGGCCTAGAGACTGAAGGTTTCTAATCATTCTCAGAACAAGTACATTACAGGGGATACCCACACACCAACCCACCAGCGTGGATCATGCTCCAGAATTCTCCCAAGCCTTCACCTCATTCCATTCTTCTGCCCTAACGCACCCTTCTGCAACAGGAAGCCCATCGCCATACTATTATTGCCTCTGCCCCCCCGGACGCCTGTCCCTCTCCATCCTCCCATGTCTCTGTCTCAGACCAGCAGCATGTGAGATTAAATAAATTTAAAAATTGCTCTGTATGCACGTGAAACCAGCTCTTATCTCTTTGTAATTCACACCTTCTCAAAGTCTCTCCCCACTCAGGCCAACACAACAAACTCAGAATTTGCAGGTCAAGCCGTTTTGAAAAAAAGGAGTTAGGAAAACCTTTGGTGTAGCTTTAAAATGCATTTTCTGATGTATCTAAACTTCCCCCTTGAGATGCGATGCTACAGTTCTTGGGGAAATTAAGGTGTGAGTTGTGTAGATCAGGTTTTTATGGACAGTTAGCTTCAACCTTAACTAGGGGACAGCCAGTGTCTCAACAATACCACCGTTGGACCTTTATATTTTCAAAGTACAGGACACATGAGCTAATTTTCACAGCCCCTCAAGAGGTGCAGGTCAATATTACCCCTATCTGGCAGAAAAAAGAAGGGAAGGGCCTTGTCCAATCCCAGAAGGATTCAGTGTTCAATCTGAAATCAGAACTCAAGTTCTGTGCCATCACTAAGATATCTGAGAATCACTGGGTGGGAGTCTCTGGCCTGTGTTCTGCAGGAGGACAAACCATGGCAATGTGAATGACAGAGAGGAAGGCAAAATCTGGGGGCCAGGTCATCAGTGACTATAATGTCTTAATACACCATCAGTCAGTACCGGGCAAATTAGTCGAAACAATAGTTAAAAATAAAATAGTCAGACACACAGTCAGTTAAAAATAAAATAGTCAAAAACAAACTGTTCAGCAATAGTCAACATGGTTTCTGTAAAGGGAATCGTGTCTTACTAATCTATTAAGAGTTCTTTGAAGGGGTCAACAAATATGTGGACAAGGGGGATCCAGTGGACATAGTGTACTTAGATTTCCAGAAAGCCTTTGACAAGGTCCCTCACCAAAGGCTCTTACGTAAATTAAGCTGTCATGGGACAAAAGGGAAGGTCCTTTCATGCACTGAGAACTGGTTAAAAGACAGGGAACAAAGGGTAGGAATTAATGGTAAACTCTCAGAATGGAGAGGGGTAACTAGTGGTGTTCCCCAAGGGTCAGTCCTCGGACCAATCCTATACAACTTATTCATAAATGATCTGGAGAAAGGGGTAAGCAGTGAGGTGGCAAAGTTTGCAGACGATACTAAACTGCTCAAGATAGTTAAGACCAAAAGCAGACTTTGACGAACTTCAAAAAGATCTCACAAAACTAAGTGATTGGGCAACAAAATGGCAAATGAAATTTAATGTGGATAAATGTAAAATAACCCCAACTATAAATACAATATGATGGGGGCTAATTCAGCTACAATGAGTCAGGAAAAAGATCTTGGCGTCATCGTGGATAGTTCTCTGAAGACATCCGCGCAGTGTGCAGAGGTGGTCAAAAAAGCAAACAGGATGTTAGGAATCATTAAAAAGGGGATAGAGAATAAGACTGAGAATATATTATTGCCCTTATATAAATCCATGGTACGCCCACATCTCGAATACTGCGTACAGATGTGGTCTCCTCATCTCAAAAAAGATATTCTAGCTCTAGAAAAGGTTCAGAAAAGGGCAACTAAAATGATTAGGGGTTTGGAATGGGTCCCATATGAGGAAAGCTAAAGAGGTTAGGACTCTTCAGCTTGGAAAAGAGGAGACTAAGGGGGGATATGATAGAGGTATATAAAATCATGAGTAATGTGGAGAAAGTGGATAAGGAAAAGTTATTTACTTATTCCCATAATACAAGAACTAGGGGTCACCAAATGAAATTAATAGGCAGCAGGTTTAAAACAAATAAATGGAAGTTCTTCACGCAGCGTGCAGTCAACTTGTGGAACTCCTTACCTGAGGAGGTTGTGAAGACTAGGGCTATAACAGCATTTAAAAGGGAACTGGATAAATTCACGGTGGTGAAGTCCATTAATGGCTATTAGCCAGGATGGGTAAGGAATGGTGTCCCTAGCCTCTTTGTCAGAGGATGGACATGGATGGCAGGAGAGAGATCACTTGATCATTGTCTGTTAGGTTCACTCCCTCTGGGGCACCTGGCATTGGCCACTGTCGGCAGACAGGATACTGGGCTAGATGGACCTTTGGTCTGACCCGATATGGCCGTTCTTGGTCAAATGGCTGGACAACACAGCACAGCAAAGAGTGAGCGCTCTCTGAGCAAGGCACCTCACTACAGAGATCCTCCTTTATAAGGCAGAGAGGGAAAAGCCATGACCGTAGCCTACAGCAGATGATGACTGGTTATGATACAGGCATTTGTACTCAGTAAGACACACCTTTTGTGAACTCGTACCATACACTGTGCTGCTGAGCTGTACAGAACTAAAAGACAGACCCAAGCCAGACTTGTGGCCTGTAGGCTACACTGTATCTCTGGGAATCTAGAATTAACTCAGAGTCATGCTCACCTCCTGTTTGCGAAGCAGTTTCTGCATCACCATGTGACGGGCACTGCTGCCGGATATGCTCATATGCTCCTGTTCACTCAGCATTTCAGGCCTCTCTGACTCCTGGAAGATTTCCTCCTCCTCCTTCTCCTTCTTAACCTCCAACAGAGCCAATGTTGGGGGACTTGCTAGGATAGGATTCACTACTCCCACCTGTGGAATAGTGACGGGAATGGGTGGTCGAGCGGGGGTCACACCTGCAGGTGAATACACAGATTGAAGGAGGAGGTAAAAGGAGCCTCCCTCTAGGATTGGCACTCTGCCACATCAGGAAGAAAGCCAGCCAGTGACACCCAGCCTTATGGAATTAGGAGAAAGGTTATAGTAACTGCAACACGAGCCACTGAGAGAGCCTGACAACCAGGGCAAACAGCGACTCTACCACCAGGTATGATGCGCACATGTGGGAATCTGCCCATTCGAAGGGGAGACAGTGCAATGGGGCTGCATCTGTTTTGCATGTGGTAAGTGACCACCGTGGTGCTTTTGCTCAGGGCACCGTGCACCCCTGCAGGGAGGCTTAGTGCCCTTACCGCACTCACCACACACTCGTGGAGAGGCCTGCGAGGCAATGCAAGGAGAAATCAGAATTCTCTGCAAACCATTCAGTTTCAGTACGATTCAGTTTCAAACCCTTTAGTGGGGCTGGTGGTCTGTCTTCCCAGTGCAGGAAGGACTGAGACCACACCCGAAAGTCTGCTCATGCCCCTCCTTCAGGGACAGTTTCATTTTCCCACGTACAAAACTCAACACGTAACAAAGTTAAGCCTCTGATCAAAGCAGCTGCAAGGAACCTGAAACCTGTTCCCTTGCATCTCTCCCCACTGCTGCAGGGTCAGCCACTGAGCCCACCTGCTTCCCACAGCTCTTCTCTTCAACTGAGTTCTCTCAGCTCTTTACAGGAATCACATGGGTCTGGTAACCAAAAGGGGTAGCTGGCCCTGGCTACACTTTCCATGAAGTGACCCAGCTGTGGGGACTCGTGCTATCTTGGAGTAGTTGTGGAAGTGACAGAATGAAGAGCAGACGCACCCGTAATGACTCCTGGTGCCTGTGCTGCCATTACGGCCTGCGGCAACGCCCCTAGAGGCTGAGCCAGTGTCAGCGCTGGAGACACCAGCCCAGGTGTTGCTAAAGTGCCAAGGACTGCAGCTCCTGCCACTGCTTCCTACAAGAGAAAAGCCAGAGTGTTAATTCTGCTTCAGAGAGTCACACTCAGGGTATGCTCTGCTCAGACTTTTTCTTTTTACCTTTGTAGAGACTGACCAAATCGCCAGGGCAGGGGGGCAAATGACCTGTAAAACTACTAGGCCCAGCTCAGCCACTGGCCTGAGCGGAGAAACATATGCAACTCTGCTTAATCGCACAAACACGTGCCGAGGATTGCCCTGAACTCACCTTTCCTGTAGACAGCTGCCACGTACCAACCCCCTGAAGAGCAGGCACTGCCCCACACTTCAGTTATCACCCCACATCAATCAGCTCGTGTGTAGGGCCCTGAATGACAGACATGCCAAGGGAACCCCAACCCAAAGTCTCCAGGATGGTTGTAGCGGGATGGAGTCAATTCCAGAGCAAAAAGCTTCCCCGCTTCCTAACCACCTCTGCTCTTCTAAGGTGGCCCTAATTAGGCAATACTGTTTCATAACCATCAAACTAAATCAAAACAGATAAGCCTGTCTGTGGTGTAAATCAGGCCCGTTTCTACACCTTGGCAGGTCATACCCAAGACTGGAGGGTGTAGCACAGACAGCTACTCCTAGGCCAGTCTCCACATGAGGCCAGGAGAACTACTCTGTAGGGTACAACCAAGGCCACCTAGTCGGGAGCTCCTGTAAGTACAGCACTGGGCCAATCTGTATCCCTGTGTTCAACAGGACTGCTGGACTCTAAATAACGCACGCACTCACCCACCTCGTTTCAAGTCCTGCTGCTCTGTTTCTTACCTGAGCTGTTATCTTTGCTGTGGCAGCTGCTGCAGCTACAGCTGCTGCAGGGGGTAATCCTCCAGGTGTTGCAGGTGTTAGGAGAGGCATTGGGGGAGTGACAGCTTTGCCAACCCGGAGATATTGGCCACCCAGGTCAAAGAGGTTCATAGATGAGACAGCATCTTGTGATGACTGTGCCTTCTCATACTCTGCAATGATAATTGGAACCCTAACAGTGTGCTCCTTAAAGATGGACATTTCAGGCTCCCGGGGAAAATGCCCCATTGCCTGCCTCCTAAACATAGACCCCTTTCCCTGAACAACTTAGGTTTGTACTTCTAAGAACACAATGGTCTAGAGCGGCAGCCATCAGTGTCCCTACCAACCACTCCCACACCTCCCAGATAACAAACCCAACCCCTCTGATTATACAGGATCTTCTCAAACATTGAGCGTAAAGGGAGATAGTTCTTGTCACACCCTAAGTTCTAGCTGTACAAGAACACAGAATCCAGTTTCCAACTGAGAGCCAGGAAGCCCTCTGACGTCAGGCCATGTGCCGCTCTCAATCCCACTCTAACCCATAACTGAAAGTAGAAGCTTATTGCCACTGGAGGGAGCAGACATGGATCCAAATCCAATGACATTCCCACCCCACTCCATGACAGGTATCAGAGCAGCCAATTTACCAATGAAGCCATAGCCTTTGTGTTTCCCTGTTGTGGGGTCCCTGGCTAGCGTGCAGGACTTAATCTTCCCAAAGGCCTCAAACACACTCTTAATGTCGTCATCGGAAAGGTCCTGATGAACAGACGCCACGTAGATGCGGTTGAAAGCCCGGGCCTCCTCTGCGAGCTGGTCTATGATTGGTTGTGCCTGTCCAATATTACTAGGCCTGCCGACCTGCAGAGAGCGAAGCAAACACAAACACTGAGTGCTCCAAGAGGGACTCACCCAAGACACAAGGACTGTAAATGCTAACGAAGAGCAGTTGAACCCCACATAACACTTTCCAGGGCACAGCAATTAGCACCACAGAGCCAAAGTTAATTATCATGTCTGGGTTGTAGTCTCCAGTGACTCCACAGGCCACCACGGGATATGAGGGTTACGGAGACAACCCAGATACAGGATGTTTTCTGTGGCACTTGTTACTGAGGCCACTTCCAGACTAGGGGAGGAAAATCGATCTTAGATACGCAACTTCAGCTACGTGAATAACGTAGCTGAAGTCGAATTTCTAAGATCGAGTTACTCACCCGTCCAGACGGCGCGGGATCGATATCCGCGGCTCTCCGTGTCGATTCCGGAACTCCGTTCTGGTTGACGGAGTTCCGGAATCGATGTAAGCGCGCTCGGGGATCGATACATCGCGTCCAGACTAGACGCGATATATCGATCCCCGAGCAATTGATTTTAACCCGCTGATACAGCGGGTTAGTTTGGACGTGGGCTGAGCAAGCATATTTCAGGCTTGTATCTTCCCTCCCTGACTAGTGACTAGCTTCCAATGCTACAATTGACTAGCAGTCACTGCTACAGGCAGGGCACAATGCCTCCATATCATTCTCTGGAGCTCCCAAAAACCCATAATCTATCAGGCACAACTGCCTGAAAAGGGACCTAAGAGGAAATGATTCTGGTGAAGATGTAAGGACACTGGGTTTTCAGAGACACCGCAAAAGGGATGCCCCCAAAAGTCTCCCACATCTGTCAGGGAATCTCTTACTTGTGCCTCGGAATACAAAGCTCAACTCCCTTGTCCCTTTCAATTTGTACTAACCCCCCTACCCCTGCAGGTTACCCCAGAGCCTCATTTCCCTCATAATACACATACAAACAAGCCCCCTTTCTGCAGAACCCAACAGGCACAACCAGAGTCAGCAGTCACTCACCTGCCCTCTCCTTAGGACCTGGCTGCTGCATACAAGACTCCATATCTAGGCCACAAAGGGCTCCCATTCTGTGCACGGGGAGGAACAGAACAGAGTCCAACATCCCTCCCTCCTCTTAGTGTATATTAACACTTTATGGGCTCTTCCCAGAGAGTCAGAGGCAGGTGCCAAGAACCAGTCAGTTCTCAGTGAGTGGCCTCAGATGGTGCTTTGAAGAGGCCCACTGAGGGTTAGTTAGGGGTTCGTTACAGGAGTGGGTGGGTGAGATTCTGTGGCCAGCGTTGTGCAGGAGGTCAGACTAGATGATCATAATGGTCCCTTCTGACCTTAAAGTCTATGAGGAACAGATCTCCTAGGAACACAGATTTTCTTCTTCAGGATCCTCTAACCATCTGAAAAGCCCCATCCTGTAACACAAACAGCAGCATGAGCCAGACTCACCTCCCACGTGACACAACCTGCTGTCACTCACCTTTATGTTTCTCCCACCCAGCATGACTGAGTTCATCTGCTCCAAGGCCAACTGAGCAGCTTCAGGCACCTCATATTCCACAAATGCAAAGCCCTAGGATAGAGGGGAAACCCTATTAAATTGCACCACTCTCTTCTTGTTGCACGCCCTAGAGCTCGCATTCCCCACTCTGCCAACTAATGTAGCCTGCCTGTATCACACTGTGCCAATCCCAACTGTTCAGACAGAGAATCCCATCCTCAAAGCCTTTCTCAATAGCATGCTAATACAGAGAGCAACAAGCTGAAGCATGAAACTGCCTGAACAGACTTGCAGCCACTTGCTTCCTGAGCTGCTTATACATAAAATAGGCCTTTTAGCAAGGGAGAAAGGCCAAGGCATGCACACAAGGCAGGCTAACTGCTCAGCATTCCCCAAGCTCCATGCCCCACATCCCTACAACGGTCCCACATGCAGCTGGTAGGTCACTGCTATGGCTTCTGGTGATACTAAAAACGTAGGCAGCGCAGGAGGCTATTACATTCAAATCTAAAAGCTCCAGCTCTGGGCACATGCCCAGAACCCTCAGTGGAATACAATAGGGACCATTAGCTGCAGAACCACCTACTAAGACAGCTTGCGGTATACTGCAGACTAGGAGGGTGAAGGCTCCTCCTTCCCTGGATGCATGCAGAGTGACCTTAGAGAAAAAGAAACCACACCTAGGGGCTGTTAACCAACCTTGTGTTTCATTGTAACAGAGTCCCAGGACATGTCAATGCTTTTGATAGGTCCAAATGGGGCAAAGGCCTGGCGGATGGTGTCCTCTCCCAGTTCATAGTATATGGAGCCCACGTACACACGACACATGATGGCCAGTGCCCGCTGCCTCTGAGCTGCCATCTGTTTTGGAAAGAAGAACTGGTTGGTTAGCTTAGGGGGTAGTCACAGATACCAGGACAGCTCTCTCTCCTGTACCACCCTCCCCAGGAGCTGTGACCCAACAGCAAGCAGCTCCTCACTGGCTGCAGCACAGCCTGGCACACTCTTGGTGGGTAAAGTAGTATTTTTCTGCTCAGTGCATGGACTGGTGGGGAGCGCGTGGGCAGTAAGGCTCACTCCCAGGGGCACAGTCAAGTCTCTGATATGCTCTGCCACCTCAGCAGCCCTAACGCCAACCCACCCTGACAAGATCACATCTCTGGCAATGCCTGAAGCAGGGGGAAATACCTTCATTCTAAAACAGCTTCCCCTCCAGGCAGGGGAAATCCAGGCAGCAAGGGATCCAACATCAGGCACTAACAGCAATCCCTCCTGTCCTGCATGGCGCAGCAAAAGATCCAGTATTTGGCACCACACGCTCTCATTTTCCCCTGCCCTGGGCATAAAGGGATCTAGCACTGGGAACCACCTCCTCCCCACTCCCTGGGCAGCAAGGGGTTTGGCACCGGGCTCCACCTCCTCCCCTCTCCCTCCCTTGGCATTAAGGGAACTGGGCACCAGCTGCACTGTACAGTTCAATAAAAACAAACAAAATCCAGCAATTAAACAAAACCCTTCTCTTGGGGAAGTCTGTGGTGCTCAGAGTTAGCATCTTCCATTGGCATTGGCATCTACAGTAGTACAGCCCCGCAGACTCAGTCATTGTCTGTCTCAGTGCAGAGAAAGCCTCTGTGGTCTTTTCCTGAAACTGTCTGAAAGTCTGTTTGCAAGAGGAACCTGGTCATTCCCCAGATGGTACCCCTAAAAACAGCTTCCGCCAAGCCACATGGCAGTTCTAAGAACTTCACTTAGGAAGGTGCTGCCTGATAAGATCACAGATTTGGCCAGTGTGTCCTATCAGCATGCATTGGGACCAAGGCAGAAAGGAAAGCCCCGCAGAGGCAGCTCCCTATAATCAGCACTAGTGTATTTATTATAGCACACTGGAGACTTGTACAGGGCTACATTCTTATTCTGCATGGAACAGCTGGAACGAATGCAAAGTGGTGAGGGCCCTACAAAAAGGGCAAAAGCAGGACTACTCTTAGTGCTTCCTCCCCAGCCCAATTCTACAGTACTCCACGTCCAAGTAGGGAGCTCTGTGAACACTGACCCCCACCCCGCCCAAGGAGGACCTTGCTATAAGGCCATTACATGAAGGCCTAACTCCGGTGGAGAGCTCTGGCATAAGGGTGAGCACAATGAGCTCAGAGTTGTTCTGTCCTCTCTAGGGATGCCACAACTCAATGTTAACGAAGGGGTGGCCAGAGAGGTCTCTCCTGCAACACAGTAATGGACAGAGCAATTGACTCTCTGATGAGACAACCACACAAAATAGATGTCAAATGCATTTGAGCTGGTCACTATGACCAGGGAGGTAATTGTCTGCAGCGGAAAATACAGCCTCATTCTGGATTGATTCCTAGCACTTCAGGGGTGGAAGCACTATCATCGAACCAGGTTCTCACACCACACTACTGTGCTTGCAGTTATATTATACTAACTTGAACCTGGACTCATCAAACTAAGGAAACAAAAGTTTTGTTTTGCCTCTACATTGGGGCTGTGTTTTATGCTTTTAAATAAGGTTTTATGATAGCTCCAAAAGCCTGTGAGCCAGGTGAAAAGTGAGCACGCTCACACCGTAGGGCAGCTAGGCAATAATATCTCTAGTGCAGTCTCCCAAACCCCCCACCCTTGAGAAGCCAACATTCATTACTATCAGCTTCCCCTTTCTTCCACTGGTTGCATCAGGGGCTCCCAAACTGTATGCAGGCACAACCCCATTTTAATTAGTGCTTTCTGCAGAGACCACAGACAGCATGGAGGATGCAAACTGCTCTACAAAATGGAATCCTCCATGTGGCGTGACCTTGTACATATGGTGCGTGTGAGGTCATGCTGTGCTGCGCAAACTGGCATCCTCTGTACACAAGGGATCACCACAACGACATCTGCTGATGGGGTCACAGCCCACAGTTGGGAACTTCTGTTTTTATATATTTACTTTTTATTTTTTACAGCCACCTTCACTTCCCCTCTAAAATTGGCCTTCTTCCTTGATTGTGGGACAGTGGCATTTTGGGGATCTAGTAAGATGTGCTTAAATGATTCCTAAACATCATTCACATTTTTCCGATTAAATTCTTCCTCCCAACTGCTCTGGCTCAAATGTTTTCAGCTTTGTGAAACTGGCCCTATTAAATGCAGCAATATCTATATTATGGTCTGGACTTTATTCTGCTTGAACATTATAAATGTGATCAAGCCATGATCACCTGGACTTAAGCTACCATTCATTTTTAGTTCTCTCATCAGTTCCTCTCTCTCTGTTAGAACAAGGTCTCGTTGAGCATCCCCGCGTAGGCTGCAATAAATTCTGAGTTAGGGAACTGTCATCTATAATGCTTAGAAATTCCAAGGATGTTTCAGTACTGGCAGCACAAGACCTCCATCATATGTCACTCAAACTGAAGTTCCTCGTGATCACACAGCTTTTATTTGTACACACTCTAATTAGGTGCATAAGAAAGTGGTCATCCTATTCCCTAGTGGGCTTTGGTGGTCTATAGCAGACACCAACTACTACCCCGCTTGTGCTTTATCTGTCTTCTTCCGAGTTATCAGCGACTCACAAACAGCTAATGCCATTTTGGACAGAGAATGCCCTCCCCCTTCCCATTGATTCTAACATTCCAGTTGGGTGAACCAACCCACCAGCTTTCGGTAATACCAACTAGACCAAGTTTATGCTCATAAATGAGCAATTCCAGTTCCTCTTGTTTGTTATGCAGGCTCCTAGCATTGGTGTATAGGCAATTAGATAATTTCTTCTCTTCATGTTCTTTGGTGCCTTGATTAATTTTGTTCTCAACATCTTGATTTTGTGCTGAGTGCTCAGATCTTCCCTCATTCTAGCCTCCCCTTTTGCTATTACTTTAGTCCTCTTCTTACTACTCTAGCCAGCCTGAGGCCCGTGCCCCAGGCGTAGGGATTTTCCACACCTTTAAAGGTGTGTACACAAAGGGGGCATTCTCTTCTCCAATGACACCTGCCACAGAGACCAGACTGATAGTACTAGCCCTTTCCCAATGGCAGCAACCCTCACAGTGGGAAATCCACATTCTAAACCTTCTGCACAAGCAGGAGACTCCAGCAGCAGCAGGAGTGAAGTTCTGAGGAACCCATTTACACTCCTTTACGTTAGCTATCTGGGCCACCAAGCTAGGGTTGAGCTGGACTATGATGGTAACAGGCACATGTGGAGTAGTAGTAGGAATGCAGTGCAGTGAGTTAAGGGAAAAGGCAGCATATTCTTGTGAACTTGGAGCAGGACCAGGTGCCAAGAATGTGCATGTGAATCCTGGTCCTGTCACTGACTCCCCTCTGTAGCTGTGGGTTGGGCACTCGACCTTTCCGCTTCCCCATCTGTAAACAGAGGCTAAGGATTCCTCCCCAACCGCCAGGTGGGCAGTCAGTGTTTGTATGTATAGACAGTGCTGTTAGTTAGGAGCTAAGGAGGATTATTATTAAGGACAAGGTAACATGCACCTTTTCAGGATGGAGCTCAAAATGAGGGAAGCGACATACAAAGCACCAATGTTTTCATCTGCATTTTTGATGCAGTTATGCAAGGAAACTGCTTGTCTTGGTGAAGTGACAAGGTGAAACCTTGCTCGGTAACACTCCAGCGGTAGAGGTCTGCTGGATAGGGAGTTTTGACTATGGTCAATAAGTCGCTATAACAGGAGTCTCAGGCTGCACTTCCCTCACATATGGGCCTTGTGGGTCCTGCCAGTGGAGACGGTCTTGTTCTTAAAGTATACTTGCGCTCCACACTCCCGACAGGCCTTGAGATAAAGCATTTGGCAGGAAAATAGGGATCTTAATGACATCGAGTTCACAATACACCGTGATGGCTGATCCAGGGCAAAGCCTTGACTTCTAGCCCTTCGGTCCCTCCAGCAGCAGGTGCTGGCTCCTGGCAGAGGGAGGCGCTTTTTTTTTTTTTTTTTAAGCGATTGACAATACTAAGCTTATGATTACTCGAGGGCCCTGTCAACAAAGGCATCCTCCACCATCATTACACGTTTTCATCTGTTACCCAACTGCGCATGGTGTGGCTGCAAACTAGTGTTAGGCAGAATTAGTGATATGGGAGATCAATAGTATCTAAATTAATTGATAAAGAGGGTTCTTGGGCAACATGGCTCAGGAACTGGCCATGCTGCCTTCAGGCAGAGATGGCGCTTCCTGTCCCACTCCAAGCTTACCTCCCCCGACAAACGTTATTTTGGCTCCCCAGCTGACAAGCTACCTACCGTGCAGCGTTACAGAAGGGAAGCCAGGCAAGTCTAGTTTTAATGCTTCTTCCCCTTGCTGCACTGGCCTCCAGGTTGCATTTTAAACCAACCAAATAAATTACATTTCAGCTAGACGAGGAAACACTGATAAGTGGTTTATAGCCCATGTATGACAGTGCCCCATGTGTCTAGAAAGGGTGGGGACAGATAATCCCAGGTAAACCAGACTCTCTGTGAGGGTAGATTAGAAACTTCCAGCACTATGGCACTGCACTGCTTTTCTTTGAATAACTCTATTTTTCTTTTTGCTCCAGCCCTCATTGCTTTACTTGAAATACGTGCCAAATTCCCCTAACCTACAAGTATGCACATAGCAATAGAAGTCTGACATTTGGTCTAGGATATGCTCTGAAAGCCTGTAATGCCCCAGTGCTCCCCAGCAACATAGCTACCAGGTCTCTGTTCTGTGTGCTGGCTTCTTATCAATTGCCCATTTGCGAGTTACCTTGGCAGTTACTTTTAGGTCAGGACCTCAGAGCTGTAGCATCCCTAGAAAGGTGCTCCCACAATTTCACAGGGGTTCAGAACTGCTTGAAATCTAAAGGTCTCTTTGCAACTGACTCCAGGGCCTGGGGTGCCAGTGTCACAGCAGACTGTACCCAGCCCAAGGTCTTCCTTTGGGGAGTTTACACTTTGTCTCAGTTTGTTGTGCTTGTCCATAGCAGGTGGGTATGTGGGAGAGTTGTGCTGGGTTTAGTTAAGAGCATTGTATTACCACTAAATACTTCCCCACTCTAGGCCCTGACTAAGACAAAGTGCCCAAGAAGAAGTGAATATGTCTATTGACCGATTGTAAAGGTGAGAGAGGATCTCCAAAGCCCATTGTCACTGCTGCCATCTGAAAGACAGTAAAGACAGAGTTCAGTCTGTTGGAGCTGAGCATACTACGGCTGTTTGTAAAAACTCAAGCAGAGAGCGACGGCACAGGGAACCTGTGGGAGAGGCCTCTCCTTCCTTGCCCCTCACTGCCCGGTCCCAAGGACTGTCCAGCGCTGGGACCCTGCAGATACCAGTCCCACCAACTCTGGGTAGGGGTGTGCTGCTGCCACTGCCTCAGGAAGCAGGGTCTTCTCCCAGGGGGACTCAAGGCAATAGTAACCTCTGTAACCACTGTCGTTGATTCACCCCCAGCAATTATAAGGAGCCTCTCATCTAGAGCAGCCACCCAGAAACATACACAGCCCTGAAAAGCCAGAGCTGCCTAATGCGGCTGGCACATCCCTACTTCAACATTTTTTAAACATACACAACCCCCCAAATCATTATGCTGGGCTCCTTCACCTCAAGCAGGAGGCAGTGAGCTGTATATAAGGAATCTCACAAGGAAGGGGGGTTTAAACAGCAGCAGAGGGGTCTCCTAGGACGTGGACAATCCTGCATTAGCAGGAATAACCAGCTGGAGTTCTGAGAAAAATCCACAGAGTCCATGGTAGCGGTGACGCTGCCAGCAAAGCCAGAGAGACAGGCACCATCTCTTCATGGGGAAAGAATGGTGAAAGGATACTGCTCCCAGTAACCCCAAACACCACCTTAGCTTCAGGTTGACAGTGGAACTCACAGCAGATGTTTTGACTTTCTGGCAACTGAAAAAATTGTCTAGCCAGCCAACAGAAGAGGAAGCATTAGCTTCTCTTCCCAGGGCAGTTTGCTTTCTTGGGGGGCAGGGAGGGTGAGCATATGTATAAGGGCTGGAGAGGGATTTCCTTGACAGGGCTGAAGATAACATACTTCGATTTCACTGTGGAAACAGAAGTGCAAGTACCTGGCTCCAGGCAGACCTCAGGGCTGTGATCTGGTTCTAAGTGCATAAAAGGCTCCACCTTGTGGGGACAGTAAAGGCAAGGGGGTGAGCCCAGAGGGATCTCTCACCTGCAGGTTAGTCAGTTGCTGTTGCTGGTGGGCGATGGTTTGCTTCACCAGCACACTCTTGATACTCTGCTCCATCGCATACTTCTTTGCCTGGAAGGAAATACAGACTCCATAATCACAGGGCACAGGACTCCACAAGGAGCCGGGGAAGGACATTTAACTTCATACAACATTCCCCAGAACCCCACAACTGGCTGCCACTGGTGCTTTCCAGTGCTCCGGCCCCAAGCACTAAGGCACTTTACATTAGTCAAGGGCCGACAGCTTACTATGATCGTGGTCAGCATCTTGTAATTGTTCACCCTGAAACACAGCACAATGCTTCAGCAAGGACTGGGTGGACTCAGAGTCTGCAGCAGGCGCAATGTTAGGAAAGCATCATGCACTACACACTCAGCATTTCCCCTCTTCCTCCCTCTGCCCCTCAGCTCCCACCAGTGCACCTTACCTGCTGAGTTGAGGGCAGGACAGATAGTCTCCTTCAAGTCCTTTCCACTCAGAGAACATCTGGACAAAAGGTTCTACAAAGAGCGAGGCAGCTCCTATTCCCCATGCCCAGACTCTGCACTGAGAGTGTATCCCTTTCCTTCCTTGTCAGAGTAGGCCTACACTATCTTGGTAAGCAGGAGCTGTGGGTCCTTCTCTATACTCCAGCTCCCTCCGTCAGTCCCCTGACCTGTGGCTACAAGGCTGAACTGTTTTTCCTTTACACAGCCTTCTACCACTCTGGAAAACACTGAGCCTTGCACATCCAATGATGCTGAAATGGAGGCTCCTAATCAAGGGGTCACTAATACCCATGGATGTGCCATGCCCAGGTGACAGGACGGACAGATTCAGCCAACCCCGCTCAAAGGCACCTGCTTTCCATTGCTGTACGTGTTTGGGAGGTGCCGGGGAACGGCAGGCTCTAAACCGTGGATTTGAGGCGGGTGCTTCGGAAACCTGGAAACGGACAATGGGATTTACATCTGTCAGCTATGGAGCAGCCAGAGGAAACGAGGCCGTTTCACACTGCGAGCCAAACACAGACACACAAGCAGCTTCAGCATTATGGGAACATTCACACCAAGCCTACCGAGAACAATGGCATACCTGCCTCACCAGAATCTGGGAGACACCTAGCCCACAGCTCCCACCTTCCCCTCCATTCCCAACTCTGCTCTGCTCTCCTCTTCTCTCAGCACTTCACACATCACCCGTTCCCACTAGGAGCGGAAGCCAGAAGTCAGCAGTAATGCCCTCATCAGCTGCACACATAGAATCAAAAGAACCAGAAATCAGAGTTGGGATGGACTTGTTCTACAATTAAAATAGCTTGGCTCCAAAGGGATGAAATAATCTTTGCAGTATATTAAAGGTCCCCTTATAACAAAGGGGCAAGAAATTAGTTGCCAGAGAGCACAGAAAGGTAGATTTTGCAGTGTGTTCTAGCATGAATCCTGCAGAGGATTCAGCTGGAGCGTTTCTGGAATCTATTAATTGTTGAGTCCAGGCTGCATCTGACAGGGACTTTGAGGCAGCAGCATCTCATCATCACTGGGATCAGAGAAACCTCTTAACAAGTTTAAGATCAAGCTGTTATCTATTTTGATCTCGACAAGGTTTTTGGGTTTTTTGTTTTTTTTTAAACAAGTATATCCCGTAATGTTCCCATGTAGCTACCAGGAACTCATAACTAAGAAAAAACATTTCTTTGGCATGATTCTAAGAGCTCAGGTACAGGGACAGCGTAGTCAGTATCCCCTATGTATTCCTGGCAGGTGGGTTCCCCACCTGGTGTGCTCCCCTCTGTGGCAGCAAGTCTGACACTAACGATCAAGAAGAGCTAAAGAAAGGCCACACGAGGGCCACTCACCTTCTGAAGAGCTTCCTGCTGTTCTGGGGTGAGAGGAGGAAGCCCCAGCTTAGCTGCTGTGCTTTGTCCATTTTCCAACTTTATGGACTCAGTGCCCTGGAACAGAAAAACCACCATGAAGTCTGCCGCTGTTAAAATGGCCAGTTTCCTTTCACAGACACACACAACCAGCTCCGCTCCAGCAGTCCAGAGCATTCAGGTTCAGAAATCACAAAGTCAGAAAAGCCCCTTGCAGTGCTCAGACCTACTAACACGTGACCTTTTTCTCAAAGAGCCAAGCCACCTTTCTTTGGGAGTCTATCCCAACACCCAGGCACTCTGCTAAGCATTCCAGATATGCAGCCTAAAATTTTTCTTTTACATCTCATGCCTCTAATCCTCAACTTATTTTTGAGAGGGGGAACGATTCCTTTTCTTAACTCACACTGTCATCTCCAAGGCTAGCACCCCTGTGCCCCATCCCCAAAGTCATATTGAGACCATAAAAATGGCCACACTGGCTCAGACCAATGGACCATCTAGCCCACAATCCTGTCATCCAACAGTGGCCAGTGCAAGATGTTTCAGAGGGAATGAACAGAACTTAGCAAGTGATCCATCCCCTGTTGTACAGGCCCAGCTTCTGGCAGTCAGAGATGTAGGAATGCCAGGTCAGGGGGCTACATCCCTGACCACTTTGGTTAATAGCCACTGATGGACCCATCCTCCATGAACTTACCTAATTCTTTTTTGAAATCAGTTATAACTTTCCACTTTCACAACATCCCCAGCAACAAGTTGCACAGTTGAGTGTGTGTTGTGTGAAGCAGTACTTCCTTACGTTTCTTTTAAACCAGCTGCCTATTAATTCCATTGTGTGCCACATAACAAAAGGAACCAGGGAATTTTTACATCTTTCGTAGCTTCCTAAACAGCATATGCTGTTCTATATACCATTGCAACAAGGTGCGTGATCGCCTCTGGTATATATTACACACATTAAATTCCATCCCACCCTCAACAGACTTGGATTTTTCATTGCCTCTTGATGTTTCAGACCCTTTGATTTCCACAGAATTCCCTGTCCTGTGTCACTAACGGGTTAATTATTCCTATTGTGGTAGGGAGACAAGGCTGCCCAGAGGAACCTGCTAGTGATCTTGTTGGTTTGGGAGAGGGGATTCAGGGGCCCCCATGTGCTTTACCTAGGCTTCTGTTGACCTCTCTACCACAAGTTCTTATTACCAGACACTGCTCAGTACTGGTATTTATTTATATTTGCTGCCACTCAAAATGGGATCATCCTGAAGAGTAGCATAATATGAAAGCTCTTTTTGTAGACAGAACCTCCAATCTGGACAGCAACCAACAAACTGAAAAGGGCCAATATAAATACTGTACGGGATGATTAGCTGAATTGCTTCGCAGAATGGAAGACTACAACCCCACACATACATAGCATCTCCCACCAGCAGCAAGGCCCAGGCTACTGTCCTGATTACTCCCTGATTAACACACTGTGCCACTATGCACAGAATGGGGTTCAGGGAGACCACACAAGTATTAGCTGGGAGTGCTTCAAGAATCAAGCTTGCAGAAGGCAAACTGGGGTGGGGGTGAAAAGAACAGACAGCAACTACCTCTTCCACTCTGACCCTGACAGAAGAATTTGAGAAACACTTCAGGTTTGGAGGCTGCTGGCAGTATGGTACGAACTGTGACAAATATACCCAAGGGAATGGATACAATGGCAGTGACTCAGGGTTTGTCTTTGTGACAGATGGAGGCAATTTCCTGAAATATCCTTGGGAGACCTTACTGAATTAAGATTAAATATCTTTGTAGTCCATTGTATTAAAAGAATGGTTTATGTATTATTGTGGGGCTGGGACTTTTTTAGACAAAGCTTCTTTGAGAGAGGGAAATGTGACTCTCAGACTTTAAGGTCAGAAGGGACCATTATGATCATCTGGTCTGACCTCCTGCACAACGCAGACCACAGAATCTCACCCACCCACTCCTGTAATAAACCCCTTACCTATGTCTGAGTTATTGCAGTCCTCAAATCATGATTTAAAGACCTCAAGGTGCAGAGAATTCTCCAGCAAGTGACCCGTGCCCCATGCTGCAAAGGAAGGCGAACCCCTGCCATCAGGGCCTCTGCCAATCTGCCCTGGAGGAAAATTCTTTCCCGATCCCATATATGGTGATCAGCTAAACCCTGAGCATGTGGGCAAGACTCAACAGCCAGACACCCAGGAAAGAATTCTCTGTAGTAACTCAGATCCCACCCCATCTAACATCTCATCACAGACTATTGGGCATATTTACCACTAATAGTCAAAGACCAATTAATTGCCAAAATTAGGCTATCCCATCATACCATCCCCTCCATAAACTTATCAAGCTTAGTCTTGAAGCCAGATATGTCTTTTTCCCCGCTGCTCCCCTTGGGAGGCTGTTCCAGAACTTCACTCCTCTAATGGTTCGAAACCTTCATCTAATTTCAAGTCTAAACTTCCTGATGGCCAGTTTATATCCATTTGTTCTTGTGTTCACATTGGTACTGAGTTTAAATAATTCCTCTTCCTCCCTGATATTTATCCCTCTGATATATTTATAAAGAACAATCATATCTCCCCTCAGCCTTCTTTTGATTAGGCTAAATAAGCCAAGCTCTTTGAGTCTCCTTTCATAAGACACATTTTCCATTCCTCGGATCATCCTAGTAGCCCTTCTGTGTACCTGTTCCAGTTTGAATTCATCCTTCTTAAACATAGGAGACCAGAACTGCACACAGTATTCCAGACGAGGTCTCATCAGTGCCTTGTATAATGGTACTAACATCTCCTTATCTTTACTGGAAATACCTCGCCTGATGCATCCCAAGACCACATTAGCTTTTTTCACAGCCATATCACATTGGTGGCTCATAGTCATCCTGTGATCAACCAAAACTCAGAGGTCCTTCTCCTCCTCTGTTACTTTCAACTAATATATCCCCAGCTTATAACCAAAATTCTTGTTATTGATCCCTAAATGCATGACCTTGCACTTTTCACTATTAAATTTCATCCTATTACTATTACTCCAGTTTACACGGTCATCCAGATCTTCCAGTATGATATCCGGGTCCTTTTCTGTATTGGCAATACTTCCCAGCTTTGTGTCATCCAGAAACTTTATTAGCACTCTCCTACTTTTTGTGCCAAGGTCAGTAATAAAAAGATTAAATAAGATTGGTCCCCAAACCGATCCCTGAGGAACTCCACTAGTAACCTCCCTCCAGCCTGACAGTTCACCTTTCAGTACGATGCGTTGTAGTCTCCCCTTTAATCAGTTCCTTATCCACCTTTCATTTTTCATATTGATCCCCATCTTTTCCAATTTAGCTAATAATTCCCCATGTGGAACCGTATCAAATGCCTTACTGAAATCGAAGTAAATTAGATCAACCGCGTTTCCTTTGTCTAAAAAATCTGTTACCTTTTCAAAGAAGGAGATCAGGTTGGTTTGGCATGATCTACCTTTTGTAAAACCATGTTGCCCAAGCTGTATAAAGGAAAAACTGCACACTGCCCCATCCACAGGAACCACTCCTGCAGCTCCCATTGGAGCGCGTAGGAGCTGGAGCGGGGCCATGCTGTGGCTTCTGGGAGCCGCGTGATGTGGCCCTCGACCCAGCAGCCCATCCAGAACAGGGCTGAACTGTGGCATGCAGCTCCCAGCCCAGTGCCCCAGCCAGAGCGGGACCAAGCCACAAGATGTGGCTCGCAGGCCAGCTGAAAACGGCTTGCGGGCCGTAGTTTGCCCACCCCTGCCCTACACCTCCAACTGCCAGAAACAAGACCGGACAACAGAGGATGAATCTGCACTGTTTGGTTCATTACCTCTGAGGCATTTGATACTGGCCACTGTCAGAGACAGGATACTGGACTAGATGGACCATTGGTCTGATTCAATATGACCTCTTATGAGACTGGGGCAACATTGTCAAAGACGGGAATTTATGCTTGCAGACAGAAAACTCTATATCATATATCTGAATGTTCAGAAGGAAACATTCTCCACAGGACTTATTCTACACCAAAAGCTCTACAAAGGCACCTTTTTAATTCTTTCACAGTCAAGAAAGAATTACTCTACATCCTCCAGAGTAAGAAATTGAACAGATGAACTCTCTTCATGATAAGCCAGCAGCACCAGTTCAGTATGTCAGAAAGCAACACATCCCAGGCAACCTTTCACTAGAGTATTTCCTACCTTAAGGCATAAATCATTTGTAACCAGAAAAGTCACTTTTAAAATAGCAGGATGTATCAATTAAACTCAAAGAGAGAGAAAGCAGCATCTTCCTGAGAACTCTGCTTAAACAACTAAGAATCCTTCTCAGAACGGAATGTGTGTCTTGGCCCTTCGAAGTTGAATAAGAAACCAAGGTTATAAAAAAGAATTGCCGTAAACATTTTTGAGAAGTCCTCCTAATTAACTGCAGCAAACATGATAGTCTCTGAGAGCATTCCATAACCGCCAGCAAAGGTCTGCACCTCAGGAAAGACGCATTGAACCGAGACATCAAAGATGCACCGACTGACAAAGAGGATCGAAACAGCAGCAAACAGAAAACAGTCAGTTGTTACTCTGCAGCAAGTAACTGAGTCTCTGTACAGGATGCAATCACACTCTATTGCATGCCACCAGCACTGAGGAATCGGAGGCATTTCACACAGCCCTGTGTTGTCCCTCAGGATCGCCTCCTCCCAAGCGCACTTTGCTGTAACCAAGGAAACTGAAAGCAAGACCCTGAAACAGAAATGTTAATGGATCACTAGAAGGTTGTCTGCAGCCTTTGCTGTACCCATTGGTACAACTTGAACCCACTGTCTAAACTTTATCTCGCTGCTACAGCTTTCCCATTACAGAACTCCTCCATGCTGGAGTTGTGACAGGCTCACAGTATCCTGAACAAAGATCAGGGAACTAAAATAACCTTTACTGCATTACGTAAATATTGAATTAAAGTTAATAACTGTAGGGTACATTGTATTAAAATTGCAGTTAGTATGTGGCATTGTAACTTATCTAATAGTGAGGAGGATGCTAATGTACTTCCTCCATTATCAACATTTGAATATAGTCTTCCTCTTCCCCCCCTCCCCCCCCAGGTACACATATACTAGTTCAAACTGGATTTTCAGGGAACGACAGACAAAGAAAGGGTTTTTGGATAAATAACCTGATTTTAAACTGGCTCACGGTCTTCTTCCTGATCCAGTAAACCGACAGGATTTCTAGTCCACAGAGCACCCCAATCCCTTACCAAAGAGTTGGAAAGGCTTGGCCTACTGAGGCCCCATACTACTATGTACTTGTTCTGAGCTGAAGCTATGAAGAACTTGTAACCACAAGGAATCACCCCCTGGGTGGAAGGTCTGAAGAACTGTTCCTGCCAGAATCCATGTTAGGGTGGGGTGCACTCTGGTAAACTTACTACCATGCAAGTAGGTAGGTTCCTTTATTGTTTTGAACATGTTTTTTCTGTAATGCTTTTTTACCGTAAGAATAGAGTAGGCTCACATAGGAAGTGCTGTGTAGTATGTTATAACTGAGCAATTACACCTGTTATCGTCCTTGGAGAGAAAGCAGGCAGACTATCTTTGCTGGGAACAACATAGTGAAGGCAGGGAATGGGACAGCCTGGAAACACCCGCTCAAAGGGAGAGAAACATGGATCTTCACTCAAAAAGGTAACAGCTGGGGACCTGAAGCCTGAGAGTGGATGCCGTTGCTGAACCACTGAGGGGAAATATAGGTGCAGTTTCCCTGAACTGTGACAGGAGGTTTAACATCTGAACCATATGAAGACGCATTTGACTAAACAATGGTCACAACTTCTCAACCTAGACTAGGGGCTGCCACCCATCCTGACTCTGGTGGACTTGACTTTGGCATACTTGCTTAGGCTGAATTTAGAACATTTTCATCAGTAACCAATTTCCCTCTGTGAACTGACTCGGACTCGCTGCAAATAGATCGATTCATCTCCATTGGCTTTCCCCTTTCCTGAAGCTTCCCCAACCCCGCCTCTTGCTGTGGAATATCAATATTTAATATAATCCTGCTAAATACATGGATTTTAGAGCATTTTGAAAATTATAAGCTCATAGCTTGTGATGTTGGCACACATGCAATATATTGGGAACCCAGAGATCAAATTAACCCAATTTTGCACAACAAATTCTACCTGTGGCCCTAATGTAGCACAGCAATATTATGGTGACGGTGTAGTAACTGAATTTTCATTTTGACAGGGGTGAAAACGGTTGACAAAAATTCTGCTTTTTGGGTTAGTCTGATTTTTAAATGTCTTGTAGTTTGCGCACTGCTTGATTTTTCTATAGCAGTCTGTGGGGGAAAATACTAGAGGGTCACTCATTTGGTTCCTCATTTAGGCAGAGCTGTTTATTATCCAACTTTTCAAGTGTAAATAGCACCTGGCTGGGGGAGGCTTGCCCCAGGGAAATGAGGGGCCTGGCTGGATATACAGCTCAGTCTACATAAGCAACGAAGTGCACAATCATTGAGTAAGATGCTGCCCGTGCAATGTGTAGGCAGCAGCAAAGGGTGTCAAAGCTTCTGGGGCTGATGTTTGTGGAAATCCAGCATTTCCATTTTTCATCAAAATAAACAGAACTGTGCCCACCGAGATACCTAAAACATTCCCCAAAATTTTGCAATTGGTCAGCTGCAGTTTTCAGAAGTTATTGTATTATGTATGTATAGACAGAGAAAAGCAGAGATTTGATTGTAAGGCTTCACTTCCCTTGGTCAATAATTTGAGGTTTGCTATCACTATTTTAAAAGGGCCGTTTGACTAAAAATATTCTAGTATCTGACATTTCCTTGATTCAGCTTTCTTTTTCCAGGGAACAACAATTCTTTGAGGAGTTAAATAGACAGGTGAATCCATTCTTTGTGTAGACTGGATGAATTATGGTGGAAAGTTTAAACGTTTTCTGCAATTTTCATAATCCTATGTTACTGTTTTGATGAACAACAGCATCTTGTCACCACATTAGTCAAAAGTGGCTCTTTCACCAGCTTTGGAATGGGGCTCTTTATCATGGGTGCCTTTCCTGACACTCAGCAACCTTTCTGACCAAAATATACTTGTGGTAGCTCATGCTGTGGAGGAGGACCACTGCTTCATTCTGTACTAGCTGTAATTTTCTGAGGGATGATGACAGCAATGAAACTTAATTGGGCATGATACCATCAGTCCAATCAGCTTTTATTAGTATTGCCGTCAACTTGGGTAACTCATGAGAGAATGCCAGGGTTACATTTATCTGCAGCTTGTCCCTTTAAGGACTAGAGCTGTGCTGAAGAGGTCAAAAGGGATTACGGCTCTGGGGAGCAGAACATGTTGCAGCAGAACATGGTATGCTCCAGACAGACTCAGCCACAGTGGGCCTTATGCAAGAACTATGGAAGTGTTTGGGCTTTTTATTTTGTTAATTCTAAATTTAATAAAATGCTTGTGTTTTAAGCTATCCCTGGTCTGGGGATGCCAATTTGGCAATCCAGGGAGGAGAGGCTGAAGCGCAAGGATCTAACCTCTCCAAGAGGCAAACCTACATAGAAGCTGGTAGAACAGTCATTGCAGAAAATGCTGCCAGAAAATGCAAACAGAAGAGGGATTTTGTAAGAAAGTTCTCTCTGGTAACAGAGAAGACAGACAATAGAGGACAGAACTGAGTGACCACGGGGCATATCTGAGTATCTTCAGTGCCTCATTTAAAAAAACTTTGGGGAATACAAGCGGAGAAGAATAGTTTGCAAACACTATGGCTGGCAGAGAGTTAAAGAATCTTCATTAAGGAGACAGGGGGGTTCATATCAGCTTAAGGACGAGCATTTAAGAGACGTAGGTGATTCTCTGGACATTTCTGGGAGAGATGGCAGTAAAAAGCCATGTTGCTTTAATCTAAGTGGGTATTCACCCAAGAAAGCTCATGCTCCAATAGGTCTGTTAGTCTATAAGGTGCCACAAGACTCTCTGCTACTTTTACAGATCCAGACTAACACGGCTAGCCCTCTGATACTTGACACATAAACAGTGAAAAGCATGAAGAGTTAGCAGATCAGGGATTGTCTACATCAGCCGTTCTCAAACTTTAGCAACTCAAGTACCCCCTTTTTGTTTTAAAATGTTATGGGGACCCCCACCATCCCCACTGCTCAGCCTTGCCCTGTCCCCTTTTCCAAGGTCCCGTACCCTTCCCTGCCCCTTCTCCGAGGTCCTGCCCACTCCATCCCACCTCCCTCTGTCACTTGCTATCCCCCTACCCTCACTCATTTTCACCAGGCTGGGGCAGGGTTGAGGTACAGGATAAGGTTCAGGCTCTGGAAGGGAATTTGGGTGGACGGGATGGGGTGCAGGTTCAGGGAGGGTGTTTGGGTGTGGGCTCTGGGCTGGGGCAGGAGTTTGGCGATCTCGGACAGCTCTCAAAAGTAAACAGCACATGCCTCTGGCAGTGGCTCTTAGGCGGGGGCAGGGGCTCTCCGCGCCCTGCCCCTGCCCAGAGGTACTACCATCACAGCTCCCATTTTGCAGTGCCACAGCAAAAGAGAAGCCAACTGTGGGTATGTCTACACAGCAAAGAAAAACCCATGGCTGACCCATGCCAGCCGACTCAGGCTCATGGGACTTGGTCTGCAGTGCCGTTTTACTTCCATGTAGACTTCCGGGCTTGGGCTCTGGGATCTTCGCACCCAGAAGGGTCCTAAGGCCCAGGCTCTAGCTCAAGCCCAGATGTCTGCACAGCAATAAAACAACCCCACAAGCCCAAGCGTGAGGATAGGCAGCCTCAAGAAAGATGTGCAAGCTGCAGGCACTCTGGTAGAGGCAGAACCATCATGGTTTCATATGGGAGAGTAAAAAAAAAAAAAAAAAAACCAGTACCAATCAGGATGTCATGCACAGAACTGTCAATCCAGAAACTGGCCAGAAGGGAAAACAGCAGAGGGTCACCCCTGAAGAACACAGAGTAACTGTAGAACTTTGGAGTCCAGAGTCAATCTCAATATCATGAAGGAAAACCACAAAAGAACGGAGAAAGTTAAGTGCCCTCCAACCTAATTTAACAGGAGTGGCCTATATTTCCAAATAGCATGTTGTAGTAGCTATCTTAGGGCTTGTCTACACTTACAATGCTGTAGCAGTGCAGATGCACTGCTGTAGCACTTAAGCGAAGACAGTGCCAATATGCCAATGGGAGGGCTTCTCCTGTCAGTGTAGCTCAGGGGTAGGCAACCTATGGCATGGGTGCCGAAGGCGGCACGTGAGCTGATTTTCAGTGGCACTCACACTGCCCATGTCCTGGCGACTGGTACGGGGGGCTCTGCATTTTAATTTAATTTTAAATGAAGCTTCTTAAATATTTTGAAACCTTATTTACTTTACATACAACAATAGTTTAGTTATATATTATAGACCGGGGTTGGCAACCTTTCAGAAGTGCTGTGCCGAATCTTCATTTATTCACTCTAATTTAAGGTTTCATGTGCCAGTAATACATTTTAAAGTTTTTAGAAGGTCTCTTTCTATAAGTCTATAATATATAACTAAACTATTGTTGAATGTAAAGTAAATAAGGCTTTTAAAATGTTTAAGAAGCTTCGTTTAAAATTAAATTAAAATGCAGAGCCCGCCAGACTGGTGGCCAGGACCTGGGCAGTGGGAGTGCCACTGAAAACCAGCTCGCAAGCCACCTTCGGCGCCCATGCCATAGGCTGCCTATCCCTGTTATAGACTTACAGAAAGAACCCTTCTAAAAAGGTTAAAATGTATTACTGGCAAGCAAAACCTTAAATTAGAGTGAATAAATGAAGGCTCGACACACCACTTCTGAAAGGTTGCCGACCCCTGGTGTAGCTAATCCACCTCAAAGAGAAGCGGTAGCTAGGTTGATGGGAGTCTCTATTGATCTAGTGCAGTCTACACTGGAGGTTAGTGTGGTTTAACTGTGTCATTCATTCAGAGGTGTGGATTTTTCACAGCCATGAGACACTTTGGCAGTGTAGACACAGCTGCTTTCAGCACTAAAACTTTAGTCGTTCGGGGTGGCTATTCTTTTATCGCCAGGAGAGCTCTCCCCCAGTGATAAAGTGTGACTACACTGCCCACGCCACAGTGCTGCCGTGGCCATGCTGTAACGTGGGCAGTGCAGGCATACCCTTAGTTATGCCAACCTAATTTCCTAGTGCAGACCAGATCTTAGTTAAAAAGACGTGTAGGGGGAGTGTTGCTTCAATAAAATAAAAACTCCAGTCTTGTGACAGGGAAGCACAGAACTGCATGGTCTCAGTGGGTGGAAAATAACCCAATAATAATGGGGGACTTCAACGACCCACAGTCACTTAGAACATGTCACCTGAAGACGAGATGCAGAGATCAAATGTCTAGACACCATTAACGACTACTTCTTGGAGCAGCTAGTCCTGGAACTCACAAGGGGAGAGAGAATTCTCAGTTTAGTCTTAACTGGCACACAGGATCTGGTCCCAGAGATGAATATAACTGATCAGCTGGATAAAAGTGACCATAATGTATTTAAATTTAAAATGATTGTAGGGGGAAAATACCAAAGAAACCCACCACAGCAGCATTTAATTTCAAAAGGGGGAACTACACAAAAATGAGGAGGCTAGTTAAACTAAAAGAAAAAGCAACAAGAGTGAAACGCCTACAAGCTGCACGGAAACATCTTAAAAACACCATAATGGAGGCTCAAACTAGATGTATACTCCAAATGAAAAAAATCAGTAAGAGCAGCAAAAAAATCCCACCATGGCTAAATAACAAAATAAAAGAAGTGGTTAGAGACAAAGAGACAGCTTTTAAAAATAGGAAGTCAAATCCTACTGAGAAAGATAGAATGGAACGCAAAATCTGGCAAGTCGCCTGTAAAAGTATACTTAGGCAGGCCAAAAAGCAATCTGAAGAGCCACTAACAAAACCCACAAAAACTAACAGCAATTTTTTTTAAGAACATCAGATGCAGGAAGCCTGCCAAACAATCAATGGAGCCACTGGACGATCCAGGTGCTAAAGGAGCACTGAAGGAAGACAAGACGGTTGCAAAGAAGCTAAATGAATTCTCTATATCAGTCTTCACTGCAGAGGATGTGAAGGAGTTTCCCACATCTTAGTAATTCTTTTTAGGTAACAAATCCGAGGAACTGTTCTAGCTAGAGGTATCAAGAGAGGAGGTTTTGAAGCAATTGATAAAATCAACAGTAATAAGTCACCATGACCAGATGGGATTCACCCAGGAGTTCTGAAGGAATTCAAACACAAAATTGCAGAATTACTAACTGTGTGTAGCAGGGTGGTCACCCGCTCCTGCTCTGAGGGATATAAAGACAGTCTTGGGAGAGGGCTGTTGCAGAGGGAAGCAGCTACTTGGGCCTCAATCAGGCCTCAGCTGGCCCTATATAAAAGCCAGGGAAGCCAGGAGCAGACACACAGGGTACGTCTACGCTACAGGATTACTCTGGTTTTACAGAAATCGATTTTTGGAAACAGATTGTATACAGTCGAGTGCACGTGGCCACACTGAGCACATTAATTCGGCGGTGTGCATCCATAGTACCAAGGCTAGCATCGACTTTCGGAGCGTTGCACCGTAGGTAGCTATCCCATAGTTCCTGCAGTCTCCCCTGTCCATTCTGGGTTGAGATTCCAATGCCAGATGAGGCAAAACACATTGCCATGAGTGTTTCTGGATACATGTCTTCAGGCCCCCTCCCCCTCCCTCCTTCTTTGAAAGGGACGGCAGACAACTGTTTTGTGCCTTTTTTCCTGGTTAACTGTGCAGACACCATACCACGGCAAGCATGGAGCCCACCCAGCTCAATGCAGCAGCCATGAACATTGTAAACACCTCACACATGATCATGCAGTTTATTCTGAATCAGAACCTGCAAAACCAGGCAAGGAGGCGGCGGCAGTGCGGCGATGAGAGCGATGAGGACATGGACACAGAATTCTCTCAACCCACGGGCCCCAGCGTTTTGGAGATCATGGTGTTAATGGGGCAGCTTCATGCCGTGGAACACCGATTCTGGGCCCAGGAAACAAGCACAGACTGGTGGGACCGCATAGTGTTGCGGGTGTGGGACGATTCCCAGTGTCTGCGAAACTTTCGTATGCGTAAGGGCACTTACATGGAACTTTGTGACTTGCTTTCCCTGCCCTGAAGTGCAAAGACACCAAATGAGAGCAGCCCTCACAGGTGAGAAGCGAGTGGCGATAGCTTGCAACTATCAGTCAATCGGGAATCAATTTGGAGTGGGCAAATCTACTGTGGGGGCTGCTGTGATGCAAGTAGCCAATGCAATCACTGAGCTGCTGCTACCAAAGGTAGTGACTCTGGGACATGTACAGGTCATATTGGATGGCTTTGTGCAATGGGGTTCCCTAACTGTGGTGGGGCGATAGATGGAACCCATATCTGTATCTTCGCACCGGAGCACCAGGGCAGCCAGTACATAAACCGCAAGGGGTACTTTTCAGTGGTGCTGCAAACACTGGATCACAAGGGACGTTTCACCAACATCAATGTGGGATGGCTGATCAGCTCTCCACGCTGGGCAAACAGGAAATGAAATTCAAAAGTTCCCGGGGCTTTTCCTGTCTAGTGCATCTGAGTTCACATTGCTGTCCAGAGCAGTCATAATGGTGCACTGTGGGATAGCTCCAGAAGGCCAATACCATTAAATTGCGTCCACGCTAACCCTAATTCGAACCGGCAATGTCAATTTCAGCGCTACTCCCCTTGTCAGGGAGTATAGAAACAGATTTTAAGAGCCCTTTATGTCAAAGTAAATGGCTTTGTTGTGTGGATGGATGCAGGGTTAATTCGATTTAGCACTGCTAAATTCGACCTAAAAGCATAGTGTGGACCAGGCCACAGTCTCCTCTAGAGGGAGGGGGAGACGGGCCTGGCTGCAGGGAGCCAGAGGAGATACCTGGAGTGGAGCAGGGCTGGGGGAAGGCCAAGGGATCCTGGAAACCCCCCCAGTTGCGGCCTAGTAGAAGGCCAAACAAGTAGTGGGGTTGCCAGGGACAGCTCAAGGTTAGGCAGAGGCAGCAGGTCCAGACCCAACCTTGCCTATGATGAGTGGCTTATACTGCAGTCTGCCCCAGGAAGCGAGGGCTAGTTGGTGACTGGCAGTAGCCTACAACTGAGGTGAGGTGGAGATAGGCGGTTGGGGGTTCCCCGGGGAGGGGAGATCCCGAGAGTGAGGGGTTACTGCCAGGGGAGAACACCCCAGGTAACAGGGCCCCGGAGTCCAGGGAGGAATGCAGAGGCCAAGCAGGAGTGGGACACTGGCCTAAAGAGGGTGCTCCAAGGCTGGAAACGAGCTAATTCCCAAGACACCAGCAGGAGGCGCCGCAGGGGTGAGTCCCACACACTTACACTGTGACATCGACAATGGACAACTGAACCTAGACAGCACTTTCCATAATGCTTCACGATGGATGGAATCAAAAGCTTTAGTTAGGTCAATAAATGACAAACAATGGGGTCCTAGTGCCAGTTGTGCTCCCCTTCTGTGTGCTGGGAGCCTTCCTATTTTCTGTTCAAGACTGAGTGCCCATGATGGGGCTAAGGGGGCTGGGGGAAATGAGGGAAGGAGGGGTGAAATAGGACACCCAGACTGCCCCACACAGAAACCTCTCATCCGACACTTGTATCACCCCACACTAAGCCCCTCCACACTTGGATCCTGCTGGGCTGAGCCTGGCCACCCACACCTGGAGCAGAGGGGCATGGCCCTGGTGTGTTTCTGGGTCAGACTCAGCCGTTGCACTGTGTCAGAATCAGGTGCAGTCTCACTGCCGAGTCCCTGTACCAGGGGAGGTGGGGGCTTCAAGGTGATCTCCCACTCCAATGCAGCCAGTGGCCTATGCTCCCCACTGCCATGCTGGAGCCACATTTATTTATTGACAAATAAAATTTGCAGAATTTTAAAATATTGTGTGCATAATTTTCATTTTTTTTGGCGCAGAATTCCCTCAGGAATAAGACAGTTACAAAAAGATCTCACAAAGCTGGGTGACTGGGCAACAAAATGGCAGATGACATTAAATGTTGATAACTGTAAAGTAATGCACATTGTAAAACATAATCTGTACTATACATACAAAATGATGGGGTTTAAATTAGCTATTACCATTCAGGAAAGATCTTGGAGTCATCATGGTTAGTCCCCTGAAAAAAAATCTGCTAAATGTGCAGTGACAGTCAAAAAAATGAAAAGAGTGTTAGGCACCATTAGGAAAGGGACAGATAAGAGAAAATATCATCATGCCACTATATAAATCCATGATACACCCACACCCTGAATACTGTGTGCAGTTCTGGTCATCCCTTCTCAGAAAAAGATATATTGGAATTGGGAGAAGGATAGAGAAGGACAACAAAATGATTGGGGGGGGGGGCGGGTGAACCAGCTTCCATATGAGAAGAGATTAAAAAGACTGGGACACGTCATCTTAGAAATGAGAAGACTAAGGGGGGATATGATAGAGGTCGATAAAATCATGAATAGCGCGGAGAAAGTGAGTAAGAAAATGTTATTTACCCCTTCAAACAACACAAGAGCCAAGGTCACCCAATGAAATTAATAGGCAGCTGGTTTAAAACTAACGTAAGGAAGTACTTCTTCACACAATGCAGACTCAACCTGTGGAACCTCTTGGCAGGGAATGAAGTAAATGCCAGAAGTATAAGTGGGTTTTAGAATTACTTGAATAGAACTTGTCACCTGTTGGGGTGATCTTCCAAGAATCAGCCAGTCATTGAAGTAAGGATACACCTGGATTTTTTGCCTCCTTAGAGGAGCTGCTATACCAGCCAAGCATTTGATTAATCCCCCTGGTGCTGTAGAAAGACCGAAGGGCAGGACCCTGTACTGGTAGGGGGCTGATCCTGCCATGGCGCCCGCATACTGGCTGGTGGACAAGCATTCGCCGAAATGCCGCCACAAAGCGGCGTTATCAAGTGCCGAAATGCCGCTCATTTTCGGTGGCATTTCAGCGGTGAAGCCTCTTGATGTTGCCACTTCTCGGTGGCTCGTCGTCCAGCACCAGCCACCCGGAAAAGGTTGGGGACCGCTGTCCCAAAGTAGCACCTGGTATCTCAGCAGAAGAGGAAAAGGAGCCCGCTCTGTGAGGTATGCATTGCTTCAGTAAAGGAGAGGTCAGTACGGGGGATACTCCTTTAACTTGACACACCAGTGACTCCAAAAAGCTAGTGGCTTGGATATGACCACCCTCAGTGTCAAGGAAAGATGAGGGACTCTGGTACTAAGTCCACCAAAGAGTCCCTTGATGGCTGGGGGGAGAGGGAGAGGTGGGAAGGGGGTGTCCTAGGCTAACTGAAATTATTTAATGAAGAAAATATATACATAAAACGAAATATATTTTCCCCAATGGTCATAAAAAGGAGAAAAAACATCCTAACTACACTACCAAAATAACACATACAAACTAAGGAAAACTGTACCATTAGCAGAGGAAGCAGGCACTGCAAGGTTTTTGTCTCACTGGCACAGGCAGTAAGAAGGAACTGAGGCCTGATCTACACTGGGGGAGGGGGAAGGAGGAGGGGAAATCGATCTAAGTTATGCAACTTCAGCTATGTGAATAACGTAGGTGAAGTCGATGTACTTAGATCTACTCACTGCGGTGTCTTCACTACAGTGAGTCGACTGCTGCCGCTCCCCCATCAACTCTACCTGCGCCTCTCACGCCGGTGGAGTACAGGAGTCGACAGGTTATCACGTCTACACTAGACATACACTGCTCTTCATGCTCTCAGGTGTCAGAGAGAAAGGAGGAAGGCTCCAAGGGCACCTCAGGCAAAGGCCCAAAATAGACACTCGTGACCAAAAGAATTTGATCTTATGCACATAGGGCGCATGCACACCAAGAGTGGAATCCATGCAGTCGATCACTCACAGAAGAGAGGAAATATTCATTGACTACTTCTGCCATTTCTTTAACATCAGCAATTTTACTATCCTCATCTCGTAGCAGACTTACAGCATTACTAGGATTTCTTTTGTTTGGGGTATATTTAAAAAATTCCTTCTTGTTGTCTTTAAGCCTAGTAGCCGTAGATTTTCAATTATATCTTTAGCTTCTCTTATCAATTGCCTGCAATTGATAGCTGCTATTCATATCATGTTACCCATTTTTCCATTCGTGATTAGAGGGGATATTTCCCTTTCCTTTATTGCTGCTTTCACTTTCCCTCTTAACCAGATCATTAAAATGAAGTCCTCTTTTATGACTGCGGAATTGTAGTATTTGGGCATCTAGTAAAATTGTCTTTAAAAACTCCCAATTATAATTGATCTTTTAAAAAAATGTCCTCTCATTCAGTTTTGCTCGTGATTGTTTTCCTCTTCAACTTCAAAACCCTTTTAAAACCAAGTATGTATAATTATTGGTTGGGACTATATATATCCTGTTTGCACATAACAAATATAATTCATTGACAGTGTTGGGTCTAAACTTTTGGTGAACTTTGGGGAGCCAAAACACACCCAGACTGGCTGTCTCTGCATAATCCTTCCTGAACCCTTTTGAACAAAGCACTGACCTGCAAACTACTCATGACACCCCCTTTCTCAAGTAGCCATTAGCCTTTATCTCTATGCATTTACTTGTTAACTTGCTTTTCCTGTAAAATCTTGATTGATTATGCATGACCATTATCTTTTGTTAATCACTTTGTTTACTTCTGTGTATAAATATTGATGCTCACCCCTAATAAAGGGGCCACACTTAATCTAAAGCTTGTAGAGCTAAGGATAGTGTGAGCCCGTTGATCAACGCATTGGTGTCTGGTCTCTGACAGAATTGTGTGCCCCATACCAACTCCGCACGAACTCGGGTGCTGGAGAGGTGAGTGAGGACTTGCTTTATTTACCTAACAATTTGGGGGCTCGTCCGGGATTCCTTCTGGTGCGGTACCTCTGTCCAGTGGTCAGACCACTCATATATGAATTGGCAAGGCGCCACAGGAGATTTCTCCCAGCCAATTCAATATTGAGGGGTCGTGTATTGGACAGCAGGGTAAACACCAGTTGGAGGGCTCCTGTCAGACACCATGGGTCAAGGGACTAGCGTGCCTCTTGAGAGTCCGTTGGGGATTGTAAATAAGTTATGGAACGAAGGGAAACTCCCAGTACAGACAGGAATGTCTAGGAAGAAGTTGTACACACTATGTGTAAGGAATTGGACTGGGTATACCGCGGTATTGGCCGACCCGGAGATGAGGTGGCCTTCGTATGGCTCTTTCGAACAGGCTGCCTTAAGAGGAGTAAAGAGCCAGATCGAAAAAGACCATCCGGGACAGTTATGTTACTGGTTTTGTTGGGACACAGCAGCAGAGCTGTGGAAATCTTTAAAAATTATGGCAGTCAGGTACTCTCCCGAGAGTGAACCCCCTCCAGGTTATTTCGATGAAGGGTGTAGACCACGGCGTGTTTTGACTCGTCAGCTGGTCCCCTCTGCACCTGCCCCTATTCCTCCGCAGGGGGACTCTCTCCATGTAGCAGAGGGGAATCTGCAGAATCCCAGATTGGAATTTCTGCAGAAGGATGAGGAGGAAATGAAGGGGCAAACCTCGGGAGGAGTAGTTACTAGGCTAATGTCCAAGCAGATACAGCAGGGTGCATGCCCCCCCCCCGAGGATAGCCCAGAGGATGTCCCCGTCAAATCTCTTGCGAGTAATAAAAGTATAGTTAGAGAGATGCCTTTACAGGTGCACGATCAACCTTATATGGGCAATGATGGACGGTTACAACATGCTAATATTGTGGAATATAAAGGATGGCTAGAATGGGATTTGAAAGAGTGGGGACGGTTGTCAGGGTCTTTTGGGGAAAATCCCCGAAAAATCATAGAACTTCTAGAAAGATTGTTTTTAAGTTATAATCCTACTTATACGGATGTAAATCAGTTGTTAAATAAAGTTTTGACCGAAGAGGAACGTAGTAGATTGTGGATGGCAGAAAGGACATGGGGAGATAGCAATGCAGTTAATCTTACTTGGATGGATAGGCGGGATCTGGCCGCTGGCTGGAATTCCCTAGACTGGACTCAGCCAAGGCTGACTCAGCTGCAAACAGATCGAGAGCGATTGTTAGAAAGGCTCAAGGAAATGGCTCGCCGCTCGCCTAATCAGGCTAAGTTCATGCAGATTCGGCAGGAATCTGATGAGCCGCCCAGAAAGTTCTGGTCGAGGCTATTGGAGGGGGCCCGAATGTTCACTCAGATGGATCCTGAAAAAGAAGCAAACCACCCTACTCTTATTTCGTTTTTTGTGAATCAGTCGGTGCCCCCTGTAAGGGATTACTTCTTAAAGTTTCGCCCTGGTTGGGGAGGTGAGTCAGTCACTTCAGTGTTGGACGTAGCTGATTTTGCCTGGGAGAAAGAAAGGGAAAGTAGTAAAAAGAAAGAGAAAAAGGAAGAATATAAGCTGATGGCTTTAGCTTTTCACGGCGGTGTTCGAGGCAAAGGCCGTGGCCGTGGCAGGGGATTCCAGGGTGCTCGGGGAAGAGGGTCCTGGCGACCCCAGCCATCAGGAAATTGTTTTCAGTGCGGACAGCCCGGTCACTTTAAACGTGAATGCCCCTGGGGACGCCCAGAGGGTCTGGTTGCATCCGCAGATGCTTACACAAGTGAGGAATACACCCCTGCACCACCAGCTCAGCCCATTCCCCAGGCCTGGATCAACTACGGGAAACAGCAGCAGCCGCAGCAAACTCAGCCTCCTCAATGACGGTACCCCGGGGGCGAAGGCAAACAATGTGATGGTCTTATTTCCTTAATGTCTTTAGCCGGCTCCTTTCTCACTTTCTCCCCTCCCAGCAAAGAGCCTCGTTTAACCCTTTCAGTCCAGGGACTGCCTGTCTCTTTCCTCATTGATACTGGGGCTACTTTCTCTCTTTTAAATCATGCCCCCTCTCCCTGGCTATCCTCTGAGGTTAAAACTGCGACTGGGGTGGAGGGCAACCCACAGTCTCTGGGACTCACTTTGCCTTTGAATGTTATTTATGCTGACAAATGTTTTCCTCACCGTTTTCTTTTTTCCCCAGCTTGTCCGATCCCTTTGATGGGCCGGGATTTACTCTGTAAGCTTGAGGCTACTTTAACCTGCACTCCTGAAGGGGTACGATTATTAATGACAGTGTTAGGAGATTCTGCCCCTACTCAGGGTAATTGGGAAACACCCCCCTCTCTCTCCCCTGACCTCACTGACTTGCCTTCAACCCTCTGGGGAATTTCTGACACTGATGTTGGCCTGCTCCTTTCGGCAGAGCCCGTAAGGATTCAGGTGAAGCCTTCCTTAACCCCCCCGTCAGTCCCTCAATACCCCCTGTCGCTGGAAGCCCGGGAGGGCATCCGCCCCATTATCGAGGGATTCATTGCACAAAAGCTAGTCCGCCCTCAGCGCACTCCCTGTAACACCCCTATACTGCCTGTCAAAAAGCCTCCTAAAAAGGACGGAGACCCTGTTCGTTGGCGCTTTGTACAGGATCTACGAGTTGTTAATCAGTATGTGGTCCCTCTTCATGCAGTAGTTCCTGACCCAGCTACTATCATCAGCCAAATCCCCTGGGATGCTGAGTGGTTCACTGTTATTGACTTAAAATCAGCTTTTTTCAGCATTCCTGTGCACCCAGACTCTCAGTATCTCTTTGGTTTCACCTGGGAGGGACAAAGTTATGTCTGGCAACGACCTCCTCAAGGCTACAGAAACAGCCCCACGATTTTCAGCCAGTGCCTCCGCCACGACTTGGAAGGTTTCACCAGTCCGCAGGGATCCACATTGGTCCTATACGTAGATGACATCCTATTAGGTAATCGCGAAGAAGCTGCCCTCCGCATCAATGGTAAGGCACTTTTATTATACCTACACACCAGAGGCCACAAGGTAGACCCTAAAAAGATTCAGTGGGTCTCACAGAAGGTCCAATATCTGGGCTTCCTGTTAACCCCAGAGGGAAGACAGATGGACCCAGCCCGCATAAAGACTATTCAAAACTGCCCTCTACCAAACACCAAGAAACAACTTCGAGGTTTCTTAGAATTAATTGGCTTCTGTCGCCCCTGGTTGCCGTCCTGCGGGGAGTTAAGCAAACCGCTCCACCGACTCACTGCTAACCTTGCTCCTGACCCTTTGCAGTGGTCCCTGGACACTATTCAAGCCTTTCAGTTACTCAAGGACAGTGTGGCCTCCTCCATGTCTCTCCGCCCCCCCAATTACAGCAAACCCTTTCACCTTTTTGTCCACGAGAGGGGCGGAATTGCTAGTGGTGTCCTTACCCAGCTGAGCGGGCCCCACCATTTCCCGCTTGCTTTTTACTCTCAGCAAATCAACCCTGTCGCTCAGGGAACCCCATCCTGCACCCGGACTCTGGCAGCAGCTGCCCTGCTGATCACAAAGGCAAAGAGCCTAACCCTGGGTCATTTTACCACGGTTTGGACCTCTCATGCCTTGTCAGCCCTTCTGCGTAGGGGCACAACCCAAGTCTTTTCGGCCCATCGTCAGCAACAGCTAAAGGCCGAACTCTTAGAAGACACTAACCTAATTTTTGAACGGTGTGGACCCCTTAATCCAGCTACCTTGCTTCCTGACCTGCCAGTCCTCCAGGATCAGCACAACTGTGTGAAAGTAGTTTACAGCATCTTACAGATAAGAGACAACCTGTTTGACGTGCCACTGGACAATCCCGATTGCATCCTCTTCTCGGACGGAAGCTCCTTCTATGTTGATGGCAAGCGTTTCACTGGTTATGCTGTCACCTCTGAATGGGACATTCAAGAGGCCGCCTCACTGCCAGGCAACTGGGGAGCCCAAGCCGCTGAACTCTATGCCCTGGCCCGAGCTTGCCAGTTGGCCGCTGGTAAAACCGTTACCATTTTTACTGATAGCAAATATGCTTTTGAAGTTGTGCATTGTCATATCCACCTCTGGAAGTTTCAAGGTTTCCAGACAGCTGCCGGTAAACCCATTCAGCACCTCCCCCTCATCCACAAGCTTTTGGACGCCCTCCAAAAACCCTCTGTCCTGGCTGTAGTTCACTGCCGGGCCCATACTAAAGATAGTAGCCCCGTTGCCCGTGGAAATGCCCTGGCTGACGCCTCCGCCAAGAAGGCTGCCACCTTACCTTTAGCCATGCCCACCTTGGCTATTGCAGCCTCCTCCTTTACTCCACCGCACCCCGTACCAGTACCCGCTGCTGAACTACAATCGTGGGAAAGCCTCGGGGCCACTCTGGTCAAAGGGACCTGGCTTATGCCAGATGGCCGAGCCTGCCTCCCTCGCTCCACATACCCCATGGCAGTTCGCTGGCACCATGATAAAGGGGGTCACTACGGCACGCACGCCCTCGTGAACACCATCGCTCGCTTTTGGTATGCTCCAGGCATTCAACCCTATTGCCTATCAATAGTGAAAGCATGCAGCACATGTCAGCGTAATGGACCTGCTCCGCCTCTTAACAAAATTAAGGGTAAAAGACCTCCGCCTGCTGCTCCATTTCAACATCTTCAAATTGACTTTGCAGATATGCCAAAGGCTTTTGGAAAAAAGCACCTCCTTGTTTTGGTTTGCCCTCTGACTTCCTGGGTCGAAGCTTTTCCTACTGCTAATTGTACTGCTGCCACAGTGGCGAAGATTCTCCTTAGAGACATTGTACCCCGTTTTGGCATCCCTCTTGTGCTCGACTCAGATCGCGGACCTCACTTTACTGGTCATGTCCTTGGCCGTTTAGAACAAGGACTGGGCATTTCACACTCCTTTCATACACCCTACCACCCCCAGTCTAGCGGAAAAGTTGAGCGTATGAATAGGGAACTTAAGTTTACATTGGCTAAATACTGTCAGGAAACAGGATTAAAGTGGCCTCAGGTACTTCCTTTGGTCCTGTTTCACCTTCGTACTCGCCCAACCCGCGCATTGGGATTATCCCCCTTTGAACTGCTCTATGGACACCCCCCTTTCAAAGGCGGGGCGCTACCACGTACTGATGTTTCACTATTGGGAGGGGATCATATGACCGCGTGTCAGTTTCTCTCCCTACAGGCTCGCCTCCGTATCCTTTGGAAAGCCTCGCAGTTTTCCCAGACCGTGCCGCTGGAGAAACAAATCCACCCGTTCCAACCAGGGGACTTCGTCTGGGCCAAAAAGTTCGTTCGTGACGACACCCTCCAGCCAAGGTTTACTGGACCCCACCAGGTTCTTTTGACAACCCAGACTGCAGTGTTCCTGGAAGGACGCAAATCTTGGATCCACCACTCCCACGTCAAGCCAGCCGTAGTGGACCACAGTGACGGACCAGCAGCTCTTGTCACCACTGAGGACACTGCCTCCGACCAGTGGACCAGCTTACCTCTCTCAGACATTAGACTTAAATTGACTCGAAAAAAATGAGAGGACCCTTTATTCTGACAACTGTATGTTTTTTTTTTATGCTTTTTTAGTTTATTTTCTGCTTATAAAGATAATGCTTTTATTAGATATTCCCACAAGGTTAAAACTCGTATTTTAGAAAATAGAAGTAACTGCTGGGTATGTACTCAATTTCCAGTAAATGCAGCACAGGGACTCCCCTTCACATCCATTCCCCTAACCACTGCTAATATGACTTGAATGCCACCGACTAGAATAAAAGATCCAGTCCAACCCAATCTTACATGGGACAAAACAGGAGTGCCAATTAACAAATATCTCAGGGTAACCAATCAAACAGGATCACTGTGTTTTGTTAAAGGAAAAGGGTCAACTTTTGTGGGAACAAGTAAATGCAACATATATTTTAATGGCACCGCCTTTAGTAAAAATCTTGGCTTCAAGCCTTGCGCATCCCACTTATCCCATATGTGGATCCCTCACCCCGATCCAACCTTTTCAACTTTTTCATGGAGGGGCAGGTTTTCAGAGTCAGTTTTTAAAAAGCCCTGCTCAGATCTCAAGGGTGTCCAACTAATTGTTAAAAGCTACACAATTGCCTTCTACAACTGCTCAAGCAGTACTACACTGTCCTTTGAGAACAACACTACCAAATTGTGCCTCTGCAGTTCACACAACGACCCCTCTGCGTTACCAGGGGAACAGTGGTACAACGGGTGGTGGGTTACCTCCTACTTTGAGAAATGGAATACCCAAAACGCATTATATGGAACATACTGGGTGTGCGGGCCCAAAGCTTATTATTTTCTCTCCCCTGATTGGGCAGGGTCATGTTATTTGGCATGGCTAGCACCGCCTTCTCGCATCTCCCTCACTCCCCCTCATTTTCCCCACGTTCGTAACATCCGTGAAACTGACAGAGATATTAATCTCCGTGATGGTTTGTCCTGGCAGCGGTGGGCTGGTCACACTAGCTTAAAGGGTGCTATCATCCGTCTACAGGGACTATTAGAATCTCTGACCAATAAAACTGCAACCCTATTTAAAAATCAGGCCGGGGAAATGTCCCAGCTGCGCCAGTTAGCTTTGCAAAACAGAATGGCTTTAAACATAATGTTAGCAGCCCAGGGAGGAACTTGCGCCCTCATAAATGAAGAATGCTGTGTTTTTGTAAATGACACCTACTCTGACACTTTTCAACGTACCAAACACCTAAGGAAAATGGCTAAAAACTACTCCTCTGGCCAGCCACCTTATGATTGGTGGGGAGCCTTATGGAATTGGCTGCCCGGATTTGGGTGGGTTAAAAAACTCTTGGTGGGTGTTGTTGGGGCCATAGTAGTCCTTATAATACTGTGTTGCTGTATTCAGTGTGTCCCCTCCCTCATAAACTCATGTAAGTCAGTTTATTCTTTTCCCACTTCAGCTAAAAGCCTTACTCTCTTCGAATTGGCCCAGGCTAAAATTGCCAAGCGGCCCTTAAAATCTTAAAATAGGGTGTAGCTTTTTGATTAATAGTTATCCCAAAGCTACAAATGGAGGAATGTTGGGTCTAAACTTTTGGTGAACTTTGGGGAGCCAAAACACACCCAGACTGGCTGTCTCTGCATAATCCTTCCTGAACTCTTTTGAACAAAGCACTGACCTGCAAACTACTCATGACACCCCCTTTCTCAAGTAGCCATTAGCCTTTATCTCTATGCATTTACTTGTTAACTTGCTTTTCCTGTAAAATCTTGATTGATTATGCATGACCATTATCTTTTGTTAATCACTTTGTTTACTTCTGTGTATAAATATTGATGCTCACCCCTAATAAAGGGGCCACACTTAATCTAAAGCTTGTAGAGCTAAGGATAGTGTAAGCCCGTTGATCAACGCATTGGTGTCTGGTCTCTGACAGAATTGTGTGCCCCATACCAACTCCGCACGAACTCGGGTGCTGGAGAGGTGAGTGAGGACTTGCTTTATTTACCTAACAACAGCATCCATGTAATATCAGAAAACAGAAATCTCAGTCTCATGGTCATGTCATAGAATTATGCTTTCTTAAATGTCCTCAAGTGAATGTCAAAGTGCCAGAAGGATTCAAAACAAAATGGAGAGAAGAAACAGCTTTTAAAATGTTCAGTTAAAACTTATTTTGTGTAGAATGCTACCCACAACTTAGTTACAAGGTGGGATTCAGCATATCAACAAGGGATTTACTCCGTTTTCACATTAATTTAAAGGTGAACTGCAAAGCTATTATTCATAAAAATAATAGCGAGCACTTACCTAGCTTTGTATAGCTTCAAAACATCTTAAAATGTTCATGTGTTAAAACTCACAATCTCCAAAGTAAATCCAAATTATCCAGTTGTGGAGGGGGTGGCGGTGGGGGTGGCAAGGTGGTCAAGAACCAAAGCTCAGAGTAAAGTGACCTGCCAGAGGCCACGCAGCAATTCAGCTTCAGAGCAGACACAAACTCAATTCCCAGCCCTATGCTAGATCCACCTTCCTCTAAAGAGATATCCAAAAATGTCAAACATACAACACTGCTCCAACTAATGTAAGTGCCTGTGTACAGAGTATTTCCAATAAAAGTTGCTTTGTATGGGAGTATCAAGGGCCCTCCAGTTGTTGCCTGTGTGAGAGAGCTAATGCCTTTTGGTCAAGTGAATTTATTCAGGAAAGCCTAGTATTTTCTTCTCTTCCCCTCCTCTTCTCCTGCAGATTTGGGGAGGGTGAACTGGGTCTAGTACTTCCCTATCTCCTAGCAAAGCACAAAAGGAGTATTATCTCTTACCAAGTCCTCAGTGATAAAATAATCCAATTACAACCTAACAATTACTCCTGAAATGCAGCTAGTCCCTATTTCTATTATGGCTATCATTGAATCCAGCCTAGTTAACACACCCGGAAAAGGCTGGGAGAGGAGGAGAGAAATGGAAGGAAGAAGAAGAAAACAGGAGTGGCAGGCGGATAACTATCTTTATAAAAGTAATAAATAGAAACTGGATACCTGCTGCTATGAACACTGCTTCTGTAAGGAGGTCGGCCTTTTACGGTGGTTTGAACTCCAAGAGTTCAGGCACACTTGTTGGAAAATTATATGGATGGGAACTTCTCTAAAGTATAAACACATACAAGAGAAAAAAGAAAAATCTAGAATCTAGTTTATTTTAGGAAATGTGAGTGACAAACAAAAACACAAAGATTAAACAAAGCTTGGGGAAACAAGCAGAATGAAGCTGTAAACAAACAAGCTCTCTCCCTTACACACATTTTAACTGGCTACAGAAGAAGGAAGGGGTGAGGGTGGAATGTCACACTCCCTCTCCTGCCTCTAGGCTTGGGAACCTGTTATTTAACAGGTTTCAGAGTAGCAACCATGTTAGTCTGTATCCGCAAAAAGAACAGGAGTACTTGCGGCACCTTAGAAACTAACAAATTTATTTCAGCATGAGCTTTCGGGAGCTACAGCTCACTTCTTCGGATGCATAGAATGGAACACACAGACAGGAGATATGTGTTATCTAACACATGCTGGAGTACCACAGCCCAGTATAGAGTTAACAGAATGCCTTGTGGGAGGTGCCATCATTTTCATCTTTTCTTTTTTTTTTTTAAAAAGGGCCTGTATAGCTCACTCTGAATAACTCCCTGGCTGCAGTTTCTGTCACCGGAAATAAGGCATAAATTTTTAACAGAGAGTAATTATCTATTTACCAAGGGTCATGGTGGATTAGCCTTCACAGCCAATTTTTAAATCAAGACTGGATGTTTATCTATACTTGCAGATGTAGAGCGCCAGGAGTTAAAACCAGAACTCAGAGACAGCAGCAGGGAAAGCGATTGCCAGCTGCAAGTGCAGTGGCTATAGCCACATTAAGTATCAGAGGGGTAGCCGTGTTAGTCTGGATCTGCAAAAGCAGCAAAGAGTCCTGTGGCACCTTATAGACTGACAGACATATTGGAGCATAAGCTTTCGTGGTCTCTGAAGTCTGGTCCTGAAGTTCTTGGTTTTTTTTTTTTAAAGGTAGCCATCCTGCAGCAAAAAAACTTCAGGACCAGACTCCACAGAGAAATTGCTGAGCTTCAGTTCATCTGCAAATTTGACACCGTCAGCTCAGGATTAAACAAAGGCTGTGAATGGCTTGCCAACTACAGAAGCAGTTTCTCCTCCCTTGGTTTTCACACCTCAACTGCTAGAACAGGGCCTCATCCTCCCTGATTGAACTAACCTCATCATCTCTAGCCCGCTTCTTGCTTGCATATATATATGTGCCCCTGCAAATTTCCACTACATGCATCCGACGAAGTGGGTATTCATCCACGAAAGCTCATGCTCCAAAACGTCTGTTAGACTATAAGGTGACACAGGACTCTTTGCTGCTTTTATACCAGGAGTAGGCAACCTGCGGCACACAAGCTGATTTTCAGTGGCACTCACACTGCCCAAGTCCTGGCCACTGGTCCGGGGGGCTCTGCATTTTAATCTAATTTTAAATGAAGCTTCTTAAACATTTTTAAAACCTTATTTACTTTACATACAACAACAGTTTAGTTATATATTATAGACTTATAGAAAGAGATCTTCTAAAAATGTTAAAATGTATTACTGGCACATGAAACCTTAAATTAGAGCGAATAAATGAAGACTCGGCATACCACTTCTGAAAGGTTGCCAACCCGTTTTAAACTCACATTAGCACACCTTTTAACACCACAGAGAGCAGTGCAATGTGGTAACTATTCCAGTGTGCAAGTGGCTTTGGAAAGGGTTTGCAATGCCTAATGAGGCAGGCACAGCATCACATGATGCAGGTTTCCCAATCCCATTGTTCCAGGGCATCTTACTAGATTGTCAGCTGTTTTTCAAATGGGGGGATGGAGTGCGACAGGGAGTGTGTTGTGTGTATGTGTGGGGAGAGACAGTGTGTTTTGGGGGACAAACAATGCATCAGCATGCTGTCTTATAAGTTCAAACAGCAGCAAGGGGAAACCACATGAGGCCCCTCCCCACCGCCGCCGCCTCTCTCTCTCTCTCACACACATACACCTCTGCAGCAGGAGCATTCCACAGTAATGGTTTGTTGTGTGTCCAGGAGCAGATAAGCATGCTGGCTGTCAGAACCAGAGTGCTCTTTGAAAGAGGATATCCACATCCCTGCAGCCAAGTTCAAAACAATGACGAGAGTGGCCACTTCACATCAAGGGATTATGGGACGTTTCCGGAGGCCAATCACAGTGCAGTAACGCAACATGTCGGCCACACTGACACCCTGGTGTTCCAGCCAGGGCACAGCAAGCTCTATGCTTCTCCTGGAGGTGGATTACCAAAGTGCTCCAGCCATGGAGTCCGGGTGCTCCAAGTGCCTTGCCAGTGCAGACACCTCAGGAGGTAGGACACCCGAAGCTGATTTATTGCGCTCTAACTTGCAAGTGTAGACAAGGCCTAGAAGATGTGCTCTAGGAACATTTTCAGGGACGTTCTATGGCCTCTGTTTTACAGGAGGTCAGAGCAGATGATCAGAATGGTCCCTTCTGGCCTTGGAATCTGTACTGTCACAAAGCTGTGTTACATCAGGACACTTGCTCTCTTTACATGTATCAGGAGGCCTGGCATTGACAAGTGCAGATTTTACAAAACACTTTATATGGTTCATAGGCAATTAGAAATAATTCTAGCAGAGAAACAGCAGCAGCACCACCACTACATCCCTCATAGCCTGACAGGGTCTGTTCCACCTTGCCCACACAGCTCAGTATCCTTCAGGAAATTATTGCAAGGAAGGGAAGATCATCCATTTCACCAAGTGAATTCAAGCAGGTTGCAACGAGCTGCAAAAATCTCTCACATAGATTGTTAGTCACTTTTCACTTGCAGAAAACTCCCATTTATATGTTTAAAAAAAAAATACAATGAATTTAAACCTACTAACCTCCCACAGCATAGAATCTGTGTTCCCAGTTTCAGCACAGAATTTTGATCCAGAATTTAAAAGCCCCTGGAAATAGAAATTCTACACAAAAATTCTCACAAGTGAATTATACTCTTAATGAGTGTACTGAACACAAAACTCCTGTTAACTGACAGCAGATCCTCACAGAAATTACCTATGTTATATAGCTGCTACTATCCTCCCCAACGAAGACGACAATCACAGAGTTATCTTTTGGAAATATTTGGATACAACGGTGATAGGCACCAACTCTGTAGATGGATTTCATTGCTGGGGGTACTGTAATGTTGGAGGAAGATGTAAGACAGCTTCTGAGCAGGTAAGGTCATTAGAAATACACTTTTCCTCAAGAGTCAAGGTGTTAATTCTAGCATTTTAATCACGCTCTTGTGCTTCCCTACATTTCAACGGCACTACTGAGTAGAACAGCTGTTCTTAACAATCTTTCCCAAAAGTATACTGCATAGTGATACTGGCAGTAATGGATACCCAGGCACTCCAGCCAGTAGGAGCCAGCAACTTCCCAGCTCTAATCTATACTCCAGCCACTCAGGCCCTGTGTTGACAAGTGTGATAGATTGTGGTAGGTCTGTGTCAAACTGTGAACTCCATTTTGTGACTGTGATCGCCATATCAGGTTAAGATGTCCAGGTGATGTTGAACACCAGTTTAATTGTTGAGGGTGGCCTATTCTATTCATGGCCTGGTCTACACTATAAAATTAGGTCAATGTAAGGCATCTTTGACTTTTTGACTCAAATACTTCATCTGTGGTCTTGCTTTGAGCAGGGTGTTGGACTAGATGACCTCCTGAGGTCTCTTCCAACCCTAACCTTGTATGATTCCATGATCTTGCATTGACCTATCTGTGCATGTTTATGCTCAGAATTTCTCTAGCTGATTTAAGCACTCCATTACTGTGACAGAATAAGACCATCTGCCTACAAGGCATGGAGACATGGTCAGCCTCCTGAGGTTGATGCAGTGCAAGTATAGTTCATTTTGTGACTTCTGTTGACCCGAACAGTCCTCCAGAAGTTGTCCCACAATGCCCCAGTTCCTGCAATAGTGACCACTATGGTCACAATTGTGAACTCCTTTGCCCAAGGGAGAGATCGGAAGCTGCCACTCCCCCTTAAAACCTCCTGCTTATTTTTGAAATGCCTTTTTCTAATTGCCCTCCTCAGCGAGCACACCCAGTAGCTTGCCCTGATGGTGTTCAACTGCCCAACCAACCATGCTGACTCTGTGCACATGATGCACTCCTGCCTGGAGTAAACAGGCAGTATTGGATCTCCTGGATCTGTGGGGAGAAGAGGCTGTGCAAGCACAGCTACAGACCAGCTGTAGAAACATGGACACCTACAAAAAGACTGCATGGGCAACGCAAGGAAAAGGGTGAAACTGGGACCAGCAATTATCTTTGTAAACTCATGGAGAAAGGGGGAGGTCCCAGAGCAGTGGAAAAAGGCAAACATATCGCCCATCTTTAAAAAAGGAAAGAATGAGAATCCAGGGAACTACAGACTGGTCAGCCTCACCTCAGTCCCTTGGAAAGTCATGGAGCAAGTCCTCAAGGAATCCTTTTTGAAGCACTTAGAGGAGAGGAAGGTGATCAGGAACAGCCCACGTGGATTTGCCAAGGGCAAGTCATGCCTGACCAACCTGATTGCCTTCTATATGATATGATAACTGGCTCTGTAGATATGGCGAAAATGATGGACGTGATATACCTTGACTTCAGCGAAGCTTTTGATTTGGCCTCCCACAGTATTCTTGCCAGCAGGTTAAAAAACTATGGATGGATGAATGGACTATAAAGGTGGATAGATGGTCGGGCTCAAGAGATAGTGATCAACGGCTCGATGTTTAGTTGGCAGCTGATATCAAGCAGCGTGCCCCAGGGGCTGGTTTTGTTCAACAGTACTAGCTGTTGGTGTGAGTGAGTGTGCTTGACTGTTTGAATTTTAATTGTGATTCTGATTTCAGGTGACTTCAGTTTCAGTTACAGCTGCTGTGGCAGTTGGAATTGAGTGCCTGACCTTGTTCCCTTGATCGTTCGCTTGATTGCCTTTGATTGGCCTTCCCCAGTGTGACTCATGAGGGGGAGGGACTGACCTAGGCAAGCAGGCTTTAAAAGTCAGAGGCAGTGACCAGGGGAGCAGAGTGGACAGGGAGCTGCAGACAGGGGAGTTTGACAGAGGGAGGCTTACGACGGTTAGGAAGACCCGCAACACCTGTGCCAGCACTGCTTCTGTCTCCTCCACCTGCGCCTGTAGCCAGACAGAGCACCTGAGCATGGATGCTTCTACCCAGATCTTGGTGTGGTTTTGCAGGGACAGTAACTTGCAATTTCCACTTACTGATATCCAGGCTGGGGGGCATCCAATGTGAAAGGTGCCTACTGGTGGAATCTCTCAGGCAGCAGGTGGAAGAGCTACAGGAGGAGGTGGCTAGGTTGAGGAACATCTGAATTCACGAGCAATTCCTGGACAGTGTCCATGTGCAGACAGCTGAGATAGCTATCCCAGTACACAGGACTGCTGACACACCACTGGAGGAGGAGGAGATGGCTCAGGGTGGACACTGGCAGCTGGTTACTTCTGGCAGCAGGCAGTGCTCCACCCCTGCTCCAAACCCTCCCGCCGTGGTAGGTAACTGTTATGCTCTTCTTGATACAGGAGAGAAGGAATCACCCCCTACAGTAGAGGAGGAGAACCCTCGTACCCCTAAGGCTGAGAGGTCTGCTGCCACCACTGCGAATAGGAAACGTAGGGTAGTGCTGGTCGGAGACTCTCTCCTGAGGGGGACGGAGGCACCCATATGTCGCCCTGACATTTCATCTCAGGAGGTATGCTGTCTGCCGGGGGCCCATATCCGAGATGTTACAGAGGCATTGTCGAGGATTATCCAGCCCTCTGATTACTACCCCATGCTACTCATCCATTTGGGCACAAATGATACTGCGAGGCATGACACTGAGCAGATCAAGAGTGACTACAGGGCTCTGGGAGTACGGGTGAAGGAGTCTGGAGCGCAGGTGGTATTCTCTTTGATTCTTCCTGTCAAAGGTAGGGGCCCGGGCAGAGACAGGCGCATCGTGGAGGTGAATGCCTGGCTGTGAAGATGGTGTCACCAGGAAGGCTCTGGCTTCCTCAACCACAGGATGCTATTCAAGGAAGGACTGCTAGGCAGAGATGGCGTTCACCTTTCGAGGAGGGGAAAGACCCTATTAGCGCACAGACTGGCTAACCTAGTGAGGAGGGCTTTAAACTAGGTTTGACGGGGACAGGTAAGCAAAGACCACAGGTAAGTGGGGAACATGGAGACCTGGGAGATGGGTCGGAAACAAGAGGGAGCGTGGGCTATAATGGCAGAGAGAAAGGAGGGTCAGGGCAAAACTGGGAGGCAAGATCAAACCAGTATCTTAGATGCCTATATACAAATGCAAGAAGTGTCGGTAATAAGCAGGAAGAACTGGAAGTGCTAATAAATAAATACAACTATGACATTGTTGGCATTACTGAAACTTGGTGGGATAATACACATGATTGGAATGGTGGTGTGGATGGATACAGCTTGCACAGGAAGGATAGACAGGGGAAAAAGGGAGGAGGTGTTGCCTTATATATTAAAAATGTACACACTTGGACTGAGGTGGAGATGGACATAGGAGACAGAGGTGTTGAGAGTCTCTGGGTTAGGCTAAAAGGGTAAAAAACAAGGGTGATACGCTAGGAGTCTACTACAGGCCACCTAACCAGGTGGAAGAAGTGCATGAGGCTTTTTTTAAACAACTAACAAAATCATCCAAAGCCCAAGATTTGGTGGTCATGAGGGACTTCAACTATCCAGATATATGTTGGGAAAATAACACCACGGAGCACAGACTATCCAATAAGGTCTTGGACTGCCTTGCAGACAATGTTTTATTTCAGAAGGCTGAAAAAGCTACTGGGGGGAAGCTGTTCTAGACTTGATTTTAACAAATAGGGAGGAACTCATTGAGAATTTGAAAGTAGAAGGTAGCTGTAAGTAAGTGAAGGCCCTGATAAAGGCCCAGTATGAGGCCTGAGGCCTGAACTAAAGTAATGTCAAGACTTAGCTAGAAAGCAAAGTCAAGCTGTGAGCTGAAGGCCGGCTCAGTTCACAGATGCTGGCAAGGAAAGGGCTGATATTGCATAAACATATATTCACCTAGCATACCGAAGTATAAACATGGTACCAGAACACCTCATACTGGGCCTTTATCAGGGCCTTCACTTACTACAGTAGCTTGGATGAAAGTGATCACGAAATCAGAGTTTGTAATTCTAAGGAAGGGTAGAAGGGAGTACAGCAAAATAGAGACCATGGATTTCAGGAAGGCGGATTTTGGTAAGAAGCTCAGAGGCTGATAAGTAAGGTCCCATGGGAATCAAGACTGAGGGGAAAAACAACTGAGGAGAGCTGGCAGTTTTTCAAAGGGACACTATTAAGAGCCCAACAGCAAGCTATTTCGCTGGGTAGGAAAGATAGAAAATGTGGCAAAAGACCACCTTGGCTTAACCACGAGATCTTGCATGATCTACAAAATAAAAAGGAGTCATATAAAAAATGGAAACTAGGTCAGATTACAAAGGATGAATATAGACAAACAACACAGGAATGCAGGGGCAAGATTAGAAAGGCAAAGGCACAAAATGAGCTCAAACTGACTTTTTATCAATACATTAGAAGCAAGAGGAAGACCAAGGACAGGGTAGGCCCATTGTTCAATGAGGAGGGAGAAACAATAACAGAAAACTTGGAAATGGCAGAGATGCTTAATGACTTCTTTGTTTCAGTCTTCATCGAGAAGTCTGAAGGAATGCCTAACATCGTGAATGCTTATGGGAAGGGGGTAGGTTTAGTAGATAAAATAAAAAAAGAGCAAGTTAAAAATCACTTAGAAAAGTTAGATGCCTGCAAGTCACCAGGGCCTGATGAAATGCATCCTAGAATACTCAAGGAGCTAACAGAGGAGCTATCTGAGCCTCTAGCTATTATCTTTGGAAAATCATGGGAGAGATTCCAGAAGACTGGAAAAGGGCAAATATAGTGCCCATCTGTAAAAAGGGAATAAAAACAACCCAGGAAACTACAGACCAGTTAGTTTAACTTCTGTGCCAGGGAAGATAATGGAGCAAGTAATTAAGGAAATCATCTGCAAACACTTGGAAGGTGGTAAGGTGATAGGGAATAGCCAGCATGGATTTGTAAAGAACAAATTGTGTCATACCAATCTGATAGCTTTCTTTGATAGGATAATGAGTCTTGTGGATAAGGGAGAAGCGGTGGATGTGGTATACCTAGACTTTAGTAAGGCATTTGATACGGTCTCGCGTGATATCCTTATCGATAAACTAGGCAAATACAATTTAGATGGGGCTACTATAAGGTGGATGCATAACTGGCTGGATAACCGTACTCAGAGAGTAGTTATTAATGGCTCCCAATCCTGCTGGAAACGTATAACAAGTGGGGTTCCGCAGGGGTCTGTTTTGGGACTGGCTCTGTTCAATATCTTCATCAACAACTTAGATGTTGGCATAGAAAGTGCGCTTATTAAGTTTACAGACGATACGAAACTGGGAGGGATTGCAACTGCTTTGGAGGACAGGGTCAAAATTCAAAATGATCTGGACAAATTGGAGAAATGGTCTGAGGTAAACAGGATGAAGTTCAATAAAGATAAATGCAAAGTGCTTCACTTAGGAAGGAACAATCAGTTTCACACATACAGAATGGGAAGAGACTGTCTAGGAAGGAGTAAGGCAGAAAGGGATCTAGGGGTTATAGTGGACCACAAGCTAAATATGAGTCAACAGTGTGATGCTGTTGCAAAAAAAGCAAACGTGATTCTGAGATGCATTAACAGATGTGTTGTGAGCAAGACACGAGAAGTCATTCTTCCGCTCTACTTGGCGCTGGTTAGGCCTCAACTGGAGTATTGTGTCCAGTTCTGGGCACCGCATTTCAAGAAAGATGTAGAGAAATTGGAGAGGGTCCAGAGAAGAGCAACAAGAATGATTAAAGGTCTTGAGAATATGACCTACGAAGGAAGGCTGAAAGAATTGGGTCTGTTTAGTTTGGAAAAGAGAAGACTGAGAGGGGACATACCTGAAAACTGCTGCTATCTAAAAGGGTGTCATCAGAAGGAGGGAGAAAACTTGTTCACCTTAGCCTCCAATGATAGAACAAGAAGCAATGGGCTTAAACTGCAGCAAGGGAGATTTAGGTTGGACATTAGGAAAAAGTTCCTAACTGTCAGGGTGGTTAAACACTGGAATAAATTGCCTAGGGAGGTCATGGAATCTCCATTTCTGGAGATATTTAAGAGTAGGTTAGATAAATGTCTATCAGGGATGGTCTAGACAGTATTTGGTCCTGCCATGAGGACAGGGGATTACATTCGATGACCTCTAGAGGTCCCTTCGAGTCCTAGAGTCTATGAATCTTCATTAAAGATCTGGATGATGGGATGGATTGCACCCTCAGCAAGTTCGTGGATGACACTAAGCTGGGAGGAGAGGTAGATACGTTGGAGGGTAGGATAGGGTTCAGAGTGACCTAGACAAATTGGAGGATTGGGCCAAAAGAAATCTGATGAGGTTCAACGAAGACAAGTGCAGAGTCCTGCACTTAGGACAGAAAAATCCCATGCACTGCTACAGGCTGGGGACTGACTGGCTAAGCGGCAGTTCTGCAGAAAAGGACCTGGGGATTACAGTGGATGAGAAGCTGGATATGAGTCAGCAGTGTGCCCTTGCTGCAGGGGGGGGCAACAGTTGGGGTTCGTTTGCCCGGTGTGCGTATGCCCAATGACCACACCAGAGTGGAGAAGCAAGTATCTTTATTTGCGTCAAATAAGGTGCAAGGAGATATACAATCTCAGATCATGCACGAATCACTATCCTCTTCCCCACCTTACATACCCCACTTGTTTACAAAGATGTTCACAGGTGCCACAATTCATTATTTACAATTCATTAACTACCGGATCTTTTAATTAACTACATCCTTAACCCATACTACTGAACCCCCCCTTTGATCGATTACATCTTGTACCATAAACAAAAGAACACAAGAAAATGATACATGATTACATGTACTCATGCTAACTTTAAAGGAACATATTGTTTAGCTCGAAACACAATCGTAGGCCTGAGAATGTAAACTTTTAACCCCATGCCATATTGCCAGTTACCTGGAGCCCTGCACCCCCCAATATCCTTGTTGCCAAGAAGACTAACAGCATATTAGGCTGCATTAGTAGTAGCACTGCCAGCAGACCAAGGGAAGTGATTATTCCCCTCTATTCGGCACTGGTGAGGCCACATCTGGAGCACTGCATCCAGTCCCCCCCCCCCACCACCACCACCAACTACAGAAAAGATGTGGACAAATTGGAGAGAGTCCAGTGGAGGTCAACAAAAATTATTAGGGGGCTGAGACACATGACTTATGAGAAAAGACTGAGGGAACTGGGCTTATTTAGTGTGCGGAAGAGTGAGGGCGGATTTGATAGCAGCCTTCAACTACCTGAAGCGGGGTTCCAAAGAGGATGGAGCTCGGCTGTTCTCAGTGGTGGCAGATGACAGAACAAGAGCAATGGTCTCAAGTTGCAGTGAGGGAGGTCTAGGTTGGATATTAGGAAACACTATTTCACTAGGAGGGTGGTGAAGCACTGGAATGGGTTCCCTAGGGAGGGGGTGGAATTTCCATCCTTAGGGGCTTTTAAAGCCCAGCTTGACAAAGAAAGCTCTGCTGGGATGATTTAGTTGGGGTTGACCCTGCTTTGAGCAGGGGATTGAACTAGATGACCTCCTGAAGTCTGTTCCAACCTTAATCTTCTATGATTCTATGACTCTATGAACAGTGCCGTGTGAAAACAAAGGAGCTGTGCTAGGCATAGCACAAGGCCATGGAGGCAACCAATCTGATGCTGAGCTGCAAACCGCTTTTTTTGCAAGGGGCTGCATGCCGTACTTGACAGGGACCCCACCAGCACTTTGTAACCACAATGGATGTCTCAGAGGAGCCCAAGACAGAGACCCCTTCCGTGAACAGGGAGGAGGAGGAGGGAAGAGATACAGCACGAGGTTCAGCCAAGCTACAAGCCAGGACCTGTTCAGCACTCCACCAGTCTTACTAGTTCCAGCAGCACGGATGAGCCTGGTGAAGGTGTAAGTGTGTGCAAAACCATCTACTAGGGACAAACATTTTTTAATCAGAAGACCCAAATAACTTGCACCAAGAATCCTAAGAGAGTTGGATGAGGAGATCTCTGGCCAGCTATTTATTTTCAAACAAATCCTGGCACACCAGGGAAATTCCAGAAGAACAGAAGAGTGCTAATGTTGCACCAATACTCAAAAAGGGCAAGCAGGATGACCCAGGCTGGGTTGCTAACCTGACATCAACCACAGCAAAATAATGGAAATGCTAATGTGAGATTCAATCAAAGAATTAAAGAATGGGAAAAAAATTAATGCTAGTCAATATGGTTTTACCGAAAATAAGTCTTGCCAAACAAACTTTATTCTACTTTTTGATGAGACACAAGTTTGGTTGATAAGGTAACTGAATAGATGTACTTGCGTACACTTAACAGTGAAGACACTACCTATGCCAATAGGACAACTTCTCCCATTGGTGTAGGTACTGCACCTCCCTGGGAGGCGGTAGCTATATTGACAGAAGCAGCCCTCACACTGACATAGTACTGTCTACACCAGAGGTTAGGTCGGTATCACTGTGTTCCTCAGGGGTGTGGCTTTTCCACACTCCTGAACAACATAGTTATACCGACATAAGTTGGTAGTGTAGACCAGGGCTTAGTCTTTTATAAGGTATTTGACTTCATACTGCATGTCAGTCACATTACAAAGTTAGCACTATAAAATAACAAATAAGGCACACATTAAATGGATTAAGGCTAGCTGGCTGTGACTCAAAAACCTTTTAATGCCAACTACCAAGTGGGTGCTGTGGTTACAGAAATCTTATGAGTCTGCCGTGCATATTATGTTTTACCAAAGAATGACATGCCAGGTTTCAAACGAAAGCCAGTATCACACTGGTCATCAATATAATTGTAAAATGGACAGATTCTATGTAAGGATTTATGTATACTGAAAAGATGGTTTTACCCATCTATAGCAAGATATTAGTTACCAGCTATAGATTATGGATTGATTACTTAAGAATTCACGGTTATCACTTTGAGGGTTGACAGGTTCTTGTCCCAAGCTCAGACCCAATATTATTCAAATTGTTATATGGTTGGGAACCCCAATGTGTACAGCTGCAACACTCACACTATAGAAACTCTTCTATATTTTCTAAATTTTCACCAGCTGAGGTTTTCCTCCAGACAGAGGGTATGGAACGTGTAGGTCTCTGTTGGGATGTAAATTAAGCACTGTAAGCTCACACAATGAATGTCCCTTTATATACACGTTTCAGAGTAGCAGCTGTGTTAGTCTGTATCCGCAAAAAGAACAGAAGTACTTGTGGCACCTTAGAGACTAATAAATTTATTTCAGCGTAAGCTTTTGTGGGCTACAGCTCACTTCTTCGGAGACATAGAATGGAACACACTGACAGGAGATATTTAAACATACAGAGAAGTGAGCTGTAGCCCACAAAAGCTTATGCTGAAATAAATTTGTTAGGGTATGGCTATACTTACAGTTGCACAGCACTGGGAGTTACAGCTGTCTTCGTACAGCTATATAGGGAAAGCGCTGCAGGTGTGGCCACACTGACAGCTACCAGTGCTGCAGTGTGGCCACATTTGCAGCGCTGCTGGGAGTGGTGCATTGTAGGCAGCTATCCCAGCGTTCAAGTGGCTGCAACGTGCTTTTCAAAAGAGGGGGGTGAGGGGGAACGTGGGGGAGAGAGAGTGAGTGGATTTTTGGAGCTGTCAGCTCCCTGCCTTGCAAGTTCTAAGGACTGGAACAGATACATCACCAACCTGCAATCAATTTAAAAGTTTTGAGCCCTTCCCCCACCCCTCTCTTACTCACTAAATGCAAATTATGCACTCCTAAATAGCCTTCAAACCACATAAGCAGCTGCTCAACACGGACTCCCCCCTCCCCCTCTGCCATGTGAATTCTCTCTTCAAGCAAACAGCTGTGAACCTTCCAAAGCAATTCCCCTGCCTGCCTCTGCTCCATCAAGCAAACAGGAGCTGTGTTTGTTTTTTAGATAAGCAGCTCAGGGGAGCTCGGAGTTCAGCCATTCCTCCTGTTTGTTGTGAGCAGGCATTCTGGGATACCTCCTAATACCCTGGAGGCCAATAACAGTGCTTTTGGTGGCCACACTTGATGAGCAGTGCTGTATCACCAGCGCTGCAATCTTTACACCCCAAGCAGACCAGGTGTACAGCCAGCACTGCAGCCAGGGAGTTGCAGCACTGGATGTGCCTTGCAGGTGTGGACAGTTACTAAGTTGCAGCGCTGTAAACCCACCATCAGTGCTGCAACTCTCCAGTGTAGCCTAGCCCTCAGTCTCTCAGGTGCCACAAGTTCTCCTGTTCTTTTTGTCTAAAATTGGGCATCTTGATTATCACTACAAAAGTCTTTTTTCTCCTGCTGATAATAGCTCACCTTAATTAGTTAGCCTCTTACAGTTGATATGGCTACTTCCACTTTTTCCATGTCCTCTGTATGGAACATATGGTAAGATGATACATATACATTCTAGCCCACAAAAGCTTATGCTCAAATAAATTTGTTAGTCTCCAAGGTACCACAAATACTCAAAATTAAGTGATCCTGCACTGCTATGGTCCCAAAGCTGTTCTTCAGTCAACCAAAAGTCTATGGTGCACTTCTGTCAGATTCCTTGATGTCTTTCCCCAACAGCAAACCAATGCTTGGGCAGAATGCTCTTGTCCCACTATTATGGTCAACTTCCAAGAAAAGAAAGCAAAATAAAGAGCAGATATGTAAGGCTTCTATTTGATTCTGGTCTTGTTGGAAGAGCTCATACACTACACAGTGACAGTGTGGTGCAGAATTCTAAAATCTGTATCAGGAACATTTTATTTCAGAACTTCTTTTGGATGCCATTCTAAATATCCAATCACTAGTCACAAAAAGAAGCTCAAAACAGCCACCCTAAAACTGAGCAGCACATTTCCATCTTTGCTTCTCTCATGCCTCTTATCTAGACTTCTGTTCTGGAAAAAAGTCACCTCCCCCCGGGTCTCTTATTTTGGGGTGTGTTCTAATATATACAGGATCATGCCAGTGCTGTTTGCAAATAGCACAATGAGTTACTAAGGACTTAGCCACTAACTCTGCTGCACCTTTTTGTGACAGGACAAGGAGGAAACACAATCAAATAATTTGTCTCTTCTCCCCACATAACACCTGCAGAAAATGGAAGAACAGCAGAGTACTGTAAAACTATTAATGCCTTGGAACTACCACGTCATTAATTATCAGAGGGGTAGCCGTGTTAGTCTGGATCTTTAAAAGCAGCAAAGAATCCTGTGGCACCTTATAGACTAACAGCCCTGGTTCTGCTCCTCTCTTTAGAGCATGAAAGGAGCCGAGTCAGTGAATGCATGGGTGCTATGGAGCTGCAGAACCAACAGGGGGAAAAAAAAAAAGGTGCTCAGCACCCACTGGCAGCCAGCCGTGACCCTGCTTCAGGCCTTGTGGACAAGCTTGCATTCACTGACTCGGCTCCTTTCATGCTCTAAAGAGAGGAGCAGAACCAGGGCTGTGGCTGATCTATGGGGCACCAGGTGAGTGGCAGAGACTTCAGCTACTGAGAGTTTGCCTGACACCTCAGGGACAAATTTCCACTACATGCATCTGAGGAAGTGGGTATTCGCCCACGAAAGCTCATGCTCCAAAACGTCTATTAGTCTATAAGGTGCCACAGGATTCTTTGCTGCTTTTACGCGTCATTAATTGCTTCTCTGCTACTCAACATGCCAGGGACATCTGGCCACACATGCCTCCAGTGTTGCCCAGTGTTCCAGGCACGTTGCCATGTTCCATTCTGATTTCAATAGGACACCACGGCTAAGCTCCCAATATGAAGTATCTGCAGAAAGTGAATTAAACAGCAAAGAAAAAATTAAGAGGCCACCACATATAAGGGAAAGTATCTTTGTAGAATACTGACACAGACAATGCAACAACTATGAAAACAATAGTGAAAAGGGTGAATACTGATGCCAATAGGACCTCATGTATTTTTGAAGAAAATTAAGACGTACACCGCAGTGTAAAATTAATGAAAACACATTCAGAAAAAAGTTCAATTAAGGGAAAACCCCAATGAAATAGCAACCACACAGAATAGGAATTATCTTTAGACCCCATTTTTTCTTTTTAGGAGTAGAGCCAGAAGAAGGAGACACAATTTCCTCCCTATTAGTTATCCCAACAGTATACACTTCTTCCCTGCTATGTTTACATTTCACAAATTCTGCAGCTTTCCTCCCGACATTTCACAATGCAGAGCACACGGCAGAAGCCCCAAACTCTACACAGAGCCTCTGACATACTGCACGTCTCTAGTACACTTCTCTTATCGCTAGGCAGTATTCTTGTCACCTTCTGAGGCTGCCAGAGAAAAGGACCATGGAGTCTCCAAAGAGAAACTCCTCTTTCGGCCAGGCAAGAACCTTCTCCTAGAAAAACATGAAACTAAACCTCTTCCAAGTGTGGCTACACAATGGAGAGCAAAGGGCTTTGTGTAACTGCTTAACGGCAGCGACAAGCCATCATTCTGGCGCCGTTCTCCAAAATAGAGCCCGGTAATAAATGAGCCCACAGCCAAACGGGGATCGATCGTGTTACAGTGAGACCGCAGCGGGGAACGGGGATCCCCCCTTCGCCTTCGGAGACGGGCAGTAAAGCCCGTCACAGCTCTCAGCCAACGGACCGAACCCTGCCAGGCTCTGCTCCGGCACCGTCCGGGCCGTTACAGCGGCCCAGTGACGTCAGCGGTGTTACCCACGAGCCCCACGGGCGGTTTTCCTTCCCCCCGCCCCCCGCGGAGACTTGTAACGCGGGCAGCTCGCAGCGAAACCCCGGGGGCCAGGAACCAGCACGCGCCGGCTCCCGAGCCCCACAGGCGGGCGGAACGCGGCGGTTTCACCCTCGGGCCGGGCCGGGCCGGGCCGCGCGCCCCGCAGGAGACGCCCCGCCCCGCGGGCTCGGCGGGGGACAGGGCTCAAGCGGCCCCGCAATGCCCGGCCCGCTCCCCACGCTGGCGCCGCGCCGCAGGGGGTCCCCGGGGCCGCTCCCCGCGCGGAGAAGGGCCCACTCACCAGGGTGATAGTCGTCGTCGTCGCCATCTTGTCCAGCCGGCCCTGGGCCCCGTGGCCGCCTCCTCCTCGGCGGGAATCTCGCGAAAGATCAGGACCTGCGCGGAGCGGAGGGAAACTCTCGCGGGATCTTACCATAGGCCGCTTTAGACCGGAACTCTCGCGAGAACTGCCTCGCTGCCCGAAGGGGCGGAGTGCGGGTGGCTCCGCCCGCTATTTCCGAGGGGGGCGGGGGCAAAGCTAGTGAGAAGCCTCGCCTCCCCCCAGCTCGGACGGGAGCTGAGAAGGGTCATTGCCGGATCCCGTGACTGCGGGTAACGTGGCGGTGTTCGGCGGCGTGGGGCTCGGCCCGGAGAGCAGCGGGGCGGGGCAGCTCAGGGGGCGGCGAGGGGGCAGCGACGGGCTGTGTGGGGGCAGAGGGCAGTTCAGTGTGCACGGAGGGGGTAGTTGGGGGGGGCAGCTCAGGGTGCACGGAGGGGGTAGCTAGGGGCTGCGGGGGGGCAGCTCAGGGTGCACGGAGGGGGTAGCTAGGGGCTGCGGGGGGGCAGCTCAGGGTGCACGGAGGGGGTAGCTAGGGGCTGCGGGGGGGGCAGCTCAGGGTGCACGGAGGGGGTAGCTAGGGGCTGCGGGGGGGCAGCTCAGGGTGCACGGAGGGTGTAGCTAGGGGCTGCGGGGGGGCAGCTCAGGGTGCACGGAGGGGGTAGCTAGGGGCTGCGGGGGGGCAGCTCAGGGTGCACGGAGGGGGTAGCTAGGGGCTGCGGGGGGGCAGCTCAGGGTGCACGGAGGGGGTAGCTAGGGGCTGCGGGGGGGCAGCTCAGGGTGCACGGAGGGGGTAGCTAGGGGCTGCGGGGGGGGGCAGCTCAGGGTGCACGGAGGGGGTAGCTAGGGGCTGCGGGGGGGCAGCTCAGGGTGCACGGAGGGGGTAGCTAGGGGCTGCGGGGGGGGCAGCTCAGGGTGCACGGAGGGGGTAGCTAGGGGCTGCGGGGGGGCAGCTCAGGGTGCACGGAGGGGGTAGCTAGGGGCTGCGGGGGGGCAGCTCAGGGTGCACGGAGGGGGTAGCTAGGGGCTGCGGGGGGGCAGCTCAGGGTGCACGGAGGGGGTAGCTAGGGGCTGCGGGGGGACAGCTCAGGGTGCACGGAGGGGGTAGCTAGGGGCTGCGGGGGGACAGCTCAGGGTGCACGGAGGGGGTAGCTAGGGGCTGCGGGGGGGGCAGCTCAGGATGCACGGAGGGGGTAGCTAGGGGCTGCGGGGGGGGCAGCTCAGGGTGCACGGAGGGGGTAGCTAGGGGCTGCGGGGGGGCAGCTCAGGGTGCACGGAGGGGGTAGCTAGGGGCTGCGGGGGGGCAGCTCAGGGTGCACGGAGGGGGTAGCTAGGGGCTGCGGGGGGGGGCAGCTCAGGGTGCACGGAGGGGGTAGCTAGGGGCTGCGGGGGGGCAGCTCAGGGTGCACGGAGGGGGTAGCTAGGGGCTGTGTGCTCAGGGTGCAGGGAGGGGTAGCTCGGGGTTGCTAGGAGCTGAGTGTAAGCGGGGAGTAGGTCAGGGTGCAGGGAAGGGGGTTACTAGGGGCTGGGTGTGAGTGAGGGAGTAGCTCAGGGTGCAGGGAGGCAGTAACTCAGGGTGCAGCCGGGGCATACCTCGTGGTGCAGGCATGGGGGGTAGCTAGGAGCTGTGTGCGGGCAGGGGGATAGCCTGGGGCTGTGTGCCAGAAAAGGATGTAGCCGAGGGTGTCAGGAGGGGTTGTGTCCAAGGGAATGCTGTTGCTGTGAGACCCATCTATGCACTGAGCTACCCCCACCCCACCTGTGCATAGTCCCTAGCTGCCCCCTCTAGGTGGCACCGTGAGAGTGGCTCCGCTCCTTGTTGCTGTGTGCATGCTGAGCCGGGCCAGGCGATGCCCATCAGCACCCGGTGGTTTGCAGCCACCAAGGACTACAACTCCCTGAGCTTGGAGACTGAATAAACTGATCAGGATGAACCGAGCACTGGGCATTGCCAGTTGCCCTCCCAGAACATTCCTCTGTTCCCCCCACCTCCTGTGGGTCTCAGGGGCGAGGGCGGGTGAATGGTGATGCCAGGTTCTCATGCATCTGACGAAGTGGGTATTCACCCACGAAAGCTCATGCTCCAAAACATCTGTTAGTCTATAAGGTGCCACAGGACTCTTTGCTGCTTTTACAAATTCTCTGTGCCTCCAGGTCAATTTCCTCACATGGGCCATGCTGTTCTCCTGACCTCCCCTTACTAGGCCCACATAAAGAAACTGACCTGGATGCACAAAGTGCCTGGTGGTGCAGCTCCCTGCCCCCCAAAACTCTGCCCATGATGGCAGACCACCTGAGACTGCGTGCCACAGCTCACAGTTTGGGAACCACTGGACTGTACGATTGCAGTAAGCCCAGATGACTTTATAATCTACAAATCTACCTAAAATCTATTTTTGCAGAAGAGGTTGGGTCACAATTGTGGCAAAATGGTAGAAGTAAGATCAAAATTCAGATTTGTCTTTTAATTTTGGAGACCAACCAGCTCAGCATCTTGTATATGAACATAAGAACAGCCAGAGTGGGTCAGACCAAAGGTCCATCTAGCCCAGTATCCTGTCTTCTGACAGTGGCCAATGCCAGGTGCACCAAAGGGAATGAACAGAACACGGAATCATCAAGTGATCCATCCCCTGTTGCTCATTCCCAGCTTCTGGCAAACAGAGGCTAGGGACACCATTCTTGCCCATCCTGGCTAATAGCCATTGATGGACCTATCCTCTATGAACTTATCTAGTTCTTTTTTGAACCCTGTTATAGTCTTGTGAATCCTGGTATAGTTTTCGTGTGACCATGAAATAAATTGGAAAGCAGATGCAAAAGATTGGCAGACTTAATTAGTCAGTTAATACAGAATTGGAAGCTTTCCCTTTTGGACGCGTGCCTTTTCACACTTACAGAATGAGATACAGGCTCACAAAGGTGAATCACATAGCATTGTATTTAAAGAGTGTGAGGCACTCAGATACTAGGTAGATGGGGGCTATATGAGTACCTAGGACATCGATTATAAGCCCTTTGGCTTGTTTTCCATTCGATTTTTGTAATGAGTTCTGCCAGAAAAAAATACTTTGGGGGGGGGGGTGTTGAGGGAAAAAAACAACAATCCTTGGTGCTGAGAAGACAGACTCCAGTGTTTTGTTTTGTTTTGTTTTGTTTTACGAGCTCGAGCTCTTTCAGGGTATGGGACTTCATTCCTCAGGCCTTGGCTACACTGGCGCTTTACAGCGCTGCAACTTTCTCACTCGGGTGTGAAAAAAACACCCCCCTGAGCACAGCAAGATACAGCGCTGTAAAGCACCAGTATAAACAGTGCCGCAGCGCTGGGAGCGCGGCAAGCTAATCCCCATGGAGAGGTGGAGTACGTGCAGCGCTGGGAGAGCTCTCTCCCAGCGCTGGCGCTGCGACCACACTCACACTTCAAAGCGCTGCCGCGGCAGCGCTCCTGCGGCAGCGCTTTGATGTTTCGAGTGTAGCCAAGCCCCTAACCTCAGATCATCCTTGCCTAATGCATCATGTACTCTAGGAATTGTGTAGAGGTTAGCGAACGAATACACCACTGCAGAACACAGCAAAGTCACTGGCAGGAAAATTCTCTAGAGAAATCAAGCTGTAACTTTTTAGTTATACAAAGAAATCAGCAAGGGGAAAACTAGGAGCTGAACTGGAGCTAATTGCTCCATCGGGGACATGAAGCAAGCACAGCACAAAGAAATCTTTCAGCATTTCCATATACTCAAGCCCAGACTTGTCCTGGCATAAGCAGAAAGAGTGAGAAGCCCCACTAAACCGAGCATTAGGAGAATGTTTCTCCACCTAATTTGTTCAGCATTTCAGTATACCTGACTCTGGATAAGCCAGTTGGACATGGAGGAAGCTACTTTACCCCTTCTTTGTGTAATGGGGAGAGTAAACAATCCACAAAGACTCCAAGTGGGTCACTCAGTTATGTTTTGTGATGCGGTTTGTTCTTTTCAATTGATTCATTGAAATGTCTGTATCTGCAAAGTTAGCACAACTTGGAAAACCCACATAATTAAACAGCCAAGACAACTTGGCAAAGCAGCTTAGCACGGCAAACCCAGCATACCATGATAAAGTCTGTGCTGCATGGCAAAGCATACACAGCCAGTACTAGACAGGGAATCAGGCACAGTGTAAGAAAATCAGCATAGCATGATACAGTCAGTGCAGTATGGCTCATATGGCATACTGTGAACAGTACACCCAGAGCAGCAAGGTGCAGGCAGAGCAGCATGGCACAGCGGTTGATACACAATTCCTATTTGCATAATACACCAATCTTGAACCTGACAAATCAGCAGCTATATTTGCCCCCATTCTTCCGTCTAATGATGGAAATTCCACATTTCACAGGAGAAACAGGGAAGAGACATCAAGGCTTTTCCCTAGGACTTTGTCTCTTAGCCTTCCAAAAATTCACTAACTGAAATGACAGAGGCTGTGTTCAGCACCAGTAGTGGTTCTGTTGGTCCATATTTTATGAACCACCTGATGGTTCTGGAATCCTACAATTTCTTCCCATGCCCTTTCAGTCAAGCTCACAATGTCCTCTCCTCAGCCTAGCAGAGGGAGTCCAGTTCTTATTATAAGGCATCGCAATGGCTCCTTTGCCCTGGGGGAATCCAGCAGAGCAGGAGGAATCAGGTCTGGAAAAGGGGTGGAATATGGCAGACAGGAAACTGCTCAAGATCCTCCCAAACCTACACTTTCCCCCACTCTTTCACCCCCTGCTGTGACCACTTCCAGCTGAGGAAGCAAAGTGATGGCCCCCAGTGCCCACAGGGAAGGTGCTTCTTGCTCTCAGAGGTAAATTTACCAAATGTGGGCTCTTGCATCTTCAAAAACCCTGCCAACCAAAAGCTTCCTGCATGATCCTCCACTCCTAAAACCACCTCACCGCTCACCCTGGCCTCCTTCAGAAGTGGAGACTAGAGAGCACATTCTTGGCGGGTTCTTGGTAATGCCTCATGTTTGCTGGTCCTTTCTCTTCTTGCCATTTTCATTCTGAATCACAGGTTGGATGGACAGTAGAGATACAGCCAGGAACAAATAGCAAGGTCACCTCTGCAGTGGAAAGCCTGATCAAGAGCCCTACAGTTCCTTCTGGCCTGGCACAGTTCCCATCCTCCTTTGGGGGCACCTGTCTGCCCAGAACTTATCGGGGTGACTCACAAGGGAGGAGACCGGTGCTTGTGAAAAGCATTTTCTAAGAAGTTGGCCAGCATTTCACAGTCATCCTAGGAAAAAGGAATCAGCAGGTTAATTAGGCTTGGTGTAGCTGAGAGCACTCCCTGCATCTAATCCTCACTATCACCTCATGTCTCTATGTTAGCAAGAAGAGAAGAGAAGACCTGGTGAGCATGACTGCAGATGTACAGGGCTGTGGAGATCCAGAGAGACAAAGGTAAGCAGAGCAACTGATGCTGTAGAGGGGTCATTGGATTGCCAGGAGCCTCGTGGTAACATTCTCCTACCCAAGTGAAGGAAGGATTGGTTAATTTCCCTGCCGCAGAGGATCACACACACCACGACACCCACAAAATCACCGGCTTGTAAAAGACTTTTCTCTCTGCTTCTTAACAGAAAATTGTTTGACTTTCAAATCAACAGATTGTACCAGAAGCCACGTATTTTCCAGAAATGCTCGTCCAGGAACGAAGTATAAATGCACCGTATTGCAAGTGCCCAGCAGATAAAGCTGTTTGTCAAAGGAGCTGACTAACTGTTTGGGTAGGGTCAGGATTCAGATTGAGGAATTCTCCCAGACTTCACTTACAGTTTCCAAATTCCCAACTCATGGCCAAAATGCGACACCATTTTTTGGCAAAAATAAGTGTGTCTGCTTCCTCCTAGCCAGGCTTCCTCCAGGCTGCTCTGCTACGCAAAGCATCTGCATTCCCCTGGCTCTGGACTGCTGAACTAGCTGGCCCCTCCCTAGCTCTGGGGCCACTGAAGAGAAATGTGCTGTGCACAAGTTTGATGGTGAGGGAATTGATCCCATCTTCTGGCCAGGTAGAAAGCTGCAGTGTAGGTCAGTGACTGCTGTCTGGGGCAGCAGCAGGCTTGGGTGCTTCTCTGGGGGAGGCAGGAGGTGGCAGAGAGACTCATCTGGGCTCTTTGATCTAGGCAGCTCTTCTAGTTTCATACTCCAAAATCATTTTTAAATTTGGTCCCACTCACTGTGTGCCTCATGCCATGATAATGTGGCTACTCCTGTCACTGGAGCAGCCTGGAGCGAGGCCTGAGCAAAGCAGATAGGCAAAGAGTGGCAGGGTGGTAAAAAGTAGTGAGTTCATCATGCAACCATAAACGGACCCTGATCACAGTCATAAGAACAAGCTTGCTTAAATGGGAAAATAAGTGAGTGGACTCCCCAGGCCCAGGTCCTCCCCCTCGGCAGCCCTCATGCCCCTGAGGCATAGGGTGTGGTGGAGAATTAGAGAGTCCTGTGTTAATATATTGGCAGCAGATCCCTGCCCGAGGGAGTCGCGCAGATTCTAAAGGAGAAGGGAGGAGGCTCACCTCATGGATGAATCCGTAGTGCACCAGCTCTGAGGCCAAGCCCTTGGAACTGTCAGCTGCAGAAACAGGGTTAGCTGTGAGCACAGGAAATTCATGCAGCTCCAGAGAGCACCTCTCTTGGCACACAGCCCAGCTGGAAGCTTTTGCTGACACATTTGGCTTTGGGGACACAGATGGAGTGAGCCTAGGGCTGGCTGAGCACCAGCCCATGCAACTATGGGGCAGACACAGTGTGTAGGTGAGCACCGAGTGGGCCTCACGCCAAGTGCCGGGTTGAATGAGCTTTGCCAGGTTCCACTCCCAGACCAGGCAAAGTATCGCCATCTCAGCAGAACGCCCTTTTGACATTCTTGGCTCATTTTGGCTCAGAAACCAAAAAGGGCCTTTTATGATACCAAGCCCTGTGCAGGGAGATCCCTGGCTCTGGGCTTTTCGGCTGTCTGTGAGGCCAGATAAAGAACTCTTAACTCCAGGGCGCTAGATAAAGATAGACGCACTTTCCTTCAGAGGGCTCCAGTCTTCCCCAGGAGTCGGGCTGGGACTGAGCATGCTCTGAAGAGAACCACCTCTAGGCTCTGCAGCAGAGCCAGGATGAATGGCCAGGAACTTTCACACCATACAAGGGCAGCTCATCACTCAGCCATGGACTTTTCCCCTTTACTAAAGCTGCAGAAAAAGGCTGCTGTCTCAGGGGAGAAACTACCTACTTCCTCTTCTCTTGACAGGTGTCACAGTAATGGGGTGCAGAGGTGAAATTCTAATCAGGATAATGCGAATGAGTTACCTAGGGAGGTGGTGGAATCTCCTTCCTTAGAGGTTTTTAAGGTCAGGCTTGACAAAGCCCTGGCTGGGATGATTTAGTTGGGGTTGGTCCTGCTTTGAGCAGGGGATGGGACTAGATACCTCCTGAGGTCCCTTCCAACCCTGATCTTCTATGATTCTATGAATGTTCCTAATGGCCATTCCATTATGCTCCCAAAGGCTGTGAGCTCCGGACACCCACTGCTCTGGGGACACAGGTGGGCAGGACCCTGCACCTGGCTGGCAGGGTTCAGGCTGCCTCCTCCAGTACAGAGAGGAAAGTAAACCAGGTTGTAAACAGCCTGTGAGCTCTTTGGAGTAAGGACCATGTCCTCCTGTAAGTCTGAGCATGGCCTTGTGCCATGGGGGCCCAACCCTGCTCAGGGCCCTCAGGCACAACTGCTAGGTCAATAATAGGAAATGGTAATTATAAATAAACCTACTTGGCAGCAGGTCGTAGCTCAACTGTCGGTGCAGCTTGTCCTCCAGGGTTAGCAAGAGCGTGAGCTGCAGCAGGAAGAGAGCATATTAGAAAAGAGCATCAGCTTCTCCTTAGGAGAGGAACGTGCAGCTCCTTCAGTCAGCACCAGAGGGTAGCGGGTAGTGCTGGTGCAGGAGATCGCGGGCAGCCGGTCAGACATGCCCTTTGAATGCCCTGCCTGGAATGAATGTGCCCTTTCCTCTATCACAGCTAAAATGTTACATTACACTGGGAGAAGGGTAGGGTCGGAGACACCCCACCCAGTGCAACAACCCCAAGTCTTTCCCTCTCCGACCTCACTCCAGACTGCAGGAAGTGCTCTGGGAGTTCCTCACAGAGGATAAAGGGCTCAGGATCCCTCCAAGGATCCCTCAGAAGAATTTTAGCTGAATAGAACAAGCCCTAGTGTCATTATTGTCCTTGCAATGATAAAAGAGCCACAGATCAAAATCACCAGATCCTGGATACAGCTCCCTCTTTCTAAAGGAGACCCCTCAAACCATGATCCTGTCCCTTTGGAATCACAGAACCCCCAAGAGATGAACAAGGGATCCCAGGCACACTTGCACCACAGCAGAGGAATCACCCCGCTCCTTGTTCTAGGAGAATCATCTGGGATTGAGGAACCTGGAGCCGAATGCAGGATCCCAGCTGGGGTCTCCATGGGACCCTGGAGCAGAGGGAGCCATATCCACACTCCTACTGGACTTTGTACTGCTGTACCGCATGGCAGACTCAGATCTGATTTGCTGCCCCCAACCCCCAAGTCTCTCTCCGTGTCCATCTTTCCAGGCATCTCCCCGCACCTCAGGAGCACTGTCTGAGTCTCAGGCTGTTATTCCATGCCCAAGGCTCAGCTCTCCCCAGGTCCCTGCATTTCTCTGACTTCGCTGGTCACAACTCTGCCTCATTAAGTAGCATCTGCAACTTATGCTCTCCTCTTCCAGATCAGAGGAGACCCAGCTCTAGTCCCAGCATCCCCCAGTGTCATCCCTGGCCATTTACCAACCCCCTTTGGTCATGGCCTATTAGCTAATATTAGCCCCTGTGTGACTACACAACTTGGCCAAGCAGAATGGAGAGACGCTGCAGCCAGCGTTAGACCTATGACAAGTACTGATTTATACAACACCATGGGGGCACCGAGCCCCACAAAACACATGGAGTCCCTAGCCTCTGTTTGCCAGAAGCTGGGAATGGACAACGGGATGGATCACTTGATGATTCCCTGTTCTTTCATTCCCTCTGAGGCACCTGGCATTGGCCACTGTTGGGAGACAGGATACTGGGCTAGATGGACCTTTGCTCTGATCCAGTATGGCCGTTCTTATGGCGGCAAGGGTCCTACCCCTAAGGAGCTTACAGTCAACTTTGGAGAAACACCAGGAGACTGCAAGGACCAAGTGTGGGAGGCCACAGACAGGAGAGAAGCAACAGAAAGAGACACAGGTCTGTGGATTTTGATCCCCTCCCATAGTTCATGAGTTTGCACCTCATGTTTGGGTTTGCCCCATTATAGGAAAGGAGCCACCCACTAAACTCAGAGCTGGCCCATCTGGCAGGGTTCAGATCTGGGGTTTGGGTTCAGGCTTGTCTACACAAGAAAGCAGCACTGGTTTAACTGAAGGTATGATTTTAAGCTGATTTAGCTAAACCGATGCTAACCCTGATGTGGGCACTTATTTTGATTTAAGAGCAACATACTTCAGTTTCTCTTCAACTCCCAAGAGCGGCCACTCAAGGGCTTGCACCAGTTTAACTACATTGGTTTAAAAATTGCTGTGAGTTAAACCAGTGCAACCTGCTCATCTAGACACAACCTATGTGACAGCAGTGAATCTTGGGAAAGGCAATGAAGGTGCTGAGCTGGCACTGGATGCACAGAAGAGGGGTCATCTCTAAGCACAGGGTGTGGTGTAATGAATTCTCAGGGTCAAGAGTGAGAGGCAGCGGGCAGAGCACAGGGTGTAACAGCAGGTCTTGGAGGAAGCACAGGCTAACATGTGAGACCCTGGAGTTTGATCCTGACGCAGATTGAGAAGCTGCTCTACTAACTTCTAGATGGAGTCTGCTGTGTTCTTGTTACTGCTGATCCTGTCCTAGCAGCGCTGCCCACACACAGCAGGACAGTCCCTGCCCCACTGACTAATTCTAGCCAATGCGGCAGTCAGGTTTGCCTGGCCTAATTTAATCCTCCAGTGCTGTTCCTTGCTCCTGGCTCCACTATCTTCAAGTGTTGTACATTACTGGGGACAGAAGTCTGCTTTACTGATGGTTACTGCTGGGATCACCTCGTTTTGCTCGTTAGGAGACTGGTAATCAGCACTCCATCAGCCTTCACTGCTCTTATTGCATTGCCTCACCAACAGTGCCAGCGCCACCCTCATATGTCTTTGCTTTCTTCCATGCCGCTTATCCTGGATCATCGGCCCAGCTGTCTTCCTAAAACCAGGGAGCTCTTTGGGGCACCCTGCTGGAACTCGCTAGCTGGGACTCTGTTTCTGCAGCACCCTGCACAGTGGGCCCATGCCTGCTACTGTAACAAATGTCCTACCAATCTTTGTTCGAGGGAAAAGGGGAAGGACAGACCAAGAGGGTCATGCTCTGGTACTGGCCCAGTGCTGTGAGCTCTGCTGGGCTCATCACTTACATGCCACTGGGCCTTCTCTTCATTCATCTCCATGCTACACTGCATCTGCACCACCTAGGAGAGACCAAGACAAACATCAGCGTGGGAGCTGCACGGGACATATGCGCTCTCCCCTCCTCAGCTCTGCCATATCCCTGGCCAAGCAGCTTGACTTCCCCCCTCCAACTTACATCCCACAACCCCAGCTGCCTATATGCCACCTAAAACCTTCTCCCATTCCCTCCCCCATTTCTATCGCATTGGAATTGCCAGACTGGGCCAGCCCAGGGTCCATCTGAACCAGTACTTGTCCCTGCCAGGGGCAACACGAGCTGATTAAGAGGAAGGTGCCAGAACACTGTGTAGGGGACACTTATGGAGTAACCTTCCCATCAAGGAAAATCTCCTATCCCCGTTTGTTAGGGGTTGGCTCCCCCCTGAAGCAGGAGGGGTTACAGCCCTTCCCAAACTCTTGGTTACGTTTTAATATTACAACTCTGGGTGTTCGTGGCCATATACTTTGCCTGCACCTTTCTGATCCTGCTATGCTCCTGGCCTGGCTGACACCTGGTGAACCTCAGCATTTATTCTGTACCCATCTATCATGGCCCGTCTCCAAACCACAGAGCCCCAGGCTCCTGGCTCTCCTAGCCAGGGGTCTCCTCAGCCCCAGTCATCCCCATCCCCTGTCTCCGAGCCTCCTCAATTCCTGTTGGGCCCTGTCTGAGCTAGGGCAACCAGCATGGGGCGCAGGGTCCCATCTATGTACAGAATGGGACTAGCACATCCCTAGCACATTCCTTCTGCACCCTGATACTTGTTTGCTTTGCTGACCCCACTGAGCCGAGCAGGATCCTGCAAACATTTAAAAAATACAGAGTCACATCACCTGACAAGACCTCCCTCCCCACCACCCACAGCCTCAGTTTCTTTCCTCCTTCATCCATTAGCCCTGGCACCTGTCTCACTGATGCCGTCTCCTCCTGCCTGATGAGCGCCCTTGCCCCCATTCTCTGCCAGCACCGGCTTAGCCAAGCACTCAAATATGGACTTCACTCCAGTTCTGAAAATCCAGTTTTGAAATGCTGGTGCTGGTGGCAGGAGGCACATCTGAGATCATTAATGTCTCACGTTCTAATTGTTAGTAAGGCCGCACACGCGGCCCCCAGTCGGGGTCAGGACCCCACTGAGCTGTGCCCTGCACAAACACACACAGTCATGGCCGTGGTCCTGGCCAAGGAACCCACAGCCCCACTGGTCCCCAGAGGTTGAGGGGAGAGGGGAACAATGATACAGTATCTGACAACACGGAGACACTGGCACATTTGTCCCCTCCGGCTTGTTATAAAGCAGCTATAGGCGCTGACTCTGTGGGTGCTGCAGCCCTGGAGCACCCACGGAAAAAAAATAGTGGGTGCTAAGCACCCACTGGCAGCCAAGTTCCCACATCCCCAGTGCCTCCACTCCTTCCCCTCCCTCCCAGTGCTTCTTGCTCGCCACAAATCAACTGTTCCATGGCATGCAGGAGGTGCAGGGAGGGAGGGGAAGGAGCAGGAATGGGGTGTGCTTGGGGGAGGGGGTGGAACTGGGCAGGAAGAGGCGGGGTGGGGGAAGAGTGGGATGGGAAGAGGTGGGGATGGGGATTTGGGGGAAGGGGTGGCATGGAGGTGGGAAGAGGTGGAATGGAGAGAGGGCTTGGGGGGAAGGGGCTGGGTGGGGCCTGGGACAGAGCAGGGCTGGGGGTTTGGGAAGGGGTGGAGGGGGCAGGGCCGGCGCCAGGAAGAGGTGAGGCGGAGTGGAGGCTTGGGGGAAGGGGTTGGGTGGGGTGGGACCTGGGGCAGAACAGGGGGTTGAGCACCCCTGGGGCCCAGAGGAAACCAGCGCCTAGTGAAAGCAGCAATTATTTAGGCCCTAAAACTCTGATTGACTCACCACCTGCAAATTGTTCCAAGCTCTTAATCTTTCCCCTCCCCAGTCTCTCCTTCCTCCTTTCTCAATCACTGTAGACAACACCTCCATCCTCCCTCCCACTCAGGTCTGTAATATGGGTGCCACCTTCCACTCAGCCCTCCCTCTAGATCCTCACATCCAGGCCGGGTTCTAATCCTGCCACTTCTTTCTGCAAAACACCATTATGATCCAGGCTTTCCAGCTGCCTGATGCCCCATTCTCAGATAGGAAACAACATTCAGCACCAGCTTGTACTGGGGCGGAATCCCACTCCTGCTGACTGGGGTGTGACATGATGGCTCTCCTCTTTGACCCACTTTGCTGTGGCAGTTCATGCACTCCGGGACAAGAGCGCTACTGACCCTTTAGCATGCATGGATGGTCCATGCTGCCAGGGAGCTGAAAGCTATGTTCTCACACAAGGGAAGCACCAGTTGGAAAGAGTCTAACTCCCTAGGGGCTTGTCTACACATGCAACACAGCAATAGCACTTCAGTATAGACACCAGCTATGCCAAGGGAGGACGTCTCCCGTCACTGTAGGTAGCTAGGCTGACGGCAGAATTCTCCTGTTGACCTAGCGCTGTCTAGACCAGGAGGTAGATCATGCATTGGCCTGGCCTGGTTTCCTCCCCATGCTGTGACCATGAGGCAGCATCGCAGACAATAACCTGTGGTAGAAGGGTGCCCCGCTTGATGTCTGGAGTCTGGTTTACAATGTCTAGCCTCCCTCGATACAGAGGCTATCACCTGGTGGTTGAACTCTGCATATGAAAGGAGGCGGTGACCTTTAATCTCTGTCCACACAGCTAAACCTCTCATCCAGGCCCTCATCATCTCACATACCTGCTACAGCAACCTCCTCATCTCTGCCCTTGACAAATGCCATTTAGATTCACCTATAGCCTTTAAAAACACAGCTACTTAGATAGTCAGCTCTTTGAGGCAGGGCTGTCTTTCTGGTCAGTGTTTGTACAGTGCCCAGCGCCGTTCACAGGGGCTCGTAGGCAATATGGCTTTACAAACAATAAGCACAGAAGTCTTTTTCTTGGCTTCTCATTTTGATCCCCCCCTTTGTGTCCCTCTGCTAGCGCCTCTTCCACTTCAAAGACATACACTAGGTGCCTTCACTGTAGAGCAGCGGTGGGCAAACTACAGCCCAGAGGCTGCATCCGGCCCTTCAGATATTCTAATCTGGCCCTCAAGTTCCTGCCAGGGAGTGGGGTCTGGGGCTTGTCCTGCTCCAGCGCTCCAGCCAGGGAGCGGGATCCAGGGCTTGCCCCACTCTGTGCATGCCATGGCGCCATGTGGTTCCTGGAAGCAGTATCATGTCCCCTCTCTGGCTCCTATGTGTAGGGGGTTCCACACACTGCCCCCAGCCTCGCCCCAAGCACTGCCTTCGCAGCTCCCATTGGCTGGGCACCTGCGGATGGAGCAGCGCGCAGAACCGCCTGGCTGCACCTCCACATAGGAACCGGAGAGGCAGCCATGCTGCTGCTTCTGGGAGCTGCTTGAGGTAAGCACCGCCTGGAGCCTGCACCCCTGACCCTTCCCACACCCCAACTCCCGGCCCCAGCCCAGATCCCCCTCCTGCCCGCTGAACCCCTCGGTCCCAGCCTAGAGCACCCTCCTGCACCCCCAACCCCATTCCAGAGCCTACACCCCCATCCAGAGCCCTAACCTCCACCCCTACATCCCAACCCACTGCCCCAGCCTGGAGCCCCCTCCCATATCCTGAACTACTTATTTCTGGCTCCACCCCACAGCCCGCTTCCCCAGCCAGAGCCCTCACCCCCTCCCACACTCCAATCTCCAGTTTTGTGAGTATTCATGGCCTGCCATACAATTTCCATACCCAGATGTGGCCCTCAGGACAAAAAGTTTGCCCACCCCTGCTGTAGAGCCTTTCATGACCTATCTCCGCTTGCCCCATCTTTTTTCATGTACCATAGACATAGCCACTCCTCCATTCATTCAGGAAATGATGCCAGTCTTGATTGCCCATTTTAGAAATTTCCCCACAAGTCATCTCTCGTTGCACCCCCCCGTGCAAGGGAGAAGCTCCCCGAAACACTCTGCAAAGCCACTTCATTGTCCTCTTTCAAATCCCTCCTTAACACCCCCTGTTGCCAGATCCACACAAACCTCAGCACTGCTTAGGCAGCCGGTGTGCTGTGACCTCTGCTTTTCCTCCTGACCCGTATAGTCTCACTGTTTCCTTGTGCCCCCTCTGCCTGTTATATCCACCTTCTGTCTCCAGTCCTACACCTGGACTGTAAGTGTTCTGGGGCAGGGACTGCCTCTGTTATATATTTCTACAACACCCACATCTAGAGCTACCATAATACAAAGAATAGATAGGAGTAATAAAGAGAGTGTCTGTAACCGTGCGTCCACTCATGCTTGCCCCACTCCCCTGCTCCCTTCAATTCTTTGCTCTGCCCATTTGGCAAGACTGTACCTTCCACCAGAGCGCAAGCAGTGTGGGGCAGGGATTTCTCTCTCTCTCTGTGCAGCACCCAACAGAACTGGGGCCTGATCTCAGCTGGGGTCTCACTGTAATGTCAGGATCAAAGAATAATCAATCCCTGCCTCCCATCATGCACTGGGCTTTAGTGCTATCCATGGACCTACTGGGAAATGCACCAGAGACCCGCCCCAGCCCAGCCTGGCTGCTCTGACAGGGCAAGGCTGAGAACAAAGTGCATTAACTCGATCCCAAGTGGGGAGCCCACAGCACTCACTATGGGCACTGGAAACATCTCTCTTGTGCCTGTGGAAGAACTCACAGTGGGGCTGGGGGACAGTGCCAGACCTGTGGGAGAGGAGTCCACAGGGCAAGAGTGCAGCATAGAAGGGCACTGTCTGCCTAGTTCAAGCAGGGGGTGCTGTCCCCAGGGTGGCATTTGAAATGGTCCCACTATCTCCCTTACCTTCCTCGTCTCCACATCGAAAGGCTCCGGGGTGGGCGTCTTGGCTTTCTGGGGGTCCTCCTGAGGCTGGGAGAGCGCACGCGGGAGCAGCTGGGGCCTGGTGGCAGCAAAGTTCATCAGGGGATAGATCCCATTCCTGCCACAGAGACACAGGTCAGGTGGAACCAGCCATGCCCAGGCCCAGCTAGCAAGGGGCGAAGGAAGGGTCATGGCCCAGGGGAGCTGTGCTCCAGGAGGAGGAGAAGCTGGGCCCTGTTGATGTGGGGGAGGCAGCAGGGCACAAGCCCTTCCCCCCACTCCAGACATGGCTGTCTTGGGGGCCCGCATGGTTCAGGGGCTGTGGATAGAACGGCCCCCATGGGGAGGGGGACAAATCAGGAACTGACCCAGAAACCACTCAGCAGAAAGGAAACATTTCTGCAAAAGCTTCCCTGCAGCGTTCATGACACTGGCAGCTCCATGCAGCCCAGGGACGAGGCACTGTCTGGCATCCAGTGGTCAGCACTGAACGAAACCAGCCACTCCACTGGTGCTTGCACTAGAGAGCCTGAGCTCAGGTCTCTGGAGCGGACGGGCTGAGGCCCTGTCTGCCGGAGCCTCAGTGGCAGCATGTTATCCACGCATGGAGCTTCTGAACAGGCCTAGCTGAGGGATCCGTGGGACAACACCCAACCCCAGCTCACCTGACATCCTCCAGGAACTTGTCAAGCTCCAGGAAGGAGACTTCTGAGTATCTGGAAGAGAAACAGGAGGGGAGAAGTTACTGAGGACAGTGGGGCAAGGAGGGGCAGAGAGGGGGGCTAGGGGAGAGGTGGGGCAGTGATATTAGGAGCACCAAGCCATCTTTCCTGGGCGTGGAGGTTGCAGGGTTTCCTGCCCATCCACACTCCCTGCTGGGGCTGCCCCAAGATCCCCCTTCCCAGGGGTCTCACCTCCACTGCACTGCGGGCCGCCCCTCTAGCCGGATCTCTGCCATCACCATGTTCAGGTCCAGCCCCTTCGTATTCTCCTCCACCACGTTCTCTGGCATCAGATCTACAGCAAAGCCAAGAGAAGAACCTGTCAGGTGGGAGCTCTGCACAAACTCTCCCCACTGGTAGGGGCCTGAGCCTCCCCTTTCCCCGAGGAGGGGCCTAGAGAGCCTTTCCCATGCCCTCGGCTACACCAGGGTAGGGATTTGGGTGGCTCCCTCTGGTACAGCCCTGCTCAAGGTCCTGTCTAGTGCCAGGGTGCTGTGGCTGAGAGTCCCTGTTCCTCGTCCCCACTCACACTGGTTGTTGATGAAGCAGTGCGCTGCCAGCAGTTTGAGGGAGTGGACCTCAAAGAGCACCTGGTGGAAGAGCAGGTTATGGGCTGTCGGCCGCTTGTCCGGGTTGAGGAGCAGGCACCCCAGAATGAAGTCCTGAGAGGCAAAAGGGATGGGGGGATGAGCCTGCAGCACTGCAGAGACCTCCCCCTATTGCAGCCCCACCACAACTGCCCGTCTCCTGCTCATGCCCAGGAGAGGCAATGAGTGCCCATACTCTGAGGGCTCCAGTAGCCTCATGCCAATGGGCAGCATCACCAGAGGGCACTGCAGAGTGCACAGACTTCGGTGCAATGATCGTGGAATTCGTGGTATCACTTTAAGGGGACAGTGTTCCTGGGGGTCCCATTGCAGCATGAGGCTGGGCTGCCAGGAGCACTGGCTCCTAACGCTGCTGAGCAATGTGAGTGTGGAGGATGCAGGGGAAATTCAGCAAGGAGACTGGAAAAAGAATTGAGGAGGGGGGTGTCTAACAGCCCATCAGAATCAGCACCTGAGAGCCTTTGCTCTGCGCTCAGGAAAGGCTCTCAGGTGCTTATTCTGATGGGCTGTTAGACACCCTCCCCCAATAGTCCACCTAGCCCAGTATCCTGTCTCTGATAATGACCGGTGCTAGATGCTTCCGGCAGCTGGAGGTTTAGAGACACCCAGAGCATAGGGTTGTTGCATCCCTGCCCATCCTGGCTATTATAGCCATTGATGGACCTACTCTCCATAAACTTATCTCATTCTTTTTTGAACTCTGTTATTGTCTTGGCCTTCACAACATTCTCTGGCAAAGAGTTCCACAGCTTGACTGTGCATTGTGTGAAGAACTACTTTCTTTGTTTTAAACTTGCTGCCTGTTAATTTCATTGGATGACCCCTGGTTCTTGTGTTATGTGAAGGGGTAAATAATACTTCCTTATTCATTTTCTCTACAGCATTCATGATTTATAGAACTCTATCATATCCCCTGTTAATTGTCTCCTTTTTAAAATGGAAGTCCCAATCTTTTTACTCTGTCCTTCTGTAGAAGTTGTTTCATACCCCTATCATTTTCATTGCCCTTCTCTGCATTTTTTCCCATTCTAATATATCTTTCTTGAGACGGGGCAACAGAACTGCACGCAGTATTCAAGGTGTGGATGTACCATGGATTTATATAGTGGCATGATGATATTTTCTGTCTTATTTTATCTATCCTTTTCTTAATGATTCCCAACATTCTGTTCGCTTTTTTGACTGCCGCTGCACACTGAGTGGATGTTTCCAGAGAACTACCCACAGTGACTCCAAGATCTTTCTTGAGGTGTAACAGCTAATTTAGACCTCATCACTTTATATGTATAGTTGGGATATGTTTTCCAGTGTGCATTACTTTGCACTTATCAACACTTAATTTCATATGCTATTTTGTTGCCCAGTCCCTGAGTATTCCTTTTGTGGGGCCATGGGGATGCCCATAGCGGTGCCACTGATCTGGAGATATGTATTGTCATCAAATTTGAAACAGTTGTGTGTGAGGATAAAGGCACAGAGCTCAGCAGCCAGTTGTGCTGTGGCATCATCAGGGATACTGTTCCTGACAGCTTGTATTCCATCTGTGTGTGGGATGTATGTGTAGAGAGCCTTTTGTGAGATTCCTTTGTAGCTCTTCCCAGTTAGCTTTGGACTTAACTATCTTGAGCAGTTTTGTATGATCCGCAAATTTTCCCACCTCATTGTTCACCCCCTTTTTCCAAATCATTTATGAATATGTTGAACAGCACCGGTTCCAGTATAGATCCTTGGGGCACCCTGCTATTTACCTCTCTCCATTTTGAAAACTAACCATTCATTCCTACCCTGTTTCCTATCTTTCAACCTGTTACTGATCCATGAGAGGACCTTCCCTCTTGTCCCATGACTCCTTCCTTGCTCATTCTTCTCTTCTGCAGACTAAACAATCCCAGTTCCCTCAGCCTCTCCTTATAAGACATGTGCTCCAGCCCCCTAATCATTATTGTTGACCTCCGCTGGACTCTTTCCAATTTTTCCACATCCTTCTTGTAGTGTGGAGCCCAAAACTGGACACAGTACTCCAGATGAGGTCTCACCAATGTCGTACAGAGGGGAATGATCACGTCCCTCCATCTGCCGGCAATGCCCCTACTTATACAGCCCAAAATGCCGTTAGCCTTCTTGGCAAAAACGGCACACTGTTGACTCACATCCAGCTTCTCGTCCTCTGTAACCCTTAGGTCCTTTTCTACAGAACTGCTTCCTAGCCACTTGGTCCCTAGTCTGTAGCAGTGCATGGGATTCTTCCATTCTAAGTGCAGGACTCTGCACTTGTCCTTGTTAAACCTCATCAGATTTCTTTTGTCCCAGTCCTCTAATTTGTCTAGGTCCCTCTGTTTCCTATCCCTACCCTCTAGTGTATCTACCACTCCTCCCAGTTTAGTGTCATCTGCAAACTTGCTGAGGGTTCAGTCCATGCCATCTTCCAGATAGGAGGATTTAAATGACAGGTTACACAACACAGTTAAGTATCAGAGGGGTAGCCGTGTTAGTCTGGATCTGTAAAAGCAGCAAAGAATCCTGTGGCACTTTATAGACTAACAGACGTTTTGGAGCATGAGCTTTCGTGGGTGAATACCCACTTCGTCAGATGCATGTAGTGGAAATTTCCAGGGGCAGGTATATATATGCAAGCAAGCTAGAGATAACAAGGTTAGTTCAATCAGGGAGGATGAGGCCCCATCTAGCAGTTGAGATGTGAAAACCAAGGGAGGAGAAACTGCTTTTGTGGTTGGCAAGCCATTCACAGTCTTTGTTCAATCCTGAGCTGATGGTGTCAAATTTGCAGATGAACTGAAGCTCAGCAGTTTGTCTTTGAAGTCTGGTCCTGAAGTTTTTTTGCTGCAGGATGGCCATCTTAAGGTCTGCTATAGTGTGGCCAGGGAGGTTGAAGTGTTCTCCTACAGGTTTTTGTATATTGCCATTCCTAATATCTGATTTGTGTCCATTTATCCTTTTCCGTAGAGACTGTCCAGTTTGGCCGATGTACATAGCAGAGGGGCATTGCTGGCATATGATGGCATATATTACATTGGTGGACGTGCAGGTGAATTAACCGGTGATGGTGTGGCTGATCTGGTTAGGTCCTGTGATGGTGTTGCTGGTGTAGATATGTGGGCAGAGTTGGCATCAAGGTTTGTTGCATGGATTGGTTCCTGAGCTAGAGTTATTATGGTGCAGTGTGCAGTTACTGGTGAGAATATATTTCAGGTTGTCAGGTTGTCTGTGGGCGAGGACTGGCCTGCCACCCAAGGCCTGTGAAAGTGTGGGATCATTGTCCAGGATGGGTTGTAGATCCCTGATGATGCGTTGGAGGGGTTTTAGCTGGGGACTGTATGCTTGGCTGTAGACAATGGATCGTGTGATGTGCCCAGAATGGAAGCTGGAGGCATGAAGGTAGGCATAGCGGTCGGTAGGTTTTCAGTATAGGGTGGTGTTAATGTGACCATCACTTATTTGCACTGTGGTGTCTAGGAAGTGGACCTCCCATGTAGATTGGTCCAGGCTGAGGTTGATGGTGGGGTGGAAGCTGTTGAAATCGTGGTTGAATTTTTCCAGAGTCTCCTTCCCATGGGTCCAGATGATGAAAATGTCATCAATGTAGCGTAGGTAGAGAAGAGGCGTGAGTGGACGGGAGCTGAGGAAGCGTTGTTCCAGGTCGGCCATAAAAATATTGGCATATTGTGGGGCCATGGGGATGCCCATAGCAGTGCCACTGATCTGGAGATATGTATTGTCATCAAATTTGAAATAGTTGTGTGTGAGGATAAAGGCACAGAGCTCAGCAGCCAGTTGTGCTGTGGCATCATCAGGGATACTGTTCCTGACAGCTTGTATTCCATCTGTGTGTGGGATGTATGTGTAGAGAGCCTCTACATCCATGGTGGATAGGATGGTGTTTTCTGGAAGGTCACCAATGCATTGTAGTTTCCTCAGGAAATCAGTGGTGTCACGGAGATAGCTGGGAGTGCTGGTGGCATAGGGTCTGAGTAGAGAGTCCAACATATTCAGACAGTCCTTCAGTAAGAGTGCCAATGCCCGAGATAATGGGGCATCCAGGATTTCTGGGTTTGTGGATCTTGGATAGTAGATAGAATAACCCTGGTCGGAGCTCTAAGGGTATGTTGATTTGTTCCGGTGTTAGTGTAGGGAGTGTCCTGAGTAGATGATGAAAACCTACCGACTGCTATGCCTACCTTCATGCCTCCAGCTTCCATCCCGGGCACATCACACGATCCATTATCTACAGCCAAGCACTGAGGTACAACCGCATCTGCTCTAACCCCTCAGACAGAGACCAACACCTACAAAATCTCCACCAAGCATTCTCAAAACTACAATATTCGCATGAAAATAAGGAAACAGATCAACAGAGCCAGACGTGTACCCAGAAGCCTCCTACTGCAAGACAAACCCAAGAAAGAAACCGACAGGACTCCACTGGCCATCACATACAGTCCCCAGCTAAAACCCCTCCAACGCATCATCAGGGATCTACAACCCATCCTGGACAATGATCCCACACTTTCACAGGCCTTGGGTGGCAGGCCAGTCCTCGCCCACAGACAACCTGCCAACCTGAAACATATTCTCACCAGTAACTGCACACTGCACCATAGTAAATCTAGCTCAGGAACCAATCCATGCAACAAACCTCGATGCCAACTCTGCCCACATATCTACACCAGCGACACCATCACAGGACCTAACCAGATCAGCCACACCATCACCGGTTCATTCACCTGCACATCCACCAATGTAATATACGCCATCATATGCCAGCAATGCCCCTCTGCTATGTCCATCGGCCAAACTGGACAGTCTCTACGGAAAAGGATAAATGGACACAAATCAGATATTAGGAATGGCAATATACAAAATCCTGTAGGAGAACACTTCAACCTCCCTGGCCACACTATAGCAGACCTTAAGATGGCCATCCTGCAGCAAAAAAACTTCAGGACCAGACTTCAAAGACAAACTGCTGAGCTTCAGTTCATCTGCAAATTTGACACCATCAGCTCAGGATTAAACAAAGTCTGTGAATGGCTTGCCAACCACAAAAGCAGTTTCTCCTCCCTTGGTTTTCACATCTCAACTGCTAGAACAGGGCCTCATCCTCCCTGATTGAACTAACCTTGTTATCTCTAGCTTGCTTGCATATATACACCTGCCCCTGGAAATTTCCACTACATGCATCTGACGAAGTGGGTATTCACCCACGAAAGCTCATGCTCCAAAACGTCTGTTAGTCTATAAGGTGCCACAGGATTCTTTACTGCTTTTACACCACAGTTAGTAAGTTCTGCATTTTCATATTAGAGTTATTTCAGAACTGTTGGGTGAATACCATCTGGTCCTGATGATAAATTAAACAATAATAAATTAATTTGTTCCTACACCTCTTCTATTGAGACCGCAGTTTGGGACAGTTCTTCAGACTGGCCACCTAAAAAGAATGGCTCAGGTGTGGGGATCTCCCCCATATCCTCTGCAGTGAAGACCAATGCAGAGAATTCACCTAGGTTCCCCACAATGGCCTTATCTTTTTTGAGTGCACCTTTAGCTCCTCAATTGTCCAGTGGCTCCACTGACTGTTAGGCAGGCTTCCTGTTTCTGATGTATTTTTAAAAAATTGCTGTTAGTTTTTGTGTCCTTAGCTAGTTGCTCTTCAAAGTCTTTCTTAGCCTGCTTTATTATACTTTTATACCCAACTTGACAGTTTCTGCTCCTTTCCATTTTCCTCACTAGGATTTGACTTACCATTTTTAAAGGATGCATTTTTGCTTCTAACTGCCTATTTTACACTGCTGTTCAGTCATGGTGGCATTTTTTGGTCCTCTTCCTGTTTTTACTTAGGGTTCACATTTAGTTTGAGCTTCTATTATGTGTTTTAAATAATCTACATGCAGTTTGCAGGCATTTCACCCTTGTGACTCTTCCTTTTAATTTCCATCTAACGAGCCTCTTCATTATTGCCTAGTTCTCCTTTTTGAAGTTAATGCTACTGTAGTGGGTTTCTTTGGCATTTCCCCCACCCCCCAAGGATGTTAAATTGAATTATGTTATGGTTGCTATAACCAAGCAGTTCAGCTATATTCACCTCTTGGACCAGATCTTTGTTCTATTTAGGATTAAATCAAGAATTGTCTCTCCCCTTGTGGGTTCCAGGACAAGCTGCTTCAAGAAGTAGTCATTTATGCTGTCTAGAAATTTTATTTTTGCATCCCATGCTGAGGTGACATGTACCCAATCAATTTGAGGGTATTTTATTATTATTATTGTTATTGCATTTTCTCCCTTGGTAGCCTTTCTGATCTCCCTGAGCATTTCACAATCACCCTCACCATCCTGGCCACGTGGTCAGTAGTATATTCCTTCTGCTATACTCTTATTATTCAAACATGGAATTTCTATCCATAGAGATTCTATGGTACAGTTTGATTCATTAAAGATTTTTACTAATTTGACTCCATGCTTTCTTTCACATACAGTGCAATGCCCCCACCAGCGCAACCTACTCTGTCATTCCTGTATATTTTGTATCCTGGTATTACCGCGCTCAACGGGAGTATTGTGTCCAGTTCCGGTCACCACATTTCAGGAAAGGTGTGGCCAAATTGGAAAAAATACAGAGAAGAGCAACAAAAATGATCACAGGGCTAGAAAACATGACCTATGAGAGAAGATTGAAAAAATTGGGTTTGTTTAGTCTGGAGAAGAGAAGATAGAGAGGGGACATGATAACAGTTTTCAAGTACATAAAAGGTTGGTATATGGAGGAGGGAGAAAAAATTGTTCGCCTTAACCTCTAAGGATAAGACAAGAAGCAATGGGCTTAAATTGCAGCAAGGGCGGTTTTGGTTGGACATTAGGAAAAACTTCCTGTCAGGGTAGTTAAGCATTGGAATAAATTGCCCAGGGAGGTTATGAAATCTCCATCATGCGAGGTTTTTAAAAGCAGGTTAGACAAACACCTTGCAGGGATGGTCTAGATAATACTTAATCCTGCCATGAGTGTGGGAGACTGGACTAGATGACCTCTCGAGGTCCCTTCCAGTCCTACGATTCTATTTCCCATTGATTATCTTCATTCCACCAAGTTTCTGCAAACTTCTCATTTAATGCCAGTCACTTTAGCTCACCCGTCTTAGTATTTAGACTTCTAGCATTTATATATTTTGTCAATATTCATGTGTTACATTTAAATGGGACACTTGTAGGTTTGACTGTTCCTCACAAGCTCCTACCTGGACTTTACCAACTTCTTTCCTATACTCTTTACTAGGATACAGAGTTTCCCCTTTGATAAACTCATCTCCTCTGCACCTGTCAGCTTTCCTCCTGTCATTAATTTAAAACATCCTCTATAACCTTTTTAATGTTACGTGCCAGCAGTCTGGTTCCATTTTGGTTTACATGGAGCCCTCCTTCTGTATACGCTCCTCCTTTCCCAAAACGTTCCCCAGTTCCTAATAAACCTAAAACCCTCCTCCCTGCACCAATGTCTCAACCGTGCATTGAGACCCTGTAGTTCTGCCTGTCTAATGGCCCTGTGCATGGAACTGGAAGCATTTCAGGTCCTGGACTTCAATCTTTTACCTAGCAGACTTAAGTTGAGGACTCTAGATATAATCTCCCTCCATTCAGAGGTTTGGGCTGAAGGGAGATTGGGCCAGTGGGGGACCTGGAGCCCCATGGACCCTGAGAAGGAGACTGGAGTGGGGATTGGGAGCCCCGTAGTTTCCAAGAGGGAGATTAGGACTGCAAGGGCATGGGGGGATTCTGAAGCCCTGCAGAGCCTGAGAAGAAAGTTCAGGTGGGGGGAGCCCCAACCCCCATAACAGGTGACTGAGGGGAGCTCTGAGCCTATCAGCAGGTGGGGCATTGTGGCTAGGCCTCTTTGCAATGTCCTTGGTGTTTCCTGGCGGGGCTTGGCCCGCCTCGCTCACCCGCATGTTGGGATCATCCAAGGAGTGCCTCGCCCGAGCAATCGCCTCCTCTGAGACTCGGCTGTCCCCATTCGACTGGATCTCCAGCACCGCCATCTGCAGGGGAGATCAGAGCTTAGCCCTAGCCCCAGCACAGAGCCCCAGCCAGGCTGGCCAAGCCGCAGCCCCTCTGCTCTCTCTAGGGAGCTCCAACTCAGACATTCCCTGGGCAGGGGGACGGTGCTCTGGTGCCCCTCTGGTGGGATGGGAACAGGTGTCAGGCCAGGCCAGTGACGGTCTCTCAGGCCAGACGTCTGGGTTCCCCCTAGTGCCACACAAGCTGTAGTCATAATGAACAGATCAGATTATGAACAGGAGGCTGCCAGGCAACTCTCCAACACCACATCCTACAGGCCACTATTCTCCGATCTCACTGAAGAATATCAAAAGAAAAAGACGAGATGTGTTGCTCATATCCATTCCAGTTAGGTGTGCGCGCGCCGCGTGCACGTTTGTCGGAAGATTTTTACCCTAGCAACACTTGGTGGGTCGGCTGGGCACCCCCTGGAGTGGCGCCGCCATGGCGCTGGATATATACCCCTGCCGACCCAACCGCCCCTCAGTTCTTTCTTGCCGGCTGTGACAAACTGGGAAAGTTCTTAATGTTTTCTCTGAATACTGTGTTGGTGCCTCAGTGTCCCCATGGCAGTTCTTAAGTATCTGGCAGAGCAAAGGGACAGTGCACCTAAATGCCTGGCGCTCTGTCTCCTAGCAACTGATGGCCTGGGCCCCCCCTCTGCAAAGGTGCCAGCTGAAGGTGTTGGAGACAAAGGGATCAGGTGACCTCCTGGCCCGGGAAAGGAGCTGAGCAGAGAGGAGGGGCTGGGAGGGGTGGTTAGTCTGGAGCTGGCTGGGGTCAAGGGTGGAGGGCAGACCTGGGAGTCTGGCTCACTGCCCCCCAGAATGGACCCAGCCGAGGGGTCCAGTTCGCTGTATCTACAAGCTCTGTTTTAGACCCTGTTCCTGTCATCGAATAAACCTCTGTTTTACTGGCTGGCTAAGAGTCACGTCTGACTGCAAAGTGAGGGTGCAGGACCCGGTGGCTTCCCCAGGACCCCGCTGGGGTGGACTCGCTGTGGGAAGCGCACGGAGGGGCAGAGGATGCTGAATGCTCCAAGGAGAGACCCAGGAGGTGAAGCCGTGTGAGCTTCTTGCCCTGAACAAGTCTGCTCCAAGGGAGAGGAGGCTCCCCAAAGTCCTGCCTGGCTTGGTGGGGAGGAGTTCCAGAGCATCTCCCGGGGACTCCGTGACAACTGGTGGCAGCGGTGGGACGTACTGCACCCCATGAATGGCGCTGCTTGCAGTAAGTGACTGGGGAGCCGTAAAACAAAGGAGGGATAATGAGGACCAGGCGTGCTGAAGGCTCAGAGAGGGACGGTTTCAGGGGGCAGTTAACCTCTGGGAGTGTGTGACCAGCGAGAAGGACTGTTGAAGTAACAGGGTCCCCCTGAGGACTGCAGCGAGCAGTCTCAGGGGCGGAGGAGCTTGCCGCTCGACCCTGGGAGAGAGAAGGATTTTTGCAGTAGCAGGGTTCCCCTGGGGATTGCAGGAGCAGTCCCAGGGGCGGAGGAGTCTGCAGCTCGACCCTGGCAAAGAGGTGGTGACCACGAGAAGGGCTGGCACACCAGGGGTTCTTCCTGGAAACCATGGGGGAGCCAAGAGCACACAGGCTTGTGAGTCCAGAGCCACTTGGGAACGGTGAAGTGATGGCCTATCACCATCTTCTTAAGAAGGACATTGTGATCCTGTGCACAAAGAGAGGGTTACGCATGGGGAAATTCAACAAGGCACAGTTAATCGTGCAGTTGGAGGAGAAGGACCGCTCTGAGGAGCAGATTCCTGGCCCAGATGGGGCTACAAGAGGATCTGAGAGCAGCTGGAGCATCAGCCAGGCATCCCCGGGAGTCTGGCCCCCAATCAGATGAGGGTCTTCACGATTGGGTTCCCGATCAGGAGATTGGAGACGGATGGGATGGGAGCAGAGCCCGAGAGAGCGAGAGGACCGTGAGAGAGAGCAAGAGCCCGAGGAAAAGCTGCAGGAGAAGCAGCAGCAGCGTGGACTGGTGATGGTGGAGCAGAGAGACATAGGGGGCTGCCCAGGGGTCAGTGGGGAAACAAGCCTGCGGGGGCAAGACCCTGGGACAGAGAGAACTGTGGTGGTGCAGCCCCAGATGCTGAGGGACTGTGGGACCTGGGTGAAGTTCCCTGGGGTGAAGCCCCTCACCCTGCCTATGGCCCAGATCCCTGTGCAGACCCAGGAGGGGTCGGGCTGGCTGATAGTTGGGGTTCTCCAGGATATCGGCTCGGAGGCCCTGTTGGGGGGTGACTGTCTCCCTATGGGACAGGATCCAGGCCCCGCTCCTGTAACGGCCAAGGGTTTGAATTCAAATCCAGGGAACCAATTGGCTAGGATGGAAATGGTCAGTGAAAATGCAAATGACCTGGCTGGCAGGGGAGAGGGGCTGCTGGGCTCAGGATACCTGCCTACCTGTAACCAGCCCCCTGGGGCTGAATGGGAGGGAGAGATGCTCCCCGCGCCCCTGCACACCGGAGACGGGGCTCACGCTGGCTCTGATGCTGTGACCAGAGCAGAGAGCTCGCAGCCTGCCCCCACTGGGACAGCAAGGGCAGCGCTGAGCACGGGGGGAGCTGAGACCCCAGCTGAGTGGGGGGACACCCAGGCAGGGCAGGTCAGCTGCCAAACAGGTTTGCCTGGTCCAGATGTGCTGCTGGGAAGTGATTACACAGCAGGGAGGGAGCTACCAGGGACAGGGCTCAGGGGGGCTGTGACCCCAGGCCCAGCCAGCGAGAGGGAGCAGGTCCCACTCCCTGCCCCAGCTGCTGAATCCCAGACCGAGCTGCAGAAAGATCCCTCCTTGGAGAAGCTGAGAGAACTTGCTGGCCACAGAGCTGCAAACCTCCTTGGGGAAGGCTGCAGGGACAGAGTCCTGCAGGAGAAGGGATTCCTGTACCGGGAATGGGCTCCCCAAGGGAAGTAGAACTAGGGGGAATCGGGAGGCAGCTGGTGGTGCCCCAGGAATCCACAGGGTTCTTCCCATTTGAGCTGCTGGATGGGAGGAGAGTGAGGGGACCCCTGGACCTGAAGGGGGAGGATTGGATGGAGAAGGGGGAAGACCCCCTGGGGGATCTCTTCCCTGAGGTGGGAGCCAATCTCCCCATCAGATGTTCCCCGTTCAGAGTCACTGGGAAAGCAGCCCAGAACCTGGAGAGAGAGGTCAAGGACCTGCTGGCTTTAGATGGGATCCAGCCATTTTACAGCCCATGGGCCTCACCCGTGGGGCTGATCCCCAAGCGAGACAGGATGATCTGGTTTTATGGGGGCTATCAGAAGCTTAAAGCCATCACAGTGTCCGATGCCGACCCCATGCCTAGGCCTGGGGAGATTCTAGACAAGCTGAGAGGGATGGAGAACTTGGCCCTGGCAGACACTGATAACATGTGCATCTTTAGCCAGACATGGGAGGAACAGGTGTCCCAGGTGAAGAAGGGGCTGGGCTGCCTCAAGGAGGTGGGACTGACGGTAAAAGCTGGAAAGTGCAAGGGGGGACGGAAGAGGTGTTGTGTCTGGGCCACAAAGTGGGAAGCGGCTGCCCAAGCCCAGAGCTGGCAAAGGCCAAGATAGGGGCTCTTAACCAAGAGAGCCCGAATCACAGACCAGAGGGCTGGGAAAAGACCCAATCCCAGCTTGAACCCCAGGGGTATTGGGGTGGCAAAGGGTGTGGGCTGCATAAACCTTCCCACATGCGGTCTGCAAGTGCCATCAAGCACACCCGACCTAAGGGAGGGCGTGAGACTGGACTGTCCTGGTGTAACTCACACCAAGAGATGGGAGAGATGCTGGGGCATCCATGGGAACCTTGGTGAGTTCGAACTTCCCCAGGTCACTGGCTGGAGTGACCTCGCTCAGTTCGGTCTCGAAGGGGGGAGAGATGTGACAAACTGGGAAAGTTCTTAATGTTTTCTCTGAATACTGTGTTGGTGCCTCAGTGTCCCCATGGCAGTTCTTAAGTATCTGGCAGAGCAAAGGGCCAGTGCACCTAAATGCCTGGCACTCTGTCTCCTAGCAACTGATGGCCTGGGCCCCCCCTCTGCAAAGGTGCCAGCTGAAGGTGTTGGAGACAAAGGGATCAGGTGACCTCCTGGCCCGGGAAAGGAGCTGAGCAGAGAGGAGGGGCTGGGAGGGGTGGTTAGTCTGGAGCTGGCTGGGGTCAAGGGTGGAGGGCAGACCTGGGGGTCTGGCTCACTGCCCCCCAGAATGGACCCAGCCGAGGGGTCCGGTTCGCTGTATCTACAAGCTCTGTTTTAGACCCTGTTCCTGTCATCGAATAAACCTCTGTTTTACTGGCTGGCTAAGAGTCACGTCTGACTGCAAAGTGGGGGTGCAGGACCCGGTGGCTTCCCCAGGACCCCGCTGGGGTGGACTCACTCTGGGAAGCGCACGGAGGGGCAGAGGATGCTGAATGCTCCAAGGAGAGACCCAGGAGGTGAAGATGTGTGAGCTTCTTGCCCTGAACAAGTCTGCTCCAAGGGAGAGGAGGCTCCCCAAAGTCCTGCCTGGCTTGGTGGGGAGGAGTTCCAGAGCATCGCCCGGGGACTCCGTGACACTGGCTACTCTGCGGTGGGGAAGGAGGGCGGGTTTGGAATGGATATGAGCAACACATCTCAAAGAACAACAGTTACAAAGGTGAGTAACCGTCTTTTCTTCTTCGAGTGCTTGCTCATATCCATTCCAGTTATGTGATCCCCAACCCTTACCTAGGCGGTGGGGTCAGAGTGAGATGTGGCAGAATATAAAACTGCTGAGCCAAAGGCTGCATCATCTCTGGACTGTTGAACCAGAGCATAATGTGAAGCAAAGGTGTGGACCGAAGACCAGGTAGCTGCGCGACATATCTCCTGGATAGGTACCCGAGCCAGGAAGGCGGCAGATGAAGCCTGCGTGGTAATGTGGCTTGGGGAAATATGAGCCAAATCATAACAAGTGCAGACGCACGCCGTCACCCAAGATGAGATCCTCTGAGAGGGAACAGGTAGGCCTTTCATTCGGTCTGCTACCGCGACAAAGATTTGGGGCGTTTTATGAAAGGGTTTTATCCACTCAATATAAAATGCGAGCGCTCTACGGACGTCCAGGGAGTGCAATTGTTGCTCCTGTCGCGTTGAGTGTGGCTTCGGGAAGAAGACCAGGAGAAAGATGTCCTGGTTACCATGAAAGGCCGAAACCACCTTAGGGAGGAATGCGGGGTGTGGCCGCAACTGCACCTTGTCCCTGTGGAACACAGTGTACGGCAGATCCACCGTAAGAGCCCTAAGCTCGGAGACTCGTCTGGCCAATGTAATGGCTCCGAGGAAAGCTGTCTTCCAAGACAGGTAGAGTAGTGAGCAGGTTGCTAACGGCTCGAATGGGGGAGACATAAGCCTGGTTAAAACCAGGTTGAGGTCCCAGGTCTGGGCTGGGCGGCGTACTTAGGGGTATAAGCGCTCCAAGCCCTTGAGGAACCTCGAAACTATAGGGTGTGAGAACATGGAACGGCCATCTTCCCCTGGGTGGAAGGTAGAGATAGCTGCCAAGTGTACCCTCAGTGATGATACTGCTAGGCCCTGCTGTTTGAGAGACCAGAGGTTGTCCAAAATAGAGGGAATCGAGACCTCGGAGTAAGATTATGCGTTTCGCACCAGCAGGAGAAACGCTTCCACTTGGCCAGATACGTTGACCAGGTGGAAGGTTTCCTGCTACCCAGGAGAACTTGTCGTACTGATGCACAGCAACATAACTCTGACTGGTTTAGCCATGCAGCAGCCACGCCGTGAGGTGAAGGGCCTGCAGGTCTGGGTGGTGAAGCCTGCCATGGTCCTGAGTCATGAGGTCTGGGTGGAGTGGCAGGGTAATTGGGTTGGCTATCGACAGGTCAAGCAACGTGGTGTACCAGTGCTGCCTGGGCCATGCTGGAGCGATCATGATTAGGCGCGCTCTGTCCCTGTGGAGTTTTAGCAAGACCTTGTGAACCAGCGGGAACGGTGGGAAGGCATAAAGCAGCTGGCTCTTCCACGGCATCAGGAAAGCGTCTGAGATTGATCCCGGGGACAGACCTTGGAAGGAGCAGAACATCTGGCATTTCCTGTTCGCGCGGGAAGCGAACAGGTCTATGTGGGGAAATCCCCACTTCTGGAAAACAGAATGAATAACGTCCGGGCGGATCGATCACTCATGAGACAGGAAGGGCCTGCTGAGTCGATCCGCCAGAGTGTTCCGAACCCCTGGGAGAAAGGACGCTACCAGGTCTATCGAGTGGGCTATGCAAAAGTCCAAGAGTTGGATGGCCTCCTGACAAAGGGGGGAGGATCATGTCCCTCCCTGCTTGTTTATGTAGTACATGGCCGTTGTGTTGTCTGTAAACACTGAGACACAGCGGCCTTGTAAATGTTGCTGGAACGCCTGGCACGCAAGGCGGACTGCTCTCAGTTCTCGGACATTTATGTGTAATGCCAGCTCCTGAGATGACCAGAGGCCTTGAGTACGAAGGTGTCCAAGGTGAGCACCCCAGCCGAGAGATGACGCGTCCGTCGTTAGAGACATTGAGGGCTGGGGTGGATGGAACGGCAGCCCTGTACACACCAGGGAGGGAGTTAGCCACCAGTCTAGGGAGCCTAGGGTGCTTGGGGGAATGGTGACTATTGTGTCTATTGGGTCCCTGCCTGGGCGGTATACCGAGTTGAGCCAAGCTTGGAGAGGACGGAGGCAGAGTCTGGCGTATTTGGTTACAAACGTGCAGGCAGCCATGTGACCCAGGAGACCGAGACAAGTGCGAGCCGAGGTCGTCGGGAAATTTGGTAGACCTCGGATTATTGCTGCCATCGCCTGAAACCGCGGCTGTGGTAAGCAGGCCCTGGCTAGATTGGAGTCCAGGATAGCTCCTACGAAGTCTAACCTCTGCTTGGGAACCAGAGTGGATCTTTCTATATTGATCATCAGGCCTAGTCGTGTGAATAGGTCCTTGATGATGCCCACATGCTGGGTGACTTGTGTCTCGGAGGCCCCTCGGATGAGCCAATCGTCCAGATACGGAAAAACGTGTATCCAACGTCGGCGGAGATAGGCGGCGACTACGGCCATACACTTTGTAAATACCCTTGGGGCTGCAGAAAGGCCAAACAGCAGGACCATAAACTGGAAGTGCTGACGGTTGGCTACGAAGCAGAGGTACCTCCTGTGTAGAGGAAAAATGGCGATGTGAAAGTACGCGTCCTTCATATCGAGGGCGGCATACCAGTCTCCAGGATCCAAGGACAGGATAATGGTCCCCAGGAATACCATGCGGAACTTCAACTTTGTCATAAACTGGTTGAGTCCTCACAGGTCTAGGATATTTCTGAGACCTCCCTTCGACTTGGGGATTAGGAAATAACGGGAGTAATACCCCTTGCCCCTTTTGTCCTTTGGTACCTCCTCTATAGCTCCCATGGCAAGGAGCGTCTGCACCTCTTGCAAGAGGAATTGCTCGTGAGAGGTGTCCCTGAAGAGGGACGGGGTTGGAGGGTGGGAGGGCAGGGTTGAAATAAATTGGAGGTGGTACCCATACTCCACCGTGCGTAGGACTCAGCGATCTGAAGTTAACTGGGACCATGCTGGGAGGAAGTAGGAGAGACGGTTGGAGAAGGGAGGAGAAGGATCCTGGCCTGTAACTGGTATGCCGCTCTTGGGCGCACCTTCAAAAGTTTGTCTTTGGTCCGGCTGGTGGTTTCGAGGGACCTTGATTTTGGCCCCCTTGGGGTCCTGATTGTCATCTACGACCACCTCAGCCACGCCGCCTGCCAAAGTCCTGTCTTTGTCTAGGCGTAGAGTATGGGCGGTGAGGCTGGGGACGGAAAGGCCTACGTTGGGTCACCGGCGTATGCATGCCGAAAGAGCACATTATGACCCTTGTTGTCCTTCAGGCTTTGCAGCCTGGGGTCAGTCTTTTCTGAGAAGAGACCATCAAATGGCAAGGCTTGAATGGTATACTGCAGCTCCGGTGGGAGGCTTGAAACCTGAAGCCATGAGATGCACCTCATGGCAACACCTGAGACCAGAGTCCTGGCTGCTGAGTCGGCTGCATCCAACGAGGCCTGGAGGGAAGTTCTGGCCACATTTTTCCCTTCCTCCAAGAGGGCAGCGAACTCTTGGCGGGAGTCTTGAGGGAGTAGCTCCGTAAACTTACTCACCGCCGCTCAGGTGTTATAATTATAGCGGCTAAGCAGGGCTTGTTGATTTGCCACCCAGAGCTGTAGGGCACCTGCCGAGTAACACTTTGCGGCTGAGTAAGTCCATTCAGTTAGCCTCTTTCGACTTCGGGGCTGGCGCCTGTTGGCCATGGCACTCCCTCTCATTCATGGACTGAAGGACTAGTGAGCAGGGAGGAGGATGGACATACAAGTACTCATACCCTTTAGAGGGCACCATGTATTTATGCCTGACTCCCCTGGCCGCAGGAGGGATAGAGGCTGGAGACTGCCATATAGTATCGGCATTGGCCTGGATGGTCCAAATAAATGGTAGGGCCACTCTGGTGGGGGCATCCGCCGACAGAATGTCCACTACCGGGTCCTCTACCTCCGGGACCTCCTCCACCTGGAGGTTCATATTGAATGCTACCCTCCTCAGGAGGTCCTGATGGGCTCTCAGGTCGATTGGAGGAGGGCCCGAGGAGGATGTTCCTGCCACCGCCTCATCGGGAGAAGAGGAAGAGGAGATGCTGCGGACAAGCAGGTCCTGTGTGGCCTCTTGCTCTTGGGCGACCTCCTGCTCCAGTGGAGCCTGGGAGTCCAGTGGGTGAACTGGGGCTTCCTCCATAGCAGTCGGAGGAGGACGGCTAACTGTCGCCTCTGGCACTCGGTGCTCTGATGGGACAGAGCGGGATGGAACTACTGGTACGCCTTGGGCCTGGTGGTACGCCCAAGGTGTCCAGAAAGACCACTGATGGGGCCTTGGGCCTGGGCCTGGGTCTCTTGGAAGACTCTGGTGGGCACATTGGAATCGCAGTCCTGTGCATAAGAGCTGTCCACGTGGGACAACACTGATACGTGTCTGGATGGCCATGGAGGGGCTGAAAAGCCCTGGGCAGAGTCTCTGTCTCTAGTGGACCTTGCTCTACTCAGCACTGGGGACCAGTACCGGGAGGCATATCGGTACTGGGAACGAGATCGGGACCTGCGACCGCAGCGGTGCCAGGAGGTCGACTGAGATCTCGAGGCTCGACGTCGGGAGTGGCTACGAGAGTCACGGTGCCTGGAGCAATGCTGGAACAGTGCTGAGAGTAGCGGGCCAGTGAGCGGGATACGGAACGGTGCCGCGAGTGCAACCAGTACCGAAGAGGAGAACGGTGCCGGGACTGCGAGCGGCTTCGGGAGCGGGAGCGCCGACAGGACCTGCAACGTCTGCGGGACCGTGATCGTGAACGGTGCTGCTCTGCTGTGCCGACAGAGGATGGTCTTATCAAGGCAGGCTTGCCGATAGACAGTATTACCCGCACCGGCGGTGCTGGGGTTTGAGGCAGCGTTGACTCTGTCATGGCAATCAGATCCCTCGCCGTTGAGAATGTCTCCGGCGTGAATGGAATAGTAAGCTCAACCATGGCTCGCGCCGGGGAGCTGACAGGCACCGGACTCGATGGCCCTTGTGGGACCGGAATCGATGGTGCCGACGTCGTCGGTGCCGTGGCAGGTGTCGGTGCTGGGCGATCCGACCAGACGAGCTCTCTGGCTGCGGTGCAGGTGGCACGGAAGCAGCAGGAGTCTTAGGCTTTCTCGACCTCGGGGAGAGGGAGCGGTGCCGAGTCAACTTCAGTGCTGGCGACGGCTGGTGCCGAGAGGCCTTGGCAGTACCGGCACGGTCCGGTGCTGAGGAGGCGCTTCTGCCCGCCGGTTGACCAGCACTCAGTGCCGAAGGCAGAGGGGTAAGAGCTGCCTCCATGAGGAGCTGTTTTAGCTGAAAGTCCCACTCCTTTTTTGTTCTCGGCTTAAAAGCCTTGCAAATGCGACACTTATCTGTCAGGTGAGATTCCCCGAGGCACTTAAGACAGGAGTTGTGTGGTCTCCTGTCGGCATTGGCTTGTGACAGGCCGAGCACAGTTTGAAACCCGATGAACCGGGCATGGGCCCCGGCACCGGGTGCGGGGAAGGAGCAAATCCCTGAACCCCTCTTAACTATAACACTAACTGTGAACGATAAAAATTAACTATAACTATATAACTTTGAACTATATACACAAAAAAATAACGAGAGAACTATGAGTAGCTAGGGAGGTGGAGGTCAGTAAAACTGCACTCCACTGTTCCAACGACCAAGACGGGCAGTAAGAAGGAACTGAAGGGCCGTTGGGTCAGCAGGGGTATATATCTGACGCCCTAGTGGCGCCACTGCACTGAGAATTTTAAAACTTCAAACTACTAATAAATATCTCTTGTTAAAAATCCCCGTGGGGCCCCATTTCTATAATCTCTGAGGACTCCACAATCTTATCCTCACACTCCAGGGGGTGCCCAGCCAACCCACTAAGTGTTGCTAGGGTAAAAATCTTCCAGCGAATGTGCACGCGGAGTGCGCAGACCTAATTGGAATCGATATGAGCAACACATCTCGAAGAACTGCACTATCTGCTCAAGAAACTCCCTGCTATAGCACAGGAACAAATCTACACAGATACACCGCTAGAGCCCTGACCAGGAGTATTTTATCTGCTACCCAAGATCCATAAACCTGGAAACCCTGGATGCCCCATCATCTAGGCATTGGCACCCTAACGGCAGGATTATCTATTTGGACTGTCACCTCAGACTCTATGCTACCAGCACTCCTAGCTATCTTCGAGACACCATCAACTTCCTGAGGAAACTACAATCCATTGGTGATCTTCCTGAAAACACCATCCTGGCCACCCTGGATGCAGAAGCTCTTTACACCAATATTCCACACGAGAATGGATTACAAGCTGTCAGGAACAGTATCCCTGATGAGACCACGGCACACCTGGTGGCTGAGCTTTGTGACTTTGTCCTCACTCACAACTATTTCAGATTTGGGGACAACTTATACCTTCAAGTCAGTGGCAGTGCTATGGGTCCTCGCCTGGCCCCACAGTATGCCAACATTTTTATGGCTGACTTAGAACAATGCCTCCTCCATAGGCAGCGGGTTATATTCTTTCGTGGTGCCCGAGCTCCAGCAATATTCAGGACTGGGGGCTCTGCTCCACCAATATTTGGAGCTGGGTCTCTCCCCCAGCCCTGCCTGGAGCAGGCCCCAGCCCCCATGGGTCTCCCTCTTGCCCCGCCACTTCCCTGCCTGGAAGAGATCGGCGCACGCCTCTCCCGTGCTTGTGCTGCCGGTGTAGGACATTCCTATGAGAAGCCCTGCTCCTGCTGCCCCAGGGTCCTAGTGCCCCCCATCTGCTAATGGCAGGGCAGGCTACCCTTACCCTGCCCTTCCACCCTAGCCCTGAGCCTCTCCAACGCCCCAAACCCCTCATCCCCAGCCCTCATCCCCCCACACCCTAATCCTCTGCCCCAGCCCTGAGCCCCCTTCTGCATCAGGAACCCTTCATCCTCAGCCCCAACCCTCATCCCCCCACACCCTAATCTTCCGCCCAAGCCCTGAGCCCCCTCATCCTCATCCCCATAGTCCTCACCCCTGCTCCCCTCCCTATTCCCAAACTCCCCCCTTCCCACACACCCCCTCCTGCCCCCAAACTCCCTCCCAAAGCCTGCACCTTCTCACTTTGCACCCCTCCCTTTGCACCCCCTCTCACCCCCAAACTCCATCCCAGAACCTTCACCTCTCACCCCTTCCTGCACACTCACCCCCTTCCTCAGCCCGGAGCCTGCACCCAGCACCCAAATTCCATCCAAGAGCCTTCACCCTGCACCCCTCCTGCACCCTAATCCCCAGCCCAGGACCTGCACCCCAGACCTCCTCCCCCCACCCAACCCCCCTCCCAGAGCCTTAGGCAGGTAGGGGGCGGAGTTTAGGGTGGCGGGTTCTGGGCACCACCACAATTTCTACAAACCTGCCACCTATGGCTTCCTCAGCTCTCATCCCCCAGTGCCCCTCCTCTGTTTGTACTACATTGATGACATCTTCATCATATGGATCCACGGGAAGAAGGCCCTTGAGGAATTCCACCTGGATTTCAACAATTTCCACCCCACCATCAACCTCAGGCTGGACCAATCCACACAAGAGATCCACTTCCCGGACACTACAGTGCAAATAAGTGATAGTCACATAAACACCACTCTATACCAGAAACCTACTGACCGCTATACTTACCTATATGCCTCTAGCCTTCATCCAGGACACGTCGTACGATCCATTGTCTACAGCCAAGCCCTAAGATACAACCAAATTTGCTCCAATCCCTCAGACAGAGACAAACACCTACAAGATCTTTATCAAGCATTCTTAAAACTACAATACGCACCTGGGGAAGTGAGGAAACAGACTGACAGAGCGAGATGGTTACCCAGAAGTCACCTACTACAGGACAGGCCCAACAACGAAAATAACACCACTGGCCATCACATACAGCCCTCAGCTAAAACCTCTCCAGCACATCATCAACAATCTACAACCTATCCTGGAAAACAATCCCTCACTCTCACAGACCTTGGGAGACGGGCCAGTCCTTGCTTACAGACAGCCCTCCAACCTGAACCAAATACTCACCAGCAACTGCACACCACACCACAGAACACTAACCCAGGAACCAGTTCCTGTAACAAACCCCATTGCCTACTATGTTCCCATATCTATTCTAGCGACACCATCAGAGGACCCAATCACATTAGCCACACCATCAGGGGCTCATTCACCTGCACATCTACTAATGTGATATATGCCATCACATGCTAGCAATGCCCCACTGCATGTACATTGGTTAAACTGGACAGTCTCTACGTAAAAGAACAAATGGACACAAATCAGACATCAGGAATGGTAACACACAAAAGTCAGTAGGAGAGCACTTCATTCTCCCTGGACATTCGATAACACATTTAAAAGTAGCCATTCTTCAACAAAAATCTTCAAAAACAGACTTCAAAGAGAAACTGCAGAGCTAAAATTCATTTGCAAACTTAACACCATTAATTTGGGCTTGAATGGGTAGTGGGAGAGGCTGGCTCACTACAAAAGCAATTTTCCCTCTCTTGGTATTGACACCTCCTCATCCATTATTGGGAGTGGACCACATCCACCCTGATTTAATAGGCCCTGTCAGCACTGGTTCTCCACTTATAGGGTAACTCCCTTCTCTTCATGTGTCAGTATATAATGCCTGCATCTGTCATTTTCACTCCATGCATCTGAAGAAGTGGGTTTTTTAGCCACGAAAACTTATGCCCAAATAAATCTGTTCGTCTTTAAGGTGCACTGGACTCCTCGTTGTTTTTGTGGATACTACCCCTCTGATACTATTTCCACTCAGGGCTCCTTCTGACCTATGAGTCTATGAGGGCCTCTCTCCAACCCATTGTGGGGAAGATGAAGTACTCAATCCATTCCTGAAACTGGCCTGTGGGTCCTGCCCAGAGGGGCTGGTGTCAGGGGATGGGGCTGCAGAGGGAGGGACTGGCAGCCCTGCTCCCTGGGGCCCCGAGCTCACCAGTACAGGCAGCAGTGGATAGACACTCCCTGGACACATCCCCTGGGGAGGGCAGCAGTGCAAGTCCCCCTTGTGAGCAGCTTCTCCCACTGGCCAAGGGAAACCTCACACCCATGTGTGTAACAGGCCCTAAGGGAAAAGACCGGTATCAACTGTGCCCTCAGGTCAGGCAGGGCCTCAGCAAGAGGCGGGTTCAGTCTGGACAGAGATGGCTAAGGGAGGCTTCTCATTCTGGGAATGGGAGTCATAAGTGGGTGGAGCTAGTTCTCCCACCGCTCCCCAGAGAGGGTAGCTGGGGCAGGAAGAAATGGTCACCCCAGGAGCGGAGCCTCCATCACAGCAATGGGGAATGGCAGGTCCGCAGAGCCTTCATCGGAGAAGAGAGGGTCTAGAGCTGCCCTCACAGGGGCAAGTGGAGGGCACCCAGACTCCATTCGGCAGGGAGCTCCTTGGCTGAGCTGAGATCCCCTTGCTCCTGCAGGGTCAGGGGAATGAATTCACCCTGCCTCAAGCCCCAAGGGAGACAACCCTTCGGGGAGTTCCTGGAATCCGTAGTGGGGTCTCCTGGCTCCTACCTCCAGGGCGCACATTCCAAAGGAGAAAATGTCCACAGCTGTCCCGTCAGCTACATCTGCAAAACCAAACCAGACTGGTGTTCTAAGCCATGACCAATACTGGGAACACCCCAATACACACCTGCCCTATGCCACATACATACCCCGCTCTGCCCTATGCATCACCATGCCCCCCGCATCTTCCCCATTTACACCTCCCCCATGCATCTGCCCCATGGCCCCCTTTTCCACCCTACACACCTGCCCCATGCCCCTCCCCAATACCTACTCTATGCCACCCCTCTTCCCTCCCACCGCAGGAGGGAGCCGAACTTACGGCCATACTCTGGGGGGAAGAAATGCAAATTGCGCTGCTCGTCTCTCTCAATCCTGATGGGGCTTCGGAGATCGTCAGGGATGGCTGCATGAGGGGGACAGAGCATTCAGAGTCAGAAACCCCCTAGCCCACAGCTTGTCCCCCAGGCTGTGTTCAAAGACCTAGATCCAGGGAGAGAACAGGAGACTGCAGGGATCTCTGCATTTGCTCCGAACTGCAGCCTGCCCAGCTCCCAGGTAGTCAGAGCCCCCACAGCTCCTGCTCCCTTAGAGAGATTCCTCTCCTGTATCTGCAGGGGCAGAAAGGTCCCTGACCGGAAAACCAACTCTCAGAGGGAAGATGATCTTCCCCAAAGGCCTTCAGAGATCTCCTTCCACACAGTATCAGCACAGGCCCCTAGTGTCTGTTGTGCTTAATGGAACTAAACACTTAATCCCAATTGTAAGATCAAATGCAAAAGGTACATGCCAGTTCATAAAATGTCACAATAGCCCACTGTGACATTCTATCCTTGGGGGAGCGTGCTGTCACCCCCATATTCCTCATTTTCATATAGTTCTGATCTTACATATAAAGCATGCCTTGTAAGGTATCAAGGGAAAGGTTATGATCTGCTGAAAGTCAGTTCTCCATCCATATATGTATATCATTAACGCATATGAAGTTATGATAATTGTGTAGTATAGTTGTCACTAGAACATGCTGTAAGTTGGGGGAATCAGCCAGATATTAGCTCCCCAGAGGCAACAGCAAGGAATGTAGCCAACACTTGGGCGGGGTGTCAACCAACCATCAACACCCATTGTCCAGCAAAAAGCGACAAAGAGTCCTGTGGCACCTTATAGACTAACAGATGTATTGAAGCATAAACTTTTGTGGGTGAATACCCACTTCGTCAGATGAATGTAGTGGAAATTTCCAGAGGAAGGTATAAATATGCAGGCAAGAATCAGGCTAGAGATAATGAGGTTAGTTCAATCAGGGAGGATGAGGCCCTGTTCTAGCAGTTAATGTGTGAACACCAAGGGAGGAGAAACTGCTTTTGTAGTTGGCTAGCCATTCACAGTCCTTGTTCAATCCTGAGCTGATGGTCTCAGATACAGTTCTTTATATCTCCTTGTCAAGTGCTGGAAATGGGCCATTTTCATTATCACTATTTTCTCTCCTGCTGACAACAGCTCACCTTAACTGATCACTCTCCTTAAAATGTGCATGCTAATAAATTAAATAATAAATAAATTAATGGAGATATCTCCTAGAACTGGAAGGGACCCTGAAAGGTCATTAAGTCTAGCCCCCTGTCTTTACTAGCAGGACCAAGTACTGATTTTGCCCCAGATCCCTAAGTGGCCCCCCAAGGATTGAACTCACAATTCTGGGTTTAGCAGGTCAATGCTCAAACCACTGAGCTATCCCTCCCCCATTGTTTCATGTTCCCTGTGCATATATATATCTTTCTTCTGTATTTCCCACTACATGCATCCAACGAAGTGAGCTGTAACCCATGGAAGCTTATGCTACAATAAATTTGTTAGTCTCTAAGGTGCCACAAGTACTCCTATTCTTTTTACGGATACAGACTAACACGGCTACTACTCTGAAGCTCAGCAGTTTCTCTTTCCTGAAGTTTTTTTGCTGTAGGATGGCTACCTTTAAATCTGCTATTTTGTGTCCGGGGAGATTGAAGTGTTCTCCTACAGGTTTTTGTATATTGCCATTCCTAATATCTGACTTGTGTCCATTTATCCTGTTACATAGGGACTGTCCAGTTTGGCCGATGTACATAGCAGAGGGGCATTGCTGGCACATGATGGCGTATATTACGTTGGTGGATGTGCAAGTGAATGAACCCGGTGATGTGGCTGATTTGGTTAGGTCCTGTGATGGTGTTACTGGTTTAGATATGTGGGCAGAGTTGGCATTGAGGTTTGTTGCAGGGATTGGTTCCTGGGTTAGAGTTACTATGGCCTGTGAAAGCGAGGGATCGTTGTCCAGGATGGGTTGTAGATCACTGATGATGTGTTGGAGAGGTTTTAGTTGAGGAGTGTAGGTGATGGCCAGTAGAGTTCTGTTGGTTTCTTTCTTGGGCTTGTCTTGCAGCAGGAGGCTTCTGGGTACACGTCTGGCTCTGTTAATTTGTTTCCTTATTTCCTCATGGGGGTATCACAGTTTTGAGAATGCTTGGTGAAGATCTTATAGGTGTTGTTCTCTGTCTGAGGGGTTGGAGCAAATGCGGTTGTACCTCAGCGCTTGGCTGTAGATGATGGATCGTGTGGTGTGTCCGGGATGGAAGCTGGAGGCATGACGATAGGCCTAGTGGTCGGGGGGGTTTTGGTATAGGGTGGTGTCAATGTGACCGTCACTTATTTGTACCGTGGTGTCTAGGAAGTGGCTCTCCTGTGTAGATTGGGCCAGGCTGAGGTTGATGGTGGGATGGAAGCTGTCGTCCAGCAAGGGAGCTACAATGTAATGACTCACCTGCATGAGGCCACAACAGGGGAATTGCTCAACCTTGGTTGGAGAGACTCAGCCTATGTCTACACTAGAAACTTCAAAGCGCTGATCAAAGGGGAGAGCCTGGGTGAAGAGCAACCAGCCAGCCTGAGGTGAGAAGCATCTAAGTTTGTAAGGACATTGAAAGTGTTAAGATCAGCTTAGAATGTGCTTTGCTTTTATTTCATTTGACCAAATCTGACTTGTTGTGCTTTGATTTATAATCACTTAAAATCTAGCTTTACAGTTAATAAATCTGTGTGTTTATTCTCCCTGAAGCAGTGCGTTTGGTTTGAAGTGTGGCAGAGACTCCCCTTGGGATAACAAGCCTGGTACAGATCAATTTCTCTATTAAATTGACGAACTTATATAAGCTTGCAGCGTCCAACGGGCATTAACTGGACACTGCAAGACGGAGGTTCCTAGGATTGTTTCTGGGACCGGAGATATTGGCTAGTGTCCACAATCCAAGGAGCAGCTGACATGCCAGAGGCTGTGTGTGACCAGCCCAGGAGGGGGTTCTCACAGCAGAGCAGGGTAAGGCTGCCTCCCAGAGTCAAGGATCGGAGTGACCCAGCCGATCACCGGCCCAGATAACACCAGAGGGGAATGTCACACCCCTCACTTTTTATCTACTTGGAAGTTAACCATGGAAAACAAGTCAAGTTGTTTTCAACAAATGAATGATATGAACAAGTGCAAGAGAAACTGGATTAGTCCAAGCAAAAAGGACCCTCTGATATGATTCAACGGCTGTTGAACTCAGCTTGCTAACAACAGAGGAAGTGGAGCCAGAAATTGATGAACCAAAATTGGTGTGGTGGATATTAGGCCTAATTGGGGGACAAAATAATGAGGGGATGGGCTATGCTGCCCCCTTTTGCCCTTTTGGGGGGGTAGGTTCTTAAAAGGAGACTTTGAAAAAAAAACCTCCTTATCTCTCATCCCATCTTGTATCCCAGTTCATCTTGTCTCACCTAGGGTTTCTATAGTTCAGGTTCCCAAAAAGCCATGGGGGGGAGGGAACCAAGGGCTGTGTGTACTAGGAGGGGGCATTTGCCAGGGTGCCGGAGGGGGTATTTGGGGGGTGCTGGAGGGGTGTGTGTGTACTGGGAGGGGGTATTTGGGGGGTGCTGGAGGGGTGTGTGTGTACTGGGAGGGGCTAGTTAGGGGGGTGCCAGAAGGGGTATTTGGGGCATGCTGGAGGGGTGTGTGTGTGTTCTTGGAGGGAGTATTTGGGAAGTGTCAGAGGGGTTATTTGGGGGGTGCTGGAAGGGTGTGTGTGTACTAGAAGGGGCTATTTGGGAGGGTTGGAGGGGGTACCTGGGGAATGCTGGAGGGGGTATTGGGGGGGGATGGAGGGGTGTGTGTACTGGGAGGGAGTATTTGGGGGGGTGTGGGAGGGGGTACCTGGGGGATGCTGAAGGGGTACCTGGGGCCTCACTCTCAAGGTTGGGGGCAGTGTCATTCCCTGTCACGGTGGCAGGGCGGCTGGCACAGGCCTGGGACACAGCACCAGCTCATCAGTCACTGCCTCCCTTCGGGCCTTTCCCCCTCCCCAGGGCTGGGCTGGGCCTGGGTGGGATCTGGCAGCTGCGGCTGCAGGGGAGGGACCAATTGGGGTATGGAGATGGCCAGCGGCAGCTCCAGGCACCAGCGCTCCAAGCACGTGCCTGGGTCAGCAAGCCATGGGTGTGCCCTGCCAGTCCCTGCGAGGGCGGCAGTCAGGCTGCCTTCGGCGGCTTGCCTGCGGGAGGTTCGCCAGTCCTGCGGATTTGGCAGCAATTCAGTGGCGGGTACATCGAAGCTGCGGGACCAGCAGAGGTCCCGCAGGGAAGCCGCTGAATCCATGGGACCGTGGACCTCCCACAGGCAAGCCACCGAAGGCAGCCTGTCTGCCATGCTTGGGGCGGCGAAAAAGCTAGAGCCGCCTCTGGAACGTCTCTTTCTGAGCTGCAATGTCTGCTTGCAAAAACCACAGACATTGTCTTTTACCTGAAAAATCCACCCAGCCAGAGGACGGAGGATCCAAAAAGAGGTGGTGTCTGGGAACCCCTGGACGCAGGGTAACCCTAGTCTCAGCTCACCTTCCCTGAGCCCAGCCCAGATGGACAGAGCAGCCTGAAAGGCGTCCTTCCGCAAGGGAGGCCACCAGGCCTTGCTCTGGTTCTAGGAACTTTGTTTTTCACTGTGAGGTCTGAAAGTCATCAGGGCTCCATGACGCCCACACTCAGCCCCTTGGGGGACACCCAGTTGCCAGCACCCAAAGGCAGGAGAGCTCCTGCTCGGTTCCCTTCCTATCAGGTGACTTTCTGCTCCCCTCCCCCCCACATCCCATCTCCCTCTCTCAGCAGCTCACCAGCCCCTGAAAGCCACAGCAGTGCGTTGGCACCATGCAATGACCTGCCCACCAGCCTGCCTTGGCTAGGAAGAAAAGACCCAACCAAATAACCTTTCTGACTGGAGTGGGAAGCAAGGTCCAAGCACCAGGCTCTGTGGTCCACCCATGGCTGACCAGCAGGCCCGTGTTCAACAGACATCAACAAAAGCCGAATCCCCCCCACCCTGTCTTTGCTATCATAGAATCATATAGAACGCTAGGGTTAGAAGGAACCGCAAGGGTCATCCAGTCTAACCCCCTGCCACAGTGCAGCATTTGTTGGGTTTAAGCTATTGCAGACACAAAAAACCTCCAGCAAAGAAGCTTCCACAACCTCCCTTTCCTACCTCTCCTCCAACTTGTATCAGTCTGTCTGTTAGAAACAGGGGAAGTGCATACCCTTCTCACATCTGGACAGAGTAAAGTTAGCCCCTCCATTCATCGAGGAAAGATTATTCTGGAAATAAGACGCTCTGATATTTTACTCCCAAAAGGAGAGAGACTTTTTGATTGTTTTGCATCATCACTCAATTTCAGCTTCAATATGAAATGCTTGTTTAAATTTCTTGTTCTTTCTTGTATTTGATCAAATAAACATTCAGCTTTAGAATGAACACTTTGGGGTGTTTGGCAAGGAACCGAGTAAAACCAAAGTCTCCGTAGAACTCTTCCCCCGAACCTGAATATCACTATTTTCATGTTGGACAGTGAAAAAGTTCATAAACACCTCTAACTCTTCTGGCCCTTGAGAATAATCCAACATGCCCTACCGTGGGGTCAGGAGAGAGACACTCAGGATCTAAAGCCGAAGGGATGGAGAGGCTAGGAGAGATGACAAGGGAGACACTCACCATTTGCAAATACCCTGTGCCAGACTGCAGGGCGGGAGCAGGACCAGACCAGGAACAGCAGAGAGATGGCGGGAGGGAGACAGGTGGAAGGGAGATGTTAACTCCAAACCACAGCATTCAGTGATGCACCCAGATGCCTGCAGGTCACCCCCCTCACCCGCCCAGGCCAGAGCCAGCCACCCACCCTGCCTGCAGATCACTCCCCTCGCCCACTCAGGCCAGAGCCAGCCAGCCACCCAGCTGCCTGAGGGACACCCCCCTCAACCACCCGGGCCAGAGCCAGCCAGCCACCCAGCTGCCTATGGGTCACGCTCCCACCACCACCAGGGCCAGAGCCATCTAACACACCTGCCTACAAAACACCTCATGCACCCACCCACCCACCCGGCTCCCTGCTGGTCACCACCCCCCTCCTCCCACCGGGGCCAGAGGTCCCCCTGGACCTAGCTCCCTGTGGGTCACCTGTGACGGAGTCTTCACCTCACACAAGCCAGAAAAGACCAATTTACCTCACATGCTGTGCCTCCCTGGAGGGGCACCAGGGCCTGGTAAAGCCTAGCTGGAGATGAAGCCCAGCTGAGGAGGAGCTGGGACAGGATTATTAAGCTGATGTGGGAGCAAGAGGCAGCTGCAGAAAGGGAGTTGGTCAGGGACTAGGGGGAAGTCCAGGGGAGAGTTAGCCCTGGCCTCATGCCTTGGACTAGAGCAGTGTTTCTCCACCGGGGAGCCTGAGAGTCTCAGGACAGGTTGGGGGGGGGGTGTCACAAGCAGGGCTGGCATTAGAGGCTAGGAAGCAGGGCAATTGCCTGGGGCCCCATGCCACAGGGGCCCCCGCAAAGCTAATTTACATGTTTCAGCCCCATGCCCCACAAGGCTGAAGCACGAAGCCTCATGCTTAAGGTGGTGGGTTGCAATTTTTTCTAGTGGGGGGTCATGATTTTTTAAAATTCCACAGGGGGTCGCCAGCACAAAAAGATGAGAAACACTGGACTAGAGAATCTGGCAAGAGGCCACAGGGAGCAAGGGAAGCTGCAATGGCAAACCCCGAGATAGACCAGGAGATAGAGAGGTGTGATAGGAAGGAGCTCAGGGAAACAGCAACAAGGACTGAGACTGAACAGGCCTGGATTGCTAGTCAGAGAGTCCCAGGGCTGGAACCTGGAGCTGTGGGTGGGCCCAGGTTCCCCTACCAACCAGTGGGATACAATTGAGGTCTATAAAATCAAAATGAACAAAGAAGTGTTATTTACCCTTCACATAACACAAGAACATGGGGTCACCCAGTGAAATGAATAGGCAGCTGGTTTAAAACAAACAAAAAAGTATTTCTTCACACACCACACAGTCAAGCTGTGGAACTCATTGCTAGGGGATGTTGTGAAGGCCAAAAGTATAACTGGGTTCAAAAGAGAATTAGATAAGCTCTTGGAGGATGGGTCCATCAATGGCTATTAGCCAAGATGGGCATGGATACAACCCCATGCTATGGGGTTCCTAAACCTCTGACTGCCAGAAGTTGGGACTGTACCACAGGGAATGGATCACTTGATAAATTGTTCTGTTCACTCCCTCTGAAGCATCTGGCACTAGCCACTGTCAAAAGAGAAGATACTGGGCTATATGGACCATTTGTCTGACTCACTATGGCTATTCTTATGTTCTTGCCCAATGTACGCAGATAGATCATCCCCTCCACCTCAAAAAAAGCAGGAAGAGGAGAGACAGCATATTGTGAACCAGAATTAGGAATTAGTATATATAAAAGAATATCTGATTTTATAGCTGCCATGACAGAGGGACTAGTAGCAATAAGGCTAGCGTTAATTTGTACATCCAGCAGCAACAGTCATTTTTTCTGAAGAAGTATCAAGCCTTAGGGAATAAGAAGGGTGCCTCCGTATGTAGAAGTGATTCAATCAATGAAATGACATGCACCATATAGCATTAGGTGGGATCCCCGTGCATGTCGAGGTAATGGGATGAAATGGCAGACAAAAGAGCTACAAATGTGGTAAAAAATGGAAGGGTTGCCACAGAAATACCCTTGAATAAACAGGAATTTGAAAATTTAGGACAGGAAAATATAAAAGAGAAATGGCCAAAAATTTGGATCAATGGGGAAAAAAGGCTTTTGTGCCCTAGAGTGGAGGATAACAACACGCCTCAGGGTCTGAGCAGGACAAATGAAGTAATTTTGTTTAGGGCACTAACTGGCCATTCTGGTTTAAACAAAAATCTTTTTCGAATACATGAAACACAAAGATGGACTATGGGAGCACGGGAAGGGAGAGGAAACAGCTGATCACCTGTTATGGTACACCAGGGCTTTGAGAAAGAAAAGGAAAAGCCTTCTGAAAAATGTCAGTGGCTTATGGAAAGAAGTTACATGAGGTTATTAAGTACAAATATCAGGAAGTGTGGGGGTAGCTTTAGAAAGGGGCAGAATGAGAGAATACAAACATCTAGGTATTTAGTAACTGGAGTTGGTAGCAGCTAGGGACCACCCAGCTAAGTCTGTTTTGCTGGCTGGGAAGGGGGGGGCAGAGAAAGAAGGAGGCTGCAGAGAAGGGGCCTACAGGCACTCGCTAGGGAGAACAGGAGCTGGTCAGGTCCAGGGAGAGTAAGCCCTGGGGCCCTGCCCTGGACTAGGAAGTCTGGCAAGAGGCCAGAGCGGTGAAGTAGCCACGGGGGCAGACGTGCACCAGAGCCACCCACTCAACCCCCTGAGTTCACCTCTCTTAGCTGGGAGAAGCCTCTCCACACTGACCATTCACTCTGGCAGCAGAGGTTGGGAAGGGGCCCTCTTCCCAGTACCTGAGCCAATCTTTATGAGGCCATTGTGCTGGATGAAGACGGTGTCACTTGTCAGGTTGCCATGGATGATGGGTGGATCGCAGGAATGCAGGAAGCTGTGGGAAGATCAGAGCCCCCCCGAAGCGTTACCAGCCTGCTGGGCACCAAGTGGCAAGGCAGACAACACACAGGGAGAGAGGAGGCTCACCTGAGAGCGGAGAGGATCTGTGTGCACCAGCGCTTCCAGGCCTAGAGGAGAGATCAGAGCATCCTGTCAGATAGGGAAGCCCCATCACAGCCTGTCTAGTCCCCAGAGAGCAGAGCAGGATCATTCCCTACAATCTGCTCCGCAGGGCTTTGTGTGAACATCCCCTGTGCCAGGCCCCCGGGCCCCTCCTCCCCCAGGGAGGGATCACTCGCTAGCAGCAGGGTCCCAGACCTGGTCCCTTTGGAGAAGGCCTGTATCAAGCAGAAGGCCAGAGCACACAGATGGGCCATATTAGTCTCCCCTGCAGCTGCTATCTGAATAAATACGAGCTAGGCTAAGAATCTGGCAGTCCATGATTCTTACTCAGAGGAACTGGGGGCCTGGGAAAACTCAGAGAAAACAAGTGGCTTAAAACCCACGTGACTTGGTTCTTCTTTAGCCCCATCACCGGAGCATCACAGACCCCAGTGGATTTATCCTAACCGCTAGGGAGGTATTACCTCCATGTCACAGGTCAGGAACTGAGGCACAGAGGCAAGAGACTTGCCCATGCTCATAAAACAAGCCATTGTCACAGAGGGAAAGAGAACCCAGGGTGCCTGTGTTTCAAGCCAGTGCCATAACCACAAGCCCATTGTTCAGATTTGAAGGATTGGAGGAGACCTCTTCCCTCTCCTGAAGTATAAAGCTGTCCCCATGGGAACAGGTTTCAGAGTGGTAGCCATGTTAGTCTGTATCAGCAAAAACAACAGTGAGTCCTTGTGGCACCTTAGAAACTAACAAATGTATTTGGGCATAAGCTTTCGTGGGCTAAAACCCTCTTCATCAGACACATGAAGTGGAAAACACAGGAGCAGGTATAAATACATGAAAGGATGGGAGTTGCCTCACCGAGTGTAAAGTCAGTCTAACGAGACAATTCACTTAACAGCAGGATACCAAGAGAGGAAAAATAACTTTTGAAGTGGTAACAAGAGTGGCCCATTTCAGACAGTTGACAAGAAAATGTGAGTAACAGTAGGGGGAAATTAGTACTGGGGAAAATAGGTTTAGATTTTGTAATGATCCAACCACTCCCAGTCTTTATTCAGGCCTAATCTGATGGTGTCCAGTTTGCAAATTAATTCCAGTTCTGCAGTTTCACGTTGGAGTCTGTTTTTGAAGTTTTTTTGTTGAAGAATTGCCACTTTTAAGTCTGTTATTGAGTGTCCAGGGAGACTGAACCCTTCTCCTACTGTTTTTTGAATGTTTAAGTTATCTTTCTTCCCTTGGTATCCTGCTGTTAAGTGAATTGTCTCATTAGACTGACCTCACACTAGGTAAGGCAACTCCCATCCTTTCATGTATTTATACCTGCTCCTGTATTTTCCACTTCATGCATCTGATGAAGTGGGCTCTAGCCCACAAAAGCTTATGCCCAAATAAATTTGTTAGTCTCTAAGGTGCCACAAGGACTCCTTGTTGTTTCTCCATGGGAAGGCTCCTGATCGAGAGTCCCCTCCCTACAACATGACCCTGGGGTTGCTGAGTCTGCTCTAGGAGGTGCCAGAGTTAGCTGTGGGTTGTCAGAGTCCTGGCTTTTATGGTTAGACCTTGCTTAGGTTGGACAGTAATGCACCCAGCCTTGGGTCCAAAGACTTCACACTGATGAGAGCCACAGGCTGTGCTTAGGGACCCCTGGATGTTCCTATCCCCAGACGCCCCAAGGGAAGTTCTGCTCTTAGTCTCCAATTCTGATCAAGCTGCCACCCCCAGCACCAAGCAGAGGGTTTGTGCTACTCACAACTTACACCTATATGCCCATCTGTACCTGATGCCTGTTCCACAGAGAGGCTCTTCGCTTCAGGGGCCTGGTGCGCTAAGCTACCTGCCATGGCTGGGGCGCTAAGCTACCTACCCGTTACAGACCCTCCCAGACAGGGTGAGGAATCCTACCCGAGCGTTCATGGCCTTGTGGTTTTTCTTGGTTTTCTTCAGGAACTGTTTCAGGCTCCCCGAGGACACGTATTCTGTGATGAAGATCACCTGGGGAGGGAGAGGGAGGTGTCAGCTCAGCCATTGCCCCAGGGAGTCAGAACAGCCCTCTCTGCAGCCCAGCTGGGGTCTCCTGGGTCTGCGCCAATATTAGGCACCCAGGGCCCTCTATCTGACACAGGGCTTAAAAGCTGCACCCCTTGGTGCAGCACTGCCCAGGGAAGAGAGCAAGAACCAGAACTGGATTTCTGTGCACCTCTGGGAAGGGGGAGGAGGAGAGACACCTGAGTCAGGATCCCCTTTTGGTGGACACTGGCATCCCCGCTCTGGGGCACCTCCCCTTTGCTTGTGTCCTGGCACCCCCTTACCCGGGCCTTGGAGTCCTTCACATCCAGCCAATATTTATGTAACTTCACAATATTGGGGTGATCCACAACCACCAGCTGCTCAAACATGGTCTTGATCTTCTCCTGTGGGCAGAGGGCAAGGTGAGCAAGGGGGGGCATCAGCTGGCATGTCGGGGATGGGTAAGAGGCCATGATGGGGAGTGAGCTACAGGGGAGCAGTCTGGGGGTGCAGGGAACATCAGGACCTATCAGAGGGTGCATGGGGTACTGTGGGGCCGTCTGCAAGGGATAAGGGGAAGAGCGACAGGAGACTGTCTCTGAGCGTGCAGGAGACATGGGGGAGTGATCTCTGATGTTACGGGCGGCAGGGCAGTCTTTAAGGGGAGGAGATGAGCAACATTTCAAGGAGAAGGTACAGGCAGCAGGAACCTGAGCTGTAGGCCAGCAGGGAGCTGCAGGTCTGGGGTTTCAGGGAACTGGGTAGTGGAGGAGGGAGCTTTTCCAGCCAGCTGTGTCCCCACAGGGCATGGGAGCAGGAAGGAGCCACTCACCTCGTGGGCCTTGAAGGCCTTCTTGTCTGTGAAGTGCAGCTCATTCCACACCACCTCTACGCCCTCCTCCGTGTCCATGGCCAGGAAGGTGCTCTGGATTCCAGGCATGTTCCCCTGGTTCACCTGCAAGGCACACACACGGATAGCAACAGGCGCTGGCTCGGGTTGAGTCCAGCCAGGCCTGCAGGCCCACAGCGTCTGGCCAGCTGGCAGGGAGAGCGGCTGAGAGGGGATGGGGGAGCTCACAGGTCACGTTCAGGCCAGGGGAAGGATGCAGCCGGCCAAGCCTGGCAGTACAGGAATCTTGTGCATTCCCAGCCAGCTTCCGGCTCCTTTTCCCGCACATGGCAGCAGTGGTGGTGCAGCTGCTCTGGCTCCCAGATGTCAAATGGATTTGTTCTTCTACCTCCAGTGGCTGAACACAGTGTCCCTGTTGCTAGGGCCTCTCTGGCCACAAGCCGGGGGGGGTGGCTACTGCCAGAGCCCAGGGGCTACAGCCACAGCCTGGGGGCTACAGCCACAGCCCGGGGGGCTGTCAGAGCCCAGGGGCTACAGCCACAGCCCAGGCGCTACAGCCACAGCCTGGGGGTTACAGCCACAGCCTGGGGGGCTGCCAGAGCCCAGGGGTTACAGCCACAGCCTGGGGGCTACAGCCACAGCCCGGGGGGCTGCCAGAGCCCAGGGGCTACAGCCACAGCCCAGGGGCTACAGCCACAGACTGGGGGCTACAGCCACTGCCCGGGGGGCTGCCAGAGCCCAGGGACCACAGCCCAGGGGGCTGCCAGAGCCCCAGGGGCTACAGCCACAGCCCGGGGGCTACAGCCACAGCCCAGGGGGCTGCCAGAGCCCAGGGGCTACAGCCACAGCCTGGGGGCTACAGCCACAGCCCGGGGGGCTGCCAGAGCCCAGGGGCTACAGCCACAGCCCAGGTGCAACCTCTGGCCCACCTGTCCCCTGCAGAGGGAGATGCAGGCACAGAAGAAGGAATGACACAGCAGTCCCAGGAACTCATTAGGAAGGGACGATGGAGCTGGGCAGGCAGCCCATGGCCCAGCTCCTGCTACAGGCAGACAAAGGGACACTGTTATCCCCTGGGGTCTCACAGGCTTCACGTGTTCTACACAAAGACCAGTACAGAAACCCAGGAATGCTGCCAGTCAGCCTGATCCCAAGGTCAGCTTCCTCCTCAGCCCACAGGCAGCAGGCAAGGGGCACGGGAGAGCACTGCATAGCGGCTCCAAAAGCTGTCAGGGGAAGGACAGAGCGTGCATGGACAGGCAGTGCCCTCTGGGCCTGAGCTGACTTTATCTAATCTCACTTTCTCCAACAGCAGCTAGAGCTCACTTGGAAGCTCAGCCCCTGCTCCCCGCTGGGCACTCTGGGTGATCACAGAGGGTGAGCTCCCTGGGGAGTCACAGGGGTTCGGGTGGGAGCAATAGGGGGAATGGGCAGGATGCTCTGTCTAGGGGTGCGCCACAATGCCAGCACCTCCTCTGACTCACTCGAGGGGCCATGTTCATTCATACATTTGAACCTGGGAGGAATAAACACAGAGCAAGTGACTCCAAGACAATGGGGACCATGCCTGGAAGTAACGAAGGGAGGTGGTGAGGAGCTGTTCAACAGGAGCCACCCAGACTCATACCATGCAGCTTCCATCTGCGGGGGAAGGAATCTCCCAGTATTCCCGACCCCTCCACACCTCTTCCTGGCCAGTGCAGCTTGAGCAGCTTTGGGGATCCTAACAGAGGCTGTTCGCAACTTGGGCTCAGAAAGCAAATATGGGTCTGGCTCTGCCTGCATCCTAGCAGGCAGCTCTCCCTCAGCGACGGGGCCTGTCACACTAGGGCTGGCTCTGCTCTCATCCCAGTGTAGGCAGGGTCTGAAGGAGTTCTCCCCTGACAGCTAGCTGGGAAGGGGAGAGACTTCAGGAGCAAACTGTATTTACATGAACACACCTACCCTGGTTTGATATCCAGCAGAGAGAGCGGTGTTGCTCAAAGTGATCAACTTTGGCTGGTGTTGGGTTACAAATCGCTTTAGTGCTGATGCAGGGGTAGTGAAATGCTGACATCAATGTGGTTGCCTTTGCTGTCTGAATAAAGGGGAGCAAAACTGTGCTTAACCTGTCCCAAATGAGGGGTCACCTGCACCTGAAATGACCTCGTTAAGCCAGGGGCTCAAATGCCAGACCCCTGGGAAAGTAAAAGGAGCAGGGCAGGTGTCCCAGCTAGGAGGTGTGGCCTCTCCCTAAGGCCTGGTCTACACTACACATTTAAACCTAATTTAGCAGTGTTAAACTGAATTAACCCTGCATCCGTCCACACAACAAAGCCCTTTATATCAATATAAAGGGTTCTTTAAACGGATTTCTGTACTCCTCCCCGACGAGGGGAGTAGCGCTGAAGTCGGTATTGCCATGTCGGATTAGAGTTAGTATGGCAGCAATTCGACGGTATTGGCCTCCGGGCGGTATCCCACAGTACACCATTGTGACCGCTCTGGAAAGCAATCTGAACTCAGATGCATTGGCCAGGTAGACAGGAAAAGCCCCGCAAACTTTTGAATTTCATTTCCTGTTTGCCCAGCATGGAGCTCTGAACAGCACAGGTGGCGATGCAGTCCCAAATCCAAAAAGAGCTCCAACATGGACCGTACGGGAGATACTGGATCTGACTGCTGTATGGGGAAACAAATCTGTTCTATCAGAGCTCCGTTCCAGAAGATGAAATGACAAAGCATTTGAAAAAATCTCCAGGCTACGATAGACAGAGTCCATAGCAGGGACACATCACAGTGCTGCGTGACAAGCATAATGGAAAGCCAAAGAAACAAATGGAGGCTCATGGAGGGAGGGAGGGGGACTGAGGACTCCAGCTATCACGCAGTCCCCGCAGTCTCCAAAAAGCATTTGCATTCTTGGCTGAGCTCCCAATGCCTGAAGGGTCAAAAACATTTTCTTGGGTGTTTCAGGGTGTATGTCATCTATTTACACCCTTCCCCCCCAAAAAAAGAAAAGGGAAAAAAAATCATTTCTCGCCTTTTTTCAATGTCTTCCTATGTCTACTGCATGCTGCTGGTAGATAGGGTGCTGCAGCGCTGAACACCAGCATCCCCTTCCCGGTGGCAGATGGTGCAAAATGACGGGTATCCATGGTCATCATCAGCCCAGGAGCGCTCCTGGCTGGCCTCGGTAAAAATGGGAATGACTCCCGGTCATCCCGGTAGACGGTACAGGCGGCTTGGTAACTGTCCTCATCATAGCAGCTGGAGGCTAAGCTCCATCAGCCCCCCTCCCTCTTCATGTCTGAAGAAGATTCTGTACTCCCTGGACTATCATAGCAGCTGGAGGCTGCGCTCATCTCCCCCCCACCCTTTAATGTCCTGCCTGGACTATCATAGCAGCTGGAGGCTGCCTCCCCCTCATTTTATCTCACTAAAAACTCAGTGTTTCTTATTCCTGCATTCTTTATTACTTCATCACACAAATGGGGGGACATTGCCATGGTAGCCCAGAAGGGTTGGGGGAGGAGGGAAGCAATGGGTGAGGTTGTTGCATGGGCACCGTTTAGAATGGCATACAGCTCATCATTTCTGTGGGATCTCTGGGGCTCTGACCCGGAGTGGCTGTGCTCTCTGGCTCTCTAGTAGACTTGCCCCATATTCCAAACAGGACTGACTCTATTTTTAGACAAAACATAAAGAAGAAAATGACGTGGGGAATCCTTCCCATTTTTGTCCATGCGCCCCCAGCCGACCTCAGCGAGGCCAGCCAGGAGCACCCATGACAGCAGCAGACGGTCCAAAAGGATTGATAACCGTCATCGCCAATTTCCAAATGCAAACGGTGCAAAATTACTGATAACCATCATCTCATCGCCAGTTTACAATGGCAGACGGTGCAATAGGGATGGTAAACGTCTCCGCTACCTTGCAAAGGCAAATGAATGCTGCTGTGTAGCACTGCAGTACCGCATCTGTCAGCAGCATCCAGTACACATACGGTGACAGTGACAAAAGGCAAAACAGGCTCCATGGTTGCCATGCTATGGCGTCTGCCAGGGCAATCCAGGGAAAAAGCGCGCAAAATGATTGTCTGCCGTTGCTTTCACGGAGGAAGGACTGAGTGACGACATTTACCCAGAATTGCCCACGACATTGTTTTTGCCCCATCATGTATTGGGATCTCAACCCAGAATTCCAATGGAGAGGGGAGACTGCGGGAACTATGGGATAGCTACGGGATAGCTACCCACAGTACACAGCTCCGGAAATCAAAGCTCGCTTCAGTACATGGACACACACCACCGAATTAATGTGCTTAGTGTGGCCGCGTGCACTCAACTTTATACAATCTGTTTTACAAAACCGGTTTATGTAAAATCAGAATAATCCCGTAGTGTAGACATATCCCTAAGAGTCCCCAGTCTAATTCCTCTGCACTGTTCAAAGACAGAGCTAAATAGGCTTCATTAGGAGCCTTTTGTTATGTTAAGTATTTAATAAGACCTGAAATCCCTTGTGGGTGGGGCAGTATTTCTACCCAGCCTGCTGAGGACTGAAAATCATGAAGAGACTGATCTAAAGAGGTGGCAGCAGAAGGTGACTGATGGGGGGCTGGCAAGAGCAGCCGGCAAAAGTGGTGAGCAGCAGCCGGAAGGGTGGCCAGGTGCAAGGAGCAGTGGCTGGCAGGGCGGCCAGGCAGTGAGGAACAGTGCCTGGTGAGGCACCCACAGGTGGCAAGGAACAGCAGCTGGCGGGTTGCCAGGCAGTGAGGAACAGCAGCTGGAGGGGCACCCAGGCAGTGAGGAACAGAGCAAGTGCTCAGATGGTGAAACAAGCCAGATGCCTTCTTCTGGGTGGGAGGGGAACTCACACAGATGCACCTCTGAACCCAGGGTCCTCACTGACCAAGGACAGCCATTGTGAGTGGGATGTGGTGAGGGAGCAGAGGGGGGCATGGTAAAGGAACTTTTGGTTGTAGAACTCGAGAACGTGAGGCAGAAGAAGACTCTGCCTCATGCACTCTGCGGTGGGTGTCCTGCTCACAGTTTGTTTATGAGTTCTGCTTGTGGCATTTTCCCTAATTAATGTCAGGTGACTTCTCTCCTTTCATTAATGTTTCTTTTGTACACTCAGACTTTGTGCTTGCAAGTGGGGAAGTTGTATTGTTGAAAAGGAACCCCGAGCTATTAAACCTGGTTCTGGTCGCTGCCAGCTCCACCTGACAGAAGGGTTACACCAGCCTTCTGGCCTCCCTCAGTGACAGGGCCGTAGCAACAAAGAACGTGGCCCCCTCCGAACATATGTCCAGGGCCCCTTACAATGCAGAAACTGGAATGCGGTATTTATTGTATACAATATACAGGGTTCATATTATGTATACACAGGCCTACAGTGTACATGTATTACGTATTTACCCAAAGCGCTTCTTTCGAGCCTTGTTCTCCGCAAATTGGTTAATCAATGCGTCATAGTCCAGAGATCTGGCAATCTTGTTTTCGATTGAGATAACTGCAAGCGCAGAAAGCCTGTCATCTGTCATGGTTGAGTGCAGGATATTCTTGATCAGTTTCATTCTGCTGAAGCTCCTTTCAGCACCAGCGACAGTAACTGGTGTGGTCAGAAGAATTCTGATGCAAATGCAAAGATTCGGATATATCTCCTGAAGGCTGTTCTTGTATATGTACGTTAAAAAATTGTTTGCCGTGACAAGTCCTCTCTCTTTCTCAATGACATAAATAAAACAATTCAATTCCATTATGAGTTCGTTGGCATCAATGTCTCCCATTTTTCTTTCAAAATTTTTGCTGTGATTCTCCAGTTCATTTTCTCTGTGACACTGCTTCAGGCTGTTAGTGTTGTACAGAAATCCAAACAACTTATACCACTCCACGAGTTGGTCAAATCGCGACGAAACAGAAGATATGGCCTGATCAGTGAGAACAAGAAAGAACTGCGATTTGTATTTTTCTTCGGCAGAAAGACGACTCGAATCATCAGCACATTCGTAATCAAACATTCTCTTCTTACGTCGCACCCTGGTTTCTGGAAACACCTGCTCAATACTCATATGCTCTGCTATTTCAGGTGCATTTGTGACCACAGAGTTATATCCTGTATTTCGATAGTCTTCCAAAAACTTCATTGTAGCACCAACTTCTGCCTGCAGTACGTCAATTGACACATCTGGTGACTGAATTAATTTGCTGGTTTTATTGACGTGAAATAGTATATCGTACCACGTGTACACAGTCAGAACAAAAGGCCACGTAGTAACATGGTCTAAAAGTGCACCGGCTTCTTTTGCTGTATTGCCATCTTTCTTTTCGAGCGCATATTCTCGCAAAGATGACAAAGCATTGCACAATTCTTCAAGGTGATAACGCAATGGCTTCACAGCATCAATTCTCAACTCCCAACAAGTGTCCGATAACCCTTTAACAGATATTGGCATATGTTCTTGAAGTATATCCCAACGTGAAGGTGAAGAAGAAAAGATAACGTATATTCTGTTAATCAGACCTAAAAAGTCAACGGCATATTTCGATGACTTTGCCACATCTGAGATCACAAGATTCCAAGTGTGAGCTCCACATGGTACATACAAGGCACGGTCATTTATTTCTAGCATGCGGGCTTGAACTCCTTTATTCTTTCCTCTCATATTTGCGCCGTTATCATAAGCTTGGCCTCTCATGTCAGCAATGTCTATTCCTAAGTTGTTTGCCTTTTCAAGAAACGCTTCCAATAAGCCCTCGCCAGTTGTATCATGAACATTAAGAAAACCAACAAATGCTTCACGAATATTGACACCATCTTCACCGTTGCATTCAACAAAGCGTAACACCACAGACATCTGTTCTTCATGTGACACGTCGGGAGTACAGTCCAAAATAACTGAATAATATTTTGCTTTTGTAAGCTGCGCTATGTTGGCCTCTTTAATGTTACTGGCAACAAGTTGAATCAGCTCGTTTTGGATCTGTGGACTGAGGTACTGAACATGTGTCTCTGCCTTCTTAATCCTCTGTAAAAGTTCGCTGAGGACAGTATCATACTTTGCAAGCAATTCAAACAGTCCCAAAAAGTTGCCATTCGAAGGATCGCCGAGCTTTTCATTACTTCCTCGAAATGCCAAGTTTCTTTCGGACAAGAAAATAATGACATCAACCACGCGTTTGACAATATTTCTCCAGAAATCTCTTTCTTTCAGAAAAGCCTGCAATTCGAGTTGGTCAATAGATGTACGGTTTACTATGCCTGACTAAAGGTCAAACCATTTCACCATACAGTCTTGATGACCTTTGCCTGTTTCATGCTGCTGAAGTCTTTTTGACAGTGCTTTCCAAGCAGATGTTCCACGACGTAGCAGTATGTCGCCAGTGCCAAATAATTTACAACAAAAACAAAAAATGGCATCTTTCTGAACCGAGTACATTAACCATGAACGTCTTATTTTCTCGCCATTTGCCATGGTTCGATAGAAATGAGTACTTGTGAACCTCCGTCTTTCCTCGTTAAATGGAAATTAGTAACTTTCATTCTGCTGCGGTGGGCCACGTGCAACAATGTCACACACTTGCCTGTCCAATATTATAGACGGCCAATCTCCTGGATCATCAGTCAGTGGTTCAGATTCAGATACTTCTTTCCCGGCAGCAGCTGGAATATCTGTCACAGTTTGTTTGGTAGAACAACTGGCTTCACCTTCGACCTCACTTGAAGCACTTCTGGATACTTCTGGATACGATTCGTCGCTGCTAGCACTGTCCGTTTCATGTGCCTGTACCTGTACGTTGGATTGCAGCGCAAAATACGTTGACAACTTTGGAATTTTCTCAAGTTCCTTCTCGGCATCTTTTGCTGCCTTTCGTTTACTAGCTCCACTCTTATACATTCTCTTAGACATCACAAAGCACGCTTCTGCGTTGGAAACGATAAAAAACTAAACAACTAAATTAATAACATTTATCCGCCGACTGCCATTATGAACGCAAATACACATTCTTTGAATGAGTCCAACTAAAATTCGAAACTGACCGACAGGCAACTGATGTAGCCAATAGCATTATGATGTATCATAATGACTTCACGGTTTTGTCAGTAAAACCGACATGGATTGTGCAATAGCGTCAATAAATGTCACTTACCTAGTTATATCTTACATTTTTTTTTGCCACTTTTAGGGGCCCCCTTCCTTGCGGGGCCCCCTCCGGTCGGAGGGTACGGAGGGCACTCGCTACACCTCTGCTCAGTGATGGGGCCTGTCATAGCAGGGCTGGCTCTGCCCTCGTCCCAGTCAGCCACCTTCCCTCAGCAACGGGGCCTGTCATACCAGGGCTGGCTCTGCCCTCGTCCCAGCAAGCCACCATCCCTCAGCAATGCGGCCTGTCACTAAGGTTGCCAGGCATTCGGTTTTCAACTGCAGGGCCACCCAGACGGGGGGGCAAGTGGGGCAATAGGCCCCCACGAGAATGTAGTATTCTATAGTATTGCAACTTTTTTTTATGGAAGGGCCCCCCCAAAATTGCTTTGCCCCAGGCCCCCTGAATCCTCTGGGCGGCCTTGTTCAACCGCAACAGTCAGTCGAAAAATAGACCCTGGCGGCTCCAACTGGGCCATTAGAAGTCCAGTTGGCAGCGCAGCAGGGGCCTGGGCTAAAGGAGGCTCCCTGCCTGCCCTAACTCCATATAGCTCCTGGAAGCAGCTGGCAGCTCCTTGCAGGCCCTAGGCGCATGGACAGCCAGGAAGGCTCCGCGCGCTGCCCCCACCCTCAGTGCCGGCTCCGTAGCTCCCACTGGCCAGGAACCATGACCAGCGGGAGCTGTGGTGGTGGTGCCTGCGGGCACAAAAGCATGTGGAGCCTTCCTGGCTGCCCACGTGCCTAGGGGCTGCAAGGACCTCATGGCTGCTTCCTGGGAGCTGCGGTAAGTGTTGCCAGAACCCTGTACACCAAACCCCCTCCCACACCTCAACCCCAGCCCCCTCCTGCACCCCAAACCCTCATCCCCAGCCCAAAGCCTCCATCTCCAGCTGGAGTCCTCAACCTCCCCCCCACATACACATACTGCAACCCCTGCCCCAGCCTAGGGCCCCCTCCTGCACCTTGAGCCCTTCATTTTTGGCCCCACCTGGAGCCCGCATCCCCAGCCCAGAACCCATACCCCCTGTACCCTATCCCTCTGCCCCAGAGCCCATACCCCCTGTACCTTATCCCTCTCCCACACCCCAAACCCCTCATCCCTGGCCCCACCTCAGAGCTTGCACCTCCAGCCGGAGCCCTCACCCCCTTCCCGGACCCCAACACCCTGCGCCAGCCCAGTGAAAGTGAGTGAGGGTGGAGGAGAGTGAGCGATGGAGGGAGGGGAAATGGAGCGAGCGGGGTGGGGCCTCAGAGAAGGGGCAGGGCAGGGGCAGAGCCTCGTGAAGGGGGGCAGGGCAGGGGTGTTTGGTTTTGTGCAGTTAGAAAGTTGGCAACCCTATACCAGGGCTGGCTCTGCCCTCATCCCAGCCAGTCACCTTCCCTCAGCAACGGAGTGTCACTGTGGGGCTGTCTCTGCCCGTGTCCCAGCCAGTCATCTTCCCTCGGCGATGGGGTCTGACTGTCACTGTGGGGCTGGCTCTGCCCGCGTTCCAACCAGTCACCGTCCCTCAGCCATGGGGTCTGTCACTGTGGGGCTGGCTCTGCCCGCGTCCCAGCCAGTCACCTTCCCTCAGCGACGGGGTGTCACTGTGGGGCTGGCTCTGCCCGCGTCCCAGACAGTCATCTTCCCTTGGCGATGGGGTCTGACTGTCACTGTGGGGCTGGCTCTGCCCGCGTCCCAGTCAGTCGCCCTCCCTCAGCGATGGGGTCTGACTGTCACTGTGGGGCTGGCTCTGCCCGCGTCCCAGTCAGTCGCCCTCCCTCAGCGATGGGGTCTGACTGTCACTGTGGGGCTGGCTCTGCCCGCGTCCCAGTCAGTCGCCCTCCCTCAGCGATGGGGTCTGACTGTCACTGTGGGGCTGGCTCTGCCCGCGTTCCAACCAGTCACCTTCCCTCAGCCATGGGGTCTGTCATTGTGGGGCTGGCTCTGCCCTTGTCCCAGCCAGTCACCTTCCCTCAGCAACGACGTGTCACTGCAGGCTTGCTCTGTCCATGTCCCAGCCAGTCGCCCTCCCTCAGCGACGGTGTCTGACTGTCACTGCGGGGCTGGCTCTGCCCGCGTCCCAACCAGTCGCTTTCCCTAAGCCATGGGGCCTGTCACTGTGGGGCTTGCTCTGCCCGTGTCCCAGCCAGTCGCCTTCCCTTGGCAACGGAGCCTGTCACTATGGGCTTGTTCTGCCCGCGTCCCAGCCAGTCGCCCTCCCTCAGCGACGAGGTCTGACTGTCACTGTGGGGCTTGCTCTGCCTACATTCCAATCAGGGGCCTGCTCTCATCCTAGTCAGCTGCGCTCCCTTGGCGACAGGATCTGGGGCTCACTCTGTCCACGTCCCAGCCAGCCATCCTCCCTAAGCAACAGGGCCTGTCACTCTCGGGCTCACCTCAAGATCCAAGGGAACATTGGCAGAGCCAGGGATTTGTTATTGTCAGCAGCATGGAGCGTTTCCAGCTCCCACAGGCTTCAGCTTTAGTTCTGGGGATATGGTGACAGAGCTTGGCTGAGGGAGCTGGACCTGGGGCTCAGTAAAGCAACTCACATGATCTTAACTGGAAAATTAATTCTAAATGGCCTGGAGAAAAGCAATGCCATGGGACAGAGAACTGGATACAAGGCCGTAGACAAGAGGCCTGGGTACACAGCAATGTATTGGCTCTGTGGGAGGTGTCAAGGGGTGCCCACAGGGATGGGGACTAGAGCTACTCTTATATAGCAGCCTCATTAATACCATCATAGGTCATGTTTTCTAGACTTTTGGTCATTTTTGTTGCTTTCCTTTGGACTTTTCCAACTTGTCCCAAAGTGTGGTGCCCAGAATGGACACAGTACTGCAGCTGAGGTCTCACCAGTGCTGAGTAAAGCGGAAGCAGCCAGGGGAGCCACACAGAGTAAAGATAAAAACAAAATATTGAACAGCTGTCTTAATCCAGGAGCACTGCCCGTCCTGTGCCCTGCCTCCAGAAAAACTCCGTCTGTGATCATGGGGCGGAGGGGGAGGAATCAGTCTATAATTTAAATAGTGCATCATAGTGCAGAGAAAAGGTTACAATGGTCACCTTTTTTATCTCATTTCCCAACATTTCAGTGCCTCACTTTGCAACTTAATTGTTCTGCTAATATATGTTTATCTGGAATTAGAGATGCAGCCAGATTAACAGGCTTCACATTCCAGAGCGGGAGGTGGGGGCAGAGTCCCTGTGTTGACAGTTCTGGAAAGACCCTGGCTGGGAACTCGCATTCACTTGTGAGCCTCTAGAGCTGAGCAGCTCCTTCCCCTAGTCAAGAAGGGGTTTAAGAGCTTCTGTGGGTTCAGCCAGCCCTGACCCACTGCAACTGCAAAGCTTGTCAATGCTGGAGAAAGGCAGATCCTCGGAAGAGGGATCTCAGCTCAGGCTGAGAGGCATTCAGGAGCAAACAGCTAGTGTGGAGCTCCCTGGGACCAGGAGCTGCCTGCTGGGGAAGCGGCTTGAGAACACCAGGCCACCGAGCTCTCTGATGAACCGGAGGGACAGGGTTTTCTGTATTTTTCTTTTTGGAACCCTGGGACTCAGGCTACGTCTACAGTCCCGCGGTAAGTCGACCTACACTACGCAACTCCAGCTATGTGAATAACGTAGCTGCAGTCAACGTACCTTAGGTACAGTACACCAGGAAAGGAGCTCGGCATAACATCAGCCCAGAAGCATTACAACCTGTGAAAAGGCAAGACCCGAAGGCACATGATTGTGGGAGAAAGAGTCCGTCAGTAATCTGGCTCCTGCAGGGACAGCCTCTGGAAGATGTTGGGGGAGATGACAGGAGTACAGGGTATTAACAGGCCCTGGAGAGACCTTGAACAGCTTGAGGGAAAGTGGGGAAGCGTGAACAAGGAGTGAGAAGGCAGGTCAGGAGTTTGGAAGAGTTTGACCCTGAACCCGTGTCCCCCCAGGCAGTGCAGGGAGGAGCAGAGCTAGGGAAGGGGGCCAAAGACACACTGTGTCCCCAGAGGAGGTGCTGAGCTGAGAGAGGGGCAGTGCTGGAAAGCCTCCAGGCAAGCCTGAGAGCATGGTAGCTCTGATAAACCAACACAGCAACTCCACTCCAGCCTTGGGCAAGATAAGAGGCAATTATCTGAATAGTCACATGAGCCTAGAAGCAGCCTGGTCCCTGAGATAACTCCCAGCTCCTGCCTTAGCCCATGGACTTGGTGCTCCTCCACGGCTGTCTCCTGCCTCCTGCTCTGGCAGTGCTGCCAGCACTTGCTCTGCAGTGGGCTCAGCTTCTATCAATGGCTCTGCAATAACCCCAGGACCTCGCTGCCTTTCTGTGAGGCTGCAGGGTCCAGGGATAGGGTAGCCACTGCCAAATCCTAGAAACAGCCTCCAGGAGAGGGACTCTGGAGGACCCAGCATGCCCTCCAGAGTGGCAGGGAGGAAAAGGGAGTTTCACAGACATACCACGCTGGAGCCCAAGGGGGAAAGCTAATCCATAAACCAGGAAGGGATGGAATTAATTCTTCCAGGTGCCTCTCTGAGCAGCCTGCTTGCTGTTGCTACGATATATTGGACCTTGACCTCAGACTGTTTAGGGTATGGAACAATGTAATTAAGGGCCTGTTTACACGGAGCCAGGAGACATTTCTGAGGCATCAGCCTAGGCATGCAGCATGGTAAAGTCCCATCAACACTACACATTACAAACCTGTAAATGAGCAAATGAGGCACCCATTTTCCAAAAAGTAAATCATACAGGAACTGTAAAAGCAGCAAAGAGTCCTGTGGCACCTTATAGACTAACAGACGTTTTGGAGCATGAGCTTTCATGGGTGAATACCCACTTCGTTGGATGCATGTAGTGGAAATTTCCAGGGGCAGGTATATATATGCAGGCAAGCTAGAGATAATGAGGTAGCTCAATCAGGGAGGATAAGGCCCTGTTCTAGCAGTTGAGGTGTGAAAACCAAGGGAGGAGAAACTGGTTCTGTAATTGGCAAGCCATTCACAGTCTTTGTTCAATCCTGAGCTGATGGTGTCAAATCTGCAGATGAACTGAAGCTCAGGAGTTTCTCTTTGAAGTCTGGTCCTGAAGTTTTTTTGCTGCAGGATGGCCACCTTAAGGTCTGCTATAGTGTGGCCAGGGAGGTTGAAGTGTTCTCCTACAGGTTTTTGTATATTGCCATTCCTAATATCTGATTTGTGTCCGTTTATTCTTTTCCATAGCGACTATCCAGTTTGGCCGATGTACATAGCAGAGGGGCATTGCTGGCATATGATGGCGTATATTACATTGGTGGATGTGCAGGTGAATGAACCGGTGATGGTGTGGCTGATCTGGTTAGGTCCTGTGATGGTATCACTGGTGTAGATATGTGGGCAGAGTTGGCATCGAGGTTTGTTGCATGACTTGGTTCCTGAGGAACTGCCACACTAGGTCATATGCTGGGGTAATTCTCTATCTGTGCCCACTCCAGCAACCAACAGTTCCAGCTGCTTCAAAGGAAGATGAAAGAAACTCTGAAATGGGCAATTATGGAATAATCCTTTTCTGAATCCTGCCAAACTCTTGGTCACAATTATACCTTGAGGCATAGAGTTCTACAAGCTAGCTAAGGACCATTTAAGAAGATTGAGCTTGGTAATTACCACACAGCAAGGCTATCTCCACACCCTAGCAAAACAATACAGCAAATCTGTAATGGCCTTTGAGAAAGCAGAAACAATAAGCAATATTAGCCAGGCTAACCTGTTCTGTGTGATCATATTACACAGTTAGCAGGCAAAGAGAACACATAAGAAGGAAAATATTTTGATTTCAGCGAAGTATTTGATCCTGCAGCTCATGAAAACATTCTCAGCAATAATTCAGATAAATAATAAAGGGCAATAAAAACCAGCATGGTATTGAGCTGAGGGGAGGTGTAATGGGGGAGCAGCAGGGCTCGGAGTTAGCTCTGTTGTGATTTCACATCTCCACTAATGATCAGGGAGAAGAGGGATAAACAGCCTGTTGATGACATTCATGCACAGGCAATACACAACTCGGGCTCCCAGGGCTCAGGCTTAGGGGCTGTTTAATTGCAGTGTAGAGGGCTTGGGCCTCCCACCTTACAGGCTCTTGTAGTAAGAGGAGGCCCTGCGATGTAAACCTTGGTATCAGAGGCCTGGTATGAGGCCTAAGCCTGAACTAAAGTAATGGTCAAGACTTTGCTAACAGAAAGCAAAGTGAAGCTGTGAGCCAGAGGCAGGCCCTGCTCACAGAAGCTGGCAAGGAAAGGGCTGATGCTGCAAGAAGATACGTACCTAAAAGGTACTGAACACTAGAGATCAGAACATTCACATACTTGCACATTCCACACAGATAACAAGGAACAGACTGACCCATCCCAATGACAGGGGCAAAAGGGTAATATGATGGCTAGAGTTGTTTTGAACGAACAAATCTGTACAAGGTGAGAGGCGGCACCTTACTACGTAGAGGGGTTGCACCTCAATACGTCAGGCGTGATGTGTAACTTGTTTGTACCTGTGTATAAGAATGCATCCCTGGGGCGGTGTCTTTGTCCGGCCTAGGGGGCAGTGGAAAGTGCCACCACTGACTGAGCCGAGTCCATTGACTGTGGGTACATATTTGTAGTATGCCATGAATTAGGCTAAGAAACCTACAGGGAACTACTACTGTATCCAAAACGGCAATAAACCTGGCCGACGTGCCTTCGTACCTTACTAGACTCTGTGGTCACTGGGGGTTCTCTTCGGGTCTGCTGTGTCAGCTATCTGCACAGAGCTAGGGCAGCACACAGAGGGAACACACACACGCAGCCGAGTGATACCAACAAGGAGAGAGCAGAGCACCACACCGGTAGCATCTGACACCACCACTGACAACAGCTCTCACAGCCTGGCCTCCAGCCCAAGTCCGAATATCTACACTGCAATGAAACAGCCCCTTGGCCGGAGTCAGTGGGTACAGGCCAGCCATGGGTGTCTAACTGCGGTGCAAACATACCCCCAGAGGCCTTCCCTCCTAGGGCAGGGAGGGGTGTGTGTCTGTCCAGCTCCAAGGAAACACACCCAGTGGTGAGCTGGAGCTGGCTGTTAAATTTAGAAGCCCTTTTAGAACCGGTTGTCCTGCACGGGCTTCTAAATTTAACAACCGGTAAGTGGAAGTGACCCAGGAGCATAGCTAGGGGGGGAGCGGCTGCTCCCCCAGAGCACATTATCCAAAAGTGGCGCCTTAGGCACCAACCCCATGGGTGCTCCAGCTCCCTGCCCTCCAGCACCAGCTAACCTCCACTCCACCTCCTCCCCTGAATGCTCTGCCCTGCTTCTCCCCCTCCTCTCTGCTTCCTGCAAATCAGCTATTCACGCGGGAAGCCTGGGATGGTGGAGAAGCAAGCGGTGGCTTCACGCTCAGGCCCAGGGAGGCGGAGACGGAGTGGAGGTGAGCTTGGGGGGCGCACAAGGAGGGCCACCGGGGCAGCAGAAGGTAACCCAGGGGAGGGGGGAGGCGCATAGGGGAACTGCTCCCCGCCCCAGCTCACCTCTCCTCTGCCTCCACCTCCCTGGGCCTGAGCGCGAAGCTGCCACTTGCTTCTCCACCCTCCTAGGCTTCCTGCTTGAACAGCTGATTTGCGGGAGGCGGGGGGGCTGCAAGCTCGGCCTGACCCAGTGCTCCAGGCACTGCGCAGCGGCGGCACGGCCCGACTCTAGCCGAGCGGAGCGGCTGTAGCACCGCCAGCCACCTCCAGGCAGCGTGGTAAGGGGGCAGAGAGCGGGCGGGGGGGTGTTTGGATAGAAGGCAGGGGTCCCGGGGGGGCGTCAAGGAACATGGGGGGTTGGATGGGGCAGGAGTCCCAGGGGGCGGGGGCAGGCCACGACCCCCTTGTGGGGTGAGGAGGGAACCGGTTGTTAAGATTTTGGCAGCTCATCACTGAACACACCCACCCTAAAGCTCAGCTCCAGGCTTTCAATCCGGAGCAGGAAGGGCAGAGTCCCTCACTATCCAGTTCTGGGGAGCCCCCAGACCCCACAATTTCCAGATGGGAAAGTAACATCCAGAGGCTGATGGGAAAGAGGAACCATCTTCCAGTAGGGCTGGGGCAGCTCCCAGTGAGAATCCCACTGTTTGCCTCCACCCTTCCCCTTGGTGTGTAGTGGGAGGGCTGGGACCTTCCCTCTTTATTTCCTTTCTCCCTGTGCCCTCAGCTGCCGCAGGACACCTCTCTATTGCCTGGTGGCTGCTGGGAGAAGGGGACTCTCTCCCCTACTGCTGAAACACAGGGGGCATGGATTTGCCTGCTCTCCTCCCTGTCTCCTTCTGCCAGGGAACCATGAAGTGGAGGCGGTGTGAGGGGAAACGTTCCCTGTGCAGACAGCAGCGTAGCACAGCACAGCAGCCCTGGCTTTGGGACAAGGACTAGCCAGGGAGCCCCCACTGAGGCGATTGAGGTGGTTCCAGGGGGCACTGCAAGGGATCTGGCATTGCTGAGACAGCTCTGGGATGGGTGTTGGGAGATGTGGGCCCAGCTAAGCAGGGTCAGAATCCCAGCTCCCACACGGAGCCAGGCCCAAGTGAGGAGCCTGCCAAGGGCCAAATCCCCTGGTGGGGAAGGATGATCCCACCTTGGGATGTCCCTGGACTTTGGCTGCCTAGACCCGACCATTTCTTGGGTGGCAGGAAGCCCCTTTGAACCCCTCCCTCATGCTCTAACCTTCCCTGGGTGTCAGCCAGGCTCCAAACATCCCAACCACCCCCGTGTCACAGGTGTCTCTTCCACAGGGTCCCATCTCCCCTCTTCCTGCTGCTGCTGCCCCACAGGGCTCTTCTCAGCTGAGGGAAGCCAACTCTGCCGACAGGAGTCAGGGTGGCTGAGAGCTTCCCCTCATGCTACAGCTGGGGAGCCGGTGCTGAAACTCATGCTGGCAACAGCGCCCAGAACACAAGACGCAGGCCTGGGCACCAGGCACCAGAGATGAGCACCTCCTGAAGCGGCTCTGGGGAGGACAGCAAGAAAGATTGGCTCAAGAGGTTATCTGGCAAACCAGAGGGGACCTGGGGGATTAATGAGGCTGACACACAGGGGTAGGAGGACTGCGGGGAACCCTGCCAGAGCCTGAAGGATACACTGCAGGGAACACTTCTGCCCATACGCACCGACTCCGTGGGTGCTCCGGGGCTGGAGCACCCATGGGGGAAAAAATGGTGGGTCCAGAGCACCCACTGGCAGCCCCCCTATCAGCTCCCCCCCAGCACCTCCCACCTGCCAATGGGCTCTGCAGATCAGCACCCATGCCTCCTGCCTGCTGCGATCAGCTGTTTCACAGCATGCAGGAGGCTGGTCGGAGAGGGGGCAGAGGGGAGAAGAAAGGACATAGCACACTCAGGGGAGCGGGCAGGAAGAGGCAGGGTGGGGCCTTGGGGAAGGGGTGGAGTGGGGGCAGGGCCTGGGGCAGAGCCGGGGGTCGAGCACGCTCCAGCTGTTTAAAAAGTCGGCACCTGCTTCTGCCCTGAGCCCAGGGCTGAGTAGCTGGACCAGGTGGGTCCTTTAGCCTCTCCTCTCAGAGGGGCGATGCAGGGAGCCTTGGGCCTGGGGCTGGCCAGACCCAGGCGGGTGGGCACTTTCCTGCTTTGCCTGTTTGCTGGAATGCGAGGTGTTTTTGTCTGAGGGAAAATCATAGTTTTAATCCCACCACGTGTGGTTTATGTGGGCACCCGTGGGTCCCGCAGGAGCTGCCAGCCAGCCCTGTGTGCAATCACGGGCAGTCTGAACAGCGTACAGCAGAGAGGCAAAGCCAGCAGAGAAACTGGGGAGGAACCAGGGCAGGGCTCCAGGACGGTGCTTAGGGGAGGGTCAGGCTCAGTAGGGAGTGTCAATCCTTGGAACAGTGCCCAGCTGGGGAGAGCAGGCTCATATGGCGCCCAGGGTGAGGTAGGCCCAGTGCCCAGGGAACAGCACCCCTAGGACCATGCCCTGGGAAGCTGGGAATGGATCTGGATTCATTCTATCCTCCCTTTGCTACCAAACCCCATGTTTCACATCCTGGCAGCATCTGCTGCATTAACAGGCAGCTAGGCCTGCCTGCCCTGGTACACAGACCTGCCCAAAGCCAGCTTTGACGATGCACTGATTAAAAGGCCACACTGGCCAGCGTGTACTATTGCTCTCCCTGCTCACCTCGGAGAGCAGCACCCACACTAGTAAAAGCAGCAAGGTCTGAGATAAAGTACCCATGTCTGCCCAGCCTCAGGATGAACACCCCTCTCGGGGACTGATAACCCCAGCCAAGGTCCTGTGGTGTGACTGCCGCAGAGCACAAGGCAAACACTCCCTGCAGCCCCCTTATCGGAGCTGGAGCCAGCTGGGCTGGACTCTGAAGTCAGGGCACAATGACAGGAGAGATCACGGGGCCAGCCGCAGGTACTGGGGGAGGGGACTCTGGAAGCCAGGCAGGGAGATCAGAGAGTGGCCAGGGTCAAGGAAACACCAGGTGCCATTAGGGCAACTCACGGAACCCGCTGAACAGCGAACTCGCTTTGGGGTGAGCACTGGCATACGGGACTGCGTAAGGGAGGGGGCACCACTTTCAAGGGTACAGCTGCCATTTTGCGTTCCGTTTGCATGCACAACGTCAGAGTCAGTCGCTGTGCAAACCTGCTCACACGCACTCCTTTGGTTTTGGTGCCGAGAGTGTTCAGGACCCTCTATTAACACCTTATGCTCCATTTCATTCAGCTCCTGTGACAAACAATAGGCTTTATACATGCCCCCCCCCCCTCCGTTAGGGAAAGCTTCCCTTGTCCCTGGCTCCATATCATGGCCTCCCCACAAACATACCTCCTTCATTACACTGAAATCCGTATTACATAAGGGGCCATGAAAGCAGAAGCTCCTTTGTGGGTAGTTCTCTGAAAACACCTACTCAGTGTGCCGTGCCAGTAAAAAAAAAGCTAAGAAATTGTTAGGCACCATTAGGAAAGGGATGGATAAGACAGAAAATATCATAATGCCACTATATCAATCAATGGTACGTCCACATCATGAATACTGTAAGCTGTTCTGGTCTCATCTTTGGGGAGGTGGGAGAATCCCCCAAAAACCTCACCACAGTAACATTTAACTTTAAAAAGAGGAACTAATTTAAGAACGAGGATGCTAGTTAGACAGTAATTAAAAAAAGCAGTCGAGAGTACAATGCCTGCAGACTGCCTGGAGACGACGTAAAAACACCTCCTAGAGGCTCAGACTAAATGTATATCCCAAACCAAAACACAGAGAACCAAAAAACGCCACTACAGCTAAACAACCGAGTAATGGAGGCTGTTAGAGGCAAATAGGCAACCTTTAAAAATTTGAAGTCAAATTCTAATGAGGAAAATAGAAAGGAGCAGAGTTTTGCAAGGAAGTTCTCCAGGTGAAGGAGGAGCAAATACAGCATCTGTGGGGTAAGTGACTGTCTGTAGTGTGTGTTTGGGGGTTACTTGCTGTGTGCTGTGTGCTGAGCTTGTGTTTGTTTGTTTGTTTGTTTGTTTGTTTGAAGGACCATGTGCTGTGGCTGGCAGTTGGAGGCCCTGAGCTTCAAAGGAACGTTTGAAAGCTCGAAGCCTCTGGTAATTGACTGAGCCTTAATCAGTGGGCGGGGCATTCACTCAGGCCAGGGCTTTATAAAGCCGCACACAAGCGACCGGGGGCTGCTAACAGGGAGTTTGGCAAGGGGGGGAGGGTCCCTTGTCGGTCCTACCTGTTCCCCTGTAGTCCCCTTAAAACCTATAATCCAAACCATATTCCAAAACCCCTTTCTTTAAACCACCCTTCCATTAACTAGGAGACAATGCAGGCAGAAGCCCAGCAGCAGAGTGGGGGCTATCCAGTTTATTGCACTGAGTGTAGCATGTACGATTACCTGCCTTGTGGGCGGGTGGCGTATGTGTGCAGTCGGTGCAAGGAGCTCCTGGCCCTCAGAGACCGCGTACGGGCTTTGGAGGCCAGGGTGGCGGAACTGGAGGAGCTAAGAAAGGCAGAGAGATATGTTGATGAGGCTTTCCGGGACACTGTAGAATTGTCCCACCTCCGCTCAGACAGCCTCTGTGCTGTTGAGGAGGAAGAAAGGCCCAGGGAAGCAGAGCAGTCAATGGGAGCAGAGGGAAACCTTCCCATAGTTGGGACCCTCCTTCCAGATGGTGCTGGGGTTGCCTCTCGCACTGAGGTTACCTCTCCGGGGGAGGGAACTCCAGCTGCTAGGAAAAGGCCGGTCTTAGTAATGGGAGATTTGATCATTAGAAACGTAGATAGCTGGGTCTGTGATGACCGGGAGAACCGTATGGTGACTTGCCTGCCTGGTGCGAAGGTTGCGGATCTCTAGAGGCATCTAGACAGACTTATGTGTAGTTGTCATAAACAGATAGCTAAGGGTTAATGTCTCTTTCACCTGAAGCACCTGACCAGAGGACCAATCAGGAAACCGGATTTTTTCAACTTTGGGTGGAGGGATTTGAGTTTTTTTGTCTTTGTTTTCTGGCTGCCTGCTTTCTCTGAGCTTTGGAGAAGTAGTTCTACTTTCTAGTCTTCTGTTTCTAAGTGTAAGGACAAAGAGATCAGCTAGTAAGTTATATGGTTTCTTTTCTTTGGTATTTGCATGAATATAAGTGCTGGAGTGCTTTGATTTGTATTCTTTTTGAATAAGGCTGTTTATTCAATATTCTTTTAAGCAATTGCCCTGTATTGTGTCATCTTAATACAGAGAGACTATTTGTATTTTTTCTTTCTTTTTTATATAAAGCTTTCTTTTAAGACCTGTTGGAGTTTTTCTTTACTGCAGGGAAATTGAGTCTGTACTCACCAGGGAATTGGTGGGAGGAAGAAATCAGGGGAGATCTGTGTGTGTTGAAGTGGCTAGCCTGATTTTGCATTCCCTCTGGGTGAAGAGGAAAGTACTTTTTGTTTCCAGGATTGGGAACAGAGAGGGAGATTCACTCTGTTTGGATTCACAGAGCTTGTGTCTGTGTATCTCTCCAGGAGCACCTGGAGGGGGGAAGGGAAAAGGATTATTTCCCTTTGTTGTGAGACTCAAGGGATTTGGGTCTTGGGGTCCCCAGGGAAGGTTTTTCAGGGGGACCAGAGTGCCCCAAAACACTCTAATTTTTTGGGTGGTGGCAGCAGGTACCAGGTCCAGGCTGGTGGCTAAGCTTGGAGGTTTTCATGCTAACCCCCATATTTTGGACGCTAAGGTCCAAATCTGGGACTAAGGTTTTTACAGTAGTGCTGGGGAGGAGCCGCTGCTCGTGGTACATGTAGGTACCAATGACATAGGGAAGGGTAGGTGAGATGTCCTGGAAGCCAAATTTAATCTGCTAGGGAAGAGACTGAAATCCAGGACCTCTATGGTGGCATTCTCAGAAATGCTCCCAGTTCCACACGCAGGGTCAGGTAGGCAGGCAAAGCTTCAGAGTCTCAATGCGTGGATGAGATGGTGGTGTAGAGAGGAGGGGTTTACGTTCCTTAGGAACTGGGGAAACTTTTGGGATGGGGGGCGCCTATACAGGAGAGATGGGCTCCACCTAAACCAAAGTGGAACCAGGCTGCTGGCACTAAACATTCAAAAGGTTGTAAAGCAGTTTTTAAACTAGGAGATGGGGGAAAGCCAACTGCTGCAGAGGAGCATGTGGATCGGACACAGACTTCTCTTAGGGGAGAGTCTGATGATAGGGAATCTGCAGGTTATAGTCAGGAACAGAGGACAGAAGAGGATAATGTAAGGGCCAGATCAGATGATAAACAGTCACATAAAAAAGAATCTGGCATATCAGAAAAGGGCAGACAAATAAAAAGGGACAAGTTTTGAAAGTGCTTGTACACAAATGCTAGAAGTCTAAATAATAAGATGGGTGAACTAGAGTGCCTTGTGATAAAGGAGGCTATTGATATAATAGGCATCACAGAAACCTGGTGGACTGAGAGCAATAAATGGGACACAATCATTTCGGGGTACAAAATATATCGGAAGGACAGAACAGGTCGTGCAGGGGGAGGAGTGGCACTATATGTGAAAGAAAATGTAAATTCAAACGAAGTAAAAATCTTAAGCGAATCCACATGTTCCATAGAATCGCTATGGATAGAAATTTCATGCTCTAATAAAAATATAACATTAGGGATCTATTACCGACCACCTGACCAGGACAGTAATAGTGATGATGAAATGCTAAGGGAAATTAGAGAGGCTATCAAAATTAAGATTCCAATAATAGTGGGGGATTTCAATTATCCCCATATTGACTGGGAACATTTCACTTCAGGACGAAATGCAGAGAAAAAATTTCTCGATACTTTAAATAACTGCTTCATGGAGCAGCTGGTACGGGAACCCACAAGGGGAGAGGCAACTCTAGATTTAATCCTAAGTGGAGCGCAGGAGCTGGTACAAGAGGTAACTATAACAGGACCACTTGGAAATAGTGACCATAATACAATAGCATTCAACATCCCTGTGGGGGGAAGAACACCTCAACAGCCCAACACTATGGCATTTAATTTCAAAAGAGGGAACTATACAAGAATGAGGGGGTTAGTTAAACAAAAGTTAAAAGGTACAGTGACTAAAGTGAAATCCCTGCAAGTTGCATGGGCCCTTTGTAAAGACACCATAATAGAGGCCCAACTTCAATGTATACCCCAAATTAAGAAACACAGTAAAAGAACTAAAAAAGAGCCACCGTGGCTTAACAACCATGTAAAAGAAGCAGCGAGAGAGAAAAAGACTTCCTTTAAAAAGTGGAAGTCAAATCCTAGTAAGGCAAATAGAAAGGAGCACAAACACTGCCAGCTTAAGTGCAAGAGTGTAATAAGAAAAGCCAAGGAGGCGTTTGAAGAACGGCTAGCCCAAAACTCCAAAGATAATAACAAAATGTTTTTTAAGTACATCAGAAGCAGGAAGCCTGCTAAACAACCAGTGGGGCCCCTTGACGATCGAAATACAAAAGGAGCGCTTAAAGACGATAAAGTCATTGTGGAGAAACTAAACGGATTCTTTGCTTCAGTCTTCACGGCTGAGGATGTTAGGGAGATTCCCAAACCTGAGCCGGCTTTTGTAGGTGACAAATCTGAGGAACTATCACAGATTGAAGTGTCACTAGAGGAGGTTTGGGAATTAATTGATAAACTCAACATTAACAAGTCACAGAGACCAGATGGCATTCACCCAAGAGTTCTGAAACAACTCAAATGTGAAGTCGCGGAACTATTAACTAAGATTTGTAACCTGTCCTTTAAATCGGCTTCGGTACCCAATGACTGGAAGTTAGCTAATGTAACGCCAATATTTAAAAAGGGCTCTAGAGGTGATCCCGGCAATTACAGACCGGTAAGTCTAAAGTCGGTACCAGGCAAATTAGTCGAAACAATAGTTAAGAATAAAATTGTTGGACACATAGAAAAACATAAACTGTTGAGCAACAGTCAACATGGTTTCTGTAAAGGGAAATCTTGTCTTACTAATCTATTAGAGTTCTTTGAAGGGGTCAACAAACATGTGGACAAGGGGGATCTAGTGGACATAGTGTACTTAGATTTCCAGAAAGCCTTTGACAAGGTCCCTCACCAAAGGCTCTTACGTAAATTAAGCTCTCATGGGATAAAAGGGAAGGTCCTTTCATGAACTGAGAACTGGTTAAAAGACAGGGAACAAAGGGTAGGAATTAATGGTAAATTCTCAGAATGGAGAGGGGTAACTAGTGGTGTTCCCCAAGGGTCAGTCCTATGACCAATCCTATTCAATTTATTCATAAATGATCTGGAGAAAGGGGTAAACAGTGAGGTGGCAAAGTTTGCAGATGATACTAAACTACTCAAGATAGTTAAGACCAAAGCAGATTGTGAAGAACTTCAAAAAGATCTCACAAAACTAAGTGATTGGGCAACAAAATAGCAAATTAAATTTAATGTGGATAAATGTAAAATAATGCACATTGGAAAAAATAACCCTAACTATACATACAATATGATGGGGGCTAATTTAGCTACAATGAGTCAGGAAAAGGATCTTGGCGTCATCGTGGATAGTTCTCTGAACATGTCCACACAGTGCGCAGAAGCGGTCAAAAAAGCAAACAGGATGTTAGGACTCATTAAAAAGGGGATAGAGAATAACACTGAGAATATATTATTGCCCTTATATAAATCCATGGTACGCCCACATCTCAAATACTGTGTACAGATGTGGTCTCCTCACCTCAGAAAAGATATGCTGGCACTAGAAAAGGTTCAGAAAAGGGCAACTAAAATGATTAGTGGTTTGGAGAGGGTCCTATACAAGGAAAGATTAAAGAGGCCAGGCCTCTTCAGCTTGGAAAAAAGGAGACTAAGGGGGGATATGATAGAGGTATATAGAATCATGAGTGATGTGGAGAAAGTGGATAAGGAAAAGTTATTTACTTATTCCCATAATACAAGAACTAGGAGTCACCAAATGAAATTAATAGGTAGCAGGTTTAAAACAAATAAAAGGAAGTTCTTCTTCACACAGCGCAGTCAACTTGTGGAACTCCTTACCTGAGGAAGTCGTGAAGGCTGGGACTATAACAATGTTTAAAAGGGAACTGGATAAATTCATGGTGGCTAAGTCCATAAATGGCTATTAGCCAGGAAGGGTAAAGAATGGTGTCCCTAGCCTCTGTTCATCAGAGGATGGAGATGGATGGCAGGAGGGAGATCACTTGATCATTGTCTGTTAGCTTCACTCCCTCTGGGGCACCTGGCATTGGCCACTGTCGGTAGACAGATACTGGGCTGGATGGACCTTTGGTCTGACCCGGTACGGCCGTTCTTATGTTCTTAAGTAAAATGTAAAGGTATAAGGCAGGCCAAAAAAGAACTTGAAAAGCAATTTGCTAAAGATACAGGTTCTTTACTATTGTTATTTAAGTACACCAGAAGCTTGAAGCCTCCAAAGCAGGTAGTGGGGCCACTGGATGACAAAAGTGTTAAAGGAGCACTCAAGGAAGATAAGGCCATCGCAGAGAAGCTAAACGAATTCTTTGCATTGATACCCACATCTGAGCCATTCTTTTTCAGTGACAAATCTGAAGTAGTGTCCCAAATTGCTGTCTCACTAGATGAGGTTTTGGAACAACTTGATAAACTAAACAGTAATAAGCGACCAGGACCTGATGGGATTCACCCAAGAGTTGCGAAGGAACTCAAATATGAAATTGCAGAACTACTAACTGTGGTATGTTACCTATCACTGAAAAATGCCTCTGTACCAGATGACTGGAAGGTAGCTACTGTGACACCAATTTTTAAAAAGGGCTCCATACGTGATCCTGGCAATTACAGGCTAGTAAGCCTCATGTCATTTCTGGGCAAATTGGTAGAAACTATAATAAAATAACAGAATTATCAGACACATAGATAAACATGATTTGTAGGGGGAAAGTAAGCATGGCTTTTGTAAAGGGAAATCATGCCTCACCAATCTCCTAGAGTTCTTTGAAGGAGTCAACAAGCATGTGAATAAGGGTGATTCAGCTGATACAGTCTACTTGGATTTTCAGAAAGTCTTTGACAAGGTCCTTCACCAAAGGCTCTTAAGCAAAGTCAGATGTCATGGGATAAGAGGGAAGATCCTTTCATGGATCAGGAATTGTTTGAAAGATAGGAAACAATGGGCAGGAATAAATGATCAGTTTTCACAAAGGAGAGAGGGGAAGAACTGGGTCCCCTAGGAATCTGTACTGGGACCAGTGCTTTTCAACATATTGATTAATAATCTGGAAAAGCGAGTGAAGTGAAGTGGCAAACTTTGCAGATGATACTAAATTATTCAAGATAATTAAGTCCAAAGCAGACTGTGAGGAGTTACAAACAGATCTCACAAAACTGGGTAGCAAAATGGCACATGAAATTCAATGTTGATAAATTCAAAGTAATGTGCATTGGAAAACATAATCCCAACTATACATACCTACAAAACGATGGGGTCTAAATTAGCTGTTACCACTCAAGAAAGATCTTGGAGTCACACTTTAGAGTTCTCTGAAAACTTCTGCTGAGTGGGCAGCAGCAGTCAGAAAGGCTAACCGTATATTAAGAACTATTAAAAAGGGATAAAAATGAGAAAAATATAATGCCACTGCATAAATCCATGGTGAGTCCACACCTTGAATACTGTGTCCAGTTCTGGTTGCTCCATCTCATAAAGGATATAGAGCTGGGAAAGGTTCAGCGAAGGGCAACAAAGATGATCAAGGTCAGGCGTCTCAAACATGCGGCCCACAGGCCGCATCAGCCTGTAAGGTTATTTTCTGCAGCCCGCGAGCTCCTCACACCCACCTTCCCGCCCCAGCATTTACCTAGAGCGGCTCCAGCCCAACACGCACCAGAAGCAGGGCAGGCTCCCTGCCTGCCTGCCTGCCTGCCCTGCCCCCATACCACTCCGTGAAGCAGACGGAACCTGGGGGAAGAGAGGTGCAGGGGTGTGTGTGGCTGTTGCTTCAGGCACCGCCCCCAGCAGCTCCCGTTGGCCACGGTTGCCCGTTCCCGGCCAATGGGAGATGCTGGGGGTGGTGCCTGAAGCAACAGCCACACACACTCCCCTGTGCCCCGGCACCCCCATGTTCCAGCCACTTCCCGGAGAGCCGCAGGGGCAGGTCAGGCAGGCCGGGAGCCTGCCCTGCCCCCGGTGCATGCCGGGCCAGAGCCCACACCCCGAACTCCTCCTGCAGTCGAACCCCCTGCCCTGAGTCCCTTGCTGCACCCTGACCCCCTGCCACACCCCTCCTGCACCCCAACCCACTACCCTGAGCCCCCTGCCACACTCCGACCCACTGCCATACTCTGCACCCTGACCTCCTGCCCTGAGCCCCCTGGTGCACCCTGCACCCCTCCTGCACCCCATCCCCCTTCCCTGAGCCGCCTGCTGCACCCTGCACCTGACCCCCTGCTGCACCCAGCCCCCCTCCTGTACCCTAACTCACTTCCCTGAGTCCCCTGCCACACCCCTCCTGCACCCCGCTCCCCGGCCCTGACCCCCAGCTGCACCCCTCATCCCTCCTGCACCCGATCCCCTGTCCTGACCCCCAGCTGCACCCCTCATCCCTCCTGCACCCCGATCCCCTGTCCTGATCCCCAGCTGCACCCCTCATCCCTCCTGCACCCCACACTCCAACTCCCTGCCCTGAGCCCCTGCCACACCCCACACCCCTCCTGCTCCCCCTGGGGGCAGGGAGGGGGTGAAGTTGGGGTGGGGATTTCGGGGAAGAGGTTGGAATGGAGGCAGGGAAGGGGTGGGAAGAGGCGGGGCAGGGGCAGGGCTTTGTGGAAGGGGTGGAGTGGAGGCAAGGCTGAGGGCAGTGGTGGGGAGGTGTCAGTAATGCGGCCCTCGGGTCAATGCGCTAGTCCTCATGTGGCCCTCGTGGTTATTTGAGTTTGAGAGCCCTGCTCAAGGTTATGGAACAGCTGCCCTATGAGGAGAGACTACAAAGATTAGGGCTGTTCATCTCAGAAGAGAGACAACTAAGGGAGGATATGGCAGATGTCTATAAATTGGTGAATGATGTGGGAGAAGTGTTATTTATAGAAGCCTGCAAATCCACAGATATTTGCTCTATAGCCACGGATATCCACAGACCACTTTTGCAGATCATGGATCAGTTGTGGACTCTAGTTATTTACCGTTTCACAAATACAAAAGCCAAGTGTCACTCAATGAAATTAATAGGCAGCAGGTTTAAGATAAACAAAATGAAATATTTTTTCACAGAATGCACAACTAACCAGTGGATCTCATTGCCATGGGATGCTGTGAAGGCCAAAAGTATAACGGGTTCAAAACAGAACTGGGTAAATGAATGGAGGATGGGTCCATCAGAGATTAGCCAGGATGGTCAGGGACGCAGCCCCCTGCTCTGGGTGTCCCTAAATCTCTGACTGCAGAGGCTGGGAGTGGAAAACAGGGGTGGGTCACTCCATAATTGCTGTGTTCTGTTCACTCCCCCTGAAGTTCTGGGTACCAGCCACTGTCAGAGACAGGATACCGGGCCAGATGGAAGCATGGTCTGACCCAGGACAGCAGCTCTTATGATCTTCTCTCTCCAAGCGTTTCCTGTTTTTACAATCAGCCCCTCCTCACCAGATTGCTTATTCTCCCCCGCCACTCCCCGCCCCCCCCTTGGCCTCGATGAATTAATGTGACAGGGAGAGCAGGACGGACCCGATGTCAAGTCTCCCCGGGCAGAGCGCAGCGTCCCGGCTGAGTGGTCGGGGGGAGGCCCTGCTAAGGGGGAAGGAGCAGCGCACCCCTGTGGGGCTGCAGCCCGGGCCGGCCCGGCCACAGTGCGCAGCGGGGCCGCGGGACCGCAGCGCCCCGAGCTCCCGGCGGCCCCGGGGGAGCAGGCTCGGGCGGGGAGCGCAGGAGTCAGACCCGGCTGGCAGCGGAGCCTGTGGCGCAGGAAGCCTGGCTCGCTGCGGGACTCGCCCCGCGCACCCCGGCCCCCCGCTCGCTCAGCGCCGCGCCCCGGGCCCCACCTGCTCCCGGCGCTTCTGCCAGCGCCCGCAGGGGCTTTCCTCCAGCACCTCGCTCTCCTCCTCGCTCTCCTCCTCCTTCTCCGCCGGCAGCGCGGCCTCGGCCCCCGACATCCCCGGAGGCTGGGGGCTCCCAGCCCCGCTTCCCCGGCTCGAGTCCAGGCGGCGCGGCGCGGCCCAGAGCCCGCGTGGGGCCCGGCCGGACCTGTCCCGCCCCGGGGCCGGCCGCCTGGGGGGTCCCCGCAGCGCTGTAGGGCTGGACTCGGAGCCCCCGCCCGCCCCGCCTCCCGCGGCGTGACGGGCAGCTCCGTGTAACGCCCTCGGCCCGGCCCGTGGCAGCGGGTTCAAGGGTTCCGCGCTTCCTGTCACCGCCGGGGCCTGATTCCCACTGGAGCGGCTCTGGCTCCGGCTTCCAGCGCCTGTTCCCCTCTCCGGGCTCCGGGGCGCACTGAGCCAATCGGCTTCCCGGGAGCTGAACACGAGCTCTGGCTGCGAGGCATTTTCTCCAGCCCTGAGTCGTGTGTGGCTCCCGGGCCTGCCCAGCACGGGTGTGTGTGTGAAAACACGCGTCGCTGCCCCTTTAAGGGTGCGGGATTCACTGCTGCGGAGAAGTGGCATCCCGCTCCCGGCCTGGGCAGTCACAGCCTGAGAGGAGCCAGGCGAGGCGAGCGCACGTGGTAGCGGAGACTCCTGGCCAAGAGAGGGGAGAGCCTGATCCGGGGCTGGGGGGGAACCAAAGAGTGCCCATTAGGAGCGGGACAAGCCTCCCTGGCAGGCACCACCGGCTGCAATGAAATCACAGAACCCCCCAGGTTAAAACTAGGATTTTACTGTTTGTTAATGAAGGGGTTTGCAGGGGAGAAGGTGCTCTGTTGAGAACTGTGTTAAAGTGCAGAGCCATCACTTTACATTTCAGGGGTTTCCTGGTCTGGCTTGCAGCCTAGGCGCCTCTGTTGGGAAACATGCAGTCTGGGCCCAGAAACAAGGGCCTGGAGAGAGCTGGCCTGGAACAAAGTGGGGTGAGCTGTGCATCGCTGCCTTTAGGGAGCAGCCTCTTCTCTCTGTTCACCTTTATTGAAATAAAAACTTAAGAAAAACCCCCCAAAGTTACAGTCACAGTTGGATTATTCACAGATACAAACCAAAGCCGTAGACTCTTCCTCCTGAAAACTGGGAGGTCAGTCCGGTATCAAAAGCCCCGCCATGGCCCACTTTCCACCAAACTCATTCATGTTCCTCTGCCATTGCCCACAACTGACTAACTGCACAAATTGTGACAGGCTTCAGAGGGGCAGTCCTGTTAGTCTGTATCCGCAAAAAGAACAGGAGCACTTGTGGCACCTTAGAGACTAACACATTTATTTCAGCATAAGCTTTTGTGGGCTACAGCCAGGGCTGGTGCAAGGAAGTTTCTGGCCCTAGGCGAAACTTCCACTTTGTGCCCCCCTACAGCCCTGCAGCAGCTCTCCGCACCTCCTCTGCCCTGAGGCGCCCCTCCCACGGCAGCTCCCCCCCCGCGTAGCCGTGCAGCACCTCCCCACCCCAGCTCACGTCTGCTCCACCTCCTCCCTGAGCACGCCGCCCCCACTCTAATTCTCCTCATAGACTCATAGACTCTAGGACTGGAAGGGACCTCGAGAGGTCATCGAGTCCAGTCCCCTGCCCTCATGGCAGGACCAAATACTGTCTAGACCATCCCTGATAGACATTTATCTAACCTACTCTTAAATATCTCCAGAGATGGAGATTCCACAACTTCCCTAGGCAATCTATTCCAGTGTTTAACCACCCTGACAGTTAGGAACTTTTTCCTAATGTCCAACCTAAATCTCCCTTGCTGCAGTTTAAGCCCATTGCTTCTTGTTCTATCATTGGAGGCTAAGGTGAACAAGTTTTTTCCCTCCTCCTGTTGACACCCTTTTAGATACCTGAAAACTGCTATCATGTCCCCTCTCAGTCTTCTCTTTTCCAAACTAAACAAACCCAATTCCTTCAGCCTTCCTTCATAGGTCATGTTCTCAAGACCTTTAATCATTCTTGTTGCTCTTCTCTGGACCCTCTCCAATTTCTCCACATCTTTCTTGAAATGCGGTGCCCAGAACTGGACACAATACTCCTCCCAGGCTTGCGGCATCAAACAGCTGATTGGCGCTGCAAGCCAGGGAGACGGGAGAAGTGGAGCAGCGACCGCGTGCTCGGGGAGGAACACTGTAAAAAAAAATTGGCACCGCTTTTTGGCGCCCCCAAATCTTGGCGCCCTTGGCAACCGCCTAGTTGGCCTTAATGGTAGCACCGGCCCTGGCTACAGCCCAAAGCTTATGCGCAAATAAATTTGTTAGTCTCTAAGGTACCACAAGGACTCCTGTTCTTTTTGTACAAATTGTATGACCCTCATTGTCTCTCTCTGTGTGTTTTGGGTTCTTGTGTGGTAAGGTTCTGGATTTTAAGAAATGAAGTAGTGTTACATTGTAACCATCCAGAAAGAGTCTTTCAGGGCTTATCTACTCTACAAAATTAAATCAACCTAATTTACGTCAGCATACAGCTGCCGTAGTAATTACATCGCTGCTGCATGTTGACACTTTGCTGCTTGTGTTAGTGTTGCGCACCCTCACCAGAAGCACTTGTACTGAACATACCATCAGTGTGGAGCATCGTGGGACAACTTCTGAAAGCCAGTAACAGTCAATGTAAGCAACGCAGCATCCACACTGACCCGGTGTTGTCCTAACTATATCGACATTGACTCTAGACCTCTTGCGGATGTGGAGTTATTATGTCGCCTTTAGCGGGGCAGTTACGTCGGTGGAAGTGAAATTTTAGCGTAGACATTTCCATAGTTAGGTCAACATAAGCTGCCTTGCATGGAGCTAACTCTGTAGTGTAGACCAGGCCTTATGTTTTTCTCTAACTTCTCTGAATGCCATGAATATAACAGTCCCCTCTTTTTAAGAGTGTCCGCATATGACCTTACATCATAGTATTTTCATTTTATCAGATGCTATCTTCAGATTTTCTCCAGCAAATGTAGGAGCTTTTTCCATTTTGGATTTTAGGTTTTCCATATCATCCAAATTCCTTTGTACCTCTGCAGGCACTCCTCCATACAAGGCAGGCAGCTGAACCCCCAGAATCTGATTGAACTGGTCCACCATCTCATCAGATAATAAGTGTGCTGAGGTGGGGAGCGTTTTGTGGATCCCTAGAAACTCACAAACCTGCTGAAACACTTTGGATCCAAAGTTCTCCCTTAATCTGTGTGAAACTCATCCAGGACACCAAAGATGGAGGCAGAATGAATTCTCTAGAATCCCTGCTACCATCTCAGCCTCTTGGTTTCTTACTGGGTAAACTTCAGGCCATTTTGTAGAATAGTCTATGGCTACCAACAAATACTGACTGCCAGCCTCTGTCTCTGGCAAATCTCAAGCACATGAACAGCAATGCACTCCATTGGTGTCCCTATAAGATATTGCTGTGCTGGGGCTCTTCCTGTCTTGGGGGAAACCCTTCTTCCCCACACAAACATCACATTTCCTGCGCCAATTGTCTACATCTCTTCTGCATTTTACCCAATATAAATTCTCTTTGGTTGGCCAACTATACATATAAAATGATGGGGTCTGAATTAGCTGTTACCACTCAAGAAAGATCTTGGAGTCATTGCGGGTAGTTCTCTGGAAACATCCACTCAATGTGCAGTGGCAGCCAAAAAAGCGAACAGAATGTTGGGAACCGTTAGGAAAGGGATAGATAATAAGACAGAAAATATCATGTTGTCTCTATATAAATCCATGGTATGCCCACATCTTGAATACTGTGTGCAGATGTGGTCGCCTCATCTCAAAAAATATATATTGGAATTGGAAAAGGTTCAGAAATGGGCAACAAAAATGATAAGAGGTATGGAACGGCTTCCATATGAGGAGAGATTAATAAGACTGGGACTCTTCAGCCTGGAAAAGAGAGGACTAAGTGGGGATGTGGTAGAGGTCTATAGTGGATAAAGAAGTGTTGTTTACTCCTTCTCATAACACAAGTACTAGGGGTCACCAAATGAAATTAATAGGCAGCAGGTTTAAAACAAAGAAAAGGAAGTATTTCTTCACAGAACACACAGTCAAGCTGTGGAACTCTGCCAGAGGATGTTGTGAAGGCCAAGACTATAACAGGGTTCAAAAAAGAACTAGGTAAGTTCATAGAGGATAGGTTCACCAATGGCTATTAGCCAGGATGGGCAGGGATGGAGTCCCTAGCCTCTGTTTGCCAGAAGCTGGACATGGGCTACAGGGGATGGTTCACTTGATTCCCTGTTCTGTTCATTCCCTCTGGGGCACCTGGCATTTCCCACTGTTGGAAGACAGGAAACTGGGCTAGATAGACCCTGGATCTGACCCAGTGTGGCCGCTCTTATGTTCTTAAAGTTTTGCAACCCCAAAATGTCCAGCAGTTTTAAAAATCATGAGACCCTCAGAATCTCCTTTTTCACCTGGTGGTTTTTCCAAACTCTCTTACAATATTTCATCTTTAACCCCCAGCTTTCACAGTATGACCAGAAAGTTTTTACTGTGGTATTCTGAGGGCTACTACACTTCTGAGTGGCTTCATTTGCCAATTGATTTTTCACCCACACTCTATTCTAATAGTGAGAGTGTCTCCTTGGGAAGCTTTTAACTGCTCTGGAGTCCATTTGTGCAACTCCATATCTTCTACTACAGACAGTGGATGAACCAGGAACATTTGCGCTTATGCAAAGTATGAACACGCCCATCCCCTTAAGCAACAAATTCCTTGCTTTCCTTCTTAGGGCAATGTTTGCAATTAGCCTGCTGACAGGGCCATCTGACTGAGGTATCAGTATTCCCATGCTTGTGCCAAGGCCCGGGTGTGACTGTGAAATTGTAAGGCTGCAGTTTTTCCAACTGCCTGGCACATTGCCTCACAGCACTCCTGAATCTAAAGAGGCATTGCAAGGATCCCTGGTCTGTCCTGACCAGACGCTTTCTCCCTACAGATAGTGGTGAAAAGATCCAGGACAGACAAAATCCCTGCCAAGAGCTCCTTTAAGGTGCTGCAATAGTTTCTCTCCAGAAAACGTAGTAATAAGCTGTAATAAGCGACCAGACTCTCAAGTCATTGTTGCTTTTGTGCCAATACTGCCCCAGTCCATAAGCAGCACTAGCATCTGTGTCCCATATTGAACCACAGAGAGGCTAAGACTAGAGCAGTCACAAGCAGGGCCTCCCAGAGGATTCAGGGGGCCTGGGGCAAAGCAGGGGAGCTGAGGAGCTTGTACTTACCCGGCGGCGGTCCGGGTCTTTGGCGGCATTTCGGCGGCAGGTGGCCCTTCAGTTGCTCTGCATCATCGGCAGCACTGAAGGACCCCCCGCCACCGAAATGCTGCTTAAGACCCGGACCACCACCGGGCCAGGGCTCGTGGGGCCCCTCTGGGGCCCAGGACTTGGGGCAAATTGCCCCACTTGCCCCCTGTGACGAAGTGGGGCTGTTCTTAATGTTTCCTCTGAATACTGTGTGAGTGACTCAGTTTCTGGCTGGCACTCTGTCTCCTGGCAGCTAATGGCTGGGCCCTTCCCCCTGGCAAGGGGATGCTAAAGGTGTGGGAGAAGAGGTCAGGTGACCTCCTGGCCCGGGAAAGAGACAAAGGCCAGAAAGGAGGGGCTGGAGGGGGGTTCAGTCTGGAGCTTTCTGGGGACAGGAAGTGAGGGCAGACGTGGGGGTCTGCCTCACTGCCCCTCAGAATGGACCCAGCTGAGGGGTCCAGTTCTCTGTACCTACAAGCTCTGTTTTAGACCGTGTTCCTGTCATCTAATAAACCTCTGTTTTACTGGCTGGCTAAGAGTCATGTCTGACTGCAAAGTGGGGGTGCAGGACCCTGTGACTTCCCCAGTATCCCGCAGAGGCGGGAAGCGCATGGAGGGGCAGAGGATGCTGAATGCTCCAAGGAGAGACCCAGGAGGTGAAGCCGTGTGAGCTGCTTGCCCTGAACAAGTCTGCTCCAAGGGAGAGGAGGCTCCTCAAAGTCTTGACTGGCTTTGTGAGGGCAGTTCCAGAGCATTGCCCGGGGACTCCGTGACACCTCCCCCGCCGGGCGGCCCTGGTCACAAGGGCCCTTTTCAACTCTAAAAGTGCTAAATCACACTCTGCTGACCAATGGAAGGGCTTCCCTTTCTTACCCAACCTATGCAATGTCATTGCAATATTGGCAAACCCCAAATAAATCTTCCATAGTGGGAACAGGGCCCTACAGGACATTGCACATCACAGTGTCTGGGGACTTGGCTTATTCTGCACACCCTCCATTTTCTTCATGTTAGTGGAAATTCACCCACCTTCTCTGGTTGTGTGCCCTGTGTAGATCACCACAACTCACATCTCTTGGTGTTCAGTTTCAGCCTTGCAGCTTTAAGCTTATCACAGCCCATTTGTAAATGTATCAGCTCCTGTTCAAAGGTTATAGCTTGCACCAGGATATCATCTAGACATAACAAACAGCCTGAGAGAGACCCTCAGATGTGGCCAGTGCATCATTACACAAGCTGAAAGCCATTGTTTTATATTGCCACAAGCCTTGTCCTGCTATGAAACAGATTTTTCCCTGTCCTTTGGACCCCTTTCCACCTGCCAATACCCACTTTAAGATCCAGTCCACATTGGACCTGCTACAGCATCCAGGGTATTATTTATTCATGGCAATGGATAAGAATCCTTTAAAGTTACTCCATTTAGTTTTGCATAGTCCACGCAGACTCTGAGGCTTTTTCCTTAAGTAGAACTCTGGGTGAGGCCCAAGGATTGGTCGAAGGCTCTGTTAAGCCTTCCTGATACTTTTCCTCAATGGCCTATGAAGCCTCTTTTCTCTTTGCAGCTGTTAAATGGCGAGCTGGCTTCCTAATGGGTCACACTCCCCCAGTATCAGTCTTGTGCTGGACAAGTGCAGGACAGCCAGTATCTTTACTGGATCAAGTGCCACTCCCGATTCCTAACCAGAAAGTCTCAGCACTTAAATATTCAGCATTGTGCTGGGGCAGCTCCAGCTGGAACTCTGGAAGTTCACCTTCACCCTTCGCTTAGACCTTGTCTAGATGAGCACTTGATGCATGGCAGGCTGGGGTGTAAGTCTGCCTTGGACTAGCCTGCCACCCACGGAGTGCCAGTGTCCATGCATTAGAAGGTCCCTAGACCCTTTGGTCTGCTCCCATTTCGACGCGCAGTAGATCAAAGCACACAAGGAACTTTCAGTGGGGGGCAGGAGGGAGCACACAGATAGTAAGCGTGCATCAGGCTAGCGGGAGGTGGGCTGTTCAGCTAGACAACCCCCTGTAGTTTTCTCATTTACCAGCATTTGCGAAATGGGAATCAGTGGATCTAGTAACTGCGGTTGTTCTTTATCCTAGTTACAGTTTGTAAGAAACAGTCAGCAAACAGAGTCTACCTCTGCTTCAGATCCACAAGAGCCTTAACAGCCACAATTCCCCTGAGACCCTGGCTCTTAAAGTAGGTCTCAGCCTCTCCCCATCTTTCCCTTGCTGGAAAGCAATCGCAGCCTGTTGCTGTTATGGTAACAACCCCTCTTTTTGTGGCCAATTTTTCCCACAGTACCAGCATTTCATTGACCTGCTCCCTTTAGTCTTTGCATTATTACCCATTTGCCTTGTTTTACAAACCAAATTTAACAATTTTTTCCAGTCATTCAAAAAATGTCATGAACCAGATTAGATTCCCCTTTTGCATCATGCATATTAGCACAGAGCTGTATTTACAAGGTATTTCAGGGGCCTCTGCTCATGGCTAGGGGTGCCTCCTCCTGGCCGCTTGTAAGGGATTAACTCCTTCAGCCTGACACCCTTTTCTTGTTAGAAGCAGCAAAGAATCCTGTGGCACCTTATAGACTAACAGACGTTTTGGAGCATGAGCTTTCGTGAGTGAATACCCACTTCCTCAGATGCAACAACTTCTTGTTGTTTGTTGGCCCGTTGTCTTGCTTTGCCACCCCTCTCTCAATCCTCAGGAGCTGCAGCACCTTGTCTTCATGGCTTAGCCCTCTGGCCAAGTCATGATAACCCTTCCCTTCCGGGATACTATCAAAGTCCTCTACATTGTCCCAGGCAGTCCTTAAGTCCACTGCCCTGGCTAAGCCAGTCCCACACTGACAGTCCCAGACAGTCTTCAAGTTCACTGCCCAGATTGTGCCACTCACTCAGTGGCTAGAAGGGGAACATACTTCTCAGTCCCAATTCATACGGGAGGATCCCCTAAAACACATGCACAGGTCAGCCCTATGTAACACCTCTACCTCAACAATAACTACCCCCACATTAAACCAAGGAGACACTGTATATCTATCTATCTAATCTATCTATCCCAGGCCAGACATCCTATCTATCCCCGTACAACCTCCCTCTCTATCTACCTATCCCCACACACACCATCTATCTATCTATCTATTGTGATGGGGCAAGGCCAGATGGCTACAGTAAAGTACTGAGGAACAGGTATGTTAGCCTCAGGCTAAACAAATCCCTAGGACCATGGTAACCAAATGGCAGTTGCTCCAGGTTAATCAAAGCACCTAGGGCCAATTAAGATCTTTCTAGAAGGCAGTGGAGATAGCTACTTTGATTAGAACACCGGCAGCCAATCAAGGCAGGCTAATCAGGGCACCTGGGTTTAAAAAGGAGCTCACTCCACTCAGGCGGGGAGGAGCTGAGAATAAAGGTGTTTGGAGGAGGCCATGGGGAAGTAGCCCAGGGAGTTGTAGCTGTCATGCAGCTGTTACAGGAGGCACTATAGACAGCTGCAATCCACAGGGCCTTGGGCTGGAACCCGGAGTAAAGGGCAGGCCCGGTTCCCCCAAAACCTCCCAACTCCTGATCAGACACAGGAGGAGGTGACCCAGACTGTGGGTTCCACCAGAGGGGAAGATCACTGAGGTGAGCAAATCTGCCAATAAGCGCAGGACCCACCAAGGTAGAGGAGGAACTTTGTCACACTATCTATCTATCTATCTAATCACAGGCCAGACATCCCCTCTATCTATCCATCCCCTATACCCCCTTTATCTATCTATTTATCTATCTATCCATCTACATACACCCCTCTATCTATCCCCATACACCCTTTCTATCTATCTGTAAGCAGAGTCAGGCTGAGCTCTACCCTGACATCTGGTGGTGAATTGTGGTGAGTTGTGGAAAAGAACTTCAGGGGCTGATCTTGTTTGCATAGGCACAACCACTCCACCTAGCATGAACCCACAGCAGCCCAAATGGTCACTTTGGCTGCTGTGGTATCCCCAGTTTCTCTGTTATTGGGGCAGGAAGAATAAAGTGTTACCCTGATTATGTGACTCAAGGACAATGAAACTATTTTATGACAGAGACTCGCCATCAACTAAGCAGCACTCGCTAGACAAGGGACATGGGTTCCAAAACCTACTGAATAGAAAGAGGGGCAGGGGCACTGGCACCTGCTGATATGGACCCCTTTTGAGGACCTGACATGCTAATTGCACTGCCTTTTCTCTGTGGTAGAATATCAGAGCTAATTGTAATTCCATTAGGAGTCTAATTACAGGCTGCTGAGCTGAATTCACCTTGGGCTAATGGTGCACCAGCACTGGGGCTCCCCTAGTACAAGCTGAAATCACTAAGAGCTGAACTTACTGAGTGCTGTGGCAGGGCTGAAGCTATGTTGCTGAGTGGTTGGTGGAGTAGGGCAGTTTGCAGGATGACTGGAGTGGCTATCCTGATGACTGGACCGCTGGTGGAGCGGAGCAGCTGGTGGAGTGGCTTGTGGTGAAGGCTGCAGCAGAACCCCATGGAGAGGGGCCTCAGACCATGTAAGGTGCCCCTTATCACTGCTTTTCTCCCACGCCCCCTCCCCACCACTGGGAGGTAAAACTCTGCAGATAAACTTTTGAACTCTGGGGATGCACTGATCAGGGACAGAGACTTTTGGGGCGTTGGACTTTTGAGACTTTGGGTGTTCTTTTGGGTGGTTGGACTTCAGACCCTGAGGAGAAAAGGACACTGCCAAACTTACTTGGGGGTGGGTCTTTTGCTCATGGTTTGTGTTATGAATCCTGTTTGTGGTGTTTCCCCCAACATAATGCTACATTGTTTCCCTCCTTTATTAAAAGGGATTTTGTTACACTCAGACTCCGTGCTTGCCTCTTGGAGGCACCCGGGGGGTGGTATGTAATTGTCCCAGGTCACTGGGTGGGGGCTCGAGCCAGTTTTGCATTGCATTATTGAAACGGAACCCCTGGATACTCAATTCAGCCCTTGTTGCTGCCAACTCAGATGAGCAGAAGGGTTATCTAGCCATCCATCCACTCCCAGACACCTCCCACCACTATCTCTCTACCTTCCTTTGCCACATATAAGTCCCCCTTAATGTAGTATCCACACACCTGACAATCTTTAATGTATTTATCCTCACACATGCCTGAGAGGTGGGGCTATTACCCCTATTTCATAGGCGGGGATGGAGGAGCAGAGGGACTAAGGCTTTGCCTTCACTGCAAAAAGGTAGGTTTTTCCATGGGGATAGCTGTCTCCAGGTAAAATCCTCCTGGAGACAAGACACAGATAACTTTTGTCTTGATGTCGTTAGTCTATAGTGACTCTGTACCCCGCACCTGGTGTTTACCCAGGAGACAGCTGCATTCAGTTCAAAACACACCTTTTTTGCAGCAGTGTCCTGCCCAAGTCGCACAGAGAGTGCTGCAGCAGGGCAGTGAATCTGCATCACCTAAGTCCTAGACTCACATCCAAATCATGGGGCCATCTTTCCTCCTGGATCACCAACCACTGCTGAAGCATAGCAGAGAGACACAGCCCTCAGATCCCTGTCAAATGGACAGGGCTGCACCCCATGTGCAGGGTTTGATTTCTGGGTGCATTCCTGCCCCCTGTGACAGGCTGCTCATCCTGTGAGGTCGTCTCTCCCCACCCTCAAGCTGGGCAAAGCTTCTCTCATCCCTTTCCAATGGAAAGTCTCATTCTGAGTCCCTCGTCCTTGGCACTCTGCAATAACAAACGACTCTCTGTCACCGTCTTTGCTCCTTCCTGTTGGCCACATCGTGGCTCCTTTCTGGGTCTGTGCTTGACTTTGTGTCTTGCACTTTCCACGGCTAATTGATGGTCATTGATTCTGTGTTTGGGGACTGTGTGCCCTGCCTTTGCCCAGGTTGCTGTGCTGAGGGCTCTGTGAGTGGGGCAGGTCTGGAGCCAGCCAGCTGGTTGCTCATTATGATCTCTTCTCCCCAGGGACTTGTGGAGTGGTGCTTAAACGCTGGAGCATCTAGGGCTGTTTGCTGCCCTGTCTGGGAGGTAGCAGGGACTGAGCCAGGCAGCGCTGCTCTGGGTGTGGCTTGTGCTTTCATTGGATTTGATTTTTGATACACAGTGTTTGCGGTGCAGGGAGCTTTGACTGAGGTGGCACTGAATGTTCTTTTCTGCCTGTTGATGAATAGGGGACATCCCAGGTCTGCTTGCTCCCTGTCAGCGCTTGGTTCATGGGCACACAGGGACCTGTCTGGGAGGGGCTGGGTTTCCTACCTCGGTCAGTGTAATCAGTTAAAGATGGGCCTGGACTTCACCCCCACCCAGCAGACTGGGCTGGATTATACTATCAGGGGATTGGCAACAGCTTGATTGGAGTGGAGGCAGGGCTGGATCGCTCTTGAGATTTCTGCAACGCATGTATAGCCAGCCTGCAGTGGCCCATGGGCAGCCCCTGGCACTTGCCCCAGGATGCCCGCTGGCAGGTTTGGCGGGGAAAGTCTTTGATTTATTATGCCCCATGCAGGTTCCGTGGTGGCTGAGGAGGGGTATGCGCTGCTCAGCTTCCTGACTGTCTGGACTCCAGCGAGTTACCGATGAACCCAGGAAGCTGAGGAGCAGAATCCACCTCCTCAGCCACCTGCAGCCTGCCTGGGGCACAGCAAAAGCTCAGGTTCCTCTTCCAGAAGAGTCAATCTCATGCTGAGGCTTTTCCTGGGTGCCTTGGGGGTCTGGGGAGGCAGGGAGGGACTGGCCTGGGGCTCCTCCCAGCAGGTGGCGGGGGGGGGCGCGGCTTGGTATCCAGGGCTTTGGCCAGCCTCTGGCTTCTCTGGGTGGGGAACTCACAGTTCTGGGAGATCTCGTTGCTCTGGCACTGGGAGGGAGGCAGAGGGACTTGGGGCTCCAGGGATGGGGGGGACTCATTGCTCTGGCCACAGGGGGGCTCGGGGCTCCAGCTATGGGGGGGCTCAGGGCTCTAGATGAGGGGCAAGGTGGGGGGGCTCGGGTCTCTAGCTGCAGGGGGAGGGGTGTGACGATATGGTTCTGGTGGGACCCAACTGAGAGTGCCAATTCAGGATTAATTGCTCAGACAGGGCAGTTACAGCCCAAGGCTGGGGTTTTTCCACCTCTAAGGCAAACCAAACCAGCCAGACAAAAATGACTTTGGTTTCACCCCACTGGTTAACCACAAGTCACACAAGCAATTTCCATAAACACTCCAGTCTTCCAGTATCACCACCGGTGCTACCCATCCTGGGGATGAATGGTTATGAAAACCACACCCCAATAAAAGAGAGAGGCTCTTTCGATCCCAAAGGACCAAGCCCCAGACCCAGGTCAATATACACATCAGATCTTACCCACAAATTACGCTGTTGCCAGTCTTTTAGAATTTAAAATCTAAAGGTTTATTTATAAAGGGAAAAAGGTAGAGGTGAGAGCTAGAATTGGTTAAATGGAATCAATTACATGCAGTAATGGCAAAGTTCTTAGTTCAGGCTTGTAGCAGTGGTGGAGTAAACTGTAGATTCAAATCAAGTCTCTGGAGAACATCCCCCACTGGGATGGGTCCTCAGTCCCTTGTGTAGAGCTTCAGCTTGTAGCAAAGTTCCTCCAGAGGTAAGAAGCAGGATTGAAGACAAGATGGAGATGAGGCATCAGCCTTATATAGGCTCTTCCAGGTGTAAGAACACTTCTTTGTTCTTACTGTGGAAAATTACAGCAAAATGGAGTCTGCAGTCACATGGGCAAGTCCCTGCATACTTTGCTGAATTACAAGGTGTATGTGCCTCCCCTCAATGGGTCAGTTGTGTAGCTGATGGTCCGTAATGGGCCATCAAGCAGGCTAAGCAGAGCTAACACCAACTTGTCTGGGGTGTCACCCAGAACTACAGCACCAATTTGAAATACAGACAGTATACAGCCAATACTTATAACTTCAACTATAAAATGATACAGACATAGACAGCATAATCATAACCAGCAACCCATAACCTGGTCTTAGACACCTTATATGACCCCCTTTACATAAGATTTGGTGCCACTACAGGACCTTGGTTGCAAACCATGTTCTATATGGTCCCAGTTTATACCAATAACGTCACAGGCACTTTATCACTTTGCTGGCATGCTAAGGTGTCTGAGAAATGGGTTTGTGTGCATTGCCCAGAACCACCACAGACTTCAGTAACAATCGTGTAGCAAAATCTCATAATTTTACATGCCACGTTGTTACACATTTTAACAAGACAATAATATTCAGCAGATTATGAGTTTTCAAATGATAGCTCACAAGGCATACTTTGTACAAAACATATCATAACCATATCATAGTGCACATGGGGAACAGGGTGAGACAGTTCCTCTCTCTAGCCCAGTCTGGTCAGGTGCAGACATGCCAACTCTCGTGATTTGATTGCCAGAGATGTGATTTCTAAGTAAAATTACACCTCACTCATGATCTCCCAATAGAACTCTCAAATGTCAGGGTTTTTTTTCAGCCATGGTTGAACATTTGCAAGTTCTATCACCAGATTGTGGGTGAGGCTTAATTTTACTTAGAAATCGCTGTCAGCCCTGGGGATGGATGGGACTCCCTCTGTCAGCCCCACGAGAGGCTCTGGCTGTCAGCCCTGGGCGGCTGCTTCCCCGACAGGGTGGGAGAGGGGACCCCACTGCAGCCCGCACAAGCCTGGAGAGGGTGAGGAACCCTAAGAGCAGAGGTGAGGCTAAGAGAGCTACTATGGCCTGGGGACTGCAGGAGGCTGAAGTGGGGAGGCTGTATTGATTGTGGGTTCTGAGCAGAAGGGAGGGTGAACTGAGGGCAATGGGGGTTGATGGGGTGGGGAGGCTGAAATGATGGGGGCTGTGGGCTGAGCTGCTGGGGGGCAGAACTGAGGCGGGTTAGGTGGGAACAGAACTGATGAGGGACTGGAGAACAGGATTTATGGCTGGCAGATGTAGGGGTGAGAGTTGCTGCCATGGGGGCTAAAAATCCCCATATCCAGTATCTGTGGGAGAGCCGGCACCATGAACTGTCACATGCACACATCCAGTTAGAACACACTGTGCAGATTTCAGCTATGAACTTGCCCTGCCATCATGTTGTCATGCCAACAGCCCTAAGCCATTCAGTCTGGACCAGGCTATTGGTGCCACCTTGCCTGATTTTACAAACAATTTTATGTAACAGGCTGAGCTGCAGGGTGGGTTTGATTTAAATCAATTGGATTTAAATCATGACTTAAATCACTAGTCAGGAAGACTCAATTTAATCCTGGATTTCTGCATAAAAGTGCATTCTTGTTGGTTGTTATAACCTTAATACATATTCTTCACAACTCAGAGATAAAGGTAGGTTTCATTTTTAGAAGATACACACTATACATTTTTAAAGTGATTTATTTTGAAAACTTTTCAGATTAGTTTTACAGCTATATTAGAAAATGATTTTTTGGTTATTTCATTTACCAAAGGTAATTGAAGCAGATATTTATGAAGTCACTGGGTGGTGAACTATCATTAATATTTGGAGGATTTCCTTGCCATGCTGTAGGAGGAGGAGAATAGCACCAGACATTTAAATTGTTTTATTTAACTAAAAATAACAACAACATGTATTCTAGATTTTTTTCCTTCAACAGAAAACATAATATTGTTACAAAACGAGCATATGAATTTAATTTTGTTAAACATTCAAGTATTTAAAATCAGGTTTGTTTTTGTTAAAATTGTTTTTAACTAAAATAGTTAAATGAAATATTTAACAAAATAAACAAATTAAACCGACTGTCAGCCAGGTCAACATGAGAAACTTAAAATATTGGCTTCTGCAGCTGACTCAGTCGTCTTCACCTTCATTTTCCTGTTTGTTCATAATCTGGAAAAGAAAAACAAGCTTTCCTGCTCTTTCAGGTCCCAAACGATTTCTCAATTTGGAATGAATTAGTGCAAAGGCAGAAAATATTTTTCTACACCAGCAGAAGAAGCTACTGCTGTTAAGCGAGATAAGCACTTCAACAGTCTCTGAATCCAAGTGCTTAAGTGACTTCCATCAGTTCACTGGTGTGACTGTCTCTAAAACATCATCAGCAAACATTTCTTGAATGGCTTTTATTCCCAAATTGGGTCTCTTTTACGCCTGCTGCCAGGATAGGTTTTCCCTTCTAGTGAGAGAATGGTCTGGTAGATCTCAAATCAACAATGGCTACACTCGGAAAGACCTCAAGACTTCTGGAATATGCTGCTCAAACGGTTTCAATTTTGTTTTTACTGCCTGTCCCTCTGTGACAATACGGTTCTGGCAGGACCCAACTTAGAGTGCCAATTCAGGACCAATTGCTTAAACAGGGTAGTTACAGCCCTAGGCTGGGGTTCTCACCCCTCTAAGGCAAACCAAACCAGCCAGACAAAAATGACTTTGGTTTTACCCCACTGGCTAACCACAAGTCACACAGGCAATTTCCTTAGAAACTCCAGTCTTCCAGTATTACTACCAGTCCCACATGTCCTGGGGAAGAATGGTTATGAAAACCACACCCCAATAAAAGAGAGAGGCTCTTTCGATCCCAAAGGACCAAGCCCCAGACCCAGGTCAATATACACATCAGATCTTACCCACAAATTACGCTGTTGCCAGTCTTTTAGAATTTAAAATCTAAAGGTTTATTTATAAAGGGAAAAAGGTAGAGGTGAGAGCTAGAATTGGTTAAATGGAATCAGTTACATACAGTAATGGCAAAGTTCTTAGTTCAGGCTTGTAGCAGTGGTGGAGTAAACTGTAGATTCAAATCAAGTCTCTGGAGAACATCCCCCACTGGGATGGGTCCTCAGTCCCTTGTGTAGAGCTTCAACTTGTAGCAAAGTTCCTCCAGAGGTAAGAAGCAGGATTGAAGACAAGATGGAGATGAGGCATCAGCCTTATATAGGCTCTTCCAGGTGTAAGAACACTTTGTTCTTACTGTGGAAAACAGCAGCAAAATGGAGTCTGCAGTCACATGGGCAAGTCCCTGCACACCCTGCTGAGTTACAAGGCGTATCTGCCTCCTCTCAGTGGGTCAATTGTGTAGCTGATGGTCCTTAATGGGCCATCAAGCAGGCTAAACAGTGCTAACACCAACTTGTCTGGGATTTTTCCCAGAACTACAGCACAAATTTGAAATACAGACGGTATAGAGCCAATACTCATAACTTCAACTACAAAATGCTACAGACATACAGACAGCATAATCATAACCAGCAACCCATAACCTGATCTTAGATATCTTATATGACCCCCTTTACATAAGATTTGGTGCCACTACAGGACCTTGGTTGCAAACCATGTTCTATATGGTCCCAGTTTATATCAACAACATCACACCCTCCCTTCTCACATTTATCTCCAGACTTCTTCTCCCTGTCCAGATCTATTCCGCCCCAAACAATCTTCTAGTCATTGAACTTTTTGAAACTTTGCACTTTTAGAGAGGGGTGAGGGATTGACTCTGTACACAAACTTGCAGAGGGACCACAGGGTTGAGGTCTGTTGTTTCTCACCTCTATATATTTATAAACATTCTTGCTGTTAACAAGCATGTTACCTCTGGAGACACAAATCCACAGTCTGAGAACTACAAAACTGAGCATCTCTGATGGTCTCTTCTAGACTGAGCACTGAGTCCCAATGGGTAGATAGAAAGATTAACCTAAATTATCGATACAGAAGCCCCTGGAACCCCACAAGATTGGGTCCCTGTGGACGAGGGGGGTGCCAGGGCTCAACCCTCCCTGGGGAGGAGGGGAGCCACACTGGCCTCGTCGCATTGTCCGAGGGCTTCTGCCCTTGGGATCGCAGTCCGTTCCGGCGGTTCGGGCCCTGTGTGTGGGACCAAACAGCTACACAGTTAAATAATAGGGGGCCCGCCCTCAAGTTGGGTGGGGCACCAATAAACACAGCTGTAGTTTCTCAGCTCTGGCCCTTTGAGGCAGGGCAGAGCACTGGCAAAGTCAAAGGGGACCCAGCCCTTGGTTCAGGCGGGGCACCAAACACAGTACAATCTGCTCTGGCCTTTGGAGCAGGGCAGAGAACTGGCAAGGTCAAGGGGGCCCAGCCCTTGGTTCAGGCAGGGCACCACACACAGTTCAGTCAGCTCTGGCCTTTGGAGCAGGGCAGAGCTCTTGACACTAGGCGGGAAGAGGGGGAGTCTGCCACCGGATATGGGTGGCAGGGGGAACGCAGGCCCTCCCACTCCTCTGCGTTCCAGCCCCGGGCCCTGGTAGTGGCCATCACCGCTACAGGTGGTCAGTGGGGATCCTGACCGCAACACACTGACACAGGCGCAGGGCCTTCTGCAGCCTGACTGTAGTCAGCTGCCCCCGGGCTACTTCCAGCCTCCCCTCGGGGTCCCATCTGGTCCGCTGGGGCGTCCAGCACATGGGTTCCTCCCAGGCAGGGCAGGGCGGTAGGTCCGGGAATACCACCGGGACGGCGGGCCAGGTCTGGTCTGGTCTGGTCTGGTCTGGTCTGGTCTGGTCTGGTCTAGCGGCTCCTCGGGGCCGTAGTAGGGATGGGGCGGCTTCCCAGTGCAGAGGGTCAGCAGGCACGTCTGCTCCTGCAGGCAGCTGGGCCCTGACTGAGGGCTGGGGCCCGGCTTTTATCCTTCCGGGTCGCCACCTGACCCTTTGAGGGGCGGGACTTCCTCCCAGCGGTTCCGCCCTGGGGGGTGATTGATGGGGCTCAACCTTCCCTGGGGAGGAGACGAGCCACACTGCCTCGCTACAGTCCCTAATCCCTGAACTATTGGAACGCATTTACAAAACTTTTCTTAAAGATGACATGAATATATTGTCTCATGCTATAGAATTAGAATTTATAATCGCTATTCCATGATGAGCGATCTTTGAGCTATAAAGTATCTTTATCTTTAGATAGGTTTTTCCTTATGTAACTTTAGCGCCCTAGTGGCCAAGATGGAGTCTGCTCTGCAGGCAGCTCTGGCCAAGAGAAGGTGCGCACAGGAATGCAGCAGGAGAAATCCCTTCCGCCTCCGGGGCACCCCAGAGTGAACCCCGCCCCCAGGAAAAGTACAATGGCGATAAGAAAGGGAGATAATTATTTACAGAGGGATGAGACGAGAAATACAACAAGGGGAAATATAGGGGAGCAGTAAAACAGGGCTGCATTCAAACCAAGACCCCACAGGCCCAGTGGTAGCACAGTCTGGAAGGGCAGACACTGAGCACCGTGTCTGCACACAGAGTTCAGGAGTCCTGAGCAAAGTTCCAGTCCAGTGTGAGTCTTGGGTGCTCCTGGTCGTCTTCGGCGCCAGTGAACTTTCCCCCAACAAACCCCTCCGGTGCCCTCTTCTGCCGCTCTCTGCAAAGCCATCCAGAGAGACCACCTCCCCACTTAACTAGCTACAGCCTCCCTCCTTGTTCCCAATGCAGAGTCACCAGCCCCAGTACTCACTGCCCCACGCAGCTCAGGGCAGCCTGATACTGCGTCCATTCTAGTGCGATTCCCTCCCAGCACACTGCTCCTCCTGGCTCCTCTCCTGCGGTGTCCCCGCTCGGCCGCCCGTCCTTCCCAGGCTCCAGGCAGGTTCTCTGCTGCTTCCTTTGCGAGGGCCTGCGGGCTGCCTCCCCCGTTCCAGAGCCACCCCCTGGAGTTTCCCTCCTTTTTTCTCACTCTCCCCCTCCCCCTAGGAAAAAGATGGAAAGTGGCCGTGCTCTCTAAACCCCAAAGGGGTTACACTTAAAAAACATTTTATCAAAAAAATCCAATTTATTTTATTTTTTTTAAAAATAATTAATTTTTATCCCTCCTGCTGAGCTGGACTTTTGCTGCTTTGGACAACGTAGAGCCCAGACCTCTGACAATGGGCCCCTGGGATTGGTGTCGGCAAAGGCACAAAATGAACTCAAACTAGCTATGGGAATAAAAGGAAACAAGAAGACTTTTTATCAATACATTAGAAGCAAGAGGAAGACTAAGGACAGGGTAGGCCCACTGCTCAATGAGGAGGGGGTAACAGTAACGGGAGACTTGGAAATGGCAGAGATGCTTAATAACTTCTTTGTTTCGGTCTTCACTGAGAAGTCTGAAGGAATGTCTAGTATAGTGAATGCTTACGGGAAGAGGGTAGATTTAGAAGAGAAAATAAGGAAAGAGCAAGTTAAATATCACTTAGAAAAGTTAGATGCCTGCAAGTCACCAGGGCCTGATGAAATGCATCCTAGAATACTGAAGGAGTTAATAGAAGAGGTATCTGAGCCTCTAGCTATTATCTTTGGGAAATCATGGGAGACGGGGGAGATTCCAGAAGACTGGAAGGGGGCAAATATAGTGCCCATCTATAAAAAGGGAAATAAAAACAACCCAGGAAACTACAGACCAGTTAGTTTAACTTCTGTGCCAGGGAAGATAATGGAGCAGGTAATCAAAGAAATCATCTGCAAACACTTGGAAGGTGGTAAGGTGATAGGGAATAGCCAGCATGGATTTGTAAAGAACAAATCGTGTCAAACTAATCTGATAACATTCTTTGATAGGATAACGAGCCTTGTGGATAAGGGAGAAGCGGTGGATGTGATATATCTAGACTTCAGTAAGGCATTTGATACGGTCTCGCATGATATTCTTATAGATAAGCTAGGAAAGTACAATTTAGATGGGGCTACTATAAGGTGGGTGCATAACTGGCTGGATAACCGTACTCAGAGAGTAGTTGTTAATGGCTCCCAATCCTGCTGGAAAGGTATAACAAGTGGGGTTCCGCAGGGTTCTGTTTTGGGACCGGTTCTGTTCAATATCTTCATCAACGATTTAGATGTTGGCATAGAAAGTGCGCTTATTAAGTTTGCGGACGATACCAAACTGGGAGGGATTGCAACTGCTTTGGAGGACAGGGTCAAAATTCAAAATGATCTGGACAAGTTGGAGAAATGGTCTGAGGTAAACAGGATGAAGTTCAATAAAGATAGATGCAAAGTGCTCCACTTAGGAAGGAACAATCAGTTTCACACATACAGAATGGGAAGAGACTGTCTAGGAAGGAGTATGGCAGAAAGAGATCTAGGGGTCGTAGTGGACCACAAGCTTAATATGAGTCAACAGTGTGATACTGTTGCAAAAAAAGCAAACGTGATTCTGGGATGCATTAACAGGTGTGTTGTGAACAAGACACGAGAAGTCATTCTTCCGCTTTACTCTGCGCTGGTTAGGCCTCAACTGGAGTATTGTGTCCAGTTCTGGGCACCGCATTTCAAGAAAGATGTGGAGAAATTGGAGAGGGTCCAGAGAAGAGCAACAAGAATGATTAAAGGTCTTGAGAACATGACCTATGAAGGAAGGCTGAAGGAATTGGGTTTGTTTAGTTTGGAAAAGAGAAGACTGAGAGGGGACATGATAGCAGTTTTCAGGTATCTAAAAGGGTGTCATCAGGAGGAGGGAGAAAACTTGTTCACCTTAGCCTCCAATGATAGAACAAGAAGCAATGGGCTTAAACTGCAGCAAGGGAGATTTAGGTTGGACATTAGGAAAAAGTTCCTAACTGTCAGGGTAGTTAAACACTGGAATAGATTGCCTAGGGAAGTTGTGGAATCTCCATCTCTGGAGATATTTAAGAGTAGGTTAGATAAATGTCTATCAGGGATGGTCTAGACAGTATTTGGTCCTGCCATGATGGCAGGGGACTGGACTCGATGACCTCTCGAGGTCCCTTCCAGTCCTAGAGTCTATGAGTCTATGAGTGGAGAAGGGGACAGTCTCTGCTTCAGGTGCTTTGCGAGGAGCAGCCTCTAGCCATGTCACAAGCAAACACACAGCTGGCCCCCAGACTTCACCCCGCCACGCTGCCTTGTGTGACAGCTACAGGCAGCTCTGGGTGTACTGCAACATGGCCTCACGCCCGTCGCCTCGATCACTGTAGCGAAGGGGAGCCGCAGAGCTGAGGTTTGGCTCTGAGGAGAGTGTGGATGTTGTGGGAAGGGCGGGTGGGCACTGTGCGGGATTGAAGGGGTGGCTGCTTGTGGAGGGTGCGGGTGTTGTGGAAAGGACAGGTGGATGCTGTGCGGGATTGAAGGGGTGGCTGTTTGTTGGGGGTGGGAGGGTGGTGGGAAGGGCAGGCGGGCGCTGTGGGGGATTGAAGAGGTGGCTGTTTGCGGAGGGTGAGGGTGTGGTGGGAAGGGCAGGCGGGCACTGTGGGGGATTGAAGGGGTGGCTGTTTGTGGAGTGTGAGGGTGTGGTGGGTAGGGCAGGCGGGCACTGTGGGGGATTGAAGGGATGGCTATTTGTAGAGGTTGGGCTGTGATGGGAAGGGCAGGCGAGCGCTGTGTGGGATTTAAGGGATGGCTGTTCGTGGACGGTGGGAGTGTGGTGGGAAGGGCAGGTGGGCGCCTTGTGGGATTGGAGGGGTGGGTGTTTGTCGAGAGTTGGGCTGTTGAGGGAAGGACAGGCGGGCGTTGTGATGGATTGAAGGGGTGGCTGTTTGTGGAGTGTGGGGTTGTTGTGGGAAGTACGAGCGGGCTCTGTGAGGGATTGAAGGGGTGGCTGTTTGTGGAGGGTGGGGTGTTGTGGGAAGGGTAAGCGGGCGCTGTGGGGGATTGAAGAGGTGGGTGTTTCTGGAGGGTAGGGGTGTGTTGGGAAGGGCAGGCGGGCGCTGTGGGGAATTGAAGGGATGGCTGTTTGTGGAGGGTGGGGTTGTTTTGGGATGGGCAGGTGGACGCCGTATGGGTTTGAAGGGGGTACTCTTTGTGGTGGGTGGGGTGTGGTGGGAAGGGCAGTTGGGTACTTTGCAGGATTGAAGGTTTGGCTGTTTGTGGAGGGTTGGGCTGTTGCGGGAAGGGCAGGCAGGCGCTGTGTGAGATTGATTAGGTGGCTGTTCCTGGAGGGTAGGGTGTGGTGGGAAGGGCAGGTGAGCACTGTGTGGGATTGAAGGGGCGGCTGTTTGTGGAGTGTGGGCTGTTGTGGGAAGGACAGGCGGGTGCTGTGAAGGATTGAAGGGGTGGCTCTTCCTGGAGGGTGGGGGTGCTGTCGGAAGGGCAGGCAGGCGCTGTGTGCGATTGAAGGGGTAGCTGTTTGTGGAGGGTGTGGGTGTTGTGGGAAGGACAGGTGGGCGCTTTTGGGATTGAAGGTGTGGTTATTTGTGGAGGGTGGGGCTGTTGCAGGAAGGGCAGGTGGTCGCTGTGTGGAATAGAAGGGGTGGCTGTTTGTGGAGTGTGGGGGTGTGGTGGGAAGGACAGCCTGACGCTGTGTGGGATTGAAGGGGTAGCTGTTTGTGGAAGGTGTGATATGGTGGGAAGGACAGGCGGGCGCTGTGGGGGATTGATGGGGTGGCTGTTTCTGGACGGTGGGGGTGTGGTGGGAAGGACAGGTGGACGCCATGCGGGATTGAAGGGGTGGCTGTTTGTGGAGGGTGGGGTTCTTGTGGGAAGGACAGGTGTGTGCTGTGCGGGATTGAAGAGTTGGTTGTTTGTGGAATGTGGGGGTGTGGTGGGAGGGACAGGTGGGCACTGTGTGAGATTGAAGGGGTGATTGTGGAGGGTGGGGTGTGTTGGGAAGGACAGGCGGGCGCTGTGTGGGATTGAAGGGGTGGCTGTTTGTGGATTGTGGGGCTGTTGTGGGAAGGACAGGCGGGCACTGTGTGGGATTGAAGGGGTGGCTGTTTGTGGAGGGTGGGGCTGTTGCAGAAAGGGCAGGTGTGCGCTGTCCGGGATTGAAGGGGTGGCTGTTTGTGGAGGCTGGGAGTGTGGTGGGAAGGGCAGGGGGGCGCTGTGCAGAATTGAAGGTGCGGCTGTTTGTAGAGGGTGGGTTGTGGTGGGAAGGGCGGGCGGGCGTTGTGCGGGATTGAAGGGGTGGTTGTTTGTCGAGGGTGGGGCAGTTGCTGGAAGGGCAGGTGGGCCCTGTGAGATATTGAAGGGGTGGCTGTTTTTGGAGGGTGGGTGTGTGGTGGGAGGGTCAGGTGGGCGCTGTGCGGCTTTAAAGGGGTGACTGTGCAGTGTGGGGGTGTGGTGGGAGGGGCATTTGGGCGCTGTGTGGGATTTAGGGGCAGCTGTTTGTGGAGGGTTGGTGTGTAGTGTGAAGGGCAGATGAGCTCTGTGGGGTATTGAAGGGGTGGCTTTTTGTGGAGGGTGGGGGTGCTGTGGGAAAGGCAGGCAGGCGCTGTAGGAGATTGAAGGGGTGGTTGTTTGTGGAGGATGGGGATGCTGTGAGAGGAGCAGGCGGGCACTGTGGGTGACTGAAGGGGTGTCTGTTTGTGGAGGGTGGAGATGCTGTGGGAAGGTCAGGCGAGCACTGTGCGGGATTGAAGGGGTGGTTGTTGGTGGAGGGTGGGATGCTGTGGGAAGGGTAGGCGGGCACTGTGGGTGACTGAAGGGGTGGCTGTTTGTGAAGGGTGGGAGTGTGGTGGGAGGGACAGTCGGACACTGTGCGGGATTGAAGGTGTCGTTGTTTGTGGAGGGTTGGGGTGTGGTGGGAATTGCAGGCGGGCAGTGTGGGGGATTGAATGGGTGGTTGTTTGTGGAGGGTGGGGGTGCTGTAGGAAGGGCAGATGGGTGCTGTGTGTGATTGAAGGGGTGATTGTTTGTGGAGGGTGGGGGTGTGTTGGGAAGGGCAGGCGGGCGCTGTGGGGAATTGAAGGGATGGCTGTTTGTGGAGGGTGGGGTTGTTTTGGGATGGGCAGGTGGACGCCGTATGGGTTTGAAGGGGGTACTCTTTGTGGTGGGTGGGGTGTGGTGGGAAGGGCAGTTGGGTACTTTGCAGGATTAAAGGTTTGGCTGTTTGTGGAGGGTTGGGCTGTTGCGGGAAGGGCAGGCAGGCGCTGTGTGAGATTGATTAGGTGGCTGTTCCTGGAGGGTAGGGTGTGGTGGGAAGGGCAGGTGAGCACTGTGTGGGATTGAAGGGGCGGCTGTTTGTGGAGTGTGGGCTGTTGTGGGAAGGACAGGCGGGTGCTGTGAAGGATTGAAGGGGTGGCTCTTCCTGGAGGGTGGGGGTGCTGTCGGAAGGGCAGGCAGGCGCTGTGTGCGATTGAAGGGGTAGCTGTTTGTGGAGGGTGTGGGTGTTGTGGGAAGGACAGGTGGGCGCTTTTGGGATTGAAGGTGTGGTTATTTGTGGAGGGTGGGGCTGTTGCGGGAAGGGCAGGTGGTCGCTGTGTGGAATAGAAGGGGTGGCTGTTTGTGGAGTGTGGGGGTGTGGTGGGAAGGACAGCCTGACGCTGTGTGGGATTGAAGGGGTAGCTGTTTGTGGAAGGTGTGATATGGTGGGAAGGACAGGCGGGCGCTGTGGGGGATTGATGGGGTGGCTGTTTCTGGACGGTGGGGGTGTGGTGGGAAGGACAGGTGGACGCCATGCGGGATTGAAGGGGTGGCTGTTTGTGGAGGGTGGGGTTCTTGTGGGAAGGACAGGTGTGTGCTGTGCGGGATTGAAGAGTTGGTTGTTTGTGGAATGTGGGGGTGTGGTGGGAGGGACAGGTGGGCACTGTGTGAGATTGAAGGGGTGATTGTGGAGGGTGGGGTGTGTTGGGAAGGACAGGCGGGCGCTGTGTGGGATTGAAGGGGTGGCTGTTTGTGGATTGTGGGGCTGTTGTGGGAAGGACAGGCGGGCACTGTGTGGGATTGAAGGGGTGGCTGTTTGTGGAGGGTGGGGCTGTTGCAGAAAGGGCAGGTGTGCGCTGTCCGGGATTGAAGGGGTGGCTGTTTGTGGAGGCTGGGAGTGTGGTGGGAAGGGCAGGGGGGCGCTGTGCAGAATTGAAGGTGCGGCTGTTTGTAGAGGGTGGGTTGTGGTGGGAAGGGCGGGCGGGCGTTGTGCGGGATTGAAGGGGTGGTTGTTTGTCGAGGGTGGGGCAGTTGCTGGAAGGGCAGGTGGGCCCTGTGAGATATTGAAGGGGTGGCTGTTTTTGGAGGGTGGGTGTGTGGTGGGAGGGTCAGGTGGGCGCTGTGCGGCTTTAAAGGGGTGACTGTGCAGTGTGGGGGTGTGGTGGGAGGGGCATTTGGGCGCTGTGTGGGATTTAGGGGCAGCTGTTTGTGGAGGGTTGGTGTGTAGTGTGAAGGGCAGATGAGCTCTGTGGGGTATTGAAGGGGTGGCTTTTTGTGGAGGGTGGGGGTGCTGTGGGAAAGGCAGGCAGGCGCTGTAGGAGATTGAAGGGGTGGTTGTTTGTGGAGGATGGGGATGCTGTGAGAGGGGCAGGCGGGCACTGTGGGTGACTGAAGGGGTGTCTGTTTGTGGAGGGTGGAGATGCTGTGGGAAGGTCAGGCGAGCACTGTGCGGGATTGAAGGGGTGGTTGTTGGTGGAGGGTGGGATGCTGTGGGAAGGGTAGGCGGGCACTGTGGGTGACTGAAGGGGTGGCTGTTTGTGAAGGGTGGGAGTGTGGTGGGAGGGACAGTCGGACACTGTGCGGGATTGAAGGTGTCGTTGTTTGTGGAGGGTTGGGGTGTGGTGGGAATTGCAGGCGGGCAGTGTGGGGGATTGAATGGGTGGTTGTTTGTGGAGGGTGGGGGTGCTGTAGGAAGGGCAGATGGGTGCTGTGTGTGATTGAAGGGGTGATTGTTTGTGGAGGGTGGGGGTGTGGTGGGAGGGGCCGTCGGGCACTGTGGGAGATTGAAGGGGTGGCTGTTCTTGGAAGGTGGGGTGTTGTGGGAATGGCAGGAGGGCGCTGTGGGTGATTGAAGGAGTGGCTGTTTGTGGAGGGTGGGGGTGTTGTGAGAGGGGCAAGCTGGCGCTGTGCAGGTTTGAAGGGGTGGCTGTGTAGGGTGTGGTTCTTGTGGGAAGGACAGGCGGGCACTCTGGGGGATTGAAGGGGTGTCTGTTCATGGAGGGTGGGCCTGTGGTGGGAAGGGCAGGCGGGCGCTGTGTGGGATTGAAGGGGTGGCTGTTTGTGGAGGGTGGGTGTGTGGTCGGAAAATCAGGCGGGTACTATGGGGGATTGAAAGGGCAGCTGTTTATGGAGGGTTGGCGTGTAGTGTGAAGGGCAGATGGGCTCTGTGGGGGATTGAAGAGGTGGCTTTTTGTCGAGAGTAGGGGTGCCGTGGGAAGGGCAGGCGGGCGCTGTAGGGGATTGAACGGGTGGTTGTTTGTGGAGGGTGGGGGTGCTGTGGGAAGGGCAGGTGGACGCCGCTTGAGATTGAAGGGGTGTCTGTTTTTGGAGGGTGGAGATGCTGTGGGAAGGTCAGGCGAGCGCTGTGGGGGATTGAAGAGGTGGCTGTTTGTGGAGTGTGGTGTGTGGTGGGAAGGGCAGGCGGGCGCTGTGCAGGATTGAAGGGGTGGTTTTTTGTGGAGGGTGGGGCTGTTGCAGCAAGGGCAGGTGGGCGCTGTCCGGGATTGAAGTGGTGGCTGTGCAGTGTGGGAGTCTGGTGGGAAGGGCAGGCGGGTGCTCTGCGGGATTGAAGGGGTGGCTGTTCCTGGAGGGTGGGGTGCTGTGGGAATGGCAGGCGGGCGCTGTGCAGGATTGAAGGGGTGGCTGTTTGTGGAGGGTTGGGGGGGTTGTTTTTACTGGGAGGGGGAATGGTGTCTGTGGAGAGCAGACATGAACTGGCTGGCCAAGGGGTGGCAGGGGGCTGTGGTAGCTTGGAGGAAGCAGTTGGAGAGGATGTGATGTTACTGTGGCTGAGGAAGGGTGTATTGGCTGCTGTTGGGTGTTGTTATGAAAGAGTTTTGGAAAACAGGCTGCAGGGGCCCGTCCTGCCCTGGGACTGGACTCAATCGTATTTTCCCCTCTATGTCTAGAAAACCTTCAGCCAGATATTCTGCAATTCCGATGAAAACCAGAGTGATCTGGTTCGTTCATGGAGCATGGATCCACCAAGGGCTATTAGCTAGGAATGGCCGACATGGGATGGATCACTCCAAGATTCCCTGTTCTGTTCATTCCCTCTGGGGCACCTGGCATGGGCCACTGTCAGAAGACAGGACACGGGGCTGGATGGACCTTTGGTCTGACCTACTGTGGCCATTCTAATGATCTCTTGTACGAAGCCTGGTGTGTGTGTTTTGTTTTTGGAGGAGAAGGGGGAAAATCGCCTTTTCCCCTCCCCCCACTGCTTATTGCTCTGGCCCCACTGTCTTCTAGCTACTTTGACTTTCAGGGACCCGAATGTGGAGCCATGGTGCATGCACATCGGGCACCAGCAGGGCACGCAGCACAGCAGCCACTCGCAGTGACCGTCGTGGCTCACCTTGAGGCCCTTGCACATATCACATGCTCAGAGGTTAAGGCAGGAAGTGACCGTTAGATTGTGACTTCCTGCATTGCAGAGGCTGGAGAACTGAAGCCAGTGACTCCTGTACTGAGTAAGCCCAATAGCGTGTGTCTGGCTAAAGCCTCAGCCAGAAAGGCATTTCCAGCCCTGAATGTTTGTGACCACTCTACTCTGCCCAGGCTCTGAGTGGTGCCCATAACCCTAGGATCTGCCAGGTGCTGCAAGCCCTCGGCTCCAGCCCAAAGGGTCTGACCGGCCTGGAAGGCTCCACCCTATAGAGCGGCTCTGGGTGTGAATGTGACGGCAGCAGCCTCATCGTGTGGTGCTTCAATGGAGTGTGCCGCCATCTAGTGGAGGAAACACCACTTGGGCTGCCTGGCTGCGAGGTGTCAGCCCAACATCTGCATGTGCTTGGCTGGCCAGCCCGTCTCCCCTGCCACCACAGTACTGAGCCTTTGCAAACTGGGTGTATTACATGCTGGGTCATGCATGGATTCAGTGAGAGACAGGCCCACTCCCAAAGTGCTCACAGGCCCAATGGACACATGGGGACTCAGCCAGGCTAGCCACTCCGGTGTTTCCTCTTCCATCCCTCCGGGTCCCACAGCGGGCTCAGGGCCTGCCACAGAGATGGCAGGGAGCTGAGCTCTCGGGTTCAGGCCCTAGGCTGCTCTGCGAAGGGCAGGAGTTCCTGGGATGCAGGAACAAGCCCCAGTAACCCCACCGGCAGGAGAGGAGACCAAGAGGAAGGAAGCTCATGTCTCTACCTCTCCCCTCAGTGCAGAGCCTGCACTCTCCATGCACCGAAGGGTTGGAATCTGGTGGGGGGAACATGGGCAAACACAGCAGGGCCAAAGGAGAGAGAAGAGGGAATAAAGAGTGGAAAGCTAATGCACCTCTTAGATGTTGCTAATGCAGGAAGAACAGGGAACAGATGGAACCGGAAATGCCAATGAATAATCACAATTACAGCATCCCTGATGTCACAGAGACTTGGTGGGATGATTCCCATGGCTGGGTACAGCTTGCTCAGGAAGCACAGGCAGGGGAAAAGGGGAGGAGGCGTTGCCTTGTATCTCAAAGATGTACGCACTGCACTGAGGTTGAGAGAAGTGGGTGGCAGACTCGCTGACACTCTCTGGGTAAGGATGAAGGGGCAGTGTCATAGTAGGTATCTGCTCTAGACCACCTAACCAGGGAAAAGAGGCAGATGAGGCTTTTTTAAAAATCACTAACCAAATTATCCAAAGCACAGGACTTGCTGGTGATGAGGACTTCAGCTACCCAGACAGCTGTTGGGAAAATAACACAGCAGGGCACAGATTATCCACCAAGTTCTTGGAATGCAATGGAGACAACTTTTTATGGACTGCAAGAAGGCAGACTTTAGCAAACTCAGGGAATTGGTAGGTAGGATCCCGTAGGAAGCAAGTCGAAGGGAAAAAAGAGTTCAGGAGAGTTGTCTCCTTTAAAAAATTGCTGTTTTTAAGGGCACAAGAGCAAACTATCCCAGTGCATAGGAAAGATCGGAAGCCTGAAACCCTCAAAAAATTCATACAAAAAGGGGAAACTAGGTCACATTATGGAAGGACACATCTAAAAACAGACACACATGTAGGGACAAAATTAGAAAGGCACAAAATGAGAAGATATAGGGTAACAAGAAAAGTTTTTACAAATACTTTAGAACAGAGAGAAAGACCAAGGATAGAGCAGGCCCATTACTCAAGAAGGAAGGAAAGACAATAGAAGAAAATGCAGCAATGACCAAAGCATTAGATTCCTTTTTTGTTTCAGTTTTCACCAAAAAAGTTAGCAATGATCAGGCTACTAACATGGTGAACATCAGCATAAAAGAAGTAGGTTCTGAGGCTAAAATAGGGGAAAAACAAGTTAAGAATTGCTTGGGCAAGTTAGCTGTCTTCAAGTGGGCAGGGCCCGATGAAATACATCCTAGTGTAAGCGGGGGAATGCTTCCACTGTTGTGGGGAACTTTCCTGGTGTATATATGACCCCGATGAAGTGGACTAGCAAAAGGACTTGAGTCTTCACTCCCACTTCCTTTACCCAGAGGCCTCCCTGCCCTCAAGAACCCCTTGCACTCTCCTCTCTGGCACATTCCTCGTAACCCCAACAAGGCTGGGCCCAGGATTCCAGGGGGGCTCGATCCCCAACCTTGTCATGGTCACTCAGGGCAGAAGCTAGGCTGTCCCCACTCCGGGGTGCTCTCTCTGCACTGGAAGCTTAATACAATTTTATTAAACAGCAATCAATCAATTTTTAAAAAATAAGGAAAAAATGGGAAAGGTGACAGGAAAACCCATCACCCTGCTCTGTGGCACGGGGATGTCACAGCCAGTGTCTCTAGAATGTCAGGGCAGTTCAGTCTGTTCCTCCCACATCCCAGGCCCCTGCCCAGGCCCTGGCTGTGCTGCAGGGACGCAGTGGGTTGGACTCTTGCTCTGGCGATGGCCACATGCTCTCAGGCTCTAGGGGGCAAGACCCTTCTTCCCAGCATCGACCCCACCCCGTCGGGGTTACGATCCCACCTCCCCCCAAGTCTGGCCTGCAGGGCCTCTTGGCTGGTGGCATTTCCCTGCATTGGGTCGACTGCCCAGGGCCCCCTCGCTCCCCACAGCTGCTCATGACACTCAGCTCCAGGTTGCTCCAGCCCCAGCCCCAGCCCACCACTCTGCCTCCAGCTTCAGTCCCACTCTGTCTCCAGCTCTCTGGGCTGCTTCTCTGGCCCTTCTGGACTTGGCCCGTGTTACAGACTCACAGATCGTGCCCACTCATGGCCCCCTGCAGTCCTTGGGGGGTGTCCCTTTCAGTGTGACAGCCCTTTTCGGGGGTCCACACTCTTTCGGGGTCAGGCCCCTCCACCTCCTGGAGCCGCACCTGTCTGAGCCTCAGCATGTCTCTCTCGCCGTGGGCCCCCTCAGGGAGTCCATGTGCTCTGGACCCCCAGGGCCTCCACCCCCAAAGGGGTTGATACAACCCTGTTCTCTAGCCCAGAGCGACTCTCAGCCAGCACAAAACAGGAGCGTTTATTGAGAGTTGAACCCAGCACAAGAAACTCTCAGGGCCTGAGGCCTGGCTTCCCTCAGCACAGCATATCCCAGTCCCCCTGCATCCAGGGGGGCTCTGCCAGCTCCCCCTCTCCAGCCCAAAGCCCCCCTTCTTCCCAGCTGGGTCTCCAATATCCCCAGCCCCAAGACCCCTCTGTCCATTGTCTTCTCTCCAGGTAAACAGGGTCGTAAACAGGAAGACCTGGGTCTTCTCTCTTTTCAGCCCTCCTCTGGCCCCTCTGGCTGGAACCGGCTGGTCAGGTCACCGGGGTTCTCTCATTGCAGCCCATTGTCCTCTCACTGGCCAGAACTGGCTGTGTCTCCTGAGCTGGGTCTCCAGGTCACCAGTCGCTGGGGTCTCCATCCTCTGAGTCAGCAGCCTGGGTCCCGAGTCCCTCTCCGGTCCTGTGTACCAACAAACTCCCTCTCCCCTCCCCTTGTTAAACCAGTAACACCCAGGGACACTGAGTCCCACTCCCTCTGCATGCAACCCACTGGAAAACATGGGAAAACCAAGAAAACCCCCCACTTTGTCACAGCCTGACCCTGCTCCCCAGCTCAGCTCGGCCCCTGCTTTCTCCTTAGCTCAGCCCCACTCTCTCTGACCCAGGCAATTCCAGCTCACACAGAGGATGGGACCCCCCTGGCCTCCTGACTCCCTCATTAGCCTGCCCACTCTGTCAATCAGACCTCTCCCCATTGTTCCTGGGGACTGTCAGTCTCAGGGTCCTGATTTCTCATTGACTCTCCCCCTTCCTTTTGGTACTGGGAGCTAGCAATAACCTCCCCCTACAAGTTTTAATAAGGGGATAACAGTTCCCTTACACTAGAATACTTGAGGAACTGGCTGAAGAGATCTCGGAGCCATTGGTGACTATGGGTAGGGTTCTCCTTGAGAAACTCATGGAGGATGGGAGAGATCTCAGATGACTGCAAAGAAGTACTGTGTTTATCCATCTATTAAAAGGGGAATAAGGACACCACAGCGAATTACAGACCAGTCAGCTTAACTTTGGTAGTTGGAAGATAATGCAGCAAATAATCAAACAATCAATTTGTAGCCATTTAGAAGATAATGTGATAAGTAACAGTCAGGATGAATTTGTCAAGAACAAATCATGTCAACCCAACATAATCTTCTCTGGCAGGGTAACAAGCCTTAGGGATGTGGGGAGTAGGAGATGTGGTATATCTTGACTCTAGTAAGGCTTTTGGTGTAATCTTGTTGCAAGAGGAGGCCCTGAAACATAAACCCTTCTATCAGAGGCCTGGTATCAGGCCTGAGGCCTGAGCTAAAGTAATGGGCAAGACTTTGCTCACATAAAGCAAAGGCAGGTCCTGCTCACAGAAGCTGGCAAGGAAAGGGCTGATGCTGCAAGAATACACATACCTGAAATATACTGGACACCAGTGATATAAACATGTGCCAGGATGGTACTAAGAACGCTCTGATACTTGCACATTCCACACAGATAACAAGATGAGAGGCGGCACCCTAACACGCAGAGGGGTTGTACCTCAATACGTCAGGGGTGATGTGTAATTTGTTTGTAGCTGTGTATAAGAATGCACCCCTGAGGAGTTTCAGAGTGTTGGCCGTGTTAGTCTGTATCAGCGAAAACAACAAGGAGTCCTTGTGGCACCTTAGAGATTAACAAATTTATTCAGGCATAAGCTTTCGTGGGCTAGAACCCACTTCATCAGATGCTTATGCCCGAATAAATTTGTTAGTCTCTAAGGTGCCACCTGAGGAGTGGTCTTTGTCTGGCTTAGGGGCAGGGCCGGCCTTAGGATTTATGGTGCCCTAGGCGAGATTATTAAACTGGTGCCCCTGTGCCTGATCTGCTCTTAGCAACACAAACATAAGCTTACAGTATTGGAAAACTTGCCACATTCACGTTATTATAACCAGTTTAACTTAATTAAGCACACTGTAATGCTGATGGACTAGCACTAAAGAAGCAGCACTATAGAAAAAATTCTGATATGACAGAATGATGCAAATAATGTATTTTTTTTAATTTATCAAAATTTTATTGGAAATTTATATGAAGAGGTATTGAAACAAAGATTTGTTTTTAATTAAAAGCAATCTTTCTGGCTTTTTTGGCTGCAAAATCAGTAATAATGTCATCGTATGACAAAGACAAAGTCGTGTCTTGTTCGATTGCAAGAATAGCAAGACCAGTTAAACGTTCCTGACTCATTGTAGAGCGGAGATAGTTTTTAATGAGCTTTAGTTTTGAGAAACTCCATTCTCCTGATGCTACTGTTACAGGAATTGTCAGTAGAATACAAGTGGCAATGTACACATTAGGATATATGTCAACAAGTTTGCGGGTATGAATAAACTGTACAATGTCCATCACCGATTTTGCATGTGGCAACATTGATGACAGTGTACTCAATTCTTCGTACAGTTCAAGTCCATTTAAATCAAAACTATCACTGTGCTTCAGGAGGCTCTCTAGGTTCTTGCACTTTGTCATTAGTTGCTCTTGTTTTCCTATTTCGTTGAATTTAATTATGTCATACAAAAATCCAAACTGTTCATGGTGTACTTGCAAGGTATTAAACCTTTCATCAACAGCAGATACTGCTTTATCCATCACAACATTAAAAAATTCAACCTCAAATTTCTTTTCTGGATTGTCTATGGGCTCATCTGCTCCTTCATATTCCATTTGTCGTTTTTTCCTTGAAACTCGTGTCACATTCGCACATGGAAATTTTGGTTCTACACCGAGTGCCTGTGCAAGCTCTCTTGCTGTAACCTGTGCTTCTTTGAATCCATGTTCTCTGTATTTCACTAAAAAGTCTTGTGTGTTGTTTAGTAAGGTAAGTGTTGAATCAAGCTGCATCATTGGACTCTGCATTATTTTGCTTACACTTGAGATTTTAACAAGAATGTCAAACCAGATTACGACAGATGTTAGAAACTTGAAGCTGGATATTTCAGAGGCCAATGACTGTGCTTCACTTTTAGCTTTTGGATCTCTGGCTTCTTCCGAAATAGCAACCAATGCTTCATAAACTTCCTCAGATTGATATCTCAACGTTTTTACATTTTCTACTCTGCTTTCCCAGCGTGTCTCAGATAGAGGCTTAATGGTAATACCATTGACATGTGCTTTGAATATTTGCCATCGTTGAGTGGAAGCTGAAAAGAGCACGTAAATGCATTGCAGCAAACCAAAAAAAGATATAGCTTCTACAGAAGACTTGGCCATATCACACAATATCAAATTAAGGCTGTCGCATGCACATGGAACAAAAAAGGCTCGTGGATTTTCTCTCAGCAATCTAGCTTGCACGCCAGAAATGCATCCTTTCATATTGGCGCTATTATCATAGCCTTGTCCTCGAATGTTCATTATGGACAATCCCATTTGTTTTAGTTCATCAAGGAGAGTTTGAAGAAGTCCAAAACCTGTAGTGTCTTGTACTTCTAAAAATGTGATAACAATTCCTTAACTGTAATCTGTGCTGAATCACTAATGTCGACAAATCTCACTATTAATGACATCTGTTCTTGATGACTTATGTCCGGAGTGCAATCTTTTGCCAAAGTAACCAATGAAACAATTTTGTCTCTCACTTTATTACTCATTAGCATGATCAGTTCATTTTGAATTCTTGGTCCCAAATAGTGGTCTTGTGTTTCATTTTCAGTTACTCTTCGGAGATGTTCACTCATCACTGTGTCAAATTTTCCCAGCAGTTGTACAAGGCCCAAAAATTTTCCATTTTGGGGCTGGAATAATTTCTCAACACTTCCTCTAAAAGCAAGATTGTTTGTTGATAGATATTCAACAATAGATAATAGACGTTCAAGAACACGACGCCAATGCTGCTTGTCTGACTCCAGCAATCTTTGATTTTGGGCATCAAGAGTTGTCTGATTTTTTAACCTTACACTCAGCTCACACCATTTGTGCATACTTTCAATGTGGTATTGTGACTTTTCATGTTGTGGTAATATGTGACTAAGATTTTTCCAATCATTAATACCCATGGTTGCTATCTTAAAATTGCAACTATTGAAAATCTTTCATGGGAAACAAAATACAGCATCCTTGCATTTAGAGTGCACAAGCCACCGTCTGTTGACAATTTCACCATTAGAAAGTCTTTTGTAGTAATTGTTTTTTGTGAATTTCCTACCTCTAATGTCTTTAGGATATTCAAGACCTTTTATTCTCACAGGGCCTTTCTCAAGTATAATGGCACGGTATTTGTTGTTTAAAGATTGCGGCCATGTGCCAATGTCATCTATATCCCATGCTAGTACAGTTTCAACTGTTTTAATTTCTTGTTTTGTGTCTGCATCTGTTTCAAATGATTGTTCTGTGTGTTCTTGCGTTTCTTGAGCTTCATCTGCATAAAAATTTTCTTGGGAAGTTACATGATGATCTTGATCAACTTCGTTGTTTTCATGATGTACAAACTTGAGTATAGAACCCTTCTGTGCTTCTACAGCTAATCCTATTTCATTTTTCCGTTTTCTTTTTTGTGACCCAGAAGGTTGTTTTTGATAGGACATAACTTATAAGGGTGTTTTTTAGAGAAATAACTGTTTAAATTATTGTTATTATCAGAAATATTATTTAAAATAGCTAATATAGGATAGCCGTGAGCCTGTGAACTTGAGCTAGTGCGAAGACTGAGACACAGTAGAGTTGGAAACCCATGTCGTTTTTACAAAGCCACTTTTTAGTTTTAAATGTATAATGGGCATCAGTCTTAACGTTAGTTACAACTCTATATCAACTTTATACTGTAAATAGATCAATGGCATTATCCAGTTTAATAAGCTGGGTTTCCAAACAGTGGGATTCTGCTCACCCAGGCTGGCAGGAGGCAGAGTGGGGCTGGCGGCTGAGCTCCTGACTGGCAAGGGGCCAGCAACCGGAACCCCAGAGTAGAAGTAGGCTGAGTGCTGCTGGCACCCCAGACTGGCAGCAGACTGAGCCACTCAACCCCCCACCTGCCCTGCTCAGCCCGCCACCAGCCCACTCAGCCCACTGCCGGCTGAGTGAATGGAACCCCAGGCTGACAGCAGGTTGAGTGGTTCAGCTGGCCTGCTCAGCCCACTGCCAGCCTGGGGTTCCTTGGGGGTCCCCAGGCCAGCAGCAGGTGCTGAGTGGGGCCGATGGCTGGTATCCCAGCTGGCAATAGGGCAGCAGCCGGAACCCCAGAGCAGTGATGGGCTGAGCCGCTCAGCCTGCTGCTGCATACCATCAAAAATCAGCTCACCTGCCACCTTTGACACGTGTGCCGTAGGTTGCCGACCCCTGCTTTATACACTAGTAAGGAGATGAGCATATTACAGTTGTTGGAGGGCTCTTATCAGGAGTAACAGGCTACAGGAAAGTCAGTCAACATTTTTTGTTTGTCTGATGAAAACTGGCCCACTCCCTGCCTCAAACCAAACCTGTCACTAATAATTGTCAACAATTTAATTTTCTGTTTTTGGTTAAGATATTGATTTTTTTAAAAAAAAAATATTGAAATTGTATTCAGGATTGTTAGCAAGAATTTTGGCAAACAAAGTTGTTAAATGACAATCTAAATGGCAACACAGTACTGCTTTCATGCTTGGCTCACCCCCCAGCCTGCTGGTCCAACAGCTGCAGTAGAGGAGGAGATAGGTGGAAAACTGCAGGATCCCAAAATCCACCTCTTGGGGTGCAGAGTGGCAACAGCAGCAGCAAACCCTCAGGTCCAATCAGACGCCAATGAGCACCACCACCAGCCTTACGGACCATGGTGAAGTTAGCACAGCATCTGATCTCAGGGACAGGGCACCCATGGAGCCACAGCAGCTCATCCTGCCCTGTGCAGCTCCCCCCGAATGAGATGGATCGCTGGCAGCTGCCAGCCCGGGGGAGAGGCGCTCCCCAGCTAGGGTGGCCAGATCCAGATGTCCTGATTTTATAGGGCCAGTCCCGATATTTGGGGCTTATATAGGCACCAATTACCCCCACCTAGAGTGACCAGACAGAAAGTGTGAAAAATCAGGACAGGGATGGGGGTGTGTGTGTGTAAAAGGAGCCTATATAAGAAAAAGACCCCAAAATTGGGACTGTCCCTATAAATAGGGATATCTGATCACTGTACCCCAATCCCCTATCCTGATTTTTCACACATCTGGCTAACCCCAGCCAAACCCTGTGTGACATTCCAATCCTGGCTGCCTGCGGAGGAAGTGAGTTACTTTCACTTTCATTCCTCAGCAGGCAGCCAGCCAGCCCTCCCCCCACCTACCCCCCAGCACCTCACCCAACCCAGGCCTGACAGAGGGGAGGGAGGAGAGAGAGAGGGGTGCTCCTGGGGAGGAGGGAGAAAGGAGGGGGTGCTCCGTGGGGCAGAGGGGAGAAGAATGGATGTTATGGGGGACAACAAAGGATACTGATTCCAGAGCCACAGAGCCTGCCTCACCTGACCTCAGCCAGGGGGAAAGAGTCACACTCACAGGTGAGCTCCTTCCCCAACCCCATCCCCTCCCCTTCCCAGAGACCCCAGCAGCCAATCCCATTCCTCAGACTGTGCTGTATTCGGCTCTCTTTAGGACCCAGCAGCCCTGCTTCTCCACTGTCTGGGCTGCCTGCAGAGTGGTGCCCCCAGGCAGAGTGAGGCCCTACATGGCTGCCTATTCTGCCTATGCCTAAGGAGGGCCCTGCTTAGGGGGCAGTGGTAAGTCCCTCCACTGACTGAGCCGTAGGAATTGTGATGTAACATGACAGAAAACCACGAGCTAGGGAACATCCGTAAGCCCTCCCTGCAAATCCCCACAGCGTTTAAAAAATCTAATGGGGAAGAAACATATAATGTAATTTGTAAGGCTAGGGCAGAGACAGTAGCCTTGAAATGTAGACTATTGCAAACTATGGCTGTTAAATGGTTAAAACAGCACGCCACAAAATTAGCAGGGCAAGTAACAGTAACAAAGAAAGAGTTAAAAAAAATCAAAAGAAGCTACACAGCCCTGCAATGCTCCCACCATCCTTGCAGGGTGACAAGCAGCCCAGAGACAACCAGCAGAGGAACAGAATAAAACACTGAAAACAGCCAGAACGATGTGTCATCCCCTGTTATCAATAGTTGTGGTCAACAGCAGGCTTCAGGAAGCTCCCCTGTGCCTGAAGAATGGGGACAGAAGTGGAAAAAGGCGGCCCTAGAAAAATTAACAGCTGAAACGGGGTCCACTGCATTGCAACCATCACCTTATAATAAAAGCCAGGTTCCAGTTAAACTGAGACCTAGACTGGTGCCTGTCAGAACTGGACAAGTAAGGAAAAAGTAGCACACAAGACTTTAATTGAATTGGTAAATCAGACGAAGTTAAAAATGGAACAATTCACAGAGCACATTAGGAGACAGGAGCTGCAACTCAATCGCAGGGGAGTGTATACAAAAGAAGTTCAAAGTAAAAAACCAAAATTAAACGGGTTAACACCTAAAATTGATGCATTAACAAATGTAGTTGCCCCAAAATAGTTAACTAAAGCAAAAAAGGGCACTCCCACCATCCATTTGGCATACACACAAAAGCAACAGACACTGGGGGAACAAATTCAGGTTTTACAAGAGCAGGTAACTACCACTCTCATCTCAGAGCCAGGATAAAAACTCAGGGTGTGGTTTCTGAACTGCTTTTACTCACAGAACCACTCTCCATGCTCATGTCTAAAAATAGAACCTTCTTTCTCAAATATTTGTACATACTGGTTAAGTTTTTTCCTTTATATGCTTTCTCAGTTTGCTAAACTCGCTGCTGCTGCCTATACTTTCAAATATCAGGATTGAACAAAGACTGTGAATGGCTTGCCAACTACAGAACCAGTTTCTCCTCTCTTGGTTTTCACACCTCAACTGCTAGAACAGGGCCTCATCCTCCTTGACTGAACTGACTTCATTATCTCTAGCTTGCTGGCTAGCATATATATACCTACCCTGGAAATTTCCACTACATGCATCTGAGGAAGTGGGTATTCACCCACGAAAGCTCATGCTCCAAAACGTCTGTTAGTCTATAAGGTGCCACAGGATTCTTTGCTGCTTTTACAGATCCAGACTAACACGGCTACCCCGTTGATACTTGATAGAGTTAATCTCTCTTGGCTCAGGTCTTGCTTCCTTCCTAGGTTGCTCTCCACCCCCCCCTTCCCCCAACTCTCACAGAATCATAGAATATCAGGGTTGGAAGGGATCTCAGCAGGTCATCTAGTCTAACCCCTTGCTCAAAGTAGGACCAATTCCCAACTAAATCATCCCAGCCAGGGCTTTGTCAAGCCTGACCTTAAAAACCTCTAAGGAAGGAGATTGCACCACCTCCCTAGGTAACCCATTCCAGTGCTTCACCACCCTCCTAGTGAAAAAGTTTTTCCTAATATCCAACCTAAACCTCCCCCACTGCAACTTGAGACCATTGCTCCTTGTTCTGTTATCTGCCACCCCTGAGAACAGTCTAGATACATCCTCTTTGGAACCCTCTTTCAGGTAGTTGAAAGCAGCTGTCAAATCCCCCCTCATTCTTCTCTTCTGCAGACTTAACAATCCCAGTTCCCTCAGCCTCTCCTCATAAATCATGTGCTCCAGCCCCCTAATCATTTTTTCCCTCCGTTGGACTCTTTCCAATTTTTCCACATCCTTCTTGTAGTGTGGGGCCCAAAACTGGACACACTACTCCAGATGAGGCCTCACCAATGTCGAATAGAGGAGAATGATCATGTCTCTCGATCTGCTGACAATACCCCTACTAATGCAGCCCAATATGCCGTTAGTCTTCTTGGCAACAAGGGCACACTATTCACTCATATCCAGCTTCTCATCCACTGTAACCCCTAGGTCCTTTTCTGCAGAACTGCTGCCTAGCCATTTGGTGCCTAGTCTGGAGCAGTGCATGGGATTCTTCCGTCCTAAGTGCGGGACTCTGCACTTGTCCTTGTTGAACCTCATCAGGTTTCTTTTGTCCCAGTCCTCTAATTTGTCTAGGTCCCTCTGTATCCTATCCCTACCCTCCAGCGTATCTACCACTCCTTCCAGTTTAGTGTCATCTGCAAACTTGCTGAGGGTGCAGTCCATGCCATCCTCCAGATCATTAATGAAGATATTGAACGAAACCGGCCCCAGGACCAAACCTTGGGGCACTACGCTTGATACTGGTTGCCAGGAAGACATGGAGCCATTGATTGCTACCTGTTGAGCCCGATGATCTAGCCAGCTTTGTATCCACCTTACAGTCCATTCATTCAGCCCAGACTTCTTTAACTTGCTGGCAAGAACACTGTGGGAGACTGTATCAAAAGCTTTGCTAAAGTCAGGAAATAACACGTCCACTGCTTTCCCCTCATCCACAGACCCAGTTATCTCCTCATAGAAGGCAATTAGGTTAGTCAGGCATGACTTGCCCTTGGTGAATCCGTGCTGACTGTTCCTGATCACTTTCCTCTCCTCTAAGTGCTTCAGAATTGATTCCTTGACGACCTGCTCCATGATTTTCCCAGGGACTGAGGTGAGGCTGACTGGCCTGTATTTCCCTCAGTCCTCCTTTTTCCCTTTTTAAAAGCCTTTTTCCAGTCATCCGGGATCTCCCCCAGTTGCCATGATTTTTCAAAAATAATGACCAATGGCTCTGCAATCGCATCTGCCAACTCCTTTAGCACCCTCAGATGCAATGCATCCGGCCCCATGGACTTGTGCTCGTCCAGCTTTTCTAAATAGTCCCGAATCACTTCTTTCTTCACAGAGGGTTAGTCACCTCCTCCCTATGCTGTGCTGCCCAGTGCGGTAGTCTGGGAGCTGACATTGTTTGTGAAAACAGAGGCAAAAAAATCATTGAGTACATTAGCTTTTTCCACATCCTCTGTCACTAGGTTTCCTCTCTCATTCAGTAAGGGGCCCACACTTTCCTTGACCGTATTCCTGTTGCTAACATACCTGAAGAAACCCTTCTTGTTACTCTTAACATCCCTTGCTAGCTGCAACTCCAAGTGTGATTTGGCCTTCCTGATTTCACTCCTGCAGTGGTTTCCCCAGGAATTGAAATTAGGGGGGTGTTCGAATTTACAGGGGTGCGTGTGTCAGGGCCAATGAGAAGTGAGACCATGAGGGTGAAGTGAGCTGTAAGGCACCATAGTAAAAACTGAAAAATGTCGGTATAGATGTAGATGTGAAATCCTCACTTCTGCATTGTTTTGTATGTTTATTTGCATGGTCTCTGTCTGGTTCTGTGATTGTTTCTGTCCACTGTATAATTAATTTTGTTGGTTATAAACCAATTAAGGTGGTGGGGTATAATTAAATAACCATGTTACAATATGTTAGGATTGGTTAGTTAAATTTCAGTAAAATGATTGGTTAAGGAATAGCTAAGCAGAATTCAAGTTTTATTATATAGTCTGCAGTCAGTCAGGAAAGGGGGGGAATGGAACAGGGACTGGGGATGTGGGAATTGGGATCATGTTTTGCTAAAGGGGGGATGGGGACAGGAACAGGGACACAGGCAAGGCTCTGTGGTGTCAGAGCTGGGAAGGGGGACACTAAAGAAGGAAACTGGAATCATGCTTGCTGGAAGTTCACCCCAATGAACATCGAATTGTTTGCGCCTTTGGACTCTGGGTATTGTTTCTCTCTGTTCATGCGAGAAGGACCAGGGAAGTGAGAGGGTGAAGGAATAAGCCACCTAACAGAAGACATTAAATTTATAGCTTTTTAAATGTCTTTTGAAGAGTCTGCAGCTAGTGCTAGCACTAGTTGGAGTAGATGGCCTCTGCAGTGTGTATAGGAGAGATTAGGGTTACACTTTTCTCTGAGCAAAGCTTGTATTCCACCATGTCTTCCAGAGAAGTTTGCAGCTCCATCAAATGCACAAGCAGCCATCTGTTTGGGGTCCAATTGACAAGCATTTAACTCTTCTAAGATGTGGGTTGTCACAGATGCAGCCGATGCGTCTTCTATAATTTGAACATCTAGAAATGCAGCTACTGGCCTACCCCCACCAAGATAACGTACACAATGACTTAATACTTGATGCCCATTTGCATAGGTGCATTCATCAGCCATGTATGCAATTTTTTTGAACGTGGTAAGAGAGTTCTTCACTTTTTCAACTGTTGAGTCTTTCACTGTTGCACTGCATGCTTCAAGCCAGTCAGATGAGTTTCTTGCAGAAAGATAGTGAGCATTTGCTGGTCTTGTTCGGAACCAGTGTTCAGCTTCAGGATGAGCAAGTGACAATGCATTTAACATTGGCTTCCAGTTTGTAGTGTGTGGTGTCTCTTGCTTAAATAGAAAGTAGGATGCCACAGCCATGTTTGTTTGCATGAACTGTGTTGTGTCTCCAGCATTCTTAACAGCCTCATTAAGTACTTCTAAAATTGGCTTTGAAAGTGGACTTATAAGGCTGTCTGCGTGTTGATGCACTCCAGAGGCCTGGTCTTTTGCAGCCTTTTCACATAGTTTGTCAGCATTGGCTTTGCTGATTGGTTTGGCAAACCAAGCTCCTCCACTTTTACCAATTATAGCATTGGGAAGCTTTCCTTCTTCGTAAGTTTTTTTGCGAAAGGTGCACCAGTAGCCATCTTTTGTACCATGTGAAAGTAGGATGAATTATATTGTGAAAATAGAAAGGATTAAAGAAATGCTGTCTGTACCTTTAAGCAAAATTGTTGGAATGCTGCAATCCAGGTGTCAGGAATACAGACATTAACATAGAACAATTGCACCATTTAAGGGCAATTGGTGAAGTATTAGCCTTAGATGGATAACAGTTAGTAAGGAAGTAGGATATGCATGATGTGCCCCAGGTGAATCTTACAGTTTTGCTTTCTTTGTCCCTTTGTCTAATTCCCGCTGTCAGGGTAGGATGAGCTCTACCCTGACAGAGGGAAATTGTAGGTGGACAAAATCAAAACTCGCTTCTCTCAATTATTCAAATAATAAGTTAAAAGCTTTATTAAAATCCTCCTCTCCCATCACCAGACCGAGCACTCCCCTTTACCCCGTTCTCCAAACCCCGGATCGATCCAACCCCCTTCATACTCCCATTTCATTGTTAAAAGAACAACAAGCCCCTTGTTCTGTTCCCCTTTGTTGCCTGCCTCAGAAACTAATTCGTTAGTGTTCCACTACCAATTCAGCAAGGGGGGAGGAGTCTCCTCAACTAGCCCCCACCCTTCCCAGTCCCTTTCCTTGAATATTTCTTTCAAAATTGTGAAGTGACCACAATAGCACTCACAAACAGTTCATTGGAAAAAGCAGGATTGGGCCCAGACAAGCAGGCAAGCAACAGATAAAGAAACTGAAAAACAGGCTGAAAGCCCTAAGGGAATAGTGTCAGGAGTAAGAGAAGCAGTAAGTGCAGGCATGAACCCCTGGAACAATACTTAAAATGGTAAAATCTGAGGTGATAAAGGTGTCATTTTGGGACATAAACAAGTGATTTAAGGAAAGAGAGTGAAAAGTTAACTCTACAGAAGCTGGAGAGAATTAAGCAGTTAAACTTTGTGAAAATGTTAAAAAGGACCAGAATGCTTGGTTTCTTTGCAGCCATTCTGAAGGGAAAATGGGCCCTTTTCCAGAAGAATGCTTGTAAATAATCCAAATATATATACAGCTATGTAAAAACAAAGCAGTGTAAAGGAATGTTAGGGAAAAGAAAAAGTGTATGTATCTGTTTGTCTGTAAAAATATATATAAAGTTCTAATAATCTAAACCAATTGGTTTGTAAAACTCCTGTTTTCTAGGTGTGAGATAAATTGGTTTTGTTTTTGTTTTTATGCCATTAAAAATTAATTTGACTCTTTAATTCAGAGTTGCAAAACTGACAGATCTTTTTGCAAGACACAGGTAATTAGTGCTGTTTGGCTTTGGGATTTAGCATTTAAACCTTAAGGGGTAACTTGATTGTTTACAAAAATTAAAATGTTTTTAAATAAAGACCAAGTCATGGCTGCAGTAGGGCAGTGAAAATCAGGAGAATAGGTAGAGATTCTGGAGTCTTTTTGTTTGTTTGGGGTTTTTTTTTGTAACAATAGCAGGCAAGAGCTATAATGAAAGAATTATGACCCTCTGAAGCAACAGCAAATGTGAGGTGCACAAAACAAAAAGAAGCAATGTTAAAAACACTGAGCCTTAAAATAGCTCTGTGTAATCAGACTGTCACTTTGATAAGGGTACATGAAAACCCTTTAAGAACAAAAGAAACAGTTACACCTTATGTAAAAATTGATATGGCTAATGTTTTTGAAAAAGTTATAGTATAGAGAGAATGTGTATTTTCCCTAGGACATGTGCAGTGTATATTGTAGAAAGAGGTAAAAGAAATGCAAATGAAACGTGCTGCTGAATTAAAATCCTATTAGGGCTCTAAAAAGAGCCACAATAGGCTGTTTTTTCTTTTTCAGATTCCTGTGTGTTAGACAGAGTCTCTGAGCTCTGCTGATGGCTTTGAATCCAAAAGTCAAGCCTGTGTTGATGCAAATTACCTAACTGATAAAGAAAGGTGAGAACTGCCAGCACAAAAGAAGCTGCAAATAAAGAACATACCTGGTCAGCAAACAAATTGCCTACATAAAAGGCATGGTATAACAAGATACCTTTAATAGATTTGATGCTAATGTTATTGTTAATATTAAACATTGAAATAAATTTAATGTTAGTAAGTACCCCTGTAACAAGTTAGAGTGTGTGATTTTTGGAAAAATCCTTTAAAGTAATATGGGTAATGAGGCTTCTCAGCTATTACCTGTGAATAAACTTTAAAGCTTAACACAGCAGGAAAAACATTACAAACTTGGTCTGCTATATAAGAGGAAAAACTTGAGGTACACCACCTCATGAATTTAATAACTAAACAGTGGAATAATTTTTGCATAACCCTTAAAATATAGAAGCCATTAAAACCTGGCCTGCCTATAAAACAAACAAGGGTCTTTGTAAAAGAACGGAATCTTTAACCAATAATCAATGCCACCCCAAAAGGGGTAGAAAAATGTTATTTTTGTCTTTCAAATAATCCAAAGTACTGTATAATGGGCTATGTGTATGTGTTAATTCTTGGGGAAAAGTGTTTAAAAAGTGTTAGCAACCTACCAGAAGACAAATGTAAATGTAATGTAAGTACTGTGTTTACCAATAATCGCATTTACTATTTGCCACAACAACAACGAAAAGTCTTAGCTTACTGTAAGCACTGATTTAGCTGAGTTGTCTCTCAATCTTGGCATTGAATGGCAAACAGTTCATCTGCAAATTTGACACCATCAGCTCAGGATTGAACAAAGACTGTGAATGGCTTGCCAATTACAGAACCAGTTTCTCCTCTCTTGGTTTTCACACCTCAACTGCTAGAACAGGGCCTCATCCTCCCTGATTGAACTGACCTCGTTATCTCTAGCTTGCTTGCTAGCACACATATATATACCTGCCCCTGGATATTTCCATTACATGCATCTGAGGAAGTGGGTATTCACCCACGAAAGCTCATGCTCCAAAACGTCTGTTAGTCTATAAGGTGCCACAGGACTCTTTGCTGCTTTTACAGATCCAGACTAACACGGCTACCCTCTGATACTAAACAGTTACCATTCATCTGTTAAAAGGTAAAAAGGTAACATAGTTCCTAAAAAAAAAAAAAGAAAAAAAATGTGGAAAACTGGACCATTCATATTATACACACAAATGGGGACATTTTAAGAATTGCCACTGCAGAAAAACATAACAGCTTACCATTGGTATAACATATTTTCTGGATGCTCTCCCACAACTACTGGCATACTAATGTTACTACCTCTAATTGTTTTTGGTTTTAAATTGTATGTGTTTAATTAAAATGTTTAAAATGTGCTGGTGGATAAAACAAATGTATGCAAAGCTAAAGCCACAGGCTCAAATCACTTCCCAGTATTTTCTACTACGTGGACTAAATAAGAAGTGACACTGGCGATTAATAATCTTAGTGTCAAAAGGGAGATATGTAGAAGCTGGATTTTATAATGTACTATGAGAATTAATGTACGATTTGATTTCATCCTGCTAGCCACTTTTTTTAAATAGCAGAAAGAAATGACCCCCTAGGACTATAAGATTCTGTTTTCCCATATGCATTACAAATTGGGCCCTCTCTAACTCTTTGTTTTAAGATTTAAGTAGTAAGAGACAGGATTCTCTATTGTGTCTATATTAAGTAAATTAGAGAAACATTGAAGGCCTGGGTCTCAGTGTAAATTGTCTTGGTTATTAATTGTAAAACTTGCAAGGTTTAATTTACAATGCTTTTTTGCTCGATATAAAATACTACTGTTTGTATTCTCAATCTGTTTGTGTGAATGAGGAATGTATGCATCAGGAAAAGATAAGGTGTGAAGGCCATTGTTATAGCCAGAGTCAAGGAAGAAGTAGTGAAGAGATTTAAAGAACATCAAAGAATCACCAAACACTGCTTACTACCCCGACGGCTGTTAAACTGTCTGGCATCTCAGAGTGGATACATACTTCACAGTGTAAGAATGCACCACCCCCAGTGAACCACCCCAGGACTGCGCAGAGTCAGTTTTAACTCCAGAAGAAGACGTAGAGGAACAGCCTGCAATACCTTACAATCTATGCTCTCATAAGGGTTGCCGGAAGCAGACGACTACATAAAGCAAGGCCCAAGAAGAAGCAGTAGTGAGCCTAACGCCTGCTGCCTGGTGGACATAAAACTGTGACTGCGGTTCCCCCAGTTGAGGTTGTCAGAACCAGAAGGGCCCTGCCTCCAACATGCACTTCTGGTGTTGCCTGTTCCTCGGCTGCTGGTATCTTAAGGTCTGGGGAGCCCACAATGACAATTCTTTTATCCAGCAGCAAGTGTGGATAGCTCAGACCCTTATTATTTCTAAATGCTAGGTCTGCAGCCACATCCCAGCCCACTCTCAAACTGGTGTTCCTGTCCTGGCTACCCATTCAATTCCCCAGACCTCACTGGAGGACCTTGTCCATTTAACACAATATGGAACAGTAATGACACTTGGGAAGAGGCTATTGGCAGTTCCTTTATCCCACTTGGGGGAGTAATACACCAGGCAAAAAGGCTCCTGAGGTTACAAGCAGTAGTTAAAATAATGGCAAATAAAACCAGAGAAAGTTTAAGAGCCTTGGCCAAAGAAACAGAGGCAATCTAACAGGTGGCCCTCCAGAACCATCAGGCATTGGACATAGTGCTGGCGGCCAAAGGAGGGACCTGTGGTCTCATTGGAAAACAATGTTGTCTGTTTATACCTGACGATACCAATGTTGGTGTCACTCTGGCATAATCCTAGGTAACTCGGAAAGGGGGTAGACCACAAGTGTCAATGAAGCCCTCCTGTTGTAGGCCTCAATGAACCAATGTTCCTCCATGTTAAACACTTTGTGTAACCTAGTGTAACCTAATATGTTAAGAGCTGTAAAATGTAGTGTTAGCGGTTAGTTTTCGGTTGTAACAGCCAGTTCTCTGCTGTAATACATTGAAGCTAGGCTAAAGCCTGCTCAAGGCCGTTTTAAGATACTGTATACATGTCTCAGCAGCGGAGAGGGGGGAGGAAGGGGGAAGACAAAAGATTGAATGAGAAAAGATACTGCAGCTGGATGGGAAAGGAGGGGGGAGTGAGAGATTAGCTAGTCAGCACGAAAAAGTTTTGTAGTAAACAGCTGGGATATAAAAGGAAGAAACTGCTTGTTTTAGGGGGGCAGGATTTCAGATTGTTTCTCCCTTGCACCTTATTTGAGCTCAAATAAACTTGGTTTGCTTCTCCACCCTGGTGTGTTTATTGGCGCGGCACACCAGGCGACGGACCCCCCCCCGCTGTTGCTTGGCCTCAGGTAGTTATCTGCCGGCAACACCAATGAGGTAATAGATCGCTATAGTCACTTAGAACAAATCGCATATCTTCCCCATGAAGATCCGAGTTCTTTACGGAAGTGACTAAGTAACCTGTTCAATTTCTCTGGCATAGGAAACTGGTTGTTTCAGAGAGCCCTAGTTATCCTGTTTGGAATCTTAGTGATTTTTGTATGCTTTCAGTTAATCTCCTGTTGTATCCAGAATTGTGTCACCCAGGTGACTGCCCCAAAACAGAGTGCTAATATGATGATTTTGAATATCACTGATGAACAAAGAGATAAGGAACGGTTAATTTGTGGAACCCAGTAATTGTTGGTCATGGCGTGCGCTTGACCAAAAGGAGGGATTGTGAAAGTAAAATGAATTATATTGTGAAAATAGAAAGGATTAAAGAAATGCTGTCTGTACCTTTAAGCAAAATTGGTGGAATGCTGCAATCCAGTGTCAGGAACACAGACATTAACATAGAACAATTGCACCGTTTAAGGGCAATTGGTGAAGTATTAGCCTTAGATGGATAACAGTTAGTAAGGAAGTAGGATATGCATGCTGTGCCCCAGGTGAATTTTACAGTTTTGCTTTCCTTGTCCCTTTGTCTAATTCCCGCTCTTTTATCTGGATAAATAAGACTGTTTGGGTCTTGCATGGCCACTCACATTATCTGGGTGCTATTGGCAGAGCGCTACGCTAATAAAACAGAGTGGTCTGACAAATTGTGAGTCCCGATTCTAACTTTGACAAACGTCAATAAATACACTTTGACTGACAAACATCGGGCACTGCCTTTAGGTTTTGGAGACACTGTTTCTTCAGTAGGTAGCTGTATTTGTGCTTCGGGCTGGTCGGATGTAGATATACCACTTGAACCTTCAGGTGACATGTTGATATATTCTTGGTTCTTGATGTGTTCTTCACCTTGGTTGGTTTTTGAGGCTTTTGAGTGGAAAAATTGTTGTTTTTGTCTTTTCATTTTCACTTTGACCTGCAACATATAAAAGAGATATGAATAAAGTAAATATTTTGTTAGGATAATGCAAGTTACATAAGGATAATGCAAGTTACACCAAAACACATAAAAGGTCTAGATTTCTAAAAAAATATAATTTAAAAAAAATGTATTTAATTTAAATTGACTTTTGAAAAGTAAGCCATTGTCGGAGAAAAACTCAGTTCTCGCTTTTTGTTTGGGTGCAGCAGAGTCAGATACTTTATTCTGTTTAGCAGCTACCACAGGGAGAGAGTGCACTAGGACATAGGGTCTCCCATTCCTAGACAGGTCTCTCAATAGGTAAACAATTACAATAAGCATTTATACTTTTGTTACAGACAATAATAAGCAACAGCTGCATTTTGTTTATACATAGGCCATCCTGATATCTTGTTTTTCTCGCTTCTGAGAGACGCCAGTCTATCTACACATTATCTATACAAGGTCAAAACAACTTCTCACACAGTTCTTTTCTGCTCGCCTCACACAATCCTCGCTTCTACAAATCTCGCGTTATTAGGGTTACAGCTAGCCTAACTCTTGCTAACAGAGACTGTCATGCATTAAGATCCCCTACAAATCCCTGTCAGTTCTTTCTGTACTTCCACACCATCATGGGATAAGAGGGAAGTCCTCTCATGGATCAGTAACTGGTTAAAAGATGGGAAACAAAGGGTAGGAATAAATTATCAGTTTTCAGAATAGAGAGATTAGGGGGAGAGATAGCTCAGTGGTCTGAGCACTGGCCTGCTAAACCCAGGATTGTGAGTTCAATCCTGGAGGAAGCCACTTAGGAATCTGGGGCAAAAAATCAGTACTTGGTCTTACTAGTGAAGGCAGGGGGCTGGACTTGATGACCTTTCAAGGTCCCTTCCAGTTCTAGGAGATAAGTATATCTCCAATAAAAATAAATAAATAAATAGTGGTATCCCTGAGCGGTCGGTACTGGGACCATTACTGTTCAACATATTCATAAGTGATCTGGGAAAAATGGGTAAACAGTGAGATGGCAAAATTTGCAGATGTTACAAAACTATTCAAGATAGCTAAGTCCCAGGCAGACTGCGAAGAGCTACAAAGGGATCTCACAAAACTGGGTGACTGGGCAACAAAATGGCAGATGAAATTCAATGTTGATGAATGCAAAATAATGCACATTGGAGAACAATCTCAACTATACATACAAAATGATGGTGTCTGAATTAGCTGTTACCACTCAAGAAAGAGATCTTGGAGTCAGTGTGGAGAGTTCTCTGAAAACATCCACTCAATGTGCAGCAGCAGTCAAAAAAGGGAACAGAATGTTGGGAATCATTAAGAAAGGAATAGATAATAAGACAGAAAATATCATGTTGCCTCTATATAAATCCATGGTACATGCACACCTTGAATACTGTGTGCAGATCTGCTCACCCATCCCAAAAAAGTTATATTGGAATTGGAAAAGGTACACAGATGGGCAACTAAAATGATCAGGGGTATGAAACAGGAGGAGAGACTAAAATGACTGAGAATTTTCAGCTTAGAAAAGAGACGACTAAGGGGGGATATGATAGAGGTCTATAAAATCTTGACTGGTGTGAAGAAAGTGAATAAGGAAATGTTATTTAATCCTTCATATAACATAAGAACTAGCAGTCACCCAATGAAATTAACAGGCAGCAGGTTTTTAAAAAAACAAAAGACAATATTTCTTCACACAACATAAAGTCAACCCTTGGAACTCTTTGCCAGGAGATGCTGTGAAGACCAAAACTATAACAGGATTAAAAAAAGAACTAGATAAATTCCTGGAGAATAGGTCCATCAATGGCTATTAGCCAGGATGGGAAGGGATGCAACACCCTGCTCTGAGTGTCCCTAGCCTGTTTGCCAGAAGCTGGGAATGGCCAACATGGGATGGATGACCTGATGATTCCCTGTTCTGTTCATTCCCTCTGAAGTACCTGGCCTTGACCACTGTCAGAAGACAGGATACTGGGCTATATGGACCATTGGTCTGAACCAGTATGACCATTCTTATGCAAAAAATAATTATAATAATAAAAATGTTTAGTACAGAAACTCCCCAATATAATGACCTCTCAAGATAGCAACGATGTGAGATAACAGCCTTGCAAATAATGCATTTTAAAAATCTTGGCCTACGAGACAACATATTTATATAAGTTTCCATTCCCAGTCACAAATCTAGCATTCTGGAGCAAAGTCACTAAAATATAGTCCAACAATCAAATGTTTATTTAACGTGCCCCTCACTTTTCCCTCCACCGCACCCCACTCACTGGTGTTCTCCTTGGTCAGTGGAGACTCAGAGTTCAGAGGTGCTTTCACTTGAGTTCACCTCCCAGTGGGGGAGCCAGAAGGCACCTTGCTCGTTCCTCCAGCTGCTCACTGTTCACTCTGGCCATGGCTGTTCATTGTGCCACCGTTCACTCCACCACTCTGTTGCCAATGGCCCTGCACAGTCACCTTCTGCTGCCGGCTGCCACCTGCCCCTGTGACCTCTGCGAGTTGGTCTCTTGAGGTTCCACCAGCTCTCAGTCATTTCAGCTGAGCTCTCATTGGGGGAACCTCGCTGCTAGTGCAGACTGAGCTGTCTCTTACACAAAAACACTGTCCCCACAGGAACACTGTCCCCACCACAGGACTAAGCACTTGGACCTGATTGTCAGTGATTTCCGCTGCAGTGGTCACTTAACAGAACAAGAGACTCTCTATGGAGCCTAATCAGCTCTGTCTTTAAACAGTGGAGAGGGACAGGTTTCCCACCCTCTCTCTTGATGCCCTCAATCAGCACAGGCTAAGTACAGTTCAACTGCCCTTTATTCATACAGTAAGAACAACAACATTTCATTCCCGCCCCCTTCCCGCATTCAAGTGATTTGTAACCCAGCCCCAGCCAAAATCTATAACTTGGGCAGCACAGGTCTCTTTGCTGGATACCTAGGTAGATTAGGTGTGACTGTAAATGCAATCTGATCCTGAAGCCTTTCCCCCCAGCTCATCGCTATCTGTCAGGGAGAACTCATTTAGACTTTGCTTACAAATCATCATTTGAAATTATTAGGTTTGCCAACATCACTGAAATGAATGCCCTGACATTGTCATAAAAAAACAACAGCTGAATGAGGGAGCTAGTCTATGTTCATACTTCTCAAATATATTATACTTTTTCAGATACATGTATTTTATCATACACTGTGTATGCTTTTAAAGTGTGTATTAATGTTTCAATTTCAATTCAAATTTCCAAACAGTCACTAAATTGGCATGTAACTAGTTCACAAAACTGGGGGGTGGGAGGGGTTAGGGAAATTAAGGGGAGGGTGTTGTATGGAAATCACTGCACTGCTGCATGCCAGATCAGTATTTTTATACTTCTGCCTGGTCATTTGTCCAGTTTTCCACTTCTTGTAAGCTTCTTTTTTGCATTTAAGATCAGCAAGGATTTCACTGTTAAGCCAAGCTGGTCACCTGCCATATTTACTATTCTTTCTACTCATTGATCTGGTCACTGCCTCCCAGGTTTCCATCCACTTTTGCTTCCCCTACTAATTCTTCCCGGTTTGTGAGCAGCAGGTCAAGAAGAGCTCTGCCCCTAGTTAGTTCCTCCAGCACTTGCACCAGGAAATTGTCCCCTACACTTTCCAAAAACTTCCTGGATTGTCTGTGAACCGCTGTATTGCTCTCCCAGCAGATATCAGGGTGATTAAAGTCTCACATGAGAACCAGGGCCTGTGATCTAATAACTTCTGCTAGTTGCCTGAAGAAAGCCTCGTCCACTGCATCCCCCTGGTCTGGTGGTCTATAGAAGACTCCCACCATGACATCACCCTTTTTGCTCACATTTCTAAACATGTGCCAGGTTGGTACCAAGAACACTCCGATACGTGTGCATTCCCCACAAATAACAAGGTGAGAGGCGGCACCTTAACACGCAGAGGGAATGTACCTCAATATGTCAGGAGTGATGTGTAATTTGTTTTTACCTGTGTACAAGAACACATCCCTGAGGAGTGGTCTTTGTCTGTCCTAGGGGGCACTGGGGTGTCCTGTCACTGACTGAGCCAGTCCATTGTCAGGGAGCACAGATGTACTAGCAAAACTGTAGACATCTGAGCCAGAGAGCTAGAGACTGTATTTCATTTGGCAATAAACCTGGTCGGGTGCCTTCATATCTTATCAGACTCTGTGGTCTTTGTGGGTTCTCTTGGGATCTGCTGTGCCAGCGACCTGCAGAGCCGGGGCAGCTCACAGAGGGAACACGCACACAGCCGACAGCTACAACATTGAACAGAGCAGAGCACCACACCAATGACTTCTGACAACAATCTCATAAGCAAACTGGGGAAATATTGCCTAGGCGAACCTACTGCAAGATCAGTGCACAGCTGATTGGGAAATCTTACTGAGAGTAGTCATCTTTGGTTCATACTCAAGCTGGAAGGGCATATCGTGTGGGGTCCCACAGGGATCTGCTCTTTCTTCAGTTCTGTTCAGCAGCTTCATAAACTATTTGGAGAATGGCACAGAGAACACATTTGGAAAATTGGCTTCATCCCAAGCTGGGAGGGGTTAACAAACTGGAAAAATGGTCTGAAATAGGATGAAATTCAATAAGGGATAAGAGGGAAGTTGCTTTCATGGATCAATAACTGGTTAAAAGACAGGAAACAAAGGGTAGGTGTAAATGGTCAGTTTTCAGAATGGAGAGGGGTAACTAGTGGTGTCCCCCAGGGATCTGTACTTGGCTCCGTCCTAGTCAACATGTTCATAAATGATCTGGAAAAAGGGATAAACAGTGAGGTGGCAAAATTTGCAGATGCTATAAAACTACTCAAGATGGTACAAAGCTACTCAAATCAAAGGAAGTATTTCTTCACACAACGCACAGTCAACTTGTGGAACTCTTTGCCAGATGATTTTGGGTCATAGCGGATCACACACTTATATGCTTCAGAGTGGTGCCGTGTTAGTCTGTATCAGCAAAAACAATGAGGAGTCCTTGTGGCCCTTAGAGATTAACAAATTTATCTGTGCATAAGCTTTCATGGGCTAAAACCCACTTCATCAGATGCATGGAGTGAAAAAAAATAGACAGGTATAAATGTACAGCACTGTATGGCACCACGCCACAAGGACTCCTCCTTGTTTAAACTTATATGCATCAACAATGTAACACTATTGCAAAAAAAAAAGTGGACATCATTCTGGGATGTATTAGCACAAGTGTTGTAAGCAAGACACAATAAGTAATTTTGCTGCCCTGCTCTGCACTGATAGGGGCTCAGCTGGAGTATTGTCTCCAGTTCTGGGCACCACATTTCAGGAAAGATGTGTGCAAATTGGAGGAAGTCCAGAAAAGAGCAACGAAAAGATTAAAGGGCTAGAAAACACGATCTGTGAGGGAAGATTGGAAAAAAAACTGAGTTTGTTTAGTCTGATGAAGAGAAGACTGAGGAGGGACATGACAACCGTTTTCAAGTCCATAAAAGCTTGTTACAAGGAGGGAGAGAGAAATATTGTTCTCCTTAACCTGTGGGGATAGGACAAGAAGCAATGGGCTTAAATTGCAGCAAGGGCGGTTTAGGATGGACATCAGGAAAAATGCCCTGTCAGGGTGGTTAAACACTGGAATAAATTGCCTAGGGAGGTTGTGGAATCTTCATCCTTGGAGATATTTAAGAGCAGGTTAGACCAACACCTGTCACACATGGTCTGGATAATACTTACTCCTGCCATGAGTGCAGGGGACTGGACTAGACAACCTCTCGAGGTCCCTTCCAGGCTTCCATTTTTATGATAGTCAGGAAGGAACATTGCTAGAGGCTGTGCTCTCCCCACCTTCCCGGGGCGGGACTGCCACTCCCAGTTGGCAGGTGCCAGGCAGGGGGCATCTCCCTCGGGCAGGGACATAGTGAGTTTCACAGGGAGACTTAGCCTGTCTGCTCCGCCCCCGCCCCCGTCCCCGAGCAGGCCCCGTCTCCGGTGCTTGCACGCTTGACCTTGAGATGTGCAGAGCCAACGTGGCCGGAGTGGGGTCGTCTCCTGGGCCATGGCTTGAAGAGCTGGGCTGAGACTGGCCACTTGGCCCTGGCTCTCTCTAGGGTGTGGTGTCTTGGTGGCCCGTGCTGGGAGCAGCCCCCACAGACATGTCCAGGGCTGGGGCTGTCATGCCAAGGCCTGATGTGCTGAGCTGGCCCAGGCCAGAGGGTGAAGTGACCGCAACCTGTTGTCATCTGACAGGGCTGAGCGGGGCCAGTGGGGCCCAGGTGGGAACCAGTCGTCCCCTCTGGCCCAGCACACCCCCTTGTATCACTGGGGTCCCATTGCAGTGACTAGTCTGTATTAGTGTTACTGGTTCTGCCTCAGATTGTCACCCCTGGTCCCAGTGTGGAACATGCTGGCTCCTCTCTACACCCCCCCACCCCCCCCAGCCTTCCCTTCCCGCTCCTGCTGCTTTTCCAGGTTGGCTCTGTCCCCATCTTCCCTACCTGTGATTCCTGCAGAGGGCAGCAGTGCCTACACAACACAGACAGTCCCAGTTCGTGCACATACCACACACAACGCCACACCCTGCACACAAAGCACAGCCACATACTCTATACGCGCACACACAATGCACAACTCCACACCTTTCACACACCACACACTATACACACACCACACATACAATGCATGATTACACACCACACACAATGCAGTACCACACCATATAAACTCAAGCATACACACACAATGCCATGACTACACATCATAACACACCACACAATGCACAGTCCCATGCCATATACACTCAGCGCACACACAACCCCATACCACACACAAGCCCACCCAATATCCAGACACACACAACCATCAGTGCACAACCCCACTCCATATACACACATACCCCACATGTAGTGTGCACAAGCCCAAAGCATAAACATACACCCCCTCCACACAATGCACAACCTCACACCCACACCGTGTGCAACCCCAAACCATACATGTTCCTCAAGAACCCCCATGCAGACACACTATGCACCAGTTCTACACATGTGCACACACACACACAGCTGGCCTTTGGGCAGTGTTTCCCAAACTTTAACAACCTGTGAACCCCTTTCACTAAAATGTCAAGTCTCGTGAAGCCCCTCTAGGGATTTTCTGCTTTATCTGAGTATAAATTATAAAAGCAGTGATCTTGGAAATATAAAATTTGTTTTTAGGACATGCTTATTACACACTATTTATTATTAATTATGATTTATCATTACAGTATTTTTATTACATTATGAAAACGGCAACACTCTTCCAAGATCTCACTTTTGTAGCTTGTACCACTTTGAACAAGCCTGTTATTAAGCAAGGCTCCTATGTTTCAACAAGGCGTATCAGATGTGAAACAGCAGGAAGGTATTTACAAGCCAACTCAGAGAGTTCCTCCTACACACGCATCCAGGTCTGGTGTGTTGTTTGCCTGGACTGCTCGTTACAGCAAAGTTTAAACTTGTTCTTCATCATCATTTTAAAACAAGACTAGCTGCTTATTTCATTTTAAAAACAGAAAAAAAATATCCACCTCCCTTTCCATTTCTTATAAGGAGTCTTGAAGTTTAAATCTCCTCAGTGTGATAGAGATGTTGCTTAGATCTGCTTAGCTCTTGGAAGTCCAGGGGCTCTGGGCTGCTGGCCCCATGCTGCCTGGGTCCCTAGGGACAGCTCTGTCTGCCATTAAGGAGTTTTTTCCCGAGAACCCTCTGTAACAGTTTGTGAACCCCACTTTGGAACCACTGCCTTTGGGGTTTGTGGAGCCCCCTGCAGTGAGGGACCATGACACACAAGAGGGCACCAGGCACTGCGTGTATGTCAAAGCCTCTCCTTGGTGTTCAACACTGCATGCGGGGGCTGGGAGTGTGACACTGCTTCCATTCCCCCAGTGCAAATGGTTCCTTAGGTCCTCGCCACAGCAGCCCAGGCCTGGGGTTTGGGATGGGGAATGCTGTGGCCACAGGCCCCCAAATCAATTTACAGCTGTGGGGAGGGGGTCGTGTCCCCCAGGCCGCCTGGGATGAGGTGCCCGGCTGAGCTGCAGGGTGACCACTGAGCACAAGGAGGGGCGCAGCGGCATAGGAAGAAACCCTGCATCATGGCAGGGGGTTAATGACCCTTCTGGGTGCCCTGGTTCTAAGCAGCCTGGGGCCGTGGAGTGGGCATGCGCCTGCCCCAGATCAGAGACTGGTTCCCGCTATGGCTGGGGTCAGCCAGGGCCTCCCTCTGGCCCCGGATCCCTCTCGGGGAGATGGCAGAGCTGCCAGCCCATGATCACTGGGGGTCTCAGCAGCTCGCCCTCGCGGCTGTGAGGAGAGCAGGGATGGGTGACCAAGGCGCCTCAGCAGTGCTGAGGCCAGAACCCATGTGAAAGGAACCCAGCAAATCTCAGGACTGCTGTAGGCCTGACTCGTGCTCATTGACCTCCGGGCTGGACACTACTGAATTGGGGACAGTGCAGGGGGCTGAGTGGTCTCGTGGGGGCACTGAGAGGCTGGCCCTCTCCTGAAGGATCAGCGATCTCCCAAGCGAGCACACCAGGACAGAGCAGGGACAGCGGCACCAGACACATGGCCGGCTGCCTGCAGCAGGAGGCAGCTTGGAGTCCCCACCATGCAGGGCTACCAGCGTCGTGCATTTGGTGTGATGGTCACTCCTGCAGCCCGTCATCCTCAGCCCGTGCCCCAGCCCCATTGTGCAGCCAGGGCCATCGAGGGGCTGCCGTGGAGGTGCCTCCCATCTCACGGCCACCTGCTGAGTCCAACCCCCTATTTGGAAGGTGTAAGTAGGCTCTGAGGCCAAGGCCCATGGTGGTGGGGAGCAGGGGTAGACGCCTTGTGCTGGCCCTGACCCCCCAACCTGCCCCAGGCTCCTCTGCCCCCTACGTGTCTCTACTCCCCCTGCCCCCACAAGGCTCCTTTCAGGTACGCCAGGCTGCTCACCCCTCACCTGCAGTGCCAGGGTCCCTGGGCACCCAGCTATTGTTGGCTCCCTGCCAAAGTTTCCACAGTGACGTGTAAGTTTGGGTGTCTCCATTTTTGGGATCCCAGCTCAAGTCCTCTCCTAGGGCCAGATTTTGAGAGCCAAGGTGAGCAGGAGTCGGGGTGGGGGGGAGAGGCATGGCGCAGGGGAGCTCCCAGGTGTGAATGCTGGGTCTGGCACCAGCACTCGCAGCCTAGAGGGGTCTCTAACTTCCCTGGTGCTGATTTGGCCCAGAGTAACCTTTCCCCAGGAATGGCGCCGACCGGATACGGAATGGCCCAGCAGGTCGGCTCGCTGTACACACTCCTATGGGGCCATTTATTGATGAGCTCCTGTAGGTATGTGCAGAACAGACCCCGTCCTGCGCTCCAGGGCCATTATTGCATAGTAAAATACAACCTGCGGGAATAAAACCAGCGGCTACTCAACCCTACATGCCCTCTCCCCTCCCCAGCAAGCGCCAGCCCCACTGAGCTCCTCCCCCATGAAAACTGACCTCCCCCTGTGCCCTGTGGTTGAGCGTGCAGCAGCCTCTGGTGCAGCAGCCTCTGGTGCAGAAGGGGGAGACCGCAGCCCACCCCTCTGACTGGGAGGTGCCAATTCTGCCTGGCCAGCCAGGCACACGTAAATGCCCAGCACATCACTGTATGTTCACGGACTGTCCTCCCTCCCCCCTGCTGGTCCCTCCTTCTGGAGATACAGGGTCATTGGGTGCCCTTTGCAGGCGATGGTCCCTCTCCTGCCCTGGGGCGCTGTTTTCAGATCAGCTCTTGGTGCTGATCCAACTGCTGGTGCTTTGTGTAATCCACGTGCCCCGTTTCCGCTTTTCATTTCCAATGACTCTAGTCCCCAGCTTCCAGCCACCAGAGCCACCGAATGGGGGATCACTGCTTAGCGTTGTGTTGCAGGTTGGCGCCGCGGCTTGTCAGCTCTCTAGGGCACAGACAGTGGCATTTGGGGGTGTCTGTAAAGGGCCAGATATGTTTAGTAAACAAGACGAGTGGAACCGCTGTGCTGCCCCTGTTAAACCAGAGACTATAATGCTCAGTACAGTAACCATGTGTGGGGACCAGGATGGGACACTGACTCCCATTCTCTGCACACCTCTGCTGGATTAAGACTTCCTGCTCTCCTATTCCCTGCTGCTAACGGTAGAAGATGGGAAGAGCCCGCTAAGCTCTTTGCAGGTGTCCATCCTGTGTCCTTCTGGGAGGGTGCAGCCCCGGGCTTATGCCACTTCCTGGCTAGGGCTGTTCACAGTTCCTGGCAGCCCCTTTCTTACCCTCTGATCCTGTAATGACGGTGGTGGTGATTGTAATCTCATTAACAGCTAACCTCCCTGCATTGTATGTATCCAAGTGCACTTCTCGATTGTACTGGGAGACACATTTAGAGGAGAGAAGTTCCCAGACAGAAACTCTTTGATCCTGGAACTGGCCAACTGTCACATAGGATGCCTCAGATTGTAGGAGATTCAATATTTGATGGTTATCTGGAGAGAGATCCTCCTCCAGAGCATGTGAGACGATGCTGGTGAGGCTGGTTATCATTTTCTCAGTGGTGAGCATCCCTGCTCTGTGTTTCTCTAGCAGCTCTTGTCTTGTTTCCTTAGGGACGTATTTGGAGAAAAGCAGATCCCACACAGAGACCTTTGGCCCTTGGAACTCGCCCACTGGCCCAACTATCATGGACTTTAAGGCCATTTCCTGATTTTCATTTCTCTCTGAATAGGCAGCATCAGCTTCTGGCGATGGGGCCCTCTCTGCACTTGGACTGTGCACATTTGTTGCTAGTTTTCTCCTTGTTGTTCCTATTTTGGTTACAATGCTGGTGACAACAGTTATCACCTGGTCCATGGTTAATATCCGTGCTCTGTACAGCTCCAGGAGTTCCTGTCTCTTCTCTTCAGGGATGTAGTTAGAGAAGAGCAGGTCCCACACTGAGACCTTTTGCTCATGGAACTCACCAGCCGGCACATCAACCATGGTAGACTTTAAGGCCTTTTCCAGTTTTTTCTCTTCATGCAAGTCAACATCCTCAGCTTTCTCTAAGGTCATCGTGTCTTTGTTGGGAGTTTTCACATTAATCACAAATTTCCTGCTTGTAGCTTCTTTTTTCCTAATGAGGGTGGTGACCACAGTTATCACCTGGTCTGTGGTTAATATCCCAGCTCTGTGCAGCTCCAGGAGCTCCTGTCTCTTCTCTTCAGGGATGTAATTAGAGAAGAGCAGGTCCCACACTGAGACCTTTCGACCTTGGAACTGACTGACAGGTCCATCTATGGTTGTAGCTTTTAAGATGTTGTCCCTTTGTGTATCATGTGGAGAATGGGCAACTACAGCTTCCTGCAAAGTTATCTCCTCTCTGGTTGGACTTTTGACGCTTGTCATGAATTGCCTACTTGTATCTTCTGTTGTTGTTATGATGCTAGTGATGATGGGTATCATCTGTTCAATGGTTAAAACCCTTGCTCTATACAATGCCAGGAGCTCCTGCCTCTTCTCTTGAGGAATGTATTTAGAGAAGAGAAGATCTAACAAGGAAACATTTTGCCCTTGGAACTCACCAGCATTTACATAGATGGTCACATGCTTTAAGGACTTTCTCAAGTGTTTCTCTTGTGAATGGGCATCCTCAGCCTTGTCTGATGTTACCTCCATTTTACTGGGAACTTCTGTGTTTATACATAGATTACAGATCCCTTTTTCCACCTCGGTAACGCTGGTGATGAGGATGGTTATCATTTCTTGAATGGTTAGCGTCCCTGTTCTGTACTTTTTCAGAAGCTCCTGTCTTTTGATATCAGAGATGTAACTAGAGAAGAGAAGCTCCCACAGGGAAACCTCCTGCCATTTGAATTCCCCGACAGGAACGTCGACAGTCTCTGACCGCAAAATGTTTTCCAAATGTTTGTCACACGGAGAGGCAGGAGTCTCAACTTCCTCTGATGTTGTTGTCTCCACACTGGGACTTTCCCCATGTCCTGGTGGACGGTGACTTTTCTCCTCTGTTTTGCTTACAATGGTGGTGACGATGGTTTTCATTTGCTCCGTGGTTAATATCCCAGCTCTGTGCAACTGCAAAAGCTCCTTCCTCTTCTCTTCGGGGATGTATTTGGAGAAGAGCAGATCCCACACAGAGACTTTTCGGCCATGGAACTCGCCTGCTGGCACCTCCACCAGGGTTGACTTTAAGGCCTTTTCCGTTTGTTGCTCTTCAAAGGAGGGGACATCTTTGTCTTTCTCAGATGGTGTTCTTGTCTCTTTGCAAGGGGTTTTCTCTGTTGTGGGGAGTTTTCTGCTTTTCCCTTTGGCCTCAGTAATGCTGGAGGTGAGGATGGTTATCATTTCTTGAATGGTTAGCGTCCCTGCTCTGTACTTTTTCAGAAGCTCCTGTCTTTCGGTTTCAGAGACATAGCTAGAGAAGAGAAGCTCCCACAGGGAAACCTCCTGCCATTTGAATTCCCCAACAGGAACATCGACAGTCTCTGACCGCAAAATGTTTTCCAAATGTTTGTCGCACGGTGAGTCGGGAGTCTCAGCTTCCTCTGATGTTGTTGTCTCCACAGTGGGACTTTCCCCATGTCCTGGTGGACGGTGACTTTTCTCCTCTGTTTTGCTTACGATGGTGGTGACGATGGTTTTCATTTGCTCCGTAGTTAATATCCCAGTTCTGTGCAACTGCAAAAGCTCCTTCCTCTTCTCTTCGGGGATGTATTTGGAGAAGAGCAGATCCCACACAGAGACTTTTCGGCCATGGAACTCGCCTGCTGGCACCTCCACCAGGGTTGACTTTAAGGCCTTTTCCGTTTGTTGCTCTTCAAAGGAGGGGACATCTTTGTCTTTCTCAGATGGTGTCCTTGTCTCTTTGCAAGGGGTTTCCTTTGTTGTGGGGAGTTTTCTGCTTTTCCCTTCGGCCTCAGTAATGTTGGTGGTGAGGATGGTTATCATTTCTTGAATGGTTAGCGTCCCTGCTCTGTACTTTTTCAGAAGCTCCTGTCTTTTGATTTCAGAGATGTAGCTAGAGAAGAGAAGCTCCCACAGGGAAACCTCTTGCCATTTGAATTCCCCGACAGGAACGTCGACAGTCTCTGACCGCAAAGCGATTTCCAAATGTTTCTTGCATAGTGAGGCAGGAGTCTCAGCTTCCTCTGATGTTGTTGTCTCCACACTGGAACTTTCCCCATGTCCTGGTGGACGGTGACTTTTCTCCTCTGTTTTGCTTACAATGGTGGTGACGATGGTTTTCATTTGCTCCGTGGTTAATATCCCAGCTCTGTGCAGCCGCAAAAGCTCCTTCCTCTTCTCTTCGGGGATGTATTTGGAGAAGAGCAGATCCCACACAGAGACTTTTCGGCCATGGAACTCGCCTGCTGGCACCTCCACCAGGGTTGACTTTAAGGCCTTTTCCATTTGTTGCTCTTCAAAGGAGGGGACATCTTTGTCTTTCTCAGATGGTGTTCTTGTCTCTTTGCAAGGGGTTTTCTTTGTTGTGGGGAGTTTTCTGCTTTTCCCTTTGGCCTCAGTAATGCTGGAGGTGAGGATGGTTATCATTTCTTGAATGGTTAGCGTCCCTGCTCTGTACTTTTTCAGAAGCTCCTGTCTTTTGGTTTCAGAGACATAGCTAGAGAAGAGAAGCTCCCACAGGGAAACCTCCTGCCATTTGAATTCCCCAACAGGAACATCGACAGTCTCTGACCGCAAAATGTTTTCCAAATGTTTGTCGCACGGTGAGTCGGGAGTCTCAGCTTCCTCTGATGTTGTTGTCTCCACACTGGGACTTTCCCCATGTCCTGGTGGACGGTGACTTTTCTCCTCTGTTTTGCTTACAATGGTGGTGACGATGGTTTTCATTTGCTCCGTGGTTAATATCCCAGTTCTGTGCAACTGCAAAAGCTCCTTCCTCTTCTCTTCGGGGATGTATTTGGAGAAGAGCAGATCCCACACAGAGACTTTTCGGCCATGGAACTCGCCTGCCGGCACCTCCACCAGGGTTGACTTTAAGGCCTTTTCCGTTTGTTGCTCTTCAAAGGAGGGGACATCTTTGTCTTTCTCAGATGGTGTTCTTGTCTCTTTGCAAGGGGTTTTCTTTGTTGTGGGGAGTTTTCTGCTTTTCCCTTCGGCCTCAGTAATGTTGGTGGTGAGGATGGTTATCATTTCTTGAATGGTTAGCGTCCCTGCTCTGTACTTTTTCAGAAGCTCCTGTCTTTTGATTTCAGAGATGTAGCTAGAGAAGAGAAGCTCCCACAGGGAAACCTCTTGCCATTTGAATTCCCCGACAGGAACGTCGACAGTCTCTGACCGCAAAGCGTTTTCCAAATGTTTCTTGCATAGTGAGGCAGGAGTCTCAGCTTCCTCTGATGTTGTTGTCTCCACACTGGAACTTTCCCCATGTCCTGGTGGACGGTGACTTTTCTCCTCTGTTTTGCTTACAATGGTGGTGACGATGGTTTTCATTTGCTCCGTGGTTAATATCCCAGCTCTGTGCAGCTGCAAAAGCTCCTTCCTCTTCTCTTCGGGGATGTATTTGGAGAAGAGCAGATCCCACACAGAGACTTTTCGGCCATGGAACTCGCCTGCTGGCACCTCCACCAGGGTTGACTTTAAGGCCTTTTCCATTTGTTGCTCTTCAAAGGAGGGGACATCTTTGTCTTTCTCAGATGGTGTTCTTGTCTCTTTGCAAGGGGTTTTCTTTGTTGTGGGGAGTTTTCTGCTTTTCCCTTTGGCCTCAGTAATGCTGGAGGTGAGGATGGTTATCATTTCTTGAATGGTTAGCGTCCCTGTTCTGTACTTTTTCAGAAGCTCCTGTCTTTTGGTTTCAGAGACATAGCTAGAGAAGAGAAGCTCCCACAGGGAAACCTCCTGCCATTTGAATTCCCCAACAGGAACATCGACAGTCTCTGACCGCAAAATGTTTTCCAAATGTTTGTCGCACGGTGAGTCGGGAGTCTCAGCTTCCTCTGATGTTGTTGTCTCCACACTGGGACTTTCCCCATGTCCTGGTGGACGGTGACTTTTCTCCTCTGTTTTGCTTACAATGGTGGTGACGATGGTTTTCATTTGCTCCGTGGTTAATATCCCAGCTCTGTGCAACTGCAAAAGCTCCTTCCTCTTCTCTTCGGGGATGTATTTGGAGAAGAGCAGATCCCACACAGAGACTTTTCGGCCATGGAACTCGCCTGCTGGCACCTCCACCAGTGTGGACTTTAAGGCTTTTTCCGTTTGTTGCTCTTCAAAGGAGGGGACATCTTTGTCTTTCTTAGGTGGCGTCCTTGTCTCTTTGCTGGGGTTTTTCCTAGTTGTGGGGAGTTTTCTGCTTTTCCCTTCAATCTCGGTGATGATGGTGGTGATGACGGTTATCATTTCAAGAATGGCAAGTGTCCCTGCTTTGTACTTTTTTAGTAGCTCTTGTCTTTTCTCTTCAGGGACGTATTTGGAGAAGAGCAGATCCCACACAGAGACCTTTTGCCCTTCGAACTCGCCCCCCGGGCCGTCGACTGTCGTAGTCTTCAAGGCCTTCTCCCGTTTTTCATCTCTCTGCGCACGGGCAGCCTCGGCGTTCTGTGACGTTGCCCATTGTGTGCTCAGACTTTTCATGTGCCCGGGCTCTCTGCTGCTTTTTTGCTCGGCCTCGGTGATGAGAGTGGTGATGATGGTTGTCATTTCCTGAATGGTTAGCGTCCCCGCTTTGTACTTCTTCAGAAGCTCCTGCCTTTTTTGGTAAGGGACGTATCTGGAGAAGAGAAGCTCCCACACGGTCACGTTCTGCCCCTGGAAGAGTCCCACGCTGACGGTGGCAGGGGCAGACTGTAAGGAGATTCGTGTTTTTTCATCTAGCTGGAAGAGCACGGAGCCTTTGTGCATGAGCTGAAGCATCAGGAGCCCCGTATCTGGGTCTGGGATGCATCTGCTGAGGAGCTGCATGTAGGTGAGGTTCTCGTGCGTGTTGGGGTCGAAACAGCTTCTGCTGTGATTTTGGGGGTCAGAAAGTATCCGGTTCAACTCTTGGTCGAAGTAGCCCCGCTTGTAAGCCACCTCCACGGGGAGGCGGTGACTGTGCACGGGGTCGATGATGCCGCCGGTGGCGATCTGGGCCTCCAGCAGGCGGATGCCGTGGTCTTTGACTATCAGGTCTCTGTCCATGGCCTGGAAGAGGGAGATCTTGTTGCCTGTGTAGGGGTCAGTGTATCCGGTCACTGCTCTCTCTGCAGAGAGCAGCTTCCCGTGATAATCTCTACCTGTCAGTCCAGCAGCGAGTGCGTCTCTCACCGGAACCTTCTTGTTCTTCACTGGGTCGATGATGAACCCTGTGGCAGCCTGTGCCTCCAGCAGCACCAGCGCAGTCCCCGGTGTGAGAACGCCTCTCATCATGGCCTGGTAGATGCTCATCTTCTCTTTGCTGGACTGAACAAGGACTCCAGCGATGGCATTAATCCCTCCCGGACCCATTTCTCCATAGGCAGTCGCTGCCTGCCAGCTCTCCATCTGTCTGTCTAGTTGCTCAGGGTTCACCATTTGGGAAGTTGTCCCCTCACGCTTTGTTGCTTGTAATGGGCAGATCTCCTATCTCCTGGGGCAGCACGCGGCTCTGCAGGGAGAGAGAAGGCTCCATGAGACACAGGCATTGGTACAAAGTGGAAAAGAGAAATATCTGCCCAGACATGACAGCAAATTCAGATAGAGACAGGGAGCCGCACACTGCTGCCCCTTCTGTGATCAGCTTTCTCTGAAGAACATGCACCTGCCAAACCCCCACCCCCACCAGTGCCTTCTGCAGGAGTGTCACCTGGGCACACCTGCCTCTGCGCTCCTCAGACAATGGGACACAGCCAGGCTCAGGCAGATTTATTACCCGCCCTCTGGCCGACATTGTCTCGATATTTCACCAAAGGAGGCACGTGGGGTTCCTGTCAAAAGCTAAGAATTGGCTGATTGTCGTAGTTATTGTGAGGTGTTTGTAGGGGAACCAGTTTTAGAGCTCTGTAACGTGTAGAGTACCATGTTCTAAATGTGTTGGGAGAGCTGACCCAATCGACATCAGAACAATGGATGTCCCTTGACTGAGCCAGTTTGTGTTTCCAGCCTGGGCCACATGCAGGCTTCAGCATTTATAGATTCATAGATTCTAGGACTGGAAGGGAACTCAAGAGGTCATCGAGTCCAGTCCCCTGCCCTCATGGCAGGACCAAATACTGTCTAGACCATCCCTGATAGACAAACCCAAAGACCTCCAATAAATGCCTCTGCCCCAGGGACGTCTGGGTTGTTGTGGGACAATAGTTTGTAAGCAAGGGAACTGGATACTCCTGGGGGAATTCTGCGCCCAACAATTAAAAATTCCATGCACCATATTTTAAAATTCTGCAAATTTTATTTGTCAAAATAACACTGTATAATCACACCAGTTTCAATTATGTTGGTAATTTATTTCAAAATACCCATCAGCAATACAGAGACAAAAATTTCCCCAGGAGTAGAGAGTTACAGAAACTCCTACGACAACCCAGTTCCTGCTCCTCTTCCCCCTCCCCCCATAGCCCAGTCATGGCCCCTGAAGACCAGACACTCTCTCACCTCCTCCCCCACCCCTGAGCCCACCGGGAGGGGCCAGACACTCTCACCTCAACCCCCCTAGAGCCCAGACACTCACATCCCCAACCCCCTTCCCAGAACCCAGCCATGCCCCCCCCATCCCAGACACACCCCCCTCCCCCTCAGAGCCCAGTCAGGGGGCCAGACACTCACCCCAGAGCCCAACTGCACCCCCCATCCAGACACTGCACCCCTTATCCCTACTCCCCAGAGCCCAGCTGCCCCCAGCCCCGGCCCAGGCACTCACAGACCCTAACCCCTCAGAGCCCAGCTGCCCCCCCGGCCCAGGCACTCACAGACCCTAACCCCCCAGAGCCCAGCTGTGTCCCCTGGCCCAGACACTCACAGACCCTAACCCCTCAGAGCCCAGCTGTGTCCCCTGGCCCAGACACTCACAGACCCTAACCCCTCAGAGCCCAGCTGTGTCCCCTGGCCCAGGCACTCACAGACCCTAACCCCTCAGAGCCCAGCTGCCCCCCCTGGCCCAGGCACTCACAGACCCTAACCCCCTCAGAGCCCAGCTGCACCCCCCTGGCTCAGACACTCACAGACCCTAACCCTCCAGAGCCCAGCTGCACCCCCGCCCTCTGGCCCAGGCATTCACAGACCCTAACCCCCCAGAGCCCAGCTGCCCCCCCCCCAGGCACTCACAGACCCTAACCCTCCAGAGCCCAGCTGCATCCCCCCCCCGGCCCAGGCATTCACAGACCCTGACCCTCCAGAGCCCAGCTGCACCCCGCTGGCTCAGACACTCACAGACCCTAACCCCCAGAGCCCAGCTGCACCCCCCTCACCCAGGCACTCACAGACCCTAACCCCCCAGAGCCCAGCTGCACCCCCCGGCCCAGGGACTCACAGACCCTAACCCCCCAGAGCCCAGCTGCACCCCCCTGGCCCAGACACTCACAGACCCTAACCTCCCAGAGCCCAGCTGCCCCCCCTCACCCAGGCACTCATAGACCCTAACCCTCCAGAGCCTAGATGCACCCCCCTCACCCAGACACTCACAGACCCTAACCCCCCAGAGCCCAGCTGCACCCCCCTCACCCAGACACTCACAGACCCTAACCCCCCAGAGCCCAGCTGCACCCCCCTCACCCAGGCACTTACAGACCCTGACCCTCCAGAGCCCAGCTGCACCCCACCCATCCTGGCCCAGGCATTCACAGACCCTAACCCCCAGAGCCAAGCTGTGCCCCCCCCCCGGCCCAGGCACTCACAGACTCTAACCCCCCCAGAGCCCAAGCCTGATGCTAGCTCCCAGGCTTACATGAAGTTTCCTGCATGCTGCCACGTCCTTCAGGGCATGTGGGAAACTGCAGCTGCTGGAAACCCTCCAATTCCCTTTCCCTCCCCCTGGCCTTGTCTTCTATTTGAGAGCTGCACTCTGCCGAGTCCAGCAGCCCCTACTGGCAGCAAACATCTCTGCAGCCTATATCTATGGAGGAAAAGGAAATTCTGCGCTCCCAACATTAATTTCTGCAAAATTCTGCATTGGTCAGTGGTGCAGAATTCCCCGAGGAGTAAACTAGGAGGCATCCATTACAAAGGAGTAACTCTGCCAGCGGGGGCTGTCCTCTGGCAGGGGGAGCCCAATTGCCGGATGGGACCAGCTGTGTAGAACTGATTTACATAATAAATAAGAACGGCCCTACTGGGTCAGACTAAAAGTCCATCTAGCCCAGTATCCTGCCTTCCAACAGTGCCAGGTGCCCCAGAGGGAATGAACAGAACAGGTAACCATCAAGTGATCCATCCCCCATTGCCCATTCCCAGCTTCTGACAGAGGCTAGGGACTCCATCCCTGCCCATCCTGGCTAATAGCACTGGTCTACAATTTTTGAGAAGTTGTCTGCTTCAGAGATAAAATGTGATATTTATTATGTATTTTGATGTGCTGAATTCAAATATGACAATTAAACAACTAATTGGCTACTGTTTCTAAGATATTTAAGTTTTTACATTTTATGTCTATATATATTGTGTAGATAGTAGAGTTTTAATCATAAATTGTAAACCTAGATCTTTTCATGTGTTTATGGTTGCTTTACATGATAATATTTCACCTGTCCTGTTTATGTCACACTTTAAAAATCAGCAAAAGGGTTATATAAATAAAATTTATTATGCAACAAAAGGCAAAAAACTATTCTGTACATAGTTTAGTCCTATTCAGTGTCTACTCGGCGCTTCTTGGCTTGTCTCTTGTATTCATTAAATGGAGCATCTCTTGTCACTGTCCAGCAATAGTTTGCAAGCATGGATGGGCTCCATTTGCCCTGATAGCCTGCCAGGAGATTCCACTGCTGTAGTCTGGAGCCCAACAGCTCTGCCTTGCTCTTGGGTAGTTCCAAATCCCTGACAAGGTCATTCAGTTCACCTTGTGTTATGAGGTGTGGTTCAGAGGAGGAGGATGGGAGAAAATGTGGGTCCTGTGACATTGATGGTTCAGGACCAGAAGTTTCATCCTCTTCCTCTTCCTCGTCTGACTCAAGTGAGAATGATTCTGGTGCATCAGGAACCGGCAGTCCTTCTCCGTGGGGTACTGGGCATATAGCTGATGGAATATTTGGATAATGCACAGTCCATTTTTTCTTCTTTGACACCTTTCCCAACTGGAGGCACCATGCAGAAGTAACAATTGCTGGTATGATCTGTTGGCTCTCTCCAAATCATTGGCACTGCAAAAGGCATAGATTTCCTTTTCCTGTTCAACCACTGGCTAAAATGTGTTGCACAAATGTTGCAGCATATGTGTGGGGCCCACCTCTTGTCCTGATCTCCAATTTTGCAGCCAAAATAAAGGTGATAGGCTTTCTTAAGCATAGTGGTTATACTGCACTTTTGTGATGCAAAAGTCACTTCACCACAAACATAGCAGAAGTTATCTGCACTGTTCACACAAGTACGAGGCATCTCTGCTCACTTTGGCTAAACAGAAATGTGTCCCTTTGCAAAATCAAACACTGACAAATAAGAGAGCATGACACTGTATGATTTCTAGGGCTGATATAAGGCAATTTGTTCAGCAGAGTGAAGAAAGCTTCGTTATGATTGCATCATCCATGACTTCTAGGAATAACATGATGCAATTCATATCACGTCTGATGCAATACCAGCTTCAGATTGCATCATTCATTGTTTTGCGTAAAAAGCAAGTACTGTCCAAACCCAGTCATAGATTTATTCATAGATCCAGTCAAAGATGTATTTTAGTCATTTCTGGTTTAAATTGAGATCCCTTCCCTTTATAACTCACTTATCCTCCGCCATTCCCAAGTCAAGGGTCGTCTATACTGACCCAATAGCATACCTTGAAAACTAGAGCCAATCAACAATTTTAAGCATCATTTTCGTTCTCAGTGACCCAGAATTAGTAAAGTTGGACTACATTTATTTCAGAAGCATTTTGGCTGTAGAGCAGTGTAGCCATCGATGGACCTATCCTCCATGAATTTATCTAGTTCTATTTTGAACCCTGTTATGGTCTTGGCCTTCACAACATCCTCTGGCAGAGTTCCATCGGTTGACTGTAAGTTGTGTGAAGAAAAACTGCCTTTTGTTTGTTTTAAACCTGCTCCCTATTAATTTCATTTGGTGACCCCTAGTTCTTGTGTTATGAGACGTAGTAAACAACACTTCCTTATCTACTTTCTCTACACTAGTCATGATTTTATAGACCTCAATCATATCTCCCCTTAGTTGCCTCTTTTCCAAGCTGAAAAGTCCCCGTCTTATTAATCTCTCCTCATGTGGAAGCCATTCCATACCCCTAATCATTTTTGCTGCCATTTTTGGAAACTTTTCCAATTCCAATATATCTTTTATGAGATGGGGTGACTACATCTGCATGCAGTATTCAAGATGTGGGTGTACCATGGATTTATATAGAGGCGTTATATTATTTTCTGTCCTATTATCTATCCCTTTCTTAATGATTCCCAGCATTCTGTTTGCTTTTTTGACTGCCGCTGCACATCGAGTGGATGTTTTCAGAGAACTCTCCACACTGACTTCAAGATCTCTTTCTTGACTGGTAAGAGCTAATTTAGACTCCATCATTTTATATGTATAGCTGGGATGATGTTTTCCAATGTGCATTACTTTGCATTTATCAACATTGAATTTCATCTGCCATTTTGTTGCCCCATCACCCAGTTTTGTGAGATCCCTTTGTAGCTCTTCACAGTCTACTTTGGAGTTAACTATCTTGAGTAGTTTTGTACCATCTGCCAATTTTTCCACCTCACTGTTTACCCCTTTTCCAGATCATTTATGAATATGTTGAATAGGACTGAGCCCAGTAGAGAACCCTGGGGAACACCACTATTTATCTCTCTCCATTCTGAAAACTGACCATTTATTCCTACCCTTTATTTCCTATCTTTTAACCAGTAACTGATCCATGAGAGCATCAGTCCATGAGAGCATTTGGGGTAGATATAGCAAATGAGACAGGAAAGGAAAGGTACTTGTTAATGTGTAGAGGCCATTGAGCGTATCTTCGGTTTGTCTTTCACTTCTAATATTATGTTTTCAAATCTTTTTACTTGCCTTTAGTTTGAGTCCTTATCTCAAGCCTGTTGAATCAACGTCAGGTTGCTTTTACTAGAGATATGTCTAAGTGCCTTGTGCTAGCAAGCGTGTGACACTGAGGTGCAGCCACTGACAGGGGGTGCCCTGCCTCCCAGAGGCAGGAGATCGGTGTGTGCTGCAGGTATCCAGAAGGAAGGGCTGGGAACTTGAATGTAACAAAGTGGGGTGTGTAAATCACCAGCCTGCAGAGGGGAAGAGTAGGGCTTGTGGGGTCAGAGCACAGCGCTGGCGTTGGCAGCACCATAGGCGGCAGGTTATATACATTTGCAGTGCCCGAGAACCAGGAATATTTAGGGCTGGGGGCCCTGCTCCAGCAATATTTGGAGCTGGGTCTCTCCCCCGGCCCTGCCTGGATCGGGCCCCGGCCCCTGCGGGTCCCCCCCCCGCGCTGCCGCGTCCCTGCCTGGAGCGGGTCCCGGCCTCCGCCTGCCACCCCTCCCCCTGCGCGTCCCCCCTGCTTGTACTGCCCTGGTGGAAGGGCTCCCAGCAGAACTGCTGTCTGCTGCTCCAGGGTCCTAGTGCCTGCCACCTACTAATGACAGGGTAGGCTGCCCTTACCCTGCCCTTCCACCCTAGACCTGAGCCCTTCCAATGCTCCAAACCCTCATCCCCAGCCCTCATCCCCCCCGCACCTGAATCCTCTGAGGCTGCCCTGAGCCCACCCCCGCAGCATGAACCCCTCATCCTCAGCTCCAACCCTCATCCCTCCGCACCCTGATCCTCTGCCCCAGCCCTGACCCCCCTGCAGCATGAACCCTTCATCCTCAGCCCCAACCCTCATCCCTCCGCACCCTGATCCTCTGCCCCAGCCCTGACCCCCCTGCAGCATGAACCCTTCATCCTCAGCCCCAACCCTCATCCCCCCGCACCCTCATCCTCTGCCCCAGCCCTGAACCCCCTGTGGCATGAACCCCTCATCCTCAGCCGCAACCCTCATCCCTCCGCACCCTGATCCTCTGCCCCAGCCCTGAACCCCCTGTGGCATGAACCCCTCATCCTCAGCCACAACCCTCATCCCTCCGCACCCTGATCCTCTGCCCCAGCCCTGAACCCCCTGCAGCATGAACCCCTCATCCTCAGCCCCAGCCCTCATCCCTCCGCACCCTGATCCTCTGCCCCATCCCTGAGCGCCCCCCCCCACAGCATGAACCCCTCATCCTCAGCCCCAACCCTCATTCCTCCACACCCTGATCCTCTGCCCCAGCCCTGAACCTCCCTGTGGCATGAACCCCTCATCCTCAGCCCCAACCCTCATCCCTCTGCACCCTGATCCTCTGCCCCATCCCTGAGCGCCCCCCCCACAGCATGAACCCCTCATCCTCAGCCCCAACCCTCATTCCTCCACACCCTGATCCTCTGCCCCAGCCCTGAACCTCCCTGTGGCATGAACCCCTCATCCTCAGCCCCAACCCTCATCCCTCTGCACCCTGATCCTCTGCCCCAGCCCTGAATCCCCTGCAGCATGAACCCCTCATCCTCAGCCCCAACCCTCATCCCTCCACACCCTGATCCTCTGCCCCAGCCCTGAGCGCCCCCTCCACAGCATGAACCCCTCATCCTCAGCCCCAACCCTCATTCCTCCACACCCTGATCCTCTGCCCCAACCCTGAACCCCCTGCAGCATGAACCCCTCATCCTCAGCCCCAACCCTCATTCCTCCACACCCTGATCCTCTGCCCCAGCCCTGAACCCCTCTGTGGCATGAACCCCTCATCCTCAGCCCCAGTCCTCATCCCTCCACACCCTAATCCTCTGCCCCAGCCCTGAGCCCCCTATGGAGAATGAACCCCTCATCCTCAGCCCCAACCCTCCTCCCCCGGCACCCTGATCCTCTGCCCCAGCCCTGACCCCCCTGCAGCATGAACCCCTCATCCTCAGCACCAACCCTCATCCCTCCGCACCCTGATCCTCTGCCCCAGCCCTGAGCGCCCCCCCCACAGCATGAACCCCTCATACTCAGCCCCAACCCTCATCCCTCCGCACCCTGATCCTCTGCCCCAGCCCTGAGCGCCCCCCCCACAGCATGAACCCCTCATCCTCAGCCCCAACCCTCATCCCTCCGCACCCTGATCCTCTGCCCCAACCCTGAACCCCCTGCAGCATGAACCCCTCATCCTCAGCCCCAACCCTCATTCCTCCACACCCTGATCCTCTGCCCCAGCCCTGAGCGCCCCCCCCCACAGCATGAACCCCTCATCCTCAGCCCCAACCCTCAGCCCTCCGCACCCTGATCCTCTGCCCCAGCCCTGAACCCCCCTGAAGCATGAACCCCTCATCCTCAGCCCCAACCCTCATCTCTCTGCACCCTGATCCTCTGCCCCAGCCCTGAGCCCCCCCGCAGCATGAACCCCTCATCCTCAGCCTCAACCCTCATCCCTCCGCACCCTGATCCTCTGCTCCAACCCTGAACCCCCTGCAGCATGAACCCCTCATCCTCAGCCCCACAGCCCTCACCCAACAGACCAAACCTCTTCCCTAGCCCTGAGCCCCCCCCATCATGAAACCTTCATCCTCAGCCCCACAACCTTCACCCCTGCACTCCTTCCTATCTCCAAACTCCCTCCTAGAGCATGCAGCCCCTCCCCCTTCCTACATCCCCACCCCCATCCCAGAGCCTGCAGCCAAACTCCGTCCCAAAGCCTGCACCCCTCCCCCCCTCCTGCACACCCACTCCCTGCCCCTGCCCGGAGCCTGCACCCAGCACCCAAACTCCGTCCCAAAGCCTGCACCCCTTACCCCTTCCTACACCCCCACCCCTAGCCCAAAGCCTGCACCCCAATCCCCAACCCAGGGCCTGCACCCCAGACCTCCCCCCCGAAACCCCGCCCAGAGTCTTAGGCAAGTGGGGGTGGAGTTGGGGGGCGGGTTCTGGGCACCACCAAAATTTCTACAAACTTGTCACCCATGGCAGCACCTGGTGTTTGAGGAGAGTGTCCCCTGGTAGGCACAGCTAGGGCTCTCTTCCACTGGGAGCAGGTGGTAGTGCTGCAGCCCAGACACCACTCTAACCCCAAGGCAATAGCAGAGGGAGCTGGCAGGGCACTTGGCCCCCTGTGCAGTGCTGTCGGCTCCTCCCAGCGGCACAGCGGGTTACTGACATTCCCATAGGGCTGTAGCTTTGCAAAGAAATGTCCAAAGGTGTCAGAGCGTCGCCAGGGCTGTAGTTATTGTGGGTTTGTTCCTGGTAGTGCAGGGGGCTCTTTTAACTCCTCCCCCCTTCCTGTTTCCTGTCCTTTCAGACTCCCAACAGCCAGTGCTCCCAGTTCTAATCACAAGCCGCATTTAAACACTACATTCCCTCCTCTCTTAAGAAATTCTCCCAATTAAAATAAACATTGTTGTTCTAACCACAGAAACAAATAGGAAAAAAGACACCATACCGTTGGCAGAAATATTATCACATACAGTCCCCAGCTAAAACCCCTCCAACGCATCATCAGGCATCTACAACCTATCCTGGACAATGATCCCACACTTTCACAGGCCTTGCGTGGCAGGCCAGTCCTCGCCCACAGGCAACCTGCCAACCTGAAACATATTCTCACCAGTAACTGCACACCACACCATAATAACTCTAGCTCAGGAACCAACCCATGCAACAAACCTCGATGCCAACTCTGCCCACATATCTACACCAGCGACACCATCACAGGACCTAACCAGATCAGCCACACCATCACCGGTTCATTCACCTGCACATCCACCAATGTAATATACGCCATCATATGCCAGCAATGCCCCTCTGCTATGTACATCGGCCAAGCTGGACAGTTGCTACGGAAAAGGATAAACGGATACAAATCAGATATTAGGAATGGCAATATACAAAAACCTGTAGGAGAACACTTAGACTCATAGACTCATAGGTCAGAAGGGACCAATCTGATCATCTAGTCTGACCTCCTGCACAAGGCAGGCCACAGAACCCCACCCATCCAATTTTATAACAACCCCTATCCCAGGACCGAGTTATTGAAATCCTCAAAAATGGTTTGAAGACCTCACTTCAACCTTCCTGGCCACACTATAGCAGACCTTAAGGTGGCCATCCTGCGGCAAAAAAACTTCAGGACCAGACTTCAAAGAGAAACTGCTGAGCTTCAGTTCATCTGCAAATTTGACACCATCAGCTCAGGATTAAACAAAGACTGTGAATGGCTTGCCAACTACAAAACCAGTTTCTTCTCCCTTGGTTTTCACACCTCAACTTCTAGAACAGGGCCTCATCCTCCCTGATTGAACTAATCTCATTATCTTTAGCTTACTTGCATATATATACACCTGCCCCTGGAAATTTTCACTACATGCATCTGACGAAGTGGGTATTCACCCACGAAAGCTCATGCTCCAAAACGTCTGTTAGTCTATAAGGTGCCACAGGATTCTTTGCTGCTATTACCCTGAAAACACTGTAGATACTACATAACATAGTCTCTAGTCCAGGCAGGTGGTCATCTGGGTCTGACAGGCCGTCTCTCAAGTCCTGGTTCCAGTGCAGTGTCGTCTTGTGTTGGTTCTACAGTGAAGTCATCCAATGCAGGCTGGGTGTTGGCATAATCTCCTCTTGGTGTACAGGCAGGTGCAAGATAAGAAGCATTCCAGACCTGCCCATCAGAAAGTCGATAGGTGTAAGGTCCCTTCTTCTCTATGATTTTAAGAGGAGCTGTGAATTTATGGTTCCCTTTGCATAAGATTCCAGGTTTTCGTATTCTAACGAAGGAACCACACTCAAACTTTGGTTCCTTAGCACCCTGTCATTTGTCTGTGAAAGCCTTATACAGGCAATTAAACAGTGACAAATTTTTAAAGTGCTTGTACACAAATGCTAGAAGTCTAAATAATAAGATGGGTGAACTAGAGTGTCTTGTGATAAAGGAGGATATTGATATAATAGGCATCACAGAAACCTGGTGGACTGAGGACAATCAATGGGATACTATCATTCTGGGGTACAAAATATATCGGAAGGACAGAACAGGTTGTGCAGGGGGAGGAGTGGCACTATATGTGAAAGAAAATGTGGATTCAAATGAAGTAAAAATCTTAAGCGAATCTACATGTTCCATAGAAGCTCTATGGATAGAAATGTCATGCTCTAATAAGAATATAACATTAGGGATCTATTATCGACCACCTGACCAGGACAGTAATAGTGATGATGAAATGCTGAGGGAAATTAGAGAGGCTATCAAAATTAAGAACTCAATAATAGTGGGGGATTTCAATTATCCCCATATTGACTTGGAACATTTCACTTCAGGACGAAATGCAGAGACAAAATTTCTGGATACTTTAAATAACTGCTTCTTGGAGCAGCTGGTACCGGAACCCACAAGGGGAGAGGCAACTCTAGATTTAGTCCTGACTGGAGAGCAGGAGCTGGTCCAAGAAGTAATAACAGGACCGCTTGGAAAGACCATAATATAATAACATTTAACATCCCTGTGGGGGAAGAACACCTCAACAGCCCAACACGCTGGCATTTAATTGCAAAAGGGGGAACTATACAAAAATGAGGGGTTAGTTAAACAGAAATTAAAAGGTACAGTGACTAAAGTGAAATCCCTGCAAGCTGCATGGGCCCTTTTTAAAGACACCAAAAAAGAGGCCCAACTTCAATGTATACCCCAAATCAAGAAACACAGTAAAAGAACTAAAAAAGTGCCACTGTGGCTTAACAACCATGTAAAAGAAGCAGCAAGAGATAAAAAGACTTCCTTTAAAAAGTGGAAGTCAAATCCTAGTAAGGCAAATAGAAAGGAGCACAAACACTGCCAGCTTAAGTGCAAGAGTGTAATAAGAAAAGCCAAAGAGGAGTTTGAAGAACGGCTAGCCCAAAACTCCAAAGGTAATAACAAAATGTTTTTTAAATACATCAGAAGCAGGAAGCCTGCTAAACAATCAGTGGGGCCCCTCGATGATAGAGATACAAAAAGAGCGCTTAAAGACGATGAAGTCTTTGTGGAGAAACTAAATGAATTCTTTGCTTCAGTCTTCACGGGTGAGGATGCTAGGGAGATTCCCAAACCTGAGCAGGTTTTTGTGGGTGACAAATCTGAGGAACTGTCACAGATTGAAGTGTCACTAGAGGAGGTTTTGGAATTAATTGATAAACTCAACATTAACAAGTCACAGGGACCAGATGGCATTCACCCAAGAGTTCTGAAAGAACTCAAATGTGAAGTTATGGAACTATTAACTAAGGTTTGTAACCTGTCCTTTAAATCGGCTTCGGTACCCAATGACTGGAAGTTAGCTAATGTAACGCCAATATTTAAAAAGGGCTCTAGAGGTGATCCCGGCAATTACAGACCTGTAAGTCTAATGTTGGTACCGGGCAAATTAGTCGAAACAATAGTAAAGAATAAAATTGTCAGACACATAGAAAAACATAAACTGTTGGGCAAAAGTCAACATAGTTTCTCTAAAGGAAAATCGTGTCTTACTAATCTATTAGAGTTCTTTGAAGGAGTCAACAAACACGTGGACAAGGGGGATCCAGTGGACATAGTGTACTTAGATTTCCAGAAAGCCTTTGACAAGGTCCCTAACCAAAGGCTCTTACGTAAATTAAGCTGTCATGGGATAAAAGGGAAGGTCCTTTCATGGATTGAGAACTGGTTAAAAGACAGGGAACAAAGAGTAGGAATTAATGGTAAATTCTCAGAATGGAGAGGGGTAACTAGTGGTGTTCCCCAAGGGTCAGTCCTCGGACCAATCCTATTCAACTTATTCATAAGTGATCTAGAGAAAGGGGTAAGCAGTGAGGTGACAAAGTTTGCAGATGATACTAAACTGCTCAAGATAGTTAAGACCAAAGCAGACTGTGAAGAAATTCAAAAAGATTTCACAAAACTAAGTGATTGGGCAACAAAATGGCAAATGAAATTTAATGTAGATAAATGTAAAGTAATGCACATTGGAAAAAATACCCCCAACTATACATACAATATGATGGGGGCTAATTTAGCTACAACAAATCAGGAAAAAGATCTTGGAGTAATTGTGGATAGTTCTCTGAAGATGTCCACGCAGTGTGCAGAGGCGGTCAAAAAAGCAAACAGGATGTTAGGAATCATTAAAAGGGATAGAGAATAAGATGGGGAATATATTATTGCCCTTATATAAATCAATGGAACACCCATATCTTGACTACTGCGTACAGATGTGGTCGACTCATCTCAAAAAAGATATACTGGCACCAGAGAAGGGCAACTAAAATGATTAGGGGTTTGGAGACGGTCCCATATGAGGAGAGATTAAAGAGGCTAGGCCTCTTCAGCTTGGAAAAGAGGAGACTAAGAGGGGATATGATAGAGGTATATAAAATCATGAGTGATGTGGAGAAAGTAGATAAGGAAAAGTTATTTACTTATTCCCATAATACAAGAACTAGGGATCACCATATGAAATTAATGGGCAGCAGGTTTAAAACAAATAAAAGGTAGTTCTTCTTCACACAGCGCACAGTCAACTTGTGGAACTCCTTACCTGAGGAGATTGTGAAGGTTAGGACTATAACAGTGTTTAAAAGAGAACTGGACAAATTCATGGAGATTAAGTCTATTAATGGCTATTAGCCACGATGGGTAAGGAATGGTGTCCCTAGACTCTGTTTGTCAGAGGGTGGAGCTGGATGGCAGGAGAGAGATCACTTGATCATTACTTGTTAGGTTCACTCCCTCTGGGGAACCTGGCATTGGCCACTGTCGGTAGACAGATACTGGGCTAGATGGACCTTTGGTATGACCCGGTACGGCCGTTCTTATGTTCTTTGCTTGGTTCTGTTCAACTGTTTTTCTCAGATCATCCTTGTTCTGGGCATCAGGTCGTGCCTTTAACAATCCAGCAATCTTCAGTTCACTTCTCGCCCTAATGGCTAGAGGGTTGAAAACATGATCTAAGTTCATCTGTTTCCCATGCAGTAACTCTGTGGGTGATTTTTGCATTGTGGCATGTCATGTAGCCCAGTATGCTTGCAAAAGAGCAGTAGTGAAGGGTATCCACAATTGCCCTTCCAGTTTAGCTGTTTGCAAACTCTCTTTCAAACTTCTGTTAAACCATTCCATTTCCCCTTGGCTTGAGGGTAATATAGGGATGACCTTCTGTGTAAAATGTTCCTCTCTGCTAGAAAAGTTTCAAATGCCAGGGAAGTAAATTGACTACCATTATTGGAAATCAGTTCTTTGGGGTTACCTTCCCTGCTAAAAATTGAAGAGAGGAACTTAATTACTGTAGCAGAAGAAATTTGTGATGTAAACGCTATCTCAGACCATTTACTGAAATAGTCTATTAAAGTGATGGCATAATGACAGTCAATTGGAGCAGTATCAAAGGGTCCTACAATGTCAATTGCCACTTTTTCCCATGCAGATTCAGGAAGAGGAACAGGCTGTAACAGAGGGGTACATATCACTGCTGTCTTATCATGCTTTTGGCAAGTGACACAGGAGTGCTTCAGTTTGAGAGTCCATCCCTGGCCGTAATTTCTGTCGTACAGGCATCACATTATTCCGCATTTTAACTTTATACAGAAACCCATAAGCACAGCCAAGTTTCTCCTCAACCTGGTGTTTGGTCCCAGCTGAAACTGGTGTGTACCGCAAGAGTGCTTTGCTGAGGAAGATCAATTCATCCATTAACTACCCTGAGATTTAAAGCAGCCAATAAATCTTTGCCAAGGATAGGAGTGCCTTTGTGGACAATGTAGAACTCTGCAGTTACACAGCAATCACCAAAAGTAACTATTGCTGTCACGCAGCCATGTACTGGAATAGGGTTTTTCAAATAGTACAGTAACTGACGTTTGGGTTCAGTAAGAGGCATCTCTTTAAAGTAATGCAAATAGATGGAATCAGGTAGCATAGATACTGCTGAGTCAGTGTCCAACATTAACTGAATAGAGTGGGATTTGCCTGAGGGTATGGCGGAAACATTTACAGCGCACTTTATCTGTTCTGGAATAAGTGCAGTAGTGGTTTGATCTACAGTCGGCACAGGAACGTCTGGTATTGTAACTGCGTGCACCTGTTGATTGAGCTGGTTACTGTGACATACTTTAGCAAAATGCCCAATCTTTCTGCAATGATTGCACTGAGCTACTTTTGCTGGACATCCTGTGTAGCTTGCAAGGTGTTGTGGGGATCCACAGAGAAAACATGCTTTTACTGTATTTTGCATTTGCTGATTCAGTGGCTTTTTATTAGTTTTCCTCTTGCAATTGTTTGTCTGCAGCGATAGTGAACTTTTCTGCAAAGGAGTCACAGCCTTGACTAAAGGAACAGGAGCTTGTGGCACCTTAGAGACTAACAAATTTATTTGAACATAAGCTGTCATGGGCTACAGCCCACTTCATCGGATGCATGTAGCGGAAAATCCAGTAGGAAGATGTATATATACACAGAGAACATGAAACAATGGGTGTTACCATACACACTATAAGGAGAGTGATCAGTTAAGGTGAGCTGTTGTCAGCAGGACAGAAAAATAACTGTTTGTAGTGGTAATGAAAATGGCCCATTTCCAGCCTTGACAGTGCTTTTTGCATCTCTGCTCATTATTTTGGCTTCAGCTGTACCTGACTCAATCTGAGTAGCAATGGTTATGGCATTTTCTAGTGTAAGTTGTGGTTCTAGAAGTAAGAGTTCTCTCACACGAAGCATGGTTGTTTTCTCAATGAGCTGGTCTCTAATCATCTCATTAGCCATATTCCCAAAGTCACAAGTTACAATCAGACTCCGCAGGGAAGCAATATACTGCATTATAGTCTCCCCTGGTTTCTGCTCACGCTGGCGAAATCTGTAGCAATTAGCTGCTATGTTCACTTTTGGCACAAAAACGTTCTTTAATGAAGTGAGTGCAGTCTCATATTTATCATCTGCAAGGGGAAAAGTGCAAAATATACGCTGCCTTTCTGCTCCAAGGCAGTGGATTAGCAGAGCACGCTTTCTTACTTCAGAAATCTCTGTAGCACTGATTGCAAGTAGATGAGTCTCAGACATATGGATCCAGACAGTAAAAGCAACTGGAGGCTCACCTGGGCTTTGCCGAAAGGGAGCAGGTGGGTTCAGAGGCAGAAGATCCGTTCTCATCGCCAAAATGTTGTATCAAGCAGGCAAGGTGCTAACAATCTTCAACAGGACTTTAATTTTACAATGGAAACCTCTTTACCAAGCTGCTGCTGCACCCTCTGTAACTCTCACTCTGCCTCCTCAACTCCTTCCCTCTCCCTCCTGTTTCCTGTCCTTTCAGACTCCCAACAGCCAGTGCTCCCAGTTCTAATAACCACAAGCATCATCTAAACACCACAACTTTCCCAGTAGATGAGAGGCCCGAGGCCTGCCCTGACGAGCTGAAGACAGACAGAGAGCTGGACTGTGGGCAGGAGGGAGGAGCAAACCAGTGAAGGGGAGGGAGATGATCGCACTGTCACATTCCAGGGTACAACCCAGACTGGTGAAGGACTGTGTCACCACCTGCCCCGTAACCCTGGGGGCCTCCCAAGGCTTTGCTATTGTAGCTCCCAGCCTGGGCAGCTCTCAGCCAGCCAGTCACACCCTGAGTGTATGTGTGTAGCCACAGCCCTAGGCCAGCAGCTCTGACCCTGCAGTTCCTTGGGAAGCACCAGCCATGCTCTGGCTCCCGCCAGCCTGGGTTATTGCCTACAGGGTGACCCCAGCACACTCCCCATCCCGGCTTTCCCCAAAAACATGTGCTCTTCCCTGGCCAGCCTCTCCTGGCCAGCCCAAATATTAAAGGTCCATTGCCCTGTAAGGGGACAATATGCAGCAGTTTGCTCCTTTGATTGCAGCTTCCAAACAGCTCAGTATAAACCCAACTCTGCATTGGTTCAGATTAAAAAATAAAACCAGTTTCTTAACAGAAGAAGATAATAACAGACTTGAAGTATCTGGTACTAAAGTCAGAAATGGTTACATGGGCAATGAAGAGAAAGTGCTTTCTAGGGGCTAAAACAGGGGTCTCAAACATGAGCCTGAAGTTATTTCCTTCGGCCCGCCATAGGAGCTGACTCTGTGGGTGCTCCAGCCCAAGGAGTGGGTGCTCTGCAGCCACTGGCAGCCAAGCTCCCCTCACTCCCCACCCCACCTCATCCTCCCCCGGCCCCCAGCGCGCTGTGTCCCCGCTCCTCTGCCTACTTCCCAGCACAAAGAGCTGTTTGGCGGCGCTTGGCGCTTTCCAGGAGGAAGGGGAAGGAGCAGGGATGCGAAGTGCTCAGGGGAGGAGGCGGAGACAAGGTGGGGTGGGGACGGGGATTTGGGGAAGGGGTTGAAATAGGTATAGGGAGGGGGTGGAGTTGAGGTGGGGGCTTTGGGGAAGGGATTGGAAAGGGGGCGGGGAAGGGGAAGAGAGGTAAAATATAAATTAATGGATTCTTGCAGCACAGCTACATTTAGAGTTTCTTCAGCAATAATTTAGTGGAGGCCATAAAGAATATAATTTGCACTGATGTCTTTGAGCTACTCATTGGGGGAGGAGATTCTTGGGGCAGCGGTATGAAGGAGGTAAATGGACTCTTTCTGTGAATGATGGTAGTTACTTTAAATCCGTCTGTTCTGTGGAACAGGACAGGAGCTTTCTTCTTTATGTATGGCTCAATTCTTTTCTTCCCCCATGTTAGTGAGTTTCCCTCATTCTGTCTCTTCCCATTCTCCCAGTCACTTTCATTCTGCTTTTTGGTTACTCTTCCAGTTACTTACTTTCAAATCCTGTGGTCTGATTCTAAGGGTCATATCCAGCAAGGCCTCAAGTGAGCGAGAGAGGCAATTTTAGACCTTAGGGCTAAACATGAACACTGCATACAGCTGGGCACATCATCGGCTGGTTTAAATTGTCAGAGTTCAGTGGAAGTCAGTGGAGCTATGGCAATTTACACCAGCTGAGGATCTGCCCCAGCATTTCTATTCTGTGGGGCTATTATAACATATCTAAGGTGTCAGGCCAATGTACTAGTCCTAGTGTGGCCCTCGTAGTGATTTGAGTTTGAGATCCCTGAGCTAAAACTTAACCAGCCAGATGTGGGTCAGGGTAAAGTGGCACAGGTTCCCAGCGACAAGGCTGACTAAATTCTCAGGTCAGGCTCTGCCTCCAAAGTCAAAGGCCTGGTTCCTTTGTCGTCTTAGGTGAGAGAGCGAGCTGGGGTTTCCTATCCCTTTCTTTTATAGTCCGGTGAAGCTCTGAGATGGATTCATCCCCTCAAAGCAAAGTTTACTTCAGCGCTAACGAAGGTGACCTGGAGGCTGCTGGTAAAGGACGCTCCGTGGTCTCTCTTCTCACCTGCAGTTGCTGAAATGCAAATTTGCTTTGTCTTCTGCCATCTCCTCCCCTGCTGCCCCACGGACCCTGCTTACTACGCATATGTAAACGGAAATAAGCCCCCATTTCTCGGTTTCGGCTCCATGTGCCAGGGCAGGGCTGTCTGGGTTCGAACATTACAAAGGGCCGGGGGATTTCACCACTATGGCTAGTGCGGCTGCCCACTTTCTGCCGTGTTAGTACTGACCAGCGAGTTCTTAGTTTCAAATGATGCCTCACAAGGCGTATTTTGTACAAGGATCATTGCAGTAGTGTGTAGGGTGTGAATGTGGGGAGCTCTCGGTAACACGCACACAAACGAGGGGCGTTCCGGCAAAGGCCCCGTGGCCAGGGGTGTGATGCAGTCACCCTGCATATTCTGTAGCATCGAGGGACTTTTGTACCTGGCTCTTGATTGTTGAGTGTTTGGAGCTGGCTGATGGGAAGTGGGGCCTGGCACACACAGTCCGCTGGGCTGCATTGTCGCCGGGTGTGTGACAGGGGCATGTGAGATGGTGGTGCTGCGAGGCACTGAAGTCTCGCAGAGGAGATGTGAGTCTGTCCTATCACAGACAAGGGGCCTGTTCCCAGCTCTGCCACAGACTTCGCCTGAGGCCTTGGGGAAGTCCCTTATCATCACTGCATGTGTTGGGAGCGCACCGGGGGCCTGCTCAGTGACCCAGACAGGCCCTACCCAGAGAGCCGCACGCTGGAGTTCCAATGGAGGAAAGTGTCAAATCAGCTTCAGAGCGGAACGTGCAGGAACCGTGGCTTGTGCCCACCTAGCAAACGCACACCAGTATCTGAAACCTGCAGGCCTAGCGTTCACCGCCACATAGCCAGAGGGGGCCTGTCATAAACAGATGTTTAAGGGTTAATGTCTCTTTTACCTGTAAAGGGTTAAGAAGCTCAGTAAACCTGGCAGACACCTGACCAGAGGACAAATGGGGGGACAAGATACTTTCAAATCTTGGTGGAGGGAAGTCTTTTGTTTGTGCTCTTTGTTTTGGGGGTTGTTCACTCTTGGGACTAAGAGGGACCAGGCATCAATCCAGGCTCTCCAAATCTTTCTGAATTAGTCTCTCATGTTTCAAACTTGTAAGTAACAGCCAAGCAAGGCGTGTTAGTCTTATTTTTGTTTTCTCAACTTGTAAATATTCCTTTTTTGCTGAGAGGATTTTGCCTCTGTTTGCCGTAACTTTGAGCCTAAGGCTAGAGGGGGTTCCTCTGGGCTATATGAATCAGATTACCCTGTAAAGTATTTTCCATCCTGATTTTACAGAGATGATTTTTACTTTTCTTCCTTTAATTAAAAGCTTTCTTTTTAAGAACCTGATTGATTTTTCTTGTTTTAAGAGCCAAAGGGATTGGATCTGGACTCACCAGGGATTGGTGGGGGGGAAAGGAGTGGGGGATGATTAATTTCTCCTTGTTTTATGATCCAAGGGATTTGGATCTGTGTTCACCAGGGAATTGGTGAAGTCCCTCAAGGCAACCCAGGGAGGGAAAAGTTTTGGGGGGACAGAGAATGCTCCAGACACTGGAATTCTGGATGGTGGCAGTGTACCAGATCTAAGCTAGTAATTAAGCTTAGAAAGTGTCCATGCAGGTCCCCACATCTGTACCCTAAAGTTCAGAGTGGGGAAGGAACCTTGACATGGGCACTGAGAGAGGAGTCGTCTGTGTTTTCTAGGGGCTGAGAGCTCTGTTTCCATTGCATGCAGTTGGAGCTGCAGGGCCTCAGCGCCTCTGAGAGTCAGGCCAGATTTATGGAGGAGCCTAACCACAACTCCTGCTCCTCCAGACCTGCCACCTCCTCCCCAGCTCCCTCCCCAGCCCATCTCTGCAACCTGCTCCTAATTCCTCCTCCAGCCCTGCCCCCTCCTCTCCAGCTCCCCCTCCGCCCCCATCTCTGCAACCTGCTCCCTAATTCCTCCTCCAGCCCTGCCCCCTCCTCCCCAGCTCCCTCCCCAGCCCCCATTCCTGCAACCTGCTCCCTAATTCCTCCTCCAGCCCTGCCCCCTCCTCCCCAGCTCCCTCCTCAGCCCCCATCCCTGCAACCTGCTCCCTAAATCCTCCTCCAGCCCTGCCCCCTCCTCTCCAGCTCCCTCCCCAGCCCCCATCCCTGCAACCTGCTCCTAATTCCTCCTCCAGCCCTGCCCCCTCCTCCCCAGCTCCCTCCCCAGCCCCCATTCCTGCAACTTGCTCCCTAATTCCTCCTCCCTCCCGCCCCAATCTCTGCAACCTGCTCCCTAATTCCTCCTCCAGCCCTGCCCCCTCCTTTCCAGCTCCCCCCCGCCCCCATCTCTGCAACCTGCTCCCTAATTCCTCCTCCAGCCCTGCCCCCTCCTCCCCAGCTCCCTCCCCGCCCCCATATCTGCAACCTGCTCCCTAATTCCTCCTCCAGCCCTGCCCCCTCCTCCCCAGCTCCCTCCCCGCCCCCATCTCTGCAACCTGCTCCCTAATTCCTCCTCCAGCCCTGCCCCCTCCTTCCCAGCTCCCTCCCTGCCCCCATCCCTGCAACCTGCTCCCTAATTCCTCCTCCAGCCCTGCCCCCTCCTCTCCAGCTCCCTCCCCGCCCCCATCTCTGCAACCTGCTCCCTAATTCCTCCTCCAGCCCTTCCCCTTCCTCCCCAGCTCCCTCCCCGCCCCCATCTCTGCAACCTGCTCCCTAATTCCTCCTCCAGCCCTGCCCCCTCCTCTCCAGCTCCCTCCCCCCCATCTCTGCAACCTGCTCCCTAATTCCTCCTCCAGCCCTGCCCCCTCCTCTCCAGCTCCCTCCCCAGCCCCCATCCCTGCATCTTGTTCCCTAATTCCTCCTCCAGCCCTGCCCCCTCCTCTCCAGCTCCCTCCCCGCCCCCATCTCTGCAACCTGCTCCCTAATTCCTCCTCCAGCCCTGCCCCCTCCTCTCCAGCTCCCCCCCGCCCCCATCTCTGCAACCTGCTCCCTAATTCCTCCTCCCTCCCGCCCCCATCTCTGCAACCTGCTCCCTAATTCCTCCTCCAGCCCTGCCTCCTCCTCTCCAGCTCCCCCCCTGCCTCCATCTCTGCAACCTGCTCCTAATTCCTCCTCCAGCCCTGCCCCCTCCTCCCCAGCTCCCTCCCCAGCCCCCATCCCTGCAACCTGCTCCCTAATTCCTCCTCCAGCCCTGCCCCCTCCTCCCCAGCTCCTTTCCTGCCCCAGTCTCTGCAACCTGCTCCTAATTCCTCCTCCAGCCCTGCCCCCTCCTCCCCAGCTCCCTCCCCAGCCCCCATCCCTGCAACCTGCTCCCTAATTCCTCCTCCAGCCCTGCCCCCTCCTCCCCAGCTCCCTCCCCGCCCCCATCTCTGCAACCTGCTCCCTAATTCCTCCTCCAGCCCTGCCCCCTCCTCCCCAGCTCCCTCCCCAGCCCCCATCCCTGCAACCTGCTCCCTAATTCCTCCTCCAGCCCTGCCCCCTCCTCTCCAGCTCCCTCCCCACCCCCATCTCTGCAACCTGCTCCTAATTCCTCCTCCAGCCCTGCCCCCTCCTCCCCAGCTCCCTCCCCGCCCCCATCTCTGCAACCTGCTCCCTAATTCCTCCTCCAGCCCTGCCCCCTCCTCCCCAGCTCCCTCCTCAGCCCCCATCCCTGCAACCTGCTCCCTAATTCCTCCTCCAGCCCTGCCCCCTCCTCCCCAGCTCCCTCCCCAGCCCCCATTCCTGCAACCTGCTCCCTAATTCCTCCTCCAGCCCTGCCCCCTCCTCCCCAGCTCCTTTCCTGCCCCAGTCTCTGCAACCTGCTCCCCATCACTGCAGCATTCTCTCCTTTCACTTCCATCAGCCCATCACTACAGGCTCTCTTCCTTTCACCTCAGCATTTGACTAGTGAGTGTATCTGGTCCTGCCCAAAGCACTGATGGGAGAGTTCTCAGAACCTCCATCCACAGGATCAACTAGAAAAAGAACTGGTGAGACTAGCTTGGCTCCACCCACTCCCAGCTCAATGAGGAGCTGACGGTCCCAGGCGATTGTGCCGATCGTCACAGTATGACCCTCCCTTTTGTTTGGAAATTGTTATGTGGCCATTTAATTTGTCCCCATTAGGAGTCAGAGCTAACGTCCCACAGAAATGTTCTCCCTGAGCTGTTTCAGGCTCCCTACAGACTCAGGTAGACACCAGACACCATGACATCGGTTACACTTGGGGTGAATAGTCTGAAGGTTTCTTCACTTCCATAAGTATCAGAGATGTAACTTTTTAATGAAAGCTGAGATTCCAGAGCACATGATAGCATCTCCCGAGGAAACGTACCATCTCATGAAGCAGACCACCCCATCCCTGCCCTGGGGGATGTGTATGTGAGACCCCCATGGCACAAGGGGAAATGGCAGAAGCTCTGTTCTCCCAATCCTCTTGGCCTTGTCAGTCTTCTCCCTCCCACTGCAAGGTTTAGGGGAAGAGGCAGCAGGGTGAGGTCAAGGCCTGCTTCTTCACCTGCCCCCATAGCTCCCCACATACCCTGCACCAGCCCCTTGTGCCCCCACTCCTACCTGCCAGTGCGCAGAGATGCTCTTGGTCCTGCTGCTGCTGCGGCTCTGCCAGGCTGAGCCACTGGGACAGAGCCTAATTTAAACCCATCCCGTCCCCACCCCGGGGATGACACATCAGCCCAGCCCGAGCCCTGCACACAATTCTAAATCCAGATGACCTGACGAGCTGCGCTGCTGGGCTAACGAGTGGGGCTGTGCCAGCAGCCAGTGTGTGCTGGGCTCTTTGCAAAGCAAACAGCCCGATCCGGCTGTGCCCAGGGAGCTCCCAGCTGGTCCGCTGGGAGGGGTCAGGCTATGTGGAGGATTGGGCTGGCAGGATGAGGGTGCTAAGCCCATAAAGGATGGGGGTCAGGTGAGTCCTGTGCAAAGTCTGGCGGCTCTTGGGCTAATGAAGACGTGGGTTCTCCCCCATGGGCAGGGTGGCGGCAGAGAACCGTGAGGGGGTTTCCAGAAACCCCGCAGGAGGGTACTCAATGTCTCTTACCTGGCCGATGCCTGATGTTGCTGTCACTGATGCTGGTGTCCTGCCTGTGGCCCCCTCCCTGGTCCTCTCTCTGACTCTCGTCCTTCCCTCTGGCTCCTGCCTCTCAGTGCAAGCCAGCCTGGGTCTCTGTGAGACCTCACCCACGCCTCCAACCTCACGGCACAAGGCCTCTCCAAGCACTGCCTCCCGTGCCGGATCCCTGCTCTCTGCCCACGCTCCAGTGGCACTGCTCTCACTAAAGTCTGCGCTGGCCTCCTCCCGGCCAGTCTCAGGGCCTTTCCTCCAGCCTCACCCCCCAGGACCGGACATTTCCTTCCCTCGTGTGGGGTGAGCAGCCTCCACCTGACGCTTGTCCCCCCCACGTGTCAGGCACAGCTCAGCCTGGTTCTGGATTTGTGGCTCCCACTTCCCACATGGGATCTGTGCCTGAGGCAGCCGCAGCTGTGCAAATGTCACTGGTGACAGCTCTGCCTGTGTGCTGGTTCTGGGTGGGTAGCTGGAGCCAGCCAGCTTATTGTCTTTGATTGGCCTGTCCCCGTGACTGGTGGGTTGACACTGTAGGTGTTGTTCTCCCGTCTGGCTTGGAGTGGGATGATTCACCCTCCCGCTCAGGAGGCTGGAGGAGTCATTGCGACCAAAGAGGGATGCTGCACAGGAGTGAACTGGGCTTTCATTTAGCTGCTATAGACTCTCAGACTTTAAGGTCAGAAGGGACCATTATGATCATCTAGTCTGACATCCTGCACAATGTAGGCCACAGAATCTCACCCATCCACTTCTATAACAACCCCCTAACCTATGTCTGACCTACTGAAGTCCTCAAATCATGGTTTGAAGACATTAAGGTGCAGAGAATCCTCCAGCAAGTGACCCGTGCCCCACGCTGCAGAGGAAGGCGAAAAACCTCCAGGACCTCTGCCAATCTGGCCTGGAGGACAATTCCTTCCCAACCCGAAATATGGTGATCAGTTAAACCCTGAGCATGTGGGCAAGTCTCACCAGCCAGCACCCAGGAAAGAATTCTCTGTAGTAACTCAGATCCCACCCCATCTAACATCCCATCACAGGCCATTGGGCATATTTACCACTAATAGTCAAAGATCACTTCATTGCCAAAATTAAGCTTTCCTATCATACCATCCCCTCCATAAATTTATCAAGCTTAGTATTGAAACCAGATACGTCTTTTGCCCCCACTACTTCCCTTGGGAGGCTGTTCCAGAACTTCACTCCTCTAATGGTTAAAAACCTTCGTCTAATTTCAAGTCTAAACTTCCTGGTGTCCAGTTTATATCTATTTGTTCTTGTGTCTATATTGGTACTAAGCTTAAATAACTCCTCTCCCTCCCTGATATTTATCCCTCTGATATATTTATAAAGAGCAATCATATCTCCCCTCAGCCTTCTTTTGATTAGGCTAAACAAGCCAAGCTCTTTGAGTCTCCTTTCATAAGACAGGTTTTCCATTCCTCGGATCATCCTAGTAGCCCGTCTCTGTACCTGTTCCAGTTTGAATTCATCCTTCTTAAACATGGGAGACCAGAACTGCACACAGTATTCCAGATGAGGTCTCACCAGTGCCTTGTATAACGGTACTAACACCTCCTCATCTTTGCTGGAAATACCTGGCCTGATGCATCCTAAAACCGCATTAGCTTTTTTCACAGCCATATCACATTAGTGGCTCATAGTCATCCTGTGATCAACCAAAACTCAGAGGTCCTTCTCCTCCTCTGTTACTTTCAACTAATGTATCCCCAACTTATAACTAAAATTCTTGTTATTGATCCCTAAATGTATGACCTTGCACTTTTCACTATTAAATTTCATCCTATTACTATTACTCCAGTTTACAAGGTCATCCAGATCTTCCTGTATGATATCCTGGTCCTTTTCTGTCTTGGCAACCAATCCCAGCTTTGTGTCATCCACAAACTTCATTAGCACATTCCCACTTTTTGTGCCAAGGTCAGTAATAAAAAAATTAAATAAGATTGGTCCCAAAACTGATACCTGAGGAACTCCACTAGTAACCTCCCTCCAGCCTGACAGTTCACCTTTCAGTACAACGTGTTGTAGTCTCCCCTTTAACCAGTTCCTTATCCACCTTTCAATTTTCATACTGATCCCCATCTTTTCCAATTTAATTAATAATTCCCCATGTGGGACCGTATCAAATGCCTTACTGAAATCGAGGTAAATTAGATCCACTGCGTTTCCTTTGTCTAAAAAATCTGTTACTTTCTCAAAGAAGGAGATCAGGTTGATTTGGGATGATCTACCTGTTGTATTTTATCCCAATGACAATTGACCTCAATGTTCTTAACTACTTTCTCCTTCAAAATTTTTTTTCCAAGACCTTGCATACTACAGATGTCAAACTAACAGGCCTATAGTTACTCGGATCACTTATTTTCCCCTTTCTTAAAAATAGGAACTATGTTAGAAATTCTCCAGTCATACAGTACAATGCCTGAGTTTACAGATTCATTAAAAATTCTTGCTAATGGGCTTGCAATTTCATGTGCCAGTTCCTTTAATATTCTTGGATGAAGATGATCTGGGCCCTCCTATTTTGTCCCATTAAGCTGTTCGAGTTTGGCTTCTGCCTCGGATGTGGTAATATCTACCTCCATATCCTCATTCCTATCGGTCATCCTACCATTATCTCTAAGCTCCTCATTAGCCTCATTAAAGACTGACGCAAAATATTTGTTTAGCTATTGGGCCATGCCTAGATTATCCTTAACCTCCATTCCATCCTCAGTATTTAGTGATCCCACTTCTTCTTTCTTTGTTTTCTTCTTATTTATCTGGCTATAGAACCTTTTACTATTGATTTTAATTCCCTTTGCAAGGTCCAACTCTACATGGCTTTTGGCCTTTCTCACTTTATCCCTACATGTTCTGACCTCAATAAGGTAGCTTTCCTTGCTGATAGCTCCCATCTTCCACTCCTTGTTGGCTTTCTGCTTTTTCTTAATCACCTCTCTGAGATGCTTGCTCATCCAGCTTGGTCTACAACTCCTGCCTATGATTTTTTTCCCCTTTCTTGGGATGCAGGCTTCTGATAGTTTCTGCAGCTTTGACTTGAAGTAATTCCAGGCCTCCTCCACCTTTAGATCCCCAAGTTCTTTAGTCCAATCCATTTCCCTAACTAATTTCCTTAATTCTTTAAAGTTAGCCCTTTTGAAGGTGGTCCAACAAAAGCTGTTACCTCCCGCACCTTGTGTCTCCTGATGTTTGTCTTTTCCCAGGTGACTTATAGGACCCACCCTGCAGGAGCTTTTCTAGCAGGTGAACCCTCCACCCTGCGAGGGCAACCGCGTGACCAGATTCCGGCACATGGCAGGCATGTCGTCGGATTGGTTAGCAATTGGGACTGCAGGGCTGGAAGGTCACTGATGTTTCTGGTGCAGAAGGTCACGCTGATGCTTATCACAACGGCCACTCTGGGGCAGACCCATGGTCTAGCCCGGTGTCCTGACAGTCGCCAGCACCAGACGCTCCAAAGGGAATGAACAGAAGAGGGTGATTTCAAGTGATCCATCCCTGAAACTTCTCTTTGCCTGCAGTTTATTTATATTCTGCAATTGATGGGTTGGGGCAGGGGGTTTAATGGCCTCATATGTTGTTCTACTAAGTGCACTTTATTGCAATTTAAGGTTCAGTCCCAGATTCCAACTGAGTCAAAAGCTGTCCGAGGGCCAGACCCTGAGGCCTGGAGACAGAAGCTTCATGCAGGACTTGCTGGGCGAGGTCCTCTGTCTTGTGCCACGTGGGAAGCCAGACTAGTTGGTCGTGATGATCCTGTCTATTACTATGACATTTATTACGCTGCATTCTGATCCCTATGCAGGCCAGGCCTTCGTGGCTCATAGGAACACAGAAAGAGCCAGGCCGGATCAGAGCAGCTCAGCCTCCTCTTTCTGATGCAGTCCAGTGCCAGGTGCTTCAGAACAAGGTGTGAAGAACCCTGCAGTAACAGTGGTGCCATGATCTGTATCCCATGCCCTATTGCTTTTCGTATAGACAGGCTGGCAGCCTAGCGCTGGGAAGCAGGAGGTTGAATATCCCTTCCAAAATCTGGGTCAGCACCGTTTTAATTCATGCTGTGCACAAAGATGTCCAATCCCTTGCTAAAATCTTGGCCTCACTGACTCTGTGTGACAGCGAGTTTCATAGGCCAGTCACGCACTATGTGAAGTAATTCCTGGCATTGGTTTTGAATTTCCCACCTTTAATGTGATAGACTGTGCCTTGTTCTTTTGTTATGAGACAAAGAGAACAGATGTTCTTCAGCCAGACCATTCGTCCTTCTCTAGGCCAGTCATCACTTTGTAGACTTTTATCATGTCTCCTCGTATCGGTCTCTCTCTGTAAGGGAACAATCCCAGGCTTTACAGCCTCTTCAAATGGGAGCTTTTCCAGCAACGGATCTTCCTGGTTGTCCTATGCTGACCCCCTCTAGTTAAGTGATGGCCGTTCTGGGTGACCAGTACTGCCTAGAGTCCTGATGGGGCTGCACCAGGCATTTCACTGTGCTCTGTAGCATCTCTGTCCCATTCCTTACGCCTGCTCACATCTCGTTACCTTTCTGACCCTGGCTGCACATTGAGCCGAGGTCTCCATTCAGCTTCCATAGTGTTGCCCACATCCCTTCTTGAGCTGATGCAGTTAATTGAGAACCTTAAGGGGCTGAAAGAACAGGAGTCCTTGTGGCACCTTTGCGACTAACACATTTATTTTAGCATAAGCTTTCGTGGGCTAGAACCACTTCGTTGGATGCATGTGTGACGAACTGGGAAAGTTCTTAATGTTTTCTCTGAATACTGTGTTGGTGCCTCAGTGTCCCCATGGCAGTTCTTAAGTATCTGGCAGAGCAAAGGGCCAGTGCACCTAAATACCTGACACTCTGTCTCCTAGCAACTGATGGCCTGGGCCCCTCCTCTGCAAAGGTGCCAGCTGAAGGTGTTGGAGACAAAGGGATCAGGTGACCTCCTGGCCCGGGAAAGGGGCTGAGGAGAGAGGAGGGGCTGGGAGGGGTTGTTAGTCTGGAGCTGGCTGGGGTCAAGGGTGGAGGGCAGACCTGGGGGTCTGGCTCACTGCCCCCCAGAATGGACCCAGCCGAGGGGTCCGGTTCGCTGTATCTACAAGCTCTGTTTTAGACCCTGTTCCTGTCATCGAATAAACCTCTGTTTTACTGGCTGGCTGAGTCACGCCTGACTGCAAAGTGGGGGTGCAGGACCCGGTGGCTTCCCCAGGACCCCGCTGGGGTGGACTCGCTGTGGGAAGCACACGGAGGGGCAGAGGATGCTGAATGCTCCAAGGAGAGACCCAGGAGGTGAAGCTGTGTGAGCTTCTTGCCCTGAACAAGTCTGCTCCAAGGGAGAGGAGGCTCCCCAAAGTCCTGCCTGGCTTGGTGGGGAGCAGTTCCAGAGCATTGCCCAGGGACTCCGTGACAGCATGCGGTGGAATTCATGAGTAATTCATCTGTCCCCCACCATGGGCATGACTTTGAATGTATCAGCCCTCTCTGCTCCTGTCTACACCAGGCACAGCTATGTCTCTCTGGTGTGAAAAACCTGAGTTGTAGCTACCAATCTAGCCCCTGGTGTAGACAGAGCTAGATCGACAGAAGAATTCTTGCATCCAGCTGGGGTGGTGGCACATCTGTGCTGAGAGGAGAATTCCTCCATTGGCACAGGCAGTGTCTGCACTGAAGCACTGCAGCGATGCATCTGCATTGACATACCCTAACTTACACAGCTGTGTGCCAGCTGCGGAGTTTTACTAACTCAGTGCACCTCCTGTTCCCAGCTCCTTCATACATCGAGATCTAGGAGGGAATCCTATGGCTCCACTGTTAGCATCTGGCCAGGAGAAAAGTGCCCCATTTATCCCAACTCTGTGTTTTCTGTCTCCTTGCCAGATACTTCGCCTCTCACCCCATGACAACGTAGCTTTTCTAGTAGCCTCTTGTGCAGGACCCTGGCAGAGACCTTTAGAAAGGCTGAATAACATGTATGATTTGCAGTGTTGTTGTAGCGGTGTTGGTGCCAGGATTATAGAACGACAGGGCGGGGGCAGTAATATCTTTTACTGACCCAGCATCTGTTGGTGAGAGACAGGACCTTTCGAGCTACAGAGAGCTCTTCTTCAGGCTGGGGAAGGTACTCGGAGTGTCCCAGCTCAATACACGGTGGAATAGATTGTTTGCATATGTAATTAATATACATTGTAAGAGACAATTGAAGGTGAAGAGTATCAGGTGGTAGCCGTGTTAGTCTGTATCCACAAAAACAACAAGGAGTCCTTGTGGCACCTTAGACACTAACAAATTTATCTGGGCATAAGCTTTCATGGGTAAAAAACCTCACTTCTTCAGACGCATGGAGTGAAAGTTACAGATGCAGGCATTAGATACTGACACAGGAAGAGAAGGGAGTTACCTTACAAGTGGAGAACCAGTGTTTACAAGGCCAATTCGATCAGGATGGATGTGGTCCACTCCCAATAATTGATGAGGAGGTGTCAATTCCAGGAGAGGCAAAGCTGCTTTTGTAATGAGCCAGCCACTCCCACTTCCTATTCAAGCCCAAATTTCAAGCTTTGTGACTTTGTCCTCACCCACAACCATTTCAGATTTGAGGACAACTTATACCTTCAAGTCAGTGGCACTGCAATGGGCACCCGCCTGGCCCCACAGTATGCCAACATTTTTATGGCTGATTTACAACAATGCTTCCTCAGCTCTTGTCCCCTAGCATCCCTCCTCTATTTGCGCTACATTGATGACATCTTCATCATATGGACCCACGGGAAGAAGGCCCTTGAGGAATTCCACCTGGATTTCAACAATTTCCACCACACCATGAACCTCAGGCTGGACCAGTCCTCACAAGAGATCCACTTCCCGGACACTACAGTGCAAATAAGTGATGGCCACATAAACACCACTCTATACCAGAAACCTACTGACCGCTATACTTACTAACACACCTCCAGCTTCCATCCAGGACACATCACACGATCCATTGTTTACAGCCAAGCCCTAAGATACAACCAAATTTGCTCCAATCCCTCAGACAGAGACAAAAACCTACAAGATCTTTATCAAGCATTCTTAAAACTACAGTACCCACCTGGGGAAGTGAGGAAACAGACTGACAGAGTGAAACTGTTACCCAGAGGTCACCTACTACAGGACAGGCCCAACAAGGAAAATAACACCACTGGCCATCACATACAGCCCTCAGCTAAAACCTCTCCAGCGCATTATCAATGATCTACAACCTATCCTGCAAAACAACCCCTCACTCTCACAGACCTTGGGAGACGGGTCAGTCCTCGCTTACAGACAGCCCTCCAACCTGAACCAAATACTCACCAGCAACTGCACACCACACCACAGAACACTAAACCAGGACCCAATCCCTGTAACAAACCCCGTTGCCTACTCTGCCCCCATATCTAGTCTAGCGACACCATCAAAGGACCCAATCACATCAGCCAATCATCAAGGGTTCATTCACCTGCACTTCTATTAATGTGATTTATGCTATCACATGCTAGCAATGCCTCACTGCCATGTACATTGGCCAAACCGGACAGTCCCTATGTAAAAGAATAAATGGACACAAATTGGACACCAGGAATGGTAACACACAAAAGCCAGTAGGTGAACACTTCAATCTCCCTGGACATTCTATAACAGATTAAAAGTAACTATTCTTGAACAAAAAAACTTCAGAAACAGACATCAAAGAGAAACAGCAGAACTAAAATTCATTTGCAAATTAAATACCATTAATTTGGGCTTGAACAGGGACTAGGAGTGGCTGGCTCATTACAAACGCAGCTTTGCCTCTCCTGGAATTGACACCTCCTCACCTATTACTGGGAGTCGACCACATCCACCCAGATCAAATTGGCCCTGTCAACACTGGTTCTCCACTTGTTAGGTAACTCCCTTCTCTTCATGTGTCAGTATATAATGCCTGCATCTGTCATTTTCACTCCATGCATCTGAAGAAGTGGGTTTTTTACCCACGAAAGCTTATGCCCAAATAAATCTGTTCATCTTTAAGGTGCCACCGGACTCCTTGTTGTAACTGAAGGTGAAGTGGCCCATTAACACCCTTGGAGTCAGATGGCAAAAAAGGGGGGTTAATGGGTTAGTGGATTATTGTAATGAGACATTAAGCCAGTGTCTTTATTAAGCCCATGATTTTTGGTGCTTAGCAAAGTCTGAATTTAAGTTCCCTGGCTCGTATTTGGAAGGTGCTCAGGTTCCCTTTGAGGTTAAGGATGGAAAGGTCAGACTGGAGCGATCACTTTGTGAAGTGTGTTCACCCCCCGGTGACAGGGTGTTTTTGTCTTTTATCATTTTTCTGTATAGGTTCATTCAAGAGCATCGTGATTGTCTGGTTTCAATTGCATGGTTGTTGCTGGGGTATTGAGGGCACTGGATGAGGTACACTACATGTGAGAGGTATGTGTAGGATCCATGGATCTTGAAAGCATGTTGCATGTGAAGGGGTTGATCATTAATGATCTGGAGGACAGCGTGGACTGCACTCTCAGCAAGTTTGCAGATGACACTAAACTGGGAGGAGTGGTAGATACGTTGGAGGGTAGGGATAGGACACAGAGGGACCCAGACAAATTAGAGGACTGGGCCAAAAGAAACCTGATGAGGTTCAATCAGGACAAGTGCAGAGTCCTGCACTTATGACGGAAGAATCCCATGCACTGAATGGCTAGGCAGCAGTTCTGCAGAAAAGGACCTAGGGGGTACAGTGGATGAGAAGCTGGATATGAGTCAACAGAATGCCCTTGTTGCCAAGAAGGCTATCGGCATTTTAGGCTGTATAAGTAGGGACGTGATCTTTCCCCTCTATTCGACATTGGTGAGGCCTCATCTGGAGTACTGTGTCCAGTTTTGGGCCCTGCACTACAAGAAGGATGTGGAAAAATTGGAAAGAGTGCAGTGGAGGGCAACAAAAATGATTAGGGGGCTGGAGCACATAATTTATGAGGAGAGGCTGAGGGAACTAGGATTGTTTAGTCTGCAGAAGAGAAGAGTGAGGGGGGATTTGACAGCTGCTTTCAGCTACCCGAAAGGGGGCTCCAAAGAAGATGGATCTAAACTGTTCTCAGTGGTGGCAGATGACAGAACAAGGAGTAATGGTCTCACAAATTGCAGTGGGGGAGGTTTAGGTTGGATATTAGGAAAAACTTTTTCACTAGGAGGGTGGTGAAGCACTGGAATGGGTTCCCTAGGGAGGTGGTGGAATCTCCTTCCTTAGATGTTTTTAAAGTCAGGCTTGACAAAGCCCTGGCTGGGATGATTTAGATGGGAATTGATCCTTCTTTGAGCAGGGGTTTGGACTAGATACCTCCTGAGGTCCCTTCCAACCCTGATATTCTATGATTGTATCAATGGAGATATGTCTGCAGGGTTTTTGCATCTGTTGTTCCTTCAGGATCTGGGGGCACTGAGTTTGTCTGTGGGTCTGTAAGGAGCTTGCTTCTGATGATGAGCTAGATGAGGTTGGGGCATTGTGTGAAGGCCAGAAGAGTGGGTTGGGAAAGATTTCTTTCAGGCTGTGGTCTCCTTCAAGTATGGGTTGCAATTCTTTGATGATTCCCTGTATGGTTCCAGTGTGGGGTGGTGGGTAACTATTGGGGTGTGCGGTCGGAGACTTTTTGTTTGTTTTCTTGTAGATCACATCATGGAGAAGGTCCTTGTTTGGTGAAGGCCGTTTTAAGTGTTTTTAAACAGTATATCCTGGACTTTCTCCTCAGGGCATATTCTGTGGTGTCTGAGAGCCTGGAGGCAGATGACAGACTTTTTTTGGTGTGGTTACTGGATCTGTGCAGGTAAGTGTGGTGTTCCGCAGGTTCTGGTATATGGTTTTGTGTAGAGTTCCACTGTTGTAGCTGATCATGGTGCCAGGGAAGTCGATGCTGGTGTGGGATGGTTCTAGAGAGACTTTGGTGGACGGGTGGTGCTTGCTGAAGTTGTGGTGGAAATCGGTGAGGGAGTTTAGGTCATCTGTCAAGAGAATGAAAATATCATCAATGTTTCATCATTTCTGTGCTGCATTTGTCCAGAAATTCATCTTCTAGGTGGCCTATTAAGAGGCTGGCATATCGGGGAGCCGTCCTAGCATCCAGGGCTGTTCCCGTGGTTTGGGGAAGGTGTTTGTTGAATGTAAAATTGTTATAGGTGAGTTTGGCGACGTGTTTGGAGTGGATACCGAGGTGTTGTCCATTGTCCTGTAGATGTTTCAGGCAGGCAGAAGTGCTGCCATTGTGAGGGATGTGGGTGTAACGGGCGGTGATCCATGGTGGCAAGGCCGGCGTTCCAAGGGAGGTGGATAATGTTGCGGTGTTTGTGGAGGAAGCTGGTTGTGATCTGGAGGAAGCAGCCTTTTGTGGGGTGAGTGGTGTGAGGATGGTTTCCATGCATTCTGATGTTCCTTCAGTAACAATGCCACGGCCAGATATGATGCGTCTGCCTGGGTTCCCTTGTTTGTGTATTTTGGGAAGTGGGTAGAAGTTCCCTGGGGTGGTTTATGGGGGACGAGGTCACAGAGTTTCTCTTGGAGTTCTTTGGGGAAGACTTTGATGATACCCTAAAATTCCTGGGTGAGGTGTGGTGTGGGGGTCTTTATCGTCAGCAGTGTTAGGAAGTTGTCGGTGGGCCTTGCTGACATAGTCATCACAGTTGAGAACAACAAGGGCTGGCTGGATTTCAGGGACTTGACTTTCACCAGCAGAGCTGGTCCAATAGATGATATTACCTTGCCCGTCCTGGCTGAATACAATGATGTCAGCCATACTCTGCTTTAGCCACTGCTGATGCCGTGGGCTCCAGAGGCCCTGTGTGGATGGGGCAGTCAGGCAGATGTGTCTCTGTGACTCCTGATTCATCTGTCTCCTCTGGCAGGAGCTGCAGCAGCTGCGCTAGCCTCCCGCCTTTGGGCATGCTCCCCCAGGGGGCCAGCCATGACCACCGTGGGCCAGGGCCAGGCAGGTGCGTGCAGGACCTTCGGAAGCAGCACCTTCACCTGTCTCGCTGTCCAGCCCCACGACGGGCCCAGGGCTACCGGGACAAGACTCCAGACTCAAGCTTGTGCCTGCCATGACAACATCTGTCCCTCCCTACCAGCTACTCTCCTTGTGAGCTGTTCAGTAGGTCACAAAAGCCCCTCGTCCAAATGCACGTCCCACCCCCTCTGCCTGCCTTCCAGGGCTCTGGGCTCTGCCACCGATAACTGACTGCATCACCACTCTCCACAGGCGGGCTGGCCCTGTAGCAGCACTGGGGCCCAGTGGTACCCTGGGCCAGGCTCAACCCACCTTCCCAGGGGAAGGGGCAAGGCCCGAGGTCAAATGGTAGAAGGCTGTGACTCGGAACCAGACCGGGGGATGTAAAGGGCAGGGCAGAGGAGGGAGCAGAGAGATCTCTCACAGATGGTGGGTAGGACAGGCTGCAGGGAGTCAGTCTGCAGAGAGACTCTCAGGGGGAGGGACAGCTCAGTGGTTTAGTATTAGCCTACTAAACCCAGGATTGTGAGCTCAGCCCTTGAAGGGGCTGTGGCGAAGTGGGAATGTTCTGGCTGTGTTCTGTGAATCCCGCATGGGGAGTATTGACCTGGGAAGGTTGCAGGGGAGTTTTGCTGGGACTGGCTGCAGTGGGGAAGGGAGCATATCTGAGAACCCAGGAGGGGGGTTGGAGGCCAGGTAACACCTCTGCCCAGGACACTGGACAAAGGACATAAAGCCTGGAGGAGGAGCCGGGGGGAGGTTGAATGAGAAGCTGGAGAGAGTTTCAGTTTGAAGCTGGCTGGGAAATGGAGAGGGGCCCCGACGGGGCTTGGGCTTCCCAACAGGCCTATGGACTCCCTGGGGGCCCCAGATGGACCTAACTGGGGGGTCCTGCTGTCTGTACCGACAAGACCTGTCCTGTCATCTAATAAACCTTCTGTGTTACTGGCTGGCTGAGAGTCACGGTGAATCGCAGGAAGTGGGGGTGCAGGGCCTTGTCTCCCTTACGCTCCATGACAGAGGCCATTTAGGGATCTGGGACAAAAATCTATTTGGGGATTGGTTCTGCTTTGAGCAGGGGGTTGGACTAGATGATCTCCTGAGGTCCCTTCCAACCCTGAGATTCTACGATTCTATGAATGCCTCGGGGCGCCATTGGGGTGGGGAGACTTTAACCATCATTCCAGTGGCTACTGGGGCACCTGAAAACTCTTCTTTTAATTATTATTTTTATTTTGAAGATAATAATTTAGCAATTAGCTGGCAGGAGCACTGCATCTAATTCCTCTAGAAAGAAAATTAAATAAATATTAAACCCACTCAGCTCCAATACTAACTTGTTCTGACATCTTCTGTCAAGTCACGTAAGGGATACTGTTTAGGTTTAAAATTTTAATGGATATTCTTACTTTGTTACTAACTCTTGAATACAACAATTAAAACAATTGTAGAAAAATCTTGATTACTTCCCATCACTTTTTTGCACTTCGCCAAGCTTGGAATAGATCATTTAACTTTAGGAAACATTCTACTAGGGCAAGGACCTGTGAGGTTATACTGCACCTGCCTGGGGACTCTAGGGGTGTTACCCCACTACAAATAATACAGCAGAAATTGACTTTAAACACAAGTGAAACTGGCACTTTCAAGTCACTTTCGTAGTATTGACAACCCCAAATGTTCAAAAATGATGAGTCACCAAAAATCATGAGACTTGCTTTAAAATCATGAGATTATTTATTGTGATGGGTTCGGTCACAGAGACCCCCTTGGGACTTTCACCTGATGTGCTGAGAATACCTTTGAGCCCTTTTTCTCTTCCAATTTGGGCCTCCAGAACCCTGCCTTTTTGAGCAGACATGCTAGCCTGCTGCAACACAGACCCAGGTCTGAACCACATGCCAGCTGCAGAGTAAACTGCAAACAGCTCAGAAAGTGCTCCTGTCTTCAGCACCCAGACACTCAGCTCCCAATGGGATCCAAACCCCAAATAAATCCGTTTTCCCCTGTATACAGCTTATACAGGGTAAACTCATAAATTGTCCACCCTCTATAACACTGATAGAGAGATACGCACAACTGTTTGCTCCTCCAGGTATTAATCACTTACTCTGGGTTAGTTAATAAACAAAAGTGATTTTATTAAGTATAAAAAGTAGGATTTAAGTGGTTTCAAGTAATAACAGACAGAACAAAGTAAGTTACCAAACAAAATAAAACAAAACATGCGAGTCTAGTCTAATACATTATGAAACTAAATGCAGGTAAATCTCACCCTCAGAGATGTTCCAATAAGCTTCTTTCACAGACTAAACTCCTTCCTAGTCTGGGCCCATCCTTTCCCCTGGTACAGACCTTGTTAGTTCCAGCAGGCATCTTAGGTGAAAAGCAGGGGATTCCACGTGACTGGGACCATCCAGCTTTGGCACAAAGTGGGAATCTTTTGTTTCTCTCTGGGTTACCACCCCTTCTTTTAAACGGAAAAGCACCAGGTTAAAGATGGATTCCAGTTCAGGTGACATGATCACATTTCCTGTAAGACTTCATTCCTCACTGGCTGGCACAAGTATACAGGAAGTCTTACAAGTAAACAGAGCCATTTATAATCAATTGTCCTGGATAATGGGAGCCATCAAGACTCCAAACCACCATTAATGGCCCACACTTTACATAATTACAATAGGACCTCAGAGTTATATTTCATATTCCTAGTTTCAGATACAAGAATGATGCAGTCATACAATTAGGATGACCACACTCAGTAGATTATAAGCTTTGTAATGATACCTTACAAGAGACCTTTTGCAAAAAGCATATTCCAGTTACATCATATTCACTTATAAACATATTTTTATAAAAATATAGAGTGCAACATCACAATATAAAAATAACAGATTTGGGGTTCTTTTTATTTGCCTTCTGCTTTTTGAGCCTTTCAGGTGCACTGGAGTTCCATTTTGAAGCTTTCTCCACAACCACAAGGGCTAGAAACTGACTTTTTCTTTAAGAACGGAGGCTGAAATCATCACTTGCCTCCAGGAGTTGGGGCTTTAAGCAAAACAATAGTTACCATGAGACTCATGACAAAATCATGAGTTGGCAACACTGCTTTCACTTCTGTTTAAAGGCTAGTTACTTCCCAGAAGGCTCTTAAAGACAACACTACAATAACTGAGTTGCAGTTCTCACAGGAGAATATTTAAAACCAAACACCAAGAAACTTCCACATTTTAAAGCTGAGAAAAAAATTGAGACTTATGAGGTTTATTAGGGTCACTGCAGGCAGGAAAGGAAATAAACAGGCACGGAAGCTCGGGGCAGCCTTTCCTCTTGAAAGAAAGTTGGAGAGTCAAATCTTCTAGCCCTTAATCCAGTAAACTTCCATTGCCATCAGCGCCTCCACTCACAGATATTAACATGTGCTCCATAAATATACACCCCACAGAGGATTCCTGTTTTACAGGCTCATCTAAGGACTTCAAGATCCTTAATTTAATTAGAAGCCCTTTCTTATCTTAATCACTCTGCCTCTATTTGTAAACAAAACACTGACTCCCTGCCCAGGAGCACAAGCTGGGAGCAGGACCTCTCCTCTACAGACCTCACATTCCACTTGGGAGCACACCTCCTGTATGAAACTCCAGGGGGAGAAGGCAGAGTCCTCCCTTCTCCCCCAGAAATGGCGCCCCGGTAATGCCTAGGCAGAGGGCTAGGGGAGCCAGATGCACAGAAAGTCACTAGGTTCCTGCAGTAGACCCCAGGGCAGGGGAGAGGCCCTGGTTAAGGGCCTGGCTACAGTTGATGTGTCCACATTTTAAAAGGCTGTTTGAAAATTGGAGAGGGGCAGAGGAGAGCCACAGAAATGACTGGAGGGCTGGAGAAAATGGCTGACAGTGAGCAGCGTAAGGAGCTCAAGCTGTTAGCTTGTCAGAACGCAGACTGAGGAGAGCCGTCACTGCAGTGTCTAGGTCCCATCCAAGGGAGCACACCCCGCTTACCAAACAGCTCTGTGATCTAGTCAAGCCAAGCAGAACAAGCTCCAGTGGCTGGAAGCTGAAGCCAGACCCATTAAAATCAGAAGTAAATTTCCAGCAGGGAGGGTGATTAACCAGTGGCGCAAATGCCCAAGGTGGGGTGAGGGTGGCGCTGTCTCTGGCTGTTTTCTGCCTGGCTGGAAAACGCTCTGGCCAAGCAGAAGTGACTGGGCTCGGTTCAGTGTCGGGGGTGAGTCTCTGGTGTGTGCCATACAGGAGATCTGACCAGGTGATCTAACAGTCACCTTGGGCCTGTGACACCCTGGTTCACACATGGAAACAGTTGAGCTGTTTTATTCTGGAGGATGAAAGGGGCTGTAGACAAGGGGCTGAAAGCGGCTGTTCCGGGTGTGGGTTTTATACACAGGTTGGTACATTGGCCCACTCACTGTGTGTCCCTGTGGTGACCCACCCACCTCCCCTTTACTTCAGAGTTCGAATAGTTGACTCTGCAGTAGGGAAGGAACTGAGGCGGGATTGCCTGTGCTTGCTGGTTAGCCTGTGGTAGGTGAGGAGCAGCGCATGCGTGGGTGGGACAGTTGGCTACCCAAGTTTCCCAATCAGCAGCGCCGGGCCAGAGACACACCTACAAGGGAGCACCCATAGGGACACACATCTCAAAAAACCATTGTTACTATACAAGGTGAATAACTTCTTCATTTGGCTACACAATATTTTAAGATACCTTTGAGTGTCAAGTGAAGCATTTCTTATGAAGGGGCATCACTCAAATGGAGATACAGCACATGATTTCTGTTGCATAAGAGCTGGCATGGAGAGGTACAATATTGATTTTGGAGCATTAATTTCCCTTGTCTTGCTAAATTAAACATCTGTTTACTTATTGATTTGATTTTTTTAACATGTAAAAGTGGGTATCTTAGACACCCCTGCTGTAAATCAAAAAATAAAGTCGAGGGGTGAGTAGAGAACTTGCACATTTTTGGAATAACAGTTCTTCCCTTTTGTAACAATGCAGTTCCGGCAGGACTCAACTGAGAGAATCAATTCAGGACAAATTGCTCAGAGCAGGTCAGTTACAGCCCCAGGCTGGGGTTTCTCTGCACACCAAGGCAAACCAAACCACCCAGACAAAGAGGACTTCGGTCTCACCCCACTGACTAACCACAAGTCACACAAGCAATTCCCTTAGATACTCCAGTTTCCTAGTATCACTGCCAGTGAAACTTGTTACAGGGATGAATGGTTATGAAAACCAACACCCCAGTAAAGGAAAAAAAGGTTCTCTCATAAAGGACCAAGCCCCAGACCCAGGTCAATATACAAATCAGATCTTACCCACAAATCATGCTGTTGCCAGTCCTTTAGAATCTAAAATCTAAAAGTTTATTCATAAAAGGAAAAAGATATAGCTGAGAGCTAGAATTGGTTTAATGGAATCAATTACATCCAGTAATGGCAAAGTTCTTAGTTCAGGCTTGTAGCAGTGATGGAATAAACTGCAGGTTAAAATCAAGTCTCTGGAACATCCCCCACTGGGATGGGTTAGTCCTTTGTGTAGAGCTTCTGTTTGTAGCCAAGTCCCTCCAGAGGTAGGAAGCAGGATTGAAGACAAGTTGGATATTAGGCATCAGCCCTTTATAGTCTTTTCAAGGTGTAAGAATCTTTGTTCTTACTGTGGAAAATTACAGCAAAATGGAGTCTGGAGTCACATGGGCAAGTCTCTGCATATTTTGCTGAGTTACAAAGTGTATCTGCCTTCTCTGTGCAGTTGGTAGTACATCAGTCTTATAATGTGAAGGTCCTGAGTTCAAGCCTCACAGAAGGCAATGGCTTTTGCTCCCTGCTTCAGATTTTCTAAAGGAAACCAGAGAAAAGAAACTATAGGACAGTGGTTTCTAGACATCCTCCCACCCATCTATCATAACCTTAGTCCCAGATTTGGACCTTAGCGTCCAAAATATGGGGGTTAGCATGAAAACCTCCAAGCTTAGTTACCAGCTTGGACCTGGTACCTGCTGCCACCACCCAAAAAATTAGAGTGTTTTGGGGCACTCTGGTCCCTCTGAAAAACCTTCCCTGGGGACCCCAAGACCCAAATCCCTTGAGTCTCACAACAAAGGGAAATAATCCTTTTTCCCTTCCCCCCTCCAGGTGCTCCTGAAGAGATACACAGACACAAGCTCTGTGAAACTACACAGAGAGACTCCCCCTCTCTGTTTCCAGTCCTGGAAACAAAAAGTACTTTCCTATTCCCCCAGAGGGAATGCAAAATCAGGCTAGCAATCCAACACACAGATCTCCCCTTGATTTCTTCCTCCCACCAATTCCCTGGTGAGTACAGACTCAATTTCCCTGAAGTAAAGAAAAACTCCAACAGGTCTTAAAAGAAAGCTTTATATAAAAAGAAAGAAAAATACATACAAATGAGCTCTCTGTATTAAGATGATACAACACAGGGTCAATTGCTTAAAAGAATATTGAATAAACAGCCTTATTCAAAAAGAATACAAATCAAAGCACTCCAGCACTTATATTCATGCAAATACCAAAGAAAAGAAACCATAGAACTTACTATCTGATCTCTTTGTCCTTACACTTAGGAACAGAAGACTAGAAAGTAGAAACTACTTCTCCAAAGCTCAGAGAAAGCAGGCAAACAGACAAAAGACTCAGACACACAATTCCCTCCACCCAAAGTTGAAAAAATCCGGTTTCCTGATTGGTCCTCTGGTCAGGTGCTTCAGGTGCAAGAGACATTAACCCTTAGCTATCTGTTTATGACACCATCTAACACACAAACCCTCAATGGGTCAGTTGTGTAGCTGATGGTCCTTAATGGGCCATCAAGCAGGCTAGGCAGTGCCAGCACCCACTTGTCTGAGATCTTTCCCAGAAGCACAGCATAAGTTTGAAACACACACAGTACAGAGCCAATACTCATAACTTCAACTACAAAATGATACAGACAGCATAATCATAACCAGCAACCCATAACCTGGTCTTAGACACATTATTTGACCCCCTTTACACAAGATTTGGTGCCACGACAGGACCTTGGTTGCAACCATGTTCTATATGGTCCTGGTTCAAGTCAAGAATGTGACAGGGGTTCAAGAAGCATGTGGACAAGGGGATCCAGTGGATGGAGTGTTCTTAGATTTCCAGAAAGCCTTGACAAGGTCCCTCACCAGAGGCTCTTACACACAGTAAGCTGCCACAGGATAAGAGGGAAGGTTCTCTCATGGACCGGTAACAGGTTAAAAGACAGAAAACAAAGGGTAGGAATAAATGGTCAGTTTTCAGAATGAAGAGAGGTAAATAGTGGTGCCTCTCCAAAGGTCTGTTCTGGGCCCAATCCTATTTAACATATTCATAAATGATCTGGAAAAAATTTGCAGATGATACAAAATTACTAAAGATAGCTAAGTCCCATGCAGACTGTGAAGAGTTACAAAAGGATCTCTCAAAACTGGGTGACTGGGCAACAAAATGGCAGATGAAATTCAATGCTGATAAATGCAAAGTAATGCATATTGGAAAACATAATCCCAACTCTACATATAAAATGATGGGGTCTAAATTAGCTGTTACCACTCAAGAAAGATCTTGGAGTCATTGTGGAGAGTTCTCTGAAAACATCCACTCAATGTGCAGCGGCAGCCAAAAAACTAACAGAATGCTGGGAATAATTAGAAAAGGGATAGATAACGGACAGAAAATATCATGTTGCCTCTATATAAAGCTATGGTATGCCCACATCTTGAATACTGTGTGCAGATGTGGTCGCCCCATCTCAAAAAAGATATACTGGAATTGGAAAAGGTTCCAAAAAGGGCAACAAAAATGATTAGGGGTATGGAAGAGGTTCCATATGAGGAGACATTAATAAGACTGGGACTTTTCACCTTGGAAAAGAGACAACTAAGGGGGATATGATCGAGGGCTATAAAATCATGACTGGTGTAGAGAAAGCGTTGTTTACTCCTTCTCATAACACAAGAACTAGGGGTCACCAAATTAAACTAATAGGCAGCAAGTTTAAAACAAATAAAAGGAAGTATTTCTTTGCACAATCAACCTGTGGAACTCTTTGCCAGAGGATGTTGTGAAGGCCAAGATTGTAACAGGGTTAAAAAAAGAACTAGATAAGTTCATGGCTGATAGGTCCATTAATGTTGAGTAGCCAGGATGAGCAGGAATGGTGATGATTCCCTGTTCTGTTCATTCCCTCTGGAGCACCTGGCATTGGCCACTGTTGGAAGACAGGATACTGGGCTAGATGGACCTTTGATCTCACCCAGTCTGGCCGCTCTTATCTTCTCATGTTCTTATGACGTGATCCCAGGTATCCAGCCCAGTTCTTCTCCTGCAGTTGAGGTCTTGCTGTAGCCCTTGAGGACTTGATTCAGAGTGTGTGCGTGCGTGTGTGCATATGTGTATGTGAAGCACACACACCCCAGACTTAGAGGGGCAGGAGATAGCAGCAGTGCCACCAAGGGAAGGCAGTTTATAATCTGACCAGGGCTCCACAGCAGCTGCTCAGAAGAGGCAATGAATTGCCACATCCTCTGCTAGTCTGGCTCTGCCCCCTCCTGAGCCAGCCCCATCCACTCTGTGGTTTGCACCAGGCAGATCAAGCCACACCCCCGGTTCTTCTGGGGGCTGCTGGTGATTTACAAGGCTCACCTCTCCCCAGGTGAACTCTTGCTGCTCGAAGCCCAGAGGGTGGATTGCACCCAGGGCCGGCTTTAGGGAGTGTGGGGCCTGATTCGACGGGGCCCCAGCAGGGATGACTCACCCGGTGGCGCTCCGGGTCTTCCGTGGCACTGAAGGACCCGCCGCCGAAGACCCGGTAGGGAACCGCCTGGTGAGTACATCCCCCTGCCCCATCCGACCCCCACCCATGTCCTGCACCTGACTACCCCCCTCAGAAACCGCAACCCATCAACCCCCCTACTCCTTGTCCCCTGACCACCCCCTCCTGAGACTTCCCCACCCCCTACTCAACTAGCCCTGCTCCCTGTCCCCTGACTGCCCCGACCCCATCCGCCACCACCCTTACAGACCCCCAGAACTCAGCTGGAGCCGGAGGGAGCCGCTCAGCCGGAGCCAGGCCAGAGCCGCACTGGGCTGTGCCGCGCCTCCCTGGAGCCCTCCTCGCGCACCCCCGCCCCAGCTTATCTGCCGCTGCTTGTTTCCAGGCTTCCCGTGCAAACATCTAATTCGCGGGAAGCAGGGGAGGGGGAGGAGAAGTGGGTGGAGCATTCAGGGGAGGAGGGGGAGGTGAGCTGGGGCAGGGGGACAGCTGCTGGAGCTTGGGAACTGGCTCCAGCTCACCACTGGGTGCGGGGTCCACTTAGGCGCGGGGCCCAATTCAGGGTAATCGGCCTAAAGCTGGCCTTGATTGCACCAGCTTATGCACCGGACCTTTGCACAGATCCAGCAACTGCCATTGCTGTGTTGGTTATTGCAGTGAGCTGGGCTATCTCCAAACATCCACCGCCCTGGTGCATGTCCCCTGGGAAGGGCATGGGGCTCGGCCCAGGTCAGTCTCTGCTGCCATGATTAGATGTGTGGGACTGTTCTCAGCCAGGGGGCACAGCCAGCATCTGCAGCAGCGGCATGTTCTGTACTAGGGCTGCTGTCAGAGCGTGCAGGCCAGGGATCACTAGACAAATTTACTCCCAGGACGAGTGTGGCTCTGTGTCACGGAGATGCTGTGTTCTGCTTGGGGTTTATTTGTCCATGGACTAGGATTTCTCTGTAGCCAGTGTTGGGGACAGGGGGAGTTGTGCTTTGTGTAGTAGGATTGGGCTGCAGACTGAAATGTCCTTCATGAAGGCTGCAACTTGTAATCTATCCTCCATGAACTTATCTAGTTCTTCTCTGAACCCTGTTATAGTCTTGGCCTTCACAACATCCTCTGGCAAAGAGTTCCACAGGTTGACTGTGCATTGTGTGAAGAAATACTCAGTTTTGTTTGCTTTAAACCTGCTGCCTATTCATTTAATTTGGTGACCCCTAATTCTTGTGTTACGAGGCGGAGTAAATAACATTTATAGACTCATAGACTCTAGGACTGGAAGGGACCTCGAGAGGTCATCGAGTCCAGTCCCCTGCCCTCATGGCAGGACCAAATACTGTCTAGACCATCCCTAATAGATATTTATCTAACCTACTCTTAAATATCTCCAGAGATGGAGATTCCACAACTTCCCTAGGCAATCTATTCCAGTGTTTAACTACCCTGACAGTTAGGAACTTTTTCCTAATGTCCAACCTAAATCTCCCTTGCTGCAGTTTAAGCCCATTGCTTCTTGTTCTATCATTGGAGGCTAAGGTGAACAAGTTTTCTCCCTCCTCCTGATGACACCCTTTTAGATACCTGAAAACTGCTATCATGTCCCCTCTCAGTCTTCTCTTTTCCAAACTAAACAAACCCAATTCCTTCAGCCTTCCTTCATAGGTCATGTTCTCAAGACCTTTAATCATTCTTGTTGCTCTTCTCTGGACCCTCTCCAATTTCTCCACATCTTTCTTGAAATGCGGTGCCCAGAACTGGACACAATACTCCAGTTGAGGTCTAACCAGCGCAGAGTAAAGCGCAAGAATGACTTCTCGTGTCTTGTTTACAACACACCTGTTAATGCATCCCAGAATCACGTTTGCTTTTTTTGCAACAGTATCACACTGTTGACTCATATTAAGCTTGTGGTCCACTATGACTCCTAGATCTCTTTCTGCCATACTCCTTCCTAGACAGTCTCTTCCCATTCTGTATGTATGAAACTGATTGTTCCTTCCTAAGTGGAGCACTTTGCATTTGTCTTTATTGAACTTCATCCTGTTTACCTCAGACCATTTCTCCAATTTGTCCAGATCATTTTGAATTTTGACCCTGTCCTCCAAAGCAGTTGCAATCCCTCCCAGTTTGGTATCGTCTGCAAACTTAATAAGCGTACTTTCTATGCCAACATCTAAATCGTTGATGAAGATATTGAACAGAGCCGGTCCCAAAACAGACCCCTGCGGAACCCCACTTGTTATACCTTTCCAGCAGGATTGGGAGGCATTAATAACTACTCTCTGAGTACAGTTATCCAGCCAGTTATGCACCCACCTTATAGTAGCCCCATCTAAATTGTACTTTCCTAGTTTATCTATAAGAATTTCCTTATTTACTTTCTCTACACCAGTCATGATTTTATAGACCTCTATCATATCCCCCCTTAATCGTCTCTTTTCCAAGCTGAAAAGTCCCAGTCTTACTAATCTCTCCTCACATGGCAGCCGTTCCACATCCCTAATCATTTTTGTTGCCCTTTTCTGTACCTTTTCCAATTCCAGTATATCTTTTTTGAGATGAGGCGACCACATCTGCACACGGTATTCAAGTTGTGGTCGTACCATGGATTTATATAGAGACAATATGATCTTTTCTCACTTATTATCTATCCCTTTCTTAATGATTCCCAACATTCTGTTCACTTATTTTGGCTGCTGCTGCACATTGAATGGATGTTTTCAGAGATTTATCCACAATGACTCCAAAATCTTTCTTGAGTGGTAACAGCTAATTCAGACCTCATCATTTTATATATATAGTTGGGATTATGTTTTCCCATGTGCATTACTTTGCATTTATCAACACTGAATTTCATCTGCCATTTTGTTACCAGTTTTGTGAGATCCCTTTGTAGCTCTTTGCAGTCAGCTTTGGACTTAACTATTCTGAGTAATTTTGTATCGTCTGCAAGTTTTGCCACCTCACTGTTTACCCCTTTTCCCAGATCATTTATGAATATGTTGAATAGGACTGGGCCCAGTACAGATCCCTGGGGGACACCACTATTTACCTCGCTCCAGTCTGAAAACTGCTCATTTATTCCTACTCTTTGTTCTCTATCTTTTAACTAGTTACCAATCCATGGAAGCACCTTCTCTCTTACCCCGTGGCAGATTACTATGCTTAAGAGCTTCTGGTGAGGGACCTTGTCAAAGGCTCTTTGGAAATCTAAGTACACTGTATCCACTGGATCCCCCTGTCCACTTGCTTGTTGACTCCCTCCATCACTGAAGCTCAGTGCTTGATGGGGATCTCAGTCTAGAACCACATCCCTGATCAACCTCCGGGTTGTTGTTTGCATTGTTGTAGCCTTATTGGTCCCAGGATATTAGAGAGACCAGGTGGGTGAGGGAATATCATTTATTAGACCCATTTCTGTTGGTGAGAGAGACAAGCTTTCAAGCTACACATAGCTCTTCTCCAGGCCTAGGAAAGGAACCCAGTGTCTCACCAGTAAATTCAAGGGGCGACAGATTGCTTAGCATAAACTGGTAGAGCCTGTGTTAACTACCTATGCTAAACAATACGTCCCCTTGTATTTAGTGCTGATGGCCCTGAAGGAGAACTCTGTGTTGTGTAGCTCAAAAGCTTGAATACTTGTAACTGACCCTGGCTTCTCCAGGGCAGTGGTTGGCACTTGGATGCTGTGCAGACACTGCCCTGTAACATCAACCACAGAGTGACGAGACAGAGTGAAAGACGTGAGCACGTGGCAGTTCTCTGCAGAGGCTTGTTGTATGGGAGCAACTAGTCCAGTGTGTTAGCTGGGCTAGTGCTTTGGCTCTGCTGTGTGGTTGCGGGACTGTGGAGTCCTGTGCTCTGCACTCAGCAGTTCTGGAGGCAAGTTTGCTCTCAGAGGTCACGTTCAAGTAGAGAAAGTTAAAGGGGGTCAAAGCTGAAGGATGCAGGAGGTTTAACATGGCAACGAAAGGTGGATGCAAGGAGGCAGGGGAGTGCTGCGGCTGGTGCCCGGCTGCTCCGGGAGCATGGCTGAGGTGCACTTTACATCTCAATTTGGTGTAGCCAGACCCTGCTTTGTGGGCACATTAATCCAGACCAGGGCCTCTTCACAGTGCTTGGTAAATCTCTAGTGTCAGTTGCTGGCTCCCTTTTGAGGCTTCAGCAAGCAGGACAGGGGAGGCCCTGTTTGCAGCATGTATGCAGTGGGATGGGTGAGTCACGCGGGACGGAGGTGCTGCTGAGAATGCCCCAGGCTGCAGGAGCCTGGAACAACATGAGAGAGAACTGTGCAGAGACTGTGGTTTCTCAAGCTCTCTGTGGCATGGGGCTGTCTTGGGTGTGTCCTTCTTGGGTACCTGAGCTGGGAAACCTCCTTCCCTACAGCTAAGGTGGTGACATACGTCCCTTATCTCTGTGCCTCTCTGGGCGCCTGGTGCAGCTTCATTGCCAGGTGGCAAAGCCCTGCGCATGTCCGCTGATTGTGAAAGCTTTGATAACTATCCGTCTCACTGCAAGGGTGCTGAGAATCCGCCTGTGTGCCAGAGCTGGCAGGAAGCCCCCAAGGCAGACACAAAGCAGGGCTGTGAGGCTGAGGAGAGCAATGGAAAGCCTGCCTGCTGAGCAGAGACTGGGCGAGTGTGGCTTGTGTCATGGACTCACAGGACTCGTGCTCTCTCTCGGCTCTGTATGGTCTCTGGGAGGAACCCCCTTCAGTGCGACAGCCCTGCTCAGGGGTCCACTCTCTCTCAGGGTCAAGCTTCTGCCTCCTGGAACCACATTGCTCTGAGCCGTCGGCCCCCCAGTCTCTGCCGTGGGCCCCTTCGTAGGGGAAAAACTTTGGTGCTTAACATCATAGGTGCGCCATCTTGGAATGCCCAAACAACAACTGGGAATCCATCTTGGCTGCCCTTCTTCCCCCTCCTCAGGTGCAGTTTCCTGCCCTGTCTACCAAAAGGCGGGAACCAAGCAACCATGTGACCTGTGATCTGCCAGTAACCGCAGGGCCTGTCAGGGCCAGCACAGCCGGGGAAGACTCTGCCCTTCGGAGGGGCAGAGTCTGGAGATGCTGCTGCAATCGTTGGAGAGCAGAGCAGACATCTCAGCTCTCTCAGTTGCCGCGGAGGAGTACGCTGAGCACCGCGTGGGGTCGTCTGGCTGCGGGAGGGTGATTCTCACTTGCACGCAGAGTGTCACCAGCTGCCACTCGTTCACTGAGGACAAACACCCCCCACGACGCTGCATGGGGCGCACAAGCAGAGTCAGTGCTGGGGCCGGGCGGGCATCACCCGACCCAGAGGTTCCGCCAGCCCTGTCGGTTCCACCCGCCTGGCTGAGTCCGGTGCTGTCCTGGCGTCACGAGGAGCCTCAGAGCTTCAGACAGAGTCGTGATCCTCCAGCCTCTTACCTGGGCTCGTCCTAGGGGAGGGAGCTTGCCCCCAGTCACACTCAGCACATGGCTGGGCCTTTACTTACCTTATAGCTCCTGTTGTGGGGGGCCGTGCTGTACCTGTGTTCCGTGTCATTTGGGTCACCTCTGGGTCACCTTGTTTAGAACTGTTGATGGTTTAATAAATACCTTGGTTGCTGACACCCACATATCCCAGTTGGTTTACTTGTTTTCTTAGGGGCTGACAGCAAACCCCGATGACAGATGCGGGTAGGAGGATGTTCCTTTACAGTGATTCTCTGTCAGCCTCACTAACCAGTCAACACCCTCAGGGAGTCCATCACTCTAGGTCCCTGGGGCCTCCACCCCCGAAGAGAACAATGCAACCCGATCTCTAGACCGGAGCGACTCTCAGCCTGCATAAAACAGGAGGGTTTATTGAGCATCTGAACCCACCATAGGAGGTTATCAGGACCCTTGGGCCTGGTATCCCTCATCACAGGACATCTCGTTCTCTCCTGCATCCAGGTGGGCTTCAGCTGCTATCTCTCCCCATTCCAACAGCCTCCTCCTTCCAGCCAATCACCCTATATCACCTTCCCCCGAGCTCCTGCTCTGTTCTTTGTCTTCTGTCCCAGGTAAACAGGCTTCTGGGGCTCTCTCTCTTTTGTCCTTTATTCCCCCGCTGGCTGGAACCGGCTGACTTCCAAGCTCGGCTGGGCCTCTCGGTCACCCGTCACTAGGGTCCCCCATCTCCTGGCTGTTGTCTGGGGTCCCAACTGCTAGGCGAGGTCACTGCTGCTCTTCTGCAACAACAAATGCCCTCTCACACCACCTCTTTAAACAAGTAACACCCAGGGAGACTGAATCCCACACTCTCTGCTTGCAAAGCACTGAAAAAACAAGAATCTCCCCCCAACTTAGTCACAGCCTGTTTAGCCTAAACTGCAGGGGCCTGGGGATTGTATTGCTCCTTAAAACTACATTGGGGGCGGGGGTTAACAGCAGGGAGGGGGAGGAGCCACTGAAGTTAAAGGATGAGGCTGGCACAAGAACAAATGGGCCAGGAGCAGGCTGGAAAATAGTATTTCTAACCATTGGAGGAGTGAGGTGCTGGAGCAGCCTCCCCTTCGGAGCCGCAGCAAACAACCCAACTGGCTTCGAACTGGAGCCTGATGAGTTTACAAAGGGGATGATCTGATGGGGCTGCCTGGGATGGCTGAGACTGGCCTCTGCTCCAGGAGGTCCCTGCCAGCTCTACATTCTTCTGACTCAGAAACTGGAAGACCCCCCCATTTATTAATATTTAAAACCTCATCATTTTAAAGCCAATTTAATGAATTTTGGGGCTGGACTCGGGGTCCTTGAATGCTTGGGGCGACACTCAATGCATTTTCATTATGTGGTGTTTAAAAACCTGCTCCCTCCTGGACCTAGATTTGCCAGGGTGCTCAGAGCCAGATGGACAGGTGGATGTTTATGGACAGACATTCAGCACCCCCTTCCCCATGTTGGGATGTGTCTGGTAGGATGTTCAGCAACCCCCTGCCCCCTGCCATTAGGACATGTCTGTAAGCAGAGTCAGGCTGAGCTCTACCCTGACATCTGGTGGTGAATTGTGGTGAGTTTGGAAAAGAACTTCAGGGGCTGATCTTGTTTGCATAGGCACAACCACCCCACCTAGCATGAACCCACAGCAGCCCAAATGGCTGTTGTGGGATCCCCAGTTTCTCTGTTACTGGGGCAGGAAGAATAAAGGGTTGTTACACTGATTATGTGAATCAAGGGCAATGAAACTGTTTTATGACAGAGGGACTTGCCATCAACTAAATAGCACTCGCTAGATAAGGGACATGGGTTCCAAAACCTAGTGAATTGAGAGAGGCAGGTAGGGTGTACACAAACCCAAATGTAGAATTTAAGAGCTAATTTTACTTCCATTAGGAGTCTAGTTACAGGCTGCTGAGCTGACTTGGGCCAATGGCGTACCAGTACTGATGCTCCCCTACTACAAGCTGAAATCACTGAGTGCTCTTGGGGGACCTGAAGCTATGTTGCTGAGCTGCTGGCAGAGTAGAGTAGGTTGTGGGACAGCTGGAGAGGCTCACGGGACAGCTGGAGGAGCAGAGCAGTTTGTGAAATGGCTGGAGCGGCTCACGGGACGGCTGGTGGAGCGGCTGTGAAGTGGAGCAGCTTGTGGTGAAGGCTACAGCACAGTCCCATGGAGAGGCAGGGCGGTTGGCCTTGGACCACGTAAGGTGCCCCTTAACACCACTGCGCCCCCCTCCCCCACCCCTCAGGCTGGGAAGTAAAGCTCTGCAGATAAACTTTTGAACTCTAGGGCTGCACTGACCAGGGACAGAGACTTTTGGGTTGTTGGACTTTTGGGTGGTTTTTGGGTTGCTGGACTCAAGAGACTAATGGTCGTTGGACTTTTAGGACTTTGGGTGATCTTTTGGGTTGCTGGGTGTGAGGGGAAAAGGATAATACTAAGCTTACTTGGGGGTGGGTCTTTTGCTCATGGTTTGTGTTATGAATCCTGTTTGTGGTGTTTTCCCAATGTAATGCTGCATTGTTTCCCTCCTTTATTAAAAGGATTTTGCTACACTCAGACTCCGTGCTTGCGAGAGGTGAAGTATTGCCTCTTAGAGGCGCCCGGGGAGGTGGTATGTAATTGCCCCAGGTCACTGGGTGGGGGCTCGAGCTGGTTTTGCATTGCGTTATTGAAACAGAACCCCTGGATACTGAACCCGGCCCTTGTTGCTGCCAACTCAGATGGGCAGAAGGGTTACATGTCTCTCCAGACGTTCAGCAGCCCCCTGCTGGTCCATGCCTGGCCGGACGCTCGCTGGCCCCCCACCCCCGCTGGGCCATGCCTGGCCGGACGCTCGGCAGCCCCCCACCCCCGCTGGGCCGTGCCTGGCCGGACGCTCGGCAGCCCCCCACCCCCGCTGAGCCGTGCCTGGCCGGACGCTCGGCAGCCCCCCACCCCCGCTGGGCCATGCCTGGCCGGACGCTCGGCAGCCCCCCACCCCCGCTGGGCCGTGCCTGGCCGGACGCTCGGCAGCCCCCCACCCCCGCTGGGCCGTGCCTGGCCGGACGCTCAGCAGCCCCCCACCCCCGCTGGGCCGTGCCTGGCCGGACGCTCAGGAGAGCTCAGTGCTGCATGTGCTGACGTTTTGAGAAGTCGGGTCTCTCGTGCAGCATGGGTTTAACACTGTTAGGCTTTGTCTAGACCTCGCAGCTTTTAGTGACATGGTTGTGCCGCTAAAAGACGCAATGTAGCCCCCATTTGTCGGCAGCAGAACGCTCTTCTGCTGACAAAAAACTTCCACCCCCACAAGCAGTAGCAGCTTTGTCGGCAGGAGCGAGAAAGTGCTATTCACAGCGCTGATGTCGTGTGTGTGTGTGTGTGCGTGTGTGTGTGTGTGTGTGTGTGTGTGTTTAACACCCCTGAACGACAGACGTTTTGCTGCCGAAGTTCCAGTGTAGACAAAGCCTTGGAAAGGGGGGCTGGCATCAGGCAGCTAAAGCTGTTAAAGTCTGTGTGTGTGCACTTGCTGCTTTCCAGTTTCAACCCCACTTAATTAAGTGCAATCACATGCTTTTTTACACCCCCCCAAAAGAAACCCAACCCCCTTTTTCCTCCTCCAGCAGGGTCTAGGGCTCAGTTGAGGGGCTCGGGAGAGGCGTGGGCAGACAGAGAGCAAACTCCTGTCACTCCCTGGCTCCAGGAAAAAGATTTCACAACTCTGAACTCTAAGGGAAACAGAACACCCCACCCTCTGCATGGGATTCCTGAGAACTGGGGCCTGGCTGCCTCTCTCACCTGGGAGGGGAGGGACCCAACCGACTTGTCGCTATTCTGTTCTGCAGGGTCTTCAGCACTCTGCCCAGCAGTAGCAGCTCCATTTCACCCTTTCCATGCTGTTCGGAAAATGCTCTAAATTTGCTTTCCCAGGTTCCCGGCAGAAGAGAATGTTCCTCTTTGCAGCCCCCTAGACCCGAGGCAGCAGCAGCAGCAGTGGCCATGGAGCTGCGCAGACAAAGCCACTAGGTATTGATAAAATAGCCACTGTCTCTCATACAGGTGGGTGGGCTCCCAGCACAGCAGGGCCTGTCCTGACTAGCTACTCACAGGGACTGCAGACTAAGAAATCATAGTAACACCCCCCCCCCCGTCCTTTCTGTGCCCCTGTCATAGACTCATAGACTTTAAGGTCAGAAGGGACCATTATGATCCTCTAGTCTGACCTCCTGCACAATGCAGGCCACACAATCTCACCCACCCACTTCTATAACAAACCCCTAACCTATGTCTGAGTTACTGAAATCCTCAAATTGTAGTTTGAAGACCTCAAGGTGCAGAGAATCCTCCAGCAAGTGACCCGTGACCCATGCTGCAGAGGAAGGCGAAAAACCTCCAAGGCCTTTGCCAATTTGCCCTGGAGGAAAATTCCTTCCCGACCCCAAATATGGTGATCAGCTAAACCCTGAGCATGTGGGCAAGACTCACCAGCCAGCACCCAGGAAAGAATTCTCAGTAGTAACTCAGATCCCATCCCATCACAGACCACTAGGCATACTTACCTGCTGATAATCAAAGATCAATTGCTAAATTAATTGCCAAAATTAGGCTATCCCATCATACCATTCCCTCCATAAACTTATCAAGCTTAGTCTTAAAGCCAGATACGTCTTTTGCCCCCACTGCTCCCCTTGGAAGGCTGTTCCAGAACTTCACTCCTCTAACGGTTAGAAACCTTTGTTTAATTTCAAGTCTAAACTTCCAAGTGTCCAGTTCATATCCATTTGTTCTTGTGTCCACATTGGTACTAAGCTTAAATAATTCCTCTCCCTCCCTGATATTAATCCCTCTGATATATTTATATGTAACCCTTCTGCCCCTCTGAGTTGGCAGCAACAAGGGCCGGGTTCAGTATCCAGGGGTTCCGTTTCAGTAACACAATGCAAAACCGGCTCGAGCCCCCACCCAGTGACCTGGGACACTCACATACCACACCCCCCTGGGCGCCTCTAGGAGGCAATACTTCCCCTCTCGCAAGCACGGAGTCTGAGTGTAGCAAAATCTTTTTAATAAAGGAAGGAATCAATGCGGCATCCCATTGGAGAAACACCATAAACAGGGTTATAACACAAGCCATAAACAAAAACCCACCTCCAAGTATGTTTGGCACTGTCCTTTTTCCCCTTAGGGTTTTAAGTCCAATCACCCCAAAGTCCAACAACCCAAAAGTCTCTGGTCAATGCCACCCCAGAGTTCGACAGTTTATCTGTAGAGGTCCCTCCCCCAGCCTGGGTAGAAAGGGGCACCTTACGTGGTCCGGGGCCAACTGCCCTGCCTCTCCGTGGGTTCTGCTTCTGCCTTCTCCACGAACTGCTCCGCTTTACCAGCCGCTCCACTCTGCTCCTCCAGCCGTCCTCAGAAACTGCTCCGCTCCACCAGCTGCTCTGCTCCATGAGCTGCTCCAGTTCTCCCTGCAAACTGCTCGGCTCCGCTCGCTCTGTGGGCCGCTCCAGCCGTCCCACAGCTACTCAGCTCTGCCAGACGCTCCGCTGCCACCAGCTGTCCCGTGATCCGCTCCAGCCGTCCCCACAACTGCTCCACTCTGCCAGCTGCTCTGTTCCACAGTATAGCTTCAGGCTCCCCCACTAGTTAGCACAGTACTCAGTGCTCTCAGCTCAGTAATTTCAGCTCTCTAGTGATTTCAACTCTTAGTGATCTCAGCTCTTAGTAGGGGAGCCCCAGTGCTAGTGCACCATTAGCCCAAAGTGAGTTCAGCTCAGTAATCTGTATTTAGATTCTTGAGGGAATAAAAAAATCAACTCTGACATTACACAGTGGAGAGAGGAGGGGGTGGAACTGGTGCTTCTGGCTCCACTAGGCGACTGCCCCGCCAGGCACAGATACCTGTCCCCAGCCTCTCTCAAATCACTGGGTTTTGGAACCCATGTCCCTTGTCTAGCAAGTACCACTCAACTGAGGTTGAGTCATATCTGTCACAAAGCAGTCCCACAGCTCGGCAGTCTGGGATAGGGTAGGCGTGCCTATGCAAATACACTCTCTGAAATTCTTTCCACCAGATGTCAGGGTAGAGCTCATCCTGACTCTGCTTACATCCTCCCCCCAGCCGAGAATTTGTCGTCCCGACAAATCACATTCCCTACTATACCAACTCATTGGTCCCCTCCAAAGGGCCTCAGATAACCCACTTTAGCTTCCACAAACCTGTGTGCTAAATGTATAGGCTCCTCACTAATCACCCCAGGTGCATCGTACGTTAACTGTTTCACTGGCTTTATTATCCTGTCTCGCCTATTGAGAATCTCTGTTGCTGTGGTGGGGGGGACATCCTCTTGAGTGACGGATAGGGAGGTTTCCTGTGAGTTCCCCTCGGATACTGGCATAGGCCCCTGCATTTCTAGGTCAAAGGTGCTCAGGTCATCTTCCATCTGTGTGTCACCACTGTCCAAGAACCTGTGTATGTCATCACACGGGGGTTCCACCAGTGGTTCAGGAGTGTCAGGAATGGGCCTAAATACTTCTGCCAAAGGGTTTAGGGCAGAAGGGGAGGTGCTCTCTTTTGATTCAGCTGATTGAGACTGGAATCTTGTCTTCATCCCAGGATACACCCTGGTTGTGTCTTCCTCCTCAGACTCACTGTCAGATGTGCTGAGTAGGGGTAGGTTAGCTGCAGGAGGCCGTCTGTCCACATTGGAAGGTGGCTTTGGTACAGCACCTTCGTTCTGCCCAGTTGCCCTGTTGTGGCCCATCTCATAAGGGCTGCCTACCAATTCTCCCACAGGGAACAAAAGGTTTCTATGCACGGTTTTGGTCTGCCCTGGACCCTCTTCAGGTTTGATCTTGTAGATCGGCAGGTCTCCTAGCTTTTCCATCACTAAGTAAGGTATTGCCTTCCATCTGTCAGCTATCTTGTATTTGCCAGCAATACCCAAATTTCGCAGCAGGACTCTGTCCCCTGGCTGGAGCTCTTGCAGACGCACCCTAGCATCATATCGCTGTTTGTTGCGGTCTGCGTTCTTCCGAGCTGCAGACGTAGCTAAGTGATAAGCATCCCGTAGCTTTTCTCGTAGTCGGGATACATATTGCTGATGGGTTTCATAGCTATCGCCATCCTCTGATACACCAAAGCACAGATCTATGGGTAGTCTTGGTTCTCGCCCAAACATCAAGAGATATGGGGTGACCCCCGTAGCATCGTTCTTTGTGGCGTTGTAGGCGTGCACCAGAAATGCAACATGTTGGCTCCAGGTTGCCTTCTGCTCTGGCCGCAAAGTCCCTAACATATCCAATAGGGTTTGGTTGAACCTCTCTGGCTGAGGGTTACCTTGCGGGTGGTAAGGCGTTGTCCTCGACTTTTTAATACCTGCTATCCTCAGCACCTCCTTCAGAAGGTGACTCTCAAAATCTCATCCCTGATCCGAGTGTATCCGGGCTGGAAATCCATAAACTGAGAAATATTTTTCCCACAGTACTCGAGCGACAGTGGTGGCCCTCTGATCACGTGTGGGATATGCCTGCGCATATCACGTGTAATGGTTGGTCACTACTAGGATGTTCCCAATATTCCTCTTGTCCACTTCTAAAGACAAGAAATCAATGCAGACCAGCTCCAGAGGTTTGTTGCTGGAGATGTTCTTCAGATATGCAGCCCTCGTGGGCAGAGTTTTCCTTTGAACACATCGCGTGCAGTCTCACATTTCCTGCGAACATCTTCAGCCATCCGTGGCCAATAGAATCTACTGCGGATAAGTTCCAGGGTCCTCTCCATCCCTAAATGTCCAAAGTCATCATGCAGGGCCCTCATGGCCAGGGCTCTGTAATCTTTTGGCAGCACTAGTTGATTCCGTTGCTTTTGTAGAGGATCTGTGGTCGTCCGAGGCAGCACTCCCTGAATCAGTTTTAGTTTGGTCCATTCTCTCAATAGTAGTTTGCCCTCTGGGGTAGGTGGGACAACCTCAGCTGGGCCTCGCCCCTCTCTTTTGGCAAGTAGTGTATCACGAATGTCAATATCTTGCAGCTGGGCTTCCTGCCAGGCAGCCGCATTGAGCATGGGCAATGGAGATTGGTCCAAAGCAATATAGTTTACTGAAGCAGAAGGCACGCATTCAGGGGGTAGGCCCAAAGTTTTAACAACACATCCATGAAGGCTCTCATGGGCCTCCGGCTCTCGGCGACTCACACTGCAAATAGCTCTCACTCCATCCGTGGGTATCATAGCAACTTCTGGTGCCTGTGGACGCCTGGACAATACATCTGCATCTACATTGCTTCTCCCTGATCAGTATTGAATGCTAAAGTCATAGCTAGCCAAAGCGGCCACCCATCTTTGCCCTGTAGCATCCAGTTTAGCACTTGTTAACACATAAGGCAGTGGGTTGTTGTCTGTCCACACCTGGAACTGAGCCCCATACAAGTAGTCTCGAAATTTCTCAGTGATGGCCCATTTCAAGGCCAAGAACTCCAGCTTGTGGGTGGGATAGCGGGTTTCACTATCAGACAGTCCTTGGCTGGCAAAGGCTACAGGTTTACGCTTACCTTCCACCTCCTGGTACAGTACAGCCCCCAGACCCTCCAAACTGGCATCAGTATGCAGGATAAATGGCTTGCTTGGGTCAGCAAATACTAGAACTGGGGCATGAGTTAGGCAAGTAATGATTTCTTGAAAAGCCCTTTCACATCTCTCATCCCACCGTGGCCCAAAGGGTTCGAAGGGGCCATAGTGTCTCTGCACAGAAGGCCCTTTATTCTTGGTCTTAGATTTGTCCTTGCTGGACTGATATCCCCTGGTAAGATCATTGAGGGGTTTTACATTTGTAGCATAGTTTTTCACAAATCTGCGGTAATAACCACTAAACCCAAGGAAGGTCTTGAGTTCTCTGTAGTTGCTGGGACGTGGCCACGTAGTGAGTGCTTCTATTTTATCAGGATCAGTACTCACACCCTCTTGGGACACGATGTGCCCCACATACTTCACCGAGGTCCTGCAGAACTGGCATTTGTCAATTGAAAGCTTCAAACCATAATCCTCCAGCTTATCAAGCACTTTAAGAAGTCTTTCTTCATGCTCCTCCAAAGTTCTTCCAAACACAATCAGGTCATCCAAATAAACTAACACTTGCAGTAAATTCATGTCTCCCACAACTTTCTCCATAAGACGTTGAAATGTGGCAGGTGCTCCAGAAATCCCTTGGGGCATGCGATCGAACTGATAAAACCCTAATGGGCAGATGAAGGCTGTCTTCTCCTTATCTTCTTCACCCAGAGGGATCTGGTAGTATCCACTCTGAAGATCCAACACAGAGAACCCCTGGCTTCCCAGCAAACAGTCTAAGGCATCTTGAACTCGAGGCATTGTGTACTGGTCAACCACAGTACGGTGGTTTAGGGTGCGGTAGTCAATACACATCTGGATTTTCCCATTCTTTTTACGGACCACCACAATGGGTGAGGTGTATGAGCTGCGGGATTCTGTAATGATGCCATTTGCAGCCAGCTCTTGAAGATGTTGTTGCACATCTTCCATCTCGGAGAGAGCAAGCCTCCTAGATCTCTCTCTGAAAGGTCGAGAGTCATGTAGTGTGATGTTGTGCTCTACTCCTTTTGCACATCCCACATCCCACTCATGCAATGAGAACACCTTGGATCTTTCACAAAGTTTCCTTCTTAGGCGATCTTTCCACTCCTCGGACAATGGTGAATCTCCAAAGTCAAACTTTGCTGGGTCTATTGTTGGCACTTGAGTCTCACACTGGGGTTTTACAATTGATTCAGGCTCAAAGAGGTCTGCTATCTTTTGTCCTTGCCTCACAACAACATCTCTACTTGTTTCATTAGCAATCAGTATAGTCACCTTTTCCTGGGCTTCAGCAGGTAGGGTTATGACTCCACTGGGGACCAGCACTCCTTCCGGGAGCTCGCCTTCAGCCGGCTGCTCTATCATTGCTAATGCCCCTTTACTGCCTTTCAGCCTGGTACTCATTTATAGACTCATAGACTCATAGACTCTAGGACTGGAAGGGACCTCGAGAGGTCATCGAGTCCAGTCCCCTGCCATCATGGCAGGACCAAATACTGTCTAGACCATCCCTGATAGACATTTATCTAACCTACTCTTAAATATCTCCAGAGATGGAGATTCCACAACTTCCCTAGGCAATCTATTCCAGTGTTTAACTACCCTGACAGTTAGGAACTTTTTCCTAATGTCCAACCTAAATCTCCCTTGCTGCAGTTTAAGCCCATTGCTTCTTGTTCTATCATTGGAGGCTAAGGTGAACAAGTTTTCTCCCTCCTCCTGATGACACCCTTTTAGATACCTGAAAACTGCTATCATGTCCCCTCTCAGTCTTCTCTTTTCCAAACTAAACAAACCCAATTCCTTCAGCCTTCCTTCATAGGTCATGTTCTCAAGACCTTTAATCATTCTTGTTGCTCTTCTCTGGACCCTCTCCAATTTCTCCACATCTTTCTTGAAATGCGGTGCCCACAACTGGACACAATACTCCAGTTGGGGCCTAACCAGCGCAGAGTAAAGCGGAAGAATGACTTCTCGTGTCTTGTTTACAACACACCTGTTAATGCATCCCAGAATCACGTTTGCTTTTTTTGCAACAGTATCACACTGTTGACTCATATTAAGCTTGTGGTCCACTATGACCCCTAGATCTCTTTCTGCCATACTCCTTCCTAGACAGTCTCCTCCCATTCTGTATGTGTGAAACTGATTGTTCCTTCCTAAGTGGAGCACTTTGCATTTATCTTTATTGAACTTCATCCTGTTTACCTCAGACCATTTCTCCAACTTGTCCAGATCATTTTGAATTTTGATCCTGTCCTCCAAAGCAGTTGCAATCCCTCCCAGTTTGGTATCATCTGCAAACTTAATAAGCGTACTTTCTATGCCAACATCTAAATCGTTGATGAAGATATTGAACAGAACCGGTCCCAAAACAGAACCCTGTGGAACCCCACTTGTTATACCTTTCCAGCAGGATTGGGAGCCATTAACAACTACTCTCTGAGTACGGTTATCCAGCCAGTTATGCACCCACCTTATAGTAGCCCCATCTAAATTGTACTTTCCTAGCTTATCTATAAGAATATCATGCGAGACTGTATCAAATGCCTTACTGAAGTCTAGATATATCACATCCACCGCTTCTCCCTTATCCACAAGGCTCGTTATCCTATCAAAGAATGTTATCAGATTAGTTTGACATGATTTGTTCTTTACAAATCCATGCTGGCTATTCCCTATCACCTTACCACCTTCCAAGTGTTTGCAGATGATTTCTTTGATTACCTGCTCCATTATCTTCCCTGGCACAGAAGTTAAACTAACTGGTCTGTAGTTTCCTGGGTTGTTTTTATTTCCCTTTTTATAGATGGGCACTATATTTGCCCCCTTCCAGTCTTCTGGAATCTCCCCCGTCTCCCATGATTTCCCAAAGATAATAGCTAGAGGCTCAGATACCTCTTCTATTAACTCCTTCAGTATTCTAGGATGCATTTCATCAGGCCCTGGTGACTTGCAGGCATCTAACTTTTCTAAGTGATTTTTTACTTGCTCTTTGCTTATTTTCTCTTCTAAATCTACCCTCTTCCCGTAAGCATTCACTATACTAGACATTCCTTCAGACTTCTCAGTGAAGACCGAAACAAAGAAGTCATTAAGCATCTCTGCCATTTCCAAGTCTCCCGTTACTGTTACCCCCTCCTCATTGAGCAGTGGGCCTACCCTGTCCTTAGTCTTCCTCTTGCTTCGAATGTATTGATAAAAAGTCTTCTTGTTTCCCTTTATTCCCATAGCTAGTTTGAGTTCATTTTGTGCCTTTGCTTTTCTAATCTTGCCTCTGCATTCCTGTGTTATTTGCCTATATTCATCCTTTGTGATCTGCCCTAGTTTCCATTTTTTATATGACGCCTTTTTATTTTGTAGGTCACGCAAGATCTCAAGGGTAAGCCAAGGTGGTCTTTTGCCACATTTTCTATCTTTCCTAACCATTGGAATAACTTGCTTTTGGGCCCTTAATAGCGTCCCTTTGAAAAACTGCCAACTTTCCTCAGTTGTTTTTCCCCTCAGTCTTAATTCCCATGGGACCTTGCCTATCAGCTCTCTGAGCTTACCAAAATCCGCCTTCCTGAAATCCATTGTCTCTATTCTGCTGTACTCCCTTCTACCCTTACTTAGAATTGCAAATTCTATGATTTCATGATCACTTTCACCCAAGCTTCCTTCTACTTTCAAATTCTCAACAAGTTCCTCCCTATTTGTTAAAATCAAGTCTAGAACAGCTTCCCCCCTAGTAGCTTTTTCAACTTTCTGAAATAAAAAGTTGTCTGCAATGCAGTCCAGGAACTTATTGGATAGTCTGTGCCCCGCGGTGTTATTGTCCCAACATATATCTGGATAGTTGAAGTCCCCCATCACCACCAAATCTTGGGCTTTGGATGATTTTGTTAGTTGTTTGAAAAAAGCCTCATCCACCTCTTCCGCCTGATTAGGTGGCCTGTAGTAGACTCCCAGCATGACATCACCTGTGTTTTTTACCCCTTTTAGCCTAACCCAGAGACTCTCCACCCTTCCGTCTCCTATGTCCATCTCCACCTCAGTCCAAGTGTGTACATTTTTAATATATAAGGCAACACCTCCTCCCTTTTTCCCCTGTCTATCCTTCCTGAGCAAACTATACCCATCCACACCAACATTCCAGTCGTGTGTATTATCCCACCAAGTTTCAGTAATGCCAATAATGTCATAGTTGTATTTGTTTATTAGCACTTCCAGTTCTTCCTGCTTATTACCCATACTTCTTGCATTTGTATAAAGGCATCTAAGATACTGGTTTGATTTTGCCTCCCAGCTTTGCCCTGACCCTCCTTCCTCTCTGCCATTATAGCCCGTGCTCCCTCCTGCTTCCAACCCATCTCCCAGGTCTTGTTCCCCACTTTCCTGTGGGCTTTGCTCACCTGTCCCCGTCGAACCTAGTTTAAAGCCCTCCTTACCAGGTTAGCCAGTCTGTGCGCGAATAAGGCCTTTCCTCTCTTCGAAAGGTGAACGCCATCTGTTCCATGAGTCCTTCCTCATGACAAGTACTTCTTGCTCCATCCTTGCAGGCACTACTAAGGGGGTTGTACCCATGTACTTCAGTGCCACAATCGGTAGCTCAGATGTCTCCTTTTTAGCGCTCTCAATTTTCCTATAGGCTTCAGCACAAAGCGTATGGATCATCAGGGTACTCAGGTACTGGTTCCCAGCCCGTTGTCTGCAGTAATCCGCGAGCACCCTGAAGAGGCTGGAGTTGGTCCCTATCAGCACAGACACATCAGAGATCCCTTTCGGGTCAGGGCATATTAAGGCAGCGGTGTCTACCTCTTGCTTTACCCCAGCAACCTCCTCTGGGAATTCCAGGTGCACGATGACATACCCTTGATAGGGGTATTCATCCATGCTGAGGCCACACAGACCAATGCCAGTCAGTGGCTGTATGGGCAGGTGCCTAAGCATCTGTTGGTAGAATGACTGAAATATAATAGTCACTTGAGATCCAGTGTCAAGCACAGTTTTACACTCCGCCCCTTCAATCCTCACCATGACCTCTGCTCGAGGCCCTATCAGTCCTGCAGGGATCCCTACTGGATGGTCTCTTCTGGAGGAATCTTCAAATCCTCTAGGCCTAGGTGGTCTCCGTCCCCGGACCTTCTGGCAGCTACTGGATCTCTTCCAACTAATCCTCAGCTTTTCATACACTAAGGAGGGGTTCTCTTCCTTATGGCAGTTAGCAGCACTGTGCCCATCCTGACCACACCGGTAGCAAAAGAATTGTCCTTTCCCCATTCGGCGAGGTGGGACGGTGACTCTAGATACTGACTTCTCTATCGTCACAATCTGAGGCTCCTTATTCCTGGAAATCTTAGCTCGGTCAATGGTGCTTTGCAGCTCAGCTATCCGTTCTGTCAGGACCTGCATTTGTTGGGCAAGTTCCTCTGTGGTGCTCACCATCAGTACACTGGCCATTGGCGGTGGCGTCGTGCTGGCTGGTTGCAATGTTTGGGCTTCCCAACACTCGCTGGCTGCCTGCCTTTCTTCCTCTTCCCTGACCTCCTTTATCAGCTGGGAGTAACTTGGGGGATGTTCCTGCCGTTCTCTTAGTCGGAGATGAAGTAGGATCGGGTTCTGATACTGAGTCCCTCTTACAACTTGAGCCAGTCTGGTCTGATCCATCTGCTCAGCAGTCACTGCTCCTCTCATAACAGCTCTCTGAAGTAGTCTCTCCAGCCTCTGTATATAGGCTGAAATTTTCTCACCCCTTTGCTGTCAGGAATCAGTGAATTTACAATAACTGTCCTCAGGGCCCTCTACGCTCCCAAAGGTATTATCAAGGGCCTCTAGGCAGTCCTTCACACTGACCTCAGGGTCAGTGAGCTTCAGGGTGCGAATTACATCTAATGCTGGGCCACTAAGGCTCTCTATTAGACATCGTTGCTTTTCTACATCGGGTACGGCCCACTCCCGCAGCATTTCAGTAGTATGCTCCGACCAGAGTTCAAACTCCTCTTCCCCATCAAATAACCTTAACTTACGACAAGAGTTCGACGTAGCATAGGCCAACACAATCTTTTCCAATATATGCCCCAGTGCTTTTGCCCAATCATAGGCTGAGTCTGCCACCCCTGAGCTAGAGGCTGCAGGACTGGGGCCCAAAAACCCGACATATTAGCCATTATACAAACAGTAGTTTCCTCAAAATATAAACACAATTATTTCCCAATACAGTAGAACACTCAATAGGTGCTTGCGAGGGGTACTGACCCAGGGATCCCAGACGAGCCCCCAAAAATGTAAACCTTCTGCCCCTCTGAGTTGGCAGCAACAAGGGCCGGGTTCAGTATCCAGGGGTTCCGTTTCAGTAACACAATGCATAACCGGCTCGAGCCTCCACCCAGTGACCTGGGACACTCACATACCACAACCCCTGGGCGCCTCTAGGAGGCAATACTTCCCCTCTCGCAAGCACGGAGTCTGAGTGTAGCAAAATCCTTTTAATAAAGGAAGGAATCAATGCGGCATCCCATTGGAGAAACACCACAAACAGGGTTATAACACAAACCATAAACAAAAACCCACCTCCAAGTATGTTTGGCACTGTCCTTTTTCCCCTTAGGGTTTTAAGTCCAATCACCCCAAAGTCCAACAACCCAAAAGTCTCTGGTCAATGCCACCCCAGAGTTCGACAGTTTATCTGTAGAGGTCCCTCCCCCCAGCCTGGGTAGAAAGGGGCACCTTACGTGGTCCGGGGCCAACTGCCCTGCCTCTCCGTGGGTTCTGCTTCTGCCTTCTCCACGAACTGCTCCGCTTTACCAGCCGCTCCACTCTGCTCCTCCAGCCGTCCTCAGAAACTGCTCCGCTCCACCAGCTGCTCTGCTCCATGAGCTGCTCCAGTTCTCCCTGCAAACTGCTCGGCTCCGCTCGCTCTGTGGGCCGCTCCAGCCGTCCCACAGCTACTCAGCTCTGCCAGACGCTCCGCTGCCACCAGCTGTCCCGTGATCCGCTCCAGCCGTCCCCACAACTGCTCCACTCTGCCAGCTGCTCTGTTCCACAGTATAGCTTCAGGCTCCCCCACTAGTTAGCACAGTACTCAGTGCTCTCAGCTCAGTAATTTCAGCTCTTTAGTGATTTCAACTCTTAGTGATCTCAGCTCTTAGTAGGGGAGCCCCAGTGCTAGTGCACCATTAGCCCAAAGTGAGTTCAGCTCAGTAACCTGTATTTAGATTCTTGAGGGAATAAAAAAATCATCTCTGACATTACACAGTGGAGAGAGGAGGGGGTGGAACTGATGCTTCTGGCTCCACTAGGAGACTGCCCCACCAGGCACAGATACCTGTCCCCAGCCTCTCTCAATTCACTGGGTTTTGGAACCCATGTCCCTTGTCTAGCAAGTACCACTCAACTGAGGTTGAGTCATATCTGTCACAAAGCAGTCCCACAGCTCGGCAGCATGGGATGGGGTAGGCGTGCCTATGCAAATACACTCTCTGAAATTCTTTCCACCAGATGTCAGGGTAGAGCTCATCCTGACTCTGCTTACATATATATTTACTGAAGGGTGAACTGTCAGGCTGGAAGGAGGTTACTAGTGGAGTTCCTCAAGTATCAGTTTTGGGACCAATCTTATTTAACCTTTTTATTACTGACCTTGGCACAAAAAGCGGGAATGTGCTAATAAAGTTTGCGGATGACACAAAGCTGGGAGGTGTTGCTAACACAGAGAAGGACCGGGATATCATACAGGAAGATCTGGATGACCTTGTAAACTAGAGTAATAGTAATAGGATGAAATTTAATAGTGAAAAGTGCAAGGTCATGCACTTAGGGATTAATAATAAGAATTTTAGATATACATTTGGGACACATCAGTTGGAAGCAACAGAGGAGGAGAAGGACCTTGGAGTATTGGTTGATCACAGGATGACTATGAGCCGCCAATGTGATATGGCCGTTAAAAAAGCTAATGCAGTTTTAGGATGCATCAGGCGAGGTATTTCCAGCAAAGATGAGGAGGTGTTAGTACCATTATATAAGGCACTGGTGAGACCTCATCTGGAATACTGTGTGCAGTTCTGGTCTCCCATGTTTAAGAAGGATGAATTCAAACTGGAACGGGTTCAGAGACGGGCTACTAGGATGATCCAAGGAATGGAAAACCTGCCTTATAAAAGGAGACTCAAAGAGCTTGGCTTGTTTAGCCTAGCCAAAAGATGGCTGAGGGGGGATATGCTTGCTCTTTATAAATATATCAGAGGGATTAATATTAGGGAGGGAGAGGAATTATTTAAGCTTAGTACCAATGTAGATACAAGAACAAATGGGTATAAACTGGACACTAGGAAGTTTAGACTTGAAATTAGACGAAGGTTTCTAACCATTAGAGGAGTGAAGTTCTGGAACAGCCTTCCAAGGGGAGTAGTGGGGACAAAAGACATATCTGGCTTTAAGACTAAGCCTTATAAGTTTATGGAAGGGATGGTATGATGGGATAGCTTAATTTTGTCAATTGATCTTTGATTATCAGCAGATAAGTATGCTCAGTGGTCTGTGATGGGATGTTGGATGGGATGGGATCTGAGTTACTGCAGAGAATTCTTTCCTGAGTGCTGGCTGGTGAGTCTTGCCCACATGCTCAGGGTTTAGCTGATCGCCATATTTGGGGTCGAGAAGGAATTTTCCTCTGGGGCAGATTGGCAGAAGCCCTGGAGGTTTTTCGCCTTCCTCTGCAGCGTGGGGTATGGGACACTTGCTGGTGGATTCTCTGCAGCTTGAGGTCTTCAAACCACAATTTGAAGACTTCAATAACTCAGACATAGGTTAGGGGTTTGTTATAGAAGTGGATGGGTAGGGTTCTGTGGTCTGCTTTGTGCAGGAGGTCAGACTAGATGATCATAATGATCCCTTCTGACCCTAAAGTCTATGAGTCAAGAGCAATCATATCGCTCCTCAACCTTCTTTTGGTTAGGCTAAACAAGCCAAGCTCTTTGAGTCTCCTTTCATAAGGCAGGTTTTCCATTCCTTGGATCATCCTAGTAGCCCGTTTCTGAACCTGTTCCAGTTTGAATTCATCCTTCTTAAACATTGGAGACCAGAACTGCACACAGTATTCCAGATGAGGTCTCACCAGTGCCTTGTACAGTGGTACAAACACCTCCTTATCTTTGCTGGAAATACCTAGTCTGATGCATCCTAAAACTGCATTAGCTTTTTTAATGGCCATATCACATTGGCGGCTCATAGTCATCCTGTGATCAACCAAAAAGCCGAGGTCCTTCTCCTCCTCTGTTACTTCCAACTGATGTATCCCCAATTTATACCTAAATTCTTGTTATTAATCCGTAAATGCATGACCTTGCACTTTTCACTATTAAATTTCATCCTATTACTATTACTCCAGTTTACAAGGTCATCCAGATCTTCCTGTATGATATCCCGGTCCTTCTCTGTGTTAGCAATCACTCCCACCAGGCCTGCTTCTCACAGCTAGTTACAGAGTCCAGCTGCCCCTGTCTGAAATTCAGATGCAAATGTGTCCCTGCATTTTCAGGCAGTGGGGCCTGGGCCTCGTGCAGCTAATCGTGGGCAAAAGGCTCATGAGTGACCACGACAAACTCCAGCTCCAAGGGCAATTTCTGCAGCTGAAGAGCTGGCACACACGGCCCACGGGCATGGCGGGCCTTTCTGTCCCAAGGCTCAGACACCAGCTATCAGAGGTAAGAGCACACCTTTCAGGGGAACGATATGCAGATCATCACAGTGGGTATCCAGCATGTGATAACCCCAATCCCCAGCATTCCCTGTGCCAGGCCCCGCCCTGTGCACCAATCCCAGCATTCTCTGTGCCAGGCCATGTCACCACACCGCAATCCCAGCATTCCCTGTGCCAGGCCCTGCCCTGTGCACCAATCCCAGCATTCCCTGCACCATGCCCCGCCCTGTGCACCAAACCCAGCATTCCCTGTGCCGGGCCCCGCCCTGTGCACCAATCCCAGCATTCCCTGTGCCGGGCCATGTCACCAGACCCCAATCCCAGCATTCCCTGTGCCAGACCCCTCCCTGTGCACCAATCTCAGCATTCCTTGCACCAGGCCATGTCACCAGACCCCAATCCCAGCATTCCCTGTGCCAGGCCCCGCCCTGTGCACCAATCCCAGCATTCCTTGCACCAGGCCACATCACCAGACCCCAATCCCAGCATTCCCTGTGCCAGGCCCCGCCCTGTGCACCAATCCCAGCATTCCTTGCACCAGGCCACATCACCACACCCCAATCCCAGCATTCCCTGTGCCAGGCCCTGCCCTGTGCACCAATCCCAGCATTCCTTGCACCAGGCCACATCACCACACCCCAATCCCAGCATTCCCTGTGCCAGTCCCCGCCCTGTGCACCAATCCCAGCATTCCTTGCACCAGGCCACATCACCACACCCCCAATCCCCAGCATTCCCTGTGCCAGGCCCCGCCCTGTGCACCAATCCCAGCATTCTCTGTGTCAGGCCATGTCACCACACCCCAATCCCAGCATTCCCTGTGCCAGGCCCTGCCCTGTGCACCAATCCCAGCATTCCCTGTGCCAGGCCCCGCCCTGTGTAATCCCAGCATTTCCTGCGCCAGGCCCCGCCCTGTGCACCAATCCCAACATTCCCTGCGCCAGGCCCCGCCCTGTGTAATCCCAGCATTTCCTGCGCCAGGCCGCGCCCTGTGCACCAATCCCAGCATTCTCTGTGCCAGGCCATGTCACCACACCCCAATCCCAGCATTCCCTGCACCAGGCCCCGCCCTGTGCACCAATCCCAGCATTCCCTGTGCCGGGCCAGGTCACCGTTGTGACATGTGGCCTATGTAAATGAGATGAGAGATTTGGTAGAAAAGTGGGTGAGGAGCAAAGGCATTACAAGCTTTCAACAAACGTGTGATTTGGTTAGCCAGGAACAGTTCCTGAATATGTGCAGTGACGATGTAAACAGGACTTGGGGGACAAAACGGTGGGTGCAGTGGGTAAATTAGCTGGGCTTGCAGACTCTTTCAAGCAAGCACAACCTGCAATTAAACAGAAACTACTGGCAGAGGGGTACAGGGTTGGGGGAAAGCAGAATCACCATTTTACCCCTGGGAAAAAGGAGGCTGGACATTCACTTCCCCCTTCCCCGTCACTCATCCCAAGTCTCCTGTACAAATTGGAGCCCAAAATGCTGTTGTAAGTCCACTGAGCACCCAAGGAATAAATGTTCTTGGCCGAGTGGAAACAGGCACCAGGCAACACACGAAGCTGCTGTTTCTCAGAGCGCAAGGGTATCCCAGGCTATTGCCTCTTTCCGTGCAGGATTTGTACAGGTTGCTTCTACACAGCCAAGCAGTGAGCATGTGCATGCTGTTAAGCTTAATGGCAAAGTGCTCCAAGGTTTAAGAGACACTGGTGCAGAGGAGAGACCTGATCCAGGAGAAGGCTCTGTTACCAGGAAAAATGGCAGAATTAGAAGTGGTGGGAGGTTACAAAGTCCTTGCACCTTTAGCTAAGGTACACATGGACACTGGTGATCAGCAGGCTGAACTGACTGTTGCAGTGGTGGCACATAATTTTGCACCGTTTCTACTGGGGAATGATTTCTTTAATGTGGCAGAATCTGTCCCAGGGTTTGTTAGCACCAAGAAGGAATCTTGTGCTGAAAGCTCCAGAGGGAGGGTAAAATCACAAGTGCTGCTGGGGAAATAGAAGAGTGTCTTTTTAATTCCTCCGTAGCAGAAGGGATGGTCGGAACTAGTTCTTGTAGCCCCGGGGCTTAAGGCAAGTCCCTACGGGAGGGGCTGGATAAAGCCAGCTCCTGTCCTGTGATCATCTCCCTGGGGGAGGGGGATGTTCCACCTCATAACAGGGAGGTCTTCCCAGCTGCTGACTGCCAGAAAGTTGCAGGCCAGCCAGGGAAAGGTCCTGCCCTGGGGTGCACAGAAACATGTATCCAAGAGATGGAAGTTGGGATCCTGGTGACCGCTGCGGTGGGAACAGACCCCGAGAGCTCTGTAGCTGGGTGCCAGCCCAACCTGAGTTAAAGCAGGGGATTTTGCTGGCCAGTGAAGGATCTGTCATGGCTGGTAGCTGTGAGCCCACAGCTGGATCAGGGTCACCTTCCCTTTTGGAGGACACTGGAGTGTCTACTCCAGAGGGGAGCCCGGAGAGGGAAGTCCAGACGGAAGGGGAGGGGGGACAGAAGAGCCTGCCCACCTTTTGTAGGAAGGCTTTTCCCCAGGAGGTGGGTGAAGGATCTGCATCTGAAATGCCAGGCCCCTCACCTGTGGATCAAGTTTTAAAGAAAGACTGGGGGTCAGATCTCTTGGAAGGGAGAGTCCTCCCAGCTGACCTTTTGGGAACAGAGAATGGGGTGACCGAGGGGACCTTACCAATCCAAAGCACTCTATTAAAAGATGTTGTTCCTGCTACGCTTGTAAGAGATTAAACTTCAAGGCAGGAGGAGAAGGAAAGCTTTGCATTTGGGAAACTTTGCATGTGTTGCAGCAGGCTTGCGTGCCTGGCTCAACAAGGCAGGGTTCTGGAGTCCCAAGCTGGCAGGGAAAATGGGCTCAGAAGTAATTCCTGGACATCAGGTAACGGTCCCAAGGTGGTCTCTGAGACCGAACCCATCACACTGCCTGAGGCTGCTTCCTCCACTTGGCCTGGAACAGAGCTGCCTCCTCATCTTCAACCTTTCCTTAAAACCCTGCTCTCGTTCCTGGCTTGGCCTGGCAGGGCAGAGCTCTTTGGGGTGCACCCAGCAAGAACCAGACAACAAAGGGCAATGGGCATCCCTGGCATGCTCACGCCAGTGGCTGGGCACTCAGAGCTACAGTCTGCAGACAGGCAGGTGCCCAGCAATTCTGGGGGTTGCCCCCACCCCACGCAAGGGGGTGGTGCCCCAAGAGACGCCCCTGGGGGCCCCATGAGAGCCGTTGCCCGGCCAGTGCTGGGGAAGGGGAGGGGTACATGACCCCGCCCCCCACAAGTCTCCCTGGCAATCCTCCCTCAGTCAAGGGGAGGAGAGGAGAGAGCAGTCCCAGCAGCCAGTTAGAAGGCAGGACACAGCAGAAGGTGCTGGGACCATGGGAAAGAGGCTGTGGGCAGCTGTCCCCCTTCCCACCCAGTGCCTGGGGGGCAGGGTTGTAGCCAGCAGCGCAGCATGTCCAGCCCTGCACCAATCCTTCTTCCTTTTGGCTGCACCCGCCCTCCCATCCCAGCTTCTCTTTAACTCCTGCCCCAGGAGGGGGCCGCCCATCCCTCCTGCCCTCGCCCTGCCTGGTCCCTCCCGCTGCTGGCTGCCCGTCTCTCCCACCCCTACCCTGCTGGCACCAGGAGCGGGGGTTGCACATCCCGCCTGCCCCAACCTGTTTGTAACCCCAGCCCATGAGAGGGGATGGCCCATCCCTACCACTCCTGTCTGCTTGTCTCTCCCACCCCAACACACCAACCCACAGGAGGGGATGGCCTGTCCCTACCGCCCTGGCCCACCAGACATGGGCTCTTCCAATGATCCCCACGTAACCAATGTCTCAAAAGGGGTGGAAACCTCATCCTGGGACTTTGAGGGCCCCTGGCCCAGTTAATCCATCTGGCTTATCTCCAGTGGGTGCTGACTTTCCTAATGGTTGTATATAACAGGCCAAACTGGTCTGTTGTTACCTTGGGCAGCTGGGTGCACGGGACCCGGTTCACTAGGGGAGGGCAGAGTTTCGTGCCATACTCCAGAAGCAGAACCTGACCCCTCCAGCACTGTAGCACACCACGCCAGACCTCTTACCCTCCAGCCAGGAGAGAGCAACGCCTGGCACAGCACATTGGTTGTCAGTGGGTTACAGTAGCAGTGTGCAGGCATCGCTCTGTGAGTGCGTCTCGGTTTAACTTTCCCCCATTTTTTCTTTGGAGCCTGGGGAGTGTGTATGAAAACCATCGCCTCCCCTATGACCCACCCCCCGTCCATACTGGCAGATCTGCTGGGCCCATCTGGCCTGAACCCTGACTTGCCTCCCATGTAGATGCAGTGGGACAGTCCAGAGTTGGTCTCCTGCGTGTCTCGACTGCCTCGCAGTTGCTGATGCCTCTTTGAGTCACTCCCCAGGCTCTGCTGCTTGGACATGTTCCTGCCCTGCGGTGTCCCGGTGAGGAGCACGCGCTGCATTAGCCGGTGGCGGCTCGGGCTCGTGGCTCCTCTGTGCAGGCAGTGTCTCCCCTTGTCAAGCCAGGCCCCGCTGTGAGTTAGCACAGCCTCCCCCAGCCAGATGGGGGACCCCCGCTCACTGCTGCTTGCTAGTGAGGTGTGCACAGTGCGCTCTGCCTGTGCAAGGGGAAGCCAGTCTCAAAGTGCAATACATGGGGGTGCTGGGACCCCTCATCCAACTGCCTCCAGCTCCCCGCTCTGCCACAGCCCCCAGGGATGTCCACAATCCCACCCCCAAAGCCTGCCCTGGTGACACATCCCAATGGCCCACAGCAAACCTCCCCCCCTCCGGCCCTTGACACACTCCCCTTCTCACTGCCGTGCAGTCGGCTCCTGCTGGCACGTCCCCTTCTGACCTGAGCCGGGGGACAGATCCGCAGCAGCGTCCACAGGGGGGACTTCACCGCACACATGGCCACTGCTCAGCACAGCCAGCTCTGCCCCATATCCAGCTGCACAGTCTTTGCCCCCTGCGAAGGGACGTCGCCAGCTCCCTGTGGACACCCCACCACATACTCACACCTCTGACCTCACAAGGGGCTGTCAGCTCTGTGGGGCCAGGCCCCTCGGTGTCAGGCTGTGGGGCTGGTGTCTCTGTGGGCTCAGGCACCATGGCTTGGGGTGGGGGGGCGTCAGTCTGGGGGATCAAGCCCGTAGCTTGGGATGGGGGGTTCAGGCTGTGGGGCTATTGGCTTTGTGGGATCATGCCCCATGGCTGGGGGGGGCAGTCTGGGGGATCAGGCCCCATGGCTAGGGGTGGGGGGTTCAGACTGTGGGGTGGGGGCTCTGTAGGATCAGGCCCGTAGCTTGGGATGGGGGTTCATGCTGTGGGGCTGTCGGCTCTGTGGGAATCGGGCCCCATGGCTGGGGGTGGGAGCATCAGGCTGTGGGGTGGGGGCTTTGCGGGTTGATTTTGCTGGAGTTCCCCTAGCTCTCTGCCCTGTGAAAGATCGGTGAAATCGGGAAGTTGGCACCGGACCTAGAGCCCCAGGCCAAGCGGTTTCATGGCATGTTGTGATGGTACCAATTGCTGTGCAGTGCCATGTCCAGCCCTGGCACGCACCCTGGCTGGTGCTCTGGGCACACCATGGTGCGCGGGAGAATTGCACAGGTGTGGCAGTGCCCCAGGAGTCCCAGGGACGGTGCGAGGCCTTGGCACACAGCCTGGTCTATGGGAATAGGACAAAGAGCTGCTCTCCATGGGCTGTGCTTTCGAGGCCCCAGGAGCCAGGTGGGGTGTGCTTCCAGATCACCAGCAAGCCACCCATGTGTCCCCAGCCCGGCCCAGGGGTTTCAGAGAGACAGTGACAATGAACCTGCTCGGCAGGAGCCTGATTCCCATCAGCCCTCTCCCCCGCAGCCCAGGACCTGTCCAGGCGCTTCTGGCCAGGGCACTACGATTCCCAGCAGCCTCCTCCCCAGGGCGCTTTCCATTGCCCTGGTCAGGCAGGAGGAAGGACTTCGAGCCCAGAAGCACCTAGGCCTGTGGGCCACAGCAGCCACACCCTGGCTGGCCAGGAGCTGCAGAGAGGGTCTCCTGGGACGGTGCACAGAGCCATGCCTGGCATGGGTGGGGAGGCCGGCCATTACAGCTGGGGCAGGTCTGCCTGTAGGGCTCCATAATTCAGGTCGGGGGTGGGGGTGCAGTTGGGGGAACTGGTGCGGTACTCGCTGAGACACGAACTGAGCCTGGCCTGGAAACCACCAGCTCCTGCAGGCCTGAATAGACACAGGCCTGGAAAGGGCAGCCCAGACCCTAGACCTGAGAAGCCCTGAGTCTCCGTGGGACCAGCCTCAAACAGCCTCACTACGAACTGTGACTGTCTGTGCTTCTGCAGCCTTTCCCCTGCCTGCCAGCCTAGTACAAACCTTTTCCTCAGCCGTGGCTTTGAGTGGTTATTGGCACCCACCAGGGCTAGGACCTACAAGCCCGAGCTGCTGAAGTGCCTGCGGTGCTGTCTCTGAGTCCGGTTGCACCTGGCATGCTGCTGGCACCTTGGCGTTTGGTGTGCTCCAGCCCTGAGCAGCTGCAATAATTTCACATGTGGGCTCACTCAGGAGGAAAGCCTGGTAACCTCTTGCAGTTTAGGGGTCTCTGCACACAGGCTGTAAGGGTGTCTTCCTTCTGGGTTATCTCCATCCCCAGGGATGGGAGAAGTGCAGAGTTCCCAGCAATCTGGAGGGATGTTTCAAAGCTGTCAGGTTGCACGAGCTCAGGAATTGCGGCTTCCTGCAGATGGCACTGCCCTGCCACAGGCGAGGGCTGCAAAGGCTGGCCGGCCCTAATCCCAGCACAGACAGGTGTGGTTTAGCCTCCTGGGCTCCAGGACCTCCAGGTACCAGTCCTGATTTTTACACTGATGCTATGGGAGAGTCACCTCCGCTCTGTGCCTCGAGTCCTTATCCCTGGGATGGGGATAGGGATGGGGACAGGGAATGACCTGCCTCATGTGGAGGGAGGTAGTTAACCCTTGAAGTGCCTTCCATACTCCTAGTGCTGCACCCTGCTGCTGTCACTGGAACAGGGCAACTCTGGGCCTGTTCCCTGCTCCCCAGATCTCTCTGGGTTCCTCCACAGACAAGGCACAGCATTGGCTTCCGAGGGGCTCAGGGTCTGGAATAGGGAGAGCTGCCTCCCCTTCTGCTAAGATCTCTGCTCTCCCCCTGGCTCTGGGCTTGATCTGGATCTGAGCACTGGAGCTCTGCCCTTTATCCAGAGTCAGCTGTAGAAGTCCTGGGGTTGAATCCATTTTCCATAATACAGCTGCAGAGGCCGCTCTGGATGGGTTAATTAAGACAAAGATCCATTCTACTCTCGTCATCCTCTGCAGGTTTTGAAAGATTCCCTTTATTGAGTCAGGAGAGCTAGTCAGCGCCTGGGCACCCCTGTGACAAACCCCAGTGCAGGAAACATTTCTTCTGGGTGAATGCGGCATGGGCAGCACATGGACCTTGCCCCATGGAGGCCCCAAGCAGGCGTAGAACATTGGCAAAGCAAGCTCAGGAGTTGGAAGGAGCAGAGAAGCTGAGGCTGGGGTCAAGATGTCTGGAAATGCCCTGTCACAGGGGAAAGGCTCCTTTACTTCTGGCTGCTCCACTGAAAAGTGCATGTTGCAAACCCAAGTTTGAATAAACAAACTCTTATAAAAAAATGCCTCGTGATTCCTCAGCTCCTGGCTAGATTCCACAGACCTCAGCTCAAGGGCAGCTGTCAGGCGGGAAGAGGACTTTGAAAACAACATACTACTGTGTTTGTGAGTGAGTCTAGTGCTTGTAACGGGAGGGACACAATATTCTAGCTACAGACTCACATAGGATTGGATTGCTCACGGAGGATTGCACCTGGAGAAACTAAATCTAATCGACTAGACTAGTTCAGGCCAATGCTGTGCACCCCTCTGCCGCTCAACTCTGCCAATGCACCACACTCCCCCAAGTCCCCATGGTCTTCCAGTTCTGGCTTCCACCCAGCTCTGCTGCTACTGCTGAACGCAGATCCACAGTCTCCCCCAGCTACTCCAGTCCAGGGCTAGCCCACCCATGGCTCAGCTCCTACACCTCAACTCTCACCTGCATAAACTTTGGAGTTCCAGTTCTACAACTATCCTGAGCAGAAACTGTAAAGAGAAGACCCAGCCACTTCCTCCCTTACCCTAGCGTACGCTGAGCGCTTTTCCTTCCCACAGCAGTGACAATGCATTGTTTGGTCCAGGAGCATCACAGGGATTGCACGTTATCCTGAGATGCCCTAAAGTTATTCTATACGATTCCCGCATGATCCAGAGCACTGTACAAATCAGGGACCCAATATCCCGGACAACCTGGGAGACAAATAACACGATATTCCACAGCAAGCAGCAAGGGGACAGATCTGGGTAAAACGGGGTGATAATAAAGAGAAGAATCACTAAGACTTTTGCCCTGCAAAGCATACTGGGAACTTCACCACACTATCAGATGGACAGAATTCCAGTGCTCACAGAGAGAGAATGAGAGGAGACAAACGGGTGAAAAGTGCTATTTGCAAAACAAAACGAAACTGGGATCAGAGTGATAAATTGAAATATAATTAGTCCATCGCCACCTTCAGCAAACAGAGCCCTGTACCCGGATCTCGGACACATCTGCTGAGGAGCTGCATGTAGGTGAGGTTCTCGTGTGTGTTGGGGTCGAAGAAGCCCTTGGTGTCGTCGCTGGGGTCAGAGAGGATCCGGTTCATCTCTTCGTCGAAGTAGCCCCGCTTGTAAGCCACCTCCACGGGGAGGCGGTGACTGTGCACGGGGTCGATGATGCCGCCGGTGGCGATCTGGGCCTCCAGCAGGCGGATGCCGTGGTCTTTGACTATCAGGTCTCTCTTCATGGCCTGGAAGAGGGAGATCTTGTTGCCCGTGTAGGGGTCAGTGTATCCGGTCACTGCTCTCTCTGCAGAGAGCAGCTTCTCGTGAATCTCACGGCCCACCAGGCCGGCGGAGACGGCTTCATCGACGGACAGCTTCTCGTTCTTCAGCGGGTCAGTGATAAAGCCGCTGGCAGCCTGCGCCTCCAGCAGCACCAGCGCGGTGCCCGGCCTCAGAATCCCCTTCCCCATGGCCTGGTAGATGCTCATCTTCTCTGTCTTGGACGGGTCCGTCTTGGACGGCACAAGGACTCCGGCGATGCAGCTAGTTCCTTCGAGGTATCTCTTTACGGACTCCATTTCCGTGATCTCCTGCACCGTCTTGGTGCCCTGGGTGAGTTCAGTCAGCGTGTTCTGGTCAATAATGTCAGAGCTGAACAGCTCTGAGGCAGTCACCTGCCTCCTGAGGCCTGAGAACTTCACTTTGCTGCTTCTCTCTTCTGTCTCCTCAGCCATGGTGGTGAGGATTCTGACCAGCTCCTCCAGAGTCACCGTCCCTGCTCGGTACTGCTCCAGGAGCTCCTGCCTTTTCTCTTCCGAGAGGTATTTGGAGAAGAGAAGTTCCCACACGGAGACCTTTCGCCCTTGGAACTCGCCGACCGATACATCGACGGTCGCGAGCCGGAGAGTCTTTTCCGCTTGTTGGTCCTGTGGCGAAGGGGCGCTGGCAGCTCTCCCGGATGGTCTCTCCTCTCGGCAGGAGCCTTCCACGCCTCCGGGCTGTTTGCCGCTCTTTTCCTCTGTCTCGGTGATGATGGTGGTGATGACGGTTATCATTTCTTGAATGCTTAGCGTCCCTGCTTTGTACTTCTTTAGAAGCTCTTGTCTTTTCTCTTCAGGGACGTATTTGGAGAAGAGCAGATCCCACACAGAGACCTTTCGCCCTTCGAACTCGCCCCCCGGGCCGTCGACTGTCGTAGTCTTCAAGGCCTTCTCCCGTTTTTCATCTCTCTGCGCACGGGCAGCCTCGGCGTTCTGTGACGTTGCCCGTTGCGTGCTCGGACTTTTCACGTGCCCGGGCTCTCTGCTGCTCTTTTGCTCGGCCTCGGTGATGAGGGTGGTGATGATGGTTGTCATTTCCTGAATGGTTAGCGTCCCCGCTTTGTACTTCTTCAGAAGCTCCTGCCTTTTTTGGTCAGGGACGTATCTGGAGAAGAGAAGCTCCCACACGGTCACGTTCTGCCCCTGGAAGAGTCCCACGCTGACGGTGGCAGGGGCAGACTGTAAGGAGATTCGTGTTTTTTCATCTAGCTGGAAGAGCACGGAGCCTTTGTGCATCAGCTGAAGCATCAGCAGCCCCGTGTCTGGGTCTGGGACGCATCTGCTGAGGAGCTGCATGTAGGTGAGGTTCTCGTGCGTGTTGGGGTCGAAGAAGCCCTTGGTGTCGTCGCTGGGGTCAGAGAGGATCCGGTTCATCTCTTCGTCGAAGTAGCCCCGCTTGTAAGCCACCTCCACGGGGAGGCGGTGACTGTGCACGGGGTCGATGATGCCGCCGGTGGCGATCTGGGCCTCCAGCAGGCGGATGCCGTGGTCTTTGACTATCAGGTCTCTCTTCATGGCCTGGAAGAGGGAGATCTTGTTGCCCGTGTAGGGGTCAGTGTATCCGGTCACTGCTCTCTCTGCAGAGAGCAGCTTCTCGTGAATCTCACGGCCCACCAGGCCGGCGGAGACGGCTTCATCGACGGACAGCTTCTCGTTCTTCAGCGGGTCAGTGATAAAGCCGCTGGCAGCCTGCGCCTCCAGCAGCACCAGCGCGGTGCCCGGCCTCAGAATCCCCTTCCCCATGGCCTGGTAGATGCTCATCTTCTCTGTCTTGGACGGGTCCGTCTTGGACGGCACAAGGACTCCGGCGATGCAGCTAGTTCCTTCGAGGTATCTCTTTACGGACTCCATTTCCGTGATCTCCTGCACCGTCTTGGTGCCCTGGGTGAGTTCAGTCAGCGTGTTCTGGTCAATAATGTCAGAGCTGAACAGCTCTGAGGCAGTCACCTGCCTCCTGAGGCCTGAGAACTTCACTTTGCTGCTTCTCTCTTCTGTCTCCTCAACCATGGTGGTGAGGATTCTGACCAGCTCCTCCAGAGTCACCGTCCCTGCTCGGTACTGCTCCAGGAGCTCCTGCCTTTTCTCTTCCGAGAGGTATTTGGAGAAGAGAAGTTCCCACACGGAGACCTTTCGCCCTTGGAACTCGCCGACCGATACATCGACGGTCGCTAGCCGGAGAGTCTTTTCCGCTTGTTGGTCCTGTGGCGAAGGGGCGCTGGCAGCTCTCCCGGATGGTCTCTCCTCTCGGCAGGAGCCTTCCACGCCTCCGGGCTGTTTGCCGCTCTTTTCCTCTGTCTCGGTGATGATGGTGGTGATGACGGTTATCATTTCTTGAATGGTTAGCGTCCCTGCTTTGTACTTCTTTAGAAGCTCTTGTCTTTTCTCTTCAGGGACGTATTTGGAGAAGAGCAGATCCCACACAGAGACCTTTCGCCCTTCGAACTCGCCCCCCGGGCCGTCGACTGTCGTAGTCTTCAAGGCCTTCTCCCGTTTTTCATCTCTCTGCGCACGGGCAGCCTCGGCGTTCTGTGACGTTGCCCGTTGCGTGCTCGGACTTTTCACGTGCCCGGGCTCTCTGCTGCTCTTTTGCTCGGCCTCGGTGATGAGGGTGGTGATGATGGTTGTCATTTCCTGAATGGTTAGCGTCCCCGCTTTGTACTTCTTCAGAAGCTCCTGCCTTTTTTGGTCAGGGACGTATCTGGAGAAGAGAAGCTCCCACACGGTCACGTTCTGCCCCTGGAAGAGTCCCACGCTGACGGTGGCAGGGGCAGACTGTAAGGAGATTCGTGTTTTTTCATCTAGCTGGAAGAGCACGGAGCCTTTGTGCATCAGCTGAAGCATCAGCAGCCCCGTGTCTGGGTCTGGGACGCATCTGCTGAGGAGCTGCATGTAGGTGAGGTTCTCGTGCGTGTTGGGGTCGAAGAAGCCCTTGGTGTCGTCGCTGGGGTCAGAGAGGATCCGGTTCATCTCTTCGTCGAAGTAGCCCCGCTTGTAAGCCACCTCCACGGGGAGGCGGTGACTGTGCATGGGGTCGATGATGCCGCCGGTGGCGATCTGGGCCTCCAGCAGGCGGATGCCGTGGTCTTTGACTATCAGGTCTCTCTTCATGGCCTGGAAGAGGGAGATCTTGTTGCCCGTGTAGGGGTCAGTGTATCCGGTCACTGCTCTCTCTGCAGAGAGCAGCTTCTCGTAAATCTCACGGCCCACCAGACCGGCGGAGACGGCTTCATCGACGGACAGCTTCTCGTTCTTCAGCGGGTCAGTGATAAAGCCGCTGGCAGCCTGCGCCTCCAGCAGCACCAGCGCGGTGCCCGGCCTCAGAATCCCCTTCCCCATGGCCTGGTAGATGCTCATCTTCTCTGTCTTGGACGGGTCCGTTTTGGACGGCACAAGGACTCCGGCGATGCAGCTAGTTCCTTCGAGGTATCTCTTTACGGACTCCATTTCCGTGATCTCCTGCACCGTCTTGGTGCCCTGGGTGAGTTCAGTCAGCGTGTTCTGGTCAATAATGTCAGAGCTGAACAGCTCTGAGGCAGTCACCTGCCTCCTGAGGCCTGAGAACTTCACTTTGCTGCTTCTCTCTTCTGTCTCCTCAACCATGGTGGTGAGGATTCTGACCAGCTCCTCCAGAGTCACCGTCCCTGCTCGGTACTGCTCCAGGAGCTCCTGCCTTTTCTCTTCCGAGAGGTATTTGGAGAAGAGAAGTTCCCACACGGAGACCTTTCGCCCTTGGAACTCGCCGACCGATACATCGACGGTCGCGAGCCGGAGAGTCTTTTCCGCTTGTTGGTCCTGTGGCGAACGGGCGCTGGCAGCTCTCCCGGATGGTCTCTCCTCTCGGCAGGAGCCTTCCATGCCTCCGGGCTGTTTGCCGCTCTTTTCCTCTGTCTCGGTGATGATGGTGGTGATGACGGTTATCATTTCTTGAATGGTTAGCGTCCCTGCTTTGTATTTCTTTAGAAGCTCTTGTCTTTTCTCTTCAGGGACGTATTTGGAGAAGAGCAGATCCCACACAGAGACCTTTCGCCCTTCGAACTCGCCCCCCGGGCCGTCGACTGTCGTAGTCTTCAAGGCCTTCTCCCGTTTTTCATCTCTCTGCGCACGGGCAGCCTCGGCGTTCTGTGACGTTGCCCGTTGCGTGCTCGGACTTTTCACGTGCCCGGGCTCTCTGCTGCTCTTTTGCTCGGCCTCGGTGATGAGGGTGGTGATGATGGTTGTCATTTCCTGAATGGTTAGCGTCCCCGCTTTGTACTTCTTCAGAAGCTCCTGCCTTTTTTGGTCAGGGACGTATCTGGAGAAGAGAAGCTCCCACACGGTCACGTTCTGCCCCTGGAAGAGTCCCACGCTGACGGTGGCAGGGGCAGACTGTAAGGAGATTCGTGTTTTTTCATCTAGCTGGAAGAGCACGGAGCCTTTGTGCATCAGCTGAAGCATCAGCAGCCCCGTGTCTGGGTCTGGGACGCATCTGCTGAGGAGCTGCATGTAGGTGAGGTTCTCGTGCGTGTTGGGGTCGAAGAAGCCCTTGGTGTCGTCGCTGGGGTCAGAGAGGATCCGGTTCATCTCTTCGTCGAAGTAGCCCCGCTTGTAAGCCACCTCCACGGGGAGGCGGTGACTGTGCACGGGGTCGATGATGCCGCCGGTGGCGATCTGGGCCTCCAGCAGGCGGATGCCGTGGTCTTTGACTATCAGGTCTCTCTTCATGGCCTGGAAGAGGGAGATCTTGTTGCCCGTGTAGGGGTCAGTGTATCCGGTCACTGCTCTCTCTGCAGAGAGCAGCTTCTCGTGAATCTCACAGCCCACCAGGCCGGCGGAGACGGCTTCATCGACGGACAGCTTCTCGTTCTTCAGCGGGTCAGTGATAAAGCCGCTGGCAGCCTGCGCCTCCAGCAGCACCAGCGCGGTGCCCGGCCTCAGAATCCCCTTCCCCATGGCCTGGTAGATGCTCATCTTCTCTGTCTTGGACGGGTCCGTCTTGGACGGCACAAGGACTCCGGCGATGCAGCTAGTTCCTTCGAGGTATCTCTTTACGGACTCCATTTCCGTGATCTCCTGCACCGTCTTGGTGCCCTGGGTGAGTTCAGTCAGCGTGTTCTGGTCAATAATGTCAGAGCTGAACAGCTCTGAGGCAGTCACCTGCCTCCTGAGGCCTGAGAACTTCACTTTGCTGCTTCTCTCTTCTGTCTCCTCAACCATGGTGGTGAGGATTCTGACCAGCTCCTCCAGAGTCACCGTCCCTGCTCGGTACTGCTCCAGGAGCTCCTGCCTTTTCTCTTCCGAGAGGTATTTGGAGAAGAGAAGTTCCCACACGGAGACCTTTCGCCCTTGGAACTCGCCGACCGATACATCGACGGTCGCGAGCCGGAGAGTCTTTTCCGCTTGTTGGTCCTGTGGCGAACGGGCGCTGGCAGCTCTCCCGGATGGTCTCTCCTCTCGGCAGGAGCCTTCCATGCCTCCGGGCTGTTTGCCGCTCTTTTCCTCTGTCTCGGTGATGATGGTGGTGATGACGGTTATCATTTCTTGAATGGTTAGCGTCCCTGCTTTGTATTTCTTTAGAAGCTCTTGTCTTTTCTCTTCAGGGACGTATTTGGAGAAGAGCAGATCCCACACAGAGACCTTTCGCCCTTCGAACTCGCCCCCCGGGCCGTCGACTGTCGTAGTCTTCAAGGCCTTCTCCCGTTTTTCATCTCTCTGCGCACGGGCAGCCTCGGCGTTCTGTGACGTTGCCCGTTGCGTGCTCGGACTTTTCACGTGCCCGGGCTCTCTGCTGCTCTTTTGCTCGGCCTCGGTGATGAGGGTGGTGATGATGGTTGTCATTTCCTGAATGGTTAGCGTCCCCGCTTTGTACTTCTTCAGAAGCTCCTGCCTTTTTTGGTCAGGGACGTATCTGGAGAAGAGAAGCTCCCACACGGTCACGTTCTGCCCCTGGAAGAGTCCCACGCTGACGGTGGCAGGGGCAGACTGTAAGGAGATTCGTGTTTTTTCATCTAGCTGGAAGAGCACGGAGCCTTTGTGCATCAGCTGAAGCATCAGCAGCCCCGTGTCTGGGTCTGGGACGCATCTGCTGAGGAGCTGCATGTAGGTGAGGTTCTCGTGCGTGTTGGGGTCGAAGAAGCCCTTGGTGTCGTCGCTGGGGTCAGAGAGGATCCGGTTCATCTCTTCGTCGAAGTAGCCCCGCTTGTAAGCCACCTCCACGGGGAGGCGGTGACTGTGCACGGGGTCGATGATGCCGCCGGTGGCGATCTGGGCCTCCAGCAGGCGGATGCCGTGGTCTTTGACTATCAGGTCTCTCTTCATGGCCTGGAAGAGGGAGATCTTGTTGCCCGTGTAGGGGTCAGTGTATCCGGTCACTGCTCTCTCTGCAGAGAGCAGCTTCTCGTGAATCTCACGGCCCACCAGGCCGGCGGAGACGGCTTCATCGACGGACAGCTTCTCGTTCTTCAGCGGGTCAGTGATAAAGCCGCTGGCAGCCTGCGCCTCCAGCAGCACCAGCGCGGTGCCCGGCCTCAGAATCCCCTTCCCCATGGCCTGGTAGATGCTCATCTTCTCTGTCTTGGACGGGTCCGTCTTGGACGGCACAAGGACTCCGGCGATGCAGCTAGTTCCTTCGAGGTATCTCTTTACGGACTCCATTTCCGTGATCTCCTGCACCGTCTTGGTGCCCTGGGTGAGTTCAGTCAGCGTGTTCTGGTCAATAATGTCAGAGCTGAACAGCTCTGAGGCAGTCACCTGCCTCCTGAGGCCTGAGAACTTCACTTTGCTGCTTCTCTCTTCTGTCTCCTCAACCATGGTGGTGAGGATTCTGACCAGCTCCTCCAGAGTCACCGTCCCTGCTCGGTACTGCTCCAGGAGCTCCTGCCTTTTCTCTTCCGAGAGGTATTTGGAGAAGAGAAGTTCCCACACGGAGACCTTTCGCCCTTGGAACTCGCCGACCGATACATCGACGGTCGCGAGCCGGAGAGTCTTTTCCGCTTGTTGGTCCTGTGGCGAAGGGGCGCTGGCAGCTCTCCCGGATGGTCTCTCCTCTCGGCAGGAGCCTTCCACGCCTCCGGGCTGTTTGCCGCTCTTTTCCTCTGTCTCGGTGATGATGGTGGTGATGACGGTTATCATTTCTTGAATGGTTAGCGTCCCTGCTTTGTACTTCTTTAGAAGCTCTTGTCTTTTCTCTTCAGGGACGTATTTGGAGAAGAGCAGATCCCACACAGAGACCTTTCGCCCTTCGAACTCGCCCCCCGGGCCGTCGACTGTCATAGTCTTCAAGGCCTTCTCCCGTTTTTTATCTCTCTGCGCACGGGCAGCCTCGGCGTTCTGTGACGTTGCCCGTTGCGTGCTCGGACTTTTCACGTGCCCGGGCTCTCTGCTGCTCTTTTGCTCGGCCTCGGTGATGAGGGTGGTGATGATGGTTGTCATTTCCTGAATGGTTAGCGTCCCCGCTTTGTACTTCTTCAGAAGCTCCTGCCTTTTTTGGTCAGGGACGTATCTGGAGAAGAGAAGCTCCCACACGGTCACGTTCTGCCCCTGGAAGAGTCCCACGCTGACGGTGGCAGGGGCAGACTGTAAGGAGATTCGTGTTTTTTCATCTAGCTGGAAGAGCACGGAGCCTTTGTGCATGAGCTGAAGCATCAGCAGCCCCGTGTCTGGGTCTGGGACGCATCTGCTGAGGAGCTGCATGTAGGTGAGGTTCTCGTGCGTGTTGGGGTCGAAGAAGACCTTGGTGTCGTCGCTGGGGTCAGAGAGGATCCGGTTCATCTCTTCGTCGAAGTAGCCCCGCTTGTAAGCCACCTCCACGGGGAGGCGGTGACTGTGCACGGGGTCGATGATGCCGCCGGTGGCGATCTGGGCCTCCAGCAGGCGGATGCCGTGGTCTTTGACTATCAGGTCTCTCTTCATGGCCTGGAAGAGGGAGATCTTGTTGCCCGTGTAGGGGTCAGTGTATCCGGTCACTGCTCTCTCTGCAGAGAGCAGCTTCTCGTAAATCTCACGGCCCACCAGGCCGGCGGAGACGGCTTCATCGACGGACAGCTTCTCGTTCTTCAGCGGGTCAGTGATAAAGCCGCTGGCAGCCTGCGCCTCCAGCAGTACCAGCGCGGTGCCCGGCCTCAGAATCCCCTTCCCCATGGCCTGGTAGATGCTCATCTTCTCTGTCTTGGACGGGTCCGTCTTGGACGGCACAAGGACTCCGGCGATGCAGCTAGTTCCTTCGAGGTATCTCTTTACGGACTCCATTTCCGTGATCTCCTGCACCGTCTTGGTGCCCTGGGTGAGTTCAGTCAGCGTGTTCTGGTCAATAATGTCAGAGCTGAACAGCTCTGAGGCAGTCACCTGCCTCCTGAGGCCTGAGAACTTCACTTTGCTGCTTCTCTCTTCTGTCTCCTCAGCCATGGTGGTGAGGATTCTGACCAGCTCCTCCAGAGTCACCGTCCCTGCTCGGTACTGCTCCAGGAGCTCCTGCCTTTTCTCTTCCGAGAGGTATTTGGAGAAGAGAAGTTCCCACACGGAGACCTTTCGTCCTTGGAACTCGCCGACCGATACATCGACGGTCGCGAGCCGGAGAGTCTTTTCCGCTTGTTGGTCCTGTGGCGAAGGGGCGCTGGCAGCTCTCCCGGATGGTCTCTCCTCTCGGCAGGAGCCTTCCACGCCTCCGGGCTGTTTGCCGCTCTTTTCCTCTGTCTCGGTGATGATGGTGGTGATGACGGTTATCATTTCTTGAATGGTTAGCGTCCCTGCTTTGTACTTCTTTAGAAGCTCTTGTCTTTTCTCTTCAGGGACGTATTTGGAGAAGAGCAGATCCCACACAGAGACCTTTCGCCCTTCGAACTCGCCCCCCGGGCCGTCGACTGTCGTAGTCTTCAAGGCCTTCTCCCATTTTTCATCTCTCTGCGCACGGGCAGCCTCGGCGTTCTGTGACGTTGCCCGTTGCGTGCTCGGACTTTTCACGTGCCCGGGCTCTCTGCTGCTCTTTTGCTCGGCCTCGGTGATGAGGGTGGTGATGATGGTTGTCATTTCCTGAATGGTTAGCGTCCCCGCTTTGTACTTCTTCAGAAGCTCCTGCCTTTTTTGGTCAGGGACGTATCTGGAGAAGAGAAGCTCCCACACGGTCACGTTCTGCCCCTGGAAGAGTCCCACGCTGACGGTGGCAGGGGCAGACTGTAAGGAGATTCGTGTTTTTTCATCTAGCTGGAAGAGCACGGAGCCTTTGTGCATCAGCTGAAGCATCAGCAGCCCCGTGTCTGGGTCTGGGACGCATCTGCTGAGGAGCTGCATGTAGGTGAGGTTCTCGTGCGTGTTGGGGTCGAAGAAGCCCTTGGTGTCGTCGCTGGGGTCAGAGAGGATCCGGTTCATCTCTTCGTCGAAGTAGCCCCGCTTGTAAGCCACCTCCACGGGGAGGCGGTGACTGTGCACGGGGTCGATGATGCCGCCGGTGGCGATCTGGGCCTCCAGCAGGCGGATGCCGTGGTCTTTGACTATCAGGTCTCTCTTCATGGCCTGGAAGAGGGAGATCTTGTTGCCCGTGTAGGGGTCAGTGTATCCGGTCACTGCTCTCTCTGCAGAGAGCAGCTTCTCGTGAATCTCACGGCCCACCAGGCCGGCGGAGACGGCTTCATCGACGGACAGCTTCTCGTTCTTCAGCGGGTCAGTGATAAAGCCGCTGGCAGCCTGCGCCTCCAGCAGCACCAGCGCGGTGCCCGGCCTCAGAATCCCCTTCCCCATGGCCTGGTAGATGCTCATCTTCTCTGTCTTGGACGGGTCCGTCTTGGACGGCACAAGGACTCCGGCGATGCAGCTAGTTCCTTCGAGGTATCTCTTTACGGACTCCATTTCCGTGATCTCCTGCACCGTCTTGGTGCCCTGGGTGAGTTCAGTCAGCGTGTTCTGGTCAATAATGTCAGAGCTGAACAGCTCTGAGGCAGTCACCTGCCTCCTGAGGCCTGAGAACTTCACTTTGCTGCTTCTCTCTTCTGTCTCCTCAACCATGGTGGTGAGGATTCTGACCAGCTCCTCCAGAGTCACCGTCCCTGCTCGGTACTGCTCCAGGAGCTCCTGCCTTTTCTCTTCCGAGAGGTATTTGGAGAAGAGAAGTTCCCACACGGAGACCTTTCGCCCTTGGAACTCGCCGACCGATACATCGACGGTCGCGAGCCGGAGAGTCTTTTCCGCTTGTTGGTCCTGTGGCGAAGGGGCGCTGGCAGCTCTCCCGGATGGTCTCTCCTCTCGGCAGGAGCCTTCCACGCCTCCGGGCTGTTTGCCGCTCTTTTCCTCTGTCTCGGTGATGATGGTGGTGATGACGGTTATCATTTCTTGAATGGTTAGCGTCCCTGCTTTGTACTTCTTTAGAAGCTCTTGTCTTTTCTCTTCAGGGACGTATTTGGAGAAGAGCAGATCCCACACAGAGACCTTTCGCCCTTCGAACTCGCCCCCCGGGCCGTCGACTGTCATAGTCTTCAAGGCCTTCTCCCGTTTTTTATCTCTCTGCGCACGGGCAGCCTCGGCGTTCTGTGACGTTGCCCGTTGCGTGCTCGGACTTTTCACGTGCCCGGGCTCTCTGCTGCTCTTTTGCTCGGCCTCGGTGATGAGGGTGGTGATGATGGTTGTCATTTCCTGAATGGTTAGCGTCCCCGCTTTGTACTTCTTCAGAAGCTCCTGCCTTTTTTGGTCAGGGACGTATCTGGAGAAGAGAAGCTCCCACACGGTCACGTTCTGCCCCTGGAAGAGTCCCACGCTGACGGTGGCAGGGGCAGACTGTAAGGAGATTCGTGTTTTTTCATCTAGCTGGAAGAGCACGGAGCCTTTGTGCATGAGCTGAAGCATCAGCAGCCCCGTGTCTGGGTCTGGGACGCATCTGCTGAGGAGCTGCATGTAGGTGAGGTTCTCGTGCGTGTTGGGGTCGAAGAAGACCTTGGTGTCGTCGCTGGGGTCAGAGAGGATCCGGTTCATCTCTTCGTCGAAGTAGCCCCGCTTGTAAGCCACCTCCACGGGGAGGCGGTGACTGTGCACGGGGTCGATGATGCCGCCGGTGGCGATCTGGGCCTCCAGCAGGCGGATGCCGTGGTCTTTGACTATCAGGTCTCTCTTCATGGCCTGGAAGAGGGAGATCTTGTTGCCCGTGTAGGGGTCAGTGTATCCGGTCACTGCTCTCTCTGCAGAGAGCAGCTTCTCGTGAATCTCACAGCCCACCAGGCCGGCGGAGACGGCTTCATCGACGGACAGCTTCTCGTTCTTCAGCGGGTCAGTGATAAAGCCGCTGGCAGCCTGCGCCTCCAGCAGCACCAGCGCGGTGCCCGGCCTCAGAATCCCCTTCCCCATGGCCTGGTAGATGCTCATCTTCTCTGTCTTGGACGGGTCCGTCTTGGACGGCACAAGGACTCCGGCGATGCAGCTAGTTCCTTCGAGGTATCTCTTTACAGAATCCATCTTTGCTATATCTTGTGCAGTCTGTTTTCCTTCCTCTAGCTTCACCATTGTGTCTTTGTTTATTATCTGTGCATTGAATAGTTCTGATGCAGTGATTTGTTGTCTTAATCCGTGGAACCATATATCTTTTCTGCTCTTCTCTTTTTCATATATAATGGTTAAGATTTTATCAGTGATCTTTTGTAGGATAGCTGTGGAGGCTTTTTTGTATTGTTTTACTAATTCGTTCCTTTGTTCCTCACTGATATAGTCAGAGCAGAGGAGTTCCCACAGAGATGGAGCATGTCCTTTGTATTTCCCTACCGGTACTTGAACCATGGTTAATAACATTGTATTTTTTGTTTGCTCATCAATGTAGAAATAGTCTTCCTTCTTTTCTGTTATCTGGAGCAGGCAGAGTCCTGTGTCTGGGTCTTTGCTACATCTCTGCAGGAGCTGGGCATAACTGAGTTTTTCTTGCGTGTTAGGATCCATAAATCTTTTGCTGCCATGTTGTGGATCAGAAAGAAGAAGAAATGTGTCATCGTCCAAATAACCCCGCTTGTAAGCCACCTCCACGGGGAGGCGGTGACTGTGCACGGGGTCGATGATGCCGCCGGTGGCGATCTGGGCCTCCAGCAGGTGGATGCCGTGGTCTTTGACTATCAGGTCTCTCTTCATGGCCTGGAAGAGGGAGATCTTGTTGCCCGTGTAGGGGTCAGTGTATCCGGTCACTGCTCTCTCTGCAGAGAGCAGCTTCTCGTGAATCTCACGGCCCACCAGGCCGGCGGAGACGGCTTCATCGACGGACAGCTTCTCGTTCTTCAGCGGGTCAATGATAAAGCCGCTGGCAGCCTGTGCCTCCAGCAGCACCAGCGCTGATTCTGGTGTTAGGAGACCCCTCTCTAGGGCGTGGTAGATGCTCATCTTCTTTTTCTTGGCTGACAGCAGAACTCCAGCAATGCTGCCAGTTCCTTCCAGATACCTCTTGATAGAGTCCATTTGTGTCAGTTTATGGACTGTGAGAGTTCCTTTCTGCAGATTGTCCAGTGTTGTCTTGTCAATGATCTCAGCGTTGAATAACTCTGACACAGACACATGTCCTCTGAGTCCTTTAACCTTAAGGGCTTGGGTTCTGAGTTCCATTTCCTCAATGATGGTGTTGATAACTGTGATGAGCTGTTCTATTGTCAGGGTTTCACATTTATATTGCTTCACTAGTTCTTTTCTTTTTTGTTCTGAGATGTACTGAGAGCAGAGCAGGTCCCAGAGGGACACAGTTTGGCCTTTGAACTTCCCAACTTGCATTTTAATGGGTTTTGAGCGGAAAAATTGTTTCATTGACTCATCGATATAGAAGTATGTCCCTCCATGCTTTACTATTTGGAGCATGTACAGCCCAGTCTCAGGGTCTTGCACACATCTCTCCAGGAGTTGTATGTAGGTGAGGTTCTCGTGCGTGTTGGGGTCGAAGAAGCCCTTGGTGTCGTCGCTGGGGTCAGAGAGGATCTGGTTCATCTCTTCGTCGAAGTAGCCCCGCTTGTAAGCCACCTCCACAGGGAGGCGGTGACTATGCACGGGGTCGATGATGCCGCCAGTGGCGATTTGGGCCTCCAGCAGGCGGATGCCGTGGCTCTTGAGGATTAGCCCCTGGTTCATGGCTTCGAAGAGGGAGATTTGGCCTTTTGTGCAGGGGTCAGTGTATCCGGTCACTGCTCTCTCTGCTGACAACAGCTTCTCATAGACCTGTTGTCCAATGAGCCCAGCAGCGAGTGCCTCCTCCACTGACAGCCTCTTGTTCTTCACCGGGTCAATAACAAACCCAGTGGCAGCCTGCGCCTCCAGCAACACCAGCGCGGTGCCCGGCCTCAGCATTCCTCTCATCATAGCCTGGTAGATGCTCATCTTCTCATTGGCTGGCTGTACTAGCACTCCAGCTATGAAGTTACCCCCCTCCAGGTATCTCCGGACGGAGTCCATCTCTGTGACTTCTTTGACAGTTTTCTGTCCCTGCTTGAGTTCATCCAGGGTTTTCTTGTCTATCAGCTGAGACTGGAAGAGGTCGCTGGCAGACACCTGCTTCCGCAGGCCCTTGAACGTGAACTTCTTGCCTTGCTTCTCAGTTTCTTCAATGATTGTGGTAACAGTGGTGATGATTTCTTGCAGGGCCACAGCATTCTCCTGTTTGTATAGTTCCACCAGCTCTCTCTGCTTGCAGTCTGTGATGTACTCAGAGTTGAGAAGGTCCCAGACTGAAACTGTCTGCCCTTTGAACCGTCCTACTGCGACACAGACTGTCACAGATTTCAGCACCTCCATGGTTTGTTTGTCCACATAGAATGCTGCAGTTTGAGACAGAGGTAGTAGCCAGAGGCCTGTCCCAGCATCAGGGACACACCTGTCTTTCAGCTGCTGGTAGGTCAAGTTTTCCTTTGTGTTTGGATCAAAGAAGACTTTGGAGTTGGCAGTGGGCTGGGATAGGGCCTGATTCATTTCTTCATCATAAAAGCCATGCATGTAGGCAGCAGGAAGAGGAAGATGATGATGGTGGATGGGATCGATGACCCCTCCTGTAGCCAGTTGGGCCTCTATTAAGCGAACACCATCACTCATGGGAATGAGGCCTTTCCTGATTGCTTGACAGACTGAGATTGAGTTCCCCGTGTATGGGTCTGTGTAACCGGTCACTGCTCTCTCTGCTAGAAGCAGCTTCTCCATGAGTTCCTCACCGACAATGCCTGCTTTGATTGCCTCCTCCACACCAAGTTTCTGGTTTGTTACTGGGTCTATAACAGCTCCTGTAGCTGCTTGAGCCTCTAGCAACAATACCCCTGTCCCTGGCAGGAGGAGATTGTTTTTCATTGCTTGGTAAATGCTCATCCTCTTCTTGGAGGCCTGTATGAAAATCCCAGCAATGCTCCCCGTACCCTGTAAGTATCTCTTCACACTCTCCATCTTGCCTACTTCTCTGGCTGTTCGTGTTCCCTGAGCCAGATCCTCAAACATCTTCTCGGTAATGATGCCAGCATCAAGCAGCCAGACTGCAGGCACACTGCCCCTGAGGCCTTCGAAGGTGATGTGGGTATGGGCTTTCATCTCTATTTCCTCAACAAGCTTCAGGACAAGAGTGACCAGCTGCCAGATAGACACGTCCTCAGACCGGTACTTCTCCACAAAGTCATTTCTCTGCTCCTCAGTGAAGTAGCCAGAGTGGATCAGCTCCCAGAGGGAGACCCCTTTCTCCTTCACCATGGTCTCCTTGAATAGCTGCTGGATCTGCTCATCTGTGCGGACAGGCACCACTGTCTGTGGCAAAGGCAGCAAGTGGAGGCCAGAGTTTTTGTCCTTCTGGCAGCGTGCGATGAGCTGAGCATAGGTCACAGGCTCCTTGGTGTTGGGGACGCAGTAGACCCTGGTATTGTCAGAGGCACTAGAGAGGGTTTTGCTCATGTCCTCATCCAAGAAGCCTCGTTTCTGGGCAAATTCCACAGGGACATAGTGGCCATGGTGGGGGTCAATGATGCCTCCTGTGGCAATTTGGGCTTCCATGAGCTGAATAGCCTGTTTGTCGGTGATGAGGCCCTTCTTCATGGCTTGGAAGAGGGAGATCTTTTCCCCAGTGAAAGGGTCTTTATAGCCCATTACGGCTCCTTCCGCGTGCTGCAGTTTCTCATGGAGTTCTGGCCCGATAACCCCTTCCCTTACAGCTTCATTAACGCACAGCTTCTGGTTGTTCACTGGGTCAATGATGAAACCAGTAGCAGCCTGGGCCTCGAGCAGTGGGAGAGCCACCCCTGGCATCACAATCTTCTGCTTCATGGCTTCATAGATGCTCATTCTCTGGTTTGATGGCTGGAGCACAATCCCCCCGATGCTGCCAGAGCCATAGAGGTATTTACGGACAGAATCCATGCGCAGGACGTCCTCCGGGCTCACGACTCCCTCCAGCACCTTCTCAAACAGGGCCTTGTCTATGATGCCAGTTTCTAGCAGGTGGTAGGCCGTGACACTGCCTCTCATGGCTGGGAATTTGATGGGGGCCCATTTTTTCATCTCTTCCTCCAACATGAGTCTGATCTGCTCCAGAGTGAGCTTCCGCAGCTGGTAGTGATTAAATATCTCCCGCCGCTTTCCCTCACTGAAATACTCAGAGTTCAATAGGTCCCACACAGAGACCCTTTCTCCTCGGAACCTCCCGTACTTCACGAGGAGCCAGGTGCTCCTGAAGGCTTCTTTGGTGGTGTCATCGATGAACTGGCGCTTCTTGCTGTTCAGAGGCAGGAGGCAGAGCCCGGTGGAGGGCTCTGTGATGCACTTCTCCTTCAGCTGCAAGTACGTGAGGTTCTCGTGCGTGTTGGGGTCGAAGAAGCCCTTGGTGTCGTCGCTGGGGTCAGAGAGGATCAGGTTCATCTTCTTGTCGAAGTAGCCCCGCTTGTAAGCCACCTCCACAGGGATTCGGTGGCTGTGAATGGGGTCGATGATGCCGCCGGTGGCGATCTGGGCCTCCAGCAGGCGGATGCCGTGGTCTTTGACTATCAGGTCTCTCTTCATGGCCTGGAAGAGGGAGATCTTGTTGCCAGTGTAGGGGTCTTTGTAGCCAGTGACTGCTTTCTCTGCTGCCAGCAGCTTGTTGTAAATATCTGGGCCGATGATGTTGGCTCGTAGAGCCTCCTCCACAGAATATTTCTTGTTAGCAGCTGGGTCGATGATGAATCCAGTGGCAGCCTGTGCCTCGAGGAGGATGAGGGACGTCCCTGGCATTAGAAGGCCTTTCCTCTTTGCCTGGTAGATGCTGATTTTCTCCTGGGACTCGGGCAACAGCAGCCCACTGATACTGCCTGTCCCTTCCAGGTAATTCCTGACTGTGTCCAGGCCGACAACTTCTCTGGCTGATGTCTCCCCTTGGCTCAGCTTCTCAAACAAATCCCTGTTGATGATTTCAGCACTCAGGAGCTGGCTAGGGGTCACCTTGTGCCTTAGGCCTTCAAAGGTGATATTGGCAGTGGAAGCCATTTGCTGAACAGCAGTGCTGACGGTTTTAGCCAGTTCCTGCATGGAGAGAGTCGCGGTGCGGCACTGCTGGGTAAGTGTGGCCCTTTGCGCACTTGTGAAGTAGTCTGAGAAGAGGAGTTTCCAGAGCGACACCGACTTCCCCTTGAATTTGCCACAGGCCACAGGTACTGTTGTGTTTTCCAAAGCCATTCGGGTCCTGTGGTCAATGAAGGACTGCACACCCCGAGGCCCTTCCCCATCATCTCCGAAGAGTGGCAGCAGGCGGAGACCGGTTTCTGGGTCAGTGACGCACCTCTCCAATAACTCTGCGTACATCAGGGTCTCCTTCGTGTTGGGGTCGAAGAACCCTTTGATGTCATGGGTGGGATGGAAGAGGAGCCGTTTCATGTCTTCATCAAGGTAGCCCCGTTGGCAGGCCATCTCCACTGGGACACGGTGATTGTGGACTGGATCAATGAGGCCACCAGTGGCCAGCTGGGCCTCCAGTAGGTAAGTCCCCTGGTCCCTGGCAACGAGCCCCTTACTCATGGCTTGAAACAGAGAGAGCAGCTCCCCAGTGCAGGGGTCTCGGTACCCAGTGGCGGCTCTCTCAGCGGATGACAGCTTCTCATAGAGCTCCGGCCCAACCACACCAGCCTTGACAGCATCATCAACGGAGAGTCTCTGGGTCTTGGTGGGCTCGGTCAGGCAGGCGGTGGCAGCCTGGGCCTGCAGGAGGGCCAGTGCTGTGCCTGGCATGAGGAGGTGCTCTGTCAGTGCCTGGTACAGACTCTTCCTCTCACCGGTAGGTAGTACAGCAACACCTGCAATGCTTCCTGTGCCCTCCAGGTACTGCTGAACATGGTCCATCTCTGCTACCTCCTGGACGGAGACCTGGCCTTCCTGCAGGGCCCTGAACGTTTCCATGTCGATGATGCTGGAGCTGAGCAGCTCACTGCTGCTTACTCTCCCTCTCAGCCCCGGGAAGGTGATTTTCAGAGGCAAAAGGAGGAGCCCTGTGGTCGGATCGATGATGCACCGTTTCTTAAGCTCCTGATAGGTGACCCTCTCGCTGGTGTTTGGGTCAAGAAACCCTCTGGCAGCAGCAGAGCTGGGGTCAGAGAGGAGCTGGCTCATCTCGTCACCAAAGTGTTCCTGTTCGTAGATAACCTCCATGGGGATGCGGTGGCTGGTGGCTGGATCCACAAGGCCCCCTGTGGCGATCTGGACCTCCAGCAGACGGGCACCCCGCTCCCGTCCGAGCAGCTCTTTTTGGATGGCTTGATAGAGCGAGATCTTCTCATCCGTGTAGGGGTCTGTGAAGCCAGCTGCTGCTCTCTCTGCAGACAGCAGCTTTTCTTTCAGCTCCAGGCCTACCAGCCCGAGTCTCACAGCCTCTGCCACGGAGAGCCGCTTGTTCCCCACTGGGTCAATGAGGAAGCCTGTGGCTGCCTGAGCCTCCAGAAGAGCAAGTGCTGGCTCAGACATCAGGAAGTGCTCTCTGGTGGCATCATAAAAACTCATTGTCTTCTTGGAAGCCTCCACATACACCCCAGCAATGGTCCCAGTCCCTGGCTGGGGCTCTCTGACACTGTGTGGCTCCACATAAGTCTGTCCCTGCTTGCCAGGCTGCATGACCTGATGGAAGTGACTTCCTCCTGGGATGTCTTCTGGGTGAGCTGTGAGGGTGGCATGTCCATTCACTCCCTGCTCGTGCGCCATGCCGGCTGCCCTACTGCGCTCTGCTCTGCTCCGGTGGGGCCTTGCTCACCTCCTGGGGCAGCACCTGCGTCTCTGCGAAGAGAAAAGAGGCTCCATAAGACATGGTACATGAGGACAAGAGAAGCATCTCTGCAGACACAATGCCAGGAACTGGACTAGAGGCAGGGAGCGGAGCCAGTGCAGGCCCCTTGGCTGGGGGCATCCAGGCAACAGTGAGAGTGAGGTGAAAAATGCCAGAGGCAAGACTCCTCCCGTCTCCTCCCGTGGGCTCGATTAGCAGCAGAAGGCCTCTAAACATGGCGGGGCCACCCCTTCCCCCTGAAGCCCTGCCCCTTCCCCTCAAGCCCCGCCCCTTCCCCTGAGGCCACACCCCCTCCCCTGAGGCCCTTCCCTTGTGCCACCCCTTCCCCCTGAGCCCCCACCCTCACATAGCACATGCTGGCCCAGGGCACTGACATGTGCCTGCCGTGCGAGGAACCTGCTGGGAGTGTCCGTGCGACCACAAGGCCATTGTGGAGGCACCCGTTCCCCGCAAGCCCTGCTCCTGTGTAGCCACCAGCATGGCCCAGAGGTGTCAGAGATGAGTGGGAAGGGGCTCACTGACCCCCTTTGCCCTGTACAAGCAGCAGCCTCAGGCTGAGACTCCAACCGTCTCTCCCTGATGGGAGGGTGGGGATGGAGAGTACAGCAGCACCGGGGGAAGCCAGCTGAAAACCCCCTGGAGTGGGGAGTGCTGGAGGCTGCATGATTTGAGGTGGCTGGGGGAGGGTTCTAGGCGAGCGAACGGGCCAGGACGGGTTCCCATGAGTGTGCAGAATCAGGGCAGGGCCGGATGCTGGCGGCTCAGTGACATTCCAGCCTGGGCTGTTGTCACGGAGTGTGGGGAGTCCAGCCCTGCACCCCTCTTCCTGGGACCCACAGTGACTCTGAGCCAGCCAGTAAAACAGAAGGTTTATTGGACAACAGGAACACAGGCTACAGCAGAGCTTGGAGGCACAACCAGGACCCCTCCACCGAGTCCTGCTGGGGGTTCAGGAAGCTTAGTCCCCAGCTTGGGATTCCCTGAATTCCAACCACCCAGCCCCAAACCGAAACTGAACTAACTCCCTCCAGCCGGCCCCTTCCTTTGTCCAGCTTCCTGGGCAAAGGTGCTGACCCTCCTCCCCCTAACCTGGCTCAGGCTGCAGGCTCAGATCCTGTCCCTCACCTAAGGACACCCCCGGCTCTCCCATCCCCCACACAGACAGTCCCTACTCCATCACAGCTGTACCTGCAGGCTCAGGTCGCTGCACTAGGCATTTGCGCTCTCCCCGTTGGCCCTGGGGCAGTGGCTGCCTTGTTTGCAGGAGCCAGTGCCGAGTCTGGGGGATTTGCAGCTGAGCAGCAGCCGGCCCAGGGTTAGTGTGGCGCTGTGTACGGAGCTGAGCTTTGAAAGGGGGCATCCCTGGGAGGCTGGCGTCCTGGCCAGTGTCCTGGGGACAGCGCTGGGGCAGCAGAAGCAGCTTCTCCCAGCAGCAGCCCCTGCTGCCTCTCCTCTGTGCCCAGCAGCACCAGCTCCAGCTGTGCCTCCCGGCAGCTGCTGCTCAGTGGACGAGGGGCAAGCAGCGGGAGCTGGTGCTGCTGGGGGACGGGCAGCCCGCGAGATGGGGGTCCAGTCTGTAAGCTGGGGTTCTGAACGAGCTCTCCTCTGCCATCCAGTGATGACTTGCGGGAGGAAACCTCAGGAACCCCAATATTTGCATGGGTGCCCTACTGTGGTGAGGTGACCAGCAGCCCAAAGTGCCCGGTTTTAGTTTAAGCTTCCCTTTAGCCCAGGAGCAATGCAGTTATTTTCCTGGGTGGCCACTACGGGCAGCAGAACTGCACCGACTGGGCCCCCAAGGCAGGGGCACCCGGGTGAACTGCACGCAGTAAGCGGGAAGTGATGCCAAAGCCGAGGGACAGACAGCGGTTGGGCTGGTTCCTGGCTGGGGCCATGCCCACTGACCAGCACCACCTGAGAATCCTGGGGCTTTCTTGGATGGCCAGAGCTGGACCCACTGCTCAGCTGGCCAAGGCATAGGGCGGAGGGGTGACCCGAGACCTGGGCTGGGGGACAGACAAGGTAGACGAGGCGATGGACAGCCAGCCCATGGCATCGCAGTTAGACGCAGCAGTGACGGCGCAGCAACAGTGCTGTGGGCAGAGCCTGCAGCCACAGTGGAGGCACCACTCAACCACCAGCCCCCTCAGGGGAAAGAGGTGCCCTCCAGGACCGCCCGCCCCCTGGATCCTGGGACTTCAGCCAACCAACGCTGTGTGGCTGCCGCAGTGGGAAAGGGGAGTGGTGTGTTGAAGGGACATTTGGCTGTTGGGCTGTCACCCAGCGGGGTGGGAAACTGAGGCAAAAGACACTGCCTGTGACACCAGGGGGCGGGTGTTTACGGGGTTTCCGGACCCTGGCATTGTTGGTGTTTGCCCAAATGAATGCCAAGTTCCCTCTCCTTTTAGTAACAGTTCCTCTGTTACCCGCAGACCCAGCATTGCCTCTGAGGGATGCACAGGGCTTGGTTGCTAGGTCTCTGGCTCGGGGCTCGAGCCGGTTCTGTTCTGGAATGTTAAGTGGACCCCCAGATATTGAACCCAGCGCACAATACTGCCAACACCACCTGGCAGATGGACTACACATGCGGGCAGAGAAAGGCAGATGCCCTGTGGGGTGGGGGCGGAAGGGGAGGAGGCTCTGAAAGAGCAGGGCAAGGTCAGCGCACACGTTCATGGGGACAGAGTCAGGGCAGCCCCTTGCCAGCCCGGGCAGGGTTTTATCTGGGTATAAGGGGACTGTTGCCCCCTTACTAGCATTCAGTGGGGGTGTTTGGTTGCTAGCTCCCAGCACTAAAAGGGGAGGGATCGATGGCAAATCAGGACCCTGAGACTGACAGTCCCCAGGAACAATGGGGAGAGGCCAATGCTCCAGCTCAGCCTGATTGACAGGATGGGCAGGCTAACAAGGGAGACGGGTGGAGGTCCCATCCTCTGTGTGAGCTGGAATTACCTGGGTCAGACAGGGTGGGGCCGAGCTAAGGAGAGAGCAGGGGCCCAAGCTGAGCTGGGAGCAGAGCCAGGCCAGAGAAACAGGTCAGAGTTGGGAGCAAAGTCACAGAAGCAGCTCAGGGAGAGCAGATCCTGTGCTGGGAACAGAGCTGCAGCCACAGAGCCGGAGACACGACCCAGGGGGAGCAGATCCTGTGCTGGGAGCAGAGCTGCAGCCACAGAGCCGGAGACTCAGCCCAGGGGGAGCAGATCCTGTGCTGGGAGCAGGGCTGGGAGCAGAGCCAGAGAAGCAGCCCAGGGAGCAGGTCAGAGCTGGAAGCAGAGCCAGGGGCAGCCCAGGGAGAGCAGATCCTGTGCTGGGAGCAGAGCTGCAGCCATAGAGCCGCCAGGTGTGGTGAGCAACTGGGGCCAGCCAAGGGGGACCCTGGGCAAAGGGCCCAGTGCAGAAAGACACCCCCAGCCAAGGGTCCTTGCAGGCCAGACTGGGAGGGGGTTCTTAATCTGACGGGGGCTGATGCTGGGAAGAAAGGTCCCACCACCCAAAGCCCTGAGGTGTGTGGCCACCACCATTGCAAGTGTCCAACCTGCAGCGTCCCTGCAGCACAGCCAGGGCCTGAGGAGACCTGGGACCTACGAGGAACGGACTGTGAAGTGCCCTGACGTTCCAGAGTCACTGTTTGTGATGGTCCCTGCCACAGAGCAGGGTGATGTGTTTCATTGAACCTTTCCCATGTTTCTTTATTCCTTTTTAAAGTAATTGTTAATTAAATAAACTGTATTGCATTAAATCGTATGAAATGATCAGTGAGTCAGGGAGGTGCCCCGTGCAGAGATGGTACCCCGGAGTGGGGACACCCTAGCCCCTGTCCTGGGTGACCACAGCAGGGTTGGGGATCGAGCCCCGCAGGAATCCTGGGCCCAGCCTTTTTTGCGGTTACAAGGACTCTGCCAGGCAGGAGAGTGGCAGGGGAGCCCTCGAGCGCATGGAGGCCTCTGGGTGGAGGAAGTGGGAGAGAGGACTCGGATCCTTTCGCTAGCTCACTTCACTGGGGTAGTGCAGGAGCCAGGAAAGTTCCCCACAATAGCAGGATCGTTCCCCCGCTTACATGAGCACTTCCTGGGGTTGGTGTGTCCCAGCTCTCCTTAGAAAGGAGAAAACCTGAAATTCACCCAACTGCAGCCAGGAGTCTCCAGCCGCCCCTGGCCATCCTGCGCCACCTCCAGCCACTTGGCCCGACTCCCAGGCCCCTGCCTCCTTGGGGAATTGTTTCACTCCGGCCCTGACACAGGCCCCCCCCCACACAACCCTGAGAGCTACCCTCCCGGGGGGGGGGACAGGAGCAGGGAGCTGTCTGGGCCCGGTCTCTGGGGGAGCAGTGAGGGCCAAGTGCTGCACTCACAGGTCACGACAGCCCCGGCCCAGAGAGCCGCAGGCTCAGCACAGGCTGAGAGGTGGGTCCAGCTCCCCTCCCCTCTGCTGCTTCCACCCCATTTGTGGGCTGCTGTTTGCCAAACGCTGGCAGGGGTGGGGGGGGTGTGGAATCCCGGTCTCTCCCAGCCCCCCACTGTCTGCGTCACAAGGAGCAAAACTGTGTGCACAGAGGCCTGGAATGAGGAGTGGCGGGGAGAGGCTAAGCCGCCCAGCATGAGGATCCACCCCGCTCCTGGCAGACACGCAGGGAACCCAGCGATTCCCCTCCCCCTATGCAGGGAGTCCGGCAATCCCGCCCCCACCCCCGGCGCAGGGAACCCAGCGATCTCACTCGTGCAAGGAACCCGAAATCTCACCCATGCAGGGAACCTGGTGATCCACCCCCCCACGCAGGGAACCCAATGATCTGCCCCACACAGGGGACCCGGTAACCCACCCTACACAGGGAGCCTGGCAACCCCCCCCACACACATGCAGGGACCCAGCAATTTGCCCCATGCAGGGGACCCGGCAACCCACCCCACACAGGGAGCCTGGCGACCCCCGCCCCGTCCAGGGACCTGGCAATTCCCCCCTCATGCAGGGAATCCAGCGAACCTCCCCACGCAGGGAGATCGGCGATTCGCCCCGTGCAGGCGACCCAGCGATCTCCCCCCACGCAGGGGACCCGGTGATCTGCCCCGCTCAGGCAGTGCCGGTTTTACAATGGCGCCATGGAGCCGGGCCCATGCTCAGAAGGTGCCCCGACCTGCTCCGCTTCCACTGTGCCCCGAGACCCCACAAGCTCTCCCACCCACCCACCCACCCACCACTTGTTGCGCTTAGCCTGCCCGCTGACTGTCCGAGGGCTCCTCTCTGTTCCCGTCCCACCCACTCCCCCCGGCTCCTCTCTGCCTCCTGGCTGAACCCCAATGCACCTCCAGCTCTGGGCAGTCTCTGCTTCCCACCACCTGTGGGTCTCCCTGGAGCTGAGCCGCCTGGGATGGTGCAGAAGCTTGGCCAGTCTCAGGTTTCAGACGGTGAGGGGGGAGGAGGGGGGCCTTGGCTGGGCCTCTCCAGGCAAGTGGGTGCTCAGGGAGCCCTGCTGGGGCAGGCCCTGGCCTGGCTGATCCCACCGCTCCCGAGGGGCTGGAGCGATTCCCCACCCCGGAACCAGCCCTGGTTACGCTGCCGGCTCAGCCCGGCAGACAGTCGCCTCCCAGCTGGGCTGGTGAGTGCGACCGGGAGGCAGGGCTTGGGGGAGTGGGTCTCTGGAGGATCCAGGGGGGTGCTGGGCTGTGAGGGGGCAGGGAAGATCTGTGTGGGGTGCTGGGCAGTTGTGGGGTTGTGGGCAGGGGAGTGCTGGGCAGGAATGGTGTGCAGGGCGCTGTGCACTTCTGTGGAGGGGGCTGGCGGGGCGCTGGGCCTAGGGAGTCAGGGGGTGTTGGGCGGGGGGAGCTGTGTGTTGTGGCATAGACCTGCCCCCGAGGAGAAGGGGCAGGCTGGCAGCATAGGGCCGGGCAGGTCACTATGCGTCTGGCAACTGCCAGTTTGTAACTAGTGCCCTCGCACGGGGTGGGGTGGGGCCGGCCCCACCATGCTCTGCCTCATTGCTTCTGGCTGGCCCCCCTCTCCGGGGACTGACCTCCCGACACCATGCTCCTTTGCACCCATGGGGGCCCACAAATATGTTTGGTGCCAGGCCCAGAAAAGGTTAATCCAGCCCTGCACGAAGGGAACCCAGCGATCCCCCCCAACTCAGAGAGATCGGTGATCTACCCAGCGCAGGGAACCCAGCGATTCCCCCCCCCCAACACAGGGAGATCGGCGATCCCCCTTCCCACTCAGGGAGATCGGTGATATGCCCAGCACAGGGAACCCAGCAACCCCCCCGCGCAGGGAGCCTGGCAATCCCCCTGGCACAGGGGACCTGGCGACCCCACACACATAGGGAGCCCGGCGATCTGCCCCTCGCAGGGAGCCTGGCGATCCCCCTGGCACAGGGGACCTGGCGACCCCACACACATAGGGAGCCCGGCGATCTGCCCCTCGCAGGGAGCCTGGCGATCTGCCCTGGCACAGGGGACCTGGTGACCCCCCCCCCCGCGCAGGGGACCCAGTGACCCCCACCCCCTCCCAGTGCAGGGGACCTGGCGACCCACCCCCACACAGGGAGCCTGGTGACCCCCCCCGCACAGAGAGTGTTGAGGAAGGGGGGAGATGCCCCCAAGCAGTGTCATGTAGCCACCCATGGAACTTGAAAGAGACGCCGGGCACCGCCTTAGGCAGCTGCCGTTAGCCGACCTGCATGTCCCCCGGCAAAGGGACATGGGTCATCACTGTCTGCTGGCTTCCTGCTCTGCAGGGCAGAGCCAGCACAGTTGCCTCACATGCCAACACTCAGGGCTGTCCCCGGCCCCAGGAATTACAGATTCATGTTCGGTAACGACTGTGATTGTGTCGTGGCGCCTGCTGAGAACTGGCACCTCTAGGCCTGCGGGCAGGGCCCAAGCTGGACAAGCTGCAGGGTCTTAGGCGCTACCAGGGCTGGCAACAGGGCACCAGCCAGCTGGGCTCCAGGGCAGGATAGTTCCCGCTGGCCTCTCTGGGGCACCACTGAGTCCCTGCCCCTCCTGCCATGCCCCTTGGGGGGGAGATGTGCCCAGCCGGAGCCATCGCCCTGAAAGCAGCGCATGTTTCTCCAAGCTCATCCCCCCTGCACCAAGCCAAAGGGGTGTTGCTCTCCCGGCTCAGCTCTCGCAGCAGCATGGAGGTCGCTCTGTTCCAAGCCAGTGAGGTTGCACCCAGAGCTGTGCACAGGTCCTCTCCCCCCCTGCATCGAGGCACCCAGAACTGCCGTCACCCCCTCCCAGCTGTGTGCCACCTGCTGGGTCCTGCCTGACCCTAGATCGGGATTCTCTGAGGCGGGGTCTGGCTTTGCTACTTGTCAGAGTTGGGGGGGGGCTGATCTCCCCAGCAGGGACCATACGTTCATCGCAGTAACTGAGCTTAGGATGCCCTGAGTTGTACAGAGAGGCTGGCCCCGCCCTGGTCCAGGTGTAGGGGGCCGGGGGGGGCTCTGTGCGCTGCCTGCAAGCGCTGTCCCTGCAGCTTCCATTGACCCGGCCGTTGACTGTCCGGCTGGCAGTGCCTCTGAGCTGTGCGGCTCCCGGGAAGCAGCTGGCGTATTTCCTCTCCAGCTCCTAGACACAGGGACAGCCAGGGGCCTCTGCATGCTGCCCTGCCCCAAGCACCACCCCCACAGCTCCCATTGGGCAGGAACTGCGGCCAATGGGAGCTGCAGGGGTGGCACCTGCTGATGGGGCAGCGTGCAGAAGCGCCTGGCCATGCCTCCACATAAGAGCCGGAGAAGGGACATGCTGCTGCTTCTGGGAGCTGCTTGACGTAAGTGCCACCCACAGCCTACATCCCTGAGCCCCCCCCCCCCCCGCATCCCAATCCCTTGCCCCAGCCCTGATCCCCCTCTCCCCCTCTGAACCCCTCAATCCCAGCCCAGAGCACTCCCCTGCACCCCAAAACCCTCATCCCCAGCCCCACCCCAGAGTCTGCACCCCCAGCCAGAGCCCTCCTCCGCCCACCCTGCAGCCCAGCCCCCTACACAGCCCAAAGCCCTCTCCTGCACCCTGAACCCCTCATTTCTGGCCCCACCCTGGAACCCTCACCCCCAGCCCAGAGCCTGTACCTCCACCCACACCCCAACCCCCAGCCTCAGCCTGGAGACCCCTCCCATATGCCGAACCCCTAAGCTCCACCCCGCCCCCCAGCCTGGCTCCCCCTCCTGCACCCCTAACCCCTCATCCCTGGCCCTACCCCAGATGCCACACCCGCAGCTGAAGCCCTCACCCCCTCCTGCACCCCAGCCCACTGAGCCAGCCCCCTGAAAATGAGCAAGTGAGTGAGGATGGGGACAGCGAGCAACAGAGGGAGGGGTGGATGGAGTGAGTGGGGGCGGGGGCCTCAGAGGAGGGGCGGGGCAGGGGCGGGGCAAGGGTGTTTAGTTTTGTGCTAGTAGAAAGTTGGCAACCCTCCTCCCGGCCCAGGGGCCCTGTTGTTCTCTCACTCTGACTCTAGCTCCTTTTCCCTGCCCTCCCCGCCAGTAAATGGGGAAGCCCTGGATCTCTCTGGGGAAGCTCCCCGGGGCGGGGGGGGAGCTCTGGCAACCCCCAGCGATATGAGCCCCACAATCCTGTGCATGCCCATTCACGGCAGGAAGTTGCCTGGCCAGAACGTGCTTGGGTTTGCCCTGTGCATATCACAGAGAATATTTACAAGTGTCTCCCTGCATACGCCTGCCCTGGAGACTGCACGAGAGCCTGGCTGACCAGCCTGCAGCCGGCAGGCTCGGTAGGGAGCTGGGAGCCAGGACTCCTGGGTTCTAGCCCGAGCTCTGGGAGGGGAGTGGGGTCTCATAGCTAGAACAGTGGGCAGGGCTGGCCCCAGGCACCAGCAGAGGAAGCACATGCCTGGGGCGGCACATGTTATGGGGTGGCATTCCGGCCATTCTTCGGGCGGCACAGTCCAGGTGGCCTTTTTTGTTTTTTTTTTTGCTTGGGGGGGCTATAATGGTAGAGCCGGCCCTGGCAGCTGGGCACCAGGACTGTTTCCAACTGTGGTGCAGTGTGAGTCCCTGGTCTCTGTGCTGCAGGATCCCCGGGGTGGGAAAGGCCGCTCTTGCACAGGGCTGTGGCCTGGCCCCGTGTCCGATGGGCGGTGCTGTCGGCTGCTGCCAGTCTGATTGAGCCCAGCGTGTGCTGTGTAAACTGCCCTGTGCAGACACGGCTGGCACTGGCACACCCAGCTACATGCACAAGACCATAAGCGAGTCCTGGGAGCACCAGGCCTGGCTGCAGCATTCTGTGTCACCAGCCCAGCGCACCACCATAGTGTGAGTCCGTCTCAGGGAACTCCACTCCCCCCGCCAGCCCGACACCATGCAGGGACGGGACAAACGCTGGGCAGGGAGAGGGCAGACTTGAAATTGGTCAGGGGCCTCCCTCTGTCCCATGGACTGCGGCTTAAAAGATGTGACGCTTCCTCTGCCGGACGCAGGCCAGGCTCAATGCCCAACAGGCCTGCCAGCTTCTGGACTGGGCACGGCCCTGCCTGTGCATGGCGTCCGCCCCAGTTACCAGGGCTGGATGCCACAAGGGCCGTGCTGGGCCAGGGAGGCTTTGCCTGCTGCTGCTCAGGGGGCAGGGCCAGCTATGGGCTCTTCCTGCTGCTGCACTAGGACCGTGGGGACTTCTGTGAGCTAACCCTGCCCCTGTTCCTAGCCACACAGAGAGGTGAGGTCAGGTAGGGGCAATGTGAGACCTCAGAACCCAGCAGGAAGTGCCGTGGGGGTGGGGGCTCCCAGCAGGGGGCGCCATGGGGGGAGGGCAGCAGTTTGGGGGGGGTGGGTTCCAGCAGGGGGCGCCATGGGGGGGCAGGGCAGCAGTATGGGTGGCGGGGGGTCCCAGCAGGGGGCGCTGTGGGGGGCAGGGCAGCAGTATGGGTGGCGGGGGGGTCCCAGCAGGGAGCGCTGTGGGGGGCAGGGCAGCAGTGTGGGGGGGTGGTGGGTTCCAGCAGGGGCGCCATGGGGGGCAGGGCAGCAGTATGGGTGGCGGGGGGTCCCAGAAGGGGGCGCCGTGGGGGGCAGGGCAGCAGTATGGGTGGCGGGGGGTCCCAGAAGGGGGCGCCGTGGGGGGCAGGGCAGCAGTATGGGTGGCGGGGAGTCCCAGCAGGGGGCGCTGTGGGGGGCAGGGCAGCAGTGTGGGGGGTGGGGGGTCCCAGCAGGGGGCGCTGTGGGGGGCAGGGCAGCAGTATGGGTGGCGGGGGTTCCCAGCAGGGGGCGCTGTGGGGGGCAGGGCAGCAGTGTGGGGGGTGGGGGGTCCCAGCAGGGGGCGCTGTGGGGGGCAGGGCAGCAGTATGGGTGGCGGGGGTTCCCAGCAGGGGGCGCTGTGGATAGGAGTGGGGCAGAGGGGCAGCTCCCAGTTACTCCGCCCTGGCCTCTCCCAGCAGAGGGATCTGCCTGCCAGGATTTCCCCCAAGGCCCAGCAGCGAGGGCTGGGGATGGCACATGGGTTCAGGCCTGCTCTCGGTTGCCACACTGCAGAGCAGGCAGCGTGCCAAGTCCCAGGCGATGGGGGTGGGGGCAATAGGGAGGAGCTGGGTGCGGGGCGGATACTTCTCAGCGCTCTCCAAGGGTGTTGGTCCTGTGGAAACTTTTAATAATTGACTTTTCCTAGCAAATGAGGGAATTTCCTGGCTGGGCTTCAAAGGCTGCCAGCACCTGCCACTCCCTCAGGTGCAGGGCTCAGGGCAGACTCACCCCAGCTGCTCCCAGGATGGGGCATGTGGGCCCGGCTTGTTCCCAGGCTCAGGCGAGACAGGCCCATTGGGGGATCTGCTTTGGCAGCCAGCGCAGCACCCACCACAGCCCTGCCCCCGTAACACCTCGTGCACCTGGGGCTTCTGCATGGGCAGCCATAGAGACTCGTGGAACCGTAGGACTGGCAGGGACACGAGGTCTCTAGTCCAGGCCCCTGCACTCAAGGCAGGACTAAGTATTGTCTAGACCAGGGGTCAGCAACCTGCGGCATGTCAGCTGATTTTCAGTGTCATGCTGCCACCAACCACGGTCCCTGCTGCCAGTCCCCCTCAGCCTGTTGCCAGCCAGGATGGACAGAACCCCGGGCAGCAGGCCGAGCGGGGCCGGCAGCTGGGACCCCACCTGGCAGCGGGATGAGTGGCTTAGCCCACTGCCAGTCTGGGGTTCCGTCCGCCGGCCCCTGTAAATGTAAAATGTGTTACTGGCACACGAAACCTTAAATTACAGTAACTAAATGAAGACTCGGCACCGCGCTTCTCAAAGGTTGCCGACCCCGATCTAGCCCATCCCTGACAGGTATTTGTGTAACCTGCTCTTAAGCCTTGGCTACACTGGCACTTTACAGCGCTGCAACTTCCTCGCTCAGGGATGTGAAAAAACCACCCTCGAGAGCTGCAAGATAGAGCGCTGTAAAGCACCAGTGTAAACAGTGCCGCAGCACTGGGAGCTAATCCCCACGGGGAGGTGGAGTACGCGCAGCGCCGGGAGCTAATCCCCGTGGGGAGGTGGAGTACGCGCGGCGCCGGGAGCTAATCCCCACGGGGAGGTGGAGTACGCGCGGCGCCGGGAGCTAATCCCCACGGGGAGGTGGAGTACGCGCGGCGCCGGGAGCTAATCCCCACGGGGAGGTGGAGTACGCGCGGCGCCGGGAGCTAATCCCCGTGGGGAGGTGGAGTACGCGCGTCGCCGGGAGCTAATCCCCGTGGGGAGGTGGAGTACGCGCGGCGCCGGAAGCTAATCCCCACGGGGAGGTGGAGTACGCGCGGCGCCGGGAGCTAATCCCCACGGGGAGGTGGAGTACGCGCAGCGCCGGGAGCTAATCCCCGTGGGGAGGTGGAGTACGCGCGGCGCCGGGAGCTAATCCCCGTGGGGAGGTGGAGTACGCGCAGCGCCGGGAGCTAATCCCCACGGGGAGGTGGAGTACGCGCAGCGCCGGGAGTTATTCCCCACGGGGAGGTGGAGTACGCGCGGCGCCGGGAGCTAATCCCCGTGGGGAGGTGGAGTACGCGCAGCGCTGGGAGCTAATCCCCACGGGGAGGTGGAGTACGCGCGGCGCCGGGAGCTAATCCCCACGGGGAGGTGGAGTACGCGCGGCGCCGGGAGCTAATCCCCACGGGGAGGTGGAGTACGCGCGGCGCCGGGAGCTAATCCCCACGGGGAGGTGGAGTACGCGCGGCGCCGGGAGCTAATCCCCACGGGGAGGTGGAGTACGCGCGGCGCCGGGAGCTAATCCCCACGGGGAGGTGGAGTACGCGCGGCGCCGGGAGCTAATCCCCACGGGGAGGTGGAGTACGCGCGGCGCCGGGAGCTAATCCCCACGGGGAGGTGGAGTACGCGCGGCGCCGGGAGCTAATCCCCACGGGGAGGTGGAGTACGCGCGGCGCTGGGAGCTAATCCCCACGGGGAGGTGGAGTACGCGCGGCGCCGGGAGCTAATCCCCACGGGGAGGTGGAGTACGCGCGGCGCCGGGAGCTAATCCCCACGGGGAGGTGGAGTACGCGCGGCGCTGGGAGCTAATCCCCACGGGGAGGTGGAGTACGCGCGGCGCTGGGAGCTAATCCCCACGGGGAGGTGGAGTACGCGCAGCGCTGGGAGCTAATCTCCGTGGGGAGGTGGAGTACGCGCAGCGCTGGGAGAGCTCTCTCCCAGCCCTGGCGCTGCGAACACACTTTGGAGTTTCGAGTGTAGCCAAGCCCGCAGACATCTCCCGTGATGGAGATTCCACAACCTCCCTGGGCAATTTATTCCAGCGCTTAGCTACCCTGACAGGAAGCTTTTCCTAATGTCCAACCTAACCCGCCCTTGCTGCAATTTAAGCCCATTGATGAGAAAGGGTGGGGGGCAGGGAGCTTAGCAGCAGAGGGCTGATGTTGGATGGGGGAGGGGCAGGGGAGGAGCTGTGATGTGGGGGGAACTCAGAGAAGGGGTGAGGGGCAGAGGAGGGGGGGCTGATGCTGGGTGTGGGAGGGGAGGTGATGCTGTGGGGGGGAGGGGCTGCAGAGGGGGCTGATGATGGATCGAGGAGGGGCAAGGGAGATGGGATATGGGGGTGATGCTGGGTGGAGGAGGGGTGGGGCATGTTTCTAGGGGGCCCTGACCCCCGGCTGGCTGTGCCTATTGATGTGCTAGTCTCAGGCTCATGCACTGACCTGCTGCACCATGGTCTGTGCAGGGGTCACACACGGATGGAGGCGTGGCAGAGTCTGGAGCAGACGGGACACCCCAGTAGGAAACAACAGACTGTACTGGCTACTGTCACATGGGAAAGGGCCCCTCAGCCTGGGATAGCCCCACCTGCCTTTCCTGCCCTGCTGCCTCCCAGCCTCACACTGTCTGTGGAACTGCTGGGGGGTGGGAGCAGCCAGGGCTGGTCACTGCTGGGGGGAAGCTCACAGCCAGGGCTGGTCACTGCTGGCGGGAAGCTCGCAGCCAGGGCTGGACCCTGCCAATGGGGGGAAGCTCGCAGCCAGGGCTGGGCCCTGCTAGGGGGTGGGAGCAGCCAGGGCTGGGCCCTGCTGGGGGGGAAGCTCGCAGCCAGGGCTGGTCACTGCTGGCGGGAAGCTCGCAGCTTGACACATCCACAGAGGTGTAGTAGGGAGAGTGAGCCTGGAGCACTGGGCCTGGTGCAAGGCCTGAGGTTGAACCAGAGGCTGAGAACCAAAGTCAAGCCCTGGATGAAAGCAGATGCTCAGAGGTTCACTTCCCAGGACATGAAGCTGGCCGATATCTAGGCAGCAGATATTTCCATAAAGCTATTCCCGTGAGTACAGTCCCATCCCAGTCTGGTACAAGAGACGACGGTTTAACAGAGGAATGAACAGGGATGCAGAAATTCCCGCGGCTGACTGAGCCACTCCTTGCGACTAAGTGCTGGTGTGTCAGCGTGCCTGTAACCACAGAGACAGGGCGCTGGGACTGCCTAGGGGGCAACAAGCCTGGCTGGGTGCCTTTGTCACTAAACCGTGCCTGGGGTCTGTCTGGCTGCTGAATGAGCCAGCTGCCGTATCCGCTGGTAACAGTGATAACATCAGAGCTCCAAGCCCAGCTCTGGGCAGCCGTTACTCAGATGCCATTCCAGCCTTCAGCACTTAACCAACAGGGTAGTGCTGGCAAGGACTGTGGCACCCGCTACCTGCACAGCGCACCCAGAGAGCCCATGCACACACGCCAGCCAACAGCCAGGGGGCAGCATGCTGACATTCTGTTTGGAGGGGGGGGGAGCGAGCAGCAGGAATACAGGGGGAGCGAGCAGCAAGTGCTTGGGGGGAGCGAGCAGCACGGGCATGGAGCCGGGGGAGTGAGCAGCACGGGGCATGCAACATGGAGGGGGGTGAGCTGCAGGCACATGGGGCATCGGGGAGCAAGCAGCAGGAATACAGGGGGAGCGAGCAGCAAGTGCTTGGGGGGAGTGAGCAGCACGGGGCACAGAGCCGGGGGAGTGAGCAGCATGGGGCAGGAGGAGCGAGCAGCACAGGGCATGCGGCATGGAGGGGAGTGAGCTGCAGGCACACGGGGCATCGGGGAACAAGCAGCAGGGGCACAGGGGGAGTGAGCAGCAGGGGCACACAGGAGTGAGAAGCCGGGACATGCGGCACGGAGGGGAGTGAGCTGCAGGCACACAGGGGTGTGAGCATCAAGGGCACAAGGGAGTGAGCAGCAGGGGCACGGGGCATGGGGCAGTGAGCAGCAGGGGCACAAGGGAGCAAGCCGCAGGGGCACGGGGCATGGGGCAGTGAGCAGCAGGAGCACGGGGCATGGAGCAGCAGGGGCACAAGGGAGCGAGCAGCAGGGGCACGGGGCATGGGGGTGAGCAGCAGGGGCACAGGGGAGCGAGCAGCAGGGGCACGGGGCACAGGGGAGTGAGCAGCAGGGGCACAGGGGAGCAAGCAGCAGGGGCACGGGGCAGTGAGCAGCAGGAGCACGGATCATGGGGGAGTGAGCAGCAGGGGGACAAGGGAGCGAGCAGCAGGGGCACGGGGCACGGGGGTGAGCAGCAGGGGCACAGGGGAGCGAGCAGCAGGGGCACGGGGCACAGGGGAGTGAGCAGCAGGGGCACAGGGGAGCAAGCAGCAGGGGCACGGGGCAGTGAGCAGCAGGAGCACGGATCATGGGGGAGTGAGCAGCAGGGGGACAAGGGAGCGAGCAGCAAGGGCACGGAGCATGGGGCAGTGAGCAGCAGGAGCACGGGGCATGGGGGGGTGAGCAGCAGGGGCACAGGGGAGCGAGCAGCAGGGGCACAAGGGAGCAAGCAGCAGGGGCACAAGGGAGCAAGCAGCAGGGGCACAGGGCAGTGAGCAGCAGGGGCACGGGGCACAAGGGAGCGAGCAGCAGGGGCACAGGGCAGTGAGCAGCAGGGGCACAGGGCACAAGGGAGCGAGCAGCAGGGGCACAAGGGAGCGAGCAGCAGGAGCACGGGGGAGTGAGCAGCAGGATCACAATGGAGCGAGCAGCAGGGGCATGGGGCACGGGGAAGTGAGCAGCAGGGGCACAAGGGAGCGAGCAGCAGGGGCACGGGGCACAGGGGAGTGAGCAGCAGGGGCACAGGGCAGTGAGCAGCAGGGGCACAGGGCACAAGGGAGCGAGCAGCAGGGGCACAAGGGAGCGAGCAGCAGGAGCACGGGGGAGTGAGCAGCAGGGGCACAATGGAGCGAGCAGCAGGGGCACGGGGCATGGGGAAGTGAGCAGCAGGGGCACAAGGGAGCAAGCAGCAGGGGCACGGGGCAGTGAGCAGCAGGAGCACAAGGGAGCGAGCAGCAGGGGCACGGGGCAGTGAGCAGCAGGAGCACGGATCATGGGGGAGTGAGCAGCAGGGGGACAAGGGAGCGAGCAGCAGGAGCACGGGGTACAGGGGAGTGAGCAGCAGGGGCACAAGGGAGCGAGCAGCAGGAGCACGGGGCACAGGGGAGTGAGCAGCAGGGGCACAGGGCAGTGAGCAGCAGGGGCACGGGGCACAAGGGAGCGAGCACCAGGGGCACAGGGCAGTGAGCAGCAGGGGCACAGGGCACAAGGGAGCGAGCAGCAGGGGCACTAGGGAGTGAGCAGCAGGAGCACGGGGGAGTGAGCAGCAGGGTCACAATGGAGCGAGCAGCAGGGGCACGGGGCATGGGGAAGTGAGCAGCAGGGGCACAAGGGAGCGAGCAGCAGGGGCACGGGGCAGTGAGCAGCAGGAGCACAAGGGAGCGAGCAGCAGGGGCACGGATCATGGGGGAGTGAGCAGCAGGGGGACAAGGGAGCGAGCAGCAGGAGCACGGGGTACAGGAGAGTGAGCAGCAGGGGCACAAGGGAGCGAGCAGCAGGAGCACGGGGCACAGGGGAGTGAGCAGCAGGGGCACAGGGCAGTCGGGAGGAGCACTATCTGGCTCCAGGTCTGTTTGGCGGGAGCAGCAGGCAGCAAGGTGCGCTGTAAGGGAACAGCAGCAGGCCTGTGACCCTGCCAGCAGGAGCAGAGCAGCCTGGGCACAGGAGTTGCAGGTTCAGGCAGCCGTGCTAAGCAGATAGGCCTATTCCCTATGGGGCAAGCTCCCAAGGGCATGGGGGAGCCTGGGGCCTCTGCACTGAGCCCTGGAGCTTGACCTCTGGCTCTGAGCCCCGGCTGCCCCAGTCAGACCTGCCTGCGGCTCTGAGCCCCACTCCACAGATGTCCCTTGGTTTACAGGGGTTCGTACAGCCATGGCTAGACCCCCACCCGCCCCAGGCGCGATGCCTCCCCCGGGGTGCGAGGCTGACAAGCCGGTTCGGAGCAGGGTGAAATGACAGGGCTGCCTGCGATAGCAGGGTGGGACGTGCTCACCCACCAGGGCCCTTCCAGACCCATGGCCTAGGAGTCTCCACCTCAGGCCCCTTTGGGGTCAGAGCCCAGCACTGCCCCAGCTGGTTCCTCCCGAACATTTGGCCCTGGCAGGAGCCAGCCTCAGGCACCTGTGAGTCCCCTCCTGCCCCCTACCCAGGTGCAGCTCTGCCAGAGGCAGCAGCAAAGCTCTGATTGCTACACCAACGCCCCAGAGCTACAGCCGCACTGCGAGCGTGGTGCCCTCCTCCCTCGTTCCGCCTGGCTCTGTCCTACCTGCTGGGCTGGGTGAGCTGCTCTCCGGCCTGCCGCTGCACCAGGCTGAGCCCCTGGGCCAGGAGCCTGATTTAAACCCTTCCCTTCCCCGCCCCTCGGGATGACACATCCACCCGGCCCCATTGCTAGCAAGGCACACAGCTTCCCCTGCGCCCCGCCCCCTAGGCTGCCTCAACCAGCCCTACTGCAGCACAGGGGCCTCCTGTGCACCTGGCACACCTGGACTGCTCCTCCTGCCCCAAGCCTTGGCCATTTCCCCATCTCCCTGGGGCCAGATAGGGACACCGGGAGCCTCTCCAGGGCTGGGCTGGGAGCAGGCCTGCTGGGTCTGGCTTAGGGCTGGGGACAGTCCCCAGCTGTGCCCCAGAGGTCTCCAGGGAAGTGTGAGCAGCACCGAGTGATGGGGGCTGCTAGCCCAGCCCAGCCCCGGTCGAGGATAGGAGGGCTGTGCTCAGTGCAGCTTAAACCGCTTCCCTGGTAACACCAGCCAAACCCAATGGCCCCTTTCGCAGCCCAGGGACCAGCAGTAGCTGGCCACCCACTCCCACCCTGGGCTGCACTGAGAGCGCTCTCCTGTCACGTGCAGGCCTCGGGGCCCCGTGCTAACACAGCGAGGGATGCAGCCTCGCTCCGTCAGGTCAGACACCAGCTCTTCCTATGCCTTGGTGCGGTACCCCAGCCAGCCAGCCCCTTGGCTGACCAGCTTCCCAGCGAAGCAGAGCACCAAGGAGGTGTGCAGGGGACATGGGGGTGGGAGGTGTGCAAAGGGTGTGGGGGAAGGAAGTGCTCAGGAGTATGGGGGAGGGAGGAGGGCAGGAGGTGGGGGAGGGAGGAGGGTTGGGGTTGGGGGGAGGGAGATAGGGCAGAGGGTGTGGAGGAGGGACTGTGTAGGGTGCATGGGGGAGGGAGGAGGGCAGAGGATGTGTGGGAGGAAGGTGTGCAGGGGACATGGGGAAGGGAGGTGTGACAAAGTGGGAATGTTCTCAATGTTTTCTCTGAATACTGTGTTGGTGCCTCAGTTTCCCCTATGCAGTTCTTAAGTATCTAGGTGGGGGGATCAGGGTTTTGCTGCAGAGCCCAAGAGGGCCCCTGTGATACTGTCTGCACAGAGAATGGCCGACACTCTGTCTCCTGGCAACTGATGGCCTGGGCCCCTTCTCTGCAAAGGTGCCAGCTGAAGGTGTTGGAGAGCAAAGAGGTCAGGTGCCCTCCTCGCCTGGGAAAGAGACCAAGGTCAGAGGAGGAGGGGCTGGAGAGTTTCAGTTTGGAGCTGGCTGGGGAAAGAGGGAGGCCCAGACCCAGAGTCTGGACTCCCTGCCCCCGAGAATGGACCCAGCCTAGGGGCCCTGTTCTCTGTACCTACAAACTCTGTTTTAGACCATGTTCCTGTCATTGAATAAACCTCTGTTTTACTGGCTGCCTGCGAGTCACGTCTGACTGCGAAGTGGGGGTGCAGGACCCTGTGGCTTCCCCAGGACCCCGCTGGGGCGGGCTCGCTGTGGGAAACGCACGGAGGGGCAGAGGATGCTGAATGCTCCAAGGAGAGACCCAGAAGGTGAAGATGTGTGAGCTTCTTGCCCTGAACAAGTCTGCTCCAAGGGAGAGGAGGCTCCCCAAAGTCCCGCCTGGCTTTGTGGGAAGCAGTTCCAGAGCATCGCCCGGGCATTCTGTGACAGGAGGTGTGTAGGGGACATGGGGAAGGCAGGAGGGCTGGGGTCATGGGGGAGGGAGGAGGAGAGAGGATGTTGGGGAGGGAGGTATGGAGAGGACATGGGGGAGGGAGGGCGTAGGGCGCATGAGGGAGTGACTTGTGCAGGGCACATGGGGGGTGTATGCAGGGGAGGGCTTGGGGATGGTTTCTAGATCTCAGGCCAGTAGGAACCACATCAGTCTGACGCCCTGTGTCACATGGACCAGAGCCCTGCCCCACAGGAACTCCTGGAGCAGAGCATGGAGACTTCTGTAGTCACACGTTGTCAGTGCTGGAGACTCCCCCACCACTCTGGGAATGTTGTTCCACCGGTTCGTTACCTGCTGTTAAAAACCTGCCACCGATTTCCTTCCTGAAATGATCCTGCTCCAACGTCCAGCTGCTGGGTGGTGTCAGCCCTTCCTGTGCCCAGTGGTAAAGCTTGGTTCCCCACACAGGTGCGGATAGCACAGCAGGGTGCGAGTGGGCTCTCTCCTGAGGCCTAGTGACAAGATGCAGGAGGACTTCAGGAGCAGCCGAGTTCACACAGTTACAGTGGCGTAGTCATAACGAGGCTGGTTCTGGTGGGACACAACTGAGAGAATCAATTCAGGACAAATTGCTCAAACAGGGCAGTCACAGCCCCAGGCTGGGGTTTCTCTGCACACCCAGGCAAACCCAACCAGCCAGCCAGAGAGGACTTTGGTCTCACCCCACTGGCTAACCACAAGTCACACAAGCAATTTCCTTAGGCACTCCAGTCTCCTAGTATCACCACCAGTGCCACCCGTCCTGGGGATGAACGGTTATGAAAACCAACACCCCAATAAAAGAAAAAGGTTCTCTCGATCCCAAAGGACCAAGCCCCAGACCCAGGTCAATATACACATCAGATCTTACCCACAAATCATGCTGTTGCCAATCCTTTAGCATCTAAAATCTAAAGGTTTATTCATAAAAGGAAAAAGATACAGATGGGAGCTAGAAGTGGTTGCATGGAATCAGTTGCATCCAGTAATGGCAAAGTTCTTAGTTCAGGCTTGTAGCAGTGATGGAATAAACTGCAGGTTCAAATCAAGTCTCTGGAACATCCCCTGCTGGGATGGGTCATTCAGTCCTTTGTTCAGAGCTTCAGTTTGCAGCAAAGTCCCTCCAGAGGTAAGAAGCAGGATTGAAGAAAAAGATGGAGGAGCTGCAGCAGCCTTTTATAGTCTCTTGTCATGTGGCCTCTCTTCCTTTTCCCCAAAGACAAGCACTCGGACACATGGCAAGAAAAAACCTCAGGCCTGGTCTACACTGGGGGGAATTGATCTCAGATACACAACTTTTGCTATGAGAATAGTATAGCTGAAGTCGACGTATTTTAGATCGAATTACAATTATTTACTTCGCGTCCTCGCGGCGCAGGATCGATGGCCGCGGCTCCCCCATTGACTTTGCTTCAGCCTGTCGCACTGCTGGAGTTCAGCAGTCGACGGCAGAGTGATCAGGGATCGATTTACTGGGTCTACACTGCACGCGATAAATCGATCCTCAATAGGTTGATTGTTACCCGCCGTGTCCATAGGCCTGGCCCTGCCTTGCTGAGTACAAGGCGTATCTGCCTTCTCTCAATGGGTCAGTTGTGTAGCTGATGGTCCTTAATGGCCCATCAAGCAGGCTAGGCAGAGCTGACACCAACTTGTCTGGGGTGTCTCCCAGAAGCACAGCACAAGTGTGAAATACAGACAGGATAGAGCCAATACTCATAACTTCAACCACAAAAATGATACACACATACAGACAGCATAATCATAACCAGCAAAGTATAACCTTTCCATAGACACCTCATTTGACCCCCTTTATACAGGATTTGGTGCCACTACAGGACCTCAGTTCAACCATGTTCTATACGGCTCCCATTCAAGTCAATAACGTCACGGGGGGGCAGGTGTTTCGCCTTTGTGGTGTGGTTGCTGCTCAAAGTGTCGTAGGTGCTCGTCAGTGTTCAATAGCAGAGCTGATGAGACTCGATTAAGAGTCCCTGTGTCCAGCTGGGGTTCCTAGGGCTGTCCTGAGTGGGTCTAGGGGCTAAACCTTAGACATGGTGTGAGTACAGTGACAGACAACACACAAACGGCCTGGCAGTGAGGTTCCCCACTGTCTGCCACACTCACTGAGAGGGGGTTCAGTGACGGAGCCTGAGGAGATGATGTCGCAGTAGAGGCGGCAGAGAGGCACAGGCAGCGGGACAGTGGGTGCAGAAAGTGGTGGCAGAGAAAGCGTGGTGCCCAGTGATGGCAGAGAGCGAGCAGCTGCTGTGAACCAGCTGCAGAGGTGGCCGCAGCAGAGGCATTGATCAGTGCCTTCCCCACCCCAAGGGTGGGAGGTGAACCCCATGAACGTGCTTCTGAACTCTGGGTCTTCTCTGACCAAGGCCAGCTAGCTGTGAATGGGGCGCAGCAGAGGGAGAGGGAAGTGGTGCGTTGAGGGACATTTGCTGGTTGGACTTTCCACTGCAAGGTGGGAAACTGAGGCAATGGACACTGCCCAACAAACTGTGGGGCAGCTTTTCTCAGAGGCGCCAACTGTGTGATTTCTCCATGGGTGCCAGACCCCCATTCCACTCAGACCCTGCCCCCACTCCACCCCTTCCCCGAAACCACCACCCCATTGCTTCCCCACTTCTTCCTGCCCCCACTCCTCCCACTCCACCCCAGTGCCTCTTGAATGCCTCTGAACAGCTGATCGCGGTGGACAGGAGGCACTGGGAGGTAGGGGGGAGTTGATCCGCAGGGCTGCTGCTGGGTGCTAAGCACCCACTATTTTTTTCTGTGGGTGCTCCAGCCCCAGAGCACCCACAGAGTCAGTGCCTATGGGTTTGCTTATAGTTGCATACTACTGAACTGTGGATGTGATATTTTCTCAAATTAGTGTTGGGTCCCTTTGTCCCTTTAATCAAAGTTTTATTTGTTGTACACAGACTCAGTGCTTGTGAGAGGGGAAGTATTGCCTGGTAGAGGTGACCAGCGGTGGTGTTTAGTTTCCCAGATTACTGGGTGGGAATTCAAGTCAGTTCTATTTTATGTTGTTAACAGAAACCCCTAGACATTGAACCTGGCCCTTGTTGCTGCCAACTGCACCTGGCAGAAGGGTTACACAAGTCATCCCTTAACCTTTTCTTTGTTAAGCTACATAGACTGAGCTCCTTGAATCTAACACTGTCAGGCAGGCTTTCTAATCCTGTGATCATTCTTGTGGCTCTTCTCCGAACCGTCTCCAAATTACCAACGTTCATCTCGAGTCGTGGGCACCAAAACTGGACACAGGATTCCAGCAGTGGTCACACCAGTGCCAAATACAGAGGTCAAATAACCTCTCTGCTCCCACTCAGGGATTCCCTGTTAATATATATAAGGACCACATTGGTTCTTTTGGCTGGGAGCTCACATTCAGCTGATTATCCACCATGACCCCGAGTCCTTTTCAGAGTCACCGCGTCCCAAGATAGAGTCCCCTACAACCAATATTCCTTGTTCCAGATGGATATATTTACATTTATCTGTATTAAAACACATCTTGTTTGCTTGCATTCAATTTACCAAGCAATCCAGATCGTCCTGAATCAGTGCTCTGTTCTCTCCATTATTTACCAGTCTCTCAATTTTGCGTAATCTGCAAACTTTATTGGTGATTATTTTATGTTTTCTTCCAGGTCATTTATAAAGATGTTAAATAGCATCAGGCCAAGAAGCAGTCTCAGTGGGACCCTACTGGAACAGACCCTCTCTATGACAATTCCCCATTTACAGTTATATTTTGAGGCCTGTCAGGCAGCCAATTTTTAATCCATTTAATGTGTGCCGTGGTAATTTGATATCATGCTAGATTTTTAATCAAAATGTCATGGGGTACCAAGTCAAACACCTTACAGAAGTCTAAATATATTATATCAACACGATTATCTTTATCAACCAACGTGTAATCGCAACAAAAAAAAGATATTGTTAGTGTGACAGGACCTATTTTCCATAAACCCATGTTGATTTGCTTTCATTATATTACCCATCTTTAGTTCTTTATTACTCAAATGCCCTGTCAGCTGCTCCATTATTTTGCCTATAATTACCCAGGTCATCCTTTTTACCCTTTGTAAATATTGGCCCAATATTCACTTTCTCCCAGTCTTCTGGATGTTCCCTGGTGCTCCAAGACTTACTAAAAATCAACAGTAATCGTCCCACGAGTGCCTCAGCCAGCTCTTTTAAACTCTTGGATGAAACTAATCTGGACCTGCTGATTAAAAAATGTCTAACTTTAGTAGCTTCTCTATAACATCCTCCAGAGATACTAATGGAATAGAAAGAGTGTTATCATCGCTATATGAGGAGACTATATACGCTGTTTTCTCCCATATACAGAACATAAATATTTATTGAACTTCTTTATTTTTGCATTATTATTGATAATTCTACCATTTCCATCTAGTAATGGACCAAAATCATTGTCAGGATTACTCCCTCCAACTGTCCTTAATTTTGCTGGCCACAGACCTCACCTTGTGTCTCTTGGCTTCCCTTATCAATTTTCTACAGTTCCTAATTGATTTATATTCATGATTATCAATTTATATAGTTGTTTTTTTACTGTTGCCTGCCTTTCTAAACTAAATCAGTATTTTAACCAGCACAGCCTTCTTCCTTGATTGTGGGACTGTGCCTTTTTGGGCCTTTAATAATATCATCTTAAATGATTCCCAATTATCATTGACATTTTTCTGATTAAATGCTTCCTCACAGCAGATATGGCTCATAATTATTTTCAGCTTCATGAAACTGGCCTTGTTAAAGCACCAAGTTTCTATATTACTGGTCAGGACTTTGTTCTGCATGCACATTATAAATCTGACTGAGTCATGATCACTTGTACCTAAGATACCATTACTTTTTAATTCTGTGATCAACTCCTCTCTGTCTGTTAGAACAAGGTCTCATACAGGATTCCTCCATGTTGTTTGGGGGGAGGAATAGTTCAGTGTTTTGAGCATTGTCTTGGTAAACCCAGTTGTGAGTTTAATCCTTGAAGGGGCAATTTAAGGCTCTGGGGCAAAAATCTGTCTGGGGATGGGTCCTGCTTTGAGCAGGGAGTTGGACTAGATGATCTCCTGAGTTCCCTTCCAGTCCTGATATTCTATGATTGGCTGCAGCACTTTCCAAGTTAGGAAATTCTCATCTATTATGTGTAGCAATTCCAGGGATGTTTTAGTATGTTTTAGCATGAGCCCTCCAGCATATAGTCAAACTGACATCCCCCATGATCACGCAGCTTTTATTTGTACACATTGTAGTTAGGTGCATAAAGCAGCTCTTCTCCTGTTCCCTAGTGGGGTGTCCTGGAATAAGAGTGTATGACAAAGTGAGGAGTTTTCTTGGGGGTTTTTTGTTATTTTTTTCAATGGTTTGCATGCAGAGGGGGTGGGACTCAGTTTCCCTGGGTGTTAATGTTTAATGGGGTGAGGAGAGAGGGAATTTGTTGGTACAGAGGACCAGCGAGTGAACTTGGGACCCCAGCAATGGACTGGAGAATGGAGACCCCAGTGACTGTTGACCGGGAGGCCCAGCTTGGGAGTCACAGCCGGTTCTGCCCAGTGGGAGGACAATGGGCTGCAGGGAGAGGACCCTGGTGACCTTACCAGCTGGTTCCAGCCAGAGGGGTGCAAAGGACAGGTGAGAGGAGAGGAAGCCCCAGTGACCCTGTTTACCTAGATAGAAGACAAAGGACAGAGGCCGGACTTGGGGCGGGGGATATCAGATGTCCAGCTGGGAAGCAGGGGGGCTCAGGGCTGGAGAGAGGGAGCAGGCAGAGCCCACCTGGATGCAGGAGAGATTTAGATGTACTGTGCTGAGGGATGCCAGGCCTGAGGACTCTGAGAGTTCCTATGCTGTGTCCAGTCTAGAGAACAGGGTTGCATTATTCCCTCTGGGAGTGGAGGCCTCCTGGGGGTCCAGAGTGTGTGGACTCCCTGGGGGAGCCCATGGCAGAGACAGACGTGCTAAGGCTCAGAGAGGTGCGGCTCCAGGAGGTGGAGGGGCCTGACCCTGAGAGAGAGTGGACCTCCGAGAAGGGCTGTCACACTGCAGGGGGTTGCCCCCATGGGGCCAAGGGTGGGTATGACCTGTGAGTCCGTGACAGAAGGATAAGAGGGAAGGTCCTCTCATAGATTGTAACTGGTTAAAACAGAATGAAACAAAGATTAGGAATAAATGGTCAGTTTTCAGAATGGAGAGAGGTCAATAGTGGTGTCCCCCCAGGGTCTGTACTGGGCCCAGTGCTGTTCAACATATTCATAAACGATCTAGAAAAAGGGGTAAACAGAGAGATGGCAAAATTTGCAGATGATACAGAACTACTCAAGATAGTTAAGTCCAAAGCAGACTGTGAAGAGCTACAAAGGGATCTCACAAAACTGGGTGACTGGGCAACAAAATGGCAGATGAAATTCAATGTTGATAAATGCAAAGTAATGAACATTGGAAAACATAATCCCAACTATCCATATAAAATGATGGGGTCTAAATTAGCTCTTACCACTCCAGAAAGGGGGGATATGCTACAGGTCTATAAATCATGACTGGTGTGGAGAAAGTAAATAAGGAAGAGTTATTTACCCCTCATAACACAAGAACTAGGAGTCAACCAATGAAATTAACAGGCAGCAGGTTTAAATCAAACAAAAGGAAGTATTTGACGTAGAGTGCCCCTCCCCGCCCCCTTTTCCCAATCTAATTCTTCCTAAATAGGTTATAATCATTGACTTTAACATTCCAGTTGTGCGACTCAGCCCGCCAGGTTTCAGTAATATGAGCTAGATTGAATTTATGCTCATAAATGAGCAATTCCAGTTCCTCTTGTTTGTTACCCAGGCTCCTAGCACTGGCGTTCAGGCAATTCGAGAATTTCTTCTCTTCATGTTCTTTGGTTTCTGGATTAATTTTGTTCTCAACATCTTGATTTTGTGCTGAGTGCTCAGATCTTCCCTCATTCTGGCCTCCCCTTTCACTATTGCTTTAGTCGTCTGGTCTGACCTCCATATCACACAGGCCAGAGAACTTCCCCCAGATCATTCTAGGAACATGGAGTTGGGAGGACCCAGGGCGAAGCCAGCGGCTGGGAACCAGAGGAGCTCTTGCATCAAGCACAGGCTGCAGGAAAGCAGGACGGGGCCCAGGCAAGCAGCAGTGCATCTGAAGGACCAGATGTAGCTGCTGAAGAGGGGGCCCTGAGCTGCAACCCAGAGCAGAGGGGGCTGAGGTCTGCCCCTCCGCCCCCCGCTGCCCTCAAGAAGTTGCTCCAACACAAGGACCGGTGCAACAGTGAAAGACTCAACAGAAAAAGTGAAGAACTCTCTCACCACAGTCAAAAAATTTGCATACATGGCTGATGAATGCACCTATGCAAATAGGCATCAAGTATTAAGTCATTGTGTACGTTATCTTGATGTCAGGGGTAGGCCAGCAGGTGCTTTTCTAGATGTTCACGTTATAGAAGACACATCGGCTGCATCTGTGACAACCTACATCTTAGAAGAGTTAAATGCTTGTCAATTGGATCCCAAACAGATGGCTGCTTATGCATTTGATGGAGCTGAAAACTTCTCTGGAAGACATGGTGGAATACAAGCTTTGCTCAGAGAAAAGTGTAACCCTAATCTCTCCTATACACACTGCAGAGGCCATCTACTCCAACTAGTGCTAGCACGAGCTGCAGACTCTTCAAAAGACATTTAAAAGGCTATACATTTAATGTCTTCATTATATTCTTTTTTCAGCAAGTGTCCAAAAAGACTGAATATCTTGGAAAATATAGAAGATTCACTGGGACTGAAGTTCAGATTAGTCCAACCTGGCAAAACCTGCTGGCTTTCTCATGAGTGACCTTTGGCTGTTGTCTTAAAATTACTCCAGCCATTATTAGTGGCTTTGGAAAGTATCTACCAAGATGGGATGGATCTAAGTAGTGAGGCTGGTGGATGACTTTTGCTACTATGTGCAGAGAAGACTATTGCCATTCTCTCTCTTGTAAGTCTATTGTTGAAACCACTTGAGTCATTAAACGATGCCATCCAGGCATCTGCTACAACTGTAGTAGATCTTTGTCCAGCAATAGAAGCTACATTTGGATCAATCAGAGAGCTATCCATTGAAAACATACTAGAAGAAGCAAAGACTTCAGTCCAGAAGTTGACTAATGAAGGCATTTATACTGATTCCTTACGTGAAGAGGACAAGAAGTGTTTGTTAAGACAACTGAACAAGTACACAGACTTGATTCTTAAAATTCTACAACAGCGACTTCTAGATTCTACTCAACCTCGACGTAGCTTTTACAGATGCCTGTCCTATAAAACACTGACAGTTGAGTGGAGTGGGGCACTGCCAGCAATGGGGCTGCCATCTGATCAAGACAGAATAGAGCAGGGGTCGGCAACCTTTCAGAAGTGCTGTGCTGAGTCTTCATTTATTCACTCTAATTTAAGGTTTCACATGTCAGTAATACATTTTAATGTTTTTAGAAGGTCTCTTTCTAAAAGTCTATAATATATAACTAAACTGTTGTTGTATGTCAAGTAAATAAGGTTTTAAAAATGTTTAAGAAGCTTCATTTAAAATTAGATTAAAATGCAGAGCCCCCCAGACTGGTGGCCAGGACCTGGGCAGTGTGAGTGCCACTGAAAATCAGCTCACGTGCCGCCTTCGGCACCCGTGCCATAGGCTGCCTACCCCTGAAGTAGAGAATTTGAACACAGAGTGGAATATCATACGATGAATGAATGAAGATTGGACTTCAACTTCTTTTTTATCATCACTGGTGGCTCGACCCGATCTTTGTGTTCTGTTTCCTGGGCTGAAAGAAGTAGGAATTCATCTCTTGCTACTCCCAGTCACAACAGCTACAGCTGAGCGTTCTTTTTCATCATTGAAGAGTTTTGTGTTCTGAAAGAAGTCCCCTTCTGCCTGATCATGTGACTGAACTAATGAGCATATCAACTGAAGGAAGGGAAGTACTGGACACACAAGAAGCCACCAAAGTTGAACACATTGTATTCAAGAACTTCATTAACAGAGCTGTGCAAAATTATAACGAGAACCCAAGAAGGATGTAGATGTCGTGCTTCACAGAAGGCTTGAGTAGCCAACTTTAATTTGACTGATGCTTTCAAAACATGAGTTAAATCTAATAAAATGGTCATGAAACATTTTTCAGCTTTTACTATGGTGCCATACAGCCCACCTTCTCCCTCACAGTCTCACCCCTCATCAGCCCTGACACACACACACCTGTAAATTCGAACACCTCCCTAATTTCAATTCCTGGGGAAAACACTGCTGGAGGGGGCACGGAAAATGGAACCAGCTCCTCTGGGTGCAGCACCCTGGCATGGGCACCTGGGTGTCCCAGCAGCCCCTCTGCAGGACTCTGATCCTGGCATCCAGGGAGCCATCCCTAAGGGGCAGGTGCCCTGAATTTTGGGGGGGGCGTGTCCCACCCTTGTGCTTGGGGGCTGGTGTGTAGCTTCACTTGGGCAGGTTGCGGTCTCTGGACTTTGCAGGCCCCCTGCCAGCGCTGCTATCTCTACCCTCAGCCCCACATGCAGGGAGAATAGCTGGGAGCTCACCCCCTGCAGCGGTGCAGCTGGAATACAGAGCACGTGAGCCATGCTGCGAGTTGCAAGCGATGCTCGGGGAGAGGCGCAGATGGACGGTCACTGACAGACAGGGGAACAAATTCACCATTACCCCCTGGCTCCAAGAGACGATTCCAGAGCCACTCTGCTGCCCGCCCCCTGCCCTGGATTCCCTGGCCAGCTAGCTGATGGTCCAGGCTGCACCAGTCTGAGCACAACACCCCCAAGGTGGGGCTTCCCTCCCTTCAGAGGCTCTCTGGGGCAGCTGGGGACTGAGCTAGGGCTGTGAGTTCTTCGGGTCACTCTGGAGAGGCACATGGTGCCTCCCAGTGAGCAGTGCCCTGCCAGGCACCCAAGCTGAGCACACCGCTGGGACGTGAATAGTCAGGTGGTGGAAAATGTGTCAGGTGGGAGGTGCCCCATGCCCGCCCTCCCAGCAGACACTGCCGTGTTCATGCCATGCTCCCCAGCCAAGGAGCTGCCCAGCCAGCTTGGCCCGGTGAGAGGGGTGCTGCAGGGAAAAGACAGAAAGACTCAAACCTGGGTCACTGGGCTGGGCAGTGACTTGGGCATGGGGGTGTTACTCAGGGGAGGGGAGCTATGGTGTGACAGGCTCAGTAGGGAGAACAAGGTGTGACCAGCAAGACAATGGCTCTGGCTGGGGGATCATCCCTGGGGGAAGGCGTGGGAGCGGCATTGCTGAGGATGTTCAGCGCCAGCCTGTCAGCGCCCTGGAAAAGTGTCTGTAGGGAAGGATCCGGCCCAGGCCTGGGGGGTGGGTGCAGTGTAGGTTCTCTGATGACTCTTGACACCCTGCCCTGCCCTGGGGGCACAGTGGTTGCTCCACTTCACCCTTTCCAGGGCACTTTGGAAAATTCTGTGAACTTGCTCCCGTCAGCAGAGATTCCCTGGCAGCTCCTGTCTTTTCACCAAGGACACAAAGCTGCCTCCCTGGGGAAAAACCGCTCAGTACCAGTGTTTAACCAGGATAAATGGGACGAAACGGACAAGTACAGGCCAGTGAGCTGGGCATGGATCCCGGACACTGTGAGGCTGAGACGAGTGGAATCAGGGTATATCATTGAAGTAGGTTCTAGATTCCAGAGCCAGAACTGACTTTGGGATCATCTGCTCTGACCTCCCCATGGCACAGGCTGATCACCCTAGAGCAGACCCTGGGGAAAACCAGCCCGTCTAAATTTGACAAGCAAGGATTTACTCTCACTGTTCAAAATTCACGCCTTATTTCCAGTCTGAACTTGTCTAGCTTGTATTTTAAAGAAGTCTTATTGAGGGCACAAGAATAAACCATCCCGATGTGCAGAAAGAATAGCAAATATGCCAGGTGACAAGCCTGGCTTAAGAGCTTAAACAAACACAAAAAGGAAGCTTACAAGAAGTGGAAACTTGGACAGATGACTAGAGAAGAGTGTAAAAATATTGCTCAAGCATGCAGGGGTGTAATCAGGAAGGCGAAAGCACACTTGGAGTTGCAGCTAGGAAAGGATCTGAAGGGTAACAAGAAGGGTTTCTTCATGTATGTTGGCAACAAGAAATAGGTCAGGGAAAGTGTGGACCCCTTACTGAATGAGGGAGGCAACTTAGTGACAGAGGATGTGGGAAAAGCTAATGTACTCAATGATTTTTTTATCAGAGGGGTAGCCGTGTTAGTCTGGATCTGTAAAAGTAGCAAAGAATCCTGTGGCACCTTATAGACTAACAGACATTTTGGAGCATGAGCTTTCGTGGGTGAATACATGCATCCGACAAAGGAGGTATTCACCCACGAAAGCTCATGCTCCAAAACGTCTGTTAGTCTATAAGGCGCCACAGGATTCTTTGCTGCTTTTAATGATTTTTTTGCCTCGGTCTTCACGAACAAGGTCAGCTCCCAGACTGCTACACTGGGCAGCACAGTACGGGGAGAAGGTGACTAGCCCTCTGTGGAGAAAGAAGTGATTCAGGACTATTTAGAAAAGCTGGACGAGCACAAGTCCATGGGGCCAGATCTGCTGCATCCGAGGGTGCTAAAGGAGTTGGCGAATGTGATGGCAGAACCATTGGCCATTATCTTTGAAAACTCATGGCAATCGAGGGAGGTCCTGGATGACTGGAAAAAGGCTACTGTAGTGCCCATCTTTAAAAAAGGGAAGAAGCAGGATACAGGGAACTACAGACCGGTCAGCTTCACCTCAGTCCCTGGCAAAATCACGGAGCAGGTCCTCAAGGAATCCATTTTGAAGCACTTGGAGGAGAGGAAGGTGATCAGGAACAATCAGCATGGCAACAAACAACAAGGGCAAGTCATGCCTGATTAACCTGATTGCCTTCTATGATGAGATAACTGGCTCTGTGGATATGGGAAAGCAGTGGATGTGATATATCTTGACTTTAGCAAAGCTTTTGATATGGTCTCCCACAGTATTCTTGCCAGCAAGTTAAAAAAATATGAACTGGATGAATGGACTATAAGGTGGATAGAAAGATGGCTAGATGGTTGGGCTCAACGGGTAGTGATCAACAGCTCAATGTCTAGTTGACATCTGGTATCAAGCGGAGTGCCCCAAGGGTCGGTCCTGGGGTCGGTTTTGTTCAACATCTTCATTAATGATCTGGATGATGGGATGGACTGCTCCCTCAGCAAGTTCGCAGCTGACACTAAGCTGGGGGAAGAGCTGGATATGCTGGAGGGTCAGGATAGGGTCCAGAGTGACCTAGACAAATTGGAGGATTGGGCCAAAAGAAATCTGATGAGGTTCAACAAGGATAAGTGCAAGTCCTGCACTTAGGACAGAAGAATCCCATGCACTGCTACAGGCTGGGGGCCGACTAGCTAAGCATCAGTTCTGCAGGAAAGGACCTGGGGATTCCAGTGGACGAGAAGCTGTATATGAGTCGACAGTGTGCCCTTGTTGCCAAAAAGACTAACGGCATATTGGGCTATATTAGTAGGAGCATTGCCAGCAGACTGAGGGAAGTGATTATTCCCCTCCATTCGGCACTGGTGAGCCCACATCTGGAATACTGCGTCCAGTTTTGGGCCCCCCACTACGGAAGGGATGTGGACAGATTGGAGAAAGTCCAGCGGAGATCAACAAAAATGATTAGGGGCTGGGACACATGACTTATGAGGAGAGGCTGAGGGAACTGGATTGTTTAGTCTGCAGAAGAGAAGAATGAGGGGGGATTTGATAGCTGCTTTCAACTACCTGAAGGGAGGGTTCCAAAGATGATGGAGCTCGGCTGTTCTCAGTGGTAACAGATGACAGAACAAGGAGTAATGGTTTCAAATTGCTGTGGGGAAGGTTTAGGTTGGATATTAGGAAAAACTTTTTCACTAGGAGGGTGGTGAAGCACTGGAATGGGTTATCTAGGGAGGTGGTGAATTCTCCATCCTTAGAGGTTTTTAGGCCCGGCTTGACAAAGCCCTGGCTGGGATGATTTAGTTGGGGATTGGTCCTGCTTTGAGCAGGGGATTGGACTAGATGACCTTCTGAGGTCCCTTCCAACCCTGATATTCTATGATTCTATGATTCAACTTCCAAGCCATTGGATCTTGTTAGACCTTCCTCTGCTAGACTGAACGGCCCAATATCAAATGTCGTCAAATGTCACTGGTGTGGTGCTCTGCTCTGTTCAATGTTGATAATAGTTGGTTGGTTGTGTTCCCTCTGTGTGCTGCCCCGGCTCTGCAGATCTTGAGCAAACCGTCCAATGACCATAGACTCCGATAAGGTACAAAGGCACTCGGACAGGTTTATTGCCAAACGAAACACAGTCTCCAGTTCCCCAGATCAGATGTCTACAGTTCTGCTAGTACATATGTGCTCCCTGACAATGGACCAGCTCAGTCAGTGGTGGGATTCTCCACTGCCCCCTAGGCTGGACCAAGACAACTCCCCAGAGATGCATTCTTATACACAGGTATAAACAAGTTACACATCACTCCTGACATACTGAGGTGCAATCCCTCTACGTAGCAAGGTGCTGCCTCTCACCTTGTACATGCTGGTTTGAACAAAACAACTCTATCCATCATATTACCCTCCTGCCCTCATCTTTATGATGGGTCCGCCTGTTCCTTGTTATCTATGTGGAATGTGCAAGTATCTGAGTGTTCTTGATATCATCCTGGCACATATTTATATAACTGGTGTCCTGTATATTTTTGGTATGTGTATTTTTGCAACATCAGCCTTTTCCTTGCCAGCTTCTGTGAGCAGGGTCTGCCTCTGACTCACAGCTTAACTTTGCTTTATGTTAGCAAAGTCTTGCCCATTACTTTAGCTCAGGCCTCAGGCCTCACACCGGGCCTCTGATACACCCAGATAAACCCTAACCCTGAAACACGCCTGTTGGATGACGATTCCCCTGTACAGTTACAGTTTGAGACCTGTCAGTTAGCCAGTCCTTAATCCATTTAATGTGGGCCATGGCCATTTGATATCGTGCTAGTTTTTTAATCAAAGTGTCATGTGTTACCAAGTTAAATGTGTACAGAAATTTGTGATGTCAATACTATTATCTGTATCAGCCACACTTGTAATATCATCAAAAAAAGACACCGTTAGTGTGACAGGATCTATTTTCCATAAACCCTTTGCCACGGAGTCACAGATGTGATGGAGTGGGAACATGTTTAATGTTTTCTCTGACTAATGTGTGTGCGTGCCTCAGTTTCCCATATGTAAAAGCAGCAAAGAATCCTGTGGCACCTTATAGACTAACAGACGTTTTGGAGCATGAGCTTTCGTGGGTGAATACCCACTTCCTCAGATGCATGTAAAGTGGAAGTGGGTATTCACCCACGAAAGCTCATGCTCCAAAACGTCTGTTAGTCTATAAGGTGCCACAGGATTCTTTGCTGCTTTTACAGATCCAGACTAACACGGCTACCCCTCTGATACTTTCCATATGTGTTACTCAAGTATCTAGGTGATGGGATAAGGGTGTGTGATCATGGCAGAGACTCCTGGAGGGCAGGTATGACTGCTGCCTGGCTGCCTGTGTACAGAATGGCTGATACTTGGTATCCTGGCAACTGATGGCCAGAGGCTGTCCTCTACAAGAAGCCAGCCAGAGGTGTTGGAGAACAAACAGAGAGGTGCAGACCAGGTGACCTGTTTGCCCAGGAGAGAGTCAAAGCATGGAGAAGAGGCAGCTGGGAATGACGGAGACTGGGTGGCCTCTGGAAGGGGTTAGTCTCCTGGTTTAGGACTCAGGGAGAAAGCCCAGGCCACTGGGAAACATTCATTGACAGAGGACTGCTCTCTCAGGATGGACTTCACCTGAGTAAGGAGGGAAATAGACTTCTAGGATGGAGGCTGGCACAACTGATTAAGAGAGCTTTAAACTAGGAATTTGGGGGAGATGGTTGGGAGATGTCCAGGTAATCTCCACGCCGGAATTTAACATTGAGAGGGGAAGAAAACAAAGTAAGAGGGGATACAGCCGTGGGCAGAAGAATGGACATACGGAGGAAGGGTTGTGTAGATACCAGTCTAATAGGTGATACTGGTGGTAGAATGTCTGTGCCTAACTGGGTAAAGAATGTCAGTGAAGCCAAACGGCAAAAATTAAGATGTCTGTACACTAATGCGAGGAGCCTAGGGAACAAAATGGAGGAACTAGAGCTACTGGTGCAGGAAGTGAAACCAGATATTATAAGGATCACAGAAACATGGTGGAATAGTAGTCATGACTGGAGTATAGGTATTGAAGGCTATGTGCTGTTTAGGAAAGACAGAAATAAAGGCAAAGATGGTGGAGTAGCATCGTATATCAAGGATGAGGCAGACTGTAAAGAAATAAGAAGTGATGGAATGGATAAAACAGAGTCTGTCTGGGCAAAAATCACATTGGGAAAGAAAGCTACTAGAGCCTCCCCTGAGATAGTGCGTGGGGTGTGCTACAGACCACCGGGATCTGATTTGGATATGGATAGAGACCTCTTTAATGTTTTTAATGAAGTAAACACTAATGGGAATTGTGTGATCATGGGAGACTTTAACTTCCCAGATATAGGCTGGAGGACAAGTGCTAGTAACAATAATAGGGCTCAGATTTTCCTGGATGTGATAATGTTGTCCCACAAACTTACACAGGATCGTTTTAGGGGTCAAGACAAAGATGCCACATTTATTATTAATCCGTAACTATTAGCAAATACCTTAATGCTTATACACATACACTCACACACACACACACACACCAAAATGTTCTGCAGCTGCTGGATAGTTACCAGTCCTGATTGCAGTTTGAGTTTGCAGCTTGGGATCGGAGCTCGTGGCAGCTAACTGGCCAGGAAAGCTGAGCACGAGGAGGAGCCGGGTCTCTGTCGGGCGTGCACCGATGCTCCTTGATGTTGATAGCAGAACGTTACCCAAAGTCTCTCATCTCACCCTTTCCTTTTTATAGGAGTTTAGTTTGGATTCAAAGTTCCTAGGTCTTGCTGTGTCACGCCGCCTCTGGGTTTGCTTGATCACCCGTCAATTGCAGGAGTGACTGTCAGCCTGGGACCTGGCTTTGATCTTCCCTCTGTTGTTCTGTTGTCCTTTTCTTTTTAGGGTGGATGCTTCTTACTTTGTTTAGGGCTGTTGTCTAGGTCTTCAGCCGTTGGTATTTGAACTTTATCTCATCAGGACAGGCTGGGGCTGGAGGTTGATTCTATCACCCATGCATACCTCATTCACACATGTAAACTAAACTAATAAGATTACAGCAGGGTTTGCAGAAATGAAGGTTGGAGGAAGCTTTTACAAAATGGAGTGAGTGTTTTAAAATGGAGTTTGAATTACAATATGGAACAGAAGTTACAGTGTAGGCAAGTATAGTGAATAGTGAACAGAAGTTACATTAATAAAGTGAACAATTAAAAACAGTTTCATTTATCAGTTCTACAATAGCTGATGGATTTCTTCACCAAGTAGTTGAAGAACCAACAAGAGAGGATGCCATTTTAGATTTGGTTTTGGTGAGTAGTGAGGACCTCACAGAAGAAATGGTTGTAGGGGACAACCTTGGTTCGAGTGATCATGAGCTAATTCAGTTCAAACTAAATGGAAGGATAAACAAAAATAGATCTGGGACTAGGGTTTTTGATTTCAAAAGGGCTAACCTTAAAGAATTAAGAAAATTAGTTAGGGAAGTGGATTGGACTGAAGAACTTGTGGATCTAAATGCGGAGGAGGCCTGAAGTTACTTAAAGTCAAAGCTGCAGAAACTATCAGAATCCTGCATCCCAAGAAAGGGGGAAAAAATCATAGGCAGGAGTTGTAGACCAAGATGGATGAGCAAGCATCTCAGATAGGTGATTAAGAAAAAGCAGAAAGCCTACAAGGAGTGGAAGATGGGAGGGATTAGCAAGGAAAGCTACCTTATTGAGGTCAGAACATGTAGGGATGAAGTGAGCAAGGCCAAAAGCCATGTAGAGTTGGACCTTGCAAAGGGAATTAAAACCAATAGTAAAAGATTCCTAAATACTTTGCCTCAGTCTTTAATAAGGCTAATGAGGCTTAAGGATAATGGGAGGATGACATATGGGAATGAGGAAATGGAGGTAGATATTATCACATCCGAGGTAGAAGCCAAACTCGAACAACTTAATGGAACAAAATCAGAGGGCCCAGATAATCTTCATCCAAGAATATTACAGGAACTGGCACATGAAATTGCAAGCCCATTAGCAAGAATTTTTCATGAACCAGTAAACTCAGGTTGTACCGTATGACTGGAGAATTGCTAACATAGTTCCTATTATTAAGAGAGGGGAAAAAAGTGATCCGAGTAACTATAGGCCTGTTAGTTTGACATCTGTAGTATGTAAGGTCTTGGAAAAAATTTTGAAGGAGAAAGTAGTTAAGGACATTGAGGTCAATGGTAATTGGGACAAAATACAACATGGTTTTACTAAGGGTAGATCATGCCAAACCAACCTGATCTCCTTCTTTGAGAAGGTAAGAGATTTTTTAGACAAAGGAAACGCAGTGGATGTAATTTACCTCGATTTCAGTAAGGCATTTGACACGGTTCCACATGGGGAATTATTAGTTAAATTGGAAAAGATGGGGATCAATATGAAAATTGAAAGGTGGATAAGGAACTGGTTAAAGGGGAGACTACAACGGGTCATACTGAAAGGTGAACTGTCAGGCTGGAAGGAGGTTACTAGTGGAGTTCCTCAGGGATCAGTTTTGGGACCAATCTTATTTAGTCTTTTTATTACTGACCTTGGCACAAAAAGTGGGAGTGTTAAATGACTGCTTCATGGAGCAGCTGGTACAGGAACCCACAAGGGGAGAGGCAACTCTAGATTTAATCCTGAGTGGAGCGCAGGAACTGGTCCAAGAGGTAACTATAGCAGGACTGCTTGGAAATAGTGACCATAATACAATAGCATTCAACATCCCTGTGGGGGGAAGAACACCTCAACAGCCCAACACTGTGGCATTTAATTTCAAAAGAGGGAACTATACAAGAATGAGGGGGTTAGTTAAACAAAAGTTAAAAGGTACAGTGACTAAAGTGAAATCCCTGCAAGTTGCATGGGCCCTTTTTAAAGACACCATACTAGAGGCCCAACTTCAATGTATATCCCAAATTAAGAAACATAGTAAAAGAACTAAAAAAGAGCCACCATGGCTTAACAACCATGTAAAAGAAGCAGTGAGAGATAAAAAGACTTCCTTTAAAAAGTGGAAGTCAAATCCTAGTGAGGCAAATAGAAAGGAGCACAAACACTGCCAGCTTAAGTGCAAGAGTGTAATAAGGAAAGCCAAAGAGGAGTTTGAAGAAAGGCTAGCCAAAAACTCCAAAGGTAATAACAAAATGTTTTTTAAGTACATCAGAAGCAGAAGCCTGCTAAACAACCGGCGGGGCCCCTTGACGATCAAAATACAAAAGGAGCACTTAGATAAAGTCATTGCGGAGAAACTAAATGGATTCTTTGCTTCAGTCTTCACAGCTGAGGATGTTAGGGAGATTCCCAAACCTGAACTGGCTTTTGTAGGTGACAAATCTGAGGAACTGTCACAGATTGAAGTGTCACTAGAGGAGGTTTTGGAATTAATTGATAAACTCAACAGTAACAAGTCACCGGGACCAGATGGCATTCACCCAAGAGTTCTGAAAGAACTCAAATATGAAGTTGTGGAACTATTAACTAAGGTTTCTAACCTGTCCTTTAAATCAGCTTCGGTACCCAGTGACTGGAAGTTAGCTAACGTAACGCCAATATTTAAAAAGGGCTCTAGACGTGATCCCAGCAATTACGAACCTGTAAGTCTAACGTCTGTACCAGGCAAATTAGTCGAAACAATAGTTAAGAATAAAATTGTCAGACACATAGAAAAACAAACTGTTCAGCAATAGTCAACATAGTTTCTGTAAAGGGAAATCGTGTCTTACTAATCTATAAGAGTTCTTTGAAGGGGTCAACAAACATGTGGACAAGGGGGATCCAGTGGACATAGTGTACTTAGATTTCCAGAAAGCCTTTGACAAGGTCCCTCGCCAAAGGCTCTTACGTAAATTAAGCTGTCATGGGATAAAAGGGAAGGTCCTTTCATGGACTGAGAACTGGTTAAAAGACAGTGAACAAAGGGTAGGAATAAATGGTAAATTCTCAGAATGGAGAGGGCTAACTAGTGGTGTTCCCCAAGGGTCAGTCCTAGGACCAATCCTATTCAATTTATTCATAAATGATCTGGAGAAAGGGGTAAACAGTGAGGTGGCAAAGTTTGCAGATGATACTAAACTACTCAAGATAGTTAAGACCAAAGCAGATTGTGAAGAACTTCAAAAAGATCTCACAAAACTAAGTAATTGGGCAACAAAATGGCAAATGAAATTTAATGTGGATAAATGTAAAGTAATGCACATTAGAAAAAATAACCCCAACTATACATACAATATGATGGGGGCTAATTTAGCTACAACGAATCAGGAAAAGGATCTTGGCATCATCGTGGATAGTTCTCTGAAGATGTCCACGCAGTGCGCAGAGGCAGTCAAAAAAGCAAACAGGATGTTAGGAATCATTAAAAAGGGGATAGAGAATAAGACTGAGAATATATTATTGCCCTTATATAAATCCATGGTACGCCCACATCTCGAATACTGTGTTCAGATGTGGTCTCCTCACCTCAAAAAAGATATTCTAGCACTAGAAAAGGTTCAGAAAAGCAACTAAAATGAGGGTCCCATAAGAGGAAAGATTAAAGAGGCTAGGCCTCTTCAGCTTGGAAAAGAGGAGACTAAGGGGGGATATGATAGAGGTATATAAAATCATGAGTGATGTGGAGAAAGTGGATAAAGAAAAGTTATTTCCTTATTCCTATAATACAAGAACTAGGGGTCACCAAATGAAATTAATAGGTAGCAGGTTAAAAACAAATAAAAGGAAGTTCTTCTTCACACAGTACACAGTCAACTTGTGGAACTCCTTACCAGAGGAGGTTGTGAAGGCTGGGACTATAACAATGTTTAAAAGGGAACTGGATAAATTCATGGTGGTGAAGTCCATAAATGGCTATTAGCCAGGATGGGTAAGGAATGGTGTCTCTAGCCTCTGTTCATCAGAGGATGGAGATGGATGGCAGGAGAGAGATCACTTGATCATTGTCTGTTAGCTTCACTCCCTCTGGGGTACCTGGCATTGGCCATTGTGGGTAGACAGATACTGGGCTAGACGGACCTTTGGTTTGACCCGGTACAGCCATTCTTATGTTCTTATGTGCTGATAAAGTTTGCGGATGACACAAAGCTGGGAGGTATTGCTAACACAGAGAATGACCAGGATATCATACAGAATGATCTGGATGACCATGTAAACTGGAGTAATAATAATAGGATGAAATTTAATAGTGAAAAGTGCAAAGTCATGCGTTTAGGGATTAATAACAAGAATTTTAGTTATAAATTGGGAACACATCAGTTGGAAATAACAGAGGAGGAGAAGGACCTCGGAGTATTGGTTGATCACAGGATGATTATGAGCCGCCAATGTGATATGGCCGTTAAAAAAGCTAACGCAGTTTTAGGATGCATCATGCGAGGTTTTTCCAGCAAAGATGAGGAGGTGTTAGTACTGTTATACAAGGCACTGGTGAGACCTCATCTGGAATACTGTGTGCAGTTCTGGTCACCCATGTTTAAGAAGGATGAATTTGATTATCAGCAGGTAAGTATGCCCAGTGGTCGGTGATGGGATGTTAGATGGGGTGAGATCTGAGTTACTACAGAGAATTCTTTCCTGGGTGCTGGCTGGTGAGTCTTGCCCACATGCTCAGGGTTTAACTGATCACCATATTTGGGGTTGAGAAGGAATTTTCCTCCAGGGCAGATTGGCAGAGGCCCTGGAGGTTTTTCACCTTCCTCTGCAGCATGGGGCACAGGTCACTTGCTGGAGGATTCTCTGCAGCTTGAGGTCTTCAAACCACAATTGGAGGACTTCAATAACTCAGACATAGATTAGAGGTTTGTTAAAGGAGTGGATGAGTGAGATTCTGTGGGCTGCATTGTGCAGGAGGTCAGACTAGATGATCATAATGGTCCCTTCTGACCTTTCAGTCTATGAGTCTATGGATCCTCCCTCCCCCTCAAAGATGAACTTTGCTGATTGGTCCTGATTTCTGCGCTAACAAGCTCTGTCCTACCCTGTATTCCTGTCGACTAATAACCCTTCTGTGTTACACGGGGGCTGAGAGTCACTGCTGCCTGTGGTGTGGGGGGCAGGGCCCTTTGGGGGTGTTTGAGGCTTCTCCAGGTGTCCCACTGAGGGGGACTTGCTGCAGGGAGCTCATGGGGTGAACAGGGGGCTGAACGCTCCAAGGTCAGACCCACAAAGTGCTGAAGCTGAGGAAGATTCTTGCCCTGGTGAGTGCGCCCTGAGGGGAGACGCTGCACCAGACTTCTGCCTGACTCTTTTAGCAGTTCCAGAGCACCCAGCCTGGGAATCCGTGACATGTATTCTGATTGATATTAATTATATTCCCTCCTTTAGTTCTTTATTAATCAAGTCCCATGTCAGATGCTTCATTATCTAGCCTGGGAATCGATGTCAGACTGACAGGCCTATACTTACCCAGGTCATCCCATTTACCCTTTGTCAATATTGGCCCAACATTCACTTTGTCCCAGCCTTCTGGATGTTCCCTGGTGCTCCAACAGGAGCGGTCCCACAAGTGCCTCAGCCAGCTCTTTTAAACTCTTGGATGAAAGTTATTTGGACCTGCTGATTTAAAGATGTCCAACTTTAGTAGCTTGTGCACAACACCCTCCAGGGCTCCGAGGAGAATGGAAGGCGTGTTACCCCCAGCACTCGTCTGGCAGGAGCCAAGGCTGGTCTGGGAGGCAGGCGCCCCACATACTGTAGACCCTGCCACATACAAACTCCGGCAGGCTGCAGTGACTCATGGGAAACATCTTACACACTGTAACAAAGGCCCCTCTGAATTTGCTTTTCCATACACTGGATAGATGAGCTCTTTGAGCCTCTCCCTTTCAGGCCTTTTCCCAGCCCTTGCTCTTCTCTGCACCCTCTCCAGGTTTTCAATTTCCTTTCCAGAATTGGACACAGGGTTCCAGTGCCAGGCTCCCCAGTGCTGTATACAGGGGTGGCTGCTTCTGCTCACTGACCCGTTTATACATCCCACAGCAAGGCAGGGGAGCTCAAGCAGTCGCTGCTGTCCAGGAGAGCGTCCCCCCGGCTGTTGGTCTGGCCTGCGTGCTGGGTCCTAGAGGTATGAACTTGCATTTGGCTGTCTTAACCACCCCCACACCTCTTTTCTTCATGGGCCCATCTTACCCAGCAATCCAGCCTGCTCTGTCCTCATTCACCGCTCCGCCAAACCTTCTGTCAGCTGCAGGTTTGATCTTTACTGATGTCATTATTGAAGTGCTGCGTGTGCCTAGAACAATCCCCGCGGAACCCCGTTCCGCCACGCATCTCCATCGAGGGCCATTTCAGAGCTGTTACTCAGCCAGGCCTCGGTCCATTTCACTCGCTCCTCACAGCTATTCATGGGGCTGGTGTTTTAACGAGTGCCTGTGTAACACCGACAGACCCCGGTCGTTGGTGGGCAGGATCGAACCTGGGACCTTTGGAGCTAAATGCATGAGCCTCTACCACACGAGCTAAAACCACAGGGCCCTTAGCTGCAGCTGAGGCAGACTCGCTGATCTCTAAGTGGTCTCGGTGCCACTAGATGAGACACCACCACCCAGGAGGTGTGTGGGTTACACCTGCATTTCGTTGGCGGCTGCTTCGTGCTGCCCTTCACAACAGGTCGGGAGCCTCATGGCAGGTGACTTTTGGCCCATTCTAGCATGTCCTGTCTGGGCCCCTCACGCTGCCAGAGCCGCATCCCACTTCTCTGTCTCTGCGGCAGCACTACAGAGTCATAGAATCACAGAACCGGGGGCTTAAAGGGAGTGCAGGGGCCATCCAGTGCCCTGGAACCTTCCCAAAAGTGGGGGGATGGGGCTCCGCCCCCTCAGGCCCCGCCCCTGTCCCCTCTCCCCCTATAGGCCCCACCCCTGGCCAAGCTGGAAGCCAGGGTGGGGCTGGGGAGCCCCCTGCCCATGTCCCCACCCCCCGGGACCCCTCACCCAGGGCAGGTGGAGGAACCCAGGCTCCCCCAAGCTGCCCACATGGCTCTTACCCTGACCCAGCTCCGGCTGGTGAGAGGGGGACTCAGAGCCGCAGCCCGGCCATGATAAGAGCTGTGTGGGCAGCTCTGGGGACCCATGGACAGGAGGGGGCAGGGAGGCGCCGAGAGCAGCCCCCTGCCCATGTCCCCACCCCTGTGCCCGCAGAGCAGCTCTTACCATGGCTGGACCACTGCTTCGAGGCCCCTCACCCCCAGCCAGAGCTGGGTTGGGGGGGGCCACACGGCAGCTGTGGTGAGATGGGGAAGGGGGCAGGGTCTGCCCCAGCAAAAAAACGGACGGGCCAGGTCCCCTGGGTTCCCACTGCCCCCCGCCACGATGCAGGATTGGTTGTGTCTAAACCATCCCAGACAGACGGCTCCAGCCTCCTTCAGAAACCTCCAGTGAAGGAGCTGCCACAACCTCCCCAGGCCCCTGCTCTGTCCCATTGTCCGACTGTTCTTACAGGTAGGAAGTTTTCCTGAGATTTAATCTAAATCTGCTCTGCTGGAGTTTGACCCCATCGCCTCTTGTCCTGCTGTACTGGAGTGCGCGGGGGCTTGACCCTTTGGGGCGGTGGGGAGCCACACTGGCTCCCTGCACCCCTCGGCTCCGGGGAATTAGTCCGGCCAGGGGGTCTCCCCTCGGTAGCCCTTGCTGTAGCCGGCCGAAATGCGGTTAGCCCGGCCCTGGCTCAGGGCGGGGCAGCAAACGCTGAGTCAGGGGCTCAGGCCCTCAGGCAGGGCTGAGCAATAGCGATAAGCTCCAGCCTCCTCAGGCCGGGGCGAGGGGGAGTCCGTCACCCAAGAGTTGGGTGGCAGGGGGGACGCAGGCCCTCCCACTCCGCTGCATCCCAGCCCAGGGCCCTAGGAGTGGCTGAGGATCCGCTGCTCAGTCAGTGGGGATCCCGGCCACAACACACTGACATGGGCTGTGGCAATGCTGCAGCCAGATGGGGGTCAGCTGCCCCCGGGCTCCTTCCACACTCCCCCTCGGGCCCTACCTCGGTCCTGCGGTTGGCCTCTGGGGGATCCAAGACCACAGGTTCGTCAGGGCAGGGTGCAATCGGCAGGTCCGGCAGCTCCTCCGGGGAGCGGGGGTGGGGCAGGTCCGGCAGCTCCTCCGGGGAGTGGGGGGCGGGGCAGCCCGGCAGCTCCTCTGGGGAGCGGGGGCGGGGCAGGTCCGGCAGCTCCTCCGGGGAGCAGGGGTGGGGCAGGTCCGGCAGCTCCTCCGGGATCGGGTACGGGGCAGGTCCGGCAGCTCCTCCGGGGAGCGGGGATGGGGCAGGTCTGGCAGCTCCTCCGGGGAGCAGGGGTGGGGCAGGTCCGGCAGCTCCTCCGGGATCGGGTACGGGGCAGGTCCGGCAGCTCCTCCGGGATCGGGTACGGGGCAGTTCCGGCAGCTCCTCCGGATAGCAGGGGCGGGGCAGGTCCGGCAGCTCCTCCAGGGAGCGGGGGCGGGGCAGGCCCAGCAACTCCTCCGGGGAGCGGGGGAGGGGCAGGTCCGGCAGCTCCTCCGGATAGTGGGGGCGGGGCAGGCCCGGCAGTTCCTCCGGGGAGCGGGGGTGGGGCAGGTCCGGCAGCTCCTCCGGGGAGCGGGGGCGGGGCAGGTCCGGCAGCTCCTCCGGGATCAGGTGCAGGGCAGGTCCGGCAGCTCCTCCGGGGAGCGGGGGCGGGGCAGGTCCGGCAGCTCCTCCAGATAGCAGGGGCGGGGCAGGTCCGGCAGCTCCTCCGGGGAGCGGGGGTGGGGCAGGTCCGGCAGCTCCTCCGGGGAGCAGGGGTGGGGCAGGTCCGGCAGCTCCTCCGGGGAGCGGGGGCGGGGCAGGTCCGGCAGCTCCTCCGGATAGCGGGAGTGGGGCAGGCCCGGCAGCTCCTCCGGGGAGCGGGGGCGGGGCAGGTCCGGCAGCTCCTCCGGGATCAGGTACGGGGCAGGTCCGGCAGCTCCTCCGGGGAGCGGGGGTGGGGCAGGTCTGGCAGCTCCTCCGGGGAGCAGGGGTGGGGCAGGTCCGGCAGCTCCTCCGGGATCGGGTACGGGGCAGGTCCGGCAGCTCCTCCGGGGAGCGGGGGTGGGGCAGGTCTGGCAGCTCCTCCGGGGAGCAGGGGTGGGGCAGGTCCGGCAGCTCCTCCGGGATCGGGTACGGGGCAGGTCCGGCAGCTCCTCCGGGGAGCGGGGGTGGGGCAGGTCTGGCAGCTCCTCCGAGGAGCGGGGACGGGGCGACCCGGACAGTCTAGGCGACCGCCCTGGGCCACAGGCGTTTCCCAGTCGCAGGCTCTGCTAGGGACGTCCACGCTCTCTGGCGACTGGGCTTCTACTGAGCTCTGAGGGTCGCTGCCTGACCCTCTGTGGGGTGGGCTCAGAGCTCCCTAGCTCCACCCACTCCGGCCTCTGGATGGGCTCTTCCCCCTCCGGGGCGGCGGGGAGCCATACCGCCTCACTACACCTGCCCTCTAGGGCCAGAGACAACAACTTTTCTCCATTTTGATGGCAGCCTTTCAAGTATCTGAAGACCCCGATCATGCCCCCCAATCTCCTCTTTTCCAAACTAGACATACCCAGGTCCTTCATCCTTTGCTCGTATGGCTGCATTCCAGCCCTCTGATCATCTTTGTCACTCGCCTCTGGATCCTTTCACTTTCTGTATCATTTCTATACCTTTTTGACCAAAACTGGACACTGTTCTCTAGCTGAGGCCTAACCAGCGCCGAGTAGAGCGGCACTATCACCTCCTGGGACTTGCATGCTGTGACTCTGTTAATGCAACCTGAAATAGCATCTGCTTTTTTTGTAACAGCCTCACATTGCTGACTCATGTTGAGATTGTGATCCACCACAACTCCCAGATCCTCCTCAGCAGTGTCTGTTGAATTTCATTTTGTTGTCTAGTCCAGTTCTCCAATTTATCAAGATCTCTCTGAATTTTAGGTCTATCCTCCAAAGTGTTGTCAGCCCCCCTAGCTTTGTGTCATCTGTAAACTTGATCAGGATGTTCTCTAGTCCTACATCCAAGTCATTAATACAGATGTTAAATAACACCGGACCCAGAACAGATCCCTGTGGAACCCCACTTGAGACCTCCCTCCAATCTGACATCATTCCATTAACAGCCCTCTTTCTTTGCAGTTGTTTAATCAATTATGTATCCACTTTATGGTAGTTCTGCCAAGCCACATTTCTCCAGCTGACTTATCAGAATATCACGTGGGACTGTGTCAAGAGCCTGGCTGAAGTCCAGGTTTATGATGTCCCCTGTGTTCCCCCATCCACCAAAGCAGTTACCCTGCCAACGCAGGAAATCAAGCTGGTTTGGCATGATTTTTTCCTGGTCAATCCATGCTGGCTGCTAGCGATTTACCCCTCCATCCTCCAGGTATTCGCAAAGGGAATGTTTTATCCACTGCTCTAGCAGCTCCCAGGTATCGAGGTCAGGCTGACTGGTCTATAGTTCCCCGGCTCCTCCTCCCCGCCCCTTTTAAAGATGGGCACCACATTAGTCCTTGTCCAGTCTTGCAGGACCTCTCCTGTCACCTATGAGTTTGGAAATATTATTTGCATTGAGCTCCTGGGCTGGGAACTGCTCTGTTTGCCAGTGGAGACAGTTGCTACAGAACTGATACATTGTAACAAAACAGTAATTAACAAGCTTCCAGCCCTACCCAGCCTTGAGCTCACACCCACAGCCCATCTCCAGTACTTTCCATCCAGGGTGTGCCCCATGCTCCACCCATCGATGCGTTCACCCTCCTGCCCCCACTCTTGGGCGTGTGCTTTGGCCCCATTTTACAGAGGCGATGCTGAGGCATTGAGGGGAAGTAATTTATCCAAAGTCTCATAGTGGGTTAGTGGTAGAACCCAGGAGTCCTAGTGCCTCCCCTGTCCCCGCCCCTTGCTCTCACTTGAGGCTCCATTTCTCCCTAAAGATGCTCTGCTCTTCGTAACCCCCAGCCCGAGCACTCCCGGACTGCCTGGGATCTTCTCCCCAGTGCGTGCCCCAGCCAACGCCTCCCAGCCCCGGAGCTGGGCTCGGCAGGGACCAGCGTCCTTGGACTGTGTCACCACTTGCCGCTGCTGTACCCTGCCCCCAATCCCAGCTTCAGCGCAGGGCCAAGAGCTGCCGCTCAGCACCCAGCTCCCTGCTGAGCCCATAGCCCCACTGACCCTCCAGCTCCAAGCCAGAGAGCTGCAGCCTCCTAGCCCCAGGCTTCCCCAGAATTAGCTCCTGTGCCCAGCGCTTCCCATGTGTCGAGAGGAGGGTCCCAGCCGTGGCTGGGTTGTGTGTCCTGCTCTGGAAGCACCGAATTAGCGTCTTTTAGCTGCCACGCCCCTGCATGTGCCTGCTCCCCCTTGCAGCGCCCGTATGCTGCCTTGTTGCAGGGGCACGACCAGGATGCGTGGCAGGACAGTGGGCAGCGTAATGCCAGACCCTCTGCCCCCCAGGGACGTGTGCCAAGCCTGACTTCACTCAGGGCGGTTCCCGCACACCCAGCCTGCGACTCTGTGACAGCCCTGAGCCCCTGAGAGCCCCTCAGGTCCTCCCCCAGATACCCCCAGGCCCTCAGCCCCTTCCCCAGCTCCTGAGAGCCCCTCAGCTCCTCTCCAAGATACCCCCAGGTTCTCCCCCAGCTCTGAGAGCCCCTCAGCCCCTCACCCCGATACAACCCAGGCCCTCAGCTCCTCCCCCAGCTCCGAGAGCCCCTCAGCTCCTCTCCAAGACACCCCCAGGCCCTCCCCCAGCTCCATAGCCCCTCTCCCAGATACCTCCCAGCCCCTCACCCCCTCCCCCAGCCCTGAGAGACCCTCAGCTCCTCTCCAAGATACCCCCAGGCCCTCCCCCAGCTCCATAGCCCCTCTCCCAGATACCTCCCAGCCCCTCACCCCCTCCCCCAGCCCTGAGAGACCCTCAGCTCCTCTCCAAGATACCCCCAGGCCCTCCCCCAGCCCCATAGCCCCTCTCCCAGATACCTCCCAGCCCCTCACCCCCTCCCCCAGCCCTGAGAGACCCTCAGCTCCTCTCCAAGATACCCCCAGGCCCTCCCCCAGCCCCATAGCCCCTCTCCCAGATACCTCCCAGCCCCTCACCCCCTCCCCCAGCTCTGAGAGCCCCTCAGCCCCTCCCCCAGATACAACCCAGGCCCTCAGCTCCTCCCCCAGCCCCAAGAGCCCCTCAGCTCCTCTCTCAGATACTCCTGTCTCTCCCCCAGCCCCAAGAGCCCCTCAACCCTTCATCAGATACCCCAAAGCCCCTCAGCCCCTCCCCCAGCCCTGAGAGCCCCTCAGCTCCTCCCCCAAATATCCCTCAGCCCCTGCCCCAGTCCCAAGAGCCCCTCAGGTCCTCCCCCAGATACCTCCCCTCAGCCCCTTCCCCAGCCCCTGAGATCCCCTCAGCTCCTCTCCAAGATACCCCCAGGCTCTCCCCCAGCTCCGAGAGCCCCTCAGCCCCTCCCCCAGATACAACCCAGGCCCTCAGCTCCTCCCCCCAGATACCCCCAGGCCCTCCCCCAGCCCCATAGCCCCTCTCCCAGATACCTCCCAGCCCCTCACCCCCTCCCCCAGCCCTGAGAGACCCTCAGCTCCTCTCCAAGATACCCCCAGGCCCTCCCTCAGCCCCATAGCCCCTCTCCCAGATACCTCCCAGCCCCTCACCCCCTCCCCCAGCCCTGAGACACCCTCAGCTCCTCTCTCAGATACCCCCAGGCTCTCCTCCAGCCCCAAGAGCCCCTCAGCCCCTTCATCAGATACCCCAAAGCCCTCACCCCATCCCCCAGCCCTGAGAGCCCCTCAGCCCCTCTCCCAGATACCTCCCAGCCCCTCACCCCCTCCTCCAGCCCTGAGAGCCCCTCAGCTCCTCTCCCAGATACCCCCAAGCCCTCCCCCAGCCCCATAGCCCCTCTTCCAGATACCTCCCAGCCCCTCAGCCCTTTCCCCAGCTCCTGAGAACCCCTCAGCTCCTCTCCAAGATACCCCTAGGCTCTCCCCCAGCTCCAAGAGCCCCTCAGCCCCTCCCCCAGATACAACCCAGGCCCTCAGCTCCTCCCCCAGCCCTGAGAGACCCTCAGCTCCTCTCTCAGATACCCCCAGGCTCTCCTCCAGCCCCAAGAGCCCCTCAACCCTTCATCAGATACCCCAAAGCCCCTCAGCCCCTCCCCCAGCCCTGAGAACCCCTCAGCTCCTCCCCTAAATATCCCTCAGCCCCTCCCCCAGCCCCAAGAGGCCCTCAGGTCCTCCCCCAGATACCCAGGCCCTCAGCCCCTCCCCCAGGCCCGAGAGCCCCTCAGCCCCTCCCCCAAATACTCCCCAGCCCCTCAGTCCCTCCCCTAGCCCTGAGAGCCCCTCAGCCCCTCCGCTAGATATGCCCCAGCCCAGCCCCTCAGCTCCTCCCCCAGGCCCCCCACCTTGTCCTGCACCAGCCCCTGAGTCTGTGCAGCCAATACACTGCTTGGGGGGCTGGTGGCTCCTGTCCATTGCACCCAGAGCCGGACAGACTCCAGCTTCTCTGGGACTTGGTCTCCAGTGAGTGCCCTGGGGACAGAGGGCAGCCAGCTGGGCTGCACCAAGGCCAGATGCAGGCAGCTCCCAGAGGAGGCCATTAGCAGCTCTGATGCTGGCCCAGCCCCTAGCACAGAGGGCAGCTGGCAGGGCCTGGTGGGGCTCCCACTGGGGCGAGGCATCTGCCAGGGATCCGGGGCCTGGTGCCCCCCACCCTGCCCCAGTGCTGGGGCCTGGCACAGGCTTGTGGAGGGGCAATGCACGGGGATGTGATTGGAGCCCTGGTGAGATAGCTGCATGGGCAGGAGGGGCTGGGCCAGCAAGGCCAGGCCTGGCCTGGGGAGAAGGGCAGGCGGGGGCTGGGCCATTTGCACATGAACACGCAGTTCAGCGGCTGTACAGAACCGCCCGACGCTCACCTGCCCACACACTCAGCCCAAGCAAGTCCAAGGCTCTGGCTTTGTGTGCCCAGCTCTGGCCACTGCCCCGGCTAATCCTGCGGGGCCTGGTGGTTAGTGGGAGGACAGGCGAAGTGCCTTGAAGCTGGGTGTTCCTCAGCTGCTGTGTCATTATTAACATAAACTGTGATCGTATAGGTCATTGTTGCAACCACTGTGGAGGTGTCTATGGAAAGGTTATGATGTGCTGGTTATGATTATGCTGCCTGTATGTGGGAATCATTTTTGTAGTTGATGTTATGCATATTGGCTCTGTACTTGTATCTCAATGTGTTCTGAGTCTAAGCAGCCTCAGTGAAGCATTTGGTTGGCTTGAGAAGGGATTATTCTCAGTAAGCGCCCAACCAAGAAACACTTAACTGACAATGAACTTTGGGAGACTCCAATCCACATCTGAGCTTTCCTGGGAACATTCAAACTAACATGTAAACAATGGGCCTGCAAACTGAGTCATGCATGGACATGTGACTTGCCTATGTGACTCCAGACTCCATCTTGCTGCTGTGATTTTCCACAGTAAGAACGAAGGGTCCTTCCACAGGCAGAGAATATAAAAGACCCTGGGAACCTCTTCATCTTGTCCTCAATCCTGCTTCTTACCTCTGGAGGAACCTTGCTACAAACTGAGGCTCTGAACAAAGGATTGAATGACCCATCCCAGCTGGAGATGTTCCAGAGACTTGATTTGAGCCTGCAGTTTATGCCATCACTGCTACAAGTGTGAACCAAGAACTTTGCCATTACTGTATGTAATTGATTTCATTTAACCAATTTTAGTTCTCATTTATATTTTTTTTTATGAATAAACCTTTAGATTTTAAATTCTAAAGGATTGGCAACAGCATGATTTATGGGTAAGATCTGACTTGTATATTGACCTGGGTCTGGGGCTTGGTCCTTTGGGATCAGGAGAACCTTTTTCTTTTACTGTGGTGTTGGTTTTCACAGCCATTAGTCCCCATAACGAGTGGCACTGGTGGTGTTATTGGGAAACTGGAGTATCTAAGGGAATTGGCTAGGCAGCAGTTCTGCAGAAAAGGACCTAGGGGTTACTGTGGGTGAGAAGCTGGATATGAGTCAACAGTGTGCCCTTGTTGCCAAGAAGGCTAATAGCATTTTGGGCTGTAGAAGTAGAGGCATTGCCAGCAGATTGAGGGACATGATCATTTCCCTCTATTTGACATTGGTGAGGCCTCATCTGGAGTAGTGTGTCCAGTTTTGGGCCCCGCACCACAAGAAGGATGTGGAAAAATTGGAAAGAGTCCAGCGGAGGGAAACAAAAATCATTAGGGAGCTGGAGCACATGACTTATAAGGAGAGGCTGAGGGAACTGGGATTGTTTAGTCTGCAGAAGAGAAGAATGAGGGGGGATTTGATAGCTGCTTTCAACTACCTGAAAGGAGGTTCTAAAGAGGATGCATCTAGACTGTTCTCAGTGGTGGCAGATGACAGAACAAGAAGCCATGGTCTCAAGTTGCAGTGGGGAAGGTTTAGGTTGGGTATTAGGGTGAAAGTCACTGGTAGCCCCCCCCCTTAACAGCTTACAAGCAGCCAGTAGGGAGAAGCAGAAACCTCATGGACACAGTACCCTGAACGTTTGAACTGTCTCCCCTTGTCAGTTTTGAGGTAGTTGAAGCTGGTTCTTAGCTGGTTTTTGCTGAGCAGATTGCAGAAGTGCAGGGTTTGTTAACCACCAATCAATTGCTAGCACGACCGAAGCCTGTGTGTGAGTGTGTATAAAAGATTCTTGATTTTTGTATTGAGTGGAGTTTTTTGTACCAAGGTATAAGGCTCTCCTTTTTTCTGCAGAATAAAGCATTTTTCCTTATTCCTATCAGGCTCTCAGCTAGGCAGACCCGATATTTCAGTAACAGTTTCTGGCGACTCCAGACGGGACTCTCCTAGCTCGGACATCGGACTCTGGACGGCTGCGGCGAACTAGGAGCGGCACCACTGGGGTGTTTAGTCCCCCTTCCTCACTTCACCGCAGCCCCTGGGGTTCGTGCTCCGATAAGGTGAGCCCTAATAGGATAAGGAAACACTGTCTGGCTCTGGCTTGCTATGTGGTTCTGTTCTGTTTAACCAGTTACTGTTGTTTTTCTGCTCTGTTCATTTGGGCGTTAGGTGTGTGGGCGGAACTGAACCTCTCGTTCGTAATTCCTCAAGGTGGAAGCCATTGCGTGTGATGAATCTCTGAGGTAGAATTGAGATCCTTCTGTCCCCTCTCCTGTAGCGGTCAGTGTATAGAAATAGAAAAACCTGGATTAGACCGTAATTCCCTCTGCTCTCTGTGTAATTCTCTTTTTGAGTGTCAGAAGACAGATGGGTGGGTTTCTGGATAAATCCTCTAAGAATAGTCCTTTGGATTATATATTAAGTAAATGGCCTTTACTCGGTGTTCAGAAAGGAATGTCAAGAGGAAATTGAATAGTTAAACGCCAGTGGGCCATGTGTTTTTGTCCAGGTGGCAAGCCTCACAAGGCAGGACTCAGGTAGTCTTGTGAGTAGGAATGTTTAAGGAAAGAGACCAGGAAGGGTGGGGGCTAGTTGAGAAGCCCACCCTCCTAGCTAAACTGGTAGTGGATCAAGTTGTCTAGGAAGGAGTATGGCAGAAAGAGATCTAGGGGTCATAGTGGACCACAAGCTTAATATGAGTCAACAGTGTGATACTGTTGCAAAAAAAGCAAACGTGATTCTGGGATGCATTAACAGGTGTGTTGTAAACAAGACACGAGAAGTCATTCTTCCGCTTTACTCTGCGCTGGTCAGGCCTCAGCTGGAGTATTGTGTCCAGTTCTGGGCACCGTATTTCAAGAAAGATGTGGAAAAATTGGAGAGGGTCCAGAGAAGAGCAACAAGAATGATTAAAGGTCTTGAGAACATGACCTATGAAGGAAGGCTGAAGGAATTGGGTTTGTTTAGTTTGGAAAAGAGAAGACTGAGAGGGGACATGATAGCAGTTTTCAGGTATCTAAAAGGGTGTCATCAGGAGGAGGGAAAAAACTTGTTCACCTTAGCCTCCAATGATAGAACAAGAAGCAATGGGCTTAAACTGCAGCAAGGGAGATTTAGGTTGGACATTAGGAAAAAGTTCCTAACTGTCAGGGTAGTTAAACACTGGAATAGATTGCCTAGGGAAGTTGTGGAATCTCCATCTGTCATAAACAGATAGCTAAGAGTTAATGTCTCTTTCACCTGAAGCACCTGACCAGAGAACCAATCAGGAAACCGGATTTTTTCAACTTTGGGTGGAGGGAATTTTGTGTCTGAGGTCTTTGTTTTCTGTCTGCCTGCTGTCTCTGAGCTTTGGAGAAGTAGTTTTACTTTCTAATCTTCTGTTTCTAAGTGTAAGGACAAAGAGATCAGATAGTAAGTTATATGGTTTCTTTTCTTTGGTATTTGCATGAATATAAGTGCTGGAGTGCTTTGATTTGTATTGAGTTTGTGGCTTGCATGTTAAGCAAGAAGCCATTACCAGACTGTTAAGGGTCTTTTGTCATGCAATAGCTCTCCCATTGAGAGTCATTACCAGCACTATATCCATGCAAATAAAGTGGTTTTTCAGGTTTACTTAACATTGAAGATTAGCTAAAGGCACTGTTGCTAGGCAGACTCCAGGAGGCAACAGAGCCTGCAGTTCAGAATATAAACACCGGAGGGCACCCCAACACAAGAAAACAGGAACCATGTCTACCAAGACAAAAATGGAGGCCGAAAAACAAATCAAAGAAGCTGAACACAGGCGACAACTGGAAAAAAGACAAAAAGAGGTGGAGCTGAAAGAAAAGGAAGAAAGCATCAAACTGGCAGCCTACCAAAGAGAACAGGCAGCCAAAGAGGCAGCACACAAAAGAAAACTAGAAGAAGAAGAGGTGGCCCACCGAAGGAAACAAGCAGAAGACGAGGTGGCCCACAGAAGGAAACAAGAAGAAGAAGAGGCAGCCCACAGAAGACAGATAGAACTCCAGAGGGAAGCCCACCAACAGGCCATGGAATTAGAAAAGGCTAAGCAACAGACTCCAGCCAATCCTAACAACCCATTGCCAATTATTGCTCCACAGCACAGGAAATTTCCCACCTACAAGGCAGGTGATGACACCGAGGCCTTCTTGGAAAATTTTGAAAGAGCCTGTCTTGGGTACAGCATCCCCGAAGACCAGTACATGGTAGAATTAAGGTCACAGCTCAGTGGACCTTTAGCAGAGGTGGCAGCTGAAATGCCTAAGCAGCAAATGAATGACTATAAACTTTTTCAAACCAAGGCCAGATACAGAATGGGGATAACCCCAGATCATGCCCGTCGGCGCTTCAGAACCCAAAAGTGGAAACCAGATGTGTCATTTCCCAAACACGCCTACTACGTTGCAAAAAACTATGAGGCCTAGATAACAGGACACAACGTTCAAACCTTGGAAGAACTGCACCTCCTCATACAAATGGAGCAGTTCTTGGGTGGTGTTCCTGAAGACATCACACGGTACATACAAGATGGAAAACCCAAAGATCTCGCTGAGGCGGGGGAGATTGGAGCCAAATGGATGGAAGTGGCAGAAAGCAAGAAAGCTACTGTCAAGGGGAACGAATACCCCAGGGGGCACACCGACCATAAACCGAGGACAGCCAAAGACCCCACATACAACCCAAGTAAAGCCACAGACGCCCTACTCTTCCACCTCACCAGTCTCCAGTAACTCACCTCGGCCCAGTGACCCATCAGATGGAAGATGCTTTAAGTGTAATGAACTGGGACATATCAAGGCCAACTGTCCAAAGAACACCATGCGAGTGCAATTCATTACATCACCATCACACAAAAGATCCCCAGGCCCGGATGCCTCTCAAATACCCTTGGAGCGAAAGGAAAATTTGAGAGTGGGCGGAAAGAAGGTTACTGCGTGGAGAGACACGGGGGCACAAGTGTCAGCTATCCACCAATCCTTCGTTGACCCCAAATTCATCAACCCAAAGGCCAAAGTTACAATTTACCCCTTCATGTCACAAGCTGTAGACTTGCCTACAGCTGAACTGCCTGTCCAGTACAAAGGCTGGTCAGGAATGTGGACTTTTGCAGTCTATGACAATTATCCTATCCCCATGCTACTGGGGGAAGACTTGGCCAACCAGGTGAAGCGGGCCAAGAGAGTGGGAATGGTTACACGTAGCCAAACCAGGCAAGCTTCCAAACCCATTCCTGTTCCTGAACCGTCCACAGACGCCCCGTCTGGGTTACCAGAGACCCAGACAGAGGTAGTGGACCCGGATTCCATGCCAACCACTGAAACAGCCACAACACCTCCAGTCCCCGGCCCGGAACTGGAACAGCAACCAGCACCAGCAAGTGCAACCACATCTTCAAACTCAAAGCCAGAGGGCGCCAGCGAGCCAAAACTGGCAGAAGCAACAGACAGCCATACCCAAAAGGCTCAGCCAGAGCCTGAAATAACCTCAGGTGCACCAGCGGAGAGCGGTTCACCAGCACCGGAAACAACCCCATCACCTACATTGCTTCCAGAGGGACCAAGCCCAAGTCCACAGTCTGAGGAAGAACTGGTGACACCCAGCCTCAAGGGAACAGTTCCAGACTGAGCAGGAAGCAGATGACAGCCTTCAGAAAGCTTGGGCGGCGGCACGGAGCACCCCACCGCCTCTCAGCTCTTCTAATCGATCCCGGTTTGTTATAGACCAAGGACTTTTATACAAGGAAATTCTTTCTGGTGGACACCGGGAAGAATGGCAGCCGCAAAAACAGTTGGTGGTTCCAACTAAGTACCGGGGGAAGCTCTTAAGCTTAGCCCATGATCATCCCAGTGGCCATGCTGGGGTGAACAGAACCAAAGACAGGTTGGGGAAGTCCTTCCACTGGGAGGGGATGGGCAAGGACGTTGCCAAGTATGTCCGGTCTTGTGAGGTGTGCCAAAGAGTGGGAAAGCCTCAAGACCAGGTCAAGGCCCCTCTCCAGCCACTCCTCATAATTGAGGTCCCATTTCAGCGAGTAGCTGTGGATATTCTGGGTCCTTTCCCAAAAAGACACCCAGAGGAAAGCAGTACGTACTGACTTTAGTGGACTTTGCTACCCGATGGCCGGAAGCAGTAGCTCTAGGCAACACCAGGGCTAACACTGTGTGCCTGGCCCTAACAGACATCTTTGCCAGGGTAGGTTGGCCCTCCGACATCCTTACAGATTCAGGGTCTAATTTCCTGGCAGGGACCATGGAAAAACTGTGGGAAACTCATGGGGTGAATCACTTGGTTGCCACCCCGTACCACCATCAAACCAATGGCCTGGTGGAAAGGTTCAATGGAACTTTGGGGGCCATGATACGAAAATTCATCAAAGAATTCTCCAATAATTGGGACCTAGTGTTGCAGCAGTTGCTGTTTGCCTACAAGGCTGTACCACATCCCAGTTTAGGGTTTTCACCGTTTGAACTTGTGTATGGTCACGAGATTAAGGGGCCATTACAGTTGGTGAAGCAGCAATGGGAGGGGTTTATGCCTTCTCCAGGAACTAACATTCTGGACTTTGTAAGCAACCTACAAAGCACCCTCCGACACTCTTTAGCCCTTGCTAGAGAGAACCTAAAGGATGCTCAAGAAGAGCAAAAGGCCTGGTATGACAGACATGCCAGAGAACGTTCCTTCAAGGTAGGAGACCAGGTTATGGTCTTGAAGGCGCAACAGGCCCATAAGATGGAAGCATCATGGGAAGGGCCATTCACGGTCCAAGAGCGCCTGGGAACTGTAAACTACCTCATAGCATTTCCCAATTCCTCACTAAAGCCTGAAGTGTACCATGTTAATTCTCTCAAGCCTTTCTATTCCAGAGATTTATACAGGTTTGTCAGTTTACAGTCCAGGGAGATGATGCTGAGTGGCCTGACGGTGTCTACTACGACGGGAAAAAAGATGGTGGCGTGGAAGAGGTGAACCTCTCAACCACCCTGGAACGTCTGCAGCGGCGACAAATCAAGGAGCTGTGCACTAGCTTCGCCCCATTGTTCTCAGCCACCCCAGGACGGACTGAACGGGCATACCACTCCATGGATACAGGTAATGCTCACCCAATCAGAACCCCACCCTACCGGGTGTCTCCTCATGCCCAAGCTGCTATAGAACGGGAGATCCAGAACATGCTACAGATGGGTATAATCCACTCATCTACCGGTGCATGGGCATCTCCAGTGGTTCTGGTACCCAAACCAGATGGGGAAATACGCTTTTGCGTGGACTACCGTAAGCTAAATGCTGTAACTCGTCCGGACAACTATCCAATGCCACGCACCGATGAGCTATTGGAGAAGTTGAGACGTGCCCAGTTCATCTCTACAATAGACTTAACCAAGGGGTACTGGCAAGTACCGCTAGATGAACCTGCCAAGGAGAGACTCATAGACTCATAGACTCTAGGACTGGAAGGGACCTCGAGAGGTCATCGAGTCCAGTCCCCTGCCATCATGGCAGGACCAAATACTGTCTAGACCATCCCTGATAGACATTTATCTAACCTACTCTTAAATATCTCCAGAGATGGAGATTCCACAACTTCCCTAGGCAATCTATTCCAGTGTTTAACTACCCTGACAGTTAGGAACTTTTTCCTAATGTCCAACCTAAATCTCCCTTGCTGCAGTTTAAGCCCATTGCTTCTTGTTCTATCATTGGAGGCTAAAGTGAACAAGTTTTCTCCCTCCTCCTGATGACACGCTTTTAGATACCTGAAAACTGCTATCATGTCCCCTCTCAGTCTTCTCTTTTCCAAACTAAACAAACCCAATTCCTTCAGCATTCCTTCATAGGTCATGTTCTCAAGACCTTTAATCATTCTTGTTGCTCTTCTCTGGACCCTCTCCAATTTCTCCACATCTTTCTTGAAATGCGGTGCCCAGAACTGGACACAATACTCCAGTTGAGGCCTAACCAGCGCAGAGTAAAGCGGAAGAATGACTTCTCGTGTCTTGTTTACAACACACCTGTTAATGCATCCCAGAATCACGTTTGCTTTTTTTGCAACAGTATCACACTGTTGACTCATATTAAGCTTGTGGTCTGCTATGACCCCTAGATCTCTTTCTGCCATACTCCTTCCTAGACAGTCTCTTCCCATTCTGTATGTGTGAAACTGATTGTTCCTTCCTAAGTGGAGCACTTTGCATTTATCTTTATTGAACTTCATCCTGTTTACCTCAGACCATTTCTCCAATTTGTCCAGATCATTTTGAATTTTGACCCTGTCCTCCAAAGCAGTTGCAATCCCTCCCAGTTTGGCATCGTCCGCAAACTTAATAAGCGTACTTTCTATGCCAACATCTAAATCGTTGATGAAGATATTGAACAGAACCGGTCCCAAAACAAACCCCTGCGGAACCCCACTTGTTATACCTTTCCAGCAGGATTGGGAGCCATTAACAACTACTCTCTGAGTACGGTTATCCAGCCAGTTATGCACCCACCTTATAGTAGCCCCATCTAAATTGTACTTTCCTAGTTTATCTATAAGAATATCATGCGAGACTGTATCAAATGCCTTACTAAAGTCTAGGTATATCACATCCACCGCTTCTCCCTTATCCACAAGGCTCGTTATCCTTCAAAGAACGCTATCAGATTAGTTTGACACGATTTGTTCTTTACAAATCCATGCTGGCTATTCCCTATCACCTTACCACCTTCCAAGTGTTTGCAGATGATTTCTTTGATTACCTGCTCCATTATCTTCCCTGGCACAGAAGTTAAACTAACTGGTCTGTAGTTTCCTGGGTTGTTTTTATTTCCCTTTTTATAGATGGGCACTATATTTGCCCCCTTCCAGTCTTCTGGAATCTCCCCCGTCTCCCATGATTTCCCAAAGATAATAGCTAGAGGCTCAGATACCTCTTCTATTAACTCCTTGAGTATTCTAGGATGCATTTCATCAGGCCCTGGTGACTTGCAGGCATCTAACTTTTCTAAGTGATTTTTTACTTGCTCTTTTTTTATTTTCTCTTCTAAACCTACCCTCTTCCCATAAGCATTCACTATGTTAGACATTCCTTCAGACTTCTCAGTGAAGACTGAAACAAAGAAGTCATTAAGCATCTCTGCCATTTCCAAGTCTCCCGTTACTGTTTCCCCCTCCTCATTGAGCAATGGGCCTACCCTGTCCTTGGTCTTCCTCTTGCTTCTAATGTATTGATAAAAAGTCTTCTTGTTTCCCTTTATTCCCATAGCTAGTTTGAGCTCATTTTGTGCCTTTGCTTTTCTAATCTTGCCTCTGCATTCCTGTGTTATTTGCCTATATTCATCCTTTGTAATCTGACCTAGTTTCCATTTTTTATATGACGCCTTTTTATTTTGTAGGTCATGCAAGATCTCGTGGTTAAGCCAAGGTGGTCTTTTGCCACATTTTCTATCTTTCCTACCCAGCGAAATAGCTTGCTTTTGGGCCCTTAATAGTGTCCCTTTGAAAAACTGCCAACTCTCCTCAGTTGCTTTTCCCTTTAGTCTTGATTCCCATGGGACCTTACCTATCAGCTCTCTGAGCTTACCAAAATCCACCTTCCTGAAATCCATTGTCTCTATTTTGCTGTACTCCCTTCTACCCTTCCTTAGAATTGCAAATTCTATGATTTCATGATCACTTTCACCCAAGCTTCCTTCTACTTTCAAATTCTCAACAAGTTCCTCCCTCAAACCTCCCTCAAACCACAATTTGAGGACTTCAGTAGCTCAGACATAGGTTAGGGGTTTGTTAAAAAAGCGAGTGGGTGAGATTCTGTGGGCTGCATTGCGCAGGTCAGATTAGATGATCATAATGGTCCCTTCTGACCTTAAAGTCTATGAGTCTATAAAAATAACAAGGGCAAAACAAATGGATGGTGTAAATTCTGCAGGGCTCCCCCCTTCTCAATTGCTCACCAAGCTATAACAAATTTTTGTTACCAATCTATCCCTCGTGTCAGGTGATCAGGCTGACACTGCAGGATCACTGTGGGAAGATAAAGAAAACACACCATATGACTGAAAACAACAACAGAGAGTGTTGGAAACACTCCCACATCACTCAGGAAAAAAACATTAATGCCCCAAGCCCTAAGCCACTTTCAGACTCACACACGTACGTCCAGACTGACCAGATCTGTGTATAACGTTCAGAGAAGGGGGAGAGGTGGACGGGAGATTATCCTGTATACAGCTTGTCCAGAATTTCCAACATGCTTTCGCTCTTGGGAGGGCTGTTCTTTTACACCCTGGAATCTCCTGTGGCCTCTCTTTCAGAGATTCCAGTCCAGGTCAGCTGCCTGTGGCTTCTTCAGTGTCACCAAGCCACACCGGCTCCAGGGTCTGTCATGGTATAATTTCCCAATCTGAACCTTAGAGTCCAAAAGATGGGGTACCAGCATGAATTCCTCTAAGCTTAAATACCAGCTTAGATCTGATAGGCTGCCACCACCCAAAAATATAGCATTTTGGGGCACTCTGGTCCCCCCAAAAACCTTCCCTGGGAACCCCAAGACCCAAATTCCTTGAGTCTCACAACAAAGGGGAATAAACCATTTCCCCTCCCCCTCCTTTCTTCCTCCCAGATCTTTCCCGCCCTGGGTACACTAGGAGATCATCGTGATTCAAACTCCTTGAATCACAACACAGAGAAATCAGGGTTTTTCTCCCCCTTCTAGGCTTTCCCTCCCTGGACTATCCTGGAGAGAGAGACAGGTTCAAGCTCCGTGAATCTAAAACACAGAGGAAATTCACCTTTCCTCCCCCACTCCTCCTTCCCTTCTCCCACCAATTCCCTGGTGAGTACAGACTCAGTTCCTTTGAGCCTTAACAAGGGAAAAAATTAATCTGGTCTTTTAAAAAGAAAAGCTTTTAATAAAAGAAAGAAAAAAGTAAGAAATCTCTGTAAAATCAAGATGGAATATTACAGGGTCTTTCAGCTTACAAACACTAGAAAGAAGTCTCCCCCAGCACAAATACCAATCAAAAGCCGTCCATCAGAATACACATTTGCAAATACAGAAAACAATCAAAAGACTATAACCGCCTTTTCTACTTAATACTCACTATTCGGAATATTTAAGAGACTGTAGCAGGGAGATTGACAAGAAACCTGGTTGCACATCTGGTCCCTTTCAGGACCCAGAGAGAACAAAGCAAAACCCAAAAAACACAAACAAAGGCTTCCCTCCACCGAGATTTGAAAGTATCTTGTTTCCTGATTGGTCCCCTGGTCAAGTGTTTCAGGTTCACTGTTTGTTAACCCTTTACAGGTAAAAGAGACATTAACCCTTAACTATCTGTTTAAGACAGGGTCGCAACGGCACACTGTTGGATTTCACTGGACAGTTAAGCTTTGCAAATGTAATCTCAGTCCTGTAACTTGTATTGCCTTTGGTTTGCTTCTGTCTATATTTTTCTACAGCCAGCTGGGGCCAAAAGCAGTTTTTCTTTGTACTTAGCATGGTCTGCATTGATTCTTGACCTTAAATGCAGAGCAACTTTCTCTTTATATCTGGGCCAAGCTGAATTTCAAATTAACCCTTTCCTTTCCTCAATAGACAAATTGCTCACACTGTGTCAGAGGCTTTTTTGGTGATTAAAAGCTCCTCTGAGATGTATGATCTTATCTAGACTGAAGGTATCTTCTAGTGGGCATTGTTTAGATGGATTTTCATGCGTGTAAAGATTCCAGTTGTCTAAATACCTGCAGGTTTTAGGACCATAATATACATACATGTAATATGCTGGGGTATCCTTAGGGGGTGAGGTGGAATGCTTAGACTGTCCCCCACCCATTTTCCAATCACACACACACAGGGGGGATGCCCGGTCTGCGCTAGCGGCACATAAACTAAGGGTCTCTCCCTACAGGGCACTCACACAGGAGAGGCTAACGAGGATGGCCATGACCCTCCTACACCTCCCTTCAGCAAAGAGCGTCAGCTAGTCTCTGGGAGACGGCGTCGCTCACTCTCATTGCGTCCACTGAGATGATCAGACTGTCAGCGGCTCACACAGAAAGGAAGGAGGGGAAGATGGGTTCACACACTCCTAGACCCAGGTAGCTTCCTTGCCGGACAATCCCAGGCCGAGTCTGCCACCGTGGGTCGGATCTTCTACAGATCCTCTAGTTACTGGGCTTGTGTTAGAGTAGTTCTGGTCACGAGCCAAACGACTTCGCAGAATACTCTGGGCGTCTTCCGATAACTTTCATTCATATTAGTGTACACACACACACACCCCGCAAGGCCTCTCTTTCTAAATACCACGGTGCATCTATACCTTACGTCCAGACTCAATACACATGAGGTGGTAAGAACCCCTCTTGAGGCGGTAAAATCCCCTCAGCACTGGTGCACTTAATGCATTTCCCTTATGCATTAACCTTATTGGGGGGTGGCCAAACTAACAGTTCCCCAGCACCGCTCTGCATCTGATCTTGCTGCACAGTCAATAAGTTCCGATGGTGTGAGCCCAACAGGGACAGACGGCCCATGGACAGTCCTCCTCCGATACCCCAAAAGAGATTTCAAAAGGTCTCATACCTCTCTTGTGGCGCCATGGGGTTCGAAGGGGAACGATCCATAGAAGCTGTCTGTGTCTCAGTAGGCGTTGCCATCCCAGACGAGCCCCCAAATTGTCGGAGAAAAACTCAGTTCTCATTTTTTGGTTGGGTGCAGCAAAGTCAGATACTTTATTTTCTCTTTACAGTTGTATAGAGGGAGGGAGTGTCCTAGGATACAGAGTTGCCCCAGTCCCAGGCAGATCTCTCTCCAGGTAAACAATTCCAGCAGCATTTATACCGTTTGTTACAGACAATAATGAGCAACAGCTGCATTTTGTTTATACAGAGGCCATCTTGGTATCTTATTTTTCTCACTTCTATTTAGACGCCAGTCCACGTTCCTCATTATTGACACAAGGTCTCAACAACTTCTCCCACAGTTCTTTCCCACTCGCCTCACAATCCTCGTGTCTACAAATCTCACGTTAGCCTGACTCTTGCTAACAGAGACTGTCATGCATTAAAAACCCCTCCAAATCCCTGAGTTTTTGCTCTACTTCCACAGTCTGTATCTGCAGACAGAACAGGAGTCCTTGTGGCACCTTAGAGACTAACCCATTTATTTCAGCATGAGCTTTGGGCTGTAGCCCATGAAGACTTATGCTCAAATAAATGGGTTAGTCGCTAAGGTGCCACAAGGACTCCTGCTCTTTTTGCTGATAGCTGTTAGGACAGAGGGCCCACCTTGTCAGCCAGTGAACTCTGTTAAGCAAGAGAAATCAGGGGTTGATCCTACAGGACAAGGAGAAAAAAGAGAACTGAATTTTGCAAAGGGAAGCCGCACATTAACCCTAAAAGGCCCAAACCCCAATGGAATTGAGCCATGATTGTAGATGGACACTTGCAATGGATTTGTTGTTGTTGCTGTTGGTGATTTCTGTAACTAATGTGTTGCTGTAAGAATGTACAATGTGGGGGGGGGGGGGCGCTCTGTGCCGTGGGAGCTGGGGGGGCGGTGCTCTGTGCAGTGGGGGCTGGGGGGGCGGTGCTCTGTGCGGTGGGAGCTGGGGGGGCGGCGCTCTGTGCAGTGGGAGCTGGGGGGGAAGTGCTCTGTGCGGTGGGAGCTGGGGGGGCAGTGCTCTGTGCGGTGGGAGCTGGGGGGCTGTGCTCTGTACGGTGTTGGGAGTTTGTGGGGGGCGGTGCTTTGGGCGGTGGGAGCTGGGGGGGCAGTGCTCTGTGCGGTGGGAGCTGGGGGGCGGAGCTCTCTGCGGTGTTGGGAGCTGGGGGTGCAGTGCTCTGTGCGGTGGGAGCTGGGGGAGCGGTGCTGTGGGCGGTGGGAGCTGCGGGGGCGGTGCTCTGTATGGCGGTGGGAGCTGGGGGGGCAGTGCTCTGTATGGCGGTGGGAGCTGGGGGGGCAGTGCTCTGTGCGGTGGGAGCTGGGGGGGCAGTGCTCTGTATGCCGGTGGGAGCTGGGGGCGCAGTGCTCTGTATGGCGGTGGGAGCTGGGGGGGCAGTGCTCTGTATGGCGGTGGGAGCTGGGGGGGCTATGCTCTGTATGGCGGTGGGAGCTGGGGGGGGGTGGAGCTCTGTGCGGTGGGAGCTGGAGGGGCGGCGCTCTGTGCGGTGGGAGCTGGGGCAGCGGTGCTGTGGGCGGTGGGAGCTGGGGGGGTGGAGCTCTGTGCGGTGGGAGCTGGGGGGGGCGGCGCTCTGTGCGGTGGGAGCTGGGGCAGCGGTGCTGTGGGCGGTGGGAGCTGGGGGGGGCGGTGCTCTGTGCGGTGGGAGCTGGGGGGGCGGAGCTCTGTGTGGTGGGAGCTGGGGGGGGCGGCGCTCTGTGCGGTGGAAGCTGGGGCGGCGGTGCTGTGGGCAGTGGGAGCTGGGGGGGCGGTGCTCTGTGCGGTGGGGGCTGGGGGGCCAGTGCTCTGTGCGGTGTTGGGAGCTGGGGGGGCAGAGCTCTGTGCGGTGGGCGCTGGGGGGGCGGTGCTCTGTGTGGTGGGAGCTGGGGGGGCGGTGCTCTGTGCGATGGGAGCTGGGGGGCGGAGCTCTGGGCGGTGGGGGCTGGGGGGCGGTGCTCTGTGCGGTGGGGGCTGGGGGGGGCGGTGCTCTGGGCGGTGGGAGCTGGGGGGGTGGTGCTCTGTGCGGTGGGGGCTGGGGGGGGCGGTGCTCTGTGCGATGGGAGCTGGGGGGGCGGAGCTCTGGGCGGTGGGAGCTGGGGGGGGCGGTGCTCTGTGCGGTGGGGGCTGGGGGGGCGGTGCTCTGTGCGGTGGGAGCTGGGGGGGCTGTACTCTGTGCGGTGTTGGGAGCAGGGGGGGCGGTGCTCTGTGCGGTGTTGGGAGCTGGGGGGGCGGTGCTCTGTGCGGTGGGAGCTGGGGGGGCGGTGCTCTGTGCGGTGTTGGGAGCTGGGGGGGGCGGTGCTCTGTGCGGTGGGAGCTGGGGGGGCTGTGCTCTGTGCGGTGCTGGGAGCAGGGGGGGCGGCGCTCTGTGCGGTGGGAGCTGGGGGGCACTGCTCTGTGTGATGGGAGCTGCGGGGGGCGGTGCTCTGTACGGTGGGAGCTCGGGGGGCGGTGCTCTGTGCGGTGGGAGCTTGGGGGGCAGCGCTCTGTGCAGTGGGAGCTGGGGGGGCAGGGAGCTGGGGGGGCGGAGCTCTGTGCGGTGGGAGCTGGGGGAGCAGTGCTCTGTGTGGTGGGAGCTGGGGGGGCAGTGCTCTGTGCGGTGGGAACTGGGGGGGCGGTGCTCTGTGCGGTGGGAGCTGGGGGGGTGCTCTGTACGGTGGGAGCTGGGGGGGCGGAGCTCTGTGCGGTGGGAGCTGGGGGAGCGGTGCTCTGTATGGCGGTGGGAGCTGGGGGGGCGGCGCTCTGTGCAGTGGGAGCTGGGGGGGTGCTCTGTACGGTGGGAGCTGGGGGGGCTGTGCTCTGTGCGGTGGGAGCTGGGGAGGTAGTGCTCTGTGCGGTGTTGGGACCTGGGGGGAGCGGTGCTGTGTGCGTTAGGAGCTGGGGGGGTGGGGCTGTATGCAGCATGAGCGTGGGGGGGGCGGCGCTGTGTGTGGCAGTGGGAGCTGGGGGGGCGCTGCTCTGGAGGGCGGCGGGAGCTGCGGGGCAGTGCTCTGGGGAGCATGGGGAGCTGTGGGGCGGTGATCTGTGTGGTGGGAGCTGGCGGGGTGCTCTGGGGGGCGGCGGGAGCTGGGGGGCGGTGATCTGTGTGGTGGGAGCTGGCGGGGTGCTCTGGGGGGCGGCGGGAGCTGTGGGGCGGTGATCTGTGTGGTGGGAGCTGGCGGGGTGCTCTGGGGGGCGGCGGGAGCTGTGGGGCGGTGATCTGTGTGGTGGGAGCTGGCGGGGGCTCTGGGAGGCGACAGGAGCTGTGGGGCGGTGATCTGTGTGGTGTGAGCTGGCGGGGTGCTCTGGGGGGCGGCGGGAGCTGTCGGGCGGTGATCTGTGTGGTGTGAGCTGGCGGGGTGCTCTGGGGGGGCGGCGGGAGCTGTGGGGTGGTGATCACTTTTGTGGGAGCTGGCGGGGTGCTCTGGGGGGCGGCGGGAGCTGTGGGGCGGTGATCTGTGTGGTGGGAGCTGGTGGGGTGCTCTGGGGGGGCAGCGGGAGCTGTGGGGCGGTGATCTGTGTGGTGGGAGCTGGCGGGGGCTGTGGGGGGCGACAGGAGCTGTGGGGCGGTGATCTGTGTTGTGGGAGCTGGCGGGGTGCTCTGGGGGGCGGCGGGAGCTGTGGGACGGTGATCTGTGTGGTGGGAGCTGGCGGGGTGCTCTGAGGGGCGGCGGGAGCTGTGGGGCGGTGATCTGTGTGGTGGGAGCTGGCGGGGTGCTCTGGGGGGCGGCGGGAGCTGTGGGACGGTGATCTGTGTGGTGTGAGCTGGCGGGGGCTCTGGGGGGCGGCGGGAGCTGTGGGGCGGTGATCTGTGTGGTGTGAGCTGGCGGGGTGCTCTGGGGGGCGGCGGGAGCTGTGGGGCAGTGATCTGTGTGGTGGGAGCTGGCGGGGTGCTCTGGGGGGCGGTGGGAGCTGTGGGTGGTGCTCTGTGTGGTGGGAGCTGGCGGGGTGCTCTGGGGGGCGGCGGGAGCTGTGGGGCGGTGATCTGTGTGGTGGGAGCTGGCGGGGTGCTCTGGGGGGCGGCGGGAGCTGTGGGGCGGTGATCTGTGTGGTGGGAGCTGGCGGGGTGCTCTGGGGGGCGGCGGGAGCTGTGGGGCGGTGATCTGTGTGGTGGGAGCTGGCGGGGTGCCCTGGGGGCGGCAGGAGCTGTGGGGCGGTGATCTGTGTGGTGGGAGCTGGCGGGGTTCTCCGGGGGGTGGCGGGAGCTGTGGGGCGGTGATCTGTGTGGTGGGAGCTGGCGGGGGCTCTGGGGGGCGACAGGAGCTGTGGGGCGGTGATCTGTGTTGTGGGAGCTGGCGGGGTGCTCTGGGGGGCGGCGGGAGGTGTGGGGCAGTGATCTGTGTGGTGGGAGCTGGCGGGGTGCTCTGGGGGGCGGCGGGAGCTGTGGGGTGGTGATCTGTGTGGTGGGAGCTGGCGGGGTGCTCTGGGGGGCGGCGGGAGCTGTGGGGTGGTGATCTGTGTGGTGTGAGCTGGCGGGGGCTCTGGGGGCGGCGGGAGCTGTGGGGCGGTGATCTGTGTGGTGGGAGCTGGCGGGGGCTCTGGGGGGCGACAGGAGCTGTGGGGCGGTGATCTGTGTTGTGGGAGCTGGCGGGGTGCTCTGGGGGGCGGCGGGAGCTGTGGGGCGTTGATCTGTGTGGTGGGAGCTGGCGGGGTGCCCTGGGGGCGGCAGGAGCTGTGGGGCGGTGATCTGTGTGGTGGGAGCTGGCGGGGTTCTCCGGGGGGTGGCGGGAGCTGTGGGGCGGTGATCTGTGTGGTGGGAGCTGGCGGGGTGCTCTGGGGGGCGGCGGGAGCTGTGGGGCGGTGATCTGTGTGGTGGGAGCTGGCGGGGGCTCTGGCGGGCGACAGGAGCTGTGGGGCGGTGATCTGTTTTGTGGGAGCTGGCGGGGTGCTCTGGGGGGCGGCGGGAGGTGTGGGGCAGTGATCTGTGTGGTGGGAGCTGGCGGGGTGCTCTGGGGGGCGGCGGGAGCTGTGGGGTGGTGATCTGTGTGGTGGGAGCTGGCGGGGGCTCTGGGGGGCGGCGGGAGCTGTGGGGTGGTGATCTGTGTGGTGTGAGCTGGCGGGGGCTCTGGGGGCGGCGGGAGCTGTGGGGCGGTGATCTGTGTGGTGGGAGCTGGTGGGGTGCTGTGGGGGCGGCGGAGCTGGGGGGGCAGCGCTGTGTGCGGCACTAGCCTGTGGGGTGCTGGCTCTTGCTCCCCTGCTCCGGGGCTGAGGCTCCCCCTCTCTGGGATAGGGACAGAACCTCCCTGTCCCCCCGGCCCCCCTCGTACTGCAGTGACCTGCCTTGGGCCCAGGGGGGTTTCAGTGGCTGCTGGAGCCCGGGGTGTGGGTCCAGCTCAGTAACTGCCCCCCGCAGTCCCGCTGCCGCAGCCGCCCTCGGGCGGGGTCTGTACGTGCCAGCATTGGCCCAGGGGCCGTCTCCGGAGCCCGTCAAGCTGGCCAGGCTGCGGCACGTTCTCACTCGCACTCCACCCTGCGCAGGGGCCGGTGCCAGGCCCTGGGCGGCAGATGACACAGGGGAACTGCACTGCCGGCTTTGCCAGGCGCAGTGAGCTGCGCCCGGGCTTCCCAGCAGCAGGGCGGGGTGCGCTCGCTGGCAATGCCCCCCGAGCTGCCGCAGCCTGTCCTGCCCAGCTCTGCCAAGCCCTAAGCCTCTGTGCAAACATTCCCAGCTCTCCTGAGCAGCGGCTTAGTGGGGCTCACAGCGAAGCCAGGTGAGGAACATCCTTTGCTGTGAAGCCGTCCCTGTGGGCATTGCATGGCCGGCCAGCATGAGGCTGCATCACCGCTGGCATGGGGGGGGGTCAGGGGCTGGCACTGGGAAGGGGCCAGGGGCTGGCACAGGGCAGGGGTTGGCAAAGGAAGGATGCACAGAGGGCAGGGAGGAGATTAACAGCAGGTGCTACAGTCTGGGCCTGGCCCTGGGGTGATCAGGGAGCAGCAGCATTCACAGCTGGCACTGCAGGATTCAGGTCAGTGGCGAGGGCGGCTCTCCGGGGGACCTGACCAAGCTGGGTGAGCGGGCGGCTCCATGCCAGCTGGCACAGGGGTGGCACGGCAAAGCCCTGCCCATTGCAGGATGCCCTGACAGCCCACCCCACACTGGGCCTGGGGAGGAGAGCGGCCAGCCCCCGGTCAGTGTGCAGCCGGGTGGGGCGTCCTGGTGCTGTTCTGTACATGGGTGGGATGCTGAGCCCGTGGGGGGCACCACGGCTCAGAGGGGCACAGAACTGGGCAACAGGATGGTTCGGGGCTGACGAGGCCCCGACTGGGCGAGCCAGCACCTGGGGCTGTGGTGGAGAGACACACAATAGTGACTGGGCCGGGGGCAGGGGTGCACCCCGAGGGTTCGCCCGTCTCATGCCCGGGCCCCTGCCGGAGGCTGGGCTGGATTCACTCGTCACTGCGCAGCAGGGAGAGGTGCAAGGCAGGCTGAGGTCTGGGCTCTGTGCGGCTGCTGTGTCCCCTGGGCAATGAAACGTGTAAGCACCTGTCTGCGACTGTGATGATCCCAAAGCACCGTCTGCATGGGTGGGATGTTCCTCCTCGGGCACCGCCCGCGTGGCTGGCTCCTGCTCGCTCCTCGCTGCCTGAGGGGGCAATGGGGCCGTGCCCTAGAGAACAGGCCGGGGCGTGGCTGTGGACAGAGGGCTGGGCTCTGGGGCTCTCAGGGCCCTGCTGCTGCAGTGGCTGGTCAGTCTGGCGGCAGGGATGGCCGTGCACCCGCATGAGTGGCAGGCCCAGCCGCTGGCTCCATCCCTGCCTGAGCCCCTGGGGGAAAGGCAGGTGCAGAGCCCAGGGGGAAGCTGGGGCCCTGGCCGAGAGCCGGGCTGTGTGGGACCCCTGGCCCCGGTGAGCGGAGCTGTGGGAAGGCAGCCGCCGTTGGCTTGCAGTCCCAGCTCCTGGGCACTGAGCAGGCAGCCTGGCACCTATCCAGCACAACCGAGGGGCCTGATCCTGCCCCCTTCCTCCCTGCCGCACCCAGCTCCACCAGACCCACAGAAGCCCCAGCATCAAGCTGCTCTCCTAGCATCCCCCTGCTCCCAGGAGCCCCATCCCCAGGCACCCCCCAGGCCCATCTGCCCCACTGCAGCTGGGCGCAGGGCATGCTGCCCATCGGGTGAAGTTAGTGGCTACATGCAGATTGGGTAATTAAATCAGCTGCATGAGGTTCACCGGGAGCAGACCTGATGACCCCTGAAGGCTCTTTGGAGCCCTGGTGCTGGGGTGGGTGTGGCTGCAGGCCTCCAGGGCCGGGCTGCCCACAGACCCATCGAGTCCTGGGCCCCTTGTCACTGCTCTGTGCTGCCATGCGGGCAGGAGGCACAGCGGGCTGGTGCACAGCCCAGGACGCCGGGGTTCCAGGCCGTGCCGGTGGGGGCCTAGCTCAGGTTCCTGTCCTGGGCGGGAAGCTGTCGGCTCTGGTGCGAGAGCCGCGCAGCCACAGGGCCTGGGGTGCAGGTTCCGGCTGGGCTGAGAAGCAGCACCACCTCTTTCGCAGGAATCGCAGCGGTGTTTGCCTTGGCAACAGGATGAATAAGAGCCGCCGAGCACGTCTGCACCAGCCATCCGCCCGCGGCTGGGTAGTCCCTGCCCGGAGGGCAGGAGCATGTGTGGGCATGGCACGCTGGCCAGCCACAGGCACTGCTGCTCCTGCAGCTCTCGCCAAGCCCAGCTGCAGGGCCCAGCGCAGCCCCAGGGCTCCGGGGAGTGCGGGGCCATCTCCGAGGGCTTCCTCCCGCCGTCATGCCCTGCTGGCTGGGGACCAGCACCAAGTGCAGGCTGGTTGTGCTTGGAGCCCTGGGCTAAGCGTAGCCTCTGCCCCCCCCCCCCGCTTCCCCACAGGGGCCCGTCCAGGGCAGAGCTGGCCTGACCCCTGAGGCCCCTAACGGCCCCCGTGACCCGGCCTCTGCAGCAGGCCTGGCTCTCACGTCTTGGCGGGCCCCAGGCGGAGCACGAGCAGTTGGACAGAGAAACGCGCCGGGCGGTGCCGATAGAAATACCTGCTTTATTGTCCCTGGCTGGGCGCGGTGACATTCAGCGCTAGTGCTGGCAGGTCAGCGGGCAACGGAGCACAGGCTCGAGGCAATGGGGGGGGCCCTGCTGCCAGGGGTCAGTGCTGCAGGCAGGGGCGGGATCAGGGGCTCCGGGCAGGACCCGCTGTGCGTGCAGCAGGGGGATTGGAAGGTGGCTGGTCGCCCTAGCTCAGTGGGGGGGGGGGGCCTGCCACTCACACCCAAGGGGGCCAGAGAGGGGTTAGCACCAGATATGGGCCCCACAGCTGGGCCGGGACTCCAGCTCTGCCTGCAGTGGGCTCGAGGTTAGCGTCTGACCAGAGTGCTCTGATGCCCCCCGCCCCCGGGACCTATTACTGGCTACCCCACACCGGGTGGGGAGGGGGTCAGACAGCAGCTTCAGTGACAGCGGGAACGCAGAGCCCAGCCTCCCAGCAGGGGACCAGGGCAGGGTGCTGGCTGGGGGGGGGGGGGGGCTCACAGCAGGGAGTGGGGTGGGGGGGGCAGAGCAGGGCACTGGCTGGGGGGATTCCCAGCAGGGGGCACTGTGGGGGGGGCAGGAATGCTGGCTGGGGGTGCAAGGCAGGAGCATGGTCTAGGGGGCTCCCAGCAGGGGGTGCTGGGGGGAGCAGGGCAGGAGTGTGGGCTGGGGGTAGCTCCCAGCAGGGGGCGCTGGGAGGGGCAGGGTGCTGGCTGGGGATGCAGGGCAGGAGCACGGTCTGGGGGGCTCCCAGCAGGGGGTGCTGGGGGGAGCAGGGCAGGAATGTGGGCTGGGGGGAGATCCCAGCAGGGGGCACTGTGGGGAGGGCAGGAGGTGGCTGGGGGGGCTGGCTGGGGGATTCCCAGCAGCGGGTGCTGTGGGGGTGGGGCAGGGCGCTGGCTATGGGGGGCAGGGCAGGGCAGGGCAGGGCTCTGGCTGGGGGGCTCCCAGCAGGGCGGTGGCTGGGGGTAGCTCCCAGCAGGGGGTGCTGGGGGGGGCAGGGCAGGAGTGTGGGCTGGGGGTAGCTCCCAGCAGGGGGTGCTGGGGGGGCAGGGTGCTGGCTGGGGGTGCAGGGCAGGAGCACGGTCTGGGGGGCTCCCAGCAGGGGCTGCTGGGGGGAGCAGGGCTGGAGTGTGGGCTGGGGGGAGATCCCAGCAGGGGGCACCTTGGGAGGGCAGGAGGTGGCTGGGGGGGGCTGGCTGGGGGATTCCCAGCAGCGGGTGCTGTGGGGGTGGGGCAGAGCACTGGCTGTGGAGGGGCAGGGCGGGGCAGGGCAGGGCTCTGGCTGGGGTGCTCCCAGCAGGGGGCGCTGGGGGGCAGGGTGCTGGCTGGGGTGGGCAGGGCAGAGCAGGGCAGGGTGCTGGCTTGGGGGGGGACACTGCCAGGTTTAACGGTGCAGATGACGCCCATGGTGACAGGGCTGGTCCTTGCCCCTGCTGTTGCAGCCCCAGGGCAGCTGAGGGCAGAGTCTTCGGGGCCGGGTGGGATCCCAGGGTCTGTCTCCAGGTGCAGGGAGCTGGGGGTGCCTGTTGTCACCCTGAGCCGTCTCCCCGCTGCGCCGGGAGGGTTAGCGAGAGCTCAGAGGGGGTGCAGTCTGGTGTGTTTCAGGCGGGGTTTGCATATGTCCTGGGCCAGACCCAGTGGCATGACAGATGGACACAGCAGAGCCCTGCCCGCGGGTCCCTCTGGCTTCCTGCCCTGCGAGCCGGGACGGCCAGAGCCCTCAGCAGAGCACACACACACCTCGAGCTACACACACACAGACACACCCATGAGGTACACATGCATGTACACACACACACATACACCTCACACACACTCTGAGGTACACCCCCCAAGGTGCACACCCACACACCCCTCCCCCCCGAGGTACACACACGGGTACACCCCGTCCCCCATGAATTACACACACACACACACACACACACACACACACACCCCTCTCTCTGCTGAAGGGTCAGGCCAGGATTCTCCAGTCTTGGAGCCACATCCCCGGCGTGGAAGCTGGCGCAGCCATTGGGAGGGGCAGAAAATCCTGCTTGGGGCTCGGGCTGTGTCAGGGAAGGCGTCTGCTGTCCCTGGTGCAGGGGGGGGCCGCTCCGGCGGGTGCTCTCGGGCTGCACTCTCAGGTGGAGGGGCCTTCGGAGGGCTCTGGAAGCAAAGCAGAGAGAGGGGCTGGTCCAAGAGGAGCTTTGGCAGCGGGGCAGGCCCAAGGGGCGGGGGTGGGAGGCCTCCCGGTGCCCCCGCCCATGTTGCTGGAGTCTGCTTGTGGGCTCTCACCTGGGGGCGCAGGCTCTGTGCTGGCCTGGGGGGCGGAGAAGCTCAGCTCAGCCCTGTCAGCCAGGAGGGAGCTGCGGGAGCGGGGGCACCGGTCTCCGGAGCGCGTCCGGCGCAGGACAGCCTGGGGCAGAGGAGAGGTGGTTACTCGAGGACACGGTTGGGAAAGGAGCTGACAGCAGGGCTGTGGCCAGACAGGGCCAGGGAATCCAGGCCAGGTGTGATCCCGGGCTCTAGGGCCCCTGCCCTCCCGCCTGGGGAGGGAGTCCCTGTGGGGCCCTGCCCTGCCCTGCCTTGCTGCAGGCTCACACTGCCATGGGTCCCCCTCCCGTCGCTCCCCAGGCCCAGTGGGTCTTACCTTCCTGGCCAGGGGGCTGCTGGGGGCTGAGGCGCTGCTGTAGAGGCTGAGGCTGGAGTTGGAGCGGCTGGGGGACAGCACTTTGGAGGGGGGGGCTGACTGGCTGCCGGCACGGGAGGTCACGGCCCCTAAGGCGTCTGGGGACAGGTATTTCTCATTGATCTTCACGTTGGTCCGTCCCTTCACTGCTCAGGGGAGACAGATCCGGTGAGCGAGAGGCTGCGGGCGCAGACAGTGGCTGCCTGCCGGCAGGGCCATGCTGGGGACCAGGCATGGGCTGCGGGGGGCATGGCCAGGCTGCGGCGTGCCAGGGAGGGAGTCACCAGGGCTAACAGCTGGCACTGGCACAGCTGGCACTGAGTTTGCCAGTGGGCCAGACACAGCCTGGATGAACTGCTGCTGCCCAGCGGATTATTCCCAGGGGACCAGCTGGGTTAGGTCTGGGCTGCAGATTCTATGAGACGTGAATTTTAGCAAGGTCCAGTGGGTAGAGCGGGCCGGGGGGGCGGACTTCTGTCCCCAGCTCTGGGAAGTGAGTGGGTTAGAGCGAGGGCTGGGGGCTAGGACTCCTGGGTTCTCTCCCCAGCTCTGGGAGGTGTGGGGGTTACAGCTGGGGGCTAGGACTCCTGGGTTCTCTCCCCGGCTCTGGGAGGTGTGGGGGTTGCAGCTGGGGGCTAGGATTCCTGGGTTCTCTCCCCGGCTCTGCGAGGTGTGGGGGTTGCAGCTGGGGGCTAGGATTCCTGGGTTCTCTCCCCAGCTCTGGGAGGTGTGGGGGTTGCAGCTGGGGGCTAGGACTCCTGGGTTCTCGCCCCAGCTCTGCGAGGTGTGGGGGTTGCAGCTGGGGGCTAGGACTCCTGGGTTCTCTCCCCAACTCTGGGAGGAGTGGGGGTTGCAGCTCGGGGCTAGGACTCCTGGGTTCTCTCCCCAACTCTGGGAGGTTTGTTGGTTACAGCTGGAGGCTAGGACTCCTGGGTTCTCTCCCCAGCTCTGGGAGGTATGGGGGTTGCAGCTGGGGGCTAGGACTCCTGGGTTCTCTCCCCAACTCTGGGAGGTGTGGGGGTTGCAGCTGGGGGCTAGGATTCCTGGGTTCTCTCCCCAGCTCTGGGAGGTGTGGGGGTTGCAGCTGGGGGCTAGGATTCCTGGGTTCTCTCCCCAGCTCTGGGAGGTGTGGGGGTTGCAGCTGGGAGCTAGGACTCCTGGGTTCTCTCCCCAGCTCTGCGAGGTGTGGGGGTTGCAGCTGGGGGCTAGGATTCCTGGGTTCTCTCCCCAGCTCTGCGAGGTGTGGGGGTTGCAGCTGGGGGCTAGGATTCCTGGGTTCTCTCCCCAGCTCTGCGAGGTGTGGGGGTTGCAGCTGGGGGCTAGGACTCCTGGGTTCTCTCCCCAGCTCTGGGAGGTGTGGGGGTTGCAGCTGGGGGCTAGGACTCCTGGGTTCTCTCCCCAACTCTGGGAGGTTTGTTGGTTACAGCTGGGGGCTAGGACTCCTGGGTTCTCTCCCCAGCTCTGGGAGGTGTGGGGGTTGCAGCTGGGGGCTAGGACTCCTGGGTTCTCTCTCCAACTCTGGGAGGTGTGGGGGTTGCAGCTGGGGGCTAGGACTCCTGGGTTCTCTCCCCAGCTCTGCGAGGTGTGGAGGTTGCAGCTGGGGGCTAGGACTCCTGGGTTCTCTCCCCAGCTCTGGGAGGTGTGGGGGTTACAGCTGGGGGCTAGGATTCCTGGGTTCTCTCCCCAGCTCTGGGAGGTGTGGGGGTTACAGCTGGGGGCTAGGATTCCTGGGTTCTCTCCCCAGCTCTGCGAGGTGTGGGGGTTGCAGCTGGGGGCTAGGACTCCTGGGTTCTCTCCCCAGCTCTGGGAGGTGTGGGGGTTGCAGGTGGGGGCTAGGATTCCTGGGTTCTCTCCCCAGCTCTGGGAGGTGTGGGGGTTGCAGCTGGGGGCTAGGACTCCTGGGTTCTCTCCCCAGCTCTGCGAGGTGTGGGGGTTGCAGCTGGGGGCTAGGACTCCTGGGTTCTCTCCCCAGCTCTGGGAGGTGTGGGGGTTGCAGATGGGGGCTAGGATTCCTGGGTTCTCTCCCCAGCTCTGGGAGGTGTGGGGATTGCAGCTGGGGGCTAGGATTCCTGGGTTCTCTCCCCAGCTCTGGGAGGTGTGGGAGTTGCAGCTGGGAGCTAGGACTCCTGGGTTCTCTCCCCAGCTCTGGGAGGTGTGGGGGTTGCAGCTGGGGGCTAGGATTCCTGGGTTCTCTCCCCAGCTCTGCGAGGTGTGGGGGTTGCAGCTGGGGGCTAGGACTCCTGGGTTCTCTCCTCAGCTCTGCGAGGTGTGGGGGTTGCAGCTGGGGGCTAACTCCTGGGTTTGGTTCATAGTTTGGCCACAGACGTGCCAAGCAGTCGGCTCTTGTTCTGAGGCTCTGAGCACAAAACGAACCTGCTCCAAGCCCGGCATTTCTTGCCGCCGGTGGGAGGGAATATTTGTCTGCCCATAGGGCAGGGCCGCCCAGAGGATTCCGGGGGCCTGGGGCCATCGGCGGCAGGCGGCTCCGGTGGACCTCCCACAGGCGTGTCTGCAGAGGGTCCGCTGGTCCAACGGCTCTGGTGGAGCATCTGCAGGCATGCCTGAGGGAGGTCCACCGGAGCCATGGGACCGGCAAGCGGCAGGGGGCCCCCCGCGCGGCAAAATGTCTAGAGCTGGCCCTGTTTGGCGGCGGGGGGCCCTTCCGATCTGGGACTCGCCGCTGAAGTGCCCCGAAGACCCAGGGCCCCCCGCCGGTGAATTACCTCTGAAGCGGGACCCGCCGCTGAAGTGCAGCCTGCTCCCACTGCGGGTCTTCGGGGCACTTCAGTGGCGGGTCCCTGAAGGAAGGGCCCCCCTGCCGCTGAATTACTGCCGAAGACCGGGTTGCACTTCGGCGGTAATTCGATGGCGGGGGAATGGAAGGAGTGGAAGGACCCCCCCGCCAGCGAAGACCAGGAGCGGAGGAAGCTCCGGAGACTGGCCCCGCAAGAGTTTTCTGGGGCCCCCGAGCGAGTGAAGGACCCCGCTCCAGGGGCCCCGAAAAACTCCCGTGGGGGCCCCTGCGGAGCCCGGGGCAAATTGCCCCTCTTGTCCCCCCCCCGGGCCGCCCTGCCAGCGTCACTGGGACGCTCTCAGCTTTGGGACACTCGACTACCAAGGCCGCAGCCTTCCCATCCCTCGGCCTGCGGCACCCCCTGCTGGCTGGCACAGGCACAGCACAGACACTGAGCCCCCACTCGCCCCAGCTCCATGCTACCCCGCTCAGGCCATTCTGGGGGCAGGTCGGGCCCCGCTACCCCCTGCCCTGCCCAGCCAGTCAGTGAAGCCCCCACCCAGGAGCCCAACAGGGTAAGGGGTGAAACCCTCCTGGTCTCAGCCAGTTCCCCCCACCCTGCTGCTTCCTGGGGGCTCCAGCCCAGCCACATCCTGGGGCACCTGAGAGCAGTGCTGGCTGGGCCGGGCCAGGGCTCCCCAGAGGGCACAGGGCAGGCGGAGGGCCCTGCCCCCCTTGCCTGGGTCCCCTCCTCTCACTACAGGGCAGGGTGACCTCTGGGTTAGGAGTGGGGCTGCGGACTAAAGCGTTAAGGGCCTGCGTAAGGGAGCCAGGGGACTGGCGAGGGGCCCTGGGAGGCAATGACAGCTGAGCAAGCCAGGCTGTGCAGGGCCCCTCCCATGCACTGCTGTGAGTGAGATGCGGGGGGCCCACGGCAGGGGGTCCCCCATCATGCACCAAGCCCTGTGCACAGGCGCTGAGTGGAGTGAGAAATGCAGGCACTAGGCTGCAGGACTCCAGCGAGGAGCAGCCCCCCTGCTCCCTGACCCGGCCCTAGACCCACAGGAAAACCTAGCCCCTGGGGAGAGGACAGCCTGAGCCGTTTCCAGGTTGCCAGCTGGCCAGCGACCTCACCCCCAGGCACAGGGTGAAGGAGTAATTCCCCTAGCTGAGCCCCCGGCCCCCCCAAGATCTCTGGCTCTGCCCCATGTGCTGCAGGGAGCCCAGGCCCGGCCCGCTCCGCCTACCTCTGCAGGGGTCGTTCTTCACCAGGAACTCGTCGAGTGCGATCCAGCCTCCCCCCACTCTCACCATCAAGGTGCTACGCAGGATCCGCACCATGCGCAGCTGCTGCGACTCCCCGAACTGCAGGCAAAGCACGGACAGCGTGAGGCTCCGGGGCTCTGCAGCGAGGACGCAGCCTGAGACAGGGCTTGTGAGCCCCTTCCCAGCCTGCAGCCAGGGCCTGCCCGAGGGGAGCAGTGGGGTGACCACACAGCAGGGTGACAAGTCGGGTCGGGGCTGGGGTAATAGGCACCGATAGGAGACAACGCCCCGATTAGTAGCAGGACCTACAGCGCCTTGTGCTCCAGCGAGAGCCAGCCAGGCACGATGTGGGGCCGCAGCCGGGGCAGGTGGCTGCAGGGGCTGTGTTGGGCACGTCTAGAGTGAGCCAGCACCTACACGGGTCGGGATGCCTGTGAGGAGCCAAATTATCATGGTCCCTCTCCAAGGCCCAGCCCCAGGCTCCCGGCTCTCCTAGCCACGGCTCCCACCAGCCCCCAAACGTCCCGTCGCCGCTTCCAACCCCCCCAGCCCCGGGCTCCCGGCTCTCCTAGCCATGGCTCCCGCCAGCCCCCAACTGTCCCATCGCCACCTCCAAACCCCCAGCCCCGGGCTCCTGGCTCTCCTAGCCACGGAACCCCCCCCACCCCAATCGTCCCATCGCCACCTCCAACCCCCCAGCCACGGGCTCCCGGCTCTCCTAGCCACGGCTCCCCCCTACCCCTAATCGTCCCATCGCCACCTCCAACCCCCAGCCCCGGGCTCCCGGCTCTCCTAGCCACGGCTCAGGCCAGCCCTCAACTGTCCCGTCGCCGCCTCCAACCCCCCAGCCCCGGCTCCCGGCTCTCCTAGCCACGGCTCCCGCCAGCCCTCAACTGTCCCATCGCCGCCTCCAACCCCCCAGTCCCGGGCTCCCGGCTCTCCTAGCCACGGCTCCCCCCCGCCCCCAATTGTCCCATCGCTGCCTCCAAACCCCCAGCCCCAGGCTCCCGGCTCTCCTAGCCACGGCTCCCGCCAGCCCCCAACTGTCCCATCGCTGCCTCCAACCCCCCCAGCCCCGGGCTCCCGGCTCTCCTAGCCACGGCTCCCGCCAGCCCCCAACTGTCCCATCGCCGCCTCCAACCCCCCAGCCCCGGGCTCCCGGCTCTCCTAGGTACGGCTCCTGCCAGCCCCCAACTGTCCCATCGCCGCCTCCAACCCCCCAGCCCCGGGCTCCCGGCTCTCCTAGCCACGGCTCCCGCCAGCCCCCAACTGTCCCATCGCCGCCTCCAACCCCCCAGCCCCGGGCTCCCGGCTCTCCTAGCCACGGCTCCCCCCCAACCCCTAATCGTCCCTTCGCCGCCTCCAACCCCCAGACCCAGGCTCCCGGCTCTCCTAGCCATGGCTCCCGCCAGCCCCCAATCGTCCCATCACCGCCTCCAACCCCCCAGCCCCAGGCTCCCGGCTCTCCTAGCCACGGCTCCCCCCCACCCCTAATCGTCCTTTCGCCGCCTCCAACCCCCAGCCCCAGGCTCCCGGCTCTCCTAGCCACGGCTCCCGCCAGCCCCCAACCGTCCCGTCGCCGCCTCCAACCCCCCCAGCCCCGGGCTCCCGGCTCTCCTAGCCACGGCTCCCGCCAGCCCCCAATCATCCCGTTGCCGCCTCTGACCCCCCAGCCCTGCGCTCCCGGCTTTCCTAGCCATGGCTCCCGCCAGCCCCTAATTGTCCCGCCGCCGCCTCCGACCCCCTCAGCCCGAGGCTCGCGGCTCTCCTAGCCACGGCTCCCACCAGCCCTCAATCGGCCTGTTGCCTGCCTCCATCCCTGCTCGAGTCCTCTCCATACTGACCAGGGTAGGGGAGCCGTGGCACCTCCGTACTGACCTGGGGGAGCTGCAGCCTCTCCGTACTGACTGGGCACCTCACCAGGCGGCTGTCGGGGGCCTAAAGGGCAGCGAGGACTCAGCCCCAAGCCTGAGCTCTGGCCAAGCGAGCTGAACATCTCCTGGCTCCCCAGCAGAGAGGGGTCAGGGCTGAGGGAGACTCAGGATAAGTGCAGTGTCTGCGCTTGTGGACCCAGGTGGCCAAGCGGGCAGGGACATGCCAGGGTCTGGCATTTCCAGCTCACCGAGGGCAGGCGGGAGGCAGCACAGGCCCGGGGTTGGCACTTACCCGGTACCGATTGGCACTGATCTGCTCCACCTGGAAGCGCTTGGCGCAGTTGCACTGGGCCACCTGCCGGTTTACCTGGAACACAGCACAAGGTCCTGGGCAGCGTGAGGCCTGTGACCACCCGGCATGGCCTCCAGAGACGGGGACTCCATGCACTGGCTGACAGCCTGGCGAGACCCCCCTTCCTCCCACCATCATCTTCCCCACCTGCTGTGAGCCCTGGGCCCTGCAAGCTGCATAGCCCTGGTGTGAAGGGGCAGAAACAGCTCCAGCGTCACTGGTAGGCAGGGCATGACTTCAGAGCTCCGATTCAACTCATCAGCCACATGGAGCAGGATGACCGTGTGACGAAGTGGGACTGTTCTCAATGTTTCCTCTGAATACTGTGTGGGTGCCTCAGTTTCCCCTATGCATTTCTTAAGTCTCCAGTGTGCATAAATTGCCAACCCTCTGTCTCCTAGCAACAAATGGCCGGGCCCTTCCCTTCTGCAAGGAGATAGCTAAAGATGTGGGAGAACAGAGAGATCAGGGACCTCCTGACTCAAGAAAGGAACAAAGCCCAGAGAGGAGGGGCTGGAGGGGGCTGTTAGTCTGGAGCTGGCTGGGGACGAGGAGTGAGGGCAGACGTGGGGGTCTGGCTCACTGCCCCCCAGAATGGACCCGGCCGAGGGGTCCGGTTCGCTGTACCTACAGGCTCTGTTTTAGACCCTGTTCCTGTCATCGAATAAACCTCTGTTTTACTGGCTGGCTGAGAGTCACGTCTGACTGCAAAGTGGGGGTGCAGGACCCTGTGGTTTCCCCAGGACCCCGCTGGGGCAGGCTCACTGTGGGAAGCGCACGGAGGGGCAGAGGATGCTGAATGCTCCAAGGAGAGACCCAGGAGGCGAAGCTGTGTGAGCTTCTTGCCCTGAACAAGTCTGCTCCGAGGGAGAGGAGGCTCCCCAAAGTCCTGCCTGGCTTTGTGGGGAGCAGTTCCAGAGCAGCGCCCAGGGACTCCGTGACAAGCTGTGGCTGGCACCCTCCTCCCCATGTAGCCTGTGTCAGGGCAGGCTGGGATGGTGATATCACAGGGGGTGAAGGGAATCTGCAGCCCCCCTGACATCTCTGACTGTTTCTTCCCCCGGGCTCTGAGGGCGGCACAATTCATAGATCCCGGCAAGGGAGGCCGTTTGAGTATCTCGTCTGAGCTCCTACGTAGCGCAGCCCAGCGACCCCTGTGCTGAGCCCCGCAGCTTGTGCTTGGCTAAAGCATTTTCCAGCCAGGCTGGACCCCAGAGTGGGAGAGCCCACCCCGACCCTTGGCAAATTGTTCCATGGCTACCCACCCCCCGTTAAAATCCTGCCCCTCATGGCCAGGCTGAATTGGTCCAGCTTCAGCTTCCAGCTGGTGCCTCTTTCTCGGGCCGGCTGCTGTCAGCATTCTCCCCATCGGTCTTTGCAGGCTGCGAGCATAGCACCTCTCTGCCGCTCTTGAAACTCAGCACAGCGGGCGCTTGGAGGCTCTCGCTGGCAGCCCCGGAATTCTGTCTGTGGCTTTCCAGCATCACAGCCTCCTGTTTCGAATGTGGAGCCCAGGACAGAACGCAGAATCCCAGTAAGGGCTCGGCAGTGCTGCATGCAGGTCAAATCACCTCCCTGCTCCCCCTCTCTACTCCCCCGTGCAAATCCTGGGATCCTATCACCTGGCTGGGCCCCAAGACTGCACTAGGAGCTCTGCCACAAGCTCTCAGTCCTTTTGTGACGAAGTGGGGCAGTTCTTAATGTTTCTTCTGAATACTGGGTGGGTGCCTCAGTTTCCCCAATGCATTTCTTAAGTCTCTAGGGGGTGAGATTGTTGCAGAGCAAAGGGCCAGTGCACATAAATGGCCGACACTCTGTCTCCTGGCAACTAACGACCGGGGCCCTTCCCCCCTGCAAGGAGATAGCTAAAGATGTGGGAGAACAGAGAGATCAGGTGACCTCCTGGCTCGAGAAAGGAACAAAGCCCAGAGAGGAGGGGCTGGAGGGGGTGCAGGACCCTGTGACTTCCCCAGGACCCCACTGGGACGGGCTCGCTGTGGGAAGCGCACGGAGGGGCAGAGGATGCTGAATGCTCCAAGGAGAGACCCAGGAGGTGAAGCCGTGTGAGCTTCTTGCCCTGCAGACAGTCTGCTCCAAGGGAGAGGAGGCTCCCCAAAGTCCTGCCTGGCTTTGTGGGGGCAGTTCCAGAGCATCACCCGGGGACTCTGTGACACCCCCTTATAGTCCATTAATCTAGCCCATATTCCTTTAACCTGCTGGCAATACTGTGGGAGACCATGTCAAAAGCTTTGCTAAAGTCAAGGAATAACATGTCCCTTGCTTTCCCCTCAGCCACTTCCTTATTTGCTTTCTCCATCCCAGTGATGATTTTATAGACCTCAGTCATACCCCCTTAATGGCCACGGCGGGTCTGATGCAGTCTGGCAATTCTGACATTATCAAACGACGAGCTCCGGTGAGACAAGGAACATGCGGGAATCCCCCAGAACCAACAGCCCTTTGCTTTCTTTGTCCCCAACTCCGTGTGGCTCCAAACCTGGGCGCCTTTCTCAGGGTCAGCAGCAACTGAAGCTAATGGGGGCTCAGGCTAAAGAGTGCACAGAGCTGCCAGTGCGTGGCCGTGTCAGGGTCTCCCTCCCTCTCGCCATCGTTCTACGTCCTTCTCCCAAGGCCCTGTGAGAGGCCGGGCGTAAACCCTGCTAATCGCTGGCAGTGTAGTGGGGAAAACCCGCCTGGTGACCATGCCTGGCCTGCAGACACCAGCACTGCAGCCCCGTCCCATCCCCACGGCTGGGCTCTCACTGGAGAGAAGCAGAGGCCTTAGGAACTATATGGAAAACCAAACGTTTCCAGTAGGGTTTGCCCAGCACACAGACGGCCTGTCTGCTGGCTCACAGCAAGCAGGCCGACGCGAGTGGAGCACCGTCTGCAAGCACAGACACAAGGAACGAAGACTTGATAATGGGCCCTTCGGTGTAGCAGAGGAAGGGCCACCAGGATCGCAGGGCTGGAAGCTGAAGCCAGACTAATGCAGGCAGGAGATGCTGATACGTTTCTCACAGGGAGGGCAATGAGGTGCTAGGACAATGTACCAGGGCAGTGGTGGAGTGTTTAAATCCGGGTTGGGTGTTTGTCTGCAAGCTCTGCCTTCATGACACAGGAGGCCAGCCCAGACGATGCCAGTGGTCCCCTCGGCTCCCACTCGCTGCCCATTACCCCCTGCACTAGCTGCGAACGCTCCTCTCCTCCAGCTCCTCGTGCCTTCCCAGTGCCTGAGCTGCCTGTCACGGAGTTACCGGGCGATGCTCTGGAACTGCTCCCCACAAAGCCAGGCAGGACTTTGGGGAGCCTCCTCTCCCTCGGAGCAGACTTGTTCAGGGCAAGAAGCTCACACGGCTTCACCTCCTGGGTCTCTCCTTGGAGCATTCAGCATCCTCTGCCCCTCCGTGCGTTTCCCACAGCGAGTCCGCCCCAGCGGGGTCCTGAGGAAGCCACAGGGTCCTGCCCCCCCACTTCGCAGTCAGACCTGACTCTCAGCCAGCCAGTAACACAGAGGTTTATTCGATGACAGGAACACGGTCTAAGACAGAGCTTGTAGGTACAGCGAACCGGACCCCTCAGCCAGGTCCATTCTGAGGGTCAGTGAGCCAGATCCCACGTCTGCTCTCCACTCCTCGACCCCAGCCAGCCCCAAACTGAACCCCCCTCCAGCCCCTCCTCTCTGCTCAGCCCCTTTCCCGGGCCAGGAGGTCACCTGATCTCTTTGTCTCCAACACCTTCAGCTGGCACCTTGGCAGGGGAGGGGCCCAGGCCAGCAGTTGCTAGGAGACAGAGTGCCAGGCATTTAGGGGCACTGGCCCTTTGCTCTGCAGCAATCACACACCCTTATCCCATCACCTAGATATTAAGAACTGCCTAGGGGACACTGAGGCACCAACATAGTATTCAGAGAAAACATTAAGAACATTCCCAGTTCGTCACATCTCTCCCCCCTTCGAGACCGAACTGAGCGAGGTCACTTCAGCCAGTGACCTGGGGAAGTTCGAACCCACCAACGTTCCCATGGATGCCCCAGCATCTCTCCCATTCCTTGGTGTGAGTTACACCAGGACAGTCCAGTCTCACGCCCTCCCTTAGGTCGGGTGTGCTCGATGGCACTCGCAGGCCATATGTGAGAAGGTTTATGTGGCTTGAACCCTTTTGCTATCCCCAATACCCCTGGGGTTCAAACTGGGACAGGGTCTTCTCCCAGCACTCTGGGCTGCAATTCGGGCTCTCTTGGTTAAGAGCCCCCACCTTGGCCTTGGCCAGCTCTGGGCTTGGGCAGCCGCTTCCCACCTTGTGGCCCAAACACAACGCCTCTGCCGTCCCCCCTTACACTTTCCAGCTTTTAACATCAGTCCCACCTCCTTGAGGCAGCCCAGCCCCCTCTTCACCTGGGACACCTGTTCCTCCCAGGTCTGGCTAAAGATGTGCATGTTATCAGTGTCTGCCAGGGCCAAGTTCTCCATCCCCCTCTGTTTGTCTAGAGTCTCCCCAGGCCTAGGCATGGGGTTGGCATCAGACACTGTGATGGCTTTAAGCTTCTGATAGCCCCCACAAAACCAGATCATCCTGTCTCCCTTGGGGATCAGCCCCACGGGTGAGGCCCATGGGCTGTAAAACGGCTGGATCCCATCTAAAGCCAGCAGGTCCTTGACCTCTCTCTCCAGGTTCTGGGCTGCTTTCCCAGTGACTCTGAACGGGGAACATTTGATGGGGAGATTGGCTCCCAGCTCAGGGAAGAGATCCCCCAGGGGGTCTTCCCCCTTCTCCTCCCAATCCTCCCCTTCCAGGTCCAGGGGTCCCCTTACTTTCCTCCCATGCAGCAGCTCGAAAGGGAAGAACCCTGTGGATTTCTGGGGCACCACCAGCTGCCTCCTGATTCCCCCCAGTTCTACTTCCCCTTGGGGAGCCCATTCCTGGTACAGGAATCCCTTCTCCTGTAGGACTCTGTCCCTGCAGCCTTCCCCAAGGGGGTCTGCAGCACTGTGGCCAGCAAGTTCCCTCAGCTTCTCCAAGGAGGGATCCCTCTGCAGCTCGGTCTGGGATTCAGCTGCTGGGGCAGGGAGTGGGACCTGCTCCCTCTCGCTGGCTGGGCCTGGGGTCACAGCCCCCCTGAGCCCTGTCCCTGGTATCTTCCTCCCTGCTGTGTAATGAATTCCCAGCAGCACGTCTGGACCAGGCAAACCTGGTTGGCAGCTGACCTGCCCTGCCTGGGTGTCCCCCCACTCAGCTGAGGTCTCAGCTCCCCCCGTGCTCAGCGCTGCCCTTGCTGTCCCAGTGGGGGCAGGCAGCGAGCTCTCTGCTCTGGTCACAGCATCAGAGCCAGCGTGAGCCCCCTCTCTGGTGTGCAGGGGGGCGGGGAGCATCTCTCCCTCCCACTCAGCCCCAGGGGGCTGGTTACAGGTAGGCAGGTGTCCTGAGCCCAGCAACCCCTCCCCCCTGCCAGCCAGGTCATTTGCATTTTCACTGACCATTTCCATCCTAGCCAATTGGTTCCCTGGATTTGAATTCAAACCCTCGGCCGTTACAGGAGCAGGGCCTGGATCCTGTCCCAAGGGGTGACAGTCACCACCCAAAGGGCCTCCCAGCCGATATCCTGGAGAACCCCAACCACCAGCCAGCCCGACCCCTCCTGCGTCTGCACAGGGATCTGGGCCATAGGCAGGGCGAGGGGCTTCACCCCAGGGAACTTCACCCAGGTCCCACAGCCCCTCAGCAACTGCGGCTGCACCACCACAGTTCTCTCTGTCCCAGGGCCTCGCCAGCCCAGGCGTGTTTCCCCACTGACCCCTGGGCAGCCCCCTATGTCTCTCCGCTCCACCATCGCCAGTCCATGCTACAGCTTTTCCTCGGGCTCTTGCCCTTTCATGGTCCTCTCGCTCTCTCGGGCTCTGCTCCAATCCCATCCATCTCCGATCCCCTGATGGGGAACCCGATCGTGAAGACTCTCCTCTCGTTGGGGACCAGACTCTCGGAGATGCCTGGCTGATGCTCCAGCTGCTCTCAGATCCTCTCGTAGCCCCATCTGGGTCAGGAATCTGCTCCTCAGAGCGGTCCTCCTCCTCCAACTGCACGATTAACTGTGCCTTGGTGAACGTCCCCATGCGTAACCCTCTCTTTGTGCACAGGATCACAATGTCCTTCTTAAGGAGATGGTGATAGGCCATCACTTCACCGTTCTCAAGTGGCTCTGGACTCACAGGCCTGTGTGCTCTTGGCTCCCCCATGGTTTCCAGGAAGAACCCCTGGTGTGCCAGCCCTTCCCGTGGTCACCACCTCTTTGCCAGGGTCGAGCTGCAGACTCCTCCGCCCCTGAGACTGCTCGCTGCAGTCCTCAGGGGGACCCTGTTACTCCAACAGTTCTTCTCGCTGGTCACACACTCCCAGAGGTTAACTGCCCCCTGAAACCGTCCCTCTCTGAGCCTTCAGCACGCCTGGTCCTCATTATCCCTCCTTTGTTTTACTGCTCCCCAGTCACTTACTGCAAGCAGCGCCATTCATGGGGTGCAGTACGTCCCACCGCTGCCACCAGTTGTCACGGAGTCCCCGGGCGATGCTGTGGAACTGCTCCCCACAAAGCCAGGCAGGACTTTGGGGAGCCTCCTCTCCCTCGGAGCAGACTGTCTGCAGGGCAAGAAGCTCACACGTCTTCACCTCCTAGGTCTCTCCTTGGCGCATTCAGCATCCTCTGCCCCTCCGTGCACTTCCCACAGCGAGTCCGCCCAGGCGGGGTCCTGGGGAAGCCACAGGGTCTTGCACCCCCACTTTGCAGTCAGACATGACTCTCAGCCAGCCAGTAAAACAGAGGTTTATTCGATGACAGGAACAGGGTCTAAAACAGAGTTTGTAGGTACTGCGAGCCGAACCCCTCGGCCGGGTCCATTCTGGGGGGCAGTGAGCCAGACCCCCACCACTGCTCTTCACTCCTCGTCCCGAGCCAGCCCCAGACTAATAACCCCTCCAACCCCTCCTCTCTCCTCAGCTCCTTTCCCAGGCCAGGAAGTCACCTGATCTCTTTGTCTCCAACACCTTCAGCTGGCACCTTTGCAGAGGAGGGGCCCAGGCCATCAGTTGCTAGGAGACAGAGTGTCAGGCATTTAGGGGCACTGGCCCCTTCCTCTGCAGCAATCACACACCCTTATCCCACCACCTAGATATTAAGAACTGCATAGGGGACACTGAGGCACCAACACAGTATTCAGAGAAAACGTTAAGAACACTCCCCGTTTGTCACACTGCCCAGGTCCGCGCTCTGCCATACCTCGTCCTGGATCTGGTCAGCATCAGCGACCCTCCGCAGCGGGTCCCGGCTGGGCTGCAGAGCACTGACGAACTCGTAGTAATCAATGAAGCCATCACTGTTCACATCAAAGATACTGGCCACGGCGCTCATCTCCAGGACATTAGTGGGGAATTCTGGGAAGGGCGGAGCGCACTGTCAGAAAACCTTTCAGTGCCCCTGCAGCGGTTCCCCTGCGAACTGGGCAGCTCCCAGGCTCTGGTCTGGGTCTCCCTGGCCCCAGTCCTTCCCGGAGGAAGAAACTCCCCAGAGTCAGGGCCCTGCCCCTCCCTCACCGACCGCTGCCAGTATCTGCCTGTGACGAAGTCGGGGGTTTTCTTGGGGTTTTCCGTGTTTTCCAGGGGGCTGCATGCACAGGGGGTGGGACTCAGTGTCCCTGGGTGTTATTGGTTTAACGAGGTGAGGGGAGCGGGAGTTTGTTGGTACACAGGACCGGAGGGGGACTTGGGACCCCAGCTGATGGCCTGGAGGATGGAGACCCCAGCGACTCGTGACCTGGGGACCCGGAGACCCAGCTCAGGAGACACAGCTGGTTCTGGCCAGTGGGGGGACAATGGGCTGCAGGGAGAGGACCCTGGTGACCTGCCCAGCCGGTTCCAGCCAGAGGAGGGCTGAGAGGAGAGGAGACCCAGGCCTTCCTGGTCACGACCCTGTTTACCTGGAGAGAAGACAATGGACAGAGGGGGCTTGGGGCCGGGGATATCTGAGGCCCAGCTGGGAAGCAGAGGGGCTCGGGGCTGGAGAGGGGGAGCAGGCAGAGCCCACCTGGATGCGCTGGGTTGAGGGAGCGAGGCTTGAGGCCCTGAGAGTTTCCTGTGCTGGGTTCAACTCTCAATAAACGCTCCTGTTTTGCGCTGGCTGAGAGTCGCTCCGGGCTAGAGAACAGGGTTTCATCAACCCCTTCAAGGGTGAGGAGGCCCAGGAGGTCCAGAGAGTGTGGACTCCCTGAGGGGGCCCACGGCAGAGACAGATGTGCTAAGGCTCAGAGAGGTGCGGCCCCGAGAGAGAGTGGACCCCTGAGAAGGGCTGTCGCACTGGAAGGGGCACCCCCCACGGGGCCACGAGTGGGCACAATCTGTGAGTTCATGACTCTGCCCTTACAACTCTACCAAAGCATCACTCCCCAATGATGCCTTCTAGTCACTATGGAAACCAGGTGATGCGGGGAGGTGCAGCTTGTATCAACCAGGTCAACTGGACCCGGGCTTCCCAGATCCCCTGGAGGGACTCCCCCCCAACTCCGGGGCCCGGACCCCTGCTCACTGGAGGAGAGAACGCTCTGGATGAACTCCCGCTGGCTGATCCGCCCATCCTGGTCCCGGTCGATGCCTCGGAAAACATCCAGAATGCGGGATTTTCTGTGGCTGATCCACTGCATGTACCGCTTCCTCCAGATGCCAAAGTCAAAGTGCGCAAACTCCTCCACCTCAGAGACAGGGACGCCAGGAATGAACATGTGGGCAGCTCGGCTGGGCATGGGCCAGGAGACGGGGACCAAGTATGTGTGTCCTGCCCCTCAGGGCACCTCAGCCATGGGGGTGGGGTGGGGAACAGAGCGTCTGTGCCCTGCCTCCCCAGGGTGGCTCGGCCGAGCACGGGCCATGAGGGGGGAACGGAGCGTCTGTGCCCTGCCCCCCCAGGGTGGCTCGGCCGAGCACGGGCCATGGGGGGGGAACGGAGTGTCTGTGCCCTGCCCCCCCAGGGTGGCTCGGCCGGGCAGGGACCATGGGGGGGGGGGAAACGGAGCATCCATGCCCTGCCCCCCCAGGGTGGCTCAGCCGAGCACGGGCCATGGGGGGGGAACGGAGTGTCTGTGTCCTGCCCCCCCAGGGTGGCTCGGCCGGGCAAGGGCCACGGAGGAAACGGAGCGTCCATGCCCTGCCCCCACAGGGTGGCTCGGCCGGGCAGGGGCCATGGGAGGGGGAACAGAGCGTCCGTGCCCTGCGCCCCCCAGGGTGGCTCGGCTGGACAGGGGCAATGGGGGGGGAACGGAGCGTCCATGCCCTGCCCCCACAGGGTGGCTCGGCCGGGCAGGGGCCATGGGGGTGGAACGGAGCACCCATGCCCTGGCCCCCCCAGGGTGGCTCGGCTGGGCAGGGGCCATGGGGGGGGAACGGAGCGCCCATGCCCTGCCCCCACAGGGTGGCTCAGCCGAGCATGGGCCATGGCTGCGGTTCTGTTGCCCGAAGCAGAGTGTGTGCTGTGGTTCACACTGCAGCCAGGCCCGGCTTCCATCCCGTCAGCCAGCCTGCACCTACCCCAGCCTGCCGCTCCCACAGACCCTACCTGCCACCTCTGCCAGGGAGAAGGGCCCAGCGAGCGCACAGGGGCCTGGGCGACACTGCCATATCAGACACACCCAGCGGGTGCCCCAAGGACCATGCCAGCCAGTGGTGCTGGGCTGCCCTGTCCCTGCTCTGCCAGGGGTGTCTGACCTGTGCCGAGTTACCAGGTCTGAGGGGCAACCCTCGCTGGCCAGCAGGCTGGGTCCGGGCACACTCTGGTCACCAGCATGCCCTGCTCTGACCTAGGCCCGTGCCTGTGACCTGCCTCACAGACCCTGCTGCAGGGCCCCTAGGCTGCACCACAACTCATGAGACAAGGGCAGGAGCCCAACTCCCCTACCTCGCGCAGCCGCTGCAGGGCGCTCTGCAGCCGGTACTGCCGGTCCAAGGCCAGGAGCCAAAGCTGCTGCCAGCGGTGCAGGAGCTGCACCATGGGTGGGCTCTGGGGCTCCAGGTCGATGAGTGGCACCTGGGGAGTGGTGCGAGGGGGTTTCACAGTGCTGCGTCGCCCTGCAACCAACCAAGAGACAGGTCTCAGTGCCCATGGGAAGGGGGGGATTGAGGGACAGTGAGGGGGGCTCCAGGGGGAAGTGGGAAGAGGCAGATTGAGGGGGGCGGTGAGGGGGGCATCCAGGGGGCAGTGAGGGTGAGGTCCAGCAGGTGGATCAAGAGGGAGGGGTGTGACGTTGCGCTCCATATGTTTCAAGGAAATATGCTAATGAGTGGGAATATAATGTAACTGGAACACGCTTCATGCAAAAGGTCTCTTGTAAGGTATCATTACAAAGCTTATAATCTACTGAGATTGTTCATCCTATTTGTATAAATGTATCAATCTCGTATCTGAAACTAGACATATGAACTATAACTCTGAGGTCCTATTGTCGTTATGCAAAGTGTAGGCCATTAATGGTGGCTTAGAATCTTGATGGCTCCCATTGACTAGGACAATTGGTTGAGAATGGGTTTATTTACCTGCAAGCCTTCCTGGGTACCTGACTTGGGTAATGAAGAATGAGGTCTTACTGTGACATGTGACCATGTCACCTGATACTGGAATCCATCTTAAACCTGGTACCTTTCCATTTAGAAGGAGGGGTGGGGACTTTAGAAGGAGAGGAGGCTACTGTAGTGCCCATCTTTAAAAAAGGGAAGAAGAAGGATCCGGGGAACTACAGGTCAGTCAGCCTCACCTCAGTCCCTGGAAAAATCATGGAGCAGGTCCTCAAGGAATCAGTTCTGAAGCACTTAGAGGAGAGGAAAGTGATCAGGAACAGTCAGCATGGATTCACCAAGGGCAATTCATGCCTGACTAACCTAAATTGCCTTCTATGAGGCGATAACTGGGTCTATGGATGAGGGGAAAGCAGTGGACGTGTTATTCCTTGACTTTAGCAAAGCTTTTGATACGGTCTCCCACAGTATTTTTGCCAGCAAGTTAAAGAAGTCTGGGCTGATGATTGGACTATAAGGTGGATAGAAAGCTGGCTAGGTCGTCGGGCTCAACGGGTAGTGATCAACGGCTCCATGTCTAGTTGGCAGCCGGTTTCAAGTGGAGTGCCCCAAGGGTCGGTCCTGGGGCTGGTTTTGTTCAATATCTTCATTAATGATCTGGAGGATGGCATGGACTGCACTCTCAGCAAGTTTGCAGATGACACTAAACTGGGAGGAGTGGTAGATACGCTGGAGGGTAGGGATAGGATACAGAGGGACCTAGACAAATTAGAGGATTGGGCCAAAAGAAACCTGATGAGGTTCAACAAGGACAAGTGCAGAGTCCTGCACTTAGGATGGCAGAATCCCATTCACTGCTACAGACTAGGGACCGAATGTAAGTAGGAAGCAGTTCTGCAGAAAAGGACCCAGGGGTTACAGTGGAGAAGCTGGATATGAGTTAACAGTGTGCTCTTGTTGCCAAGAAGGCTAACAGCATTTTGGGCTGTATAAGTAGGGGCATTGCCAGCAGATCGAGGGACATGATCATTCCCCTCCATTCAGCACTGGTGAGGCCTCATCTGGAGTACTGCGTCCAGTTTTGGGCCCCCCACTACAAGAAGGATGTGGAAAAATTGGAAAAAGTCCAGCAGAGGGCAACAAAAATGATTAGGGGGCTGGAGCACATGACTTATGAGGAGAGGCTGAGGGAACTGGGATTGTTTAGTCTGCAGAAGAGAAGAGTGAGGGGGGATTTGATAGCTGCTTTCAGCTACCTGAAAGGGGGCTCCAAAGAGGATGGATCTAGACTGTTCTCAGTGGTGGCAGATGACAGAACAAAGAGTAATAGTCTCAAGTTCCAGTAGAGGTGGTTTAGGTTGGATATTAGGAAAAACTTTTTCACTGAGAGTGGTGAAGCACTGGAATGGGTTCCCTAGGGAGGTGGCGGAATCTCCTTTCTTAGAGGTTTTTAAGACCAGGCTTGACAAAGCCCTGGCTGGGATGATTTAGCTGGTGTTGGCCCTGCTTTCAACAGGGGTTTGGACTAGGTGACCTCCTGAGGTCCCTTCCAACCCTGATATTCTATGATTCTATGACCCAGAGACAAAAGATTCCCACCTTGTGCCAAAGCTATAGAAGGGGGTGGAACAGAACAAAGGGGGCTGCCAGTCATGAGAACACCTCGGCTTTCCACCTAAGGTGCCTGTTGGAACTAACAAGGTCTGTACCGGGGAAAGGATGGGCCCAGACTAGGAACCAGTCTAGTCTGTGAAAGAAGCTTATTGGAACATCTCTGAGGGTGAGATTTACCTGTAAACAGTTTCGTAAATGTATTCGGCTTAGACTTGTGTGTTTTGCTTTATTTTGCTTGGTAACTTACTTTGTTCTGTCTGTTATTACTTAAAACCATTTAAATCCTACTTTTTATACTTAATAAAATCCCTTTTGTATAATAATTAACCCAGAGTAAGTGATCAATACCTGGGGGAGCAAACAGCTGTGCATCTCTCTCTGTCAGTGTTATAGAGGGTGGACAATTTATGAGTTTACCCTGTATAAGCTGTATACAGAGTAAAATGGATTTATTTGGGGTTTGGATCCCATTGGGAGCTGGGTGTCTGGGTGCTGGAGATAGGTGACCTGCTCAGCAGTTTTCGGTTAAAGTCTGCAGCTTTGGAGGTGTGGTTCAGACCTGGGTCTGTGTTTCAGCAGGCTGGTGTGGCTGGCTCAACCAGGCAGGGTTCTGGAGTCCCAAGCTGGCAGGGAAAACGGGCTCAGAGGTAATTACAGTACACCAGGTGACGGTCCCAAGGGGGTCTGTGTGACCGAACCCATCACAAGGGGGCAGTGATGGGGGCTCCAGGGGGAAGTGGGAGGTGGCAGATTGTGGGGGGCAGTGAGAGGGGATCCAGGGGGCAGTGAGGGGGGATCCATGGGGAAGTGGGAGGTGGCAGATTGTGGGGGTGTGATGAACTAGGAATGTTCTTAATGTTTTCTCTGAATACTGTGTTGGTGCCTCAGTGTCCCCTCTGCAGTTCTTAAGTATCTGGCAGAGCAAAGGGCCAGTGCCCCTAAATGCCTGGCACTGTCTCCTAGCAACTGATGGCTGGGCCCCCCCTCTGCAAAGGTGCCAGCTGAAGGTGTTGGAGACAAAGGGATCAGGTGACCTCCTGGCCCGGGAAAGGAGCTGAGCAGAGAGGAGGGGCTCGGGGGGGTTGTGAGTCTGGAGCTGGCTGGGGACGAGGAGTGAAGTGCAGACCTGGGGGTCTGGCTTACTGCCCCCCAGAATGGACCCGGCCGAGGGGTCCGGTTCGCTGTACCTACAAGCTCTGTGTTAGACCCTCTTCCTGTCATCGAATAAACCTCTGTTTTACTGGCTGGCTGAGAGTCACGTCTGACTGCAAAGTGGGGGTGCAGGACCCTGTGGCTTCCCCAGGACCCCGCTGGGGCGGGCTCGCTATGGGAAGAGCACGGAGGGGCAGAGGATGCTGAATGCTCCAAGGAGAGACCCAGGAGGTGAAGCTGTGTGAGCTTCTTGCCCTGAACAAGTCTGCTCCAAGGGAGAGGAGGCTCCCCGAAGTCCTGACTGGCTTGGAGGGGAGCAGTTCCAGAGCAGCGCCCGGGGACTCCGTGACAGGGGGGCAGTGAGGGAGGCTCCAGGGGGCAGAGAGGGGGGCTCCAGGGGGAAGTGGAAGGTGGCAGATTGTGGGGGGTAGCGAGGGGGCTCCAGGGGGCAGCGAGGAGGGCTCGAGGGGGTAGCGAGGGGGGATCCAGAGGGAAGTGGGAGGTGGCAGATTGTGGGGGGCAGTGAGGGGGGCTCCAAGGGGAAGTGGGAGGTGGCAGATTGTGAGGGGGGCTCCACGGGGGCAGCGAGGGGGGTTCCAGGGGGCAGCGAGGGAGATCCAGGAGCAGGAGTGGGAGCCAGTGGGGGCAGTGAGGGGGGCTCCAGGGGGCACTGAGAGGGGCTCAAGGGGGCAGTGAGGGGGGCAGATTGGGGGGGCAGTGAGGGGGGCTCCAGGGGGCAGTGAGGGGAGCTCCAGGGGGTAGCAAGGGGGGCTCCAGGGGCAAGTGGGAGGGGTTCAAGGGGGCAGTGAGGGGGACTCCAGGGGGCAGCGAGGGGGATCCAGGAACAGGCGTGGGAGTCAGTGAGGGGGGCTCCAGGGGGTAGCGAGGGGGGCTCCAGGAAGAAGTGGGAGATGGCAGATTGTGGGGGGCAGTGAGGGGGACTCCAGGGGGCAGCGAGGGGGATCCAGGAACAGGCGTGGGAGCCAGTGAGGGGGGCTCCAGGGGGAAGTGGGAGGTGGCAGATTGTGGGGGGCAGCGAGGGGAGCTCCAGGGGGCAGCGAGGGGGGCTCCAGGGGGCAGCGAGGGGGCTCCAGGAGCAGGCATGGCAGCCAGTGGGGGCAGTGAGGGGGGCTCCAGGGGGTAGTGAGGGGGGCTCCAGGGGGCAGCCAGTGGGGGCAGTGAGGGGGGCTCCAGGAGCAGGCGTGGGAGCCAGTGGGGGCAGTGAGGGGAGCTCCAGGGGGCAGTGAGGGGGGCTCCAGGGGGTAGCGAAGGGGGCTCCAGGGGGAAGTGGGAGATGGCAGATTGTGGGGGGCAGCGAGGGGAGCTCCAGGGGGTAGTGAGGGGGGCTCCAGGGGGCAGCGAGGGGGCTCCAGGAGCAGGCATGGCAGCCAGTGGGGGCAGTGAGGGGGGCTCCAGGGGGTAGTGAGGGGGGCTCCAGGGGGCAGCCAGTGGGGGCAGTGAGGGGGGCTCCAGGGGCTAGTGAGGGGGGCTCCAGGAGCAGGCGTGGGAGCCAGTGGGGGCAATGAGGGGAGCTCCAGGGGGCAGTGAGGGGGGCTCCAGGGGGAAGTGGGAGATGGCAGATTGTGGGGGGCAGCGAGGGGAGCTCCAGGGGGCAGCGAGGGGGGCTCCAGGGGGCAGCGAGGGGGCTCCAGGAGCAGGCATGGCAGCCAGTGGGGGCAGTGAGGGGGGCTCCAGGGGGTAGTGAGGGGGGCTCCAGGGGGCAGCCAGTGGGGGCAGTGAGGGGGGCTCCAGGAGCAGGCATGGGAGCCAGTGGGGGCAGTGAGGGGAGCTCCAGGGGGCAGTGAGGGGGGCTCCAGGGGGTAGCGAAGGGGGCTCCAGGGGGAAGTGGGAGATGGCAGATTGTGGGGGGCAGCGAGGGGAGCTCCAGGGGGTAGTGAGGGGGGCTCCAGGGGGCAGCGAGGGGGCTCCAGGAGCAGGCATGGCAGCCAGTGGGGGCAGTGAGGGGGGCTCCAGGGGGTAGTGAGGGGGGCTCCAGGGGGCAGCCAGTGGGGGCAGTGAGGGGGGCTCCAGGGGCTAGTGAGGGGGGCTCCAGGAGCAGGCGTGGGAGCCAGTGGGGGCAGTGAGGGGAGCTCCAGGGGGCAGTGAGGGGGGCTCCAGGGGGCAGTGAGGGGGGCTCCAGGGGGAAGTGGGAGATGGCAGATTGTGGGGGGCAGCGAGGGGAGCTCCAGGGGGTAGTGAGGGGGGCTCCAGGGGGCAGCGAGGGGGCTCCAGGAGCAGGCGTGGCAGCCAGTGGGGGCACCCTTACCTGCAGCCAGCCTGCGGGTGGCCGGTGGCCCCAGCTCCGGGGCCAGCTTGTGCTTGCAGCTCTTCGTGACCTTCTCCACATCCGGCTGTTTGCGGTTGAGCTCCTCCATGAACTCCTGGGCAGGAGAGTCGGGGTGAGGGGGAGCAGAGCCCGGGCTCCTCCCAGCGGGGCCCCACCACTGGGGGCTGGCGGGCAGGGCCCCAGTACAAGCCAGGGCAGATCTCATGGGCCAGCTGGGCGGTTCTACCTGGGGCCAGGCTGGTCACTGGGGCAGAGCCCTCTCACTCCCCAGCTCCAGGACACTCTGGGTGGGCCACAGAACGACCAGGCCCAACCCCAAAGAGCTTCTAGGCTGAGATGACACGGGGCAGTGTGGCAATGGGGGCGAGGGACATCACTGCCCCATGGGGGTTGGGGGGAGGGTCAGAGCCCCATGGGGCCAGGGCAGTGCGGCGATGGGGGCGAGGGACATCACTGCCCCATGCGGGTTGGGGGGAGGGTCAGAGCCCCATGGGGCCAGGGCAGTGCGGCGATGGGAGCGAGGGACATCACTGCCCCATGCGGGTTGGGGGGAGGGTCAGAGCCCCATGGGGCCAGGGCAGTGCGGCGATGGGGGCGAGGGACATCACTGCCCCATGGGGGTTGGGGGGAGGGTCAGAGCCCCATGGGGCCAGGGCAGTGCGGCGATGGGGGCGAGGGACATCACTGCCCCATGGGGGTTGGGGGGAGGGTCAGAGCCCCATGGGGCCAGGGCAGTGTGGTGATGGGAGCGAGGGACATCACTGCCCCATGGGGGTTGGGGGGAGGGTCAGAGCCCCATGAGGCCAGGGAAGTGTGACGATGGGGGCGAGGACATCACTGCCTCATGGGGGTGGGGCAGGGGGTTCAGGCCTTGGGCCAGTAGGGGCAAGAAGCAGTGATGTGCTGAGCTGGGCAGTGGATGGCAGAGGAGGGGATGGTAGGGGATGACAGGGGGCGGGGGCAGGGGAGGTGTTGGAGGGGACAGAGGGGGCAGCAGAGGGGAATGGCAGGGGGGCGGCAGGGGCAGAGGGGGAAATGGCAGCAGACGGGGTGGCAGAGGGGGCAGCAGAGGGGAATGGCAGGGGGCGGTGGGAGCAGAGGGGGGAGTGGCAGTGGAAGGGCTGGCAGTGGGGTAGCAGAGGGGAATGGCAGGGGTGTGGCGGGGGCAGAGGGGGAATGGCAGGGGGCAGCGGGGGCAGGAGAGGGGAATGGCAGGGGTGTGGCGGGGCAGAGGGGGAATGGCAGGGGGCAGCGGGGGCAGGAGAGGGGAATGGCAGGGGTGTCGCAGGGGCAGAGGGGGAATGGCAAGGGGCAGCGGGGGCAGGAGAGGGGAATGGCAGGGGTGTGGCAGGGGCAGAGGGGGAATGGCAGGGGGCAGCGGGGGCAGGAGAGGGGAATGGCAGGGGTGTGGCGGGGGCAGAGGGGGAATGGCAGGGGGCAGTGGAGGAGAATGGCAGGGGTGTGGCAGGGGCAGAGGGGGAATGGCAGGGGGCAGCGGGGGCAGGAGAGGGGAATGGCAGGGGTGTGGCGGGGGCAGAGGGAGAATGGCAGGGGGTAGGGGGGCAGGAGAGGGGAATGGCAGGGGTGTGGCAGGGGTAGAGGGGGAATGGCAGGGGGCAGCGGGGGCAGGAGAGGGGAATGGCAGGGGTGTGGCGGGGGCAGAGGGGGAATGGCAGGGGGTGGGGGGGCAGGAGAGGGGAATGGCAGGGGTGTGGCAGGGGCAGAGGGGGAATGGCAGGGGGCAGCGGGGGCAGGAGAGGGGAATGGCAGGGGTGTGGCGGGGGGAGAGGGGGAATGGCAGGGGGTAGGGGGGGCAGGAGAGGGGAATGGCAGGGGTGTGGCGGGGGCAGAGGGGGAATGGCAGGGGGCTGCGGGGGCAGGAGAGGGGAATGGCAGGGGTGTGGCGGGGGCAGAGGGGGAATGGCAGCAGAGGGGGTAGGTACCGGCCCAGCCCCATTACCACGTGCTGGGAGCTGAGCTCCTCCAGCTGCTGGGCGTCGTCGGGCAGCGTCTCCTGGTCCCTCAGGCTCAGCGACTCCTCAGCCGCTGCAATCCAGTCGACGAGCCGGCCCATCTCCTCCCGCTCCACAGCCAGCCTGGCCGTCTGGGCCTGGAGCCGCTCGCCCTGCTGCTGCGCCCAGCTCAGCACCTGCACACACGGGCAGTGACCGGGGGCAGCTTGGAGCAGAGACTGGGGGGAGGCACCCCCTGGCCACAGACCAGGGGGAGCAATGAGGGCACAAGCAGGCCTGTGGGCACAGGGCATCAAGGGTACGAATTGGGGGCCCATGGGCCCAGGGCACTGAGGACACTGACCGTGGGCCCCATGGGAAAAGGGAACGGAGGACATGGACTGAGGGGCAGCAGGGACACAGCCGGGGAGCCAGCGGGCACCGAGGAGATGGCGTGGAGCCCCGTGGGCACAGGGTGCTGCAGACAGAGACCAGGGCCCCGTGGACACAGGGTGCCGCAGACAGAGACCAGGGCCCCGTGGGCACAGGGTGCCGCAGACAGAGACCAGGGCCCCGTGGGCACAGGGTGCCGCAGACAGAGACCAGGGCCCCGTGGACACAGGGTGCCGCAGACAGAGACCAGGGCCCCGTGGGCACAGGGTGCCGCAGACAGAGACCAGGGCCCCGTGGGCACAGGGTGCCGCAGACAGAGACCAGGGCCCCGTGGGCACAGGGTGCTGCAGACAGAGACCAGGGCCCCGTGGGCACAGGGTGCTGCAGACAGAGACCAGGGCCCCGTGGACACAGGGTGCTGCAGACAGAGACCAGGGCCCCGTGGGCACAGGGTGTCGCAGACAGAGACCAGGGCCCCGTGGGCACAGGGTGCCGCAGACAGAGACCAGGGCCCCGTGGGCACAGGGTGCCGCAGACAGAGACCAGGGCCCCGTGGGCACAGGGTGCCGCAGACAGAGACCAGGGCCCCGTGGGCACAGGGTGCCGCAGACAGAGACCAGGGCCCCGTGGGCACAGGGTGCCGCAGACAGAGACCAGGGCCCCGTGGACACAGGGTGCCGCAGACAGAGACCAGGGCCCCGTGGGCACAGGGTGCCGCAGACAGAGACCAGGGCCCCGTGGGCACAGGGTGCTGCAGACAGAGACCAGGGCCCCGTGGGCACAGGGTGCAAGCTATAGCACTGTGTCTCCAGAAGGGCGTCTGTCGCTTGTCCATGTTGCGCTGTGTCCAGGGGTGATTTGGCCGCTTCATGTCCAGTGTTGTGACAGGCTTAGGTAGGGAGGCCTGGCAGGCTCCCGGGGCTTGGGGGGGGGTCACCACTCACACAGGTTCCACACTCTCCCCCCAAGGGAGACGCAGCAGGAAGCCAGTGACTGTCACCTGTCAGCTCCTCTGCTGGGGCAGCCCGTGGGTGTTCTCCCGGACCAGCTGGGTGCCCTGGCCAGCCAGATGCCCCTCCAGGCCAGAACTCACGGAAGGGTGAGGGGAGCGGGGCCACGCAGGGCCTGTCCTACTGCAGAGCGGGCTGGGACCATAGGGCTGAGCCGAAGGGCCTGTGCGCTGCTGAGGAAGCAGGTGGGGTCTGGCCTGATGTGTCTGGCGCTGGACAGCGGGAGGAGGGCAGCCCGACCACCTGTGGCTGGAGCCCGTCCCACTGGTACAGACTGCATGCCGGGCATGTGGGAATCCCCTCAGCTCCCAAGCCCTGCCCCAGGGCCCACCACAACGCAGGGCAGGCACTGAAGAAGTCCCACTGTCTGGGTCAGGAAGAGCCTGGGCGGGGGGCCGAGGTCAAGGGGAAAGGGGCGATGCAGGTGGCCAGCCCAGGCCCAGTGTGGGCTGTGTGTTGGGCCGCGGGAGCCCATGGACCCCAGCTCATCCCCTGGGATGCTGGTGGGTGCCCTGAGGCTCTGCCTGCCCCGGCCCGGCGGGCTCTGCTCACACTCACCTCCTGGAAGCGGCTTTTGGCCACGGTGATCCAGGACTTGATGGTGACGATGGAGTCGGGGTGGCAGGCAGACAGGATCTCCTCTCCCAGGGACGTGATGCACTCCAGCTCGAGCTGCTGGCACTGCAGAGTCTTCATCAGCTCCTGCTCCGGATGCAAGGACAGCTCGGCTCCGCAGCGTGCCCGAGAGCTGCTGAGCCGGGCTGGGGGGGCCACCGATCGGGGCAAGGGGGGCTTCTGAGCCGGGCTGAGGGGGCTGCTGGGATGGGCTGAGGGGGGTTCCAGAGTAGGCTGAGGGGGGCTGCCGGGATGGGCTGAGGGGGGTTCCAGGCTGAGGGGCTGCCAGACCAGGCTGAGGGGGCTGCCGGGACGGGCTCAGGGGGCTCCATTGGGATTGAGAAGCAGTGCCAGCGTGGTGGCTGCAGAGACCCGGTCCTGAGGCCTGGGGGTGCAGAGGCTGCCTGGCAAGACAAGGGGTCAAAGCCCCCTCACTTTGGCCGGCAGGACGGGGCCAGGGCTGGGCCAAGGGAGAGCTCCTGCCTTGCCCTGCCCTGCCCGGGGCGTGGCCAGGACCAGACTTGGGGCATGGCAGGGGGCAGGAGCTGACACTGGGTGGTGGGGGCCAGAGGCCAAGTGCCCGACTCCAGGCCAGAGTGCGAGGCAGCGGAGCTGGCACCCCGGGCCCTGCTCCAGGCCTTGCTGCACCCAGCCAGGAGGAGAGGGGGCAGGAGCTGGGGTGGGGGGCACTCACTTGCAGCTGGCTCTGGCACTCGCACATGGCCGCCTCCTCCTCTGGGAAGACACCATGCCGGAGGGTTTTCTCCGACTCAGCCAGGTGGGCCAGGAACGAGCGCACCAGGGTGTGGAACTCCTCCGCCTGCACAGGACAGGAAGGGTTGGACTTGGCAGGGACCAGGTCAGCCAACCTGCCCAGGAGCCGGTGCCCCCTCTTGCCCGGCTCGACACCCCCGCGTGGCCAGGTGGCCTGCTGGCCCTGTCCCGGCTGAGGGGGCTGGGGGGTTAGCTCAGCCTGACACTCTCCACAGACGTGCCAAAGCGCCGTTGAGTCCCCAACAGCATCGCGCAGACTGGCCTGGTCTCCCTGGCAAGCTGCTTGGCAGTGACCCAGGCAGCCCGGGAAGCTGACCCAGTGAGACCGGCGCCATCCCTGCGTGGACCCTGCAATTTCGGGCTAAGATCAGCTCCTGGGGGTTCAGCTCAAACCAACTGGGCACAGGACTGAGCTAACCCGCAATGGCGTCTCCTGGACTGAAATCGGCACATCCACACTAGTGCCCAGGCTGCAACGCTCCTAATCGGAGGGTGGTGCTGTTTCCCTGCCTGAAGAGGGCCTGCAATAGTTCCCTCCGCCTGCCCTAAACAAACCTTCACATGCCTGCCTAGCCTGGGCCCCTGGCCACGGCTCCCTACCCTTCTGGCCTAGTCTGGGGTCCCAGCCCCACAGCCATGGCCCCCTGCCCTCCCTGCTAGTCTGGGCCCCCGGCCACAGCCCCCTGCCCTGCTTGCCTAGTCTGGGATCCCGGCCATGGGCCCCCGCTCTGCCTCCTAATCTGGGCCCCTGGCCCTCCCTGCTAGTCTGGACCCCCTGTCACAGCCCCCTGCCCTCCCTGCTAGTCTGGACCCCCTGCCATGGCCCCCTGCCCTGCCTGCTAGTCTGGGCCATCGGCCCCCTGCACTCCCTGCCTAGTCTGGGACCCTGGCCACGGCCCCTTGCCCTCCCCAGCTAGTCTGGACCCCCTGCCACGGCCCCCTGCCCTGCCTGCTAGTCTGGGCCATCGGCCCCCTGCCCTCCCTGCCTAGTCTGGGACCCTGGCCACGGCCCCTTGCCCTCCCCAGCTAGTCTGGACCCCCTGCCACGGCCCCCTGCCCTGCCTGCCTAGTCTGGGACCCAGGCCATGGCCACGGTCCCCTGCCCTCCCTGCCTAGTCTGGGGCCCACAGCCACGGCCCCCTGCCCTCCGTCTCTCCCTCCTCTCACCTGCTGTAACGAAGCCTCCAGCCGGCCCTGCTTGGAGATGGACAGTTTGCAGATCAGGTCCCAGCGGCCGCTCAGCTCCTCCATTTGCTTCTGCAGCCACTGGGAGTCGACGCTGCTGCTGCCCCGAGTCAGGTCCCTCACCGAGCGCTTCAGCATCTTAATGCAGCTGGCTCGCTTGCCCAGCTCCTTCTGGAAAGCCTGCAGGGCAGAGCAGGTGTGGGCGGGGGTCCAGCTGGGGTGGGACCATGCAAGGTCCGTGTCAGAGCAGCTGCAGGGAGCCCTTGGCCCACAGCTCTGCTTGTCCGCGGGGCCCCAGGTGTGGAACTGAGTGTGACTCTCGCTGGGCACTCTCTTTGCCTGAGCGGCCGTGCCCAGCTGGGAGCCCAGGCTGCCAGGCGAGAGAGACGCCTGCTGGGGACTGTTGCAGCTGGAAGGTGCCAGGGAAACAGAGCGTCGGCATTTCTGGAAGAGCTTCCGCCCCAGCATGCATCAGTCTCGCATCCTGGGTGGGGATTGTGCATCCTGGAGAGTGTGGACAGAGGCAGGCAGAATCGGGGGACACGGCTGTGACAGTGCCCCCCATAAGGCTTTATGGAAATGTACTTATGAATATAAATATGACATAGCTGGATTGTTTTACGCTACATATGCTGTGTAACAGATCTCTGTAAAGGTCATGAGCTACTGAATCTAGTCATCCTATTTGTATCTATGGGTCATTGTTGTACTCAAAGTTATGGTTTTAAGTAGCCTCAGTAAAGCATTTGGGCAGCTTCTTTAGAAAGGAATTCGCAAGTTAAGTGCCAAATCAAGAAACACTTAACGGACAATGGATCTTGGAAGGCTCCAATCCACATAAGGAGCCTACCCGAGGACGTTCAAGGTAGCATGCAAACGGTGGCTGCTACCTGTAAGTTCTGAGTCATGCGTGGACATGTGACTTGCCCATGTGACTCCAAAACTCCATCTTGGAGCTGGGATTCTACACAGGGGGCAGGAGGGGACCCCTGAGAGACCCCTCCATTTTGTCTTCAGCTGGCATAAGAGATAGTCTCTCCACCTCCAAGAGATGCCTGAAAGAAACTGGAACAAAGGACACTAACCACAGGGGTGGGAGTGATTGCTGGACCCAGCCTAGGAGGCTAGTCTGTAAAAGAGGCTTATTGGAACATCTCTGAGGGCGAGATTTACCTGTATTCAGCTTCTTACTGAATTAGGCGTAGACTTGCGGGTTTTGTTTTATTTTGCTTGGTAATTCACTTTGTTCTGCCTGTTACTACTTGGAACCACTTAAACCACTTTGTATTTAATAAAATCACTTTTTACTTATTAGCCCAGAGTCTGTATTAATACCCGGGAAGGGGGGCAAACAGCTGTGCGTCTCTATCAGTGTTACAGGGGACGAACAACTTCTGAGTTTACCCTGCATAAGCTTTATCCAGGGCAAAACAGATTTATTTGGGGTTTGGACCCCACTAGGAGCTGGGCAGCTGAGCGTTAGAGGCAGGAACACTTCTGTTAGCTGCTTTCAGTTAAGCCTGCAGTTTTTGGGACATGGTTCAGACCTGGGTCTGTGTTTGTGGCTGGCAAGCGTGTTTGGCCCAAGCAGGCAGGGATCTGGAGTCCCAGGCTGGCAGGGAGAGCAGGGGCAGAAGCAGTCTTGGCACATGAGTTGGCAGCCCCAAGGGGGTCTCTGTGATCTAACCTGTCACAGCGGCACCAGAGGAATACAGACCTTGTGCTTGTCCATGAGGTCGCTGACCAGGTCGCGATCCCCCGCAACCGGCACCTCCTCACACAGTTGCGGCTCGGCCCGGTACAGCCAGTCCAGCAGGGCTTGCAGGGCGTCCGTGAACTTGCCCGAGAATAGCAGGCTCTCCTCCAGCTTGTGCTGCCTGAAAGGGAACAGGCGATGGGCAGCGACCACGCCATGCGCAGGCCTGGGGCAGGGAGATGGTCACGCTGCCCTGCGAAGGTTCATCCCCCAGCCAGGAGAGTGTGTGCAGAGTGGGGGCCATGCCCCTGCAGAGTGTGTGTGTGTGTGTGTGTATGTGTGTGAGATGTGGGCCCCACCTCTGCTGTGTGTGTGTGTCATGTGGGCCCCGTCCCTGCAGCGTGTGCGTGTGTGTGTAAAATGCGGGCCCTGCCCCCTCAGTATGTGTGTGTGTGTAACATGGGCCTTCTCCTGCAGTGTGTGTGTGTGTGTGTGTGTGTGTGTATTGGGGGCCCTGCCCCGGCAGTATGTGTGTGTGTGTAATGTGGACCCTGCCCCTGCAGTGTGTGTGTGTGTGTCATGTGGGCCCCGCCCCTGCAGTGTGTGTTGTTGTGTGTCATGTGGGCCTCGCCCTGCAATGTGTGTGTGTGTGTAATGTGGGCCCCGCCCCTGGAGTATGTGTTTGTGTGTGTGTGTATTGAGGTCCTTGCCCCAGCAATGTGTGTGTGTGTTTCAAGTAGGGGCCCTGCCTCCGCAGTGTGTGTGTGGATTGAGGGCCCTGCCCCAGTAGCGAGTGTGTGTGTGTAATAGCCCCGCCCCTGCAGCGTGTGTGTGTAATGTGGGCCCTGCTCCCGCAGTGTGTGTGTGTGCAGTGGTGTCCCTGCCCCCGCAGTGTGTGTGTGGAGTAGGGTCCCTGCCCCCGCAGTGTGTGTGTGGAGTGGAAGCCCAGCCCCTGCAGCGTGTGTGTGTGTGTGTGTGTGTGTGTGTGTGTGTGTAATGTGGGCCCAGCCCCTGACGCATGTGTGTATAATGTGGGCCCCACCCCTGCAGCGTGTGTGTGTGTGGAGTGGGGTCCCTGCCCCGGCAGTGTGTGTATGTGGAGTCAGGGCCCAGCCCCTGCAGTGTGTGCATGACCCAGGGAGGGGAGAAGGTAAGAGTCAAAGGGGGGCATTTGTATGAATTTGCCAAGGTGCCAGTTAGATGTGAAAGCAGAAATCTACCTAACGAGCTGTGCCAAAGCGCTGAGTGTCACAGCCACTCCTGAGCTGGCCCCACAGGCAAACCTCGTTTCCCTGAGCCCAGGCAACGCTACCTAAGTTAACACTAGGTTCATGGAAACATAGACCCACAGGGTCAGAAGGGCCCACAAGGCTCGTCTAGTCTAACGCCCGCCACGATGCAGGATTGGTTGTGTCTAAACCATCCCAGACAGACGGCTCCAGCCTCCTTCAGAAACCTCCAGTGAAGGAGCTGCCACAACCTCCCCAGGCCCCTGCTCTGTCCCATTGTCCGACTGTTCTTACAGGTAGGAAGTTTTCCTGAGATTTAATCTAAATCTGCTCTGCTGGAGTTTGACCCCATCGCCTCTTGTCCTGCCCTCTAGGGCCAGAGACAACTTTTCTCCATTTTGATGGCAGCCTTTCAAGTATCTGAAGACCCCGATCATGCCCCCCAATCTCCTCTTTTCCAAACTAGACATACCCAGGTCCTTCAGCCTTTGCTTCTATGGCTTGTGTTCCACCCCTTTGATCATCTTTGTCACTCGCCTCTGGATCCTTTCCAATTTCTATATCATCTCTATACACTGATGACCAAAACTGGACACTGTTCTCCAGCTGAGGCCTAACCAGCGCCAAGTAGAGTGGCACTATCACTTCCTGGGACTTAAGTATCAGAGGGGTAGCTGTGTTAGTCTGGATCTGTAAAAGCAGCAAAGAATCCTGTGGCACCTTATAGACTAACAGACGTTTTGGAGCATGAGCTTTCGTGGGTGAATACCCACTTCTTCAGATGCATGTGGTGGAAATTTCCAGGGGCAGGTATATATATGCTAGCAAGCAAGCTAGAGATAACGAGGTCAGTTCAATCAGGGAGGATGAGGCCCTGTTCTAGCAGTTGAGGTGTGAAAACCAAGAGAGGAGAAACTGGTTCTGTAGTTGGCAAGCCATTCACAGTCTTTGTTTAATCCTGAGCTGATGGTGTCAAATTTGCAGATGAACTGAAGCTCGGCAGTTTGTCTTTGAAGTCTGGTCCTGAAGTTTTTTTGCTGCAGGATGGCCACATTAAGGTCTGCAATAGTGTGGCCAGGGAGGTTGAAGTGCTCTCCTACAGGTTTTTGTATATTGCCATTCCTAATGTCTGATTTGTGTCCATTTATCCTTTTCCGTAGAGACTGTCCAGTTTGGCCGATGTACATAGCAGAGGGGCATTGCTGGCATATGATGGCGTATATTACATTGGTGGATGTGCAGGTGAATGAACCGGTGATGGTGTGGCTGATCTGGTTAGGTCCTGTGATGGTGTCGCTGATGTAGATATGTGGGCAGAGTTGGCATCGAGGTTTGTTGCATGGATTGGTTCCTGAGCTAGAGTTATTATGGTGCGGTGTGCAGTTACTGGTGAGAATATGTTTCCGGTTGGCAGGTTGTCTGTGGGCAAGGACTGGCCTGCCACCCAAGGCCTGTGAAAGTGTGGGATCATTGTCGAGGATGGGTTGTAGATCCTTGATGATGCGTTGGAGGGGTTTTAGCTGGGGGCTGTATGTGATGGCCAGTGGAGTCCTGTTGGTTTCTTTCTTGGGTTTGTCTTGCAGTAGGAGGCTTCTGGGTACACGTCTGGCTCTGTTGATCTGTTTCCTTATTTCCTCGTGCGGGTATTGTAGTTTTGAGAATGCTTGGTGGAGATTTTGTAGGTGTTGGTCTCTGTCTGAGGGGTTAGAGCAGATGCGGTTGTACCTCAGTGCTTGGCTGTAGACAATGGATCGTGTGATGTGTCCGGGATGGAAGCTGGAGGCATGAAGGTAGGCATAGCGGTCGGTAGGTTTTCGATATAGGGTGGTGTTAATGTGACCATCACTTATTTGCACCGTGGTGTCAAGAAAGTGGACCTCCCGTGTAGATTGGTCCAGGCTGAGGTTGATGGTGGGGTGGAAGCTGTTGAAATCGTGGTGGAATTTTTCCAGAGTCTCCTTCCCATGGGTCCAGATGATGAAGATGTCATCAATGTAGCGTAGGTAGAGAAGGGGCGTGAGTGGACGAGAGCTGAGGAAGCGTTGTTCCAGGTCGGCCATAAAGATATTGGCATATTGTGGGGCCATGCGGGTGCCCATAGCAGTGCCCCTGATCTGGAGATATATATTGTCATCAAATTTGAAATAGTTGTGTGTAAGTATAAAGGCACAGAGCTCAGCAGCCAGTTGTGCTGTGGCATCGTCAGGGATAGTGTTCCTGACAGCTTGTATTCCATCTGTGTGTGGGATGTTTGTGTAGAGAGCCTCTACATCCATGGTGGCTAGGATGGTGTTTTCTGGGAGGTCACCAATGCATTGTAGTTTCCTCAGGAAATCAGTGGTGTCACGGAGATAGCTGGGAGTGCTGGTGGCATAGGGTCTGAGTAGAGAGTCCATATATCCAGACAGTCCTTCAGTGAGAGTGCCAATGCCCGAGATGATGGGGCGTCCAGGATTTCCGGGTTTGTGGATCTTGGGTAGTAGATAGAATAACCCTGGTCGGAGCTCTAAGGGTATGTTGATTTCTTCTGGTGATAGTGTTGGGAGTGTCCTGAGTAGATGCTGTAGTTTCTTAGTGTATTCCTCAGTGGGATCTGAGGGAAGTGGCCTGTAGAATTTGGCATTGGAGCGTTGTCTGGCGGCCTCCTTTTGGTAGTCAGACCTGTTCATGATGACAACGGCACCTCCTTTATCAGCCTCTTTGATGATAATGTCAGGGTGGTTTCTGAGGCTGTGGATGGCATTGAGTTCTGCACGACTTAGGTTGTGAGGCAAGCGATGTTGTTGTTCCACGATTTCTGCCTGTGCACGCCAGCGGAAGCATTCAATGTATAGGTCCAGACTGTCATTTCGACCCTCAGGAGGAGTCCATGTGGAGTTCTTCTTCTTGTGCTGTTGGTGGGAGGGCACCTGTGTATCAGTGCACTGTTCAGTGTTGTCCTGGAAGTATTCTTTGAGTCGGAGACGGCGAAAGTAGGCTTCCAGATCGCCACAGAACTATATCATGTTGGTGGGGGTTCCTGGGACTTGCATGCTGCGACTCTGTTAATGCAACCTGAAATAGCATCTGCTTTTTTTGTTACAGTCTCACATTGCTGACTCATGTTGAGGTTGTGATCCACCACAACTCCCAGATCCTCCTCAGTTGTGCTGCTGCCAAGCCAGTTCTCCCCCCCTGTGATGCTGCACTCCATATGCTTTATGGAAATATGCTTGGAGTGTGATCTAATGTAACTGGAATATGCGTAAGGTCTCTTGTAAGGTATCATTACAGAGCTTATTATCTACATAAGAACGGCCATACTGGGTCAGACCAAAGGTCCATCCAGCCCAGTATCCTGTCTGCCAACAGTGGCCAATGCCAGCCTCCCAGAGGGAGTGAACTTAGCAGGCAATGATCAAGTGATTTCTCTCCTGCCATCCATCTCCATCCTCTGATGAACAGAGGCTAGGGACACCATTCTCTCCCCTTCCTGGCTAATAGCCATTAATGGACTTAACCTCCATGAATTTATCCAGTTCTCTTTTAAATGCTGTTATAGTCCCAGCCTTCACAACCTCCTCAGGCAAGGAGTTCCACAAGTTGACTATGTGCTGTGTGAAGAAGAACTTCCTTTTATTTGTTTTAAACCTGCTGCCCAATAATTTCATTTGGTGACCCCTAGTTCTTGTATTATGGGAATAAGTAAATAACTTTTCCTTATCCACTTTCTCCGCATCACTCATGATTTTATATACCTCTATCATATCCCCCCTTAGTCTCCTCTTTTCCAAGCTGAAGAGGCCTAGCCTCTTTAATCTTTCCTCATATGGGACCCTCTCCAAACCCCTAATCATTTTAGTTGCCCTTTTCTGAACCTTTTCTAGTGCCAGTATATCTTTTTTGAGGTGAGGAGACCACATCTGTACACAGTATTCGAGATGTGGGCGTACCATGGATTTATATAAGGGCAATAATATATTCTCTGTCTTATACTCTATCCCCTTTTTAAAGATTCCTAACATCTGTTAGTGTCACAGACCTAGGCAGCTTTTGCCCTGGCCTCCATGTTCAGGAAACGAGCATGCACGTACTCTCAAGCGAGAAGCATTACCCGAAAGTTACCGTTGGGGCTAGGCAAATTTTGTGGTCAGCCATTTCCAGGAACACCCCCCCCCCCGAGGGTGGTAACGAGGCACCTGTAAATCTCCTAATTAGGAGAAACCTGGCCAAAAAACTGAACACGTCATTACTCTTATAAATTGCCCACCGTGCAAGCAGTGGGCAGGGAGAAAACGCAGAAACCTGTATCCGTAACCGAGCCTGATTAACTCGAGGTCTCCCTCGGCTCCGTGTTCTCAGAAGCCTACCCGTCTGCCGGTGGTAATGAAACGTTTTTGGTTTGTGTGTGTAAGTATGCCTAGCTGCTAATTCTGCTAACTAACTGAGCCTGTAATCGTGTTGTAAGCCGGAGACGAAAGCCGATTCCAGCTGCCCCAAGGCTCCTGCTAGGGGAAACCCGCTAACCAGGAAACCTTGAACGCAAGGGGGATTGGCCGGAGTCTCACGGCAATCTTTAACTGTCTTAATGCATTTTTTTCTTACTTAGACAAGTAACTGCATTTATGCTTAATAATAGCACCAATAGCACCTTTACTAACCCTTGGAAGGACCTGAATAACTACTGGGACTTAGAGCGGTACCAGGGTCAGCTTCTGTTTGTAATTGCAGTATTTTTATTATTTGTTCTAGATTTATATTGTAGGCCCAAGTTGTAACTAGTATTAAGTTGTTCCTCATCCTCACTTGTGACCCATTCAATAAACCCTCAATTTTAACCCCACGACTCATTGTTGCGTTATCCCCATTGCTACCTTCAGGGCACTTGTCACTCCTCCCGAGGACATCCAGTGATCGAGCTTCCGCCCTATCCCAACGCTCATTACCCGGTAGATAACGGGCACCTTGTGACCATATCGGTGGAGCGAGGGGCGAGAGTAATCAGTGATCAACAACATCCTGTTTGCTTTTTTGACAGCCTCTGCACACTGAGTGGACATCTTCAGAGAAGTATCCACGATGACTCCAAGATCTCTTTCCTGACTCGTCGTAGCTAAATTAGCCCCCATCATATTGTATGTATAGTGGGGATTATTTTTTCCAATGTGCATTACTTTACATTTATCCACATTAAATTTCATTTGCCATTTTGTTGCCCAATCACTTAGTTTTGTGAGATCTTTTTGAAGTTCTTCACAGTCTGCTTTGATCTTAACTATCTTGAGCAGTTTAGTATCATCTGCAAACTTTGTCACCTCACTGCTTATCCTTTCCAGATCATTTACGAATAAATTGAATAGGATTGGTCCTAGGACTGACCCTTGGGGAACACCACTAGTTACCCCTCTCCATTCTGAGAATTTACCATTTATTCCTACCCTTTGTTCACTGTCTTTTAACCAGTTCTTAGTCCATGAAAGGACCGTGCCTTTTATCCCATGACAACTTCATTTACATAAGAGCCTTTGGTGAGGGACCTTGTCAAAGGCTTTCTGGAAATCTAAGTACACTGGAAATCTACTGACTGTGTTCATCCTATTTGTATGTATGTATCATCCTTGTATCTAAAACTAGAAATATGAAGTTAACTCTGAGGTCCTATTGTAATTATGCAAAGTGTGGGCCATTAATGGTGGTTTAGAATCTTGATGGCTCTCATTGACTAGGACAATTAGTTGTAAATGGCTCTGTTTACTTGCAAACCTTCCTGTGTTCCCTGTGAGTCAGGCTGGAAAGAATGGAGGCTTTTGGGGGGGGGGGGTCTCACAGGACATGTGACCATGTCACCTGGTACTGGAATCCATCTTAAACCTGGTGCCTTTCCATTTAGAAGGAGGGGTGGGGACCCAGAGAGACAAAAGATTCCCGCCTTGTGCCAAAGCCATAAAAGAGGGTGGAACAGAACAAAGGGGGCTGCAGTCATGAGAAATCCCCTAGTTACCACCTAAACTGGAACAAGGGCTGTTCAGGGGAAAGGATGGGCCCAGACTAGGAACCAGTCTAGTCTGTGAAAGAAGCTTATTGGAACATCTCTGAGGGTGAGATTTACCTGTAAACAGTTTCTTAATGTATTCGGCTTAGACTTGCCTGTTTTGTTTTATTTTGCTTGGTAACTTACTTTGTTCTGTCTGTTATTACTTAAAACCACGTAAATTCTACTTTTTATACTTAATAAAATTACTTTTGTTTATTAACTAACCCAGAGTAAGTGATTAATACCTGGGGAAGCAAACAGCTGTGCATCTCTCTCTATCACTGTTATAGGGGGCGAACAATTTATGAGTTTACCCTGTATAAGATGTATACAGAGTAAAACAGATTTATTTGGGGTTTGGATCCCATTGGGAGCTGTCTGTCTGGGTGCTGGAGAGAGGTGATCTGCTGAGCAGTTTTCGGTTAAAGTCTGCAGCTTTGGAGGCGTGGTTCAGACCTGGGTCTGTGTTGCAGCAGGCTAGCGTGTCTGGCTCAACCAGGCAGGGTTCTGGAGTCCCAAGCTGGCAGGGAAAATGGGCTCAGGGGTCATTCCAGCACGTCAGGTGACAGTCTCAAGGGGGTCTCCATGACCGAACCTGTCACACACACCTCAGTCCGTATTTGTGAATTTGGTTTTTCTTCCCTAAGTGGAGCACTTTCCATTTCTCTTTGCTGAATTTTATTTTGTTGTCTATAACCCCATTCTCAAATTTATCTAGATCCATCTGAGATTCAGCTCTATCTGCCAAAGGCTTGGCAACCCGTCTCCCCTCACTCCCCAGCAATTTGTCATCTTTAAGCTAGATCAGTATGCTCTCTATTCCTACATCCAGGTCATTAATAAAGATGCTTAACACCGGACCCAGAACAGATCCCTGTGGAACCCCACCTGAGACCTCCGTCCAATCTGACATCATTCCATTAATAGCTCCTCTTTCTTTGCGGTTCTGTATCCACTTAATGGTAGTTCTGCCAAGCCACATTTCTCCAGCTGACTTATCAGAATGTCACGTGGGACTGTGTCAAGAGCCTGGCTGAAGTCCAGATATATTACATCCACCGCATGCCCCCTATCCACCAAACCAGTTACCCTGTCAAAGAAGGAAATCAAGGTGGTTTGTTCTTGGTAAATCCAAGCTGGCTGCTAGTGATCACCCCTTCACCCTCCAGGTACTTGCAATTTTTCAGGTCACCTTTTCACTTGAACAGCATTTCTCAGCTCAGCACACTTGGCTATTCTGAACCACTCGGCAATGTATCAATTTACACAGAACCACGTCCGTGTGCCATCAACAGTCAGAACCCAGGGGCTGCCCAACCCTGTGGACAGCCTCTCCTCTTGTCCAGGCTCACAGGACAAAGAAGAGTCAATGGAACCAAAGAAACTGCAGCATCTCCAGTGCAACCAATGCTCAGACAAGTCAAGTGGAAAGGTCTCCACCTCATCGCAGGGGTAAGGGAAGAAGTGGTTAGTTTCGTTCCCAAGACGGTATTCCTCTCTCTGGCCTTTAACAAGAATCAGGGCAGGTTACCCTGCTGAGCACACATTCTTCAGCGGGAGCACACGGCTCCAGAGTTCAGGTTCTAACGTATGCAGTACCAGTGGTTCTCAACCAGGGCTCTGGGGCCCCTTGGGGGGCCATGAGCCAATTTCAGGGGCCCAGCCAAAATAAACCAAAGAGCAGGGCAGATGTTAGACTCACTGGGGCCCAGGGCAGAAAGCTGGAGCCTGAGCCCTGAGGCCCTCTGTGGTGTGGGGCCCTGGGCAATGGTCCTGCTTGATACCCCCTAACACCGGCCCTGGCTTTTAATCTACTGAAAAACAGTTGTTGTGGCACAGATGGGCCACAGACATCTTAGAGCACATTGGTGGGGCCAGGGCAGGCTTTAGGAAGTGTGAGGCCCGATTCAAATACCCGGCGGCGGTCCAGGTCTTTGGCGGCACTGAAGGACCCGCCACCAAAGTGCAGCCGAAGACCCGGAGCAGGTGAAGGACCTGCCGCTGAAGTGCCACCAAAGACCCAGAGCGAGTGAAGGACCTGCCACCTAAGTGCAGCCGAAGACCCGGAGCAGGTGAAGGACCTGCCACCGAAGTGCCACCAAAGACCCAGAGCGAGTGAAGGACCCGCCACCTAAGTGCAGCCGAAGACCCGGAGCAGGTGAAGGACCTGCCGCTGAAGTGCCACCAAAGAGCCAGAGCGAGTGAAGGACCCGCCACCTAAGTGCAGCCGAAGACCCGGAGCAGGTGAAGGACCTGCCGCTGAAGTGCCACCGAAGACCCGGACCGCCGCTGGGTGAGTAAAAATTAAAAAGTCAGGGGCTCTTCTTTAGGGTGCGGGGCCCTCTTAGGTGTGGGGCCCGATTTGGGGGAATCAGCCTAAAGCCGGCCCTGGGCGAGGCCTCCTAAAGAAGAAGTTTGAGAACCCCTGTGCTGTAAGCAGGCCCTACTCCCTCCTTCATTCCTCCAAGCCAACCAGGCTGAGATGTGAGCTCCGGCTTCTGACGTCATCTGTTCCAATGCCAGGGCCCACACTCTTAAACGGGCCGTAAAGACCAGGGTGCGTCACTCCTGGAGACGCACTGGAAGGGGATGGTAAATACTGCACCTGAGCTTGGAGATTTGCACGGCTCCTGGGTGGCATAGCGGAGACTCAGACCCTGCTTCATTTGTAAGGAGAGAGGAGCCAGGGCTCTGAACGGCCAGGCCCGGAGGCGCCGGAGCTGTGAACAGCCAGGCCCTGAGGTGCCAGGGCTCTGAACAGCCAGGCCCTGAGGTGACAGGGCTCTGAACTGCCGGGCCCGGAGGCGCCGGAGCTGTGAACAGCCAGGCCCGGAGGTGCCAGGGCTCTGAACTGCGAAGCCCAGAGGTGCCAGGGCTCTGAACTGCAAAGCCCAGAGGTGCCAGGCTCTGAACCGCAAAGCCCAGAGGTGCCAGGCTCTGAACCGTCAGGCCTGGAGGCACCGGGGCTCTGAACGGCCAGTTGTGAAAAGACCCCACCAAATGACCTTTCTGACTGGAGGGGGAAACAGGGTCCAAACACCAGGCTCTGTGCTCCACCCACGGCTGACCAGCCGGCCCGTGTTCCACAGACATCAACAAAAGCCGGATCCCCCCTTTTCTAGTCTCCCTCGCCTGCAGCTTGTGCCAGTCTGGCTGGAAATGGGCGCACCAGGACAGCGTGAATTACCCTCCCCTGGGCAGCACAGTAAGGTTATTCTGGGAATAAATGGCTCTGCTAGTTCGAGGGTGACTTGCAGGGTTTGAGTCCGTTTGTTCTGCACGAACGTAAAGGCTAGTTTTCAGTTCCTGTGCTCGATGAACTTCCCCTCTGGGGTGTCTGCCAAGGAGCCGAGAGCCCCCGGTCACTGCAGAGCAGAGCCCTAAACCTGCATCACTGGCCTCATGCTGCACACAGGAAGATTTACAACTTTAACTCTTTTGACCCTTGACATCCATCCAACATATCCCAAGGGCGGAGGAGGGAAGGGAAGATGGGGGCACAAGCACCAGCGGGGGGGTTGGCAGGATCTCAGGCTCTGCACAGGGACCCAGCACCCCTGGGTCCTGGCCCAGCAGAGACCAGTGCCAGCAGGACTAGGGCAGAACACCAGCCTCACCTCTCCACAGCCCGGCCACCCACGTCGTCCCAGCGCTCCTTTAGCTCCCCCAGCAGCTCCTCCAGCAGCTGCACGTCCTCGGTCAGCTGGGCCCTCTCCCGCAACAAGCGCCCGCTGCGCAGCGTGGCCTCATACACGGGACGCTTGGAGCGCAGCAGCTTCTGGAACTCCTGCAGCACCGGAGAGGGCGGGTTAGTCCAGGAGAAATGGGCAGGGGCTGGAGACTAGGACTGGTGGGTCAGCCCAGGGGAGATGGGCAGGGGCTGCGTGGATGGAGCTGGGGAGCCCAGGGGAGTCTCCTGCACCCCAGGAGTCCTTGCCAAGGTGGGAAGTCCCCGGTGGGGAGAGGGCTCCTGGAGAAATGCCCCAGTTCTGCCTGGGCTGGGCCCGACTGGGCCGAGCCAGCCTTGAAAGCCGGAGCCCCGGGGGAAGCCCCCTCAGCCCCTTTGTGGAGGAGGGGGCTACGCGACTCCATTCTCAGCGTGGAGCAGCTTCCCCGGGGCAACTCCTCCCTAGATTCTGTCCCCTACCTGCCACCCCTCGCCAGCTCCAGCAAGCACCCCCCAGCATGCCCAGCCCCTCACCCCAAGCCTCCTTGGGCTGTGTCATAAACAGATGGTTAAGGGTTAATGTCTCTTTTACCTGTAAAGGGTTAAGAAGCTCAGTGAACCTGGCTGACACCTGACCAGAGGACCAATTGGGGGACAAGGTACTTTCAAATCTCAGTGGAGGGAAGTCTTTGTTTGTGCTGTTTGTTTTGTGGGTTGTTCGCTCTTGGGGCTAAGAGGGACCAGACATGCAACCAGGTCTTTCTCCAATCTTTCTGAAACAGTCTCTCATGTTCAAAATAGTAAGTACTAGCTAGAAAAGGCGGATTAGTCTTATGTTTGTTTTCTTAACTTGCAAATGTGTATTTTGCAGGAAGAATTTTTACCTCTGTTTGCTGTAACTTGTATCTTAGGCTAAGGGGGAGGGAGTCCCTCTAGTCTATATAAGCTGAAGACCCTGTAAACATTTTCCATCCTGGTTTTACAGAGATAATTTTTACTTTTTCTTTCTTTAATTAAAAGCTTTCTTTTTTAAGAACCTGATTGATTTTTTTCCTTGTTTAAGACCCAAGGGGATTGGGTCTAAACTCACCAGGGGATTGGTGGGGGGAAAGGAGGTGGGGGGAAGGTTAATTCCTCTCTGTTTTAAGATCCAAGGAGTTTGGACCAGTGTAGCCTCTCAGGGTAACCCAGGGAGGGGAAAGTCTAGGAGGGGGAATGGTTTATTTCTCCTTGTTTTAAGACCCAAGGGGTTTGGGTCCTGGGTCCCCTAGGGAAGGTTTTGAGGGGACAGGGAGTATACCAGACACTGGAATTTCTGGTTGGTGGCAGCGCTATCAGATCTAAGCTAGGAATTAAGCTTAGAAGGGTACATGCAGGTCCCCACTTTTTGGACACTAAAGTTCAAAGTGGGAAAAATACCTTGACGTGGTGTACAGCGGTTGGATTTCTAGGACCAAAAGCCAACGAGTTTTTTTTTCTCCCATGGCTGGCTGCTTGAAAGCAGGCTGAGAGGAGTAGGATTTAAAAGTCAAAGCCAGTGGGGTTTTTTTTCTCTCCTTTCTGGCTGTTCGGAAGGCAGCCTGAGGGCAGAGGTGTTAAGTTTTTAACAAGGGTCTTTGTTAAAAAGGAGGCTCAAGCTGTGAGCCAGCAGACACCAGCAAAAGGCATTTACAAGTGAATTGGTTTTTTTCTTTCTAACTCTCCGGCACAGCTAGTTAAGCAAGCAGCCCTGAGGGAGCAGCCTGAGCTGCAGCATTCCAGGCAGTACGCTGCAGAGGGGGCAGCCAGCTCAAGAAAGCAGGAACAACGAGTTCCAAGGAAGCCATTAAACAGGAACGGGCAAGGCTAGAAGCCATAGAGAAAGACAACGAACATAGGAGACGGATGGAACTAATTAATGCAGAAATAGCCAAGGAAGAGGCGGCCCACAAAAGAGAAGAAGAAGCCAAAGAGGCAGCCCATAGGAGCGAGAGATGAAACAAAAACAGCTGGAGCTCCAAAGGGAGGCCCACCAGCAGGCCATGGAATTAGCAAAGGCTAAGCAGAATGACACAGCCACCCCTAACAACCCTTCTCCAGGTACTGTTCCCATCCCAGAAAATTCCCCACCTACAAAGCAGGTGATGACACTGAGGCCTTCTTAGAAAATTTTGAAAGGGCCTGTCTTGGGTACAGCATCCCTACAGACCAGTACATGATAGAGCTGAGGCCATAGCTCAGTGGACCCTTAGCAGAGGTGGCGGCTGAAATGACTAAGGAACACATGAACGATTATGTTCTTTTTCAAACCAAGGCCAGAATCAGAATGGGGCTAACACCTGAGCATGCCCGTCAGCGGTTCAGAGCCCTAAGGTGGAAACCAGATGTGTCATTTACCCGATACGCCTACCAGATTGGAAAGAATTGGGATGCCTGGATATCAGGAGCAAATGTTAAATCTCTGGACGAGCTGTCCCTCCTGATGCAAATGGAGCAGTTCTTAGAGGGTGTTCCTGAGGAAATAGAAAGGTACATCCTAGATAGGAAACCCAAAACTGTAACCGAGGCAGGGGAGATTGGAGCCAGATGGGTGGAAGTGGCAGAAAAGAAAAAAGCTACTAGAAAGGGGAGCAAATATCACCGGGGGCAAACAGACAATAAACCCTATCACCGAGGGCAACCCAAGACCCCACCTACAACCCAAGGAAAGCCCCAGACTCCCTATTGTCCCACCTCACCAGTCTCCAGCAACCCGCCTTGGCCCAGCGACCAGTCATCTGGGCGATGTTTTAAATGTAATCAACTGGGACATATAAAGGCTAACTGCCCCAAGAACCCCAACCAAGTGCAGTTCATTACACCACCATCACACCAAAGATCCGCAGGGCCAGATGCCTCTCAAATGCCCTCAGAGCGAAGGGAAACTTTGAGAGTGGGCGGAAAGAAGGTTATCGCATGGAGAGACATGGGGGCACAAGTGTCAGCTATCCACCAATCCTTAGTGGACCTCAAATTCATCAACCCAGAGGCCCAAGTGACAATTTACCCATTTATGTCCAAATCTGTAGACCTGCCTACAGCTGAACTGCCTGTCCAGTACAAGGGCTGGTCAGGAATGTGGACTTTTGCAGTCTGTGACAATTATCCCATCCCCATGCTACTGGGGGAAGACTTGGCCAACCAGATAAAGCGGGCCAAGAGGGTGAATGGTTACACGCAGCCAAGCCAGGCAAGCTTCCAGACCCACCCCTGTTCCTGAGCCATCCACAAGGGCCCCGTCTGTGTTACCAGAGACCCAGAGAGAGGTGGTGGACCCGGATCCCCTGCCAATGACGGCAACAGCCATAGTGCATCCAGTCCCAGAACCGGAACTGGAAAAGCAACCAGCACCAGAACCACTGCCAGCACTGACGCCAGTGCTTGCAAACCCATCTACAACTCCAACGATAGAGGGCAACAGCGGGCCTGAACTGGCAGAAGCAGCAGACAACCCTACCCAAGAGGCTCAGCCAGAGCCTGAAATATCACATAGTGCACCAGCGGAGAGTGGTTCACCATCAACGAAAACAACCCCATCACCTACATCGCTTCCAGAGGGACCAAGCCCAAGTCCACAGTCTAAGGAGGAACTGGTGTCTCCAGCCTCAAGGGAACAGTTCCAGACTGAGCAGGAAGCAGATGACAGCCTTCAGAAAGCTTGGGCGGCAGCACGGAGCACCCCACCGCCTCTCAGCTCCCCTAACCGATCCCCGTTTGTTGTAGAACAAGGACTTTTATACAAGGAGACTCTTCTGGTGGACACCAGGAAGACTGGCATCCTCAAAGACAGTTGGTAGTTCCAACTAAGTACCAGGGAAAGCTCTTAAGCTTATCCCATGATCATCCCAGTGGCCATGCTGGGGTGAACAGAACCAAAGACAGGTTGGGGAAGTCCTTCCACTGGGAGGGGATGGGCAAGGACGTTGCCAAGTATGTCCGGTCTTGTGAGGTATGCCAAAGGGTGGGAAAGCCCCAAGACCAGGTCAAAGCCCCTCTCCAGCCACGCCCCATAATTGAGGTCCCATTTCAGCGAGTAGCTGTGGATATTCTGGGTCCTTTCCCAAAAAAGACACCCAGAGGAAAGCAGTACGTACTGACTTTAGTGGACTTTGCTACCCGATGGCCGGAAGCAGTAGCTCTAGGCAACACCAGGGCTAACACTGTGTGCCTGGCCCTAACAGACATCTTTGCCAGAGTAGGTTGGCCCTCCGACATCCTTACAGATTCAGGAATTAATTTCCTGGCAGGGACCATGAAAGATCTGTGGAAAGCTCATGGGGTGAATCACTTGGTTGCCACCCCTTACTACCATCAAACCAATGGCCTGGTGGAAAGGTTTAATGGAACTTTGGGGGCCATGATACGTAAATTCATAAATGAACACTCCAATGATTGGGACCTAGTGTTGCAGCAGTTGCTTTTTGCCTACAGGGCTGTACCACATCCCAGTTTAGGGTTTTCACCGTTTGAACTTGTGTATGGCCACAAGGTTAAGGGGCCATTACAGTGGTGAAGCAGCAATGGGAGGGGTTTACGCCTTCTCCAGGAACTAATATTCCAGACTTTGTAAGCAACCTACAAAGCATCCTCCAACACTCTTTAGCCCTTGCTAAAGAAAACCTAAAGGATGCTCAGAAAGAGCAAAAGGCCTGGTATGATAAACATACCAGAGAGCGTTCCTTCAAGGTAGGAGACCAGGTTATGGTCTTGAAGGCGCAACAGGCCCATAAGATGGAAGTGTCATGGGAAGGGCCATTCACGGTCCAAGAGCACCTGGGAGCTGTTAACTATCTCATAGCATTTCCCACCTCCACCCTAAAGCCTAAAGTGTACCATGTTAATTCTCTCAAGCCCTTTTATTCCAGAGACTTCAAGGTTTGTCACTTTAAAGCCCAGGGAGAAGATGACGCTGAGTGGCCTGAAGGTGTCTACTACGAAGGAAAGCGTGACGGTGGCGTGGAAGAGGTGACCCTCTCTACAACCTTGAAACGTCTGCAGCGGCAACAGATCAAGAAGCTGTGCACTAGCTTTGCCCCATTGTTCTCAGCTACCCTAGGACGGACTGAACGGGCATACCACTCCATTGACACAGTTAATGCTCACCCAATTAGAACCCCACCCTACCGGGTGTCTCCTCAAGCCCAAGCTGCTATAGAATGGGAGATCCAAAACATGCTACAGATGGGTATAATCCGCTCATCTACCAGTGCATGGGCATCTCCAGTGGTTCTGGTACCCAAACCAGATGGGGAAATACGCTTTTGCGTGGACTACCGTAAGCTAAATGCTGTAACTCGTCCCAACAACTATCCAATGCCACGCACCGATGAGCTATTGGAGAAATGGGGACGTGCCCAGTTCTCTACAATAGACTTAACCAAGGGGTACTGGCAAGTACCGCTCGATGAACCCGCCAAAGGTCAGCCTTCATCATCTATGCAGGGGTGTATGAATTTAATGTGCTTCCTTTCGGGCTGCGAAATGCACTCGCCACCTTCCAAAGACTGGTGGATGGTCTCCTAGCAGGATTGGGAGAATCTGCAGTTGCCTACCTCGATGATGTGGCCATTTTTTCTGATTCATGGGCTGAACACCTAGAACACCTGGAAAAGGTCTTTGAGCGCATCAGGCAGGCAGGACTAACTGTTAAGGCTAAAAAGTGTCAAACAGGCCAAAACAGAGTGACTTACCTGGGACACCAGGTGCGTCAAGAAACAATAAACCCCCTACAGGCCAAGGTGGATGCTATCCAAAAGTGACCTGTCCCAAAGTCAAAGAAACAGGTCCAATCCTTCTTAGGCTTGGCCGTGTATTACAGGCGATTTGTGTCACACTACAGCCAAATTGCTGCCCCACTGACCGACCTGACCAAAAAGACCCAGTCGAATGCAGTTAAGTGGACTGATGAGTGTCAGAAGGCCTTTACCCAGCTTAAGGCTACACTCATGTCTGACTCTGTGCTAAAGGCCCCAGACTTTGATAAACCATTCCTAGTAACCACAGATGCATCTGAGTGTGGTGTGGGAGCAGATTTAATACAGGAAGGACCGGATCAAAACTTCCATCCTGTCGTGTTTCTCAGAAAGAAACAGTCTGAGAGGGAAAGTCACTGGTCAGTCAGTGAAAAAGAATGCTACGCCATTGTGTACGCCCTGGAAAAGCTACACCCATACGTTTGGGGACGGCGCTTCCAGCTACAAACCGACCATGCCGTGCTAAAGTGGCTTCATACTGCCAAGGGAAACAACAAAAAACTTCTTCGATGGAGTTTAGCTCTCCAAGATTTTGATTTTGAAATTCAGCACATTTCAGGAGCTTCTAACAAAGTAGCTGATGCACTCTCTCGTGAAAGTTTCCCAGAATCAACTGGTTAAAAATTGTCCTTGAAATGTGGAAAATCTTGTAGTTTTACATAATTAGTAGTATATGTAAAGGTGCATGTGTTTTATTAATCTATTTATTCAAAAGTTCTAGGAAAAAATCACCGCCAGTGGGTTCCACACTATCTGAGATTTGGGGGGCGTGTCATAAACAGATAGTTAAGGGTTAATGTCTCTTTTACCTGTAAAGGGTTAAGAAGCTCAGTGAACCTGGCTGACACCTGACCAGAGGACCAATTGGGGGACAAGGTACTTTCAAATCTCAGTGGAGGGAAGTCTTTGTTTGTGCTGTTTGTTTTGTGGGTTGTTCGCTCTTGGGGCTAAGAGGGACCAGACATGCAACCAGGTCTTTCTCCAATCTTTCTGAAACAGTCTCTCATGTTCAAAATAGTAAGTACTAGCTAGAAAAGGCAGATTAGTCTCATGTTTGTTTTCTTAACTTGCAAATGTGTATTTTGCAGGAAGAATTTTTACCTCTGTTTGCTGTAACTTGTATCTTAGGCTAAGGGGGAGGGAGTCCCTCTAGTCTATATAAGCTGAAGACCCTGTAAACATTTCCATTCTGGTTTTACAGAGATAATTTTTACTTTTTCTTTCTTTAATTAAAAGCTTTCTTTTTTAAGAACCTGATTGATTTTTTTCCTTGTTTAAGACCCAAGGGGATTGGGTCTAAACTCACCAGGGGATTGGTGGGGGGAAAGGAGGTGGGGGGAAGGTTAATTCCTCTCTGTTTTAAGATCCAAGGAGTTCGGATCAGTGTAGCCTCTCAGGGTAACCCAGGGAGGGGAAAGTCTGGGAGGGGGAAGGAGGGGGAATGGTTTATTTCTCCTTGTTTTAAGACCCAAGGGGTTTGGGTCCTGGGTCCCCCAGGGAAGGTTTTGAGGGGACAGGGAGTGTACCAGACACTGGAATTTCTCGTTGGTGGCAGCGCTATCAGATCTAAGCTAGGAATTAAGCTTAGAAGGGTACATGCAGGGCCCCACTTTTTGGATGCTAAAGTTCAAAGTGGGAAAAATACCTTGACAGGCTGAATGGGGCCTGGGAGACAGGGGCAGCTCTAGACATTTTGCCGCCCCAAGCACGGAGGGGCCGCTGAAGCCGCGGGACCAGCAGGCCCTCCGCATGCACGCCTGCAAGAGGTCCACCAAAGCCATGGGACCAGTGGACCTTCCACAGGCAAGTCACAGAAGGCACCCTGCCTGCCGCCCTATTGGCGACTGGCAAAGCGCCCCGCGACTTGCTGCCCCAGGCATGTGCTTGGAGTGCTGGTGCCTGGAGCCACCCCTGCTGGGAGTGCAGCTGGCCAAAGCAAGCAGTACCAGCATGTCACACAGAGACGGGAACCTGCTGGCCAGTGCAGATCTGGGCACTCCCTCCCCCAGGCAGTCCCTGACCTCGCACACAGGGGCCCCAGTGTGATGAAGCGGGAATGCTCTTAATGTTTCCTCTGAATACTGTGTGGGTGCCTCAGTTTCCCCTATGCATTTCTTAAGTCTCCAACGTGTATAAATGGCCACCACTCTGTATCCTGGTAACAAATGGTTGGGGCCCTTCCCCCAGGCAAGGGAATAGCTAAAGGTGAACAAAGAGATCAGGTGACCTCCTGGCCCGGGAAAAAGACAAAGGCCAGAAAGGAGGGGCTGGAGGGGGGTTCAGTTTGAGGCTGACTGGGGACGGGAAGTGAGGGCAGACGTGGGGTCTGGCTCGCTGTCCCCCAGAATGGACCCGGCCGAGGGGTCCCGTTCTCTGTACCTACAAGCTCTGTGTTAGACCCTGTTCCTGTCATCGAATAAACCTCTGTGTTACTGGCTGGCTGAGAGTCACGTCTGACTGCGAAGTGGGGGTGCAGGACCCTTTGGCTTCCCGAGGACCTCGCTGGGGTGGGCTCACTGTGGGAAGCGCACAGAGGGGCAGAGGATGCTGAATGCTCCAAGGAGAGACCCAGCAGGTGAAGACGTGTGAGCTTCTTGCCCTGAAAAAGTCTGCTCCACGGGAGAGGAGGCTCCCCAAAGTCCTGACTGGCTTGGTGGGGAGGAGTTCCAGAGCATCGCCTGGGGACTCCGTGACAACTGGTGGCAGCGGTGGGATGCACTGCACCTCGTGAATGGCACTGCTTGCAGTGACTGGGGAGCAGTAAAACAAAGGAGGGATAATGAGGACCAGGCGTGCTGAAGGCTCAGAGAGGGACGGTTTCAGGGGGCAGTTAACCTCTGGTAGTGTGTGACCAGCGAGAAGGACTGTTGGAGTAACGGGGTCCCCCTGAGGACTGCAGCAAGCAGTCTCAGGGGCGGAGGAGCTTGCCGCTTGACCCTGGGAGAGAGAAGGACGTTTGCAGTAGCTGGGTTCCCCTGGGGCAGTAGTTCCCAAGGCGTTGCCCGCAGGCACCATGGCGCCCGCTAGAGCATTTATGTGTGCTCGCCTAGTGCCCAGCAGGGGAGAGAAGCTGCGGCCCCACACCTGCTGGCGACCGAGAACTCCGTGGCTGCAGGCGCTGGTGTTCTCGGTCCCTGACAGGTACGGGGCTGCAGCTACTCCAGGACTGCAGGCGCCGGTGTTCTCGGTCCCCGGCAGGCGTGGGGCCATGGCTTAAGCCGGAGAGAAGCTGCAGCCCCACCCCTGCCGGGGACAGAGAACTCTGGGGCTGCAGGCTGCGGGCACCAGTGTTCTCTGTCCTCCCGGCTTCTCTCCGCACTGCCCAGAACTGGCGCAAAAAAAACAACACTCCGACTCTGCAGAATGGCCGGAATGCCGCTCCGTAGCATGTGCTGCCCCAGGCACGTGCTTGCTACACTCGTGCCTGGAGCCGGCTCTGTATGTGAGTAATTGTTGGCACCTGCCACACTCTTCTGAAAACATGAATGTGCTGCTGGCCACAAAAAGGTTGGGGACCACTGCCCTGGGGATTGCAGTGAGCGGTCCCAGAGGAGGAGGGGTCTGCAGCTCGACCCTGAGAGAAAGAAGGATTTTTGCAGTAGCAGGGTTCCCCGGGGGATTGCAGGAGCAGTCCCAGGGGCGGAGGAGTCTGCAGCTCGACCCTGGCAAAGAGGTGGTGACCACGAGAAGGGCTGGCACACCAGGGGTTCTTCCTGGAAACCATGGGGGAGCCATGAGCACACAGGCCTGTGAGTCCAGAGCCACTTGAGAACGGTGAAGTGATGGCCTATCACCATCTCCTTAAGAAGGACATTGTGATCCTGTGCACAAAGAGAGGGTTATGCATGGGGATGTTCACCAAAGCCCAGTTAATTGTGCAGCTGGAGGAGGAGGACCGCTCTGAGGAGCAGATTCCTGGCCCAGATGGGGCTACAAGAGGATCTGGGAGCAGCTGGAGCAATAACCAGGCATCCCCGAGAGTCTAGTCCCCAACCAGACAAGAGTCTTCATGATCGGGTTCCCCATCAGGAGATTGGAGACGGATGGGACTGGAGCAGAGCCCGAGAGAGCGAGAGGACTGTGAGAGAGAGCAAGAGCCCGAGGAAAAGCTGCAGGAGAAGCAGCCAGCAGCATGGACTGGCGATGGTGGAGTGGAGAGGTATAGGGAGCTGCCCAGAGGTGAGTGGAGATAGAGCCCGGGCTGCCAGTTCTGCAGGGAACCAGAACACTAAATTGCTGCCCCTGGTTATGGAGGGGGGGGATGTGGATGCCCACCATACTGCCTTCAAGCAGGCAGGTGATTTGAACCAGGGGGACCCTGCGGAAAAGCCCCGGTGTCTAGCTCCCTTGCTGGGTCCCAAAGCCATAGACACTGTCAGCCAGATGGGTGGAGTGCTGGACTGCGTGGAGTCTCCTGGGCTCAGGCCTCTCGGATCCCCAGTGGGAGCAGAAGCTGGTGGTCAATGGGGAGACCTGCCTGGGGTGGCGAGACCCTGGGACAGAGAGAACTGTTAGGCCCCAGGTGGTGCAGCTGCAGATGATAAGGGGCTGTGGGACCTGGGTGAAGGTCCCCGGGGTGAAGCCCCTCGCCCTGCCTATGGCCTGGATCCCTGTGCAGACCCAGGAGGGGTCGGGCTGCCTGGTCGTTGGGGTTCTCCAGGATGCCGGCTGGGAGGCCCTGTTGGGAAATGATTGTGTCTCTTTTGGGACAGGATCCAGACCCTGCTGCTGTATCGGCCGAGGGTTTGAATTCAAATCCAGGGAACCAACTCGCTAGGATGGAAATGGTCAGTGAAAATGCAAATGACCTGGCTGGCAGGGAGGAGGGGTTGCTGGGCTCAGGGTACCTGCCTACCTGTAACCAGCCCCCTGAGGCTGAGTGGGAGGGAGAGATGCTCCCCGCGCCCCTGCACACCGGAGAGGGGACTCACGCTGGCTCTGATGCTGTGACCAAAGCAAGGCGCTCGCTGTCTGTCCCCACTGGGACAGCAAGGGCAGCGCTGAGCACGGGGGAGCTGAGACCCCAGCTGAGTGGGGGGACACCCAGGCAGGGCAGGTCGGCTGCCAAACAGGTTTGCCTGGTCCAGACGTGCTGCTGGGAAGTGATTACACAGCAGGGAGTGAGATACCAGGGACAGGGCTCGGGGGCTGTGACCCCAGACCCAGCCAGCGAGAGGGAGCAGGTCCCACTTCCTGCCCCAGCAGCTGAATCTCAGACCGAGCTGCAGAGGGATCCCTCCTTGGAAAAGCTGAGGAAACTTGCTGGCCACAGCACTGCAAACCCCCTTGGGGAAGGCTGCAGGGACAGAGTCCTGCCGGAGAAGGGATTCCTGTACCGGGAATGGGCTCCCCAAGGGGAAGTAGAACTGGGGGGAATCAGGAGGCAGCTGGTGGTGCCCCAGGAATCCATAGGGTTCTTCCCATTTGAGCTGCTGGATGGGAGGAAAGAGAGGGGACCCCTGGACCTGGAAGGGGAGGATTGGCAGGAGAAGGGGGAAGACCCCCTGGGGGATCTCTTCCCTGAGCTAGGAGCCAATCTCCCCATCAAGTGTTCCCTGTTCAGAGTCACTGGGAAAGCAGCCCAGAACCTGGAGAGAGAGGTCAGGAACATGCTGGCTTTAGAGGGGATCCAGCCATTCAACAGCCCATGGGCCTCACCCATGGGGCTGATCCCCAAGGAAGACGGGATGATCTGGCTTTGTAGGGACCATCGGAAACTTAACACCGTCACGGTGTCTGAGGCCTACCCCATGCCTAGGCCTAGGGAGATTCTAGACAAGTTGAGGGGGATGGAGAACGTGGCCCTGGAGTACGTGACATGTGTGTCTTTAGCCAGACCTGGGAGGAACAGGTGTCCCAGTTGAAGGGGGTGCTGGGCTGCCTCAAGGGGGCAGGACTGATGGTAAAAGCCGAGAAGTGCAAGGTGGAGATGATCAGAGATTGGCCCATTCTCCAGACCAAGAAACAAGCCCAGGCCTTTATCAGGATGGCGGGGTGCTACTGGAGGTTTGTACCCTACGTTAGCCCCCTAGCTTCTCCATCCCTGAGCTATGTGAGAGGGGGCCAGAGGGCTCTCTGTATACCGAAGGAGGCTCTAATCCAGGGCCCGGTAAATCTGGTAAACCCAGACTTTGCCAAGTCCTTTGCAGTGTTCACCGACGGCTCAGACGCAGGGCTGGGCACAGTGCTGATGCAAGCTGATGTGGGTGGGGGGAGACACTCCATCGGGTACCTGAGCAAGAAACTGCTGCCCTGGGAGCAGAACTATGCAGCCTCAGAGAAAAAAAAAAGACCCAATCCCAGTTTAAACCCCAGGGGTATTAGGGTGGCAAAAGGGTACGGGCCACATAAACCTTCCCACATGCAGCCTGCGGGTGCCATCAAGCACACCCGACCTAAGGGAGGGCGTGAGACTGGACTGTCCTGGTGCAACTCACACCAAGGAATGGGAGAGATGCTGGGGCATCCATGGGAACGTTGGTGGGTTCGAACTTCCCCAGGTCACTGGCTAAAGTGACCTCGTTCAGTTTGGTCTCGAAGGGAGGAGAGATGTGACGAACTGGGAATGTTCTTAATGTTTTCTCTGAATACTGTGTGGGTGCCTTAGTGTCCCCTATGCAGTTCTTAAGTCTCTAGGTCAGGGGTCGGCAATCTTTCAGAAGTGCTGTGCCGAGTCTCCATTTATTCACTCTAATTTAAGGTTCCGCGTGCCAGTAACACATTTTAACATTTTTAGAAGGTCTCTTTCTATAAGTCTATAATATATAACTAAACTGTTGTTGTATGTCAAGTAAATAAGGTTTTTAAAATGTTTAAGAAGCTTCATTTAAAATTAGATTAAAATGCAGAGCCCCCCAGACTGGTGGCCAGGACCTGGGCAGTGTGAGTGCCACTGAAAATCAGCTCACGTGCCGCCTTTGGCACCTGTGCCATAGGATGCCTACCCCTGCTCTAGGCGGTGGGATAAAGGCCAGTGTGCATAAATGGCCGACACTCTGTATCCTGGCAACAAATGACCGGGGCTCTTCCTCCGTGCAAGGGAATAGCTAAAGGTAAACAAAGAGGTCAGGTGACCTCCTGGCCCGGGAAGGAGACAAAGGCCAGAAAGGAGGGGCTGGAGGGAGTTTCAGTTTGGGGCTGACTGGGGACGGGAAGTGAGGGCAGACGTGGGGTCTGGCTCACTGGGCCCCAGAATGGACCCGGCCGAGGGGTCCGGTTCGCTGCATCTACAAGCTCTGTTTTAGACCCTGTTCCTGTCATTGAATAAACCTCTGTGTTACTGGCTGGCTGAGAGTCACGTCTGACTGCAAAGTGGGAGTGCAGGACCCTGTGGTTTCCCCAGGACCTCGCTGGGGCGGGCTCACTGTGGGAAGTACACAGAGGGGCAGAGGATGCTGAATGCTCCAAGGAGAGACCCAGGAGGTGAAGCCGTGTGAGCTTCTTGCCCTGCAGACAGTCTGCTCCGAGGGAGAGGAGGCTCCCCAAAGTCCTGTCTGGCTTTGTGGGGAGCAGTTCCAGAGCATCGCCCGGGGACTCAGTGACACTGAGCGAGGGCTGGCCCAGGCCCTGTCCCAGCTGACTAGTAAACCCTGTGTGGTTTGGAACCACGGCTGACCACGTGTCACTGCAAACGCTGGCAGGGGCACCCGTCCCTGCACGTGTCTCCCAGGGTCTGGCTAAGGGCAAAGCTCTCAGCATGACGCAGGAGCGCTGGGGCCTAGTGGCTTAGGAGGGAGCTGATGAGACCTGGAGGCCTGCCCTCGAGGAAGAGTGGGCCCCCTTGGGGGGCTGGCTCCATGAAGGGGTGTTGCTCAGAGCCCATGGGGACACACCACATTCTTCGGAGTTTGGCAGCAGAGGGCAAAGGCTGCAGGCTCCTGAGCAGGCACTCGATCCCCCCATTCGACCCCCCCCCAACTACTCCCCTAGGCCTAGCACCTCCCAGCCGGGAGGCAGGGGTCACCTCTGCTGTCTCCCAGTTCCGCCCAGCCCTGGGGACACAGCAGCCCTGGCCCTGCTGAGAGAAGAGAGATGGGCATACGGACCTCGTGCTCGGCACAGGGCAAGCCCGGGGCACCCCAGGAGAGCCTTAGGGAGCACTGCCCTTGGCGACATCTCAGAGTCTGGGGAATCTGGAAGCCGCCGTGCACTGGCGTGACAGCCCGGGGCAGAGCACATGGCCCAGGGGGCTGCAGGAGGGGAGTCATGACGCCGCACCTTGTGCTCAGCCAGCTGGCACTTGATCTCCTCCTGGCTCATGGCGGCATTGCCGGGGATCTCCAGAGTCTGCTCCACCTCATCCATCCAGTCCAGGAGCAGCTGCCGGGACTCACTGAACTGAAAGCGAGCGAGAGGGCGCGTCAGCAGGAGCCACCGGGAACGCCGGAGACCAGCCCGCCTGGTGACAGGGCCCGCTCCCCGCCACACCGCACAGTACCTGCTTGGCACGCTTGCGAGCGTCCTCCAGCGCGGCGCCCCGCTCACCGGTACATCGGAGCACCTTGGCCACCCGCTCCTTGGCTGTCAGCACCAGGCTCTGGATCACAGCACAGTCCTGCTTCCTGCTCATGTCCTTCAGGCGAGCGGCCACCGCCTCCAGGCTGGATAGCTGCTCCCCGTGGGCGGTCACCTCCTTCAGCAGTGCCTGCCAAGCAAGCCAGAGCTAGCCGGGGCCCGGGGCAGGCCGCGGCCAAAGAGCAGCAGCCCAGCTCGGCAGGGGCCTTCTCCAAGCAGGCTCCAGGCACCAAAAGAGCCGTGCTGCTGGGAGCAATGGGATCCCCTCACCGCTGCAGGGAGGGAGGCATCCCTAGTGAGGATGTGGTGACAAAAGGGTTAAAGCGACCAATTCACCTCGTAGGGGTAGGGGTTAGGCCGAAGCTGGGAGCAGGGTCTCCAAGGGTTGCTCCAAGAGGGGTCAGTACGGAGCTCCAGGTGAAAGGGAGCTGGGAGCCTGCCTGGAGCCTGGCTGATCAGGGCCCCTGCCAGCCTGAGCCCAAGGTCAAGGGGGCTGGGACAGGTCCCAGGACCTGGGGACCGGCTGGGACTGCCTGAAGTAGGGGTGAGCTGGCAAAGAAGGCAGCTCCCGGGGAGCTGAAGGATCGGTTGTGCTGCGTTCTGTGGCTTTGGAGGCCCTGTGAAGGGCTGGGCTGTTACCCAGCTTGGCTGCAGGGCCAGATAGCTGTTGCAATGCTACATATAGACACTGAGGATGTGGTATTGCAGCAACTTTGCCACGCACTCACCCCTGTACTGCCAGCATCTCCCCAGGGAGTCCCCTGCCCACCCCAGTGCCCCCAGAGCTGGCATGGGCACAGTGCCCGGTGGGACCCCTCAGACCAGACCCTGTTCCTGGTTGGCCCTGGCTGCAGGCCCTGGGGGCTCAAACTGGGCACCGCCGGGCGAGACTAGGTCCCTGCAGCCACGCACCAGACCGACCAGGCTGCTCCAGGGAGCCCCCGTGCCCCAGGCTGGGCCCTGTGACCCCTGGGTCAGAGCGGAGGCAGGGCCCGGTGCCAGCCCCGCAGGCTGAGCTGCAATGGAGGGTCTTTAGGGCGCCCTTGGTGGGGAGTCCATGGCGGCAAGGCCTGCCGGGACTCTGAGCAGAGGCAGGTGGGTTCTGTCTGGGGTCACGGGTCCCAGCCCTGCCAGCACGGCCCCCAGGCCAGCCGCTGGGCCAGCCACACTCACCTTGTGCTCCTGGATCTGCCGGAGGACCGTGTCCAGCAGGAAACTGGGCGGCTCTGGGGCACTCAGGCTCTCCTCTGTCTGCCCCAGCCACTGCAGCAGCTCCTGCGCTGTGCTGTGGAACTCGGTGCTGAGAGTCAGCCCCTCCACCAGCCGCTCCTGGGGGAGAGGAACCCGGATCGGAGACACGCCAGGGCAGAGGGAGAGCCGGCAACCACCTGCGGGGCTGTGCCTGCTGCAGTCTAACCCTCTCCCCTCCATCCCCCCGTTCCCCGTTCCAGCCAGGGAACTGACCGGCTGTGTCTGATACAGCCTAAACCCTCTCCCCTCCACCCCCCGTTCCCCGTTCCAGCCAGGGAACTGACCGGTTGTGTCTGCTACAGCCTAAACCCTCTCCCCTCCACCCCCCCGTTCCCCGTTCCAGCCAGGGAACTGACCGGCTGTGTCTGCTACAGCCTAAACCCTCTCCCCTCCACCCCCCGGTTCCCCGTTCCAGCCAGGGAACTGACCGGCTGTGTCTGCTACAGCCTAAACCCTCTCCCCTCCACCCCCCCGTTCCCCGTTCCAGCCAGAGAACTGACCGGCTGTGTCTGCTACAGCCTAAACCCTCTCCCCTCCACCCCCCCACCCCCCCAGTTCCAGCCAGGGAACTGACCGGCTGTGTCTGCTACAGCCTAAACCCTCTCCCCTGCACGCCCCCGTCCCCCGTTCCAGCCAGGGAACTGACCGGCTGTGTCTGCTACAGCCTAAACCCTCTCCCCTCCACCCTCCTGACCCCCGTTCCAGCCAGGGAACTGACCGGCTGTGCCTGCTACAGCCTAAACCCGTGCCCCTATTCCAGCCAGGAGGGACAGAGAGACACACAATCCCAGCCACTGGAGACACACATGCATGCAAAAGTGTACACCCCCTCCCCAAGCCCAGCCATCAGGGACACACACACATACCCCCCTGCGAAGGCACAGACATGCACACGTGTACAGGGGCGGCTCTAGGCACCAGCAAAGCAAGAACCTGCTTGGGGCAGCCCATTTGCAGGGGCGGCAGGGATCCAGCCTGGGAGCTGAGAACCAATAGGGGGCCCTGGGAGCTGTAGTTCCTTGGTTAGCTCCCTGCCTATAGAGCCAGCTCTGGAGCAGGGAAAGAACTACATTTCCCGGCATTCTCTTGGCCACTACCAACTGGAAAGGAAGGAGGGGGACCTCATGTGGCAGTGCTGTGAGTCGAGAGTGGTAGGGACCATACTGTAACATTCAAAAAACAGGACACTCCAGGGGGAGGGAAGCCCCCCCGCCCCCATCCACTCCCTCCGACTGCCCCCCACAGAAACCCCAACCCATCCAACCCCCCCTGCTCCCTGTCCCCGGATCACCCCCTCCTGGGACCCCACCCCCTATCTAAGCCTCCCTTCTCCTTGTCCCCAACTGCCCCCTCCTGAGACCCCCCCCAACTTCTCCCCCAGGACCCCACCCCCTACCTGTCCCCTGACAAACCCCTGGGACTCCCATGCCTATCCAACCGCTGCCTGTCCCCTGACTGCCCCCCTGAACCCCTGACCCCTCTAACCCCCCCTGCTCCCTGTCCCCTGACTGCCCCCCTGAACCCCTGACCCCTCTAACCCTCCCTGCTCCCTGTCCCCTGACTGCCCCCCTGAACCCCTGACCCCTCTAACCCCCCCTGCTCCCTGTCCCCTCACTGCCCCCCTGAACCCCTGACCCCTCTAACCCCCCCTGCTCCCTGTCCTCTGACTGCCACCCTGAACCCCTAACCCCTCTAACCCTCCCTGCTCCCTGTCCCCTCACTGCCCCCCTGAACCCCTGACCCCTCTAACCCCCCCTGCTCCCTGTCCCCTCACTGCCCCCCTGAACCCCTGACCCCTCTAACCCCCCCTGCTCCCTGTCCTCTGACTGCCACCCTGAACCCCTAACCCCTCTAACCCTCCCTGCTCCCTGTCCCCTCACTGCCCCCCTGAACCCCTGACCCCTCTAACCCCCCCTGCTCCCTGTCCCCTGACTGCCCCCCTGAACCCCTGACCCATCTAATCCCCCCTGCTCCCTGTCCCCTGACTGCCCCCCTGAACCCCTGACCCATCTAACCCCCCCTGCTCCCTGTCCCCTGACTGCCCCCCTGAACCCCTGACCCCTCTAACCCCCCCGCTCCCTGTCCCGACTGCCCCCCTGAACCCCTGACCCCTCTAACCCCCCTCTGCTCCCTGTCCCGACTGCTCCCCTGAACCCCTGACCCCCCCTGCTCCCTGTCCCCTGACTGCCCCCCTGAACCCCTGACCCCTCTAACCCCCCTGCTCCCTGTCCCCTGACTGCCCCCCTGAATCCCTGACCCCTCTAACCCCCCCTGCTCCCTGTCCCCTGACTGCCCCCCTGAACCCCTGACCCCTCTAACCCCCCCTGCTCCCTGTCCCCTGACTGCCCCCCTGAACCCCTGACCCCTCTAACCCCCCCTGCTCCCTGTCCCCTGACTGCCCCCCTGAACCCCTGACCCCTCTAACCCCCCCTGCTCCCTGTCCCCTGACTGCCCCCCTGAACCCCTGACCCCTCTAACCCCCCCTGCTCCCTGTCCCCTGACTGCCCCCCTGAACCCCTGACCCCTCTAACCCCCCCTGCTCCCTGTCCCGACTGCCCCCCTGAACCATCTAACCCCCCCTGCTCCCTGTCCCCTGACTGCCCCCCTGAACCATCTATCCCCCCCTGCTCCCTGTCCCCTGACTGCCCCCCTGAACCCCTGACCCATCTAACCCCCCCTGCTCCCTGTCCCGACTGCTCCCCTGAACCCCTGACCCATCTAACCCTCCCAGCTCCCTGTCCCCTGACTGCCCCCCTGAACCCCTGACCCATCTAACCCCCCTGCTCCCTGTCCCCTGACTGCCCCCCTGAACCCGTGACCCATCTAACCCCCCCTGCTCCCTGTCCCGACTGCCCCCCTGAAACCCTGACCCATCTAACCCTCCCTGCTCCCTGTCCAGACTGCCCCCCTGAACCCCTGACCCATCTAACCCCCCTGCTCCCTGTCCCCTGACTGCCCCCCTGAACCCCTGACCCATCTAACCCCCCCTGCTCCCAGTCCCCTGACTGCCCCCCTGAACCCCTGACCCATCTAACCCCTGCTCCCTGTCCCCTGACTGCCCCCCTGAACCCCTGACCCATCTAACCCCCCCTGCTCCCTGTCCCCTGACTGCCCCCCTGAACCTCTGACCCATCTAACCCCCCCTGCTCCCTGTCCCCTGACTGCCCCCTGAACCCCTGACCCCTCTAACCCCCCCTGCTCCCTGTCCCCTGACTGCCCCCCTGAACCCCTGACCCCTCTAACCCCCCCTGCTCCCTGTCCCCTGACTGCCCCCCTGAACCCCTGACCCATCTAACCCCCCCTGCTCCCTGTCCCCTGACTGCCCCCCTGAACCCCTGACCCATCTAACCCCCCCTGCTCCCTGTCCCCTGACTGCCCCCCTGACCCATCTAACCCCCCTGCTCCCTGTCCCCTGACTGCCCCCCTGACCCATCTAACCCTCCCTGCTCCCTGTCCCCTGACTGCCCCCCTGAACCCCTGACCCATCTAACCCCCCCTGCTCCCTGTCCCCTGACTGCCCCCCTGAACCCCTGACCCATCTAACCCCCCCTGCTCCCTGTCTCCGGATCACCCCCTCCTGGGACCCCACCCCCTATCTAAGCCTCCCTTCTCCTTGTCCCCAACTGCCCCCTCCTGAGACCCCCCCAACTTCTCCCCCAGGACCCCACCCCCTACCTGTCCCCTGACAAACCCCTGGGACTCCCTGACCCCCTGGGACCCCCTGCTCCCTGTCCCCTGACTGCCCCCCTGACCCATATAATCCCCCCTGCTCCCTGTCCCCTGACTGCTCCCCTGAACCATCTAACCCCCCCTGCTCCCTGTCCCTTGACTGCCCCCCTGAAACCACCTGCCCCTTCTCCAACCCCCTAGCCCCCTTACCGTGCCACTCAGACCAGTGTGTCTGGCTCCGCACAGAGCCAGACATGCTGCTGCATATACACTGCCATGCTCCCCCGCAGAGCCCACAGCCCCCTGCCCCCCACCACACCCAGCACCTGCCTGCCAGATCTGAACACCTCACAATTCAGGAGTGCTCAGGCTTAGTGTGGGCAGCTCTTACTTCATTTCTCCCAGATCAAATACACTGATCCACTGTAACTTGCTGTAGAAAAAGTAGATAAAATTGAGCAAGAAATGCTTCCCCGTGGTTTTTAGGACTGGAATTGCTATTTCCCACAGCCATTGCCTTTTCTGAGTTTTATTTGTTGAAAAGGAAGACAGTGATATTGCATTGGCAAATTCCCCCCAGAAACAAAGAGTGGAACAAAGGAATAATAAAGGCACCTCAACTTTTCCTCATTTATGGAGGACAGTCTTATAATCTGCATCCAGAGATCCTCCAATCACACAAGCTGAAAACTGTTCCACTTTACTGCAGCTCTGTAACCATGTGGGACCCAATCCTGTCTGTGTTCTGTGCACATCCAAAATTCCTGCTGAATGACCCACCCTGGGAGCAAGTTACCAGTCACCCAGGGCTGGGGCGGAAGGAGGTGGGAGGGGTGACACTGGTAGGGGGAAAGGGAGAAGCCCAGTGCTGGGGCGGCAGGCAGGTGGGGGGGAAAGGGAGAAGCCCAGCGCTGGGGCAGCAGGGGTGTGTGGGGGGGAGTCCAGGGCTGGGACAGCTGGAGGTGTGGGGGTGACACTGGTAGGGGGGAAGGGAGAAGCCCAGCACTGGGGCAGCAGGGAGGTGGAGGGGAAAGGGAGAAGCCCAGCGCTGGGGCGGCAGGGGTGTCGGGGAGGGGGGAGTCCAGGGCCGGGGAAGCAGGGAGGTGGGGGGGGAAGGGAGAAGCCCAGTGCTGGGGCGGCAGGAGTGTGGGGGGGGGGGAGTCCAGGGCTGGGGCAGCAGGGAGGTGGGGGGGTGACACTGGTAGTGGGGAAAAGGGGGAGCCCAGGGCTGGGGCAGCAGGGAGGTGGGGGGAGGAGCCCAGGACTGGGACAGCTGGAGGTGGGGGGGGTGACACTGGTAGGGGGAAAGGGAGAAGCCCAGCGCTGGGGCGGCAGGGGTGTGGGGAGGGGAGTCCAGGGCTGGGGCAGCAGGGAGGTGGGGGGGGAGGGAGAAGCCCAGCGCTGGGGCGGCAGGGGTGTGGGGAGGGGAGTCCAGGGCTGGGGTGGCAGGGAGGTGGGGGGGAGGGAGAAGCCCAGCGCTGGGGCGGCAGGGGTGTGGGGGGGGAGTCCAGGGCTGGGGCAGCAGGGAGGTGGGGGGAGGAGCCCAGGACTGGGACAGCTGGAGGTGGGGGGGTGACACTGGTAGGGGGAAAGGGAGAAGCCCAGCGCTGGGGCGGCAGGGAGGTGGGGGGGGAGGGAGAAGCCCAGCACTGGGGCGGCAGGGGGTGTGGGGGGGGGAAGTCCAGGGCTGGGACGGGGAGCAGCCAAACTTTTTTTTTGCTTGGGGCAGCAAAAAACATAGAGCCGGCCCTGCATGTATACATGCACAGCATGACAGCCAGTGGGACCACACACATGCCTGTCTGCACCCCGTGGGACACGCACACACACATTCCCAGCCTGTGTGACACACAGATACATTCGCGGCCCATGGGACACACACACACACTCCCAGCCCATGGGACACACACACACACACACACTCCCAGCCTGTGTGACACACACATACTCCCAGCCCGTGGGACACGTGCACACACACACACACTCCCAGCCTGTGGGACACACACACACACACTCCCAGCCCGTGGGACACACACACACACACACACACACACACACACCTTCCTCTCCTGGACCTGGCTGTGGACGCTCTCCCATTTCTGCTGCAGGACGCGCAGGCTGTGCTCGGTGCTGCAGACCCGGGGCAGGCTGCAGGAGGCCAGCAGGCGCTGCAGCCGGTCCCTCACGCTGTTATACGCCTGCTGCTTGGACTCCAGCTCTTTGGCCAGCTCCTGCGGAGACATGGCAGCAGGGCAGTGCCGGCCCCGGCTCTCCGGCAGCACGGTGCAGCCAGGGGCTCGGAGCTGGGCCGGGGACGCCGCTCGCGCCGCGCGGATGCACGGGACCCTTCTCCTCTCGGCAGGGAGCGAAGGACCCAGGGAAACGCCCCGGGACCGCACGCTGGCGGCTTGGCAAGGAAAGGCGCAGGCATGTGGGATCAGCCCCAGGGCCACTGCTCTGGCATGGCGCGGGGCGGGGTGGCAGGGGCAGACGTGGCCCGGGGGGAGGGTTGCCAACTTTCTACTGGCACAAACCAAACACCCTTACCCCACCCCTCCTCCGAGGCCCCGCCCCCACTCACTCCACCCCACCCCCCCATCACTCACTCTCCCCACCCTCACTCACTCATTTTCTCCGGGCTGGGACTGAGGGGACCGGAGCATGGGAGGGGGATTAGGGCTGGGGCAGGTCAGCAGACAGTCAATGGTGGTGCTGACCGGAGTTGCCAGGATCCCTTTTCAACTGGGTGTTCTGGTCGAAAACTGGACATCTGGTCATCCTACGCGCGGGAGCTGGGGCAGATGTGGCAAAGGGGGGAGCTGGGGCAGATGTGGCTCGGGCGGGGGCTGGGGCAGATGTGGCTTGGGGGGAGCTGGGGTAGACGTGGCAAAGGGGGGAGCTGGGGCAGATGCGGCAAAGGGGGGAGCTGAGGCAGATGTGGCTTGGGGTGGGCTGGGGCAGACGCAGCCCGGGGGGAGGTGGGGCAGACGTGGCAAAGGGGGGAGCTGGGGCAGACGCGGCCCAGGGGGAGCTGGGGCAGACGTAGCAAAGGGGGGAGCGGGGGCAGACGTGGCAGAGGGGTGGGCTGGGGCAGACGTGGCCCAGGGGGAGCGGGGACAGATGTGGCAAAGGGGTGGGCTGGGACAGACGTGGCCCGGTAGGAGCTGGGGAGACGTGGCAAAGGGGTGGGCTGGGGCAGACGAGGCAAAGGAGGGAGGTGGGGAGACGTGGCAAAGGGGTGGGCTGGGGCAGACGAGGCAAAGGAGGGAGCTGGGCAGACGTGGCCTGGGGGAGCTGGGACAGACGTGCTCCGGGGGCTGCTCAGGAGCTGGCAGGAAGTGCTCACCAGGTGCGCTGCCAGCTTCTCCTTGGTGGTTTCAGGGTGGTCCCAGACAGGCTTGGAGAAGAAGAGCCGCAGCTCCACGTGCTCCAGCCACTGCAGCAGGTCCATGATCTCTAGCGTGACGTCCTGCACCTGTGGGCAGCCTGGGCACTGAGTGAGCGCGTGCCCCCCCGCCGAGCCGGGCCTTGGACGCCAACAGGGCACGGAACTGCATGGAACCCAGACCCGCAGCCACCAGCAGAGCACGGGCCAGCCAGCTCCCCCTCCACCCCGAGCGCCAGTGTGCTGCAGGGTCCTGGCACAGTCCGTCCCCCCACCCCCAAGCCCCAGTGTGCCGCGGGGTCCTGGCACAAGCCGGCTCCCCCGCCCGAGCCCCAGTGTGCTGCAGGGGCCTAGCACAGCTCTATGGCTGGTGAGCCTGGAAACATTCTGTGGCTTCCCAGTGACATGAATACACAGTGTGTGGGGCCTGGCCCTGGGAGCTGCCCAGGGCCCGGGGAGGAGGTAGAGAATCATGGAATAGCGGGGTTGGAAGGGACCTCAGGAGGTCATCTAGTCCCACCCCCTGCTCAAAGCAAGGCCAAGCCCAATGAAATCATCCCAGCCAGGGCTTTGTCAAGCCTGACCTTAAAAACCTCTAAGGAAGGAGATTCCGCTACCTCCCTAGGGAACCCATTCCAGTGCTTCACCACCCTCCTAGTGAAAGTTTTTCCTAATATCCAACCTGAACCTCCCTCACTGCAATTTGAGACCATTGCTCCTTGTTCTGTCATCTGCCACCACTGAGAACAGTCTAGATCCACCCTCTTTAGAACCCCCTTTCAGGTAGTTGAAAGCAGCTGTCAAATCCCCCCTCGCTCTTCTCTTCTGCAGATTAAACAAGCCAGTTCCCTCAGCCTCTCCTCATAAGTCATGTGCTCCAGCCCCCTAATCATTTTTGTTGCCCTCCACTGGACTCTTTCCAATTTTTCCACATCCTTCTTGTAGTGTGGGGCCCAAAACTGGACACACTACTCCAGGTGAGGCCTCACCAATGCCGAAAAGAGGGGAATGATCATGTCCCTCGATCTGCTGGCAATGCCCCTACTTATACAGCCCAAAATGCTGTTAGCCTTCTTGGCAACAAGGGCACACTGCTGACTCATATCCAGGTTCTCGTCCACTGTAACCCCTAGGTCCTTTTCTACAGAACTGCTGCCCAGCCACTCGGTCCCTAGTCTGTAACTGTTGGCAGGACACGTGGGCACGGCCGCGTGGAGATCCCCCGGCATGTCTTGTCTGTGGCTGAGCCATGGGTCTGGTGAGTACCCCGTGTCCAGGCAGTGTCGTTTCAGGGGGCGGGGGCTCCACGTACCTGGCTGAGGTTGTTCTCCAGCTCCAGCTGGCGGCTCTCGGTCTCACTCCGCACAAAGTCCCAGCGCTGGTTGAGCTGCTGGAGGCTGCACTGCAGCGAGTCCGTGCTGTCCCCAAGGCTGGAGAGCAGCAGACCCTGGCCGACCTCGTTCACAGACTGGACAGTCCGGGCGTGGGACATGACATCGTTTCTCAGCACCTGCAGGGAGGCGCAGCCTGGGCGTGGGCCATCCCCCTCGCTCCAGCTGTGCCTCTGCCTAGAGGAGGGGCAGCCAGGCACCTTCTCTGCCTCTAACCTGCCCCCCAAGTCCATACTAGCACTGCCGCTGAAACCCACCCCCTGAGCAGCTACCAACATCTGCCCCGCTGCAATGGGCCCCAGCCCTGTCTCTGGGCCTGTCAATGCTGATCAGCAGGGCCCTACCGAATTCACGGCCATGAGAAACGTGTCATGGACCCTGAAATCTGCTTCCCCTGTGAAATCTGGTGTTGTGTGGCTTTTACCCTGTACAATACAGACTTCACGGAGGAGACCAGCATTTCTCAAATGGAGGGTCCTGACCCTTAAGGGAGCTGCGAGGGGGGGTGTCACAAGGTTATTTCAGGGGGGTTGCGGTATTGCCACCTTTACTGCTGCACTGCCTTTGGAGCTGGGCTCCCAGCCAGCAGCTGCCGCTCTCCGGCTCCCAGCTCTGAAGGCAGCGCCCCGCCAGCAGCAGCCCAGAAGTAAGGGTGTCAGCACCGTACCATGCCACTCTTACCCTGCGCCGCTGCTGGTGGCGGCTCTGCCTTTGGAGCTGGGCTCCCGGCCAGCAGCTGCCGCTCTCCGGCTCCCAGCTCTGAAGGCAGCACCCCGCCAGCAGCAGCCCAGAAGTAAGGGGAGCAGCACTGAAACCCCCTCCCCCCATAATAACTCAGAACCCAGAGCAATTAGCTGTGAACTCACGAAGCCTGAGCCGTTCTCTGCTGCTCCTTACCTTGTGCTTGGCCAGCTCGATCTCACAGCTCTGCAGATCCAAGCTCAGCGGGGTCTGGCCCTGCAGCTGCTCTGCCGTGTGGGAAATCCACTGCAGCAGCTCCTCCAGCTGGTTCTGGAACTGCCCCAAGGCCAGGAGCGCCGCTTCCAGCTGGTGCTGGGAAAACCAATGGACCCATCAAACGCAGCCTCCCTGGAGCCATGGCCCCCTGCCCCACAGACCCCTGCAGTCAGCTAGGCCAGCTCCACCACTGAACAAGTAGAGCCTGTTTGTGCCAGGCACAGCAGGAGCCTCAAAGGAGAGAAATCACATGACCAGCACCCACAGATCCCAGCTCCCTGGGCCTAGCAGCTGGGTGACCACCACCCACGGACCTCGGCCCCCACCTCCCTGGGCCTGGCAGCTGGGTGACCAGCACCTACGGACCCCAGCTCCCACCTCCCTGGGCCTGGCAGCTGGGTGACCAGCACCTACGGACCCCAGCTCCCACCTCCCTGGGCCTGGCAGCTGGGTGACCAGCACCTACGGACCCCAGCTCCCACCTCCCTGGGCCTGGCAGCTGGGTAACCAGCACCTACAGACCCCGGCTCCCACCTCCCTGGGCCTGGCAGCTAGGTGACCAGCACCTACGGACCCCAGCTCCCACCTCCCTGGGCCTGGCAGCTGGGTGACCAGCACCTACGGACCCCAGCTCCCACCTCCCTGGGCCTGGCAGCTGGGTGACCAGCACCTACGGACCCCAGCTCCCACCTCCCTGGGCCTGGCAGCTGGGTAACCAGCACCTACAGACCCCGGCTCCCACCTCCGTGGGCCTGGCAGCTGGGTGACCAGCACCTACAGACCCCGGCCTGGCAGCTGGGTGACCAGCACCTACGGACCTCAGCTCCCTGGGCCTAGCAGCTGGGTGACCACCACCCATGGACCTCAGCCCCCACCTCCCTGGGCCTGGCAGCTGGGTGACCAGCACCCACAGACCCCGGCCCCCCCTCCCTGGGCCTGGCAGCTGGGTGACCAGCACCTACGGACCCCAGCTCCCACCTCCCTGGGCCTAGCAGCTGGGTGACCACCACCCATGGACCTCAGCCCCCACCTCCCTGGGCCTGGCAGCTGGGTGACCAGCACCCACAGACCCCGGCCCCCACCTCCCTGGGCCTGGCAGCTGGGTGACCAGCACCTACGGACCCCAGCTCCCACCTCCCTGGGCCTGGCAGCTGGGTGACCACCACCCACGGACCTCGGCCCCCACCTCCCTGGGCCTGGCAGCTGGGTGACCAGCACCTACGGACCCCAGCTCCCACCTCCCTGGGCCTGGCAGCTGGGTGACCAGCACCCACAGACCCCGGCCCCCACCTCCCTGGGCCTGGCAGCTGGGTGACCAGCACCCACAGACCTCGGCCTCCACCTCCCTGGGCCTGGCAGCTGGGTGACCAGCACCTACGGACCCCAGCTCCCACCTCCCTGGGCCTGGCAGCTGGGTAACCAGCACCTACAGACCCCGGCTCCCACCTCCCTGGGCCTGGCAGCTGGGTGACCAGCACCTACAGACCCCGGCTCCCACCTCCCTGGGCCTGCAGCTGGGTGACCAGCACCTACGGACCCCGGCCTGGCAGCTGGGTGACCAGCATCCACAGACCCCGGCCTGGCAGCTGGGTGACCGGCACCTACAGACCCCAGCTCCCACCTCCCTGGGCCTGGCAGCTGGGTGACCAGCACCCACAGACCCCGGCCTGGCAGCTGGGTGACCAGCATCCACAGACCCCGGCCTGGCAGCTGGGTGACCGGCACCTACGGACCCCAGCTCCCACCTCCCTGGGCCTGGCAGCTGGGTGACCAGCACCCACAGACCCCGGCCCCCACCTCCCTGGGCCTGGCAGCTGGGTAACCAGCACCTACAGACCCCAGCTCCCACCTCCCTGGGCCTGGCAGCTGGGTGACCAGCAGCTACGGACCCCAGCTCCCACCTCCCTGGGCCTGGCAGCTGGGTAACCAGCACCTACGGACCCCAGCTCCCACCTCCCTGGGCCTGGCAGCTGGGTAACCAGCACCTACGGACCCCAGCTCCCACCTCCCTGGGCCTGGCAGCTGGGTAACCAGCACCTACAGGCCCCAGACTCCCCATCACCATGGGCCCAGCAGCTGGCGAGTGACCCTCGTGACTCGGGGAGGCTGAAGACCCTACCTGTCGGCTGACAATCTCCTCCTCCAGGCAATCCCAGCGCTCCCGGAAGTCACTCAACAAAGCTGGGGGGCCTCTGTCCTCAGCCCCCGCATGGTGCCGCAGGCTCTCCACATCCACCTTGCACTGGTACAGCTCCCTCTTGAACTCCTGGTGGGACGGGACCACAAGCATGGGGCTTGAGGGCACCTCCAGGCACCTCCCAGTACAGCAGCCCCATGGCGCTCTGGCTTGGCACCCACCCAGCACTCTTATCGGGGATTCTGCTCTGGTCAGGCGTTCCCCCTCCCCATCTTCTCGAGGATGCGTGGGTCTGGCCAGGCCCAGGCGGCTGCCCCACCAGAGGGGCAGGGGTACCAGCCCTGCACCAACCTGGTACCAACCTCCCCAGGCCTACATGGGACCCAGGGCCTACATTTCCATCTGTCCAGGGCACCAGGTGCAGCCTGAATCCTGGGCCCCTCCCTGTGGGGAAAGCAATCCCACTGTACAGCACCCGGCGCAGCTCCCCACATCCTGCCCCACGTGGCTGAGCCGCCACCCCCCCACTGCCAGTGTCTACGGTGCCAGGGAGAAGGAGTGCCTCACAGGGCACGGGCTCTGCCCCAGCCAGGTGCACCGTGCTGGGTCTCCTGTGACAGGTGAGGGGCAGTGCAGATGGGTGCCAGCCATGCCAGCAGATCCAGTGCCACCCCAGCAGTGTTTGCGAAGGGCAAAGACCCAGAGCATTTCCCACCTTCAGCTCCGCCAGCTGCTGCCTCACCAGCTCCAGGTCCCCCCCAATCAGGAACTCCTCCGCCATGCGCAGCTCGGCCATGGCCAGCCAGTCACAGAGCCCCTGGGGAGGAAGGCAGGGAAAGGGGGTTAGGGAGGGGAACCCCCCGTCATGGGGGCACGGCCATGCACACACTCGCTGGTCCCTAGGCTGCCCGAGCACGTGAACAGTGCCAGCTGCAATTCCTCCAGCAGGAACATGGGCACGGAGCAGGGACTGACAGCACTGCATGGCCAAGAGGGCAGCTCCGGAGACAGCAGGGCCTGCTCGCTCCAGAAGCTCCAGGGAGGGTGAGCCTGTAGAGCTGTCCAGGTGGGGTGATAAGCTGGCCCCAGCCAGCCAGACCCCAGCTCTCCCCAGCTCTCCTGCCAGCCAGACCCCGGCCTTGCCAGCTCTCCCCAGCTCTATCGCAGGGCAGACCCCGGCCCCACCAGCCCCTTCCGCCTGCCCATCCAGCCAGGCTCCTGTCTCCCTGGGGGGCAGCCCTCAGCCCAGCCACCCCCTCCTGCCGGCCCATCCAGCTCCACTCCTGTCTCCTGGGGGGCAGCCCCCAGCTCAACCAGCCTCTCCCTGCAGCCCATCCAGCCAGGCTCCTGTCCCCCGGGGGGGCAGCCCCCGGCCCGTCCAGGCAGGCTCTTGTCTTGACAGTGGGGGGCAGCCCCCAGCCCAGCCAGCCAGGCTCCTCTCTCGACAGTGGGGGGCAGCCCCCAGCCCATCCAGCCAGGCTCCTGTCCCCCGGGGGGGCAGCCCCCAGCCCATCCAGCCAGGCTCCTGTCTCTCGGGGGGGCACAACTTGGTCAGAGGAAGGGCGAGGCCCAGCAGAAGCAGCCAGGGAGACTCGGCCTCAGGGACGTCCCTCCCAAGGGGGGCTGGTGCCCAAGGGGTCTCTCCCGCATTCTCAGTCGCAATCGCCCTAGTCCTGCTACTGGCACCAGCCCATGAGCCGCCAGCTCCGCAGGCCAGGACCCCGGTTGCAGCCCCAGCGGCTGCAGGGACCCTTCCCCTCTGGGCTGGAGGCTGGTGCCTGCAGACCCCGTGGGCTGTCCCTTCCCCTCCCTGCCACAGGTCCGACCTGTCCCCTGCTGGCACCCCATGGCGGCAGGTTGGGGCTGAGGCTGTGCGCGTCGGGGGGCAGGCGGCGCACGTGGGGGGTCCCGAGGGCAAGGTCTGTCCACGCACCTGCATGGCCTTCTGGTAGCGTAGCGAGGCCTGGAGCTGCTCTTGCAGGCGGCCCTGCCGCTCCGTCCACACCTTGCTCAGGCTGTGCCAGGACGAGTAGAGCTACACAGGAGGGAGCGGCACCGACATCAGCCTAGCAGTGCCCCACGGAGCCCCCCGAAGTCCCACTGACCACCCCACGGAGTGCCCCGACTGCCCCTCAGGAACCCCAGCCCCAGGGACCTGCCAAGTGCTCCACAGAGCCCCCCGACTGCCCCACGGGGCCCCCCAGAGCGCCCCATGGGGTCCCCCTGACTACCTCATGGGAACCCCAGCCCCAGGGACCTGCCGACTGCCCCACGGCACCCCCGACCTACCCCATGGAGCCCCCCGAAACCCCCCCAACTACCCCACGGAGCCCCCCGACTGCCTCACGGAGCCCCCTGAGTGCCCCATGGGACCTCTCTGACTACCTCATGGGTACCTCAGCCCCAGGGACCTGCCGACTGCCCCGTGGTGCCCCCGACTACGCCACAGGGCTCCTCTGACCGCCCCACGGAGCCCCCCGAAGCTCCCCCAACTGCCCCATGGAGCCCCAGACACCTGACAACTGCCCCACGGAGCCCCCCCATCTGCCCCACAGGAACCCCATCCCCAGGGACCTGCCAACTGTCCCACGGGGCCACCCTGACTGCCCCATGGAGCCCCCCAACTGCTCCACGGAGCCCCCCAACTTCCCCACGGGGCCCCCCAACTGCCCCACGGGGCCCCAGCCCCAGGGACCTGTGAACTGACCCATGGAGCCCCCCGACTGCCCCATGGGAACCCCAACCCCAGGGAACTGCCGACTGTCCCATGGGGCCCTCCCAACTGCCCCACGGAGCCCCGCGACTGACCCACAGAGCCCACCCATCTGCCCCACAGGAACTCCATCCCCAGGGACCTGCCAACTGTCCCACCGGGCCACCTCGACTGCCCCATAGAGCCCCCCGACTGCCCCACGGGAACCCCAGCCCCAGGGACCTGCCAACTGCCCCATGGAGCCCTCTAAATGCCCCATGGAGCCCCTCCATCTGCCCCACAGGAACCCCATCCCCAGGGACCTGCCAACTGTCCCACTGGGCCACCCCGACTGCCCCATGGGAACCCCAGCCCCAGGGACCTGCCAACTGCCCCATGGAGCCCCCCGACTGCCCCACAGAGCTCCCCAACTGCTCCACGGAGCCCCCCGACTGCCCCACGGGAACCCCATCCCCAGGGACCTGCCAACTGTCCCATGGGGGCCTCCCGACTGCTCCACGGAGCCCCCTGACTGCCCAACAGGAACCCAGCCCCAGGGACCTGCCAACTGCCCCACAGCACCCCTGACTACCCCACGGAGCCCCCTGACTGCCCCACAGGAACCCCAGCCCCAGGAACCTACTGAGTGTCCCACGGATCCCCCCCGACTGCACCACAGAGACCCCCAACCGCCCCATGGGAACCCCAGCCACAGAGACCTGCCGATTGCCCCACAGAACCCCACCCACTCTGCCCACAGAGCCCCATCTGGCCCCTGGGAGCCCCACCCATTTGACCCCACAATGGCCTGACACACATGCTCCAAGGGGCCCTCTTAGGGGACAGGTTGTGCGCCCCACTTCCCACCCTTCGAGGGCCGGGGCCCTGTCACACCCCCTCACATCGTCCAGGCTCTTGGTAACGTCTGGTTTGTCCGGGTCGCCGCAGGACGACATCAGCTCCACGCCCAGGATGCCCAGTGTGTCCAGGTCGTTCTGCAGCACGTCGATCTCCTCTCGCAGTGCCTGCGGGGCAGGGACAGGGGCTGGGTGCCTGGCCTCAGGCACATGGACAGGGGTCCACAGCGGGGCCCTGCCCCACGGACTGAGCCTGGCGCTCTCAGCCCGTCTGCTGTCCCCGGGGTGCTGTGAGAGCGTTGCCAACCACGGGGGCCATGGCCGGCCAGGCACTGCACCCCCTGGCCCCCTGCCCTCCTCCCTCATCACAGCCCCTGTCTGCTGTCCCCGGGGTGCTGTGAGAGCGCTGCCAACCACGGGGGCCACAGCTGGCCAGGCACTGCACCCCCTGGCCCCCTGCCCTCCTCCCCCATCGCAGCCCCTGTCTGCTGTCCCCGGGGTGCTGAGAGAGCGCTGCCAACCACGAGGCCACGGCCGGCCAGGCACTGCACCCCCTGGCCCCCTGCCCTCCTCCCCCATCGCAGCCCCTGTCCGCTGCCCCCAGGGAGCTGAGAGAGCGCTGCCAACCACGGGGCCATGGCCGGCCAGGCACTGCACCCCCTGGCCCCCTGCCCTCCTCCCCCATCGCAGTCCCTGTCTGCTGTCCCCGGGGTGCTGAGAGAGTGCTGCCAACCACGGGGCCATGGCCGGCCAGGCACTGCACCCCCTGGCCCCCTGCCCTCCTCCCCCATCACAGCCCCTGTCCGCTGCCCCCAGGGAGCTGAGAGAGCGCTGCCAACCACGGGGCCACGGCCGGCCAGGCACTGCACCCCCTGGCCCCCTGCCCTCCTCCCTCATCACAGCCCCTGTCCGCTGCCCCCAGGGAGCTGAGAGAGCGCTGCCAACCACGGGGCCACGGCCAGCCAGGCACTGCACCCCCTGGCCCCCTGCCCTCCTCCCCCATCACAGCCCCTGTCCGCTGCCCCCAGGGAGCTGAGAGAGTGCTGCCAACCACGGGGGCCACGGCCGGCCTGGCCCCCTGCACTCCTCCCCCATCACATCCCCCGTCTGCTGTCCCCGGGGTGCTGTGAGAGCGCTGCCAACCACGGGGGCCACGGCCGGCCAGGCACTGCACCACCCAGCCCCCTGCCCTCCTCCCCCATCACAGCCCCTGGGCCCTCGCCAGTACCTGCATGGTGCAGAGCCGCGCCCGGACGGCTTCAGGGTCAGAGCCGGCTTCCTCCAAGTCCAGCACCATCTGCTGGGTGTCTGTGAGGCTGACGGCCAGCTCAGCGAGCCCCTGCCAGAACCGCTCGGCCAGAGCCAACAGGCCCCTTAGCCACCGCTCCCGCTCCTCGGCCTGCCCGCAAAGGCAGCGCCACTGGCTGCACAGCTGCTCCGTGCGCTCCTGGATCACTGCGAGACAGGAGACAGGCATGAGGGGCTGGAGAGAGGCAGGGTCCCGGAGCAATGCCACCCTCTGTGCCACACCCCATCCCCAGGGGCACCCTCAACAATTCTGACCTCCCCAGGGTCCAACAGTGCAACTCCCCAACCTCAGGGGCACTGACGTCCCATCCCCAGGGACCCTGCAGCACTGCCACCCCCCAGCCCCAGGGGCATCCCCAACAATTCCCCCATCCCCAGGATCCCGCAGCAATGCTGCCCCCCGGTGCCACAGCCCAGCCCCAGGGGCTGTGACGAAGTGAGACTGTTCTTAATGCTTTCTCTGAATACTGTGTGGGTGCCTCAGTTTCCCCTATGCAGTTCTTAAGCATCTAGGTGGGGGGATGTGACGAACTGGGAATGTTCTTGTTTTCTCTGAATACTGTGTTGGTGCCTCAGTGTCCCCTAGGCAGTTCTTAAGTATCTAGGTGGTAGAATAAGGGTGTGTGATTGCTGCAAAGCCAAGGGCCAGTGTACATAAATGCCTGAAAAAAGAACAAGAGGACTTGTGGCACCTTAGAGACTAACACATTTATTTCAGCATGAGCTTTCGGGAGCTACAGCCCACTTCTTCAGATGCACAGAATGGAACACACAGACAGGAGATATTTATACATACAGAGAACATGAAAAGGTGGAAGTACCCATACCAACAGGAAGAGTCTAATCAACTGAGAAGAGCTATCGCCATCAGGGGGAAAAAACTTTTGAAGTGATAATTAAGATGACCCATAGAAGGTGTGAGGAGAACTTAACATAGGGAAATAGATTCAATTAGTGTAATGACCCAGCCATTCCCAGTGTCTGTTAAGGCCTGAGTTAATTGTGTCTAATTTGCATATTAATTCGAGTTCAGCAGTCTCTCTTTGGAGTCTGTTTTTGAAGTTTTTTTGTTGCAAAACTGCCACCTTCAAGTCTGTCACTGAGTGGTTAGAGAGGTTGAACTGTTCTCCCACTGGTTTTTGAATGTTATGATTCCTGATGTCAGATTTGTGTCCATTTATTCTTTTGTCCTTCCAGACGCACGAACATGATACAGTTCTGCGGTGACCCAGAATCCTACTTTCGCCGTCTCCAACTCAAAGAATACTTCCAACACACCTCTGAACAACATACTAACCCACAGAATCCTTCCTACCAACGCTATAATAAAAAGGATTCTGCATGGACTCCTCCTAAGGGTTGAAACAACAGACTGGACTTCTACATAGATTGCTTCTGTCAATGTGCACGGGCTGAAATTGTGGAAAAGCAGCATCACTTGTCCCATAACCTAAGCCGTGCTGAACACAATGCCATCAACAGCCTCAGGAACAACTCTGACATTGTAATCAAACAGGCTGACAAAGGAGGTGCTGTCGTCATCATGAGTAGGTCAGAATACGTACAAGAGGCTGCTAGGCAGCTCTCTAACTCCACATTCTACAGGCCATTACCCTCTGATCCCACTGAGAGTTACCAAAAGAAACTACACCATCTGCTCAGAAAACTCCCTGAGAAAGCACAGGAACACATCTGTGCAGACACATGCCTAGAACCCTGACCAGGTGTATTCTATTTGCTACCTAAGATCCATAAACCTGGAAATCCTGGACGCCCCATCATCTCAAGCATCAGCACCTTAACAGCAGGATTGTCTGGCTATGTGGACTCTCTCCTCAGGCCCTATGCTACCAGCACTCCCAGCTATCTTCGAGACACCACTGACTTCCTGAGGAAACTACAATCCATCGGTGATCTTCCAGAAAACACCATCCTGGCCACTATGGATGTGGAAGCCCTCTACACCAATATTCCACACAAAGATGGATTACAAGCCATCAAGAATAGTATCCTCGATAACATCACAGCCAACCTAGTGGCTGAACTTTGTGACTTTGTCCTCACCCACAACTATTTCACATTTGGGGACAATATATACCTTCAAGTCAGTGGCACTGCTATGGGCACCCGCATGGCCCCATAGTATGCCAACATCTTTATGGCTGACTTAGAACAACGCTTTCTTAGCTCTCGTTACCTAACGCCCCTACTCTACTTGCACTACATCGATGACATCTTCATCATCTGGACTCATGGAAAAGAAGCCCTTGAGGAATTCCACCGTGATTTTAACAATTTCCATCCCACCATCAACCTCAGCGTAGATCAATCCACACAAGCGATCCATTTCCTAGACACTATGGTACTAATAAGCGATGGTCACATAAACACCACCCTATACTGGAAACCCACTGACCGCTATACTTACCTACATGCCTCCAGCTTCCATCCAGGACACACCACACGATCCATCCAGCCAAGCTCTAAGATACAACCGTATTTGCTCCAATCCCTCAGACAGAGATAAACACCTACAAGATCTCTATCAAGCATTCTTAAAGCTACAATACCCACCTGCTGAAGTCAAAAAACAGATTGACAGAGCCAGAAGAGTACCCAGAAGCCACCTACTACAGGACAGGCCCAACAAAGAATATAACAGAACACCACTAGCCGTCACCTACAGCCCCCAACTAAAACCTCTCCAGCGCATCATCAAAGATCTACAACCTATCCTTAAAGATGATCCCCCACACTCTCACAGATCCTGGGAGACAGGCCAGTCCTCGCTTATAGACAGCCTCCCAACCTGAAACAAATAGTCACCAGCGGCCGCACACCATACAACATAAACACTAACCCAGGAACCTATCCTTGCAACAAAGCCCGATGCCAGCTCTGTCCACATATCGATTCAAGTGACACCATCATAGGACCTAATCACATCAGCCATGCCATCAGGGGTTTGTTCACCTGCACATCTACCAATGTGATATATGCCATCATGTGCCAGCAATGCCCCTCTGCCATGTACATTGGCCAAACCGGGCAGTCTCTTCGCAAAAGAATAAATGGACACAAATCTGACATCAGGAATCATAACATTCAAAAACCAGTGGGAGAACACTTCAACCTCTCTAACCACTCAGTGACAGACTTGAAGGTGGCAGTTTTGCAACAAAAAAACTTCAAAAACAGACTCCAAAGAGAGACTGCTGAACTCGAATTAATATGCAAATTAGACACAATTAACTCAAGCCTTAACAGAGACCGGGAATGGCTGGGTCATTACACTAATTGAATCTATTTCCCTGTGTTAAGTATCCTCACACCTTCTATCCTCCCTGATTGAACTGACCTCGTTATCTCTAGCTTGCTTGCTAGCATATATATACCTGCCCCTGGAAATTTCCACTACATGCATCTGAGGAAGTGGGTATTCACCCACGAAAGCTCATGCTCCAAAACGTCTGTTAGTCTATAAGGTGCCACAGGATTCTTTGCTGCTTTTACACCTTCTATGAGTCATCTCGATTATCACTTCAAAGGTTTTTTTTCTCCTGCTGATGAAAGCTCATCTCAGTTGATTAGCCTCTTACAGTTGGTATGGGTACTTCCACCTTTTCACGTTCTCTGTATGTATAAATATCTCCTGTCTGTGTGTTCCATTCTGTGCATCTGAAGAAGTGGGCTGTAGCTCCCGAAAGCTCATGCTGAAATAAATGTGTTAGTCTCTAAGGTGCCACAAGTCCTCTTGTTCTTTTTGTGGATACAGACTAACACGGCTGCTACTCTGAAACCTGTCATAAATGCCTGCCACTCTGTCTCCTGGCAACTGCTGGCCTGGGCCCTTCCTCTTAGGTGCCAGCTGAAGGTGTTGGAGACAAAGGGATCAGGTGACCTCCTGGGGGGGGAAGGGACACAGCCCAGGGAGAAGGGGCTGGGGGGGTTCAGTTTGGAGCTGACTGGAAATGGAGGGGCCCCGACAGCGCTTGGGCTTCCCAAAGGGGCTGTGGCCTCCCTGGGGGTCCTGTTGTCTGTACCTACAAGCCTTGCTTTGGACTCTGTTCCTGTCATCCAGATAAACCTTCCGCTTTACTGCCTGGCTGAGAGTCACGGTGAATCGCAGGGAGCCGGGGGTGCAGGGCCTTGTCTCCCCCAAACTCCGTGACAGGGGCACCCTCTACAATTCCCCCCTCCCCAGGGTCCAACAGTGCCACCTGCAATCTCCCAACCTCAGGGGCACTGACCTCCCGTCCCCAGGGTCCCGTAGCACCACTGACCCCCATCCCAGGGGTGCCCCCCAGTAATTCCTACATCCCCAGGGCCCAGTAGTATCACCTGCCCCCCCCTCAGCCCCAGCCCCCGCCCCCAGCAATCTCCCCACCCCGGGGCCCTGCAGTGCCACGCTCTCTCCCCAGTTCCGGGCTCACGCAGCTTTCACTGTGCAAAGGGGCTGGTATGTGGGGTGGGAGCAGCCTGGCCCCCGTCTGTCTCCCCCACACAGGCAGCAGGCTCAGCCCCTGGGGGTGTCTCGGGGTCGGGAGCTGCTGGTGCTGAGTACCTGTGCCATGGGACGACCCCAGGCAGAGCCTCACGGGCTGCAGACACCGGTACCTTTCGCTGCAGCATCGGCGTGAGCCATCTGCTTGCTGGCCAGTAGCTCGGCCCCCTGGCTGCGCACGGTCTCCAGTCCCACCCCCAGCTTCTCCAGCTCCCCCAGCGCCAGGCTGTTCTCACAGATCTGCTCCCGGAGGTGGGCTGCATCGCCCCGGACCACGGGGGGGTTCTGCACACGGCCCTGGAGCCGCTCCAGGCTCTCCAGCAGAAAGTCCATGCGCTCCATGAGCTGTGGGAGAGAACATGGGGCCGACCAGGGGTTTCTTGGGGGCCCAGCTGCCGGGTGGGGATGGGGATGGGGCAGGCTGAGAGCTGGGGTGCGGTTCCCTCGAGCAGGGTCCCACCCGGCCTGGGCAGCACCCAAGGACCCATCGGTCCTTCAGGCACTCTTAGGGCCAGCTCCCCGGCCCCTGGCCCTTCCTGGGCATCGAGCCATGGCTCCGGCCAGCCCATCACTCGCTACCCAGAGCATGTGGGGTGGGGACATCGGGCTGGCTGCGCCACTGGAGACACTGGCTGAGGTGCCCACTGGCCAGGCCAGTGCACATGGGGGCCACATGCTGGGCTCACCGGGCCCATGGGCCTGGTCTGGGGAGGGGAGTCCGGGGTGTGATGGGCCGGGGGCTCTGTCACAGAGCTGCCCTGTGTACCTGGCTGTAGCGCGGGATGGCATCTTCCAGCACCATGGCTGCCTGGCACACGTGCTCCCGGATGCTGCTGTACTGCTCCTCTGCCGCCTGGCATTGCTGCTGGAACGGGGTCCCCTGCTCCGGGCTCAGCTCCGCCAGCTGGGCGGAGACGCGCTGCAGCTTCCCCATCAGGGGCCGGTGCTCAGCAAGGGCCTCCCGCAGACACTGCGGGGAGAGGGGTAAGCACCCGGTGCGCGGGCACACCCAGCATGAGGGTGGCAGGGAAACCCAGAGCACACATGGGAGCGAGGGGAGCTCTGCTTTCTCCAGCTGCCCCCCGACATGATTAGCTTGGCTTCCCCCGCCCCCAGGGCCCTCTGCCCACCCCACTCCCCCATGTCCCGGAGATGCTCCTGTCCCTCAGTGCCCGGACATGTGGCAGCCCTGCCCCCTTCTCTGCCCATTGCCTCCCCTGGCCCTAGACTGGCCTGATTCCCCGGTGGGCTGCCAAGCTCCTGGGTCCATGCCTGGGCCCGCAGTGCAGGGCAGTGCGCCGTGGAGGGGGCCCGTGGGGAGAGGTGAACGAGGCTGCTCCTTAGCTCTCAGGTGACAGACCCTGCACGCTGCTGGAGACACTGGGTGCTTGGCCCCTGGCAGGATAAGGGCCATGCCCCGCAGCCACTTAGGGTTGCCAACTTTCTGATCACACAAAACCAAACTCCCTTGCCCCACCCCCTTCCCTGAGGCTCCGCCCCCTGCCCACTCCCTTTGTCACTCACTTTCCCTCACTCACTTGCTCATTTTCACCTGGCTGGCTCAGGGGGCTGGGGTGTGGGATGGGGTGAGGGCTCCGGCTGGGGATGCGGGCTCCGGGTAGGCCCAGAAATGAGGAGTTCGGGGACTCTGGGTGGGGCAGGGAGTTGGGGTGCGGGAGGAGGTGAGGGGTGCAGGTTCTGGGAGGGAGTTGGGTGCGGGAAGGGACTCAGGACGGGGCAGGGGATTGGGGTGTGAGAGGGGGTGAGGGGTGCAGGCTCTGGGAGGGAGTTGGGTGCGGGAAGGGACTCAGGACGGGGCAGGGGATTGGGGTGTGAGAGGGGGTGAGGGGTGCAGGCTCTGGGAGGGAGTTGGGTGCGGGAGGGGACTCAGGACGGGGCAGCGGATTGGGGTGTGAGAGGGGGTGAGGGGTGCAGGCTCTGGGACGGAGTTGGGTGCGGGAGGGGACTCAGGACGGGGCAGGGGATTGGGGTGTGAGAGGGGGTGAGGGGTGCAGGCTCTGGAAGGGAGTTGGGTGCAGGAGGGGACTCAGGACGGGGCAGGGGGTTGGGGTGCAGGAGGGGATTCGTGGTGCAAGCTCCAGGAATGAGTTGGGGTGTGAGAGGGGGTGAGGGGTGCAGGCTCTGGGAGGGAGTTGGGTGCGGGGTGCAGGCTCTGGGAGGGAGTTGGGTGCGGGAGGGGACTCAGGACGGGGCAGGGGGTTGGGGTGCAGGAGGGGATTCGTGGTGCAAGCTCCAGGAATGAGTTGGGTGCGGGAGGGGACTCTGGCTGTGACATGGGGTTGGGGTGCGGTGGGGGTGAGGGGTGCAGGCTCTGGGAGGGAGTTGGGTGCGGGAGGGGACTCAGGACGGGGCAGGGGATTAGGGTGTGAGAGGAGGTGAGGGGTGCAGGCTCTGGGACGGGGTTGGGTGCGGGAGGGGACTCTGGCTGTGACATGGGGTTGGGGTGCGGGAGGGGGGTGAGGGGTGCAGGCTCTGGGAGAGAGTTGGGTGCGGAAGGGGACTCAGGACGGGGCAGGGGATTGGAGTGTGAGAGGGAGTGAGGGGTGCAAGCTCTGGGAGTGAGTTGGGTGCGGGAGGGGACTCAGGACGAGGCGGGGGATTGGGGTGTGAGAGGGGGTGAGGGGTGCAGGCTCTGGGAGGGAGTTGGGTGCGGGAGGGGACTCAGGACGGGGCAGGGGATTGGAGTGTGAGAGGGGGTGAGGGGTGCAGGTTCTGGGAGGGAGTTGGGTGCGGGAGGGGACTCAGGACAGGGCAGGGGATTGGGGTGTGAGAGGGGGTGAGGGGTGCAGGCTCTGGGAGGGAGTTGGGTGCGGGAGGGGACTCAGGATGGGGCAGGGGATTGGGGTGTGAGGGGGGTGAGGGGTGCAGGCTCTGGGAGGGAGTTGGGTGCGGGAGGGGACTCAGGATGGGGCAGGGGATTGGGGTGTGAGGGGGGTGAGGGGTGCAGGCTCTGGGAGGGAGTTGGGTGCGGGAGGGGACTCAGGACGGGGCAGGGGATTGGAGTGTGAGAGGGAGTGAGGGGTGCAGGCTCTGGGAGTGAGTTGGGTGCGGGAGGGGACTCAGGACGGGGCAGGGGATTGGAGTGTGAGAGGGGGTGAGGGGTGCAGGCTCCGGGAGGGAGTTGGGTGCGGGAAGGGACTCAGAACGGGGCAGGGGATTGGGGTGTGAGAGGGGGTGAGGGGTGCAGGCTCTGGGACGGAGTTGGGTGCGGGAGGGGACTCAGAACGGGGCAGGGGATTGGGGTGTGACAGGGCGTGAGGGGTGCAGGCTCCGGGAGGGAGTTGGGGCACAGGAGAGGACTCTGGGCAGGGCAGAGGGTTGGGATGCGGGAGGAGATGAGGGGTGCAAGCTCTGGGACGGAGTTGAGTGCAGAAGGGGACTCTGGGTGGGGCAGGGGATTGGGGTGTGGGAGGGGGTAAGGGGTGCAGGATCTGGGCGGCGCTTACTTCGGGCAGCTCCCCGGAAGCGGCAATGTGTTGCTCTGAAGCAGAGATGTGGCCAGAAAGCTCTGCGCGGTGCTGGCGGCCTCTGCCCACAGGCACCGCCCCTGCAGCTCCCATTTGCTGTGGTTTCTGGCCAAAGGAAGCTGTGGAGCTGGCGCTTGGGGTGGGGGCAGTGTGTGGAGTCCCCCTGGCCTTGCCTCGGAGCTGAGGGAGATGTCACTGCTCCTGGGGAGCCGCACAGAGCCGGGCAGGGAGCCTTCCTTAGCCCTGCTGTGCTGCTGACTGAACTGTTAACAGCCCGGTCAGCAGTGCTGACTGGAGCCACCAGGGTCCCTTTCTGCCTGGGCGTTCTGGTCCAAAATCGGACGCCTGGCCCCCCTACTCCCATTCCACAGGGCACCTCCTGGTACTTGGGCTCTGTCCCCACCTCTTTGCTCACCCTCCAGCCCTGCTCACCTGCAGCAGGTCCTGTTGCTCCTTGAAGGCTTCCCAGCTGATGGCGTCCGGGGAGAGCCGCGCGGCCACCAGCTGCGTCTCCTCCAGCCAGGGCGTGAGCTCGTCATGGGCCTCAGTGAACTGGGCTAGCAGGGCCTGGGCCCGCTCCAGCTGCACTGCGCAGGCTGCGCTCTCCAGGAAGAGCCGCTCAGCTTGCTCCTGGAGGGACTGCGCTGATGGCTGGGGCAGAGAAACAGCTCACAGGGGGCGCGCACAGGGCCGGGCAGAGCATGGGACATGGGCCTTCTCCCTGAGCACACTAGCTCTGCCCAGCCCAGGGCACAGGAGGTGGGGCTTTTCCCCATGTCACCCGGTGGCTGGCTGGGGAATGCAGCGGGACAGGTACCCAAGGGGACACCCTTTGCTGCCCATCACCCACGGGCCCCTGGCCAGAGGCTGTGCCGGGTCTCACCTGCGGGTGCTGGTGTGAGGGCAGGGGCCAGGTGCGGAGCAGTGGGTCGGAGATCCCCAGCAGGCGCTCCACCAGGCCCCGGTGGTGCAGAATCTCGGCGGAGAGGAGCTAAGAGGGAGAGAGGTGTTAGCACAAACCCTGCTGCTGCGCACCCCTGTGGGGAACACAGGCAGGCGAGGGTCCAGCAGCCTCTGCTCTGCTGTCAGTAGCCCCGCTATACACCTGCCACCTCAGCCACTAGGCCCACGCTCACTTCCCCACCCTCCAGGCCCCAGGGAGTCCCCTTGGCAGACAGGCAGGCCAAAGCCCAGCTCTGTGGCCGCCACTCACTGCCCGGCGCTGGGCACGGTGCCTTTGCCATGAGCGGCCTTTTCTCCACAGCCCCAGCAGCCCCAGAGCCAGAGAAGCTGGACCCCAGCTCCAGGGAGCTCTGCATGAAGGGGACCCGAGCTCAGGCTCTACCCCCTCCGACAGGGCACTGCGGGCTCTGCTCTGCCACACACGGGCAGTGGCCAGGGAGCTCATCGGGATGAGCACCTCGCTGACCTGAACGTACTGAACTGCTTGTGAGAGACACCTGCACTCAGTCGATGTGTGTGTGTGTGCGCGCATAGGCTATGCGAATCGGTGGGTGCTTTGTATGTCTCAGTCGGCGTTTCTGAGTGTGTGTGTGCACAGAGAATCTCTTATTGCCCTTATAAATCCATGGTACACCCTGTGACGTTATTGATATAAACTGGGACCATACAGAACATGGGTTGCAACCAAGGTCCTGTAGTGGCACCAAATCTTATGTAAAGGCGGTCATATAAGGTGTCTAAGACCAAGTTATGAGTTACTGGTTATGAATATGCTGTCTGTATGTCTGTATCATTTTGGTAGTTGAAGTTATGAATATTGGCTGAATGCTGTCTGTATTTCAAACTTGTGTTGTGTTACTGGGAAAGATCCCAGACAAGTTGGTGTCAGCTCTGTTTAGCCTGCTTGATGGCCCATTAAGGACCATCACCTACACAACTGTCCCATCGAGAGAAGGCAGTTACGCCCTGTGACTCAGCAGGGTGTGCAGAAACGCCCATGTGACTGCAAACTCCATTTTGCTGTAACTTTCCACAGCAGGAACAAAGGAGTGTTCTTACACCTGGAAAAGCCTATATAAGGCAGAGGCCTCATCTCCATTTTGTCTTCAATCCTGCTTCTTACCTCTGGAGGGATTTTGCTACAAGCTGAAGCTCTACACAAGGGACTGAGGACCCATCCCAGCGGGGGATGTTCTCCAGAGACTTGATTTGCACCTGCAGTTTACTCCATCACTGCTACAAGCCTAAACTAAGAACTTTGCCATTACTGTATGTAATTGATTCCATTTAACCAATTTTAGCTCTCATCTCTATCTTTTTCCCTTTATGAATAAACCTTTAGATTTTAGATTCTAAAGGATTGGCAACAGCGTGATTTGTGGGTAAGATCTGATGTATATATTGACCTGGGTCTGGGGCTTGGTCCTTTGGGATCGAGAGAACCTTTTTCTTTTACTGGGGTGTTGGTTTTCATAACCATTCGTCCCAGGACGGGTGGCACTGGTGGTGATACTGGGAGACTGGTGTGTCTAAGGAAATTGCTTGTGTGACTTGTGGTTAGCCAGTGGGGTAAAGCCGAAGTCCTTTTTGTCTGGCTGGTTTGGTTTGCCTTAGAGGTGGAAAACCCCAGCCTTGGGCTGTGACTGCCCTGTTTGAGCAATTGGTCCTGAATTGGCACTCTCAGTTGGGTCCCGCCAGAACCGCAACATCACACACCCACATCTCGAATACTGCGTACAGATGTGGACGCCTCATCTCAAAAAAGATATTCTAGCACTAGAAAAGGTTCAGAGAAGGGCAACTAAAATGATTAGGGGTTTGGAGAGGGTCCCATATGAGAAAAGACTAAAGAGGCCAGGCCTCTTCAGCTTGGAAAAGAGGAGACTAAGGGGGGATATGATAGAAGTATATAAAATCATGAGTGATGTGGAGAAAGTGAATAAGGAAAAGTTATTTACTTGTTCCCATAATACAAGAACTAGGGGTCACCAAATGAAATTAATGGGCAGCAGGTTTAAAACAAATAAAAGGAAGTTCTTCTTCACACACTGCACAGTCAACCTGTGGAACTCCTTACCTGAGGAGATTGTGAAGGCTGGGACTTTAATAGCGTTTAAAAGAGAACTGGATAAATTCATGGTGGCTAAGTCCATTAATGGCTATTGGCCAGGATGGGTAAGGAATGGTGTCCCTAGCCTCTGTTTGTCAGAGGATGGAGATGGATGGCAGGAGAGAGATCACTTGATCATTGTCTGTTAGCTTCACTCCCTCTGGGGCACCTGGCATTGGCCACTGTCGGTAGACAGATACTGGGCTGGATGGACCTTTGGTCTGACCCGGTACAGCCGTTCTTATGTTCTTATGTTCTTATGTTATGTTCACAGGCTACTGTGACTCAATCTGTGCAAATCGGTGTGTGCTGCATGTTGCAGTTGGTGTGTGTATGTGACTCAGTCCGTGCGAATCGGTGCATGCTGCGCCTTGCAGTCAGCGTGTGTATGTGACTCGGTCCGTGCGAATCGGTGCGTGCTGCATGTTGCAGTTGGTGTGTGTATGTGGCTCAGTCCGTGCATGTACATGTGGCCATGTGCCTGGCTCAGTGCATGTGTCCAGGGGAATCCAGAGGGGAGAGTGTGAGGCAGTGGGAATGTTCTGGCTGTGTCTGTGAATGCTGAGTGGGGAGTATTGACCTGGGAAGGTTGCAGGGGAGTTGTGCTGGGACGGCCTGCACTGGGGAAGGGAGCATAAGTGAGCATGTAACCTGAGAACCCAGGAGTGGGGTTGGAGGCCCAGGGCTGCCCAGAGGGGGGGGGCGCAAGTGGGGCAATCTGCCCCAGGCCCGGGGCCCCGCAGGGGCCACCACGAGAGTTTTTCGGGGCCCCTGGAGCAGGGTCCTTCACTCGCTCTGGGCGCCTCAGAAAACTCTCATGGGGCCCAGGACCCCGGAGATTCTTCTGCTCCCAGTCTTTGCCAGCAGGGAGTCCTTCGCCGCCAAAGACCCGGCTGAACTTCAGTGGCGGGTCCCGCTTCAGCGGTATTTCAGCAGCAGGGGGCCCCCACTGCAGGTCTTCGGGGCACTTCGGCGGCAGGTCCCGGAGCAGAAGGACCCCCCGCCTCCGAATTACCGCCGAAGCGGAGGCCCTCTGCCGCTGAAGACCCCAGGCCCCCGGAATCCGCTGGGCAGCCCTGTGGAGGCCAGGTAACACCTCTGCTGGGGACACTGGACAAAGGACACAAAGGCTGGGGAGGAGCCGGGGGGAGGCTGGGGAGAGTTTCAGTTTGAAGCTGGCTGGGAAATGGAGAGGGGCCCCGACGGGGCTTGGGCTTCCCAACGGGGCTGTGGCCTCCCTGGGGCCCCCAGATGGACCTAACTGGGGGGTCCTGCTGTTTGTACCTACAAGCCCTGCTAGGGACTGTGCTCCTGTCATCTAATAAACCTTCTGTGTTACTAGCTGGCTGAGAGTCCCGGTGAATGGCAGGAAGTGGGGGTGCAGGGCCCTGACTCCCCCACACTCTGTGACACAGAGGAAATGCCAGGGCCACCCACAGGATTCAGGGGAGCTGCGGTGCTTGTACTCATCGGGCGGCGGACTGGGTCTTCAGCAGCATTTTGGTGGTGGGGGGCCCTTCAGTCGCTCTGCGTCTTCAGCAGCACTGAAGGGCCCTCCGCTGCCGAAAACCCGGACCGACGCCGGGTCAGGGCTCACGGGGCCCCTGTGGGGCCCAGGGCCTGGGGCAAATTGCCCTTTGCCCCTCCCCAGGCAGCCTTGGGAAACGCAGCCTGAATTCCCGGCGCTGGCTGGGGCAGGGGGAACGCCGGGTGCCTTTGGCTGCTGCCCTGGGGCGTGCTGCCTCCCTTGGAGTGATTAGCATCTGTGTAAATGGCAGCAGGGGGCTGGGCGCTGGGCTGGCGTCCCTACCTGCTGAGTGGAGAGCTGCGAGCAGATGGCCTGGGCGTCCAGCTGGACCTGCCTGAGCTCCTCCAGGTGCTGGCCGAGCCTGGCCAGGTGGGCATGTTCGGCCCCCAGGACCTGCTCAAACTGAGACAGAGATGCCCCCCAGGTCAGATGCCGGGTGTGTTGGGGGGGGGGAAATCGAGCATGCACGAAGTGCCGTGGGCGGGGGGTGGAGTGTGCACGAGGTGCTGTAGGGGAAGGAATGGGGTGTGTGTGTGGTGCTCTGCGGGAGGGAGTGGAGCCTGCACGAGGTGCTGCGGGGGTGGGAATCGAGTGTGCACGAGGTGCTGCGGGGGTGGAAATCGAGTGTGCATGAGGTGCTGCAAGGGGGGGAGAATGGGGCTTTCACGAGTGCTGTGAGTGGAAAGGGAATGGGCGTGCATAAGGTACTGTGGGGGAGGGAATGGGGTGCTCTGTGGGGGGGAGTGGAGCCTGCACTAGGTGCTGCGGAGGGGAATCGAGTTTGCATGAGCTGCTGCGGGGGTGGGAATGGGGCGTGCACGAGGTACTGCGGGGGTGGGAATGAGGCGTGCATGAGGTGGTGTGGGGAGAATGGGGCGTGCACAAGGTGCTGCACGGGGGGGAGTGGAGCCTGCTCGAGGTGCTGTGGGGGGAATCGAGTGTGCATGAGGTGCTGCGGGGGTGGGAATGAGGCGTGCATGAGGTGCTGGAGGGGAGTGGAGCCTGCACGAGGTGCTGTGGGGGGAATCGAGTGTGCACGAGGTGCTGCGGGGGGGGGGGGAAATGGGGCATGCACGAAGTGCTGAGGACGGGGAATGGAGCCTGCACGAGGTGCTGCGAGGGGGGGAGAATGGGGTATGCACGAGGTGCTGTAGGTGGGGGGGGAATGGGGCATGCATGAGGTGCTGTGGGGGGAATTCAGTGTGCATGAGGTGCTGTGGGGGTGGGAATGAGGCGTGCACGAGGTGCTGCGGGGGGGAATAGGGTGTGCACGAGGTGCTGCGGGGGGGAATGGGGCTTGCACGAGGTGCTTCAGAGGGGGATGGGTTGTGCACGAGGTGCTGCGAGTGGGGAATGAGGTGTGCACAAGGTGCTGAGCGGGGGAATGGGGCGTGCACGAGGTGCTGCGGGGGGGAATGGGGCGTGCACGAGGTGCTGCAGAGGGGGGATGGGGTGTGCACGAGGTGCTGAGCGGGGGAATGAGGCGTGCACGAGGTGCTGCGGGGGGAATGGGGCATGCACGAGGTGCTGAGCGGGGGAATGAGGCGTGCACGAGGTGTTGCGGGGGGAATGGGGCGTGCATGAGGTGCTGCGGGGGGGAATGGGGCGTGCACCAGGTGCTGCAGAGGGGGAATGGGGCGTGCACGAGGTGCTGCGGGGCGAATGGGCATGCACGAGGTGCTGAGCGGGGGAATGAGGCGTGCACGAGGTGCTGCGGGGGGAATGGGGCGTGCACGAGGTGCTGAGCGGGGGAATGAGGCGTGCACGAGGTGCTGCGGGGGGGAATGGGGGCGTGCACGAGGTGCTGAGCGGGGGAATGAGGCGTGCACGAGGTGCTGAGCGGGGGAATGGGGCGTGCATGAGGTGCTGCGGAGGGAATGGGGCGTGCACGAGGCGCTGAGCGGGGGAATGAGGCGTGCACGAGGCGCTGAGCGGGGGAATGAGGCGTGCACGAGGCGCTGAGCGGGGGAATGAGGCGTGCACGAGGTGCTGAGTGGGGGATGGGGCGTGCACGAGATGCTGAGCGGGGGAATGAGGCATGCACGAGGTGCTGCAGGGCGAATGGGCGTGCACGAGGTGCTGAGCGGGGGAATGAGGCGTGCACGAGGTGCTGCGGGGGGAATGGGGCGTGCACGAGGTGCTGAGCGGGGGAATGAGGCATGCACGAGGTGCTGCGGGGGGAATGGGGTGTGCATGAGGTGCTGTGGGGGCAGTGTAACCATTGGGTAGCTCAGCTGGTGAACCCCTGCTTACCAGGACCCGGAGTATTTCACCCCCTTCCCCTGTGCTCAGCCCAATCACCTGCGCTTGGCTAAAGCAACACTCCCAGTGCAGTGTCAAGCTGAGAGCTGGAGACACCAAGAGATGGAGAATCCCCCTCCCACTCTGTCCCTCGGAGGTCATTTCCCTCCCTGCTAAACACTGTCTGCTCCAGCTTCCAGCCATCGGTCCCTGTTCTGCCTTGCTCAGTCCCAGAGCCCTGCGCCCCTGCTGTGTGCTCCCCGCCACGGTGCCCCGACATGGCGCCCGAGCCACCTCTCAGTCTGCGTTCACACAAGCTAACAGCCTGTGCGCCCTGCGGCTCCCGCTGCCAGGCATTTTCTCCAGCCTCCGGTCAGTTCCGTGGCTAGTCTGCACCTCTCCAGTTTTCCAACAGCCTTTGAAATGAGGCCCCAGGACTGGCTCGGTATTCCTCCACTGGTCTCAAATCACCTTCCTTCTGCTCGCTTCCCTGCCCATGCAGCCACAGGTCTCACTAACCTTTCCTGCCCCAGCACCGCGCTGAGCAACCATGAGCTCCTTGGCCACTCTGACCCTTAACAGCCCCATCTCTAGGGAGGCCGGCGCTCCTGGGCCCCGGACCGACGGCCTTGAGTATCGCTGCTGCCCAGGGCACAGCCCCGTCTCCAGGGACACCGGCGCTCCTGGGCCCCAGACCGACGGCCTTGAGTATCGCTGCTGCCCAGGGCACAGCCCCATCTCTAGGGAGGCCGGCGCTCCTGGGCCCCGGACCGACGGCCTTGAGTATCGCTGCTGCCCAGGGCACAGCCCCATCTCTAGGGAGGCCGGCGCTCCTGGGCCCCGGACCGACGGCCTTGAGTATCGCTGCTGCCCAGGGCACAGCCCCGTCTCCAGGGACACCGGCGCTCCTGGGCCCCAGACCGACGGCCTTGAGTATCGCTGCTGCCCAGGGCACAGCCCCATCTCTAGGGAGGCCGGCGCTCCTGGGCCCCGGACCCATGGCCTTGAGTATCGCTGCTGCCCAGGGCACAGCCCCGTCTCTAGGGACGCCGACGCTCCTGGGCCCCGGACCTACGGTCTTGAGTATCGCTGCTGCCCAGGGCACAGCCCCGTCTCCAGGGACGCCGGCGCTCCTGGGCCCCGGACCCATGGCCTTGAGTATCGCTGCTGCCCAGGGCACAGCCCCGTCTCTAGGGACGCCGACGCTCCTGGGCCCCGGACCTACGGCCTTGAGTATCGCTGCTGCCCAGGGCACAGCCCCGTCTCCAGGGACGCCGGCGCTCCTGGGCCCCGGACCCATGGCCTTGAGTATCGCTGCTGCCCAGGGCACAGCCCCGTCTCTAGGGACGATGGCGATCCTGGGCCCCGGACCTACGGCCTTGAGTATCGCTGCTGCCCAGGGCACAGCCCCGTCTCTAGGGACGCCGGCGCTCCTGGGCCCCGCACACATGGCCTTGCATGTGGCTGTGTTCAAATGCATTTTTTAAACCCGGGGCCAGTGCACCAAGCAATGCCGATCACTCTGGGGGTGCGTCTGCACTGCAGCTGGGCGTGTGCTTCCCAGCATACGTCGACAGACACACGCTAGCTCTGCTCAAGCGAGGGTGTGGCTGTGGTGGCGCGAGCTGCGGCTCACATTAGCACCTGAGTCCAAACCCCCCCCCCCCGTGCCCACTCAGGAGCTTGCCAGCACTGCGACGGCCCCCTGCTATACGCTGGGAACACGCTCCCGTTGCAGCAGTGCCACACCCGTATGACGCGCTGTCCCCGCTTCTCACCGCTCTGCCAACGTCTGTCTCCTCTGGTGGACGTGGGGAGTAGCGCTGGGCCCAGAACAGGCCCTGGGGAACCCCACTAGGGGCACCCTGAGTCTCTGAGGATTCCTCGCTGACAGCTGGTTACCTGGTTCCTAACCCATTTCACCTGTGCTTCTACAGTGCTACTTGTAGGGAGCCTGGCGGGCTGTACCGCCAAAGACCTCCCGAAATCTATTACATTTGTGCAGCTGCTTTTATCAACCAAACTGTAACCTCATCACAAACAAGTCCAGGTTTGTTTGACAAGACCCACGTCCCATAACGCTGCAGTGACTGGCAGTAATTCAATTCCCCCCCGTAGCAACGGTTCATCATTTAGCCTGGGAAGAAGCCACAGATTGAAAGAGTTCAAGGCCAGAAGGGATGCCTGTAATCATCTCGTCTGACCACCTGTGTGACATGGGCCAGAGGCCTGCCCCACAGCAATTCCCCTTTGAACTAGAGCAGAGCCTTTAGGAACATCCCAGTCAATCTGGATTTTAAAACTGCCAGTGCTGAGGAACACTTTGGGAAGTTGTTCCAATGGTTAATTATCTTGATGTCTTCTGGAATGTCTCTGGTATTCCAAGATTTTTTAAAAATCAGTGGGCCAGAGATCTCCGCCAGCTCTTTTAGGATTCTGCGCTGGGAATTACCTGGGACTGCTGATTTAAAAATGTTTCTCTCTAGTAGATGCTGTTAACATGCTTCTTAGTGATTTTGTCGCCCTGGTGTGCTGAACGCGCACGGAAGGGGACGCTTATCCCCTTACTAGCATTCAGTGGGGTGTTTGGTTGCTAGCTCCCAGCACTAAAAGGGGAGGGATCGATGGCAAATCAGGACCCTGAGACGGACAGTTCCCAGGAACAATGGCGAGAGGCCAATGCTCCAAGTCAGCCTGATTGACAGGGCAGGCAGGCTAATCAAGGAGACAGAAGGCCAGGGTGGGTCCCGTCCTCCCTGTGATCTGGAATTGCCTGGGTCAGATGGAGTGGGGCCGAGCTAAGGAGAGAGCAGGGGCCCGAGCTAAGCTGCTGGGAGCAGAGCTGCAGCCCCAAAGCCAGAGCACAGCCCAGAGAGAGAGACCTGCCCTGGGAGCAGAGCTGTAGCAACTGGAGCCAGAGGGGCCAGAGAAGCAGCCCAGGGACTAGAGGCAGAGCAGCAGCAGCAGCCGTGCTGAGGCAGTGTGGAGCTGGGGCTCGAACAGTCTGGAGCTGGGTGCAGCAGCTGGGGAGAGCGAGGGGGACCCTGGGCAGTGGGCCCAGCACAGGGAGACGCCTCAGCCAAGAGGCTCTGCAGGCCAGACTTGGAGGGGGATCGTAACCCTGACAGAGCGGGGGTGACACTGGGGAGAAGGGTCCTGTCACCCAGAGCCTGAGAGTGTGTGGCCACCGCCAGAGCAAGTGCCCAACCCGCAGCGTCCCTGCAGCACAGCCAGCGCCTGAGAAGGAGGCCAGGGACCTACAAAGAACAGACTGTGAACTGCCCTGATGTCCAGAGACACTGTTTGTGATGGTCCCTGCCACAGAGCGGGGTGATGTGTTTTCCTTTAACCTCTTCCATTTTTCCTTATTCTTTTTTAAAAATTAAGTGTTAATTAAATAACTTGTATTTGCTTTAAATTGTATGATGTGATCAGTGGGTCAGGGAGGTGCCCCATGCAGAGATGGTACCCCGGAGTGGGGACATCCTAGCTCCTGCCCTGGGTGACCACAGCAGGGTTGGGGGTAGAGCCCCCTGGGAATCCTGGGCCCAGCCTTGTTGGGGTTCTGAGGACTCTGCCAGACAGGAGAGTGGAAGGGGAGCCCTCAAGGGCAGGGAGACCTCTGGATAAAGGAAGTGGGAGCGAGGATTCAGATCCTTTCGCCAGCCCACTTCGCCAGGGTAGTGCAGTGTGATGGAGTAGGGACAGTCTGTGTGAGGGATGGGAGAGCCAGGGAGGACTTTAGGTGAGGGACAGGTGCTCAGCCTGTTACCTGAGCCAGGGAGCAGGGAGGTGTGTCAGCACCTTTGCCCCAGGGAAGCTGGACAAAGGAAGGGGCCGGCTGGAGGGAGTTGAGTTCAGTTTCGGTTTTGGGCTGGGTGGCTGGAATTCAGGGGACTAAGCTTCCTGAACCCCAGCAGGACTTGACTGGGGGGTCCTGGCTGTGCCTGCGATCTCTGCTGTAACCTGCATTCCTGTTGTCCAATAAACCTTCTGTTTTACTGGCTGGCTCAGAGTCACTGTGAGTCCCAGGAAGAGGGGTGCAGGGCTGGACTCCCCCACGCTCCATGACATGCAGAAGCCAGGAAAGTTCCCCACAATAGCAGGACCATTCCCCCGCTTACACACATCATCCCGCAGCTTTCCGAAGTCAGAGCAGCACTATTTACCGAACACTTCAGCCTTTTCACCGTCTCCACCTAGTAATGGCCACAGGGCCCCTCGGGGTCAGGCCGAGGCACAGGGGTTCCCTTGCCCAGCTGCTGCCTGGGTTGTACCCACCCTGGGGAGACAGACGATTCGGTACAATTGGGAACCTGGCAGGACGATTGCACGACTGGAATGTTATGACACTGGGCTGTGTGTGCCGACCAGTGGGGAGGAGGCGAGATCGAGGATGGGGGTTGAGTCTCAGCCCCGGGACTGATCCTGGGCCCTTCCTCTCGCCCTTGCCCTCAGTACCTTTTCTCTGTCGCTGGCACTGACGGGGTGTGGCCCATCAGCTGGCTGGCTGTCCCCAGGGGCTAGCTCCTTCTCCATTCGACCCAGCCAGAGAGCCAGGTCCTCCTGGGCAGAGTCCACATGGGATGAGGCCTCCAGTGTCTGTGCCAGCCGGCGCTGGATGTCGCCGCTGCTCTGCCCCATGATCAGATACCTCATCCTCAGGGACTCCATCTTCTCCTGGGCCAGCTGGGCTTCCTCGCCTGCAGAGGGGTCGGACGTCAGCAGGGAGCACAACACTATCAGGTCTGACCTCCTCCGTTGCACAGGAGAGACTCATCATCCCTGCCCTGAGCCTGGCTGAGCTAGAGCAGAGCTTTTAGAAGGTCCAGGCTGGGTTCACAGATGCCAGGTGATGGAAAAGCCACCATGGCTCTGGGTGGGCTCTTCCAATGGTTAATTCACATCACCACTAACCACTGCCCCTTAGTTCTAGTCTGCATTTCTCTCCCGTCTGCTTGCAGCCCTCAGATCTTTGTCTGCTGCACCAAAGAGCTGTCTGCTCCCAGGGTGTGACTGTGATCTGCATCCCAGGCACAGCCCCCAATCTGAGCTACAGTCTAGCTTCTCTTGTCAGTTCTCTGCCTTTCTCACTGCTGATTTGTCCTCGCGGCTGTCAGCTTCCCACATTGTCCTTGCCTTTGATATTAAAGCACCTAAATGAATCCGTAAATAATTGTTACTGCTTCTTTAAATACTTCCTGACAGTCAGTTTTGCTCAGAGTTGTTTTACACTTTGGATACTTGTCCGTTTCCAAGTGCCCACTCTGTGTATTACTGGCCCGGGCCATGCTGAACGTAGACCATGATCCCCAGCACCTAGACAAGCCTCAGGTTTTCCTGTGATCAGTTCATCTTTGTCACAGTGAGGCTGCCTGTGTGTGTCTACACACAAATCCCCGAGTGGCTGTCAGATCTCGAGCCTACAAAGTTAGCACCTAGAGTTGTTAGATAGTGAAGTGAGCCCATAAGGGGCTGATTGGAGCAAACACTCCGGGAGGAACAGGCTGAGAACAGCCCGTGGGGAGGAGAGGTTCAGGGTGAGCACTGGGACAGGAATGGGGCAAGGGGAGCACCAGAGGATGAGTCAATCCAGACGGGACTGTGCCGCACATAGGGAAGGAAGGGATCAGGGTGGCCTGTGCTGGACGGGTGAGCTGGGGCGAGCAGTTTAGGAAAAGCAAATTTCAGCAAACTCCCAAGCAGGAGTGGATTATAGAGAGCGCCCGGTGAGAGGGTAAGCGGCCGGGCAGGAGCCCCCAGCAGTTTGGCCGGAGGATCCAAGCGTGTCCCGCTGGGGAATGGGGGATGGTAGGATTCGAGCGCCCCCTGGTGGGGAATGGGGGGCAATGGGATCCAAGCGCCCACTGGTGGGGAATGGGGGGCAGTAGGATCCAAGCGCCCCCTGTTGGCGAATGGGGGGCAGTGGGATCCAAGTGCCTCCAGGTGGGGAATGTGGGAAGGGGGGATCATGTGCCCCCTGGTGGGAAATGGGGGGCAATGGCATCCAAGCACCCCCTGGTGGGGATTGTGGGAAGGGGGGATTCGCACACCCCCTGGTGGGGAATGTGCAAAGGGGGGATTTGTGCGCTCCCTGGTGAGGAATGGGGGGCAATGAGATCCACGCACCCCCTGGTGGGGAATGTGGGAAGGGGGGATTCACGTGCCCCCTTGTGGGGAATGTGAGAAGGGAGGATCCATGCGCCCCCTGGTGGGGAATGTGGGAAGGGGGGATTCATGCGCCCCCTGGTGGAGAATGTGGGAAGGGGGGATTCACGTGCCCCCTAGTGGGGAATGGGGGGTGGTAGGATACGAGCGTCCCCTGGTGGGGAATGGGGGACAGTAGGATCCGCGCACCCCCTGGTGGGGAATGTGGGAAGGGGGGATTCGCGTGCCCCCTGGTGGGGAATGTGGGAAGGGGGGATTCATGTGCCCCCTAGTGGGGAAGGGGGGGGAGGTAGGATACGAGCGCCCCCTGGTGGGGAATAGAGGGCAGTAGGATCCATGCGCCCCCTGGTGGGGAATGTGGGAAGGGGGGATCATGTGCCCCCTAGTGGGGAATGGGGGGGGTGGTAGGATACGAGCGCCCCCTGGTGGGGAATAGAGGGCAGTAGGATCCATGCGCCCCCTGGTGGGGAATGTGGGAAGGGGGGATTCATGTGCCCCCTAGTGGGGAATGAGGGGGTGGTAGGATATGAGCGCCCCCTGGTGGGGAATGGGGGGCAGTAGGATCCATGCGCCCCCTGGTGGGAAATGTGGGAAGGGGGGATCATGTGCCCCCTAGTGGGGAATGGGGGGGGTGGTAGGATATGAGCGCCCCCTGGTGGGGAATGGGGGGCAGTAGGATCCATGCGCCCCCTGGTGGGAAATGTGGGAAGGGGGGATCATGTGCCCCCTAGTGGGGAATGGGGGGGGGTGGTAGGATATGAGCGCCCCCTGGTGGGGAATGGGGGGCAGTAGGATCCATGCGCCCCCTGGTGGGGAATGTGGGAAGGGGGGATCCACGCACCCCGTAGTGGGGAATGTGGGGCAGGGATTCACTGCTGGGCAGCCTGGGCCTGGGGGCTGCAGTTCCCAATTTGCAGCAACCAGCAGCTCTGCCACTTGCCTATCACCAGCTCCAGCACCTGCTGGCCCCGCTCCAGGGCTTGCTCCAGGTCGCCCATCCTGGAACGAATCTCCTCACAGAGACCCTGCAGGAAAAGGACAGGTGAGACTCACCAGGCCTGCTCAGCCCAGCCCCACAGCCTGGCCCCTGCACCGCCCCCCCGTGCCTCCCCCCCTGCGCAGGGACGGCTGGGGGGTTCTGCAGCTGGGGACTGCTCCATGCTCTAGGGGCCCTGCCCCTGTACCCATCCCTCCCCTTGGCCATGCTGCAGGGCCAGCTGTGGGTCCCAGCCAGGCCATTCTGGCGCAGTCACCCTCCTGCCCTCACCTGGCTTTGCTGGTGGGCAGCCTGCAGCTGGGTCATGCAGCCGTTGGCGTGCCAGAGCTGGGCCAGGCGCCTCTCTGTGGCGCTCAGCCACTCCTGGAAGGAATCCACAGACTCCTGGAAGCACTGAGCAGCTGGCAGGATCCGCTCCAAGCAGCTGTGTCTGTGAGGAAAGGAGGCTGAGGAGAGCCAGGCAGCGGCCGTGCCACGTGTCCCCCAGCAATGGGGGAAGGGCTGAAGGTCCCCAGGATCCCCAAAGGGCAAGTACCCAACTGGCATTTCGTCCAGGGGAGCCCCTGGTGCCAGGAGGCTCCAAATTAGAGCATCTCCCCTTTGCTCAATGGCTCCTTGCCCCCATTTCCCCAGTGACCCCTCTCCTCAAGCACCCCCTGTTTCCCATACCCCCTCTCCTCCTCCAGCCTCCAGGGCTCACCTGCCCCTTCCATGCTGCACCCCACCCACCCTATGCTGCCTGGCCCCCCGAGCTCCCCAGGGCCTGTGCCCCTGCCCCACAGAGAGGCGGGAGCAGTGCTCCTCTGGTTCCCAGGCATACCCTGGCCCAGGCACCGCAGCCCCAAAGGGTGACATCCCTGCAGCAGACCAGGTGGAGGGCCCAGCCTGGCTCAGAGCTCTCCCCCAGGCAGCCCTGACTTGGTAGACCCAGGACCCAGGAGGTGCCTGGCAGAGCAGCCCAGGGGCTAGCCAGGCCAGGCTCTGAAAGAGCAGACCCTCATTGGGATGGTCCCTCCTAGCCGGACAGCAAGGGGCTGGCACCTGTCGAGGGAAGGCAGGACTAGTGCCACTGTTACAGCCGCTGGGGGCTCTTCCCCCAGGTAAGCACCTGGTCCTCTGCTAAATCCTGCTGCGCTCCCGGCCTCATTGCTTCCTAATGGCAGGGAGTTCCCCAGGAGACTCCAAGGGAGGAGACATGAGCAGCTCCATAAACAAAGTGCCCAGGCTCCGTGCTCTGGTGAGGCCTGGGGCAGTGAGTAATGGCCAGCACCTACCCATCTGCCCCATGGGGGCTGAGGCAGGCAAGGGACAGAAAGCTCCTCTGATTGGTCCCTTCATCCTACAGCACGGGAGCTCGAGCCACAGCAGGGGCCCTGGCACCAAGCCCCCCACCCCCCAGTTCCAGTTCCAGCCCTGCCCCTGCACACTCATGGGCAACTCACGTCCTCACTCCGTGCCTCGGTTTCCCTCTGTACCATGGCCAGCAGGCGTTAGGGGGACCTTGGGGAGAGTGTGCAGGGTGGGCTGGGATCCACCTCCCCTAGCAGGACCCCCTGCTGCAGCAGCTCTGGTCTGTCTAGGACGGCCTAAGCCTCGCCCAGGGGCACTTTGTGTCCTGATGCAAATTGCAGCACAGTCAATAGCACCCACCATCACCAGATAAAGATGGTTAAGGAAAACTTTGTTTGAGGGCATTCTGCTGGCAAGGACTCACGGCTCGGCAGTTGTGGGTGTGAAATCCCTACTTGGTTAGTGTTTTGCCTTTATGGTCCCCACTTCGCCAGTGTTTGTCTGTCTGGTTTCTGTCGGGTCGTTGAGTGTTTCTGTCTCTTGCATAATTAATTTTACAAGATTTAAATCAACTAAGGTGTGGGGTATGACTGGGTAAAGAATGATGTCACAATACGTTAGGATTGGTCAAAGACTTATTTTGGAATATCTCAGTAAAATCATTGGCTAAGGCACAGCTAAGCGGGACTCAAGATTCTATATAAACTGAGGCCCAAGAAGGAGACTAGCTGGGAAGGAAAGAGAAAGGAAAACGGAAAGTGTCATAACTATAAAAGGAAGGGAACAGCCCTCCTGTGTACAATACTATAAAATCCCTCATGGCCAGAGGCACCAAAATCCTTTTACTTTTAAGAAGCTCAGGAAACCTGGCTGACACCTGACCCAAAGGACCAATAAGGGGACAAGATACTTTCAAATCTTGGTGGGGGTAAGGCTTTTGTTTGCGCTCTTTGTTTTGGGGGTTGTTCACTCTTGGGACTAAGAGGGACCAGACATCAATCCAGGCTCTCCAAATCTTTCTGAACCAGTCTCTCATGTTTCAAACTTGTAAGTAACAGCCAGGCAAGGCGTGTTAGTCTTATTTTTGTTTTCTCAACTTGTAAATGTTCCTTTTTGCTGAGAGGATTTTACCTCTGTTTGCTGTAACTTTGAACCTAAGGCTAGAGGGGTTCCTCTGGGCTATATGAATCTGATTACCCTGTAAAGTATTTTCCATCCTGATTTTACAGAGATGATTTTTACCTTTCTTTCTTTAATTAAAAGCTTTCTTTTTAAGAACCTGATTGATTTTTCCTTGTTTTAAGATCCAAGGGGATTGGATCTGGACTCACCAGGAATTGGTGGGGGAAAGGGGGGGGATAGTTAAATTTTCCTTGTGTTAAGATCCAAGGGGTTGGATTGGTGTTCACCAGGAACTTGGTGAAAAAACCTCTCAAGGCTACCCAGGGAGGGGAAGGTTTTGGGTTGAAAGAGGTGTTCCAGACACAGATCTGGATGGTGGCAGCAAACCCAGATCTAAGCTGGTAGTTAAGCTTAGAAGTGTTTATGCAGGTCCCCACATCTGTACCCTAAAGTTCAGAGTGGGGGAGGAATCTTGATATGGTGGCAGAGCGGTGGGATCATTTTAAACCAAAAGCCAATAGGATTTTTTTCCTCCTTTCTAGCTGCTTAGAAAGCAGCCTGAAGACAGAGGTGTTAAGTTTTTTTAACAAGGGTCCTTGTTAAGAGAAGGCTTCAAGCTGTGAGCAAGCAGCCAGCAAAAGGAATTTACAAGCTGAATTGTTTTTCTTTCTTTCTACCTCTTGGGTATAGCTAGTTAGAAAGTCTCTGTTAACCAAGCAGCCTTGAGCTGAGTGCATCCCAGTTTCAGTGAACTGCAGAGGGGTCGAGTATCAGACAGGTAGCCATATTAGTCTGGATCTGTAAAAGCAGCAAAGAATCCTGTGGCACCTTATAGACTAACAGACGTTTTGGAAGCTCATGCTCCAAAACGTCTGTTAGTCTACAAGGTGCCACAGGATTCTTTGCTGCTTCTGCAGAGGGGTGTGGCCAAGCACAAGAAAGCAGGAAAATGAGTACCAGTGACGCCGCTAATAAACTAGAGCTGGCCAGACTGGAAGCAACAGAGAAAGAAAATGAACATAAGAGACGGATGGAACTAAAACAATTAGAAATTAGTATTTTGGAGGCAGAAAATGCAAGGGAAGAAACTGCCCACAAGAGAGCTATGGAGGCGAAACAAAAAGAGATGGAGGAGAGGGAAAGAGAGAGAAAACATGAACTGGAATTAGCAAGGGCTAAGCAGGAGTTACCAGCCAACCCTAACAACCCTTCTCCAGGTACCGCTTCCCATCCCAGAAAATTCCCCACCTACAAGGCAGGTGATGATACTGAGGCCTTCTTAGAAAATTTCAAAAGGGCCTGCCTTGGGTACAGCATCCCTACAGACCAGTACATGATAGAGCTGAGGCCATAGGTCAGTGGACCCTTAGCAGAGGTGGCAGCTGAAATGCCTAAGGAACACAGGAATGATTATAAACTTTTTCAAACCAAGGCCAGAATCAGAATCGGGCTAACACCTGAGCATGCCCGTCGGCGGTTCAGAGCCCTAAGGTGGAAACCAGATGTGTCATTTACCCGACAGGCTTACCACATTGGAAAGAATTGGGATGCCTGGATTGATGTCTGGTCCCTCTTAGTCCCAAGAGCGAACAACCCCCAAAACAAAGAGCACAAACAAAAGCCTTCCTCCCACCAAGATTTGAAAGTATCTTGTCCCCTTATTGGTCCTTTGGGTCAGGTGTCAGCCAGGTTTCCTGAGCTTCTTAACCCTTTACAGGTAAAAGGATTTGGTGTCTCTGGCCAGGAGGGATTTTACAGTATTGTACACAGGAGGACTGTTCCCTTCCCTGTATAGTTATGACAGGAAGGAAAGACCTGAAAAGAAAAACTCCCCCACCCCCTGCCCCAAGAGCACCTAAAATCCGAGCTGCTAAGAATCCTCTGCATGACCGTGAGGTGCAGCAGCCAGAATCCAGACAAGACCAACCTTGCCTGCTGTGGCGTTAGGAGTGTGATATAACATCTCATTGAAAAGTGACAGGGCTAGAAAGAGTTAATTACCTCCCAGACTGACCTGACCCAGGCCGAGCTTTAGAGACTGGTTAGGAAGATCTGTAAATGAATAGAGCTTGGAAATGCAGCCGGCATTGTTAGAGATCTCAAGGGTAGATGTTTGCTCAGAGCTTGTGATATAAGCAAACAAGTCTTGTCTATCGCTAGAGCTTTGATTCAAAGATCAAAAAAGGAATATTATCATTTAGGAAGACACTGGAGTGAAATAGTATTATTGTCTATGTGTCTCTTTGAAGGTTGTGGTCACCTGTATCTGAACTGTTTGATGGATAAATTACCCTGTGCTAATTGCCAGGATGTTTGAGAGAAGGAGAGTTGAATTGATGAGAGAAGATTTTCAGGGATCATCATCATATCTGACAGGTGTGTCTGGACGGAGGCCTGAGGCTGGGCATTCTAAGGGAACTGCATTATCTGGACTTCTGAGGTACTATAGAAGCTGTTTTGGTAAATCCAAGTATTGGAATATCCACCAGTGTTTGGGGTTTGTCTGCCCCATTCTGTTTGCAGTTCACCCTGGTTGAGTGGCCTCAGCTGGCTCCCACGGACAGCATCCTCACACCTGGCCAACAGGGAAAGTTTGCCTGCCTGATCAGGACAGGTGAGCAGAGCATTGTGTGCTTAGCATGTGTGTTCTGCTTGGTGATTGTTAATAACTAGAAGATCAGGATAGTGCTGTGTGAGGTTCTTTCACTGGTAAAAAGATCTTACAAACCTGCAGAGAAGTAGCCCTGAGCCCTAGGAACTGGGTGTGACGAAGTGGGGGGTTTTCTTGGTGTTTTCTGTGATTTCCAGTGGGTTGCATGCACAGGGGGTGGGACTCAGTGTCCCTGGGTGTTACTGGTTTAATGAGGTGAGGGGAGAGGGAGTTTGTTGCTACAGAGGACCAGAGAGGGACTCGGGACCCCGACTGATGGCCTGGAGGATGGAGACCCCAGCAACTGATGACCTGGAGACCCAGCTCAGGAGTCGCAGCCGTTTCTGGCCGGGGGGGGACAATGGGCTGCAGAGTGAGGACCCCGGTGACCTGACCAGCTGCTTCCAGCCAGAGGAGGGCTGAGAGGAGAGGAGACCCAGACCTTCCTGTTTACCTGGAGAGAAGACAATGGACAGAGGGGGCTTGGGGCCGGGGATATCAGAGGCCTAGCTGGGAAGCAGGGGGGCTCTGGGCTGGAGAGGGGGAGCAGGCAGAGCCCCCTTGGATGCAGGGGGACCGGGATGTGCTGGGCTGAGGGAGGCCAGGCCTGAGGCCCAGAGAGTTTCCTGTGCTGGGTTCAACTCTCAATAAACCCTCCTGTTTTACGCTTGCTGAGAGTCGCTCCGGGCTAGAGAACAGGGCTGCATCAACCCCTTTGGGAGTGGAGGCCCGGAGGTTCCAGAGCGCGTGGACTCCCTGAGGGGGCCCACGGCAGAGACAGACATGCTGAGGCTCGGAGAGGTGCGGCTCCAGGAGGTGGAGGGGCCTGACCCCGAGAGAGAGAGAGTGGACCCTCGAGAAGGGCTGTCGCACTGAAAGGGGCACCCCCCACGGACCGCATGGGGCCAAGAGTGGGCACGATCTGTGAGTCCATGACACTGGGTAAAGGTGGGTGCCCTGGAGTGTGCGGGTACCACCACCCGCCCTCAACTCCCAGGTCCAGGTGGTGACAGGAATCCACGCGGCAGCACTGGGCAGGGGATTGGCATGTCTGGGGCCACTGCCTAGCTGTACCCTCTGCAAGTGCTTTGGGGCAGCCTGTAGGGACAGGGACCAAAACTCCCAGCACGGGCAGCACTGTGCAGCGGGCCCCGAGTCTGCAGCTCCCAGCAGGGGCAGCGCCATGCACCGGGCCCCGAGTCTGCAGCTCCCGGCACGGGCAGCGCCGCGCAGCAGGCCCCGAGTCTGCAGCTCCCGGCACGGGCAGTGCCTCGCACCGGGCCCCCGAGTCTGCAGCTCCCGGCACGGGCAGTGCCTCGCACCGGGCCCCCGAGTCTGCAGCTCCCGGCACGGGCAGTGCCTCGCACCGGGCCCCCGAGTCTGCAGCTCCCGGCACGGGCAGTGCCTCGCACCGGGCCCCCGAGTCTGCAGCTCCCGGCACGGGCAGTGCCTCGCACCGGGCCCCCGAGTCTGCAGCTCCCGGCACGGGCAGTGCCTCGCACCGGGCCCCCGAGTCTGCAGCTCCCGGCACGGGCAGTGCCTCGCACCGGGCCCCCGAGTCTGCAGCTCCCGGCACGGGCAGTGCCTCGCACCGGGCCCCCGAGTCTGCAGCTCCCGGCACGGGCAGTGCCTCGCACCGGGCCCCCGAGTCTGCAGCTCCCGGCACGGGCAGTGCCTCGCACCGGGCCCCCGAGTCTGCAGCTCCCGGCACGGGCAGTGCCGGGCAGCAGGCCCCGAGTCTGCAGCTCCCGGCACGGGCAGTGCCGGGCAGCAGGCCCCGAGTCTGCAGCTCCCGGCACGGGCAGTGCCGGGCAGCAGGCCCCGAGTCTGCAGCTCCCAGCACGGGCAGTGCCGCGCACCGGGCCCTGAGTCTGATCAATCACTGTCCCAGCACAAACAGCGACTGACTGACCCAAACGGAACTTCTGTAGGTCCAGAACCTGCACCCCAAACGCAGCACCAGGAGGGGGCACTTAAGGGCAGGAAAGTGGTTAGTGTGGGAGGTCAGAGCCTAGAGAACCCCCTGGGCCCAGCGTGCCCACCTCACCCACGCTGGCAGCGGCACTGGCCTCCACAGAGCCTTGCCACACAGATCGCAGCCCTGCTAACTCACCTGGTGTTCGCCTTCTGGATCAGTTTTCCCCACTTCTCCTGCAGGCCTGAGAGGCCCCCGCTCGCCCACTGTCCGTTTGTCCTGGCAGCATGCTCACGGGGCAGCCATCTGTCCTGCAGGACACACTCCACTCGGGATCTCCGCTCCTCCAGAAGCCGTTTCAGGAGCTGTTTTGGAATCAGGGCATGGGGTGATGGTCGTGCTGTCCTCATGGCGAACCCAAGGGAATCTCCTCCACAGCCTAGGCGCGTCCTGGCCCTCAGCCTGCACTCTGCACAGCACCATGCACGCAGAGGACCAACCCACTACACCCCCCAGCAGGGCCAGCTGCAAGCAGCAGTCAGTTATCCCCAGCCCCGGGGGGGGAGGGGGAGCAGACAGACTGCAGGCAAGGCAGGAGCAGTGAGAGGAGGGCCATGGCAAGCGCTGCAGCATGGTCGGGGGGGCAGTGCCTGCCCCAGCCCCCAGGGCACAGAGGCTGTTCAGCATCCATCAGGAGCAGCTGCCGAGGCTAGAAGGGCTCACTCCTGATGCGCTGCCCAGCACTGGGCCGTGGGCTGTACACGGTGCCTCCTTTTCATGCCCCGCCTAGCGAGAGGAGCAGGCAGCATCCATCCTGCAGGCGAGCCGTGCTCAGCCACACACAGCTGGGATGCCATGTCCTGGCAGCTGCCCCAGGACCCAGCAGGCACTGCCCACCTCTCCCCAGAAACCCCTGGGAGGGACCCCAGGGGCTCGCTCACCTTCTGCTCCTGCAGCTGGGCTTTCAGCACCTTCACTTCAGATGAAGGGGGCTTCTGGTTGGCAACCAGGTCCTCCATGTCAGCCACCCAGGTCAGCAGCGTCTCCAAAGTGTCCTGGGCCTGCTCCACACTCAGCGAGCCCTCTGGGAGCGTGATGGCCTGCAGAGCACCCTGGGGAGGAGAGGTGAGAACCTGGGGGCTGCTGGCTGGTTATCATGGGCAGGATGCAGCCCAGTGCTACGTTAGCCCCATGGCATCAACGGTCCCGGTGAACAGCAGTCCCAGCCCTGGGCACCCCGTCACTTTCAGCAGCATCCTACCCCCTGCCCCATGGTAACTGCAGTGCCAGGCACATGTGGGGCCAGCCCTCCCCTCACCCCACTTATCGAGGTCATTGCTCACCCTCGGGGCAGCTGGTACCTTTCTGCTGAGCACGGCCCACTGCTCCCGCGAGCTGCCCAGTCGGCAGGCAGGGACCCATTGCCCTGGAGCTGGTGAAGAGTCAGTCACAGAACAGCTGCTTTACATCCCCTGGACCAGGCCCCAGGGACTCCGACCCTCTGCTTCCAGCCTTGCACAGCAGCTGGGAGAGCAAGGCAGAGACCTCACGCACCACGACTACTGCCTCTGCTGAGAGCCAGCGGCTTCCTGGGCAAAGCCGGGGCGCAAGGCGATCCCCCCTCCAGCTTGTTGCTGGGAAGCAGCAGCCACGGCCCAGCCCCGTCTGGGCACAGGGATGAACTGAGCTCCCTGGGTGCTCAGAGGAGGGTCGGGTGTGTGGGGCAGTGGGAATGTTCAAGCTGTGTCTGTGAATGCTGAGTGGGGAGTATTGACTGGGGAAGGTTGCATGGGAATTGGGCTGGGACAGCCTTGGGGAAGGGAGGACACCTGAGCGTGTAACCTGAGAACCCAGGAGGGGGGTTGGAGGCCAGGTAACACCTCTGCCCGAGACACTGGGCAAAAGACACAAAGGCAGGAGGAGGAGGCGGGGGGCGGGGAGGGGAGGAGGCTGAGTGAGAGGCTGGGGAGAGTTTCAGTTTGAAGCTGGCTGGGAAATGGAGAGGGGCCCCGACGGGGCTTGGGCTTCCCAACGGGGCTGTGGCCTTCCTGAGGGCCCCGGATGGACCTAACTAAAGGGGGTCTTGCTGTCTGTGCCTGCAAGACCTGTCTTGGACTGTGTTCCTGTCGTCCAAATAAACCTGCTTTACCGGCTGGCTGAGAGTCCCGGTGAATCGCAGGGCCCTGACTCCCCCACACTCCGTGACCAGGTGCCACGTCCCTGGGAGCTCTCCCTACAGGTTGCATCCGGAGAGGCTCTCACACCATTTGGCCAGGGGCCACTGCATGGCCTGGGCATGAGGTAGGAGGGATTTGCTGGCCCGCTCAGGTGAAATGCAGGAGCAAGAAGCCAGAGAGACACAGACAGAAACCAGGTTCCACAACCCAACTCTGAGCTCCAGTGCAGGGGGCTCGGGCTGTGCCTGAGACGGGCTGGAGCCAGGACAGCCCTGGGTGACAATGTCTCCTGTGAAAGGAGCACTACTGTTCACTGTATCAGGGGAGCCCTGTTAGTCTGGATCTGTGAAAGCAGCAGAGAGTCCTGTGGCACCTTACAGACTAGCAGACCTATTGGAGCATGAACTTTCGTGGGTGAATACCCATTTCGTTGGTTCACTGCGAACATGGTCCCTGCTCAGCACCCAAACCACAGCACGAGCCACAAGAAACAGCCCGCCCAGCCCAGCCCAGCCCAGCCCCCGTAAGGCACCCACTCAGCCCGACCAGCCTGGCCCCCCCAAACACCTGTCCGGCCTGGCCGGGCCCAGCCCCCATAATGCGCTCACCTGGCATTGGAACCCACCCACCCAATGCACCTGCCTGGCCCAGCCCCCCAAAGCACTGACCTGGTCCAGCCCAGCCCTCCTCCACCCCCCCAAGCACCCACCTGGCCCGGCCCAGCTCCCCCAAAGCACCCACCTGGCCCAGCCCAGCCCCCCCAAAGCACCTGCCCAGCCCCCCTAATTCAACCTGCCCAGCACCAGAGCCTGCCTGGCCTGGCCCCCCCAAAGTACCTGCCCAGCCTGGCCTGGCCCATTCCCCATAATGTGCCCACCTGGCACTGGAACCCACCCACCTGGCCCCCCCAATGCACCCACCTGGCCCAGCCCCCCCAAAGCACCTGCCCAGCCCCCCTAATTCAACCTGCCCAGCATGAGAGCCTGCCTGGCCGGCTCCCACAAAGCACTGGCCTGGCACCAGAGCAGGCCCGGCATGGTCCCGTAATGCACCCTCCCAGTACCACAGCCTGGCCCTCCTCACACACCTGCCCAGCACGGGGGCCCAGCCTGGCCTGGTGCCCCTGAGTCACACCTGCCTGGCACCACAGCCCAGCCATGAGAGCAGAACCTGCCCGGAGCCAGCCACGCCAGGCTGTCAGGGACGCTCTGAAATGGTCCAGCAGCTGGAGATCACTGGGACACCCTCCCCCCACCCCCAAAGACTCGGGCCCTGTGCAGGCAGTGGGGCCATGGGGTGTTACTTGAGCCTGAAGCACCCCCCCCCGCACCGCTGGTGGGCTCCCCACCCCACCGGATAAAGGCCAGGACTCCGGGCCTGCTGGGGGGAACCCCACAAACAAACAGCTCCTGGGCAGCGAGCCCCCTGCAGAGCCCTGCAGCCACACCAGCCCCGGTCTGGGGGGATCCAAGAGGCTGGCACCCGTTATTAACCTCCGTCCGCTCCCCGGCACACTCCGTCAGCACCTTCACCATCCTGGTGACAACGGGCTCCCCGCCCGGGTACTCGGTCACCTCCACGATCTCCGTCACGATGGTCTCCGTCACCTCGGTCACCTCGGTCACCTCCCTGGTGCTGACGGGCTTCCAGGCCCAGCTGCTGCCCGAGTCCCTGTGGGGGGCTCCTCTCGGGGGGGTCCAGGTGGCCTCAGCTGCCTCCAGCTGGGCTTTGAGGGAGTTGCAGCCCCTGCTCCCGTTCTGTACCTTGACCTCCATGTTGTTCTGCTTGGGCAGGGGGCTGCTCAGCTGGCTCTTAGCCGAGCCTAGGCTCAGGTTCCAGCCGTTCTCGATCACCGGGTTCAGGGGTGACTTGTCGGGGGCCCCGGCTCTGGCGTCACAGTTGTTCCTCCCCACCGGGTGCTCAGGGCCAAGCCCCACGTCCTTCAGGAAATCCTCAGGCTTCTGGCTCTTGTCTCCCAGGCAGCTGGGCCTGCCCAGCACGTTCCCCATGGCCAAAGGGTAGCACAGAGCAGGCCGGCCAGGGGCCAAAAGCTCAGCCCTGCTGCTCAGAGTCAGCCTAAAACAAACGAGGGGCAGCCACGTTACTGGCCACTCGAGACACGTCAGCAGGCACCTGGGGACCTGTGTCCCGCCTGCATCTCACCTGCGGGCCCAGGTGCCCCCTGGGAGTGTGGGCCGTTCCCACCCCCCGGGAACCCACCTCAGGAGCCGCCTGCTGCTGTGGCGCTGAGGCTGCCTGGCATGAGAGGGGCCCAGACTGAGGCCCATCCTGCCACCCCGGGCACCAGCCCCCAACATGGGGGTTTCAGCCCTTCCAGCAGGTCCCTTTGTTTCCTGCCCAAGTTCCTGCCATGGGAGCAGTTCAGCTCCCAGAGCCCGGGCAAGCATCTGAGCCGGCACCGGGCTGCGAAGGGCTGACCTCCCGGTGAGGGGCCAGGGGCAGAGCAGGGCGAGGAAACAGGGTTAGGGAGAGGGGACAACAGGGCGCAGAGGGATTTCCAGGGCTGCCAACTCCAGGCTTTGCCCCAGGCCACCTCTGGGCTGACAGAGCATTCCCGGGACCTGTGTGGCGGACGATGCCAGTGCTTAGGGGGCTTGTCTCGCTAACGGGAATGTAAATGAAAGGGAATGAGGGAGGCAGCACAGGGCACCGGGCAGATGGGCAGCTGCTTCCAACTGGCATCGCTTAGTACCATTGGATTAACTCCTGGGCAAGCTGGAGCCAGGAGAAAAGAGCCATCTGTCTGCAGCGCCCTGACAAAGGCAGCACCGGGGGGTCTGAAAGGGGCAAGCTGCTACAGACAGTGGGGCTGGCGAACCATCCGTCACTGAAACACCCACACTCCAGACAGGAGTCAGACAGCCGTCCCCATTCTGCGTTCAGCCAGCCACAGCCCATAAATCCCAGCATCACCCAGACATGGCCCCTCCATCCCTGCGCAACCCCCCAGCCTCACCATCTGCACCGCGCATCCGTCACTCAGACACCAGGACTCAACATGTCCCCCAGACATGGAACGCCTGCCACCCCCCACCACGGAGCACCTGCCACCAGACACCAACCTGCTGCTGAAACACCCCCACCTTCCCCAGCAGTCACCCATGGGCGGCGTCCTGCACCACACACATACCCGCAGGCAGAGTCCCTACACACACACACACACACACGAGTCCCTACACCCTGCAACACACTACCCTGTGAGTTGGAGCCCATATATCCTGCTCGCCCACACACACATGGGAACCCCCACACTCTGCAACCAATAACCCGCCTAGAGTAAATCAGCAACTGCACGAGACCCCTACCCATGGAACGCAAAGTCTTCCCCCAGGGGAGTCATACAGGAGCCACCGGCACCCTGCGACTGACACGCACACACACACACACACACACACACACACACACACACACACACACACCCCGACATGCACACACCCCAATACACACACACACAGAGATACATGCACACACACACACCAACACACACCAACGCACACGCACATACTGACACACACACCCTGACACACACACACATCGATGCACACACACACACACACACTGACATCCACCCACCCACCCTGATGCACACACACACCGACGCACGCGCACACTGACATATGTGCACACACCCTGACACACACACACACACCAAGATGTACACACACCAAGGCATGCACACACTGACACACACACACTGATGCACACACACACAGACGCACTGACACACACACACACAGATGCACTGACACACACACACGACACACACACACTGACACACACACACACACACTGACACGCATGCACACACCAAGATGCACACACACCAACGCATGCACACATTGACACACACACACACTGATGCACACACACAGACGCACTGACACACACATACACTGACATGCACACACACACACACACACACACACACACACACACACACACACACACACACACACTGACGCACACACAGGAACTACCTACCCAGCTCTAGTCATCTCTGAAAGGAGCCGCTCACCCACCCAGCTCCTCTCCCTGCACCCACCATGCCCTGGCGCTCAGCCAGCCACACCCTGCCGCCCTGGCAGGAGCCTCCAGGCACTGAGCTGTGTCCGGGGGCAGAGGAGGGAGGTTAGAGCAGGTGGCTTGGGGCCCAGGACGCCTGGGTTCTGTCTCGCCAGCATGGGTCAGTCATTCCCTGTGCTGGGCACAGGTTCTCCAGCTGGTGGGAGGAGAATGAGACTTACCCCTCGGTAAGGTGCCCTGAGCGCCGCGGGCCAAAGACTGGTACAGGGAGAAAGTCAAACGGCTCATTCCAGCGTGTGACAGACCCATGGGCAGCCTGTGGCCTGGGACAGGCCCGAAGCAAGGAATAAGCGGGCGAGTCAGTCGCTGCTCTCTCTGTAGCGTCCGGCCAGCCGTGGGCATGCCGTGGGCTCCTGCGGCCTGGCCTCGGGGCTGCCGCGCGAGGCTGGCAGGGCCGGGCCCGCCGCACGGGGCGGAAGTGTGAGCACCGACTCCAGCAGAGACTTTGGCTGAAGTTACAGAGGCAGTGACATTGCCTGGGCTGCCTGAACTGGCCTCATGCAAACCTGGTGGTGCCGGGGGGCCTTTTGTGCCACTTCAAAGGCACTTGGCTGGCGTCTGCGTCCCGCGCTGGCCAAGTTCCTCCAGTGGGGTCTTCTCAGCCTGGCTCGGCGCAGGCTGCTGGGAAGGGCCCAGCGAGCCCCTGAGGACAGCCCGGCCCCGCTCTTCTCTTCACACGCTTGCTGGTGGCTTGGAGCTGTCACTCTGCGTTGCAGATACCAAGCTGGAGCTTGCCATGGGGACAGGGCGGAGAGGGGCTGCTGCCAAACCAACTTTCCCGAGCCTCCACCCTCGCGCTGCCCAGGGCCGGGCCTGCAGGAATCCTGGTGCCAGGCCCCGATGCCCGCCCTGCTGCCCGGGGCAGGTAGCAAAGTGCTGGCCGGGCCGGAGGAGAGGGTGGCCTCACTCTGCAAGCATGGAAGACCCTCCCTCGCCACCTCCCCTCCCCCTCTGACCCCTCTGCACACTCGCACTAATACAATAAGCCTGTCCCGTTAACTCTTTGCTCACTAATTCACAACTGGCCCTGTTACCGGGGAAACCCTCTGGGGACTCTCAGCCATCCTGGGAGGGGAAGGGGGCCAGGGTTTCCCACTAATAGCCCATGGTGGAGTAGCAGCTTTCCCATAGGATTGCGGCAGGGTTCCCCCCGGGGCCAGGGCCGACCAGCCGCAGTGCAGCCTGTGCCAGCGCCCCAGCCCTAGGCCAGATGCATGAGGGGACGATTTGGTGGCACTTGGGGTGGGGCTGAGGCGTGGCTGGGATCCAGCTCACACCGACGGGGCACACAGTGGCACAGAGCCTGGAGGGGGCTGCCCGTGCTAATGGAACAGATCCGGGGTCTCTCTCACACGGCAGAGAGGCAGGCTGGGCACAGGATCCGTCCGGCTTCCTTCTGCTCCACTTGGGGAGTCCTGTCCAGCAGCTCCAGTGACATGCACCACGGCCCCCGGCTGGGCACCCTTGGCCTGCTCAGCACCATGGGATGGGAGCCCCCACATTGCCGGGGCTGGGGCTCACCCCCTGCCTGCTCCTGGCTCCCTGCAGAGGGAATGTCCAAGCTGCAGGCCTGGCTGGCTAACAGGATTACAGGGGAGCCGTCGGACCCTGCCCCCGTCCCTGGCTTCCCCCAGTCCCCTTCACTCCCCCTGGGCTCTGGCGGTCTGCCAGTCAGAGATGGGCACAGCGCCCTCCCCCAGGGCTGTCACGCCAAGCACTTTCCAGTGTGGCCCGGCTCTGTGCTGGGCCGGGTGCTGCTCCTCCAGCTGCAGAGATGGGGCCCTGGCCTGAAGGCAGCTCCTGGAAAGCTCAGACCTTTCATCCAGGAGCCACTGCCCTCTCAGTGCCAGGACCAGTGCCCTGAGTGGGGCAGTACCAGGAACAGGATCCTCTGCCCCTCCCTGGGATGGGAGCCCCACAACCTCACTGGCTTTTGCACTGCGCACACCACACCCCACTGCAAACCCCACTCTGATTTGCTGCCCCCTCCCTGTTCCCCCCTCTGACACAGCCCTCTTTGGGGGGGAGCGGCTAGTGCATTGGGCCTCGCTGCGTGGAAGGCGAGCGTGGGGTGCAGAGGGGCCGCCGAAGGGGGAGCCCCCAAAGCAAACTCTGCCAGTATGACCAGGGAGTGAGGGGCTGTGAGTGCCTAGCTGCCCTTCGGACAGGCGGTTCCCAGGGAGCCCAGAGCTGATGGATGGGACTCGTTCAATTGCTCCCCCGCCCAGCGAGGGCTGTGCAGCAGAGGGGGATGGTGGGGTGGGGGCAGCAAGTCAGAGTGGGATTTGCAGTGGGGGTATTAGAATATTGTGGGGCACTCCTTGCGGCGGGGGGGTGCCTGAGCTCTCGCTGACCAGCTCTGTCCCATCCCGCGGCTCTGCAACCTGCCTACTGCCCTGCTCCGAGCGCCCACCCAGGGGCTTGGAGCCGAGTGCCAGACAGAGCCAGTGGGCAGGACCCATCTGTGCCTGGCCCCCACTTCCCAGACTCTGTAGCTGCTCCTCCTCCAGCCCCGGGTTCATCCACCCAACGCCCCTGCCCCCGCCAACCGCCCTGCCCCCCACCCCCTCACCCTGCCAGCCCCCACTCAAACCCTTTGCTCTGTCCCCGTGGCCCACAGGAGCTCAGGCTGAATGCCTCGAGCCCCATGTGCCGGGGGCTCACCTGCCTGCTAAGGAGGGGCAGGCCTGTGCTCTCCTTCCCCAGGGCAGGGCAGGGCAGGGCACACTCCCCCCCCGCCCCGGGCAGGGGGCTCCGTCCCCCCCCCACTCCCCGGAGGCCAGAGGGGAGCCGAGCTGAGCGCAGGCGGCTGGGATCTGCGGCCTCGGATCTGGGCGTTGGGTGGGGTTTGCGGCTGGCTTTGTCTGTGCGGGGGCTGGAATGAATGGCCCTTTCAGTTTGTGCTGTCATGGATGCCGAGGGAGCCGTGTGAGGCCAGGCCGGAACAAAGGGCGGCGGGGAAGGATCCCATTCACCCCGCTGCCTGGCGGGGAGGGGCCGGCCAGGGCCGTGCTGGGCAGCTGGGCTCTCCGGCAGCCTGGCCAGAGGAGGGGGGCACGTTAACTCCCTGCACACCACACAGGGGCTGTGAGCACATGGGGGCACAGGCTGAGCAGGGACCCGCGGGCATGGGGGGAAGTGGAGCGGAGGCTGGACAAGGACACTTGAGTCTAGGGGGTGGGGAGCTGGGCAGGGTCACCTGGGGGTACGGGCTGGGCAGGAACATACTGGTCCAGGGGGGCAGCTGGGCAGGGACACACAGGTCCAGGTGTGGGGGGAGCTTGGCACGGTCACATGGGTCTGGGGCGGGGGGAGGTGACCAGGGTCACATGGGTCCAGGAGGGCAGCCCAGTAGGGACACATGGGTCTGGGGGCAGGGGAAGGTTGTGCAGGGACACATGGGTCGGGGGGGAGGGCTAGGCAGGGACACATGGATGGGGGGCTGGGCAGGACACATGGGTGTGGGGAGGAGGGCTGGGCAGGGACGCATGGGTCTGAGGGGGAGGGCTAGGCAGGGACACATGGATGGGGGGCTGGGCAGGGACACATGGGTCTGGGGGGAAGGGCTAGGCAGGGACACATGGATGCGGGGTCTGGGCAGGGACACATGGGTCTTGGGGGCCTGGGCAGGACACATGGGTTTGGCGGGGAGGACTAGACAGGGACACATGGGTCTGGGGGGGAGGGCTAGGCAGGGACAAATGGATGGGGGGCTGGGCAGGACATATGGGTCTGGGGAGGAGGGCTGGGCAGGGACACATGGGTCTAGGGGCGAGGGCCAGGCAGGGACACATGGATGGGGGGCCTGGGCAGGAAACATGGGTTTGAGGGGGAGGGCTGGGCAGGGACCATGGGTTGAGGGGGAGGGCTGGGCAGTGACACATGGAAGGGGGGGCTGGGCAGGGACCATGGGTTGGGGGGGAGGGCTAGGCAGGGACAGATGGATGGGGGCTGGGCAGGACACATGGGTTGGGGGGAGGACTAGGCAGGGACAGATGGATGGGGGGCTGGGCAGGGACCAGGGGTTGGGGGGGAGGGCTAGGCAGGGACAGATGGATGGGGGCTGGGCAGGACACATGGGTCTGGGGGGGAGGGCTAGGCAGGGACAGATGGATGGGGGGCTGGGCAGGACACATGGGTCTGGGGGGGAGGGCTAGGCAGGGACAGATGGATGGGGGCTGGTCAGGGTGACATGGGTCTGGGGGCTGGGCAGGACACATGGGTTGGGGGAGAGGGCTAGGCAGGGACAGATGGATGGGGGCTGGTCAGGTTGACATGGGTCTGGGGGCTGGGCAGGACACATGGGTTGGGGGGGAGGGCTAGGCAGGGACAGATGGATGGGGGGCTGGGCAGGAACTAGGGGTTGGGGGGAAGGCTAGACAGGGACACATGGATGTGGGGCTGGGAGGGACCAGGGGTCTGGGGGGAGGGCTAGACAGGGACACATGGATGGGGGCTGGTCAGGGTGACATGGGTCTGGGGGCTGGGCAGGACACATGGGTTGGGGGGGAGGGCTAGGCAGGGACACATGGATGGGGGCTGGTCAGGGTGACATGGGTCTGGGGGCTGGGCAGGACAAATGGGTTGGGGGGAGGGCTAGGCAGGGACACATGGATGGGGGGCTGGGCAGAGACCAGGGGTCGGGGGGGAGAGCTAGGCAGGGACAGATGGATGGGTGGGCAGGACACATGGGTTGGGGGGGAGGGCTAGGCAGGGACAGATGGATGGGGGGCTGGGCAGGACATATGGGTCTGGGGAGGAGGGCTGGGCAGGGACACATGGAAGGGGGGGCTGGGCAGGGACCAGGGGTCGGGGGGGAGGGCTAGACAGGGACACATGGATGGGGGCTGGTCAGGGTGACATGGGTCTGGGGGCTGGGCAGGACACATGGGTTGGGGGGGAGGGCTAGGCAGGGACACATGGATGAGGGGTCTGGGCAGAGACCATGGGTCTGAGGGGGGAGGGCCCCCTGCCAGCGCTGCCTAGGGCGGGTAGCGAAGGGCCCAGGATGGGGCTGTGCCCGTCACCCCCCATGCAGCCCAAGCCCAGCATGTGACGGCAGGTGGGGCTGGGCCGTGGGGCTGGGCTGGGGACAGGGCTGGGCAGGCTGAGCCCCCTCGGGCAGGGAGGTCCAGGCTCCGGCTGGATGCTGGGCAGCCCCGGGGAGCCCGGCAGGTGGAGATCCGGTGGCAGCCCTGTGGCCAGCTGGGCTCCCAGCGCGCTGCCAGGGGCTCCGGGCAGGGGGCTACAGCTCCCGGCCCCCAGCTCGCCCCGGCTCTCACCTCTGGGCTGGGCTCTCCGTGGGGCAGGGCCGGGAGCCTCTCCTCCATGGCGTCCAGCCAGCGGCGCAGGGCGAGCAGCTGCTCCCGCACTTCCAGCCTCCAAGCCTGCCGCTCGCTCCTCTTCCAGTCCCTGGGCGCAAGGACAGGGCACGGGGAGCGCTATGGGGGCAGCGCCAAGGGTGCCCTGCCTCGAGCAATCTGGGCCCCTCCCCACCCCTAACCCGCAGGGCTGCCTGGGGCCGGCCTCTCCCCACCTCCAGGGCCCCCACCCCCATCCCCCGGGGCTCCCACGGGACTGGCACCACCACACCCCCCAGGATCCCCACCCCCACCCCCCAGGGTTTCCTGGGGCTGGCCCCTCCCTACCCCCCAGGATCCCCACCCCCATCCCCCAATGCTGCCTGGGGCCAGCCTCTCCCCGCCCCCCAGGGTCCTCACTCCCATCCCCCTGGGGCTCCCTAGGGACTGGCCCCACCCCAGCCCCCCAGGATGCCCACCCCCATCCCCCAGGGCTGCCTGGGGCCAGCCCCTCCCCAACTCCAGGCTCCCACCTCCATCCTCCAGGGCTCCCTAGGGACCGGCCCCTCCCCTGGGGGTACCTAGGAAGTGGCTCCCCCCCCAAGGATCCCCACCCCCATCCCCCAGGGGCTCCCTAGGGACTGGTCCCACCTGGGTTTTTGCAGCATAGCTGCACCTTAGATCGGGGGTCTCACATGCCTTCTTGATTAGCCCCCCCCAGATGCTATAAAAAACGCCAGGGCCCAGCAAGGTAGGGGGGACCCTTGGGCATAGTCATAGTTTTACTTCTATTGAGGGGGGCAAGGGCTGGCAGGGCTCGAGCCAGGTCCACACAGCGGGGTCCAGGGAGGCAGCGTCACCTCCACCCCCGACTCTCTCACAGGTCACCCAGCCTGTCCAGGCTCTCGGGGGACGCAACCAAAACATAGAACTCAAAGTGGGGACTCAGTGCAAACAGTCTGACATCCGCTCAGGGTGCAGGGAGGGTGCAGCGAAGGGTTGTGTGCGGGTGGGGGGCAGCTCAGGGTGCAGGGAGGGGCTGTGTGTGGGTGTGGGGGCAGCTCAGGGTGCAGAGAGGGGGCAGCGAGGGGCTCTGTGGGGGCAGGGGGCAGCGAGGGGGCAGTGGGCGGGGGTAGCTAGGAGCTGTGTGTGGATGCGGGGGCAGTTCAGGGTGCAGGGAGGGGCTGTGTGTGTGTGTGGGGCTGCTCAGGGTGCAGAGAGGGGGCAGCGGGGGGCTCTGTGGGGGCAGGGGGCAGCGAGGGGGCAGTGGGCAGGGGTAGCTAGAAGCTGTGTGTGGATAGGGGGGCAGTTCGGGGTGCAGGAAGGGGCTAGCTAGGGGCTGTGTGGGGGCAGGGGGAAGCTCAGGGGGTAGGGAGGGGCAGCAAGGGGCTGTGTGCGGGTGGGGGGCAGCTCAAGGGGTAGGGAGGGGCTGTGTGCGGGTGAGGGGGCAGCTCAGGGTGCAGGGAGGGGGCAGCAAGAGGCTATGTGCGGGTGGGGGGGCAGCTCACGGTGCAGGGAGGGGGTGTCTAGGAGATGTGGGTGGGTGCGGGGGCAGTTCAGGGTGCAGGGAGGGGCTAGCTGAGGCTGTGTGGGGGCAGGGGGCAGCTCAGGGTGCAGGGAGGGGGCAGCAAGGGGCTGTTTGCAGGTGGGGGGGCAGCTCAGGGGGAAGTTCAGGGTGCAGGGAGGGGCAGCAAGGGGCTGTGTGCGGGTGGGGGGGAACTCAGGGTGCAGGGAGGGAGTAATTAGGGGCTGTGTGAGGGCAGGGGCCAGCTCGGGGCAGGGAGGGGGCTGTGTGCAGGTGGGGGGGGCAGCTCAGGGTGCAGGGGGGCAGCTCAGGGTGCAGGGAGGGAGTAATTAGGGGCTGTGTGAGGGCAGGGGGAAGGGAGGGGGCAGCGAGGGGCTGTGTGGGGGCAGGGGACAGCTCAGGGGTCAGCGAGGGGCTGTGTGCGGGTGGGGGGGCAGCTCAGGGTGCAGGGAGGGAGTAATTAGGGGCTGTGTGAGGGCAGGGGGCAGGGAGGGGGCAGCGAGGGGCTGTGTGCGGGTGGGGGGCAGCCCAGGGGGCAGGGACGGGGTGGCTGGGGCTGTGTGGGGGCAGGGGGTAGTTCAGGTAGCGGGTTGCTAGGGGTTGTGTGCAGGTGGAGGGCAGCTCAGGGTGCAAGGAGGGGCAGCGAGGGACTGTGTGGGGGCAGGGGGGCAGCTCAGGGGGCAGGGAGGGGGCTGTGCGGGTGGGGGGCAGCTCAGGGAGAAGATAATTGGGGGCTGCAAGGGGATGCTATTGGAAGCTTAAAGCCATCACAGTGTCCGATGCCGACCCCATGCCTAGGCCTGGGGAGATTCTAGACAAGCAGAGGGGGATGGAGAACTTGGCCCTGGCAGACACTGATAACATGTGCATCTTTAGCCAGACCTGGGAGGAACAGGTGTCCCAGGTGAAGAGGGGGCTGGGCTGCCTCAAGGAGGTGGGACTGACGGTAAAAGCTGGGAAGTGTAAGGGGGGACGGCAGAGGTGTTGTGTCTGGGCCACAAAGTGGGAAGCGGCTGCCCAAGCCCAGAGCTGGCCAAGGCCAAGATGGGGGCTCTTAACCAAGGGAGCCCAAATTGCAGACCAGGGTGCTGGGAGAAGACCCCATCCCAGTTTGAACCCCAGGGGTATTGGAGTGGCAAAAGGGTTCGGGCCACATAAACCTTCCCACATACGGCCTGCAAGTGCCATCGAGCACACCCGACCTAAGGGAGGGCGTGAGACTGGACTGTCCTGGTGTAACTCACACCGAGGAATGGGAGAGATGCTGGGGCATCCATGGGAACATTGGTGGGTTCGAACTTCCTCAGGTCACTGGCTGAAGTGACCTCGCTCAGTTCAGTCTCGAAGGGGGGAAAGGCTGTGACGAAGTGGGGCTGTTCTTAATGTTTTCTCTGAATACTGTGTTGGTGCCTCAGCTCTGGCCGACCCTCTGTCACCTGGCACCTAATGGCCAGGCCCTTCCCCCCGCAAGGGGATGCTAAAGGTGGGAGAGAACAAAGAGATCAGGTGACCTCCTGGCCCGGGAAAGGGGCTGAGCAGAGAGGAGGGGCTGGAGGGGATTTGGGAGTCTGGAGCCGGCTGGGGTCGAGGAGTGAAGTGCAGATGTGGGGATCTGGCTCACTGCCCCCCAGAATGGACCCAGCCGAGGGGTTCGGCTCGCAGTACCTACAAACTCTGTTTTAGACCCTGTTCCTGTCATCGAATAAACCTCTGTTTTACTGGCTGGCTGAGAGCCAGGTCTGACTGCAAAGTGGGGGTGCAGGGCCCTGTGGCTTCCCCAGGACCCTGCTGGGACAGGCTCACTGTGGGAATCGCTCAAAGGGGCAGAGGATGCTGAATGCACCAAGGAGAGACCCAGGAGGTGAAGCCGTGTGAGCTTCTTGCCCTGAACAAGTCTGCTCCAAGGGAGAGGAGGCTCCCCAAAGTCCTGCCTGGCTTTGTGAGGAGCAGTTCCAGAGCATCGCCTGGGGACTCCATGACATAGGCCAATGCTCAAACCACTGAGCAATCTCTCCCCCCTTTGATTGATTGATTATTGATACAGAACATGGTTGCAACCAAAGTCCTGTAGTGGCACCAAATCTTGTATAAAGGGGGTCAAATAAGGTGTCTAAGACCAGGTTATGGGTTACTGGTTATAATTATGCTGTCTGTATGTCTGTATCATTTTGTAGTTGAAGTTATGAATATTGGCTCTACACTGTCTGTATTTCAGACTTGTGCTATGCTTCTGGGAGACATCTCAGACAAGTTGGTGTTAGCTCTGCCTAGCCTGGCCATTAAGGACCATCAGCTACACAATTGACCCACTGAGGGAAGGCAGATACGCCTTGTAACTCAGCAAAGTGCAAGGACTTGCCAATGTGACTCCAGACTCCATTTTGCTGTAATTTTCCACAGTAAGAACAAAGAAGTGTTCTTACACCTGGAAAAGACTATAAAAAGCTGATGCCTCATCTCCATCTTGTCTTCAATCCTGCTTCCTACCTCTGGAGGGACTTTGCTACAAACTGAGGCTCTACACAAGGGACTGATGACCCATCCCAGCGGGGGATGTTCCAGAGACTTGATTTGAACCTGCAGTTTACTCCATCACTGCTACAAGCCTGAACTAAGAACTTTGCCATTACTGGATGTAATTGATTCCATTTAACCAATTCTAGCTCCCATCTGTATCTTTTCCCTTTTATGAATCAACCTTTAGGTTTTAGATGCTAAAGGATTGGCAACAGTGTGATTTGTGGGTAAGATCTGATGCGTATATTGACCTGGGTCTGGGCCTTGGTCCTTTGGGATCGAGAGAACCCTTTTTCTTTTACTGGGGTGTTGGTTTTCATAACCATTCGTCCCCATAACAAGTGGGACTGGTGGTGATACTGGGAGACTGGAGTGTCTAAGGGAATTGCTTGTGTGACTTGTGGTTAGCCAGTGGGGTGAGACTTAAGTCCTCTCTGTCTGGCTGGTTTGGTTTGCCTTGGTGTGCAAAGGAACCCCAGTCTTGGGCTGCGACTACCCTGTTTTAAGCAATTTGTCCTAAACTGGCACACTCAGCTGGGTCCTGCCAGAACCAGCATAGTTACAGGGGCTGTATGTGGGCAGGGGAGCAGCTCAGGGTGCAGAGAGGAGGCAGCTCAGGGTGCAGGGAGGGGGTAGCGAGGGGCTGGGTGCGGGTGGGGGGCAGCTCAGGGTGCAGGGAGGGGATAATTAGGGGCTGTGTGCACGTTCGGGGCAGCTCAGGGTGCAGGGAGGGGGTGGCTAGGATCTCTGTGGGGGCAGAGGGCAGCTCAGGGTGCAGGGAGGGGTGGCTAGGGGCTGTGTGGGGGCAGGGGGTAGCTCAGGGTGTAGGGAGGGGGTGGCTAGGGGCTGTGTAGGGAGCAGGGGGTAGCTCAGGGTGCAGGGAGGGGGTGGCTAGAGGGTGTAGGCAGGGGGCTCCTGGCTTCAGTGCTGGGGCTGGGGGGAACCAGGTTTCAGCCGTGGGACTCCATAGCCCCCTGAAAGGGCTCCCTGACCCCTAGTGAGCTGCGGACCCCCGGTGAGGTGGCCATTTAACCCCTTCCATAGCCAGAAGGGGTCACTTCCAAAGGCAACTGCAGGAGCCTCATTCCTGACTCCCGGGGCCTCCACTCTTGTGTTGACCTGGAAAGTGAACCAGGGTGCAGTTTCCAGGGCTCTGGCCCCCCCGTCGCTCTCCTCCCCGCCTGCGCCTCGTGTCACCAGGTCCACCTGTGCAACGGGCGTGGGACGTGCTCCCATGGCAGATCCCCTTCGCCGGCGCCCAGGGCAGGAGTGGCCCTTTGGCCCAGGTATGAGTGACTCTGGGAGCGCTGGGCAGGGCAGAACCCCCCCCCCCCCCCCCCCGGAAATCAGTCTTTCCTAAAGCAGCCTGGCAGAGAGACCAGTGCAAGCAGGAAGGGAACCCAGCCCTCTGCTGTGCCAACTCATGGACCTAGACAGGGCTTGCAACTGCCATCTGGCAGGGTCAGGAGCCCGTGTTTGCTGCTCTCCAGTCTGCCCACCCGGGATCCATACCTCTCCAGCCCCTCGGGGCCTGGCGTGGGGATCTCCGGGCTCGTTCCAGAGAGACCAGCATCATCCACAGCAAAAAGCTTCTGCAAAGATACCGCAGGGAAAGGAACACAGTTACAGCTCTTCTCCAGCCGCTCTACACCACAGCACCCAGGGCTTCGAGCGGGTGACAGCCCAGAGGCCAGCATGCCACTGCAGACTGGGCAGCGCCCACTCGGTAGGGAGCAGGGAGCAGGCCAGGGACAGGCACAGACTGGGCTGACGCTGCAAAGCTCAGTGAGGACAGAGAATGCCCTTATCATAACTTTAGTCCCAGATTTGGACCTTAGCGTCCAAAATATGGGGGTTAGCATGAAAGCCTCCAAGCTTAGTTACCAGCTTGGACCTGGTACTTGCTGCCACCACCCAAAAAATTAGAGTGTTTTGGGGCACTCTGGTCCCCCTGAAAAACCTTCCCTGGGGACCCCAAGACCCAAATCCCTTGAGTCTCACAACAAAGGGAAATAATCCTTTTTCCCTTCCCCCCTCCAGGGGCTCCTGGAGAGATACACAGACACAAGCTCTGTGAATCCAAACAGAGTGACTCCCCCTCTCCGTTCCCAGTCCTGGAAACAAAAGCACTTTCCTCTTCACCCAGAGGGAATGCAAAATCAGGCTAGCAAATCCAACACACACAGATCTCCCCCTGATTTCTTCCTCCCACCAATTCCCTGGTGAGTACAGACTCAATTTCCCTGAAATTTCCCAGTAAAGAAAACTTTAACAGGTTTTAAAAAGAAAGCTTTATATAAAAAAGAAAGAAAAATACATACAAATGGTCTCTCTGTATTAAGGTGACAAAATACAGGGTTGATTGCTTAAAAGAAATATGAATAAACAGCCTTATTCAAAAAGAATACAAATCAAAGCACTCCAGCACTTATATTCATGCAAATACCAAAGAAAAGAAACCATATAACTTACTATCTGATCTCTTTGTCCTTACACTTAGAAACAGAAGATTAGAAAGCAGAAACTACTTCTCCAAAGCTCAGAGAAAGCAGGCAGACAGACAAAGACCTCAGACACAAAATTCCCTCCACCCAAAGTTGAAAAAATCCGGTTTCCTGATTAGTCCTCTGGTCAGGTGCCAGGGAGCAGGCCAGGGACAGGCACAGACTGGGCTGACGCTGCAAAGCTCAGTGAGGACAGAGAATGCCCTAAGAGGGGATCGCCCTAGAGCTGGGGCACGATCGCGCGTCCATCCCTCTCATTCCTGCAACTACAATGTCCCCCAGCAGGGCTGCAGGCCAGGATCAATGATCCCCCTCTCCTCCTCCCACCTACTCCAGGCCGTGCAGTGCCACTGCTCTTCCCCCGGCTCTCTGTGGGTTCTCACTCAATCCACTCCTGCCCACGGCTCACCCGACAACCTCCGTCCCGCCCAACCGTCCCCCCAATCCGCTCCTCCCCGCTCCTCCCCGTCGCTCGCCCAACCCACGTCCCGCCCAACCATCTGTCTGACCCGCTCCTGCCTGCCGCACGCACGACCCATGTCCCGCCCAGCCGTCTGTCTGATCCACTCCTCCCTGCCACTTGCCCGTCCCCCATCCCGCCCAGCCTTCCCCCCAATCGCTCCTCCCTGCTGCTCGCCCGTCCCCCGTCCCGCCCAGCCGTCCCCCTGATCCATTCCTCCCTGCCGCTCGCCCGACACCTGTCCCACCCAGCCGTCTGTCCGATCCACTCCTCCCTGCCACTCGCCCGACATCCGTGCCACCCAGCCGTCCCCCCGATCCGCTCCTCCCCGCCACTCACTCGACTCCTGTGCCGCCCAGCCGTCTGTCCGATCTGCTCCTCCCCGCTGCTCGCCCAACCCCCGTGTGATGATGCGGTTCTGGCAGGATCCAACTGAGAGTGCCAATTCAGGACCAATTGCTTAAACAGGGCAGTTACAGCCCTAGGCTGGGGTTTTTCCACCTCTAAGGCAAACCAAACCAGCCAGACAAAAATGACTTTGGTTTCAACCCACTGGCTAACCACAAGTCACACAAACAATTTCCTTAGACACTCCAGTCTCCCAGTGTCACCACCAGTGCCACACTTGTCCTGGGGATGAATGGTTATGAAAACCAACACCCCAATAAAAGAAAACGGTTCTCTCGATCCCAAACGACCAAGACCCAGACCCAGGTCAATAGACACATCAGTTCTTACCCACAAATCACGCTGTTGCCAATACTCTAGAATCTAAAACTTAAAGGTTTATTCACAAAGGGAAAAAGATAGAGCTGAGAGCTAGAATTGGTTAAATGGAATCAATTACATCCAGTAATGGCAAAGTTCTTAGTTTAGGCTTGTAGCAGTGATGGAGTAAACTGCAGGTTCAAATCAAGTCTCTGGAGAACATCCCCCGCTGGGATGGGTCCTCAGTCCCTTGTGTAGAGCTTCAGCTTGTAGCAAAGTCCCTCCAGAGGTAGGAAGCAGGATTGAAGACAAGATGGAGATGAGGCATCAGCCTTATATAGGCTCTTCCAGGTGTAAGAACACTTCTTTGTTCTTACTGTGGAAAATTACAGCAAAATGGAGTCTGGAGTCACGTGGGCCAGTCCCTGCACACCCTGCTGAGTTACAAGGCGTATCTGCCTCCTCTCAATGGGTCAATTGTGTAGCTGATGGTCCTTAATGGGCCATCAAGCAGGCTAAGCAGAGCTAACACCAACTTGTCTGGGGTGTCACCCAGAACTACAGCACCAATTTGAAATACAGACAGTATAGAGCCAATATTTATAACTTCAACTACAAAATGATACAGACATACAGACAGTATAATCATAACCAGCAACCCATAACCTGGTCTTAGACACCTTATATGACCCCCTTTACATAAGATTTGGTGCCACTACAGGACCTTGGTTGCAAACCATGTTTTATATGGTCCCAGTTTATATCAATAACGTCACACCACGTGCCGCCCGGCTGTCTGCCCGATCCGCTCCTCCCCGCCGCTCGCCCGACCCCCGTCCCACCCAGTCGTGTCTCCAATCCGCTCCTCCTCGCTCCTCCCCATCACTCGCCCGTCCCCCATCCTGCCCAGCCATGTCTCCGATCCGCTTCTCCCCGCTGCTCGCCTGACCCGCATCCTGCCCAGTAGTCTGTCCGATCCACTGTTCCCCGCTTCTCCCCAACTCTCGCCCGACCCTCGTCCCGCCCAGCCGTCTGTCTGATCCGCTACTTCCCACCGCTTTCCCGTCCCCCGTCCTGCCCAGCCGTGTCTCCGATCCCCTCTTCCCCTCCGCTAGCCCGTCCCGCTCCATCCTGCCCAGCCGTCTGTCCTATCCGCTCCTCCCCGCCGCTCGCCCGACCCTCGTCCTGCCCAGCCGTGTCTCCCATCCACTCTTCCCCGCCTCTCCCCCGATCCCCGTCCTGCCCAGCCGTGTCTCCAATCCGCTCCTCCCAGCCTCTCGCCTGACCCGCGTCCTGCCCAGTCGTCTGTCCGATTCACTGTTCCCCGCTCCTCCCCGTGGCTCGCCCGACCCCCGTCCCTCCCAGCCGTCTGTCTGATCCGCTACTTCCCACCGCTTTCCCGGCCCCCGGCCCTCCCAGCCGTCTGTCCGATCCGCTCCTCCCTGCCACTCGCCCGACCCCCGTCCTGCCCAGCCGTGTCTCCGATCCGCTGCTCCCCGCCGCTCACCCGACCCCCGTCCCACCCAGCCGTCTGCCTGATCCGCTCCTCCCTGCCGCTTGCCCAACCCCCATCCCGCCCAGCCATCTCTCTGATCTGCTCCTCCCCATTGCTCGTCCATCCCGTCCTGCCCAGCCGTGTCTCCGATTCGCTCTTCCCCACCTCTCCCCCGTCCCGCCCAGTTGTCTGTCCGATCCGCTCCTCCCCGTCTCTCACCCAACCCCTGTCCCACCCAGCCGCCCCCCCGATCCGCTCCTCCCTGCCGCTTACCTGATCCCCGCCCCGCCCTGTCGTCTGTCCGATCCACTGTTCCCCGCTCCTCCCCGTGGCTCTCCCGACCCGCGTCCTGCCCAGCCGTCTGTCTGATCCGCTACTTCCCGCCTCTTGCCTGACCCCCATCCTGCCCAGCTGCGTCTCCGATCCCCTCTTCCCCGCCGCTAGCCCAACTCGATCCATCCTGCCCAGCCGTCTGTCCGATCCGCTCCTCCCCGCCGCTCGCCCGACCCCCGTCCCGCCCAGTTGTCTGTCCGATCCACTGTTCCCCGCTCCTCCCCATCGCTCGCCCAACCCGCGTCCCGCCCAGCCGTCTCTCCGATCCGCTACTTCCTGCCTCTTGCCCGTCCCCCGTCCTGCCCAGCCGTGTCTCCGATCCCCTCTTCCCTGCCGATAGCCCATCCCGATCCATCCTGCCCAGCCGTCTGTCCGATCCGCTCCTCCCCACCGCTCACCCGACCCCCGTCCCACCCAGCCGTCTGTCCGATCCGCTCCTCCCTGCCGCTCGCCTGATCCCCGTCCCACCCAGCCGTCTGTCCGATCCGCTCCTCCCCGCCGCTCGCCTGATCCCCGTCCCGCCCAGTCGTCTGTCTGATCCACTGTTCCCCGCTCCTCCCCGTCGCTCGCCCAACTCGAGTCCCGCCCAGCCGTCTCTCCGATCCGCTACTTCCCGCCTCTTGCCCGTCCCCCGTCCTGCCCAGCCGTGTCTCCGATCCCCTCTTCCCTGCCGCTAGCCCATCCCGATCCATCCTGCCCAGCCGTCTGTCCGATCCGTTCCTCCCCGCCGCTCACCCAACCTCCGTCCCACCCAGTTGTCTGTCCAATCCACTCTTCCCTGTCCCTCGCCCGACCCCTATCCCGCCCCGCCCAGCCATCTCCACAATCCGCTTCTCTCTGCCGCTTGCCTGAACCCCATCCCACCTGGCCGTCCCCCTGATCCGCTCATGCCCGCCACTCGCCCGAAGACCCCTGTCCTGCCCAGTTGTCTGTCCGATCTGCTCCTCCCTGCCTTTCGCCTGACCCCTGTCCCACCCAGCCATCTGTCCGATCCGCTCCACCCGCTGCTCACCCAACCCCCGTCCCACCTGGCCGTCCCCCCGATCTGCTGCTCCCCTCCGCTCGCCTGACCCCCATCCCGCCGAGCCATCTCCGTGAACTGCTCCTCCCCACTCCTCCCAGCCACTGGAGTGACCCCCGTCCCTCCTGGCCATCCCCCGATCTGCTCCTCCCCGCTGCTCGCCAGTCCACCCCCATCCCGCCCAACCTTCTCCCCGATCCGCTCCTCACTGCCGCTCATCCAACCTCCCCCATCCCGGCCGGCCGTCCCCCAACTCCACTTCTCCCAGCGACTCGCCCGACGACCCCCGTCCTGCCCGACCGTCCCCCCGGTCCGCTCCTCCCTGCTATCCACCTCAAGCTCCCTTACCCTTCACTCCAGCCGGCTCCAACCCAGGCAGTCACCATCTGCTGTTCCCGCATCGGAGCATGTGACAAGTGGGAATTTGCTGTAATATGTGTATCTATTCTAGGTACGCATTAGTTTCTCGCGATGCTTTGCATTGCTGCTCCGTGCGGGCACAGGGTGACCCCTGCTCCTGGACCAGTCCAGGAGACATAGCCGTGGGTGGCATTAAGGAACTGGTTGATCCTGACCCCTATCAAGAAAGGGCCCAGAGAGAGCGAATGCCAGCTCTAGCGCTAATCGCCAGCCATCAGTCAACCTCTCTGGCACGGGGCTGAGTGACCTGAGCACGGCCCTGGCCCTGGCCCTGGCCCTGCCTGCAGAACACAGAGCTGCCAGCTGATGAGCCTGGGATAAGGGGCTGGCTTCTGGAGGAAGCTGGCTGCCGTCACCTGGGGCTGGGAGTGCAGGAGGGGGCCATGACAGCTTCCCTGGTGGCTTGCTCTGGCTGATGCTTTTACGTTTATTTCTCTGGGCTGAGCTAAGGTCTTTCAGGGCTTTGTCCCAGCTAAGTAATAAGCCCTGCTGCGTTTTGAAATGTTGCTTGGGGTCACTGCAAAGACTGTAGAACTGATAAATGAAGTTTTTTTTTAATTGTTCACTTTATTAATGTAACTTCTGTTCACCATTCACTACACTTGCCTACACTGTAACTTCTGCTCACTGTTTGCCATGTTCTAACTCAAACCCATCTTAAAACGCTCACTCCATTTTGTAAAAGCTTCCTCCAACCTTCATTTTTTGCAAACCCTGCTGTAATCTTATTAGTTTAGTTTAGCTGTGTGACTGAGGCATGTATGAATGATGGAATTAACCTCCAGCCCCAGCCTGTCCCGATGAGATAAAGTTCAAACCCCACCGGCTGAAGCCCTAGACAAGAGCCCTAACAAAGTAAGAAGAGTCCACCCTGAAAAGAAAAGGTACAATAGAAAGAAGATCAAAGCCAGGTCCGAGGCTGAAAGTCACGCCTGCAATTGATGGGTGATCAATCCAAACCCAGAGGCAGCGTGACACAGCAAGACCTATAGACTTTAAATCCAAACTAAAAGCCTATAAAAACAGAACGGTGAGATGGGAGATTTTGGAGGGTAACATTCTACTGCCAACATGGAAGGACATTGGTGCCTGCCCAACAGAGACTCAGCTCGTCCTCGTGTCCGGCTTTCCTGGCCAGTTACCACCACAAGCTACGAACCCAAGCTACAAAATCAAGTCACGAACTCAAGCTATGTCCAGGACTGGTAACTATGCAGCAGCTGCAGAACATCTGATGAGTGTGTGTGTGTGTGTGTGTGTGTGTGTGTGTGTAGGTATTAGGTATAATGTGTGTGTATAAGGATTAAGATATTAGTTATTAGTCATAAATCAAATTGTTATCATAATAAATGCAGCATCTTTGTCTTGCCCCCTGACAAGATCCTGTGTAGTTTTGTCTGTAAAACAAGACTTGCTGGGGTGCGCTTGGCTCTGAAGAATGCAGACATCTGTAGCAGCTCGCCAGCGCAATTGGCCTGGCCGGGCAGAGCTCACACTGTGACATCGGAGAGCTGGAGCCCAGTGCTCAGGTGGGGAGAGGCCAGGGCTTTGTGGCCTTCTCTGAAGGAAAGGTGAGACCCTGCGGGGCGGGGGGTCTGCCACAGCGAAGGAATTCCACCAGAGGCAGGTCAAAGGAAACTGCCAGAAAATGGCGTGTAGCCACCTCCCTAAGAGGAGCCTCCCAGAGCTGTACAGGGGGAGAGGATTATGCACACGGCTGGAGGAGCGGGGGAATATTGGTTTGGGGAGAAAAACAATCAGTAAACATTTCCATTTTCATTCCAAACCAACAGATTTTATTTTGTACGGTTTGGCCACTCAACCAAACTCTGACAGGTTCGCTCAGCTCTAGGATGCACCAGGAGGGGGCAGCAGCAGGCTGTCCAGGAAACGACTTGCACCGACATTAGTAGGGTTGTGCCCGTTGCTGCCAGAACATTTCGGACTCGATTGGAGGTGGGTGTCCAAGAGTTATTGCACTACAGACAAAGGCAGCAATACCCTCACATGGCCAGTAGGACCCCACCTGCTCACCCCATAAACTGAGCACGAACCTAAAAACGACTGGGTGCCTAGGTGCAACTGCCATGATTTAATGTCACTCGCCAGGTGAGAACAGAATAAAGTCCCCTATACTTACCCCCTATGCTTTAAAAAGGCCAATTTTCTAGAGGTGAAAACAATTGTAAGTAAAATCAAGTGGGAGGAAAAATAAACATAAAAAAGGTGAATGATAATTGGGGATTCTTTAAAAATGCTTTCTTGGATGCCCAAAAAACCCAATTCCACAGTCAGGAAAAAGGCTTCTTTTGTGAAAAAGACATCCCAGGGAAATGAAAGTAGCAAATAGAAACAAATTTTAAAAATAATTGGAAAAGTGGAGAAGCTGACAGCAATGCATACACATCAGCAGTTAGGAACTGTAGAAATTGATAAGAGAAGCTAAAGGTATCAAATAAAAATCTATAGCCAGTAGGCTTAAGGACAATAAGAAAGAATTCTTTAGCTATAAATATAAGAACAAACAAAATCCTGGCAATGGTATAAGTCTGCTCCTAGCTCAGAAGGGTAAAATTGTCAATGATCCAAAAAAGGCAGAAGTATTCAATGACTCTTTATGTTCTATATTCAGACAGAAGCAGGACGACATATTCACACCTGAAACCAAAATACTTTCTATAGCATTAGTAACTAGGGAGGCTGGAACAACAGCTATTAAAGCTAAATCACCAGAACTGGATAACTTTCACCCAAGACAGTAAGAGAATTGTCTGAGGAGCTTTCTGAACCACAAATGTTAATTCCCCAAATCTCAGGACACTGGCGAATCTCCAGGAGACCGGAACAAAGCCAGGATAGTACCACTATTTAGAAAGGGTGACTGGAATGACCTCAGATCTATTGGTCAGAGAGTCTAACATTGAGCAAAGGAAAATCATGGAAAGGCTGATATGAGACACAGTCACTGAAGGATTAAAAGATGGTAGGCTCTCTACACAAACATCCCACACACAGATGGAATACAAGCTGTCAGGAACACTAACCCTGATGATGCCACAGCACAACTGGCTGCTGAGCTCTGTGCCTTTATACTTACACACAACTATTTCAAATTTGATGACAATATATATCTCCAGATCAGTGGCACTGCTAAGGGCACCCGCATGGCCCCACAATATGCCAATATCTTTATGGCCGACCTGGAACAACGCTTCCTCAGCTCTCGTCCACTCATGCCCGTTCTCTACCTATGCTACATTGATGACATCTTCATCATCTGGACCCATGGGAAGGAGACTCTGGAAAAATTCCACCACGATTTCAACAGCTTCCACCCCACCATCAACCTCAGCTTGGATCAATCTACACGGGAGGTCCACTTTCTTGACACCACGGTGCAAATAAGTGATGGTCACATTAACACCACCCTATATCGAAAACCTACCGACCGCTATGCCTACCTTCATGCCTCCAGCTTCCATCCCGGACACATCACACGATCCATTGTCTACAGCCAAGCACTGAGGTACAACCGCATCTGCTCTAACCCCTCAGACAGAGACCAACACCTACAAAATCTCCACCAAGCATTCTCAAAACTACAATACCCGCATGAGGAAATAAGGAAACAGATCAACAGAGCCAGATGTGTACCCAGAAGCCTCCTACTGCAAGACAAACCCAAGAAAGAAACCAACAGGACTCCACTGGCCATCACATACAGCCCCCAGCTACAACCCCTCCAACGCATCATCAAGGATCTACAACCCATCCTGGACAATGATCCCACACTTTCACAGGCCTTGGGTGGCAGGCCAGTCCTTGCCCACAGACAACCTGCCAACCTGAAACATATTCTCACCAGTAACTGCACACCGCACCATAATAACTCTAGCTCAGGAACCAATCCATGCAACAAACCTCGATGCCAACTCTGCCCACATATCTACACCAGCGACACCATCACAGGACCTAACCAGATCAGCCACACCATCACCGGTTCATTCACCTGCAAGTCCACCAATGTAATATACGCCATCATATGCCAGCAATGCCCCTCTGCTATGTACATCGGCCAAACTGGACAGTCTCTACGGAAAAGGATAAATGGACACAAATCGGACATTAGGAATGGCAATATACAAAAACCTGTAGGAGAGCACTTCAACCTCCCTGGCCACACTATAGCAGACCTTAAGGTGGCCATCCTGCAGCAAAAAAATTTCAGGACCAGACTTCAAAGAGAAACTGCTGAGCTTCAGTTCATCTGCAAATTTGACACCATCAGCTCAGGATTAAACAAAGACTGTGAATGGCTTGCCAATTACAGAACCAGTTTCTCCTCTCTTGGTTTTCACACCTCAACTGCTAGAACAGGGCCTCATCCTCCCTGATTGAACTGACCTCGTTATCTCTGGCTTGCTTGCTATCATATATATACCTGCCCCTGGAAATTTCCACCACATGCATCTGACGAAGTGGGTATTCACCCACGAAAGCTCATGCTCCAAAACGTCTGTTAGTCTATAAGGTGCCACAGGATTCATAGAAAATAAGATTTGTCACACAAATTTCTCATAAGAATGGCCATACTGAGTCAGACCAAAGATCCATCTAGCCCCGTATCCTGCCTTCAGACAGTGGCCAGTGCCCGGTGCCCCAGAGGGAATGAACAGAACAGGGAATCATCAAGTGATCCATCCCCTGAACCCTGTTATAGTCTTGGCCTTCACAACATCCTCTGGCAAAGAGTTCCACAGCTTGACTGTGCGTTGTGTGAAGAAATACTTCCTTTGGTTTGTTTTAAACCTGCTGCCTATTCATTTCATTTGGTGACCCCTAGTTCTTGTGTTATGAAAAGGAGTAAATAATACTTCCTGATTTGCTTTCTCCACACCTGTCCTGATTTTATAGACTTCTATCGTTTCCCCCCTTAGTCGTCTCTTTTCCAAGGGGAAAAGTCCCAGTCTTATTAATCTCTCCTCATACAGAAGCCGTTCCATACCTCTTGTCATTTTTGCTGCCCTTTTCTGAACCTTTTCCAATTCCAATACATCTTTTTCGAGATGGGGCGACCACATCTGTCCGCAGCATTCAAGATGTGGGTGTACCATGGATTTATATAGAGACAACATGATATTTTCTGTCTCATTATCAATCCCTTTCTTAATGATGCCCGACTTTCTGTTCACGTTTTTAACTCCACTGCATGTTGAGTGGATGTTTTCAGAGAACTCTCCACAGTGACTTCAAGATCTTTCTTGAGTGGTAACAGCTAATTCAGACTCCATCCTTTTATATGTATAGTTGGGATTATATTTTTCAATGTGCATTACTTTGCATTTATCACCATTGAATTTCATCTGCCATTTTGTTCCCCGGTTACCCAGGTTAGTGAGATGTTTTGTATCACTGGTTTTGGGCGGTAAAGGTCACTATGTACTTAGCCTTAGTACCGCATGCCATTCTGATAAAACCAGACAATGGCGCTCTTATTGCTTGAATTTAAAAATGGTTAATTGCTTGACTGCACAAAGTAATGAAGAATCATCATCCTGTAGAAGTAGAGAAAGAACTGACAGGGATTTGAAGGGGATTTCAATGCATGACAGTCTCTGTTAGCAAGAGTCAGGCTAGTGGTAACCCTACTAACGAGAGATTTGTAGACGTGAGGATTGTGTGAGGCGAATGGGAAAGAACTGTGGGAGAAGTTGTCGCAACCTTGTGTAGATAAGATAGAATGTGGACTAGAGTCAAAGTAAGGGAGAAAAATAAGTTATCAGGAAGACCTATGTATAAACAAAATGCAGCTGTTGCTCATTATTGTCTGTAACAAAGGTATAAATGCTACTTGAATTGTTTACCTGTAGAGAGACCTGCCTAGGAGGGGAGAACCCTGTGTCCTAGCGCACTCCCTCCCTCTATGCAATTGCTTGAGAATAAATAAAGTATCTGACTTTGCTGCACCCAACCAAAGAGTGAGAACTGAGTTTTTCTCCGACAATTCCATGCGGGTGTTTCCTGTGACCTTTCAGAGGGAACTGTTCTTGGCCCAATGCTATCTAATAGCTTTATCAGTGAACTAGAAGAAAATATAAAATAATTCCTGGTAAAGTTTGCAAATGACACATAACTGGTGCGTGGTAAATAAAAAGTGAGGATGGGTGGGTAATGCAGACTGAGCTGGATCGCTTGGTCAGGTGGGTTCTTTTGAGACACTTGTGTTTTAACCAGCCAAATGCAAAGCCATGCAGCTAAGAACAAAGACTATAGGCCACACTTCTAAGATTGGACCCTGTACCCTAGCTAGCAGGGACGCTGGCAAAGCGATGGCAGAGACGGGTTGGACATGAGCTCCCGGGATGACGCTGTAGCTAAGAACGAGAGCACAATCCTCAGCTGTGTAGGATGCTGAGCAGCGATGGGAAGTGACATTGCCTCTGCATACGGCCTGCATGAGCCCACCACTGAACACTGGGGCCAGTCTGGTGTCCACACTTCACATAGAGTCTGATGACTAGGAACAGATCCAGAAAACCTGCCTTACGATGTGAGAGAAAAGAAACTCAGTCGATTCCTGGCAGGAAGGGACTGGGCCGGGACCGTCACGGGGAGGAGAGATGCAGTGCAGCGTTAGGTGGCTAACTGGTCCTGGGCTCAGTTAACACGCAGAGCTGAGACATTCCAACACAACCATTTCTCCACTGCCAGGTATAGTCTCCAAGGGCTCTGGAACAGGCCGCAGCATGGGCGGTGGGTATAATAGGTGGGGGAGGCTCTGCCTCCCCCAGCGCAGCCACTGCCAAGGGACACCGCTGGCGGGTCTGGCGGGGGAAGTCTTTGATTTATTATGTCCCATGCAGGTTCCGTGGTGGCTGAGGAGGGGTAGGCGCTACTCAGCTTCCTGACTGTCTGGACTCCAGCAAGTTACCGATGAACCCAGGAAGCTGAGTAGCAGAATCCACCTCCTCAGCCACCCGCAGCCTGCCTGGGGCACAGCAAAAGCTCAGGTTCCTCTTCCAGAAGAGAGACGAAGAGACGAGCTTTTGAATTTTCCCTAGGCAGCTTGGGTCTGTGGCGGGGAGGTGTGGCTGTGGGGGGGGCTCCGGCCAGCCAGAGGCTCCTCCAAGCAGGTCGGGGGTGCGGGGCGCTTAGGGCTCCAGCTGGCCTGGGGATCCTCTGGCTTCAAGGAGAGGCAAGGGGTCTCGGGGCTCTGTCTGGGAAGGGGGATCAGAGGGGCTTGGGCCATGGAGGGGGACCAGAGGGGTCTCGAGCTGCAAAGGGGCAGGGAGGCTCAGGACTCTGGCTGCAGGGGAGGGCAGAGGGGTGGAGCCAGGGGCTAGCCCTCCCAAAGTGGGGCTTCACCCACGTGCCCCAGCTTTCAAACAGTCTCTTGGCAGAACCCCTTTAGCATGCCAGACCCCCAATGGGGCTCACTTTTCTTTCAGGGTAGGTCACACAGCCTCACTACCTCCCAGACTGAGCCACCGGGCTCCAGCCCCCTGCTTCACCCCATGAGCCAGACCCCTGGCAGAGACCTGGACACTGCAGAGACCCATGGGCCCAGCCAGTATTAGCAGGACAGAAGTCGGAGTTATTGGGCCAGGGGAACGCAGCCCTGGCAGGCCAGAGGTTAACACGGAACCAGAAAGGTCACAGCACAGTCCAGCCACAATTCCCCAGCCAAGCTGCCTGAACTCCGCTGTCAGGCTCTGACTTCCTTCCTCAGCCCCAAGCCTCTCCCACAGGCCACAGCTCCCACCTCCGCCCTGCTAAGCGGTGGGGAATCCCCCTCCCTCGGCTCCTTGGTGGCTGGGGTCCATCTCCCGGCGACTGGGCTTTCCAGCTTCTCGGATTGTCCATCAAGAAAGGTTGGCCTCAGCCAGTCTTTTTAACGACCCATTCTGGCCACTCAGAGAGCTGGGCAGCACACACACACACACACACACACACACACACACACACACACACACACACACTCTGTCTTGGTCTGCCCTGAGCGCAAACTTAATCCTGTCTCCCCCATTGGGTAGCAATGCCAAGTATGGGGGAAACTGAGGCACACATAAGATTGATAAACCTCACAGTGAGTCCTCCAGCCTGAGGGGCCTGGTGCTCAAACTGTTACTCACGAAGGGCATGTACCCTAGAGACACACATCCCAAAGGCAGGAAACATGAGCTCCTACGTCTCATTTCTCCTGCTCAGTGGCTGACCCAGCCGGTTCCAGGGCTCATTGATGCTAATGTGCTGCCTAACGCGACTGTCTGCATGACGGGGCCCCTGGTTTTGTGCAGGAGGCCGACATGTCCAAACTGCAGCAAGAGGCTGAAGTTGGAGATGGGCTTTTGTCTACTCCTGCTAGAGTGACCAGATGGCAAGTGTGAAAAATCGGGACAGGAGGTGGGGAGTAATAGGCACCTGTATAAGAAAAATCCCCAAATATCAGGACTGTCCCTATAAAATCGGGACATCTGGTCACCTGAATTCCTACAGCCGTCTGCTGAGGAAACTATCGGCCCTCCCAGAGCAGGGAGCGCTAGAGGCCGGGCTGGCAGGTTTGCGGACTGTGTCCTTGGCTTTGCTGCTGTTCCAGAGACCCCGGCTTCCGGGTGACAGCAGCTCGCTCACAGCCGTGCCTGCAGAGGGCCCCAGGGCTGGGCGCACCATCGCGCTGAGCCGTCATGCTGCACAATATTGGAGTTAAGCCTGGCAAAGCATGACCTGGCCTGGCTTCGGCAGCGAGTTAAGCTGTGGTGCAGGAGAAAAGGGATATAAGGGAGTGCTCCATAAGAGTGCCTCAGCCTGATTCCAGGCTCTGTAACCCTGCCTGGCCTGGTGCACCCCACGAGTCCTTCCTCCCTGGTCAGTGTGCACCCCAAGCCACTCCTCCCCAGACGGCCAACCTATGGCTCCTGCCCTGCTGCTCCCCCAACATCCCGTGCACCCCAGTCTGCGCTAGACTGCCCATAAGCCAGGGCCAGGCTCCTCACCTTGCTGTGCCTCTGTTTCGCCCGCGGCATTATGGGGCAGGGCTCCTCCACTCGTCGGTCCCAGCCTGCGCCTCTCGCTCCCAGGCTGCTCTCCCGCTGAACGAGTCATGCCGGCAGTGAGGCCAGGCGTGCTGCCGGCTGGGGCGTGCTGAACTTGGCCCTCCCCGGCCCTGGCTCGTGGGGCCCATTGTGCAGCCTGTGATTTTTGTCACGGAGGTCATGGAACCCGTGACTTCCAGAGACCTCCCTGACTTCAGCCTGCGGCGCCCGGGAGCTGCAGGGTCCCCCCGCCATCCCCAGGAGCTCTGAGACACCATGGGCGGCGGGGCCCGGCCCTTCCAGCTGTGGGCAGCCGGGGGACCCCGCAGCTCCAAGCAGGGCCCCTCGAGGGCCATGTGGGGACCCCACAGCTCCAAGTCAGTCCCCCCGAGGGCGGCGTGGGGACCCCGCAGCTCCAAGTCAGGCCCCCGAGGGCGGCGTGGGGTCCCCGCATCTCCAAGCTGGGCCCCCGAGGGCGGCGTGGGGACCCTGCAGTTCCAAGCCAGGCCCCTCGAGGGCCATGTGGGGTCCCCGCATCTCCAAGCTGGGCCCCCGAGGGCGGCGTGGGGACCCTGCAGTTCCAAGTCAGGCCCCCGAGGGCGGCGTGGGGACCCCGCATCTCCAAGCTGGGCCCCCGAGGGCGGCGTGGGGACCCTGCAGTTCCAAGCCAGGCCCCTCGAGGGCCATGTGGGGTCCCCGCATCTCCAAGCTGGGCCCCCGAGGGCGGTGTGGGGACCCTGCAGCTCCAAGCCAGGCCCCTCGAGGGCCATGTGGGGACCCTGCAGCTCCAAGCGTGGCCCCCGAGGGTGGTGTGGGGACCCCGCAGCTCCAAGCCAGGCCCCTCGAGGCTGGCATGGGGACCTTGCAGCTCCAAGCCGGGCCCCCGAGGGCGGCGTGGGGACCCCGCAGCTCCAAGTTGGGCCCCTGAGGGCAGCATGGGGACCCCGCAGCTCCAAGACAGGCCCCCGAGGGCGGTGAGGGGACCCCACAGCTCCAAGCTGGGCCCCCGAGGGCAGCGTGGGGACCCCACAGCTCCAAGTCAGGCCCCCGAGGGTGGTGTGGGGACCCCGCAGCTTCAAGTCAAGTCCCCGAGGGCGATATGGGGACCCTGCAGCTCCAAGTTGGGCCCCCGAGGGTGGTGTGGGGACCCCACAGCTCCAAGCCAGGCCCCTGAGGGCAGCATGGGGACCCTGCAGCTCCAAGTCAGGCCCCCGAGGGCAGCATGGGGACCCCGCAGCTCCAAGCCGGGCCCCCAAGTGCAGTGTAGGGACCCTGCAGTGCCCCATTTTGTCACATATTTTTAGTAAAAGTCACAGACAGGTCACAGGCTTCCATGAATTTTTCTTTATTGCCCGTGACCTGTCTGTGACTTTTACTAAAAATAACCATGACAAAATTTTAGCCCACGAAAGCTTTTGCCCAAATAAATTTGTTTGTCTCTCAGGTGCCACAAGGACTCCTCGTTGTTTTTGCTGATGCAGACTAACACGGCACCACTCTGGAACCTGTCACCTCTAAGACACAGCCTGAGCTCAAAGCTGCTAAGAATCCTCTGCACGGCCCTGACATGCAGCAATTGACCTTGCCCGGCCAACAGGGAAAGTCTGCCTGCCTGATCAGGACAGGTGAGCAGAGCATTGTGTGCTTAGCATGTGTGTTCTGCTTGGTGATTGTTAATAACTAGAGGATCAGGCTAGTGCTGTGTGAGGCTCTTTCACTGGTAAAAGGTCCTGCAGACCTGGACAGCTGCGCCCTGAGCCCTAGGAAATGGGTAAAGGTGGGTGCCCCAAAGCAGGCGGGTAATGGCTCTGGGGCGCGTATTTCAATAGGGCTAAATGTAAATGTCTCCATGCTTACCGGCTGGGGGCTTGCTCCAGGATGCCAGGACACCAACAAAGGTTTGGGGGTCACAGGGGGGAGGGACAGCTCAGTGGTCTGAGCATTGGCCTGCTAAACCCAGGGTTGTGAGTTCAATCCTTGAGGGGGCCATTTAGGGAACTGGGGTAAAAATCTGTCTGGAGATTGGTCCTGCTTTGAGCAGGGGGTTGGACTAGATCCCTTCCAACTCTGAACTTCTGTAGCAGATAATCATTAACACTGAAGACAAGCTTCTTGTGTGGTAATGTGATCCTGGGGTGCAGAAAGTGGGGGAGCAGAGAGGTGACCATACCTCTGCACTGGGCACCAGTGCAACCACTGCTGGAATCCTGGGTCCAGCTCTGGAGCCCAGCTTTTCCTAAGCTCTAACCTAGGAATGATTTGGGGGCATTCCCTGGCCTGTGGTAGACAGGGGAGGCCAGACTGGGTGATCACAATAGTCCCTGCTGGTCTCTAAATCTGTGAACACCCAGAGCCCCCTCTCTTCTGCTGGCCCCTTCTCTGCCCTGTCGCACTGGCCTCCTTCCAGTGAGGGTGGAGCACGTCACTCCCCCACCTCCGTTCCCTGTTTTCTAACATCTTCAAAGCCCCCTGCGCTGTCATCTGCCTCATTGCTGGTCACAGGGCTGGTCACCCCTCCACCTCATCCCTCGAGCCCCTTGTCCAACCCTGGCCCACCCCCACCAAAACCTCCCGCGTGTGCACCAACCAGCCAGGGGCCTGCAGGGCGGCTTGACACCCCGTGTGCACCACATCTGCAGGCCCACTCAGCTCCAGCACTGGGGACAGGGGTTCCCCTTGTCCCTCTGCCAGCCTGGCCCCTCTCGCCTCTGCCAGTCCCACAGCTTCCTTCTACCCCAGTCTGGGACAGTATCTGTCTGAGCCCTGCACCTTCCCCTTCTTGGTGTCCCTAAGCATAACCCGAAGTAACTCGGGAGGGTGCAAGGCAACAAGGATATGGAGCCTCCCTGTTTTAGGCCTCAGCAAGCAAGAGTCCCTCCATGTTTGAACTCTAATCGACCTAAAAGGCCAGCAGATGAGAACGGCCAGGTGTAACAGCCATTATCAGTTGCCATACAGCTCAAACCAGTCTGCAGCAGAAATAATGAGGCCTGCATTCTTCTGGCTAAGGGAGTAAGATAACAGTTCTCAAGAAGACAGGACAAGATAGTAGTTAAAAAGAATGGGCCTAACGAGCTAGACCTGTAGTCGCCAACCTTGCTTAACTGCTTAATGTAGCTGCGACACGGGGGAAAAGGGGGAGGGAGGGAAGAAGGGAAGAGCTTAGCTGAAATAGGGTATAAAAAAGGTAAACTGCTTGTATTAGGCGTGCTGGATCTGAGGCGTGCCAAGTCTGCCAGCACCGCGTTGAGATCTCAAATAAACTTTGCTTGCTTCTCCACCCTGGTGTGTGTTCATTGGCGCTTCGCACTCTGGGCAACGAACCACTGTTGCTTGCCTCGGGCACCCTCTGTGCCTGCAACACCCTTAGCTCCCCGCCCTCAGGAGTGCTGCAGGGCCTCTGCCTGTGACCTCCTCCTCCTCTTGCTGGCCCCAGCTCGGCCAGTTACTGGCACTGTGGGCTGCTCCCTCCCCCCTGCTCCTTCACAAACTCTGCCTTGGCCCTGCCTTGCTGCCCCCGCCCTCCTGGCCCTTTTGAGCAAAGTGCTGGAGAAAGTAGCCACCTCTTGGTCCTCAAAGCCTCGTGCTTGGCCCGGCCTCGTCTGACGTCAGCCTGGGCCACCCGCAGGGCTTGGCGCACAAGCCCCTAGCCTCCCTGCAGTGAATGTCTCCTCCCCGTGCCAGCTCAGTGCCCCGGGGCCAGCCAGGCCTGTCCCGTTCCAGGCCAGAGCTGCCCACCTGCGAGTCCCTGGGAGTGGGTGCAGGCCCATGAGCCCCTCCCAGGCTCGTCCCTCTCCCACTGTGCTGGACTTTGAGCATGTGGGTGGCAATGTGTGAGCCCGGGGTGTCAGCTCAGCCCTGTCAGCCAACTCCAGCACCACGTGCGGGCCAGCGAAGCCAGGCCATTGGGGCTCTCAGCCATCTGACCACTGCAGCTCACTGCTGTAGAACTGATGTGAATGAAATTGGTTTTAGTTATTCACTGTATCATTGAAACTTCTGTTCACCATTTCATTACACTTGCCATTTTGCCTACATTGTAACTTCTGTGCACTGTACAAGCCTACTCCGACTAGAAGGGATTCCGCAGCAATCTGGCTTTTGTGGGACATGTGCAGGGATTTATACTCCTGCTTGGCATCTTGCCAAAATACCTCCCTGCATGAAAAACTCACTCATATGGAAAAAGAGGCAGAAAGATGGAAAGCGATAGCGATGGGGGTGCAAAGCCAGTGAGATCCTCTCTGGGAGGCAATCAGGGAGGGCAAACAAAGAGAGAAGAGGCTAGAGGAACAGGTCGGGGAAAAGGAAAAAACAGAAAAAGAAAATCAAGTATTGCAGGGCATGGTAAAGAGGTTAACCATAGACCAAAGTAAAGCTCTCCTCGCTAATCACAGCCTAAGTGAGTCCCTTATCCAGCATCTTAAACAAAGGCTTGGATTCGCAAACTGCCAGATAGCAGTGGAAACGGCAGGAGAGTGGGACTCTGATCGCCAGAGTGACATCCCTGACTGGGAAGATGCCCCAAGGGAATCTAGCGAGGGCTGGGAAAGAGAGATCCGAAGCAGCAATCCTGAGCCCAGGGGCCGGTTGCACCATTAACAGAATTACTGTAACAAGAACAGACACAGCTGCAGAGACTAGCACAGCTACTACAACCGTCCCCGTATCAGCAGCAGATCTCCAAGCAATGGCAAAATGCTTGGACCCCTTAAACGGGGAAAATTTCTCCAAATGGACTCTGTGTGTGTGCTACAATTGGCAAGCAGAGAAGATTTAACAATCTCTGAGCTGAAACGTCTCATGACTACCAGTGCAGCACCCGAATTACAGGGAATCATTGATCGGGTGATCAGAGAAAACAGGGAGAACAATACGTTCCTGCCCCTGTTTGTAAGCCTAGGGGAACAAATGGGTCACTGACATCTAATGATACAGGCGGCCAGCATGCTGCAGAAACCTAAGGAAGACCCTGAAGGGTACCCAGCCCGTTGGGGACTAATGCAGGTCATGGCAGGCATCACCTGCCCTGAAGATGCCCAAGGAGCCCCTGCAAATAACCCTGACACTGTAGCATACGGCACAGACACCCTGTGGGACTGTGCTGTGACTCTTCTCCCTACTGTGCCAATAAGCTCAGTGTCTGGGCACCTCACCAGCCCGTGACATGACTGAGCTCCGAGATCTGATCAAACAGATCACCGCTCCTTCCGGCCCCGCTCTCCAGATAAAAAGGGAACGAGCGCCCTTAGCGGCTGTGCGTGAGCTACTCCAATGAGAGCGGCAGGATGGGAACAGGGGGCTCCCGAGGTCGCTACCGCGGACGGGGTAATCAGAAGCCTCGGGGCCGTTATTCATGGTCAAACCCCCGCCCTTCTGTAAAAAATGGTGATTTCCAAAGACCTGAAGGTGAGGGACAGAATTCCTATGACTCCCAGATCGGCCGATTGGCCTGGCGGGCGGTAATGCGACAAGGAGGTGATCAGGAGCACTGAGATGGAGCCCCAACTTGAGATTTAGCCCAAGAAGCCCTACAAGCACAAGAGAATTGGGGGCATGTAACTAGCATAGCCGCAAGTGCCCCCCTCCCGAGCAATCAGAACTAGGGGGGCCTACTGGACACGAGCACCCCACATAATACAGGAGCGCAGCAATGGGGGCTCATCGGTAAAAATGTCCTGGGACTCATAGACTCATAGACTTTAGGGTCAGAAGGGACCAATATGATCATCTAGTCTGACCTCCTGCACAACGCAGATCACAGAATCTCACCCACCCACTCCTGTATCAAACCCCTAACCTATGTCTGAGTTATTGAAGTCCTCAAATTGTGGTTTGAAGACCTCAAGCTGCAGAGAATCCACCAGCAAGTGACCCACGCCCCATGCTACAGAGGAAGGCGAAAAACCTCCAAGGCCTCTGCCAATCTGCCCTGGAGGAAAATTCCTTCTCGACCCCAAATATGGCGATCAGCTAAACCCTGAGCATGTGGGCAAGACTCACCAACCAGCACTCAGGAAAGAATTCTCTGCAGTAACTCAGATCCCATCCCATCCAACATCCCATCACAGACCACTGGGCATACTTATCTGCTGATAATCAAAGATCAATTGCCAAAATTAAGCTATCCCATCATACCATCCCTTCCGTAAACTTATCAAGCTTAGTCTTAAAGCCAGATATGTCTTTTGCCACCACTACTCCCCTTGGAAGGCTGTTCCAGAACTTCGCTCCTCTGATGGTTAGAAACCTTCATCTAATTTCAAGTCTAAACTTCCTAGTGTCCTGTTTATACCCATTTGGTCTTGTGTCTACATTGGTACTAAGCTTAAATATTTCCTCTCCCTCCCTAATATTAATCCCTCTGATATATTTATAAAGAGCAAGCATATCCCCCCTCAGCCTTCTTTTGGCTAGGCTAAACAAGCCAAGCTCTTTGAGTCTCCTTTCATAAGGCAGGTTTTCCATTCCTCGGATCATCCTAGTAGCCCATCTCTGAACCCGTTCCAGTTTGAATTCATCCTTCTTAAATATGGGAGACCAGAACTGCACACAGTATTCCAAGTGAGGTCTCACCAGCGCCTTATATAATGGTATTAACACCTCCTCATCTTTGCTGGAAATACCTCGCCTGATGCATCCTAAAACTGCGTTAGCTTTTTTAACAGCCATATCACATTGGCAGCTAATAGTCATCCTGTGATCAACCAATACTCCAAGGTCCTTCTCCTCCTCTGTTGCTTCCAACTGATGTGTCCCCAATGTATACTTAAAATTCTTATTATTAATCCCTAAGTGCATGACCTTGCACTTTTCACTATTAAATTTCATCCTATTACTATTACTCCAGTTTACAAGGTCATCCAGATCTTCCTGTATGATATCCCGGTCCTTCTCTGTGTTAGCAATACCCCCCAGCTTTGTGTCATCCGCAAACTTTATTAGCACATTCCTGCTTTTTGTGCCAAGTTCAGTAACAAAAAGGTTAAATAAGATTGGTCCCAAAACTGATCCTTGAGGAACTCCACTAGTAACCTCCTTCCAGCCGGACCCGTTGCAGTCTCCCATTTAACCAGTTCCTTATCCATCTTTCAATTTTCATATTCATCCCCATCTTTTCCAATTTAACTAATAGTTCCCCATGTGGAACCGTGTCAAATGCCTTACTGAAATCGAGGTAAATTAGGTCTACTGCATTTCCTTTGTCTAAATAGTCTGTCACCTTCTCAAAGAAGGAGATCAGGTTGGTTTGGCATGATCTACCTTTAGTAAAACCATGTTGTAACTTGTCCCAATTACCATTGACCTCAATGTCCTTAACTACTTTCTCCTTCAAAATTTTTTCCAAGACCTTACATACTACAGATGTCAAACTCTGGAGGGACTCTGGAGGGAGACCGTACATTTCTGTCCAGCAGGAGAATCGCGCTCCTGCCCTAGCTCTAATGGATACTGGAGCTGCTGTCTCTTTAATTAAAACTGCTCCATAGGCCGGGGACAGAGTGAAGCGAGTCACTCTAAAATCTTTTCAGGGAAAGCCAAGTACGGGCTGGGAATGGGCACAGGTCCCATTCTCAATACAATGGTTTAAAACAAAAGGGAACTTAATTCAGAACCCTGACATGACTGACGAAATTATTTTAGGAGCAGATTGGCTGTATCATAACAACATAATAATTGATTTACCTGGGGGCATATTATGGAAACTACAAATCCCCTCTGACTGCTCTGAATAGAGAAAGCAGGATCTCATTGTAACCAAAGGGGGAGGTAAACTTGCTGCTCTCACTACAGAACAAGATGAGCAGTGGTGCTCAAAATTCCCCAGGGTCTGGACACAAAGCAAAACAGACTGTGGAAAGATCAATGCCTGTGTTAAAATCGTAGGTGAATTGGTACCCCCTCAAAAACAATATCCCTACCCAAAGGAAGCAGAAGCCCAACTGATACAGACTGTGCAGGACTTGGAACAACAGGGAGTTATTAGAAAAACTAACTCTCCCATGTGGCCAGTTTTAAAAGCAGACAGGAAATCCTGGCAATTAACTATGGACTACAGAAGGATTAAGAAATGGTCTGTCCCCATGGCCCCAATTGTATCAGACATGACACAGGTTATACAGAAAGTACAAGCACCTCCAAATACTTCTCAGTGATCCATTTGGCTAACTGCTTTTTTGCCATATCCCTACACCCAGAGTCCCAGGATAGGTTTGCATTCACCATAAAACACCAACAATTTGAGTTTTGCTGACTACCACAGGGTTTTCAAGATTCCTCCACTATTGCACACCGACATGGAGTAGATATGTTGGACCGTCTAAACCAGCAGGAAAGATCGTTTGTCTTCTCCTATGTCGATGATACTCTGATTTTTGGGGACACCAGGGAACAAGAACAGAAACGTACTGAAAATGTTTTGGCATTAATCCAAGAAACAGGGTGTAAGGTTGTCATAAACAGATAGCTAAGGGTTAATGTCTCTTTCACCTGAAGCACCTGACCAGAGGACCAATCAGGAAACCGGATTTTTTCAACTTTGGGTGGAGGGAATTGAGTGTCTAGGGTCTTTTGTTTCTGGCTGCCTGCTTTCTCTGAGCTTTGGAGAAGTAGTTCTACTTTCTAGTCTTCTGTTTCCAAGTGTAAGGACAAAGAGATCAGATAGTAAGTTCTATGGTTTCTTTTCTTTGGTATTTGCATGAATATAAGTGCTGGAGTGCTTTGATTTGTATTCTTTTGGAATAAGGCTGTTTATTCAATATTCTTTTAAGCAATTGACCCTGTGTTGTATCATCTAATACAGAGAGAACATTTGTACTTATTTTTCTTTCTTTTTATATAAAGCTTTCTTTTAAGACCTGTTGGAGTTTTTCTTTACTTCAGGGAAATTGAGTCTGTACTCACCAGGGAATTGGTGGGAGGAAGGAATCGGGGAGATCGGTGTGTTGGATTGCTAGCCTGATGTTGCATTCCCTCTGGGGGAATAGGAAAGTACTTTTTGTTTCCAGGATTGGGAACAGAGAGGGAGATTCACTCTGTTTGGATTCACAGAGCTGGTGTCTGTGTATCTCTCCAGGAGCACCTGGAGGGGGGAAGGGAAAAAGGATTATTTCCCTTTGTTGTGAGACTCAAGGGATTTGGGTCTTGGGGTCCCCAGGGAAGGTTTTTCAGAGGGACCAGAGTGCCCCAAAACACTCTAATTTTTTGGGTGGTGGCAGCAGGTACCAGGTCCAAGCTGGTAACTAAGCTTGGAGGTTTTCATGCTAACCCCCATATTTTGGACGCTAAGGTCCAAATCTGGGACTAAGGTTATTACATGAGTGGCAGCTGGTGGGAGATAGACAGAACCCAGAAGCCAGTAGAAATATTATATTTTTCTTTTCTCTGCTAAGGGCTTTTTAGCAGAGAGAAGCAGTTGGTTTTAAAAGGGAACCAGAGAGAATTTTTTTTTTCTGCTCTCTCTCGCAGTTTGTGGCTTGCATGTTAAGGGTCTTTTGTCATGCAATAGCCCTCCCATTAGGAGGCAAGTACCGGCACTTATATGCATGCAAATAAAGTGGTTTTTCTGGTTTCCCTTCATTGAACATTAGCTAGAGAGAGAAAAGGAAAATTAACTAAAGGCACTGTTGCTAGGCAGACTTCAGGAGGCAACAGAGAACCTGCAGTTCAGAAGATAAACACCGGAGGGCACCCCAACACAAGAAAACAGGAACCATGACTTCTAAGGCAAAAATTGACGCCGAAGAACAAATCAAAGAAGCTGAACACAGGCGACAACTGGAAATAAAACAAAAAGAGATGGAGATGAAAGAAAGAGAAGAACAGATCAAAGAGGCAGCACACAAAAGAAAACTAGAAGAAGAAGAGATGGCCTACCGAAGGAAACAAGCAGAAGATGAGTTGGCCCACAGAAGGAAGCAAGAAGAAGAGGAGGCGGCCCACCACCGAGAAATGGAAAAACAACAAAAAGAGAATGAAGAGAAGGAAAAACAGAGAAAACATGAACTGGAGTTGGCAAAAGCTGGCCTGCCTGTGCCAGCCAACCCTAACAACCCGGCACCAAATATTGCTCCACAGCACAGAAAATTTCCCACCTACAAGGCAGGTGATGACACCGAGGCCTTCTTGGAAAATTTTGAAAGAGCCTGTCTTGGGTACAGCATTCCCGAAGACCAGTACATGGTAGAATTGAGGTCACAGCTCAGTGGACCTTTAGCAGAGGTGGCAGCTGAAATGCCTAAGCACCAAATGAATGACTATAAACTTTTCCTAACCAAGGCCAGATACAGGATGGGGATAACCCCAGATCATGCCCGTCGGCGCTTCAGAACCCAAAAGTGGAAACCAGAGGTGTCATTTCCCAAACACGCCTACTACATTGCAAAAAACTATGAGGCCTGGCTAACAGGAAACAACATTCAAACCTTGGAAGAACTGAACCTCCTCATACAAATGGAGCAGTTCTTGGATGGTGTTCCTGAAGACATCACGCGGTACATACAAGATGGAAACCCCAAGAATATCGCTGAGGCGGGGGAGATTGGAGCCAAATGGATGGAACTGGCAGAAAGCAAGAAAGCTACTGTCAAGGGGAACGATTACCCCAGGGGGCACACAGACCATAAACCCTACAACCGAGGACAGCCAAAGACCCCACATACCACCCAAGTAAAGCCACAGATACCCTACCCTTCAACCTCACCAGTCTCCAGTAACTCACCTCGGCCCAGTGACCCATCAGATGGAAGATGCTTTAAGTGTAATGAACTGGGACATATCAAGGCCAAGTGTCCCAAGAACACCATGCGAGTGCAATTCATTACACCACCATCACACCAAAGATCCCCAGGCCCGGATGCCTCTCAAATACCCTTGGAGCGAAGGGAAAATTTGAGAGTGGGCGGAAAGAAGGTTACTGCGTGGAGAGACACGGGGGCACAAGTGTCAGCTATCCACCAATCCTTCGTTGACCCCAAATTCATCAACCCAAAGGCCAAAGTTACAATTTACCCCTTCATGTCACAAGCTGTAGACTTGCCTACAGCTCAACTGCCTGTCCAGTACAAAGGCTGGTCAGGAATGTGGACTTTTGCAGTCTATGACAATTATCCTATCCCCATGCTACTGGGGGAAGACTTGGCCAACCAGGTGAGGCGGGCCAAGAGAGTGGGAATGGTTACACGTAGCCAAACCAGGCAAGCTTCCAGACCCATTCCTGTTCCTGAGCCGTCCACAGAGGCCCCGTCTGTGTTACCAGAGACCCAGACAGAGGTAGTGGACCCGGATTCCATGCCAACCACTGAAACAGCCACAGCACCTCCAGTCCCAGGCCCGGAACTGGAACAGCAACCAGCACCAGCAAGTGCAACCACATCTTCAAACTCAACGCCAGAGGGCGCCAGCGAGCCAGAACTGGCAGAAGCAAAAGACAGCCATACCCAAAAGGCTCAGCCAGAGCCTGAAATGCCCTCAGGTGCACCAGCGGAGAGCGGTTCACCAGCAACGGAAACAACCCCATCGCCTACAGCGCTTCCAGAGGGACCAAGCCCAAGTCCACAGTCTGAGGAAGAACTGGTGACCCCAGCCTCAAGGGAACAGTTCCAGACTGAGCAGGAAGCAGATGACAGCCTTCAGAAAGCTTGGGCGGCGGCACGGAGCACCCCACCGCCTCTCAGCTCTTCTAATCGATCCCAGTTTGTTATAGACCAAGGACTTTTATACAAGGAAATTCTTTCTGGTGGACACCGGGAAGAATGGCAGCCGCAAAAACAGTTGGTGGTTCCAACTAAGTACCGGGGGAAGCTCTTAAGCTTAGCCCATGATCATCCCAGTGGCCATGCTGGGGTGAACAGAACCAAGGACCGGTTGGGGAAGTCCTTCCACTGGGAGGGGATGGGCAAGGACGTTGCCAAGTATGTCCGGTCTTGTGAGGTATGCCAAAGAGTGGGAAAGCCTCAAGACCAGGTCAAGGCCCCTCTCCAGCCACTCCCCATAATTGAGGTCCCATTTCAGCGAGTAGCTGTGGATATTCTGGGTCCTTTCCCAAAAAAGACACCCAGAGGAAAGCAGTACGTACTGACTTTAGTGGACTTTGCTACCCGATGGCCAGAAGCAGTCGCTCTAGGCAACACCAGGGCTAACACTGTGTGCCTGGCCCTAACAGACATCTTTGCCAGGGTAGGTTGGCCCTCCGACATCCTTACAGATTCAGGGTCTAATTTCCTGGCAGGGACCATGGAAAAACTGTGGGAAACTCATGGGGTTAATCACTTGGTTGCCACCCCATACCACCATCAAACCAATGGCCTGGTGGAAAGGTTCAATGGAACTTTGGGGGCCATGATACGAAAATTCATCAACGAATTCTCCAATAATTGGGACCTAGTGTTGCAGCAGTTGCTGTTTGCCTACAGGGCTGTACCACATCCCAGTTTAGGGTTTTCACCATTTGAACTGGTGTATGGTCACGAGGTTAAGGGGCCATTACAGTTGGTGAAGCAGCAATGGGAGGGGTTTACGCCTTCTCCAGGAACTAACATTCTGGACTTTGTAAGCAACCTACAAAGCACCCTCCGACACTCTTTAGCCCTTGCTAGAGAGAACCTAAAGGATGCTCAAGAAGAGCAAAAGGCCTGGTATGACAGACATGCCAGAGATCGGTCCTTCAAGGTAGGAGACCAGGTTATGGTCTTGAAGGCGCAACAGGCCCATAAGATGGAAGCATCATGGGAAGGGCCCTTCACGGTCCAAGAGCGCCTGGGAGCTGTAAACTACCTCATAGCATTTCCCAATTCCTCACTAAAGCCTAAAGTGTACCATGTTAATTCTCTCAAGCCTTTCTATTCCAGAGACTTACAGGTTTGTCAGTTTACAGTCCAGGGAGATGATGCTGAGTGGCCTGACGGTGTCTACTACGACGGGAAAAAAGACGGTGGCGTGGAAGAGGTGAACCTCTCAACCACTCTGGAACGTCTGCAGCGGCAGCAAATCAAGGAGCTGTGCACTAGCTTCGCCCCATTGTTCTCAGCCACCCCAGGACGGACTGAACGGGCATACCACTCCATTGATACAGGTAATGCTCACCCAATCAGAACCCCACCCTACCGAGTGTCTCCTCATGCCCAAGCTGCTATAGAACGGGAGATCCAAAACATGCTACAGATGGGTATAATCCGCTCATCTACCAGTGCATGGGCATCTCCAGTGGTTCTGGTACCCAAACCAGATGGGGAAATACGCTTTTGCGTGGACTACCGTAAGCTAAATGCTGTAACTCGTCCGGACAACTATCCAATGCCACGTACCGATGAGCTATTGGAAAAGTTGGGACGTGCCCAGTTCATCTCTACAATAGACTTAACCAAGGGGTACTGGCAAGTACCGCTAGATGAACCTGCCAAGGAGAGGTCAGCATTCGTCACCCATGCGGGGGTGTATGAATTCAATGTCCTTCCTTTCGGCCTTCGAAATGCACCCGCCACCTTCCAGAGGCTGGTAGATGGTCTACTAGCTGGACTGGGAGAATTTGCAGTTGCCTACCTCGATGATGTGGCCATTTTTTCAGACTCCTGGCCCGAACACCTACTACACCTGGAAAAGGTCTTTGAGCGCATCAGGCAGGCAGGACTAACTGTTAAGGCCAAAAAGTGTCAAATAGGCCAAAACAGAGTGACTTACCTGGGGCACCAGGTGGGTCGAGGAACCATAAACCCCCTACAGGCCAAGGTAGATGCTATCCAAAAGTGGCCTGTCCCACGGTCCAAGAAGCAGGTCCAATCCTTCTTAGGCTTGGCCGGATACTACAGGCGATTTGTACCACACTACAGCCAAATCGCTGCCCCACTGACCGACCTGACCAAAAAGACCCAGCCAAATGCAGTTAAGTGGACTGATGAGTGTCAAAAGGCCTTTACCCAACTTAAGGCAACGCTCATGTCTGACCCTGTGCTCAGGGCCCCGGATTTTGACAAGCCATTCCTAGTAACCACAGATGCATCTGAGCGTGGTATAGGAGCAGTGCTCATGCAGGAAGCAACAGATCACAACTTCCATCCTGTCGTGTTTCTCAGCAAGAAACTGTCTGAGAGGGAAAGTCACTGGTCAGTCAGTGAAAAGGAATGCTATGCCATTGTGTACGCCCTGGAAAAGCTACGCCCATATGTTTGGGGACGGCGGTTCCAACTACAAACTGACCATGCTGCACTAAAGTGGCTTCATACTGCCAAGGGGAACAACAAGAAACTTCTTCGTTGGAGTTTAGCTCTCCAAAATTTTGATTTTGAAATTCAACACATCACAGGAGCTTCTAATAAAGTTGCTGATGCACTCTCCCGTGAGAGTTTCCCAGAATTCAGTAGTTAAAAAGTGTTCTTAAAATGTAGAAGTCTGTTAGTTATATACTTAGGAGTATATGTAAAGGTGTATGTGTTGTATTAATCTGTTTATTTTCAAGTTCTAGAAGGAAATCGCCGCCAGTGAGCTTCCCCACTGTCTGCAATTTGGGGGGCGTGTCATAAACAGATAGCTAAGGGTTAATGTCTCTTTCACCTGAAGCACCTGACCAGAGGACCAATCAGGAAACCGGATTTTTTTCAACTTTGGGTGGAGGGAATTGAGTGTCTAAGGTTTTTTGTTTTCTGCCTGCCTGCTTTCTCTGAGCTTTGGAGAAGTAGTTCTACTTTCTAGTCTTCTGTTTCCAAGTGTAAGGACAAAGAGATCAGATAGTAAGTTATATGGTTTCTTTTCTTTGGTATTTGCATGAATATAAGTGCTGGAGTGCTTTGATTTGTATTCTTTTTGAATAAGGCTGTTTATTCAATATTCTTTTAAGCAATTGACCCTGTGTTGTATCATCTTAATACAGAGAGAACATTTGTACTTATTTTTCTTTCTTTTTATATAAAGCTTTCTTTTAAGACCTGTTGGAGTTTTCTTTACTTCAGGGAAATTGAGTCTGTACTCACCAGGGAATTGGTGGGAGGAAGAAAAGGGGAGATCTGTGTGTTGGATTGCTAGCCTGATGTTGCATTCCCTCTGGGGGAATAGGAAAGTACTTTTTGTTTCCAGGATTGGGAACAGAGAGGGGGAGTCCCTTTGTGTAGTTTCACAGAGCTTGTGTCTGTGTATCTCTCCAGGAGCACCTGGAGGGGGGAAGGGAAAAAGGATTATTTCCCTTTGTTGTGAGACTCAAGGGATTTGGGTCTTGGGGTCCCCAGGAAAGGTTTTTCAGGGGGACCAGAGTGCCCCAAAACACTCTAATTTTTTGGGTGGTGGCAGCAGGTACCAGGTCCAAGCTGGTAACTAAGCTTGGAGGTTTTCATGCTAACCCCCATATTTTGGACGCTAAGGTCCAAATCTGGGACTAAGGTTATTACAAAGGTAAATTTAGAAAAAGCACAATTGGTGCAACCACAGGTATAGGTACCACTTAGGTACAGTGATCGGGAAGGAGGGGAGGCAAGTGGATCAGCACAAGGTGAAAGCGTTACTGGATATGTCTGTCCCTACGGATGTGCACTCTTTACCAGTTCTGCTGGGTGGGTTCAATTTCCTACGGCCACATATCTATAAATATGCAGAGATCACACTTCCCTTATGGAAGTTATTAAAGAAAAAGACACAATGGGAATGGGGACCAGAACAAGAGTCGGCCTTAAATACCTTAAAGCAAAAGGCTGTCACAGCCCCAGCTTTACGCTTTCCTGATGAATCAAAGCCCTTCGTTATCAGACTAGCTGCAAATGAGGTTACATTAGCAGCTACTCTCGGACAAAACAACGAGGAAGGCAAACTAGAGCCGGTAGCATATGATTCTAAAAAACGTCAAGGTGCTGAGTTGAATTTTGACCCTTGTGAGCGTGAATGTTTAGCAGCCGTTTGGGCAATCCAGTCCTTGAACCTCTCATGAGCACAGCAGCTACCACAATTCAAAGCACTCACATTCCCCTCAAATATATCTTATCTGGCAAATTGATCGGGAGTAAGGTCTCCAGTCCACGCATAGCTCAATGGACCCTCATCCTGGTCAATAGAGGGGTCCTTACCGAAACAGTATCTAAGCCTGATTCATTGACTCAGGCTTTAACTGAAAAAGGGACTAAGCAGGAATGTCCCAAGGTTACTTTAGAACAGAGAATTGCACTGGTGGAAGCACCTCCCTTAAGGGGTTTAGACACAGCAGGGCAGGAGAAGCATATCTGGTTTACTGATGGCAGCTGGGTAGTAATTAAAGGGAAACGATGTATTAAATATGCTGCCATAAACCTAGAGGAGGAAGTGATTCAAGGGGATTTGGATCATGGCTCAGCGCGACATGCGGAGCTCCAGGCCGTATATCAAGTGTTAAAGTTCTAGGAACCCTCTCCCAGACCAGTCTCTCTCTAAGCAGCCAGTGATTTTTGCGTGAAAGGCAGACAGGATTGGCTGTTTGACTGGCAGCGGAATCACTGGGAGGGAGCAGATGGGAAGGAGCTAGCAGACCTAGACGGGTGGAGGTGGATCCATGCTTGGGTGACAAGAAGCCCCAATCAGTTAAAAATCCGGCACGCTAAAGCCCACAGCAGAGCGCTCAGTTCTGAAGCCACGTGGAACAGGCCAGCCGATGCCATACCCCGGCAGCAGGACGTAGCGGTTGTAACTAGAAGCCAGACCCGCACTAGCGAGCTCATTGCTGATACTCTGCTGCTATCTAGCGATGTCAGTAATCATTGCAGCCGAACTCCGGGAAAAACGGAATAGCAGGAGCTGCTTAGCGTGGCACATCAGTTCATGCACGAGGGGATAGCAGGGACCTTAAGAAGGCTAAGGCAGGTAGCAGACTGGGAAGGGGTGGAGGATGATGTAAAAACACGGGTGCAAAATTGTGTGCACTGTGCAAAGGACAAAGCTCGTCCCCCGCACTGGCAACCCATGATGCACCAGAGACAGGTGGGACCATGGCACAGAATACAGATGGATTTTATTGATAAGTTGCCTAGACGTAAAGAAGGATTCCAATATTTGTTGGTTACTATAGATTCATTTTCAGGATGGGTGGAAGCATTCCTCACTAGGGATAATAGTGCTAGGACTGCATCTAAAAAGCTCTTCACTGAAGTGGTGTGCAGATATGGAACCCCTGAGGTTATAGACTCAGATAATGGAAGTGCATTTGTGGGGCAAATTTTCATAATGATGTTACAAGACCTAGGGATCACCCAGAAATTCCACATCCCATTCCGACCCCGGTCCTGTGGCCAGGCGGAAAGGATGAATCGCACTATTAAAGAGGCACTGCAAAAAGTAGTAAACCATACTGGTAAGGCTTGGCCTGAGAAACTACCTCTAATCTTAGCTGCCATTCACAGTAGTGACAGGCTGAGAACTAAGGCCTGGTCTACACTAGGCGTTTAAACCGATTTTAGCAGCGTTAAACCGATTTAACCCTGCGCACCCGTCCACACAATGAGGCCCTTTATATCGATATAAAGGGCTCTTTAAATCAGTTTCTGTACTCCTCCTCGACAAGAGGAGTAGCGCTAAAATCAGTATTACCATATCGGATTAGGGTTAGTGTGGCCGCAAATGGACAGTATTGGCCTCTGGGGGGGTATCCCACAGTGCACCACTGTGACCGCTCTGGACAGCAATCTCAGCTCGGATGCAGTGGCCAGGTAGACAGGAAAAGCCCCGCGAACTTTTGAACTTCATTTCCTGTTTGCCCAGCATGGAGCTCTGATCAGCACAGGTGGCAATGCAGTCCCAAATCCAAAAAGAGCTCCAGCATGGACCGTACGGGAGATACTGGATCTGATCGCTGTATGGGGAGACAAATGATTTTTGCCCCATCAGGCACTGGGCTCTCAACCCAGAATTCCAAGGGGCTGGGGAGACTGCGGGAACTATGGGATAGCTATGGAATAGCTACCCACAGTACAACGCTCCGGAAATCGATGCTAGTCTCGGACCATGGACGCACACGGCCAAATTAATGTGCTTAGTGTGGCTGTGTGTACTCAACTTTATACAATCTGTTTTACAAAACCGGGTTATGTAAAATCGGAATAATCCCACAGTGTAGATGTACCCTAAGATCCAGCCACACCAAATTCTTTTTGGACAACCAACGAAGTTAATGATTGATCCTGAACATTTTACTATACACTCAGAGGATTGATCATCCTACAGCCACCCTGAATGATTATTTCCAATGGCTAAAACAATTACAAGAGAATAAAACCACATTACAGTGCAGGATCAATCAGGCTATTGAACATATGAATGAGAAAATGCAAAAACAAAGAACCAATGAACCTAATTTACGGGAAGTTGGAGATTGAGTAATGTATTTAAAATTGTGTAAGAAGGATCACACCTTAGAATCTAAATGGATAGGTCCATAGTCCATAGTTGACCATCTCAGCCCTCTGGTACCGCATTGAGAAAGATGGTAAACGTAAATGAGTCCACGTATCCCAGATCAAACTGTTTTCTTAATAGCATGTGCTTCATCCCTTCTAGGTATCACTGTCACCGAATCCCTTATAAGGAATCTGGAGAGTTTCAGCTGGTTGCCTCCAGCCGGAATCCTGGTATCATAAACTAGTCAACAATTTTATTTCCCTCTCACAAACTGCGCAAGCGTTTACAGGAGAACACTGGTGGAAACGGACTGAAGGACATAACAAAAATGTTACTATTTTGGGGATTCCTGGCACAATTATTCACCTTGGGAACATCCAGTGCACATTGGGGGATCCAGTGGTTTAATTTTACCACTGGAAACCAGATCCAAATTGTACCAATATCTAACCATACGTTACATGGACCCTTTGAACTACTTACATTACATGTCTGGGTAAATATCACACCCTATGACCATGATTGTATATTTGAGGTTAGCTCACCTACCCAGCCTATAATAGATCACAATCATCATTGTCACCCCATCCTCCCTGGATACCATACATTCCCACCCTTTAAACCAGGACCCCTAGAGACTCGGACAATAACAGTATGGGTGAATGAAACCAAATTAGTAGGAAGTACAACAGTGCTGTTTTTAAATGGTTCACAACCCATAAAAGTGCCCTGTCCTCATTTGCTTAAGATGCAGCCTCCCATAGAGGCACAAGTGGTGCCATTAATTGTAACCTTACACCTTTCAATAAACTGGACCAGGAATAATTTAACTCTAACTCGGCCAGAATGTGCACACTACAGCTCCCCCCTATTTGAAGCGTGGTTCAAATCCTTACAACCAGAACATCCCTTCCCTTGCCAGCGATGAGGGAGAACAGATACCTTGTTAGGAGGTATAGGAGCAGGGACCGGAATTCTAAATTCAGTAGATCTAGAAGCACTGAAAAATAAGGCCAGTATGGTAGAAACATTGCATCATACTATTGTACAAGGGCAAGAGCACCAGATCGCTGAATTGGTACAAACTGGGGCAGACACAATGAACTTGCAATGGCAGACGTGGGAACTTGTTAACCAGGCATTCTGGGCTCAATATGCCACCACGAGGGACATAACGAACAAAATGGCGTTAGGTTTGTGGTGTTCCAAACAACAAATATTCGCTGTTATGCTGCCAGAAAGGGAGATGAACTGGGTATGAGCTAAAGATATGACAGTCTTAACTCCTCTGCTGACAAAACATGAAAATAACTTTTCCTCCCTTACCTTTCTGGATGGTACAAGGCCCTGGAATCGAATGGACACACATTGACCCTCATGGGACACATCACTATACAAGTAATAGGGGTCCAACCCCACAAATATAAAGTTACTCTGTGGCCCTTCATAGCCCTCCCAGTTCTCCAGGGCAGACATCCGTGGGCCCCTCGATTGGTGGGAACATATTTGAACGAACAAGGGGAAATCATAGACCATCGCTTGTGTTCCAGGTGGACTGCACAACAATGGGTATGTCCTACTTTACCAAAATTAGAAGAGCCCTGCTCCTTACAATATAAAAGTTTGGCAACTTGTTACTGGGATGAACTATATAACAGTACTACAAGAGTGTATTTTGATAGGAAAAGTTGTGTCTGTGCCATTAGATTAGAGAAGCTTGTATGGCAAGACAAATACATCTCAGAACCGCCAGCAGAACAGTGTATGTATAATATAACTACGTTAAAAACTCCCACCCTAACCTATTACTTCCCAACTCATGAGGATAAAAGAACTAACACACTGGATACCAGTAATATTCTAGACTTTAACTTCACTTTGGGGCTCAGTTGGACAAATCTGTACAAACTAATACAGGAAAATATACAAATTAGCCAATTAACTGAAACCACACGGACCCAGGTTCAGACACGCAGTTTGGCTGTTTTACATCAGGGATCTGAAATATTAAGAGTATCTGCACAAGCAGAACAAATCATGATGCACCATTGGTATGATATTTTAAAGGGATGGTCCCCCTCTTGGTCTTCAACTTTAACAATTATGTTACATCCAATTGTTGTTTTCTTTATTCTGATAAGTTTAATGTTAATTATAATGTGTGGCAAGTGCTGCTGGATGAAAAGGCTAGACTTTAAGCTAAAACCACAAGCTCATATGGTTTCCCAATATGTAGTCTTAAAACAATTACATAGTGTGACCCATTCAATACCCCTGGATTGAAGGGTCAAAAGGGGGACAAAGTAGAACTGATGTGAATGAAATTGTTTTTAGTTATTCACTGTATCATTGTAACTTCTGTTCACCATTTCATTACACTTGCCATTTTGCCTACATTGTAACTTCTGTGCACTACTGTAATTCAAAACCCATTTTAAAATGCTTACTCCATTTTGTGGAAGGTTTGTGCTGCAGCCTTCATTTTTGCGAGCCCTGCTATAATTTTAATAGTCTAGTTTAGATGTGTGACTGAGGTATGTATGGGGGATAGAATCAACCTCCATCGCCAGCCTGTCCTGATGAGATAAAGTTCAATTACCAACGGCTGAAGACCTAGACAACAGCCCTAAACAAAGTAAGAAGCATCCACCCTAAAAAGAAAAGGACAACAGAACAACAGAAGGAAGATCAGAGCCAGGTCCGAGGCTGAAAGTCATGCCTGCAATTGATGGGTGATCAATCCAAACCCAGAGGCAGCGTGACACAGCAAGACCTATAGACTTTGAATCCAAACTAAAAGCTTATAAAACAGAAGGGTGAGATGAGAGACTTTGGGTAAGGTTCTGCTATCAACATCGAGGGGCATCGGTGCGTGCCCGACAGAGACCCAGCACCTCCTCCTGCTCAGCTTTCCTGGCCAGTTAGCTGCCATGAGCTCCAATCCCCAGCTGTGAACTCAAGCCACGAACTCGGGACTGGTAACTATCCAGCAGCTGCAGAACATTTGGCGGGGGGTGGGGGGGTGTATGTGTATAAGTATTAAGGTATTTGCTAGTAGTTATAGATCATAATAAATGTGATATCTTTGTCTTGACCCCTAAAACGATCCTGTGTAGTTTTGTCTGTACAACACTGGGCCCCGCTAAACATGCCCATGCTCAGCTCCTGCCAGCACCAGAGCAGCCCCCTCCTGGTAATGTGGGGCCCCAAAACATCCCCAACCCCCCAGGTGTTGTAAGCACTGCTCTCATTGACTGTGAGTCGGGGCAGAGGCCAGGAACGCCCCAGCGTCCTGCCTCCCAGCCCACTGCCGCTGGCATTAGTGTCCAGGTGCCCACAGGCTTTGCAACAGTCGGGCTGGGTTTAAAAGTCAGGCCATTCCCTTACCAGGCGAGGCCTGAGTGTGGTGTCTCCATGCCAAGATGGAGGTGATGGCACCTCCCACCACCCATAGCCCCCCTCTTACCCCGCCTTCACTGCCAGCCTCTCACCGTTATCCAGCACCCGTCCCCATCCCGCCCACACGCTGTACCGCACTGACCCTCTGGGACAGCTCAAAGCAGCTGGGCTCGGGCCCCTTGGCCCCGCTGCGCTGCAGGTCAGTACCAGGGCCAGGAGCGCTCATGGGGAGACGCAGAACCACGGTGCTGCTGTTGGTCGGGGGCTGCGTGCCAGCAGGTGGGGGTGGCCATCAGTGCAGTCCCGCTGGTTCAGCCCTTTACTGGCAGTGGCTTGTCGACTGACGGGGGAGCAGCCCCGAGCCAGGCTGCATGGGGAACTAGCGGGAGTTCTGGGACCCGACTCCCCAACAAGGGGCAGGGCGGCCATTGCTGCTGACTGGGGCTTGGCCTGGCTCCTAGTGCCCACTGGGGCCCCTCAGCCTGGTGTTTCATGGCACTTGCTCGGCACTGAGCTGGCGTGGGGCCATTGGCCCTGGCCCTAGAGCCTGGCGGGTGTGCTGCCTGCTCGCCATAGCCCTGCATTTCCCTGGCCTGGCATCCTTCCCAGGAGCCCCCGTGCTGCTGGCCACAGCCCTGCCCTGGGCTTCACTGGCTGGGGGGGGGGATCAGGGGAGCACAGACCCCCCAGCAGCCAAAGGGAACCCCTAGTAAAGAGCCGGGCAGCAACCTCGGGAGGGCACTGGCCTGGCGCCCCCGGCTGGGGGGGTTTCAGCACCGGAGCCCTCCTGTGGGCTAATGTCTGGGGGTGTGGGAGTGGGGTGCTGGCTGTTCTTGTTGGGGGGTTGGTTGAAGGGGTTCTTGGTGTCTGGGGGGAGTTTGGCCCTGAGGGTTTTTTGGGGAGGAGGCATTTGGCCCTGAGGTGTCTGGGGGGGAATGGCTTTAGGGGGTTCTATGCATGGGGAGGTGGCATTTGGCCCTGAGGGGAATCGGGGGTGTGGGTGGGACTGAGCCTGAGGGGATGTGGGAGAGGAGAGTTGGGCACTAGGGGTGTCTCTGTGGACAAGGGGTGGAGTGTGGCCCTCAGAGATTTATGGGGTGTGGGGGAAGGATTGGGCCTGTCTGCCAGAAGCTGGGAATGGCCGACAGGGGATGGATCACTTGGTGATTCCCTGTTCTGTTCATTCCCTCTGGGGCACCTGGCACTGGCCACTGTGGGCAGACAGGATACTGGGCTGGATGGACCTTTGCTCTGACCCAGCGTGGCCATTCTTATGTTCAGTTTGGCCATGAGGGGACTCATGAGGGGCTGGGCCCAAGGGGTTTCAGGAGGGGAGGGGAAGCTTGGCCATGAGGGGACAGGGAGGTGAGAATTGGGCCCAAGGGGTTTCTCTGTGTATGGGAGGGGGCAATAGGTCTTGGCTGTGATGAGACTGGGGGGAGGTTGGAGGGGAGTGTTTGGCCCCAGCAGTTCTTGGTGTGGAGCTGCGTGTCCGGCCCAAGGTGTGGGGGGTCCCCAGGGAGATGGCCCTGAAGGGCCAGGGTGGGAAAGGGGGCTTGGCCCAGAGGGGTGTCTTGTGGGGCAGGTGTGGGTGGGCTGATGCTGAGGGGAGCTCTGAGAAGGGGCTTGGGGTTGGGGGAACTGTGGGCTAAATGCCCCTTCCCCCAGGCCCAAACCCATTCCCCAGAGGGGATTCTCGGGTGGGGGTGGAGGGCAGATGGGGAAGGGTACAGTAGGGCCCTTAGGGGCCATGGAGGTTTGTCCTTCGGCTCCAAGGGGTTGCTCCAGTGATTTCCCTACACCCCCCCCCAGGGGCAGTGTACACCCCCCCTGAATTTCCCCAACACCCTCCCCCCCCAGTTTTGTGAGCTAGTTACATACCAATTCAGTGACTGTTTGGAAATCTGAATTTAAACTGAAACATTAATACACACTTTAAGAGTTTATACAGTGTATGATAAAATGTGTATCTGAAAAAGAATAATAGATTTGAAAAGTATGAACATAGACTAGCTTCCTTGCTTCCTTATACAGCTGTTTTTTATGATGTCAGGGCATTCATTTCGGTGATGTTGGCCAACCTAAGAATTTCAAATGATGATTTGTAAGCAAAGTCTAAATGAGCTCTCCCTGACAGCTAGTGATGAGCTGGGGCTGTGGGGCCAGATTATATTTACATTCACACATAATCTACTAGGTATCCAGCAAACAGAGCTGTGTTGTCCAAGTGATAGATTTTGGCTGGGGTTGGGTTACAAACCACTGGAATGTGGGGGGAATGGGGAATGAAATGTTGTTCTTATTGTATGAGTAAAGGGCAGTAGAACTGTACTTAGCCTGTGCTGACTGAGGGCATCAAGAGAGAGGGTGGGAAACCTGTCCCTATCCACTGTTTAAAGACAGAGCTGATTAGGCTCCATAGAGAGTCTCTTGTTCTGTTAAGTGACCACTGCAGCGGAAATCACTGACAATCAGGTCCAAGTGCTTAGTCCTGTGGTGGGGACAGTGTTCCTGTGGGGACAGTGTTTTTGTGTAAGAGACGGCCCAGTCTGCACTAGCAGCGAGGTTCCCCCACTGAGAGCTCAGCTGAAATCACTGAGAGCTGGTGGAACCTCAAGAGACCAACTCGCAGAGGTCACAGGGGCAGGTGGCAGCCGGCAGCTGAAGGTGACTGTGCAGGGCCATTGGCAACAGAGTGGTGGAGTGAACGGTGGCACAATGAACAGCCATGGCCAGAGTGAACAGTGAGCAGCTGGAGGAACGAGCAAGGTGCTTTCTGGCTCCCCCACTGGGAGCTGAACTCAAGTGAAAGCACTTCTGAACTCTGAGTCTCCACTGACCAAGGAGAACACCGGTGAGTGGAGTGCGGTGGAGGGAAAAGTGAGGGGCACGTTAAATAAACATTTGATTGTCGGACTATATTTTAGAGACTTTCCTCCAGAATGCTAGATTTGTGACTGGGAATGGAAACTTATATAAATATGTTTCCTAGTAGGCCAAGATTTTTAAAATGCATTATTTGCAAGGCTGTTATCTCACATCGTTGCTATCTTGGGAGGTCATTATATTGGGGAGTTTCTGTACTAAACATTTTTATTATTATAATTAATTTTTACATAAGAATGGTCATACTGGGTCAGATCAACGGTCTATATAGCCCAGTATCCTGTCTTATAACAGTGGCCAATGCCAGGTGCTTCAGAGGGAATGAACAGAACAGGGAATCATCAAGTGCCCATCCCCTCTTGCCCATTCCCAGCTTCTGGCAAACAGGCTAGGGACACTCAGAGCATGGTGTTGCATCCCTCTCTATCCTGGCTAATAGCCACAGATGGACCTGTTCTCCGGGAATTTATCTAGTCCTTTTTATAATCCTGCTATAGTTTTGGTCTTCACAGCATCCCCTGGCAAAGAATTCCCTGGGTTGACTTTATATTGGGTGAAGAAGTACTTCCTTTTGTTTTTTTTTAAAACCAGCTGCCTATTAATTTCATTGGGTGACTGCTAGTTCTTCTGTTATGTGAAGGATTAAATAAAATTTCCTTATTCACTTTCTTCGCACCAGTCAAGATTTTATAGACCTCTATCATATCCCCCCTTAGTTGTCTCTTTTCTAAGCTGAAAATTCCCAGTCATTTTAGTCTCTCCTCCTGTTTCATACCCCTGATCATTTCAGTTGCCCATCTCTGTACCTTTTCCAATTCCAATATATCTTTTTTGGGATGGGTGACCAGATCTGCACACGGTATTCAAGATGTGGGCATGTACCATGGATTTATATAGAGGCAACATGATATTTTCTGTCTTATTATCTCTCCCTTTCTTAATGATTCCCAACATTGTTTGCTTTTTTGGCTGCTGCTGCACATCGAGTGGATGTTTTCAGAGAACTATCCACAGTGACTCCAAGATCTCTTTCGTGAGTGTTAACAGCTAATTCAGATGCCATCATTTTGTATGTATAGTTGAGATTGCTTTCCCATGTGCATTACTTTGCATTTATCAACATTGAATTTAATTTGCCATTTTGTTGCCCAGTTACCCAGTTTTGTGAGATCCCTTTGTAGCTCTTCGCAGTCTGCCTGGGACTTAACTATCTTGAATAGTTTTGTATCATCTGCAAATTTTGCCACCTCACTGTTTACCCATTTTTCCAGATGAATATGTTGAACAGTATTGGTCCCAGTACTAACCCCTCAAGGACACCACTATTTATCTCTCTCCATTCTGAAAACTGATAATTTACTCCTACCCTTTGTTTCCCATCTTTTAACCAGTTACTGATCCATGTGAGGACTGCCCTCTTATCCCATGATAGCTTACTTTTCAAAAGTTAATTTAAATTAAATACATTTAAAAAAAAATTTTTTTTTTTTGAAATCTAGATCTGTTATGTGTTCTGGTGGAACCTGCCTTTTCCTTATGTTAAATTTGCATAATCCTAACAAAACATTTACTTTATTCATATCTTTTATATCTCTCATTGGACCTGACACCCCCTCTGTAAATTCGAACACCCCCCCTAATTTCAATTTCTGGGGAAACCACGGGCTTGCTCTGGGGAATTGAGCCCTGAGAGGTTTCTGGGTGCTGGGTGGATTCAGGCCTGCGGAGAAGAGACAATGCAGCATGGCATCCCGGTGGTGCAGCCTGAGGGCTGGCTGGGCGGCCTGGGAGTGCTGCCGCCCCAGCTGGAAGAGGGCAGACCCATGCCTGGGAGCCCTGCTCCACAGCTTGGCTGCTAGTGCATGGGCTGGAGCGGCCCTGCTCCCAGCTCGCTCACTCTCTGCCCTTCACGAAGCAGGCCCACCTGCTCCACAGGACACAGGCCTGAGTCCACGTCCCAATCTCTTACCCCAAAGGTTTTCCCCCGCACCCCTCACCGTAGTGTCGAAGGCTGGGGGTCCGGCCTGACTCCAGGCCCAGGAACAGCACAGGGGACCAGCAGCTAGGGCAGAGAAGCAGCCTTGGTTCATCTTGTTACAGGGAGGGACTCCACATACAACGGGCATCCAAGCTGCTGCCCCCATCCGGGCTCCAGCGCAAGCCAGGCGGGATGCAGAAAGGAACCTGGTCTTCCCTTGGGCCGGAGGGCTGAGTGGGGGCAGGCCTGCTCGTGCTGGCCGGGTAGGGAGGAGGTGATGCTGCAGGAGCTGGTTCTTGCAGACACTGTTGAAAACATCCCGCTGCTGCTGAAGAGGGTGGCCCCACGTTTCAGGCCCCACGGGTGTGTCACACAGGTGAGAGCTTTGCTTGGCCATTACCCAGGTGCCCATCACCTTGTTACCTCGGCTGCAGGTGGGTGCATGGCGCAAGGAGGATTTAGGGAGGGCACAGTGCCCGCAGCATCCTCATTCCCTTTGGAAAGATGAAGGGCCCGACAAAGTATGACTGATGCCTGAATTCTCATAGACTCATAGGTCAGAAGGGACCAATACGATCATCTAGTCTGACCTCCTGTCTTTGCTGCTGCTGCAGCCTCCATTTTAGCTCCTTCCTGGGTCTCTTCTAAAGAGCATGCGGTATTCCTGTACCTCGCTCTCAGCACTCCTGTTCCCATGGCTACTGCCCAGAACCCAGCCTCTGCAGGGCGAGCACCAGCAGCACAGACCCAGCTCTGTCACTAGTTACCATACGTCCACTCCCCCGGGAAGTGAGAGCCCCTGTGCACAGGCGGCCGAGCACCAAGAAGGGACCAGCCCATGCTCCAGCGATGGAGGAAGAGCAGCCCTTCAGGGCACCAGCGTATTAGCGGAGTTTGCTTTCTGCACCTCAGCCATGTCTCAGGAAACCAGGCCGTGGCCCCAGACTCCAATACTCACAAGGGCCTGCAGCCAGAGCGAGGCAGGCAACAGGACACATTGCAGCAGGGGAAACATCTGGGTTTCTCCCCACTGAAGAAATCCTTCCCCCCCCCCCCCCGCTTTTCTCTCCCATCCTCTGTAGAAGAACCTATATTCTGCAGGCAATACAGCTGAGCCGAGCAGCTGGGATGCGAGCCTAGGACTTGGGAGACCTGGGTTCACTCTGCCACAGACTTTGTGTGTGCTCTTGGCCCAGGTACTTAGCCTCCGTGGCTCGGTTCCCAGCTGTTCCATGGGAGAACAGCTCTGCCCTGCCTCCTGGGGTGGGTGAGAATTGGGAGGTTCTCCACTACTGCAGTGCTGGGATCCATATGAGGATCAGAGACGGCTGTGGGGGCAGCTCTTTGGGACGAACCCTGCTCCAGACTCGAGTATAACCGTGTTTGGGAGGCCAGGGGAGTGGAAGCAGACGGAGCTGGCTGGGGCTCTGCCCTGGAAGGGTTCCGGCGAGGCCATGGCTGTGGAATCCCTGGGCACAAGAGTGGGAAAGCTGTGAACAGACCACGCAGAGCTGCTGGCTGGTTTCGGATAATCTCCTTTACTGCCCTCCCTGCGGAGAGGGCCTGGGTCCATACTGCATCTTTTACAAACACTTCACGGTATATACAGGTCAGGTTTTAGTGTTTTGCCCCCCCAAAAGAGAGATGCATTTGGCTTGTTAATCAGCCCCTGCTGCCCTGAACAGAAACAAGCGGGAGCCAGGGGAGCCCAGCGTCCCAAGGGGAGGGAGCTGGGACCGGGCACCCCGGCTCAGGCTGGAATATGTTACACAATCGCCCACGTTAGTACATCATGCAAAAGCAAAAACTGGATAATGAGAATAATATAGTGACAAATGCTGAGGGATAACATGCCTTGATTTCCATGTAGCCAATGACAGCGGGTGGCAGGGGGGAGGAGGAGGAGGAGGAGAAATGGGTTTGGATCCGCACACGTGAGGGGTCGCTGCTGGACCACGGCACATGCCGTTCTTTGCCCACTGCTGGTGATGGCGGAGGGGAAAGGCCATACAAGTGCAAGGAGTCAGGTGCCCTTGTCTGGGGAACTGGAGCTGAAGGCCCTAGAAGCCAGGGCCAGCCCAAGGGGGGAGCCCCAATGACATCACAAGCCAGGGCTGATCCCCAGGGTGACTTCACGGCTCTTATTGCTGCAGACAGAGGGCAGAGCACCGTTCAGCCCTGGGGGGCTGCTGAGAATGGGAGCGGGCGAGACAGACTAGTGGTCACCGTGCAGTTCCTGCGTTAGGCACACATGCTTGCGTGAGCAGGCAGCAACGCTAGCCCAGGCTCTGCGCAGACATCCTCCCCCCAGCACTCTGCTGGGCTGCAGTTCTCCAGAGCCCCGGCCTACAGGTCCAGGGACAGAGGATCAGCTTCCAGTGCTGCGCGGGGAAGGACACGGGCGCCTGGAGGGGTGCTGCCCCCCACAATCTCTGACCAGGCCCGCTGGACCAGTGCAAAGGGAGGGGGAATCCTCAGTGCTGTCCCACTTCCCCCCAACACTGGGGTACGGGCTCCTCGGCAGCGGGAAGGACAGTTGGAATGGACATCCAGCAACACTACAATAAAGTGAACAAAATAAAGAAAAGGATGGGATGAGATGGGAGGATTCGTTCATGAGATGACGCCATCAAACAGAGCCAAGAAAGCTGCACAGATTCGCTCACCCAAACCCTATCTGTCCATATCTCTCGCCCTCCCCCGGCAAGCTAGTACCCTCTCTCCGTTAGCCCCTTCAGACTACATAAACACACCTGACCCCGTGAGCCACTGATGGGTTACACGATAGGTGAGCTCACGTCACTGCAGACAACGGGAGCTGCAGGTGCTCAGAACCGATTCAGTGTGGAACTGCAGGTTACTCTACCCCAAGCCCTCCTGAGAGCAAAGCAACAGGCACAACCTAGTTTGCGTGGAACCAGCCCACCTTCAGACTGCTCCAATGCATGTCAACACTCCAGTACTCCGAAGTCTGGGGAACAGTTTCCAGCCCTAGATTTGCAGAAGTCCAGGCTCCAAATGCAGAGACTCAAAAGAGGTTGAAGTTACCTGTGTGGAGGAGTACAGCCGAGGAGCTGCTGAGTCCGGGGCTCCCTGGGAACTGATCCAGGACTTGCTAACGTCAGAGACCCAGCTAAGGAATTCTCCCAGTAGCAGGGGGACTTCTCTGGTGGGACTGGAAAAAGATGTCTGACAGAGAGAGAGAGCATCATTACGGGTGGGAAAACATGGGAGAGAAATGAAGAGGGAAAGAAATCAAGGTGAGAAAGAAAAGTAAGAACCGGAGTTTTAACAAAGTCAGCACCTCCACGCTGCTGTGCTGGACTACGACCCCCTCCGAGCAAGGCAGACCTTGAAACTTGCAGCTGCTATCAAGCCTCTTGCTTTGGATCCAAGGTCAGACATTCTGCAAGAAGCCCATTTAGCAAAGGGTAGGGGTGTGTCTAGCGGGCTTCCTCCACAGCTGGCATGACTAAATGCCTCCTGAGGTCCCTTCCAACCCTGAGATTCTATGACCTGTGCGCAGAAACCTTGCGTGCGTGCACATGTGCACATAGAGACCAGGGCTGCTTTGTCAAGGCACTGGGCCAGCCCAGGTTGCCAGGCAGGCAGGGAGGTTCTGATAAATACCTGTCAATTCATTAGTCTAATGATTCACTCTAAGAAATCAACCTTGTACAGGGCACTTCCCAGATACACGACGAGAGACAGAGACAGACAGATAGACAGACACATGCAGACATCGCCACCGGCTAACAGCAGCACATGGCAATGTAAGTTTCCCCCGGTTATTTGGCCCGGACAAGCAAAGCACGATGGAATGCGTCAGAGTGAACAAGCAGGCTGGAGGAGGAGGCGCAGATGCAAAGTAAAACCTCTTGGGGGGTGAAGCTGTGGAGCAGAGAGGCAGGCAGATCCATCCCCATGGCAGCAGGCTCTGTGAAAGCACAGACACAGCCCCAGCATGCACTTACAGTCTGAGTGCTGAGTCCACAGCGGCTGCGGGGAGGTTCTGGGAGGCAGGCTAAGCAGCTCTTGGGAGGAGGCAGGTAGCAAACAGCAGCCTTCTCCTCCGCCCTGCCAAAGGGCAGCAGAAAGGATCCAGGCAACAGCTCCAGAGCTGGTGTGCAGAGGTTGCTGTCCTGCGCCAAAGCGCTGAGAGGGACGGTGTGGTCAGTCCACAGTCACAGTCTCTTTTCACGGGAATAGGGGAGGGCAGCAGGTCTAGGAGCTGGGGACGGTATCCTCTCCTCCTCTGGGGGTGGCATGGCATGAAGCTGGCAGAGTTAATAAAAAAGTCACTAGCTAGTTAGGCTCAAAACTGTCAGCAGGTTCCGCCGGGCTGTGGGAGCAGCTCGGTAGTGGCTGGTTTTGGCTACTCTGCAGATGGTACGAACTGAAGCAAGCTCCTGGGTTACTGAGCTGGAGGGGTGTGTTCTCTCTCTCATCACTAAATATACAAATACTGTCCCAACAATCATATATATTAATATATATTAGTCTTGTCTTTTTGGTTAAACTTTAGGCACTGCTTTGGAAGAACATTGGGATTTAAAAATAATAATCGGATGATTAGCCAGTAGCTTTACCACATGCAGAGCAGGATAAATGGGAAAGTGTTTGGGGGGGCCGGGTCAAGCAGGGAGGGGACTTTATGCCACTGTCAGCTGAGGCCTCTGCAGTTTGGGAAGCTTCCTGTTTGCTTCCCATCCACAGCTCCCGTTGAGGCTGGACAAGGCGAGTGTGAGTTCAGCGGCATCCACGTCGCTCTGGGGACCTGATGTGTATCTGCGTCCGTAGCTGGAGGAAGAGTAGGATGAGGAAGAGAAGGTCATGGAGAAGCCGGAGCCAGTGGCATCAATGCTCCCTCGCCTGGAGCCTGATCTAGATCCTGTTCGGGAGCCCGATCTAGAGCCAGAGGTGGAGCCAGAGCCACTGACGTTGTAGGGGCTGTAGTATCCTTTGCTGGACTGGGAGGAAGCTTCCAGCAGGCGCAGGCCTGTTCCCTCCTCAACCATGCTTCTGTCCATTGCATCCTTGTAGGAGATCTTCAGTTTCGTTTTGGGGCAGGTGAGATACTTGGAGTAGGTGTTCACGTCCCGCAGCTTTTGGGCTGTGCGCGTGTCGATTGTGCCTTTCTGCAGCGCATCATCGAGCGAGACCCGGCCTGGCACGTCGGGCTCAATCAGCCCACCCGTCAGGTACTGTACCTCCAGGAACCGCTGCCCGGCTTCATAGTACAGCCAGCCCTTCTTTAAGGCTTGGGCGGCTGACATTTTCGTCTTGGTTCTCGGATCCTCAAAGCCATAGAAGGCCTTCTGAGCGAGGTTGATCCTGTCCACCATGATTTTGTCAACCAGGCCCTTGTTGACTGCATCAGCAACAGAGAACTTCTCCCCAGTGCTGGGGTCGATGATGCCTCCGGTGCAGGCCTGGGACTCCAGCAGCCTCTGTCCAGTGATGTTGTCTACGAGATTGCGGTGCATGGCCTCCGTGATGGACACTTTCTCCAGGGTGTCCGTGTCCAGGATCCCAGCAATCGGACCGGTCTCTTCAGCAGGGTCACTCCAGGATGTCAGCTGAGCTCTTGCAGGGGCTGGGCTTACAGGGTAGGAGGAAGAGGACCCAACAGAAGAAGATCTCGATCGGAAGCCGCTCACATTTCCAGAGAGCATGTCTGCGAACTCAGTGATGGACAGGGTGCCGGAGCGATACTGGTCCAGGGCAGACTGATCAATCAGGCCCTTTGCAATCGCGTCGTCAATGTCGTACTGTCGCCCGGACCTCCTGTCGATGATCATGGACTTGACCACCCCGTCCGAGGAGGAGATGGTGATCTCTTCCCACTCACACTCTTGCTCGGAGAGCTCCAGGTAGGTCTGGTGGTCAATGAGGCCTTTGCGGTAGGCTTCATAAACTGACATCTCCTTCCCTGTCTCTGGGTCGACGATCACCACTCTGCGCTTGCGGACAGATGACTTGGACGAGGTCTTTCTCTCCCGCTTCTTCTCCTTCAGAGGGAGCAGGCACAGCCCGGTCTCCGGGTCGGTGATGCACCGCTCCATGAGCTGCAGGTAGGTCAGGTTCTCCTCAGTGTTGGGATCAAAGAAGCCCTTGGTGTCGTCGCTGGGGTCCAGGAGGATCTCGTTCATTTCCTCGTCGAACAGGCCCCGCTTGTAAGCCATCTCCACGGGCAGGCGATGGCTTTCCTCTGGATCGATAATGCCTCCTGTGGCGATCTGGGCCTCTAGCAAACGGATCCCATGATCTTTCAGGATCAGGCCCTTCTTCATGGCCTGGAAGAGAGAGATCAGTTTGCCCGAGTAGGGGTCTTTGTAACCGGTCACCGCCCTCTCCGCTGAAAGGAGCTTGTCCTTGAACTCTGGGCCCACTATGCCCATCCGCACCGCCTCCTCCACCGTCAGCTTGAGGCCCTTGATGGGGTCGATCACGTACCCAGTGGCTGCCTGGGCCTCCAGCAGCTCAAAAGCTGTGCCAGGCCGGATGATGCCTTTCTTCATGGCTTGGTACACGGAGAGCCGTTCCTTGGTGGAGTCCACGAAGACACCAGCGATGCAGCTGGTGCCCTCCAGGAACTTCTGCAGGTTTTTGGAGACTTCTTCGATGGAAGTTAAGCCCTCTTGGAGGCGCTGGGCTGTCGCTTCGTCCATGACCTGGGAGCGCACCAGCTCCTCCACGCTGATCTGCTTCCTCAGGCCCCGGAAGGTCAGCTTCCTGGTGTCACACAGGGGCAGCAGCAGCTGGCCGTTGTTCTCATCCTTCCGGCACCGCTTGAGCAGCTGCAGGTAGCTGAGCTTCTCGTCCGTGGAGGGGTCCACATAGCTCCGGACCTCGCTGGGCTCCGACAGCCTGTCGCAAGTCTCCTTGCTGAAGAAGCCACGCTGATAGGCAACCTCCAGGGGCAGGTGGAACCCCAGGAACGGGTCGATGATGCCACCAGTGGCTAGCTGAGCATCCAGCAGCCGGAGGGCTTCCTCGGCAGGGATCAGATCCTTCTTCATGGCCTGGAAGAGCGAGATCTTCTGCTCACTGTACGGGTCCCTGTAGCCAGTCACAGCTCTCTCTGCGGACAGCAGCCGGTCGTGGATTTCCGGCCCCACCACTCCTTTCCTGACAGCTTCGTCTACCGTCAGCATCTCATTCTTTATGGGGTCAATCATGAAGCCAGTGGCAGCCTGGGCCTCCAGCAGGGAGCGGGCTACCTCAGAACTGATCAGCCCTTTCTTCAGGGCCTGATAGACACTGAGCTTTTGCTTGGTGGAGGGGATGTAGATGCCAGCTATGCAGCCAGTTCCATACAGGTATTTCCAGATGGTCTCCATCTCCAGGATCTCTCTGATGGTCTTGGAGCCTTGCTTCAGCAGGTTATATATCTCCAGGGAGATGATCCTGGCCTCATAGAGGTCGTCAGCAGTAATCCGGCGCCGGACAAAGTCGTAGGAGGTTAGGTCCTGCTGCCGGATGATCTCTGTCTTCTCGATGATCTCAATGATGATGATGATCATGCGCTCCTTGGTCACCTGGCCAGAGCGGAACTCCTCCATCAGCCGCTTCCGCTGCTCCTCGGGGATGAGGTCTGACTGCATGATCTCCCACAGGGACATGGAGGAACCGGCCATGCTGCCCACGGGGATGCTGACCTGCGTTTCCTCAAATGCTTTCCGGGTCTCTGCCTCCGTGTACACGTGGGTCGTCTCCACCATGGTGGGCTTCTCCGGCTGCTTCAGGGGCAGGAGGTACAGGCCGGTCTCGGGGTCCTCTATGCACCTCTCCTTTAGCTGCAGGTAGGTGAGGTTCTCCTGCGTGTTGGGGTCGAAGAAGCCCTTGGTGTCGTCGCTGGGGTCAGAGAGGATCCGGTTCATCTCTTCGTCGAAGTAGCCCCGCTTGTAAGCTACCTCCACGGGGAGGCGGTGACTGTGCACGGGGTCGATGATGCCGCCGGTGGCCACCTGGGCCTCCAGCAGGCGGATGCCGTGCTCCTTGAGGATCAGCCCCTTCTTCATGGCTTCGAAGAGGGAGATGGTGTTCCCAGAGTAGGGGTCCCTGTACCCAGTGACGGCCTTCTCCGCAGAGAGCAGCTTCTCGTGGAGCTCTGGCCCAACGAGACCAGCTTTCACAGCATCGTTGACACACAGTTTTTGGTTCCTTTCGGGGTCGACCATGAACCCACTGGCTGCTTGAGCTTCCATCAGGGTGACAGCGGTGCTTGGCCTCAGCAGGTTTCTCTTCATGGCCTCGTAGAGGTTCAGTTTCTCCTTCGTGTCTTCCATGTAGATGCCAGCGATGCAGTCGCTGCCCCGCAGGAACCTTTTCACAGAGTCCGTCTCAGAGAGGTCTTTCACTGACTTCTTACCTTCCTTGAGCTGCTCGTACTGGGCTTTGCTAAGGACCCTAGACTCCAGCAGCTCGCTAGCAGGCACAGGGGCTCGGAGGCCACTGAACATCAGCTTCTCCTGCTTCTTGGTCTCCGTTTCCTCAATGATGGTGATCATTATCTTGATGATCTTCTCAATGGTGACCTTGCCAGTCTTGTACTGTCGCAGCAGCTCCCTCCTTTGCTCCTCGGTGAAATACTCAGAGTGGATGAGCTCCCAGATCGTCACTGTCCTGCCCTTCAGGCTGCCAGCTGGCACCTCCAGGGTCGCCTTGTCCAAGGACTCCTTCGCCTGGCTGTCACTGTAGACCTCCTCCTGCTGTGACCGGATGGCCTGATCTGAGAGGGGCAGCAGGTAGAGGCCGGTCTGCTTGTCCGGTCGGCATCTCTTCTGCAGCTGGGCATAGGTGAGGTTCTCCTGAGTGTTGGGGTCGTAGAAGGCCTTGGTGTCATCGCTGGGAGTGGACAGGGCCTTGTTTGTCTCCTCGTCGAAGTAGCCCCGCTTACAGGCAACCTCGAGCGGCAGACGGTGGCTGTTCACAGGGTCCACTATGCCACCGGTGGCCAGCTGGACGTCCAGCAGGCGGAGCCCGGTATCGCTGGGGATCAGGCCTTTCCTTAGTGCTTGGAACAGGGAGACAGTCTGTCCGGTGTACGGGTCTTTGTAGCCAGTCACAGCCTTCTCTGCAGACAGCAGCTTCTCATGGAACTCTGGCCCGACAATCCCAGCTCTCACTGCCTCGTCCACTGAGAGCTTCTCGTTCCGAACGGGATCGATGATGTACCCCGTGCCTGCCTGGGCCTCCAGCAGTGGCAGGGCAGCCTCTGGCTTCAGCAGGTTTTTCTTCAGGGCGCCATAGAGCGTGAACTTCTGCCCAGTCGACTCCACCAGGACACCAGCAATGGTGTCGGTGCCCTTCAGATACCTCTTTATGGCGTCTGCATCAGCCACGTCCTTCACAGACTTCTTGCCCTGGTGCAGCTGGTTGTAGAGATCTTTGTCAATGATTTTGCTCTCCAGCAGCTCGGCGGCAGGGACAGCCGCGCGGAGCCCTTCAAAGCACAGCTGGCTCTTCTTCTCACTCTCTTCCATTACGGTGATGACGATCTTGATGATCTTCTCCACGGTGATCTTGCCAGTCTTGTACTGCCGGAGCAGGTCTCGCCTCTGCTCCTCGGTAAAGTATTCTGAGTTGATGATCTCCCAGATGGTCACCGTCTTTCCTTTGAACGTGCCAAAGGGGGCAGACACCGTGGCCTTCTTGAAAACATCTTTGGCCTCTTGATCTGTGTAGGCCAGGTCCCCTCCTTTGGCTGCTCTGTCGGTGAGCGGCAAGAGGAGAAGTCCAGTCTCACGGTCAGTCAAGCATCTCTCCATCAGCTGCAGGTAGGTCAGGTTCTCCTGCGTGTTAGGGTCGAAGAAGCCCTTGGTGTCATCTGTGGGGTCTGACAGGGTCTGGTTCATCTCTTCATCGAAGTAGCCCCGCTTGTAGGCCGCTTCCACGGGCAGGCGGTGGCTGTTCACGGGGTCGATGATGCCGCCAGTGGCGATCTGGGCCTCCAGCAGGCGGATGCCGTGGTCTTGGACAATGAGGTCTTTTGTCATAGCCTGGAAGAGGGAGATCTTGTCTCCGGTGTAGGGGTCTCTGTACCCAGTCACCGCCCTCTCGGCAGACAGCATTTTATTGTGCAGCTCTGGTCCAATTACTCCTTCTTTCACAGCCTCATTTACAGAGAGCCTCTTGCTTCTCACTGGGTCAATGATGAAGCCAGAGGCAGCTTGTGCTTCCAGGAGGATGAGTGCCGTGCCTGGGCTCAGCAGCTGTTTCTTCATGGCCTTGTAGATGCTCATCTTCTCGTTGGTGGGTTTAATGAGCAAGCCGGCGATGCTGCTCCGGCCCTGCAGGTATTTCCTGAGGTCATCCCTCTGCGCAAGCTCAGTCACAGTCACCGTCCCTTTCACCAACTTGTCTAAGATCTCTTTGCCCAGGATGCCAGCCTCAACCAGCTTCTCTGCAGACACCTTCTGCCGGATGCCATCAAACGCAAACTCTGGCTCCCCGTTCTGAGGCAGGCCATCCATGGCGTCTCTGCCATTGGGCACCGCTTTGGTTGGAGTCAGCTGGGTAGGCAAAATCACTGCATCTTCGGGAATGTCGTCTGTTTGGATCATGATCTCTCGAGTCTGGGCCAGCGCAGCCCTATGCTCCTCTTGTAGCTGTTCCAGTTTCTCCCTTAGCTTCTGGTTTTCCTCTGCAAGGAGTTTCTCTTGCTGCTGCCGCTGCTTTTCCAGCTGCTGCAGCTCCTCCTGCTTACGCTGGACATTTTTCTCCGCCTCTTTCTGCTTCTTCTTTGCATCGTCCAAGGTGGCCTTCAGCTGCTGTTTCTCCTGCTCCATCTGCTTCTGCTGCCGCTCCTGCTCTGCCTTCAGGTTCTCAGCTTTGTTCATCTCATCTTTGAAGAGTTTCTCCAGCTTAGCTTTCTCTTCCTCAATGAACCTCTCTTTCTGAAGCAGGCTATCCTTCTCCGTTAAGAAGCTCTGCTGGAGTATCTGAGTCTCCTGACGGAGCTGCTCCTGCTGAGCCGTCTGTATCTGGAGCAGGGAAACAAAGAAACATCTCTTAGACCAAAACCCACTTAACCCCAAATAGAGACCACAAAAACCTGGTGCAAACCGGGATAACCATTAGCGTGAGGGCGCTAGCAGGAAAACGCTTGTGGTGTAGCAGCAAGTCGTATTACAGGCTAGTACCTTGGGCTTATATTAGTAGGCACACGGGTCGGGCCCCTGCGGTGCATTAGTGTTAACGGGGTGGGGTGGAGTGGGAAGAGGAGGAGGAGTTTGGGCATCACTGCACACTAGACTGGATTAAAGAAGCAGGAAAGGGGACACCGTTCTTTTGTTGGGGTCAACAAAGCTAGCCATGCCCCATGATGCATCCCAAGGAGCAGAGTTAATGTCCATAATGGCCAAGGACCTTAGAGTCACTGTCTGTGCCTAGTGCTAAGGGAGTGGACACGCAGTGTCTCCAGGAGAACGGCACAACATGTGCAAGGAGGATGGACTCTACCCAGACCAGTAACAGACGAGCAATCTCTGTTGGGGGCATGAGGCAAAGCTGCTCCAATACATGCCCAAGGTCGATTACAGGTCACACTGCAGCTGGAGCCCTAGTACTGCACACGCATGTAAGCTGTGTGCGTGCGCTCACGGGAAATGCAGGAGCAAGGCTGAGAGTCTGAGTCTGTGGAGCAGAGACTTGGTGCCTTGGGTGAGGTTTTCTAGAGCACTCCAGTGACCCAGGAGCATAAGTCCCCCGAGAGCCGATGGCACTTGTGTTGCTAAACCATGGAGGTGCTTTTGAAAATCCTCCCCTTGTCTGTGCCCATGTCTCCTCTGACACTGGACCCGTAACAACCCTGGGGGCTCAGCTGACACCAGGCTGTGGGCAGCCCAGGTGGGGTATGGAGGGTTGTTGGTTACTAAGGGAACTATTTAACTTTGGACCCTGGCTGACATTTTGTGGGTGCAGTCAGCTGTCTGAGCAGAGGATCGCCACGCTGGCTGTCCCAAGGCTGCCGTTCTGCGTGGTGAGGACAGTAAGGGGAGGGTGTCCCCCAGCATGAACATGACAGCAAGGGGGGAGAACAGGAGAATCAGTACCTCTTCTGATCTCTGCTGCAGCAGCTCCGCCTCCTGCTTCAGCTTCTCCTTCTCCCTCTCCAGCTCAGTGATCGCTCTCTTCAGATTCTCCGCGTCCCTGTCACTCTGCTGCCTCTGGATCTCCAGCGTGTGGACCAGCGTCATCTTCTCTTGGGTAGTCAGCTCCATCTTGTGCAGCTTCCCACTGATCTCCTCCGCCTGCTTCTTGAACCGCTTCGCGTCCTCCTCTGCCTTGGCCTGGGCCATGCTCATCTCCGTCACGTGCAGCTTGAGGCGCTCGGCCTCGGCCATGATCTCCAGCTGCCGCTTGCGCTCAGCCTCCAGGAGCTTCTGGAAGCCCTCGGTCTCCTCAGTCAGGCGCTGCTGCATCTGCTCTTTGTCCTCCTGGAGCTTCTTGGCGTGCTCCTGAGCTAGGTCCTTCTGCCTCTGCAGCATCTCTGCCTCCGCCTTCAGCCGCGTGGCCTCCTGCACTGCCTGCATCTTCTCCTTCAGCATCTTCTCAGCCAGCGCCCGCTGCTGCGCCAGGTCGTCCTCCGCCAGCTTCCGCATGCGGGCGGCCTCCTGCGCCTCCACACTCAGGCGAGCAGCCTCCTCTGCCACGAGCTTCATCTTCTCAGCCTCCTCCACCAGGAACTTCTGGGTGTTGTCCTTGTCCTTCAGGATCAGCACCTTGTTCTCCTCCTCGATCCGGGTCTTCAGTTTGATCAGCTCTTCCATCTGGATCTTCACCTTGAAGAGCTCTTCCTCCACCTGGGCCTTCTGCCTCATGGCGTCCATCACCTCCTCCTTCAGCCGCTGCAGCTCCTCGTCCAGGATACTCTTTTGGTGGTCCGTCTCCTCCAGCTGCAGCTTGACCTTGGTCAGCTCCTGCTCCACCTGGGCCTTCTGCCTCAGCGTCTGCTCTGCAAACTTCTTGTGCTTTTCCATGTCGGCGTCAGCCAGCTGCTTTTGCTTCAGAGCCGCCTGCTCAGCTTGGGCCCGCTTAGCCGCCTCCAGCTCAGCCTCCTTCCTGAGCTTCTCAGCATCCTCCTGGGCTCTGGCTTTGGCCTGAGCCTCCTCCTCAGCTCGCTGCTTCAGACGCTCTGCCTCCTCCACCTGCTGACGGGACAGGGTTGCATCCTGCTCAGCCTTGACACGTGCAAACTCTGCCTCCTCTGCCGCTTTCTTGGCTTTCTCGGCCTCTTCCCTCAGCTTGTCCAGGATGTTCTGTTCCTGGCGCCTCGTCTGCAGCAGCTCCTGCTCCTTCTGCTGCACAGTAGCCAGGTGGGCCTTCTCCTCGGCCTGAATTCTCTTCTGAGCTGCTTCCTGGGCCAGCTGGATCTGCCTTTCTGACTCCTTTTCCGCCAGCTCCTTCTGCCTCTTGGCCTCCTCCACCTTGGCTTTCAGGCGCTCCACCTCGTCCAGGGCAACTTTGCGCTGCCGGGCGGCTTCCTGCTCCGCAGCCAAGATCTTCTTCACCTTCTCCTCGGCCTCCCTGCGGCGGTTCTCCTCCTCCAGGGCCAGCTGCCGCTGCTTCTCAGCCTCCTGCTCGGCCTTCTCCTTGCTGCGCTGAATCTCCTCCGCATTGCTCTTGATCTTGCTCAGCTCCAGCTCCAAGTCTGTCTTGCCCGCTGATGCCTTCTCAAAGTTGATCTTTAGGATGCGGATCTCCTCCTCGATGATGCGCCGCTGCTTCAGCGTATCATCCACAATGCTCTTCTGCCGCTCCAGCTCCGTATCGGAGGACTTCTTCAGCAGGGTGATCTTCTCCTCAATGTCGTGCTTGTGCTGGGCTGCCTGCTCTTCCAGCAGCCTGCGCTGGTAGGCCTCGTCCTCCGCCAGCCGCCTCAGCCGCTCGTTCTCTGCCTCCTTCTCTTTCAGGGCGATCTCTGCTTCTGTCTTCTGCCGGGAGGCCTCACTGATGGCGGCCAGTTTCTCCTTCAGGATCCTCTCTGCCTCGGCTCGCTGTCGGGCCGCCTCCTCCTCGGCCAGCTGCCGCTGCCGCTTGGCCTCCTCTGACAGGGCGCGCAGCCGAGCCGCCTCCTCGGCCAGCTCCCGCAGCTTGCTGGCCTCGGCTTCCAGTTTCTGCTTGGACTTCTCGCTGGTGGAACGGGAATCCTCCTCGGCCTTGGCCTTGTTCTGCAAAAGGATCTCCATCTCAGCACGCAGCTTGGCCAGCTCCTCCTCCACCTCCTTCCTCTTATGAATGGCCTCACTGATCTCATTCTTCAGGCGGAAGAGCTCCTCTTCCAGCAGCAGGCGTTGCTGCTCCCGGTTCTCCATCTCCGCCTTCAGCCGGATCAGCTCTTGCTCAGCCGAGAACTTCTGCTGGGCGGTGCCCTCTGCCAGCTTCCTCTGCTTCTCCAGCTCCTCCTCAGCCAGCTCCTTCTGCCGCAGGGCAGACTCCTCCATTTTTGCCCTCTTCCTGGCCTCCCTCTCTGCATCCTCTTTCTGCTTCTCAGCCTCCTCCTGAGCCAGGGTCTTCTTGTGAGCCACCTCCTCTGCCTGCAGCCGGAGGCGCAGGGCCTCGTTTGCCTTCTGCCGCCATTTCTCCAGCTCCTTCTCTGCCTCCTCCCTGGATTTCTCTGCCTCCAGCTGCTGCTTCTTCAGGCGCTCTGCCTCCTCCTGCAGATGGGTGACTGTGATGTGCTCCTGCTTCAGGGACATCTCCAGCTGGGCTGTCTTCTCTGCGAAGGACAGGCGCTTGCTCTGCAGCTCGGTCTCTGCACTCTTCTGTGCCATTTCCTGAGCCACTTGGATCTGCCGCTCCTTCTCCAGCTCAGCCTGTTTCATCCTCCTCTCTGCCTCCTCTGCCTGCATGCGCAGCTTCTCCAGGTCCTCCATGGCCTTCTGTTTCTCCCGGGCCGCATTCTTCTCTGCCTGTACCTTGCGATTCAGCTCCTCCTCCGCCTCCCGCTTCTTCTGCGTCTCTTCCTTCACCTGCTTGCGCAGGCGCTCGGCCTCCTCCTGGGCCAGCTTCTTCTGCCGCTCGGCCTCCTCGGCCCGGGCCCGCAGCTCCCGCAGCTCAGTCTCCGCACTGGACTTCTGCTTCTCAGAGGTCTCAAGCTGCAGGCGGATGATGTGGATCTCCTCCTCCACCTTCCTGCGGCTGTACTCCACCTCCTCGATCAGCTTGTCCTTGGATTTGATCTGGGTATCTGAGTTCTGCTTCAGCTGCATCAGTTCCTGCTGGATGTTCTGCTTCTGCTGTTCGGCGTCCACAGCCACCACCTCCCTCTTGGAGACCTCCTCGTGCATGCGGCGCTGCAGCTCCTGTGCCTCCTTCTCAGCCTGCGCTTTGGCTTTGGCATGCGCCTCAGCCAGCTGCTTCTGCTTCTCCAGCTGGGCCTCCACCTCCGCCAGCCGCTTCCTCTCCTGCTCCTTCAGCTTCTCCACGGCTTTCTGAAGGGGGAAGAGTGCAAAGAAAACAAAAGGGAGAAGACGAAATCACAAGGAAAACACGGAACCAGCAGCACACACACATCCAATGAGAGATGGTCCGGGGCAGGGGGTGGGGGATGTGGCATGGGGATGGCCTGGAGCCCCCGGCTCACCCATAACTAGAGGTGGCAATGCTGGCTTCTGGAAGACGTATGGCAGACAGAGAGGGGACACGGCACTGCTATATCTCACTTAGTACAGCTCGGGGAGGCGGGTGACAGACCGTGACACAGCAAGTGGGATGGCTGTGCGGGAAGCAGGGTGACCAACGAAGCAAGAGCAAACAATGGAGCACGAGCAAAGCCCACGGCAAATGAAGACAGGAAGCTAGCAGCTTGCACACCTTCACCATGCCTACTGCGGGACATTCCCCTGGCAGCCACCAGGGGAGACTTCTGCCTCTGGAGGCCCCAGCCCAAAATCAACAACTGCAGAAAAGTACAGTCGGCTCGGGGGCGAGTGAGGAACCCAGTCAGGCTGCAGAGCCGGGAGTGTGGGGAGAGAGCGTGGGCGATACGGGCAGCAGAGAGAGAAGGGAGCAGAGGGCAACAGAGGCACACGGTAACCCTCTCCTCACCAGGACAGAACAGTGTGTGGAGAGAGCTTTGAGTTCTACCCTGGGCTGCCCAGCTGCCTCACTGCCCCACTCCCAACAGCCCCGGCTAGCTGGCCCCGTAGAGCAGGAAGGAGACCTGCAAGGGCGCATGCAAACGCTGCCTTTTCCAGCAGTAGGGACATCTGGGAGCGGATTTACAGCTGCCCGTTCTCCCCAGGGCCTTCTCGGTGGGAGGGAGAGGGAAGCGGCGACCTCGCAGAGCTCTGCCCGGCAGCAGGGCTGATCCGGAGGGCGGAGGGTGAGCAGGGTGACGTCTGCACACTGCAAAGCTCTGACCAAGGGCCTGGTGCTTCCAGAGCCAGGGGCCCTGCTGAGCTCTGGTCCCACCCTCGTCTGTTTGCCTGGACTCTAGTGAGGTCTCCACTAGTTCCCCCATTGGCCCAGTGGGTCGGGAGAAGGGCCTGGGGGCAGGTCCTGCAGGGGGCGGGGCGAGGCAGGAGGCGCAGGGAGCAGGTGCTGGTAGCAGGTTGCTTGTGGCCATGTGGTGAGGTGGAGAGAGGGAGGCTGAGGAGGAGCATACGCAGAGGGGAGTACCTGGTGCAGAAATCCCAGAGTCATCCTGGATTTTTACCCTCCATTAGATCCCAACCAACACAAACATCCCCCAAGACAAAGCACCGGCCCAGCGGCTCCTCTTCCCAGGCGGAAATGAAGAATTAGAGAGGTTACAGCAGAGAACAAACGAGGAGCTGAGATCCCGCGGCAGGACGAGCTCCATGCTCACACAGACGCTGACTGTACTAAGTGTATCTGGGAAGTGCCCTCCTAACAGCCGAGTGAGCAGAGCCCTGCAGACCCTGGCCAGGACCAGGGCAGGGCTGAGGCAGCAGAGCCCTCGGGGAGTATCTGTTTGCTGTACCCAGAGCCAGCCGCCAGATCAGCACAGGGTTAGAGGCCTGAGCTGGGCATTAGTGATGCGGGACGGGTATTAACATGGACCATGTTCCTTGTTGTTATGGAAGGAGCGAGACCAACGCAGTAGATGCATGCCAAGCCCTGGGCCGCTCCCGCTTTCCTACCTCCTCCTCCTCCAGCCGCCGCAGGGTCTCGCTGATGAACTTAATGTACTGGCTGGTGAGAGTGGTCAGCTCGCTGTACTGCGTCCGCAGGTCCACGTACTGCAGCCAGGAAACACAGGTCAGCGGGTGCCTCCGAGGCATGGCAACCCCCTCCCATGGGCTCCCTGGCACCCGACACCAGGGACTGACCCAGGGTGGCCCGCCAGTCCGCAGGCCCATACGTAGAGGAGGGCCGCAGCCCTCAGCTCAAGTCCAGAGGCAGCTCCTCCAGGCCCAGCTGCCCCCGCTCTGCCCTGCACTGGCCCCTGCTGCTCCAGGGAGCCCCCCTCACCTCCTGGATCACGCTGTCAGACGCAGACTGCACTTTGGGTTTCTTGGCTGGGGAAGCCACGGGTTCCACCTGGGCTTTGTACGTCACCAACTGCAGCTCATAATCCTGGAGGAGAAGAGCCCGTGTCAGAGACTAGCAGAGACCCAGGAGCCAGCGACCCCCTAAACAGGCTCCGTGGGATTCCAGCCTGCACCCCACAGCCTGGGGCTCTGCTAGGGAGAAACCTCGTCTCTTGGGACACACGAGTATCCTGGCTCCCGCTGAGCCACCGGGCCGTGATGGGAGCAAACTCCGCCCAGGCCAGCTCTGCTGTCATGTTAAACCCTAACCCAGCCTGACCCCAGCCACCTGTGCCAGCGCTCCTGCTGCAGAGCCTGTGGGCAGAGGGCTCAGCCTGGCAGGCCAGAAAGCAGCGTGGGATTGTGGGAGGAGCCTCAGGCCCGCACCTTGATGGCGTCGATGTACTGCTTGGCATATCTCTGGCACTCGTCCACCTTCTCCCGGTTCCGGTCGCACTCCTCCAAGAGTTTCTGGGGAGAGACAACTCATGAACACCGCAGCCCCGACTCCAGAGCATCCTCGCCCCTCGGCTCCAGGCAGCCCCCGAGGGGCAAGCCACCCAGGCCAAAGGGCAGGCAGAGAGAAAAGCAGCCAGCGGAACAGAATCCTGCCACTGTTGGCTTTCATTGCCCCGTGCCAGCAAGCCACCAGCTCCCCTGCCCCACGTGTCCCTGAGGGGCGTTCCCGCCGGGTGCCCCGTTGCTGGCGTCCCAGGGGGGCATCCCCGCCAGCTGTCCCATTGCTGGCATCCCTGGGGGGTGTCCCCGCCGGGCGCCCTGTTGCTGGCATCCCTGCCGGGTGCCCCATCACAGGCGTCCCTGGGGGGCGTCCTGTCACTGGCACCCCTGCTGGGTGCCCTGTCGCAGGCATCCCTGGGGGGCGTCCCCGCCGGGTGCCCCGTCGCTGGCATCCCTGGGGGGCGTCCCTGCCATCTGTCCCATTGCTGGAGTCCCTGGGGGGTGTCCCCGCCAGGCGCCCTGTTGCTGGCATCCCTGGGGGGCGTCCCTGCTGGGTGCCCTGTCGCTGGCACCCTGCTGGGTGCCATGTTGCTGGCATCCCTGGGGGGCGTCCCTGCCAGGTGTCCCGTCACTAGTGTCCCCGCTGGGCGCCCTGTCGCTGGCATCCCTGGGGAGCATCCCTGCTCGGTGCCCCGTTGTTGGCGTCCCTGGGGGGCATCCCCGCTGGGCACACCATCGCTGGCATCCCTGGGGGGCATCCCTGCGGGGTGCCCCTGTTACTGGCGTCCCTGGGGGGCGTCCCCGCCGTGCACCCTGTCACTGGCGTTCTTGGGGGGCGTCCCTGCCGGGTGCCTCATCACTGACGTTCCCACCGGGCGCCCGGTCGCTGGAGTCCCTGGGGGGCGTCCCCGCCGGGCGCCCTGTCACTGGGCTCCCTGGGGGGCGTCCCTGCCAGGCACCGTGTCGCTGGGCTCCCTGGGGGGCGTCCCTGCTGGGCACCGTGTCGCTGGGCTCCCTGGGGGGCGTCCCTGCCGGGCACCGTGTCACTGGGCTCTCTGGGGGGCGTCCCTGCCAGGCACTGTGTCGCTGGTGTCCTTGGGGGGCGTCCCTGCCAGGCACCATGTCGCTGGTGTCCTTGGGGGGCGTCCCTGCCAGGCACCGTGTCGCTGGGCTCCCTGGGGGGCGTCCCTGCCGGGTGCCCCATCGCTGGCGTTACCTTCTCCTGCAGGAGCTGCTCCCGCACACTCTTGCTGTCCGTGACGGGCACCGACTGGATCTGCTCCTGCCTTTGCTTCGCATCCTGGATCCACCGGATGAGCCATTCGTAGCTCTCGTGGTAGTAGCGCTGCTGACGGCCCAGCTGCTGCAGCTCGCGCTGGCGCAGGTCGATTTGGGTCAGCACGGCCTGCCAGCGCTCCAGGAGATGCTGGATCCGCTCCCGGTACCGGTCCAGGTCCACGTCCCGCTCGCTGTGGCCTCTCACCATCCGCTCATTGACGTCCTTGGCCTTGTCCAGGTCTGACTGCAGGGTGCTGAAGAGGGGCTGGTGCCCTTCCACCTGCCCACGCAGTCTCTGTGGCACACAAGGGCCAGGTCAGCAATGGGCACCTCCCTGCCCCTGCCCCCGCTGCTCTGCCATCCCACCCCTGGCTGGACGCGAGCGATGCTCCTGGTGAACGAAGCCCTTGCAGGAGCCCCACGGTTTTTCCGGACCCGGGTCCTGGCCAGCTGCTGGGCACTGCTCCCCCGCTCCAGCCAGGGCCCCGCCCTTCTCCTAACAGTGCCGCCCCAGTGCCTGTATGTGGCCCCATGAGCTCTCGGTTCTGGGGCAGGGCCCAGCCCCCCTGTGATCCAGGTCTGTGTAAGAGGCAGATCTGGGCCTGGGGAACACCCACGCTGCACCCAAAGGAACTGATCCTGTCTGGGCAAGCAGGGGTCTCCCTGGCCATTACCTTCAGCTCTGCCTTGTTAGCCTCTAGTTCCTTGAGGTCGGAGGGCACGGCCTGCACCTCCTTCAGCTGCTCCTCGTACCTCTGGACCAGCTCCTCTGCCCCCTGCGTGCTGCGGATCACCAGGTTGATGGTCTTCAACCTGTGGGAGGAGCAGATTAGCTCGCAGGGCAGCCAGAAGGCAGGGAACAGAAGAGACCTGTGCGGGGGCCAGGAGGGCGACCCTCAGCCCCTCTCAGCCCCTGTCCCGTGGCGAGCACTCCCACAGAGCCAGGATGGGGACCAGCCTGGGCTGCTGGCATCGCATTGTCCCAGACACGCTCACTGGAACATGAGGCCCGCTAGCCTGTTCTTGATACTGATCGGGGGCGAGGAGGGTGGCTCCCTTCCCTGGCTCCTGCAGCAAAAGGGGCTGGCTCCTGCCTTGGAGAAGGGGGGTTGGAGCCTCCCAAATGGTCTCATTTTCCCTCTCCGAACACACCTGAGCATTCAGCCTCCCCGCCCCCGGGGCAGGGAGCTCTCCCGGCTAATCGAGAGAGGACACACCTCTGTGGCATGGCATTTAGACATGCTGCAAGCAATGGGTCCCTGGGGCCCCTGCATGAGATGGGAAATACCCCACGCCTCTCCCTCTGCCGTGGCTGCAGACCAGACGGGTAAACTCTAGCTCCTGCGCCAGGCCTAGGTCTGAGGTGGGCAAATTCCCCCCAGTCATTATTCCGTATCCCTCCCAGGACATTACTGACATGAACTGTGACCATATAGAACATTGTTGCAACCAAGGTCCTATAGTGGCACCAAATCCTGTACAAAGAACGTCCAGTAAGGTGTCTATGGAAAGGTTCTGGATTGCTGGGTATGATTATGCTGATATGCAGATACCACGATATGCAGGTATCATGTTTGTATTTCAAGTTATAAGTATTGGCTCTATCCTGTCTGTATTTCACACTTGTGCTCTGTTTCTTGGTGACACCCCAGACAATTTGGTGTCAGCTCTGCCTGGCCTGCTTGATGGCCCCTTAAGGACTATCAGCTACACAAATGACTCATTGAGAGAAGGCAGATACGCCTTGTGACTCAGCAAGGCAGGGCCAGGCCTTTGGACAGAACTCTGAGGATTTCCAGGCCATGAGCTTGGTGGCTTGTGGTTGGAACAAAGGAAGCACAAGCCACATGGCAAAAGGACTATAAAAGGCTGCTGCATCTTCTCCATCTTGTCTTCAATCCTGCTTCTTTCCCCTGAAGGGACTTTGCTACAAATTGGAGTCCTGAACAAAGGACTGAATGACCCATCCCAGCAGTGGATGTTCCAGAGACTTGATTTGAACCTGCAGTTTATTCTATCACGGCTACAAGCCTGAACCAAGAACTTTGCAATTACTGGATGTAATTGATTCCGTTTAACCAATTCTAGCTCTCACCTCTACCTTTTTCCTTTTATGAATTAACCTTTAGATTTTAGATTCTAAAGGATTGGCAACAGCGTGATTTGTGGGTAAGATCTGATGAATCTATTGACCTGGGTCTGGGGCTTGGTCCTTTGGGATTGAGAGAACCTTTTTCTTTTACTGGGGTGTTGGTTTTCATAACCATTCATCCCCAGGACAGGTGGCACTGGTGGCGATACTGGGAGACTGGAGTGTCTAGGGGAATTACTTGTGTGACTTGTGGTTAGCCAGTGGGGTGAGACCAAAGTCTTCTCTGGCTGGCTGGTTGGTTTGCCTTGGCGTGCAGAGAAACCCCAGCCTGGGGCTGTGACTGCCCTGTTTGAGCAATTTGTCCTGAATTGATTCTCTCAGTTGTGTCCAGCCAAAGGTCGCTTTGTTACACCTCCATCACAGCCCCAGGCTCCCAGCTTGCTCAACCAGGGGTCTGGCTGGCCCCCGTCACTCATCGCCCATCTCTGCCTTTTCTGAGCTGGGGTGCCCAGCGTCCTGCCCACATACAGAGCGGCTCTAGGACATCCCCAGCCCCACCCAGCTGCGCACTGTGCGGGGGCTGCCCTGGGCCACCCAGGTCCCTCTCTGGAGTGAGTGCAGCAAGCACAGGGCCTAAACCGGGAGAGGAGGTCAAAGAGGCTCCAGTGCTGGCTGGCACCTCGCTGCCCGTTCTCCTGGCTCAGCTGGGACCCTTGAAGCTCCTCACAGCCCTCACCTACGTAACCGCCAGCACCTGGCACCCAGAGCAGCTTGTCTCCCAGACAGACAGCAAAGAAAAGCTAATTGGGGGTGGGGGGCACAGCATATACAGAGTCCCTGCCATGGGGGGAGCCTGGAGGAAAACTGTCCGGGGGAGAGGGAGATGGGGGCTGCAGGGAGTCCCTGAAACAGAGAGGCTGGAGGTGGGGGAGGCCTGGGGGCTGGAAGGAGCCCCCAAGGTGCAGAGTGAAGCTATTCAGCCCAGGCCCCACACTCACTTCTCCAGGTAGATGGTGGAGAGGCTGTACACCTGGTCCATCTTCTGGAGAGTGATCTCCAGCTCCGAGCGCAGGACAGGGGCTGAGCTCGAGTGCTCCGGCTGGGCCAGCACCTTCTCTGTCTTCTCGCTCACCTTCTCCAGGCTCTTCCGGATGCCCTCCAGCTCCACATGGATTTGCTGCGGGAATAGGGTGAGGCTGTTACTTCAGGCAACCTGGTGACACCCCAGGCTGGCGCCTGGCCCAGCACTAGCTGGGTTTCCCAAGACCCTCCCCAGAGCAGGCCAGTTCTGGTGCCAGGCCAGGTAATGCCACGCTGCGCTCCAGCTCCAGGGACATGGCAGAGCGTCTCGCTATCACACGGGAGGCCTGTCACCAAGTGTGACGTTTTTAAAAAGGTTTCAGGAAGCCTGCACGTGCCTCAGTTTCCCTGCGCATGGCACTGGTCCCTAGGGGGAGGAAAGGGCTATGTGAGGGAAGGCGATGCAAACACTGCCCGGCTGGCTGGGGCTAAGTGGGTTACTGGAAAGGAGCTGGCTGAGGCCATGAAGACAATGGCAAATCCAACAAGCTGGCGACCGCTCACCTTTTGGGAGGTGGGGAACCTGTGCCCACAGGACAGCCCCAGCGTAGGTAGTGTCCACACGGCAGCTGTGCCCGGGCACTGGCTCCTGTGTAGACGTACCCAGGGAGGGACAGGAGGGGCTGAGCCCAGCCCAGCCCATTGGCCTGAAGCAGGATGCGGCAGGGATCCCTTCTGGGGTCAGCCTGGGAGGGGATAACTCTGGCTTTGCTACAGGGATGGAGGTGGCTTCTTGCAGACTGGAGCACAGCAGGGGGCCAGTGCCCTGGGGCAGGTGGGTTCTGATGTCTGAGTAGAGAGCTGACTGGGTGCAGGATCCCCACGGGGGGCTGAGGGGACGTATCTGCTGCTCGCTGATTGGCTGGGCACAAGATCCTTTGGGGGGGTGTACCTGCTGCTCGCTGATGCGCTGGGCACACTCCTTGACCGGGTCCTTGTCGAGGGGCGCCCGAATCTTGTGGACAGTGCGGGACTCGCAGCCCTCCAGCTGCAGCCGGATGTCCTTCAGCTGGGAAATGTAGCTCTTGCACATGGACTCGTCCTGCTCCCCTGTGCAGGGTCAGTGGCATCATTAGTGACAAGTAGGGAGAGGTCTTCGGGGCACAGCCCTATGGGCCCAGAGGGGTTGGGGGACACCCCACACAGAGGAGGGGCTGTAGGATGAGAGGTCTCCCGGGCACGGCCCTATGGGCCCAGAGGGGTTGGGGACACCCCACACAGGGAACGGGCCGTAGCACGATAGGTCTCCTGGGCACGGCCTTATGGGCCCAGGGGGGTCGGGGGCACCCCCCACAGAGGAGGGGCCGTAGGACGAGAGGTCTCCTGGGCACGGCCCTATGGGCCCAGAGGGATTGGGGCGCACCCCACACACGGGAGGGGCCTTAGGACGAGAGGTCTTCTGGGAAGGGTTCTGCTGGGGGGAGGGGCATGTCACAGACACAGCCTGGGCGGGGGAGAGACAGACACAGCCCTATTGCAGACATGGCCCCGTGGGGTAATGGCCTTGTCGCAGGCGTGGTCCCCAATGTGTGTATGTGGAGGGGTGTCCTGGCTTTGTTGCATGCCTGGTTGTAGTAGTAGGATTTTATGTTTGTATTTTGTATAATTTAGAATGAAAGATAAAGGATAATTGTAATCCCTTCAGTAATCACAGAACCCTTTCTAAAATGTAATCCTGTCTGACATTCTCTGTACAATTGTTTGGGGTGAGTAAAGGATGTGTGTGCATGGCTAAGGATGAGTGTGAAAGCCATCCCAAATGTCCAGATGGTCAAGAAGAAGTGAGAGACTTGGAGAGACAGCAGGAAACAATCAGAAAACATCCATTGCATCTGATGCTAAACGAGTTAGCAGCATCCACAACCTCAGAGGTGAGGCAAACACCCCTGAAGGCAAGACAACAAAGAAGAGATAACAGCAGAAAACCCCAAGATTAACCTCACCTAAGGACTAAGGATCACAGAAGGACATTGCAAAATCCATAGACTAAGGTGGGAATTGACAAGTATAAAGCTGGGGTGTTTCACCACAGAACTCTGGGTTCAGTCCTGCAAAGCCTCGGATCGTGACCGACAGAGCCCAGCTCCTCCCTCGTGCTCAGTCTAACTGGCCATTAGATTGACTCGAGCTACGATCTGCAGGACCTGTTGTGCATGTGTGTGATTGAACGCATGTGCATTTCCAATAAATGCATAGTGTTGCCTTTTCCCTGAAAAAGATCCCGTGATTCTTATCAGCGTAACAAGGTCCCTGGTCGGGGGCCAGCATGGCCCCAGCGACACGGGAGGAGCCCAGACTGGCGGGCGCGGGCCTGGTTACCTTTCTCCAGGCTGTGCAGCAGGTGCTCGTATTTCTGGGTGCAGGCCCTGTACTCGCGCTCCATCTGCAGCCGGTCGTCCGGCAGAAAGCTCTGGGAGTCCTGACTGTCACGCATGAACTCCTGGAAATGGGTCTCCAGGCTGCGCAGTGTCTGCCGGTAATCCTCAGGCTGCAGCGTCCGGAACTGGGGGCCAGGCACACGGCCTCAGACGGGCGCCAGTGCCCCCATGCCCAGCAAGAAATCCCCCTGACCAGCTTCCGCCCCAGGCCAGCCATGGGTGACACCCTGTTCTCGCTACCCCAGCGACAGGTGGGTGTTAGGGGGCAAAGGGACCCTTCCCCAGGCATGAGGCTCTCTCTCGAGATTGAGCCTGAATCTCCCACCCTCCCAGCTCCTCCCTGGGATCTCCAGCCCCCTCCCCCACCCCGTGAACAGGGCTGGGGCCCCAACGCACCATGAGCAGGGACCAGGACTGGATCTGCTGGATGTCCCGGACCAGGTACTGCCAGGCCAGGAGGCTCTTCATATCCACATGCAGCTGGTGCCACAGTGTCACCACGTGCTGGTGGCTGACATCCAGCCTGGGGAGAGCGAAAGCCAGTGAGCTCAGCCCACATGGCCGGGCGGACGGCAGGGCTCCCTGGCACTCGAGGCCCAGCCCCCAACAGCACCACGAGACCTGGGGGGACCCACGGAGCTTCAGGGGAGAAAAGCTGCTGCCCCTGTGGCTGGCATGGGGATGGAGACAGTGCCCCTGACACGGACTGTCCCAGGCAATGGGAGAGGAGACCAGCCCAGGTGGGAGCAAAGGGAGGGGGCAAGGAGGGGTCCCGATGGATGGGGGAGGGGAGCCGAGGCCTGGCCGTGGAGGGGAGCCGAGGCCCAGCCCGGGAGGGGTCCCGACGGATGGGGAGTGCCCCCGACCCCAGCCCCGCAGTGTCCCCGCTCGCACCTGCTGACGGCGTCCAGTGCCTCCCTGTTGGGCGGGGGCACGAGGAAGCAGACGGACGGCACGATGGACTCGCTCCCCGAGCCACTGAGCACTTTCCACTTGGAGGGCTGGGCGTTGCTCAGCAGGACGCACTCGTCTCCCTTGTGCACCGTGATCTGGGGAGCCAGGGGGCAGCGTCAGCCCCACACGCCAGAGCCCGTCCGGCCAGGCTGAGCACTGGACCCTGCACCCACCCTGGAGCCAGCGCCCTGCGCCAGGCTCACCCTCTGCACCCCCTGCCTGTGCTGCTCCATGTTGGATAATGCAGCTGGGTCCCGCCCCTAGGCCCCTGCCCATCAACCCCCACCCCTCACACCTGCTCCCAATTCCTTGGCCCCCGCCCCAGACCTCCAACCCCCGCCCCTCACACCTGCCCCCAATCCCCGGGCCCCTGGGCACCAGCCCCTGCCCCAGGTCCCCGCCCCTCGCCCCTGCCCCCAATCCCTTGGCCCCTGGGCCCCCGCCCCAGACCCCCAACCCCCGCCCCTCACACCTGCCCCCAATCCCCGGGCCCCTGGGCACCAGCCCCTGCCCCAGGCCCCTGCCCCTCACACCTGCCCCCAATCCCTGGGCCCCTGCCCCCAGACCCCTGCCCCTCACATCTGCCCCCAATCCCTGGGCCCCTGCCCCCAGGCCCCTCAACCCCCTCCCCTCGCCCCTCACACCTGCCCCCAATCTCTGGGTCCCTGCACCCAGACCCCAACCCCCAGGCCCCCGCTCCTCACACCTACCCCCAATCCCCGGGCCCCTGCCCCCAGGTCCCTGCCCCTCACCCCTCACACCTGCCCCTAATCCCTCAGCCCTTGGGCCCCTGCCTCCAGGCCCCCACCCCTCACACCTACCCCCAATCCCCAGGCCCCTGCCCCCAGACCCTCAATCCCCGCCCTCACACCTGCCCTCAATCCCTGGGGCCCTGCACCCAGACCCCAACCCCCAGGCCCATGGCCCTCGCTCCCAGCCCAGGGCCACCCACCCCCACACCTGCCCCCAACCCTAGGTCCCAAACCTTGCCCCTGCCCCTCAGCCCGCACTCACCTCCACCTGCTTGTAGTCACAGACGGCCTGCACTGGCAGCCGGCCCTTGAGCGGGGTGCCCGGGTTGCGTGGCCTGAGCTGCACGATGGCTTTGGCCCGCTTGGCCAGCCCCGTCAGGTGCCCTTTGTACTCCGCGATCTGCTCCTTCTCGTCCTGTGGAGGGAGCAGGGTGAGGGGGGCAGAGTGACGGGGGGGAGAGGCTGTGACGAAGTGGGGCTGTTCTTAATGTTTCCTCTGAATACTTGGGGGAGGCCTCAGCTCTGGCCGACCCTCTGTCACCTGGCACCTAATGGCCAGGCCCTTCCCCCCGCAAGGGGATGCTAAAGGTGGGAGAGAACAAAGAGATCAGGTGACCTCCTGGCCCGGGAAAGAGACAAAGGCCAGAGTGGAGGGGCTGGAGGAAGTTTCAGTCTGGAGCTGGCTGGGGTCGAGGAGTGAAGTGCAGATGTGGGGGTCTGGCTCACTGCCCCCCAGAATGGACCCGGCCGAGGGGTCCGGTTCTCTGTACCTACAAGCTCTGTTTTAGACCGTGTTCCTGTCATCTAATAAACCTCTGTGTTACTGGCTGGCTGAGAGTCACGTCTGACTGCGAAGTGGGGGTGCAGAACCCTGTGGCTTCCCCAGGACCCCGCTGGGACAGGCTCACTGTGGGAAGCGCACGGAGGGGCAGAGGATGCTGAATGCTCCAAGGAGAGACCCAGGAGGTGAAGCCGTGTGAGCTTCTTGCCCTGCAGACAGTCTGCTCCAAGGGAGAGGAGGCTCCCCAAAGTCCTGCCTGGCTTTGTGGGGAGCAGTTCCAGAGCAGCACCCAGGGACTCCGTGACAGAGGCAATGCAGGGTGACAGGGGGGCAGAGTGAAGGGGGGCTAGAAGCAGTGCAGGGTGACAGGAGAGCGGGGTGCCAGGGACAGGGTGACAGGGGGGGCAGAGGCAGAGCAGGGTGACGGGGGAGCGGGGTGTCAGGGGCAGGGTGACGGGGAAGGGTAGAGGCAGTGCAGGGTGACAAGGAAGCGGGGTGATGGGGGAGTAGGGTGACAGGGAACAGGGTGACAGGGGGTAGAGGTAGTGCAAGGTGACGGGGGGTAGAGGCAGTGCAGGGTGATGGGAGCAGGGTGACGGGGTAGAGGCAGTGCAGGGTGACGGGGGAGCGGGGTGCCAGGGACAGGGTGACGGGGGCTAGAGGCAGTGCAGGGTGACGAGGGAGCGGGGTGATGGAGTGGGGTGACAGGGAACAGGGTGATGGGGGGTTGAGGCAGTGCAGGGTGACGGGGGAGCAGGGTGACAGGGAACTGGGTGACTGGGGCTAGAGGCAGTGCAGGGTGATGGGGGAGCAGGGTGATGGGGGCAGGGTGTATGTGTGTGGGGGGCTCCCCTTGTTGAGAGCCATTGGAGGAGGCTCCCCTCAGGCCGGCCTGTGCCGTGTGCCAGGTACAGAACAAACTGACTCCTTTGGCAACGTGACGTACGCGGCACTCCCCACGTGGGGCCAGGCGTATGGGCCCAGAGCTCCAGTCCAAGGAGGGGGTGAGGCCGGGCGGCTCCCCCAAGGCACAGCGAGACCCCTCGGGGGTCAGGCCCACTGCAAGATTCGCCCTAGAGACACCGTTCCAAAGCTGGGGCCAGGCACTGCGCCTGTGGGTCCGGGAGGGGGTGGGTGGGGGGGGTGATGGGAAGGGGTACTCCGGAGGGCCCTCTGCAGTGGGGAAGGGGGCAGGGCACTCACAAGGGCATCTCACAGTGGGGGGAGAGGGAAGGAAGGAGGCAGGGGGCTCTCCCGAGGGCCCTCCCCAGCAGGAAGGGGGACTGACGAGGGGACCCGCTGCAGGGGAGCGGGACGGGAAATGGGGATTGACTCTCGTGAGGGCCCCCAGCAGCTGGGGGGGTTGTCACTTACAAGGGCGTCTTGTAGCAGGTCCTCGAGGCGTGTCACGGTGATGGTGCGGTCGCACGAGTATTTCTTCTTCATGCTCTCCTGAGTCTTTCTCAGGAACTCCTCTGCCTCCTTCACGTCTGAGAAGAACTGCGGGGCGGGAGGGGTCAGCACCTGCCAGCCCCATGCGGGGGCCCAGGCCAGCCACCAGGGGCGGGCTCCTCAGCGCCAGGCCGTGGCCCCCGTGGGCGCAGAAAGCTGCAGCTATTTACTGATCCACGCTGGACCCCACCCACGCCTGCCTGGGGAGGGGAGCAGGGACAGACGCCCAAGACAGATGCTGCTCAATGAGTGAGCCCTGCCAGGGGGTGGGGGCGCCTCACTTCCCTGCCAGGTGTTCCACTCGCTGGCAGGTGCCCATCTCCCCCCCCCGGCACCCCGCCAGGCACCTCGCCTCCCTGGCTCCCCCCCCGCCAGGCACCTTACCTTCCTGGCCCCCTGGCCCCCTGCCCCCCTGCCAGGTACCTTGCCTTCCAGGCCCCCTGGCACCGCCAGCACCAAGCCCCCCCCACCAGGCACCTCGTCTCCCTGGCCCCCCCGCCCGGCACCTCGCCTCCCTGCCCCCCCCCCCAGGCACCTCGTCTCCCTGGCCCCTAGGCCCCCCTGCCAGGCACCTTGCCTCCCTGGCCCCCCAACCCCCACCAGGTCATAGAATCTCAGGTTTGGAAGGGACCTCAGGAGGTATCTAGTCCCACCCCCTGCTCAAAGCAGGACCAATCCCCAGACAGATTTTTGCCCCAAATCCCTAAGTGGCCCCCTCAAGGATTGAACTCACTTGGCAAGTGCCCACTTCCCCCCGGCAGTCTCCCCTGCTCCCTAGCACCCGCTCCCCGCCCCCTCAGGCCAGGCCCTACCTGGAAGTAGGCCGTGTTCTCCTTCAGATGAGCCTCGATGCAGCAGCACAACTGGAGCATCCAGCTCCACTGGGTCTGCAGAGCCGCCTGGAAGGCCTGGAACAGAATCAGTGTGACTCTGGGCTGAGCCCCGCGGCCGCCCACAGGCACCCGGAGCCCTGGGCAGGGAAACGTAGGCGGCACGGGGCCCCACACTGGGATGGGAGCCAGCCAGAGCCCCAGACATCCGCACCCTGGGCCCTCCACTGGGATCGTCGGGTTCTCGGAGCAGGGGCAGTTCACGGCCACCCAGCCTCTCAGCACGGGAGAAGGGCAGGTCTTCACCACCCGACCGCCAGGTGCCCAGCGAGAATGGGCCCTGCGCCTGGCCTCACCCGGCGCCCAGCGAGAACGGGCCCTGCGCCTGGCCTCACCCGGCGCCCACCCGGCGCCCAGCGAGAATGGGCCCTGCCCCTGGCCTCACCCGGCGCCCAGCGAGAACGGGCCCTGCGCCCGCCCGCCAGGTGCCCAGTGAGAACGGGCCCTGCCCCTGGCCTCACCTCCATCGCCCACCCGGCGCCCAGCGAGAATGGGCCCTGCCCCCGGCCTCCCTGGCGTCCAGCGAGAACGGGCCCTGCCCCCGGCCTCACCCGGCGCCCAGCGAGAATGGGCCCTGCCCCCGGCCTCACCCGGCGCCCAGCGAGAACGGGCCCTGCCCCTGGCCTCACCTCCGTCGCCCACCCGGCGCCCAGCGAGAATGGGCCCTGCCCCCGGCCTCACCCGGCGCCCAGCGAGAACGGGCCCTGCCCCTGGCCTCACCCGGCGCCCAGCGAGAATGGGCCCTGCCCCTGGCCTCACCCGGCGCCCACCCGGCGCCCAGCGAGAACGGGCCCTGCCCCTGGCCTCACCTCCATTGCCCACCCGGCGCCCAGCGAGAATGGGCCCTGCCCCCGGCCTCACCCGGCGCCCAGCGAGAACGGGCCCTGCCCCTGGCCTCACCTCCATCGCCCACCCGGCGCCCAGCGAGAATGGGCCCTGCCCCTGGCCTCACCCGGCGCCCAGTGAGAACGGGCCCTGCCCCTGGCCTCACCCGGCGCCCAGCGAGAACGGGCCCTGCGCCCGCCCGCCAGGTGCCCAGTGAGAATGGGCCCTGCCCCTGGCCTCACCTCCATCGCCCACCCGGCGCCCAGCGAGAACGGGCCCTGCCCCCGGCCTCACCCAGCGCCCAGCGAGAACGGGCCCTGCCCCTGGCCTCACCTCCATCGCCCACCCGGCGCCCAGCGAGAATGGGCCCTGCCCCCGGCCTCACCCGGCGCCCAGCGAGAACGGGCCCTGCCCCCGGCCTCACCCGGCGCCCAGCGAGAACGGGCCCTGCCCCCGGCCTCACCCGGCGCCCAGCGAGAATGGGCCCTGCCCCTGGCCTCACCTCCATCGCCCACCCGGCGCCCAGCGAGAATGGGCCCTGCCCCCACCTCCATCGCCCACCCGGCGCCCAGCGAGAATGGGCCCTGCCCCCGGCCTCACCCGGCGCCCAGCGAGAATGGGCCCTGCCCCTGGCCTCACCTCCATCGCCCACCCGGCGCCCAGCGAGAATGGGCCCTGCCCCTGGCCTCACCTCCATCGCCCACCCGGCGCCCAGCGAGAATGGGCCCTGCCCCTGGCCTCACCTCCATCGCCCACCCGGCGCCCAGCGAGAATGGGCCCTGCCCCCGGCCTCACCCGGCGCCCAGCGAGAACGGGCCCTGCCCCCGGCCTCACCCGGCGCCCAGCGAGAATGGGCCCTGCCCCCGGCCTCACCCGGCGCCCAGCGAGAACGGGCCCTGCCCCCGGCCTCACCTCCATCGCCCACCCGGCGCCCAGCGAGAATGGGCCCTGCCCCTGGCCTCATCTCCATCGCCCACCCGGCGCCCAGCGAGAATGGGCCCTGCCCCCGGCCTCACCCGGCGCCCAGCGAGAACGGGCCCTGCCCCCGGCCTCCCCGGCGCCCAGCGAGAACGGGCCCTGCCCCCGGCCTCACCCGGCGCCCAGCGAGAACAGGCCCTGCCCCCGGCCTCACCTCCATCGCCCACCCGGCGCCCAGCGAGAATGGGCCCTGCCCCTGGCCTCACCTCCATCGCCCACCCGGCGCCCAGCGAGAATGGGCCCTGCCCCCACCTCCATCGCCCACCCGGCGCCCAGCGAGAATGGGCCCTGCCCCTGGCCTCACCTCCATCGCCCACCCGGCGCCCAGCGAGAATGGGCCCTGCCCCTGGCCTCACCTCCATCGCCCACCCGGCGCCCAGCGAGAATGGGCCCTGCCCCCGGCCTCACCCGGCGCCCAGCGAGAACGGGCCCTGCCCCCGGCCTCACCCGGCGCCCAGCGAGAATGGGCCCTGCCCCCGGCCTCACCCGGCGCCCAGCGAGAACGGGCCCTGCCCCTGGCCTCACCTCCATCGCCCACCCGGCGCCCAGCGAGAATGGGCCCTGCCCCTGGCCTCATCTCCATCGCCCACCCGGCGCCCAGCGAGAATGGGCCCTGCCCCCGGCCTCACCCGGCGCCCAGCGAGAACGGGCCCTGCCCCCGGCCTCACCCGGCGCCCAGCGAGAACAGGCCCTGCCCCCGGCCTCACCTCCATCGCCCACCCGGCGCCCAGCGAGAACGGGCTCTGCCCCCGGCCTCACCCGGCGCCCAGCGAGAACAGGCCCTGCCCCCGGCCTCACCTCCATCGCCCACCTGGCGCCCAGCGAGAATGGGCCCTGCCCCTGGCCTCATCTCCATCGCCCACCCGGCGCCCAGCGAGAATGGGCCCTGCCCCCGGCCTCACCCGGCGCCCAGCGAGAACGGGCCCTGCCCCCGGCCTCACCCAGCGCCCAGCGAGAACGGGCCCTGCCCCTGGCCTCACCTCCATCGCCCACCCGGCGCCCAGCGAGAATGGGCCCTGCCCCTGGCCTCACCTCCATCGCCCACCCGGCGCCCAGCGAGAATGGGCCCTGTCCCTGGCCTCACCCGGCGCCCAGCGAGAATGGGCCCTGCCCCTGGCCTCACCTCCATCGCCCACCCGGCGCCCAGCGAGAACGGGCCCTGTCCCCGGCCTCACCCGGCGCCCAGCGAGAACGGGCCCTGTCCCCGGCCTCACCCGGCGCCCAGCGAGAACGGGCCCTGCCCCTGGCCTCACCCGGTGCCCAGCGAGAACGGGCCCTGCCCCCGGCCTCACCCGGCGCCCAGCGAGAACGGGCCCTGCACCTGGCCTCACCTCCACGGTCTGCCTGCCCGGGTGCTCCTCGTGCAGCAGCCTGTCCCCCGTGCTCTGGATCTCCTTTATCTTGCGCTCCCGCAGCTCCAGCTCCCGCATCAGCCCCTGGTGCGCAGCGGAGACAGGGAGCAGCGGGTGAGCGTGCCTCAGGCTGGCGCAGCCCTTGGCAGAGTGGCTGGAGCTGCGGCTGCATGCACAGGCCTGAGGTGTGTCCGGGGTCCCCCCGGGGGCAGGCCCCTCCCCAGGGACATGGGGCACCCATGCAGAGAGCTCAGGGCACAGCAGCAGCCCTGCAGTCAGAGCTGGGCCTGTCTGTCTTGGGGGTCAGGAAAAGGGGCTCCAGGCGTCGGAGGAGGGATTAGGGAGTATGGGGGGATGGGGCCTTGCTCCCTGGCAGGGCAGGGGATCCAGCTGGGGTCCTGCCTGCCCCAGAGGGCAGCAGCCATATCACTGGGACACTCACAGCGAGCCTGGGCAGAGCCGCAGACAACACCCGCAGGCCACAGCCCCCTGGACAGGAGTGTAGGTCCCTGCTTCCCCATGGCGCTGAGCACCCCCTCCACTTCCCCAGCCAGGCCTGCCCACAGCCCCTTCCCCTGGGAATGCCAACCAGGCCAGGCAAGTCTCTGCCAGCAGCCGTGCGGGACACACGCAGGCCTGGGACGCAGGCTGCACTGGGCGGGGGGGAGGGGGCAGCCCCGGGGCAGTACCGAGTAGTTCTCCTTCTTGGCCGTCATGTTGGGGTTGCGATCGCTCCAGTCGTAGTTCACCTCCTCCTCTTCCTTCTCGTTCAGCCACATCAGCTCCCGGGTGGCGGCGCTCACGAAGGCCTGCAGGCTCTCCAGGTGCCGCAGCCGTGCCTTGGAGGCGTTCTGGGGGCACACACGGGCGTGGGGGGGGCGCGGGATAGCACCCTTCCCCACCCACGCCTCGCTGCTCCCCGCAGGCCCCCCTCCCCTCTTCACCCCCACAGCCCCCCCTCACACAGCCCCCTGCCTCGCTGCGCCCCGCAGGCCCCCCTCCCCTCTTCACCCCCACAGCCCCCCCACACACAGCCCCCTGCCTCGCTGCTCCCCGCAGGACCCCTCCCCCCTTCACCCACACAGCCCCCTCCACACTGCCCCCTGCCTCGCTGCTCCCCGCAGGCCCCCCTCCCCTCTTCACCCCCACAGCCCCCCCTCACACAGCCCCCTGCCTCGCTGCGCCCCGCAGGACCCCTCCCTCCTTCACCCACACAGCCCCCCCTCACACAGCCCCCTGCCTCGCTGCTCCCCACAGGACCCCTCCCTCCTTCACCCACACAGCCCCCCTCACACAGCCCCCTGCCTCCCTGCTCCCCACAGGACCCCTCCCTCCTTCACCCACACAGCCCCCCTCACACAACCCCCCTGCCTCGCTGCTCCCCGCAGGCCCCCTCCCCTCTTCACCCACACAGCCCCCCCCACACAGCCCCCTGCCTCCCTGCTCCCCACAGGACCCCTCCCTCCTTCACCCACACAGCCCCCCTCACACAACCCCCCTGCCTCGCTGCTCCCCGCAGGCCCCCTCCCCTCTTCACCCCCACAGCCCCCCTCACACAGCCCCCTGCCTCGCTGCTCCCCACAGGACCCCTCCCTCCTTCACCCACACAGCCCCCCTCACACAGCCCCCTGCCTCCCTGCTCCCCACAGGACCCCTCCCTCCTTCACCCACACAGCCCCCCTCACACAACCCCCCTGCCTCACTGCTCCCCACAGGACCCCTCCCTCCTTCACCCACACAGCCCCCCTCACACAGCCCCCTGCCTCGCTGCTCCCCACAGGACCCCTCCCTCCTTCACCCACACAGCCCCCCCCTCACAACCCCCCTGCCTCGCTGCTCCCCGCAGGCCCCCTCCCTCCTTCACCCACACAGCCCCCCTCACACAGCCCCCTGCCTCCCTGCTCCCCACAGGACCCCTCCCTCCTTCACCCACACAGCCCCCCCCTCACAACCCCCCTGCCTCACTGCTCCCCGCAGGCCCCCTCCCTCCTTCACCCACACAGACTCATAGACTCATAGACTCATAGGTCAGAAGGGACCAATCTGATCATCTAGTCTGACCTCCTGCACAAGGCAGGCCACAGAACCCCACCCATCCAATTTTATACAACCCCTATCCCAGGACCGAGTTATTGAAATCCTCAAAAATGGTTTGAAGACCTCAAGCTGCAGGGAAACCACCAGCAAGCAACCCGTGCCCCACGCTGCAGGGGAAGGCGAAAAACCTCCAGGGCACCTGCCAATCCGCCCTGGAGGAAAATTCCTTCCCGACCCCAAATATGGCGATCAGCTAAACCCTGAGCATGTGGGCAAGAGTCACCAGCTAGCACCCAAGAAGGAGTTCTCCGCAGCAACTCAGTACCCATCGCATGCAACATCTCCCCGCAGACCATTGAGCAGACCTGTCTGGTGGTAATTCAAGATCAATTGCCCAAATTAACGATCCTATCATGACATCCCTCACACAGCCCCCTGCCCCACTGCTCCCCACAGGACCCCTCCCTCCACCCACACAGACCCCCCTCACACAGCCCCCTGCCTCGCTGCTCCCCGCAGGACCCCTCCCTCCTTCACCCACACAGCCCCCCTCACACAGCCCCCTGCCTCGCTGCTCCCCCCAGGCCCCCCTCCCCTCTTCACCCACACAGCCCCCCTCACACAGCCCCCTACCTCGCTGCTCCCCACAGGACCCCTCCCTCCTTCACCCACACAGCCCCCCTCACACAGCCCCCTACCTCGCTGCTCCCCGCAGGACCCCTCCCTCCTTCACCCACACAGCCCCCTGCCTCGCTGGTCCCCCCAGGCCCCCCTCCCCTCTTCACCCACACAGCCCCCCCCACACAGCCCCCTGCCTCGCTGCTCCCCGCAGGACCCCTCCCTCCTTCACCCACACAGCCCCCCTCACACAGCCCCCTGCCTCGCTGCTCCCCACAGGACCCCTCCCTCCTTCACCCATACAGCCCCCCCACACAACCCCCTGCCTCGCTTCTCCCCACAGGACCCCCCTCCTTCACCCACACAGCCCCCCCACACAACCCCCCTGCCTCGCTGCTCCCTGCAGGACCCCTCCCTCCTTCACCCACACAGCCCCCCTTACACAGCCCCCTGCCTCGCTGCTCCCCACAGGACCCCTCCCTCCTTCACCCACACAGCCCCCTGCCTCAGTGCTCCCCACAGGACTCCTCCCCCCTTCACCCACACAGCCCCCCTCACACAGCCCCCTGCCTCGCTGCTCCCCACAGGACCCCTCCCTCCTTCACCCATACAGCCCCCCCACACAACCCCCTGCCTCGCTTCTCCCCACAGGACCCCCCTCCTTCACCCACACAGCCCCCCCACACAACCCCCCTGCCTCGCTGCTCCCCGCAGGACCCCTCCCTCCTTCACCCACACAGCCCCCCTCACACAGCCCCCTGCCTCGCTGCTCCCCACAGGACCCCTCCCTCCTTCACCCACACAGCCCCCTGCCTCAGTGCTCCCCACAGGACTCCTCCCCCCTTCACCCACACAGCCCCCCTCACACAGCCCCCTGCCTCGCTGCTCCCCCCAGGCCACCCACCCCTCTTCACCCCCACAGCTCCCCTCACACAGCCCCCTGCCTCGCTGCTCCCCGCAGGACCCCTCCCTCCTTCACCCACACAGCCCCCCCCCCCCATAACCCCTCTGCCTTGCTGCTCCCTGCAGGCTCCATTCACACAGTCCCCCACCCCCTCCACAGGCCCCCTTCCCCTCTTCACCCACACAGCCCCCCCCACAACCCCCCTGCCTCGCTGCTCCCCGCAGGACCCCTCCCTCCTTCACCCACACAGCCCCCCCCACACAACCCCCTGCCTCGCTGCTCCCCACAGGACCCCTCCCTTCTTCACCCACACAGCCCCCCTCACACAGCCCTCTGCCTCACTGCTCTCCACAGGACCCCTCCCTTCTTCACCCACACAGCCCCCCCCCACAACCCCCCTGCCTCGCTGCTCCCCGCAGGACCCCTCCCTCCTTCACCCACACAGCCCCCCTCACACAGCCCCCTGCCTTGCTGCTCCCCGCAGGACCCCTCCCTCCTTCACCCACACAGCCCCCCTCACACAGCCCCCTGCCTCACTGCTCCCCACAGGACCCCTCCCTCCTTCACCCACACAGCCCCCCCCCCCACAACCCCCCTGCCTCGCTGCTCCCCGCAGGACCCCTCCCTCCTTCACCCACACAGCCCCCCTCACACAACCCCCTGCCTCGCTGCTCCCTGCAGGGCCCCTCCCCCCTTCACGCACACAGCCCCCCCTCACACAGCCCCCCGCCTCGCTGCTCCTCGCAGGCCCCCCTCCCCCCTTCACCCACACAGCCCCCCACCGCACAGGCCCCTTTCCTCCCTTCTCCCACACTGCCCCCCCCACACAGCCCCTCGCCTCACTGCTCCTCACAGGCCCCTCTCACACAGCACCCCACCCCCCTCCTCCCCACATACCTCCCTCCCCCTTCCCCCACAGCCCCCGGCCTCGCTGCTCCCCATAGGCCCCCATCCCCCACCCATCCCACCATTGCTTCCTAGGAGCCTCCCCCCAGCCCCCTACACCCCCCGCCAGGCCGGCCCCTCACCAGCAGCTGGGCGTACTGCAGGTCCAGCTGGCCCAGGCAGTCTCGGTAGGCGCTGCGTGGGCCGGGCGAGAGCTGGGCCTGTGGGGAGAGAGCAGTGAGCGCGCGGCACAGAGCTGCTGACCCCCACTGGCGCCCTACAGGCCTGGAGCACGGGACGTGCCGCAAAACCCCATCGCCAGCTGTGACGTTATGAGTGTGATATAATATTTCATTGAAAGGTGACAGGGCCAGAAAGAGTTAATTACCTCCTAGACTGACCTGACCCAGGGCCGAGCTTTAGAGACTGGTTAGGAAAATCTGTAAATGAACAGAGCTTTGAAATGCAGCCCGCATTGTTAGAGGTAGAAGGGTAGATGTTTGCTCAGGTCTTGGGGGGTCAGCAAACAAAGCTTGTCTATCACTAGAGCTTTGATTCAAAGATCAAAAAAGGAATATTACCATTTAAGAAGACACTGGAGTGAAATAGTATTATTGCCTATGTGTCTCTTTGAAGGTTGTGGTCACCTGTATCTGAACTGTTAATGGATAAATTCCCCTGTGCTAATTGCCAGGATGGTTGGGAGAAGGACAGTTAAGCCTATTGTTTTCTCAGGCCGAAAGGCTGCTGGAAATGTATAAAAACCCTGGGACACAATCCTGCTTTATCTCAGATCTGCTTTGGGTTTCAAGAGGGGGAAACCTTAAGCCACAAGGATTGAGATCCCCAGTCACTGACTGGAGCCACCCTGAATATGGACATTGGACTATAACCTCTGGACTAGTTAAAAAAGGACGTTTGGCAACTACAAGCTCATCTCTGCTACGTATCTGAACCTCAAGAATTGAATTCAAGTCTGTCTGTATATTGATCTTTTAACGAACACTTTCTATCTTTTTTTTTTTTAATAAATTTTAATGTAGTTAATAAGAATTGGCTGTAGTGTGTATTCTGGGTAAGATCTAAGTTATAATTGGACCTGGGTGTGTGGTTGATCCTTTGGGGTTGGAACAACCTTTTCTTTTATATGATGAAGTAAGATTTTCAAGAATCATCATCATATCTGACGTGTGTCTGGATGGAGGCCTGAGGCTGGACACTTTAAGGGAACTGCGTTGTTTGGACTTCGGAATAACCTGTATGGTAATATAGAAGCTGTTCTGTGCTGGCTGGTAAATCTAAGTATTGGAATATCCACCAGCGTTTGGGGTTTGTCTGTCCCGTTTTGTTTGCGATTCACCCTGATTGAGTGACCTCAGCTGGCTCCCACAGGCAGCACTGTCACACCAGCCCTGCGCAGCAGAGGGCGCTCTGCAGACCCAGGACATTGCTGTGGGGTGGGGGTCTCCCCAGCAGGCACTGCAGCCCCAAGGCAGCGCTGTGGGGAGGGGGCTCTGCCCAGCGGGCACTGCAGCCCCAAGGCAGCGCTGTTGGGTGGGGGTCTCCCCAGCAGGCACTGCAGCCCCAAGGCAGCGCTGTGGGGAGGGGGCTCTGCCCAGTGGGCACTGCAGGCCCCAGGACAGCGCTGTGGGGTGGGGGTCTCCCCAGCGGACACAGCAGCCCCCAGAATAGCGCAGTGGGGAGGGGGCTCAGCAGGGGGCACTGTAGGCCCCAGGCAGTGCTATGGGGAGGGGGCTCAGCAGGGGGCACTGCAGAGCCCCAGGACAGCGCTATGGGGTGGGGGCTCTGCCCAGCAGGCAGGCTGGCCCCAGGACAGCGCTATGGGGTGTGGGCTCTCCTCAGCAGGCAGACTGGCCCCAGGCAGCGCTGTGGGGTGGGGGCTCTCCCCAGCGAGCAGGTTGGTCCCAGGACAGCGCTATGGGAAGGGGGCTCAGCAGGGGTGCTCTCTTTTGGAGGAGTCTGTCATACTGGTCTCTGCAAAGAGCGCCGTGCGCTCTAGGGCACCATGCTGGTGTCACTCACTCACTCTGGGTGAGATGGGTAAGTTCCCCCCAGCTCGGACTCCCTGATCCTGGCCCACCCCAGGGTGCTTCCCCCAGTGCCTACTGGCCTTTCCGCTCAGGAAGCAAAAGCCTCCCGTACCTGTGTCCACACGGCAGCCTCAGGTCTTGCCTGCCCTGTGCCCCTGCAGGGGGCTGCAGCTGGCTGGGGGGGCATGAGCAGCTGCCGGTGCCATGGTGGCTCATCCGCTGGGCATTAGCCCTTGTCAGATGGGCTAGCACAATGGGGCCACACCAGGCACCGTCCCTGCCAGGCACCCTGAGTTCCCGTGACTGGGGCAGACAGCAGGAGAGGCGGGTGCTCTCTGACTCCCTGGGGTGGAGTTGCTTTCAGTACGACGTGTTAACTCCACCGACTGCCCCGCTCTGCCGTAAACAGCACAAGACTTGATAGGCCTGAGGGGGGATCAAAACCTCTCTGGGGGAAGAGGGGCCCTGGGCTGCGGCAGGATGTCTCCCCCTCTGCAGGTGGTTGGGAACCCCCGTGTCCTGGGGACACGCCGGCTCAGGGGGCCATGCTGCGCCCTGGGCACCAAGCTGTGGACAGCTCCTGCGTCCCCCCGAGAGGGGGCTGCACTGCCTTGGCGGGCATGGGACCCCATGAACACAGCCCCTGGCAGGGCTCGCGGGGGGGGGGTGACCCCAGCATGCGGAGAGCAGTGTCTGACAAACCATGTTCCATGCCTCCCGGGCCTCAGGCCAGGCTGCCTGTCCTGCCCAGCCCCTTCCCCTGCCTCACCTCGTCGGCCCGCGCCCGCTCGATCTTGGCCCGGAACTCATCGATGGACTGGTGCAGGCCCCGGTGGCTGCCCAGCTGCGACTCCACCGTGGGCAGGTCCACACCCCACTCGGCACTGTTAAGCCGCCTCTGGTTCTCCTGCACCCAGGCCAGCAGGCCCTGCAGGTAGCGCAGTGTGACGTCGTCCAGCTCCTGCCGGGGCCGCTGGCCAAGAGGCAGGGCCACCTGGGCGGGCTGCTGGGAGCCCGACTTCAAACGCAGGTTGTACTCGGTGCGGATGGCGACCAGGCGCTCGTGCAGGCGGTACACCCTGTGGGCAGAGAGGAGGGGGGCACATGCTGGGGCACAGATGCTGCCAAACCAGAGGGAGATGGAGGGCCAGTACAGAGCAACATGGGCAGCTGAGGTGGTAGCAGCCCCGGGAGGGGCAGGTTCTGGCTGGCCTGTGACTGAGTGGGAATTATGCATAATATTGTGTGTGAATGGTGTGTGTGCCTCAGTTTCCCCTATGAGAGGCAGGGTTAACCGGGAGGGGGGGGAGGTTGTTTCCTCTGCAGAGAGCCAGGTGTGACTGATGCCGGGCTGTCTGGGGCCAGGACCCATGGAGAGCCCGGCAGAGACAAGGCCACGCCAATTACCCAGATATTTGGTACCTAGTAACCAAAGGCTTGTCTACACTGGCAAGTTTTGTCACCAAAAACTGCCTTTTGGCGACAGAGCAGCAAGAGCGGCCACGCTACAGGGGGACGTTTGTCACGAAAAACGCCCAGTTCTGGCAACAAAAAACTTCCACCCCAAGAGAGACACTTGTCTTTTCCCCTCCCTTTATTGTTGTCATAGCCCGTGTAGACGCTGTCGATCGTTTCATTGACAGAACTGGCTTCCACCCGCAGCTCACGACGCGGCCCTCATTGCTCTGCCCAGTGTTTTATTCTCTGCTGCCCTGCAGGCAGGCGCCCTCCCCTGTCAAAGCTCTGGGAAGCACCTGTGTGCTGCTCCCTTTGGGAACAGACAAAGAGCAAACCACGGGCCTGCTCCTGTCCTGCCCGGCACAGGAACACAGCGGCTGGCAGACTGCGGTGCGGCTTTGCCACCCCTCCGCACAGCCAGCTCACAGAGCTGCTCGGGACGCTGCTCCCAGCAGCGGAGGGGGCGGTGGGAGAACTCGGAGAGAATCCCAAATGGGCAGCGATCAGCTCTCCTTTCCCACACCACTGCCCTGTGGGATACCCCGCCCGGTGCATTGCTGCCCTGTCCATCACCATGTCCCTCAGGCAGGGGCGGAGCTGCGGCTGGCCCCTCCCCTCAGGCAGGGCAGCGATTTGGCAGGGCCCCTACCTCAAGGCAGGGGCAGGGCTGAGGCTGGGCCCCTCCCCCAAGGCAGGGGCGGGCTGCAGTTGGGCCCCTCCCCTCAGGCAAGGGTAGGGCTGTGGCGGGCCCCACCTCTCAGGGAGGGCGGGGCTCTGGCTGGGCCCCACCCCTCAGGCAAGGGTAGGGCTGTGGCGGGCCCCACCCCTCAGGCAGGGGCCGGGCTGTGGCGGGGCCCCGCCTCTCAGGGAGGGGCGGGGCTCTGGCTGGGCCCCTCCCCCAAGGCAGGGGCGGGGCTCTGGCTGGGCCCCTCCCCCAAGGCAGGGGTGGGGCCACGGCTGGGCCTGTTACCTGCGATACATCTGCTCGCCCTGCGGGTGGCGCCCGTCCTTCAGGGCCTGCACATCATTGAAGAGCAGGCGGATCATGGCATCTGCCTTGTCCAGGTCCCGCTCGATCTCGGCCGCCTTCTGCGGCTGCTTTCCGGCATTCAGCAGCCGGACGTCCTGCAGGAGGGAGATGTTAAACACCCCCCATTGCATGCACTGCCCTCCCGAGAGTACCTAGGGGCTGCCCCATGCCCTCAGGCATTGGCCAGACAGCGGCAGGCCTGTCCCGGGGGCCCCGGGTGCCCACCCGGGCTTTGCTCTCACCGACTGCAGCAGGGTGTCGGCCTGGTTCAGCTGCTCCTCGCACACCCCCGACTCCATCTGCAGCTTGCTGACGATGCGCTGCAGCTGCTCCAGCCTATGTGGGGTGGGGTGGGGAGGGGAGCACGGTGAGCAACTGCGCCCTGCCCCCGCCCCCCGGGCACCCCAGCTCCTGCCCAGCCCCCACCCCTGTGCGTGCCCCAGCCCCCTGCCCCCCCCATGCACACCCCAGCCCCCTGCCCAGCCCCCGCCCCTCCTGTGTGCACCACAGCCTCCCACCCTGCCCCCCATGCACACCCCAGCCCCCTGCCCCTCCTGTGTGCACCCCAGCCCCCCGCCCTGCCCCTGCCACCCTGTGTGCGCCTCAGACTCGCCTCCTCCTGTGTGCACCCCAGCCCATCCCCACTTGTATGCAACCCAGTCCTGGTGGCCAGGGCAACCGCAGGCCCCCGGGACGCCACTCCTGCTCTGCCACGTGCCTGTGGGAAAGGCACAGCCCCCCCTTTCGTCCCTGCTGGAGCTTGCAAGCTCTGGGCGAGCCGGGGGCCCAGTGGCACTGCCAGTGGCCAGCCTGCGCTCGGCTCTGTTTGCTCGGCGGGCAGGCAGGCGGGGCTGGGCTTCCTGAGGGGAGGCACCCGGCGGGCCGGTGACTCACCAGCCGTATGGTTCCCATTAAGGGCTGTGAAGCCAGGGCGGGAACACCCTGGCGCTGAGTGTCCGCCAGCAGGAGCCTGGCCTGGCTAGCCCAGGAGGGGAGAGCGCCAGCCCCAGGGATGTTCTGAGCCGGCCCGCCCTCCACTAACAACCCCCTCCCCAGTCTCAGCCCCCCCAATCCCCCTCAGCCAGCCCTTCTCCCCTGTTCCCAGCCCCTCCACTGTCAGCCGGCCCTTCCCCACCCCACCCCCTCCCAGCCCCCCCAGACCAGCCCTTCCCCATCCCCCGGCTCCTGCCCCACCCCAGATCTCCCTCCCAGCCCAGCCCCATGTTCCCTCCCAGCTCCCCCTCAGCCAGCCCTTAGCCACCACCTGCTCCCCTCCCTGTTCCAGCCCTTTCCCGCCCCTCCAGCTCCCTCCCCCCACTCTCAGCCCCATTTTCCCTCCCAGACCCTTCGGCTCCCCCCAGCCCAGCCCTTCCGCATCCCACGTTCCCTGCCAGCTCCTACGGTCCCTCTCAGTCAGCCCGTCTCCCCTGTCCCAGCCCAGCCCTTCCCCACCCCACGTTCCCTCCCTGCCCCTCCCCCCGAGCACTGACCTCTCAAACTCAGCACGAAGCAGCTTCTCGCGCTCCAGAATGGCGACGTGCAGCTTGCCCCACTCCTTCTCCACGTCCAGGGGGTGGTAGCCAGGGGACACTTGCAGCTGCCCGGCCTGCACCGTGCCCTGCGCCGGCAAGAGGGGGCGTTACGTGGACCAGGAGGGCCTCCCTGAGGCAGGTCGGGAGGCCAGCCCCCAATCCACACACGGGGCCATGGAATGGGGGGACATGTGAGGACCAGCCCGCACCTGGCCCTGAGGGGTCTATAGGGCAGCACAGGAGTGAGTTGGCCCCGCTTGGGAGGGCTTTGCTCTGGGCACCTCGAGGGTCGGCAGGGCTGAGGCCGGGCCCGTTGGGGAGCTGGGGATGCAGAGCTGAAGGCCCCTGCCATGCACCCTGCTGGGCCTCACACACCCGCTTACAGCCGGGCGCAGCCCCTGGTGCTCAGGGACGAAGGGCTCGGCACAGCCCCCGGGGGGAAGGGGAGGAGAGCAGCCCTGGCGGCTGTACGTATCGGGGGCTCTCGGGGGCTCACCTCCAGCGACTGGTAAATGACCTTGGAGCGGTTCTTGTCGGCCTCCTTGGCCGGGAGCTCGGTCTCCTTGAACTTGAGGAACTGGCGCCACAGGAGCTGGGGAGAGGCTGGGGTTAGGGCAAAGGGGGGGCAGGGCAGGCCCTGGGGGCAGGAGAGGGGCCCCGTGTGGCTGTAGCACCGGGACCCACCTGTGACCAGCTGCCCAGGGGCTCTGTGCCAGGCGCAGGGTCACCACCAGTAGGGCCCATGCCTGGCCAGCCTCTCCCTAACCCACCATGCAAGGCGTATCCTCAATAGCCCCCGCCCCCACCCCGAGGACACGGCATCCCCCCAGCCAGGGGCTGGGACCTGGAGCTGAGCCAGGCCTGGGGAGCTGGCCCCACACACGGCCACACCCTAGAGCGGCCGGAGCCCACAGGATGGAAGTGGGCTGGGCGGGCGGGTTCTTCTTCACGGCTGTTGACTCACGAGGGGCTGGCATGGAAGGAATGAGTCACGCACCCTCCCCCTGCCTGGGGAGCCCCGTGATCCCCCCCCAGTTTGCTGCCCACTCCCCCGGCTCACCTGCCTTCTCCCTCGCACCCTGGGGCAGGAGCTGGGCCCTGCCAGGTCCCTCCAACGCAGCCTGACCCTCATGGGGCCAGCTGCCCCCTACGCTGGGCTCAGACCCCCAGCTCCTCAGGGAACAGCTGCCAGCGCAGAGACAAACTGGGTATCCCAAGAGCCAGATGCCAGGTCCCCTACGGCCCCAGGGAACCACAGACCCTGCCTCCCCCTCGCTGCCAGCGGAAACCACCCACTCCCCAGGGAGCTCTGGGGGCTTCCAGGCGGCTCCTGGGTGGGGGTGGGGCCTGGGCACCCTGCCCAGCCAGATCCCTCCTGGGAGGCACCTGCAAGCTCCCCACTCATCACTGGGCCCTTTCATCCCCTGCCAGCAGCAGCTGCATCGGGACATGATGAGACGGGACCATGATACAGAACATGTGGCCTGGAGACCATGGCCCCCCGGCCAGCTCAGGCTCTGAATGCCCTACCACCCCCCAGCCCACCCCAGGAGCCTGCTCAGTGCGCAGCCCCCCCGGATCGCACGCCCCCCGCACCAGGACGGGCACTCCAGCATGGCCAGGTACTGCCTGGGCAGCTCCCTCTCCATGCCCAGGCCTGGGAGACAGGCAGCAGCTGAGAAGGCCACGTGAGCTGCTCCTGCCCCAGCAGGAAGCAGGGGGGCCCCCAAGGGCATCTGTAGCGATGGAGCTTGGTCGGCTCAGGGGCTATGCAGCCCGGGGACCTGAGGGATGATGAGAGGTTCCCAGAGCCCCGACCCAAGAATCACCGCTGCAGGGCTGGGCCCCTTACCTCAATCTCCTCGTAGCTGGCTGGCACTTTGCGCTCCTCGAAGATGACAGTGTGACTGTGAATCCACTGCAGCAACACCGTCACCACCTCACGGTACTCCTGCCACCGCAGCTGCAGCTCCTAGGGGACAGGCGAGAGCATGGCCCGGGGTCCCCGCGGCCTCCCCGCCCCGCCCTGGCCGTTCACAGAGACAGCACAGAAATGGATGGGGGGGATTCGGTGGCAGGCAGGAACCGCTGCTCTCCCTGGGACCACTTCAGCTGGAATCACCCCTGGATGGGAACTTCAGTGACTGGCCCATCACCTCCAACCCAGAATTTTCAGTACTGTTTTTATGACCCTATGTGTGCCTCAGCTTCCCCTATATTTCACAGGTTACTCTGTGGGGAAGCGGGAAGGACCATTTGCTCTCAGGGCAGGCTAAGAGACCTGGCTATGAATGTCGCCCGGTTGTCTGAGCCATGATGGGCCATCGGAAAGGACTGGCCCAGCTGACCCCATATCAGTGGAGGACCCAAGAAGACAATGGCAAAGCCAGTCACCAGGACACTGACACCTGGCACCCAAGGCGGGAGGGGGTGGGGAGGGGTTTCCCCACCTCTGCAGGGAGGCTGAGCAAAGACCCCCCAGCTCGAGAACAAATGACTGAGGGGTGAGGTGGGGGGTCGGTGCTGGCTGCTGGAAGGAGCCTGGCCTCTCACCTGGGAACTGCCCAAGGAGGTCAGATGGACGGACAGACAGAGCTGGACCAATGGGGCTCTGGGCTGACCCCACCGGTCTGGGCTTTAACCCGCGTTCCCCTGCTGCATGGCCGTGTCTCCCCCGGGGTCTGGCTCACCTGGACTCACTGGGCAGAGCTGGGGGGGTGGGACAGGAGGGCTGGAGCCCCCAGGGTTCGGGCTGAGGAGGGCGAGAGGCCCCCGGGGGTCTGGCCCACTGAAGGGCTCCTCCCAGACCGCTCTCAAGCTGGGGCCAGGCACTGATCCCGGGGCTCTGTGAAACAGGGGACCCCCCACCCTTCTGCAGAGGAGCGCAGCTGAGCTGGAGACCAAAGGCAGCGACGTCAGGGGCTGGGCAAGGGAATAGGGGGGAGCTCTCTGCTTAGCCTAACTCCCTGGGGTCTCTGCAGATGGCCCCGGCTCCCCCGGCCTGTGGCGCACCGGGCCCCGCTGCAGAGAGCGTGGAGAGTGGGATTACTGGCGTCTCACGGCCTGTCCCTGTGCACAGCAGGGCTCCTGGGCCTCGACAGGCTGGGCACAGGCCAGCCCCAGAGAGGCCGCAGCCCCCAAGCCCCTTAGCTTCCACAGCCCCATACTCACATTGGCCTTCAGGCCAACCGACACGTCGGGCACACGGGGCATAACGTCGTACAGTGACGAGACATAGGTGATGATGGACTTCTCGTCCGGCTGGGGCACGTCCACATCTGGGGGGAGGGGCAGAGCGTGAGCAGCTGTGGTGGGAGCCCCAGCCCAGGGGTCTCCACCTGCAGGGGGCTGCCCCCCGTGCTCATGGGATGCACCCCCAGGCCGAGGGGCTGCTGCACCCAAGGGTTCCCTGCAGGAAGCAGAGCCATCAGGTGGCTGCCCCATGCCAGGGAAGGGCTGTGTGTGTGGCACCTCGTACCTTCAGGGTCCAGCAGGCGCGTTACCCCCAAGTCCCGCTCGGCCACGGTGAAGGCCTGGTCCAGGTTCTCCAGGTTGGTCTGGCGATACACCTTGTTCATGTCGATGAGCATGGGCCTGCGTCCGAGACGGAGCGGGTGAGGGGTCAGGGGCTGGGCATCCTCAGAGTTGCAACCACCACGCCCAGCTTGGAGCCTGCTCTAGGGCTCCACTGACGAAGCGTGGCCCCACCCCCTCCCCCCATATGCCATGCCAGGACTGCGGCAACTGGGACGCCTGGGGGCACCGTCTGGTGAGGCGAACTGCGGGCTGGGCCAGGTCTGTGCCCACAGAGAGCACATCACCAGCGTCCTCCACTGCAGGGGCAGGCGAGCCGCAGCACCGGGACCCCTCGCGGCCAGGCGAGCCGCGGCACTTAACTCTTGCACTGCTGAGGGAAACACGAGACACTGACTCACACCTCGTGCTGGGCTGGCAGCCCCTGATCCCCCCCCCCCCCCCGCCCCGCAAGGTGTCGGCTGTGGGGCTGGGAGAGCTCCAACCAGCCCCCGCGGCTCAGCACAGCAGCTCCCCCCAGTCCCGATGCTCCAGGGCAGAGTGCATCGCCCCTCTCCCCACCTGGCAATCAGGCTGGCTCCTGCCAGCTCCAAGCAAGCCTGGCCCAGGTGGGGACACCTCAGTACGACAGCTGTGCCCACTGAGCCCCTCACAGCAATGGGGCAGCTCCCCTGGCTCGGATGCATGGCAGCCTGCCAAGCCCCACGCCCCATCAGGAGCCACAGCCTGGCAGGGAGCGGGAGCCAGAACGCTGCCCCAAGCCGGCAGATCTGCTCCAGCTCTGCAGATCCAACTACCCCCACCTCACCGCCTCTGCGCCAGACGGCCTGGGGGCCACCCAGGTTCTGTAAACGCGGGGACTTCAACTGAATTATGCACCCTGGGGGGTGAGCTGAAGCAGAACAATCTTTGCCCGTCCCCTCACCAGATCAGCTGCAGCCCCCCAGCCAGTGCAACCTGGCTCCCCTAGCACCCCCCACTGCACCCCGTCTTCACAGCAGCGATGCCCCGGCTGGCGCGGTGCCTACACTTCCTGGAGGCGCAGGGTGGAGTGGAGGGAGTACAGCGAGCTGCTGACGTTGGGGGTCTCCAGCGCAGCGAGGTCAGCGATCTCCTCGCACAGCATCACCACCTGCTCCTCTGCCCCCGTCCGGGACCCCGCTGAGCCGCCCAGCCCGCGGCGCTGCAGCTTCTTCTTCGGCCGCTGCCGCGAGCTCCTCTCCATACTGGGGCCCAAGCCTTCCTCTGCTCGCTGCGCTGGGAGCCGGGACCCGCTGGCTGATCTGCCCGCCCTGGCACTGCGCTGCCGGGACCCGCTGGCTGATCTGCCCGCCCTGGCACTGCGCTGCCGGGACCCGCTGGCTGATCTGCCTGCCCTGGCACTGCGCTGCCGGGACCCACTGGCTGATCCACCCGCTCTGGTGCTGGGAGCCGGGACCCTCTGGCTGATCCACCCGCTCTGGTGCTGGGAGCCGGGACCCACTGGCTGAGTCGCCCTGGCACTGGGGAGCTGGGACCCACTGGCTGATCCACCCGCTCTGGTGCTGGGAGCCGGGACCTGCTGCCTGAGTCCCCCACTCTGGTGCTGGGAGCCGGGACCCGCTGGCTGATCCACCCGCTCTGGTGCTGGGAGCCGGGACCCACTGGCTGATCCGCCCGCCCTCTCCCCGCAGAGTGGAGGCTGTGCTGTGCTGTGCTGTGCTGTCAGCCTCGCGTTCTCCTCCTGCCTCTCCCGGGGCGGGGCAGCTCCTGCACATACTTGTTACACTTACAGAGGAAAGCGGGAGCTGACGTAGGCTCCAGCAGGCCCCCCCCGCCCGGCCTCGGCTCTCAGCCTGGTGCCCCGCAGACCCCCAGCCGAGGGCAGCCCGTGTGCTGGGGATGGGCAGCGCCAGGCAGGCGATGCATACGAGGGTTAGACGCTGGCACAAGCTGATGGGCTGGATCTCGTCTGGGCACTTTGCATTTAACGCAGTCCCCACGCTCCAGGCCCGGCTGAGGGGGCTCCACCGAGCCAACATCCACTTCTCCAAGGGCAGGCAAGTGAGACGGGCCCGATGTGATCTGCCTGCATGCGCTGCCCCCACTCTGCTTGGAGAGCCCCCCTCCTGGACCTGCCCAGCCCACTGCTCACGGCACTGCTCTGGAACCCCCCGTGCAGACTGCAAGGCTGCTCGGGGACCCTGGCAGCAGTTGCGGCGTATCCACTCGGGTTGCTCGCCTGGGGCTAGGTGGCTAGGAGAAGTGCTAGCTGGGGGGGCTGCACCGGCCCCCAAGAGTGTGGGAAGAGAAAACAGTTCCCGGCTCCGGGACTGGGGCAGGGCGCGGCCTGGCTCCACCCCTCTGAACTATCCAGCTCACTGTCCTGACACGCTCCCGCAGAACTCGCTGCCTGGGGCAGCAGGCGCCTGCCAGAGCCGAGCAGGGGCAGGGCACAGCACCCTCGTCACCCTGTCCCGCAGAGCCTCTGCCAGCACGGAGGCAGCCCCAGCCAAGGGGAGGTTGGGCCCAGATCACACAGAGCAGCCGCAGCCCCCCAGGCCCCCAGCACAAGGGAACCCAGCACCCCTGGGCTAGCAGAACAGCGCGTGGGGCAGCCCCTGGTGGCTGGGCACTGACCCTGTGCACGTGCGAGTCCCTGGTCCCCCCCTGGCTCCCACCCTCAGTGCAGGCCATGCCCAGCCCCCGCCTGTCTCTCACTTGTGATGGTGGATGATGGCGTTGAAGAGACGCCCGTCCCGCCAGCTGGTGGTGAAGTTGTCGCAGCGCAGACCCTGGTAGCCCTCCACCATGCGTTGTGACCACAGCAGCAGCTTCTCCTTGGCAGTCATGTCCTCGGACTGCCCGCTCACCTGGATGTCCGAGATCTGGAAGGGACGGGCACATGTCAGCCAGCCACCCTGGCCCTGCAGAGCCCCTGCCCAATGCCCCGCTGGGGCCTCCTCCATCCCTCGGCCCAAGGACACCCTGGGACGAAGCGGGAATGCTCTTAATTTTTCCTCTAAATATTGTGTGGGTGCCTCAGTTTCCCCTATTCATTTCTTAAGTCTCCAGTGTGCATAAATGGCCGACACTTTGTATCCTACCAACAAACGGCCAGGGCCCTTCACCCTGCAAGGGAATAGCTAAAGGTGAACACAGAGGTCAGGTGACCTCCTGGCCTGGGAAAGAGACAAAGGCCAGAAAGGAGGGGCTGGAGGGGGTTTCAGTTTGGAGCTGGCGGGGGATAGGAAGTGAGGGCAGACGTGGGGGTCTGGCTCACTGCCCCCCGGAATGGACCCAGCCGAGGGGTCCCGTTCACTGGACCAACAAGCTCTGTTTTAGACCTTGCTCCTGTCATTGAATAAACCTCTGTTTTATTGGCTGAGAGTCACGTCTGATTGCAAAGTGGGGGTGCAGGACCCTGTGGCTTCCCAAGGACCCCACTTGGGCGGACTCGCTGTGGGAAGTGCACGGAGGGGCAGAGGATGCTGAATGCTCCAAGGAGAGATCCAGGAGGTGAAGCCGTGTGAGCTTCTTTCCCTGAACAAGTCTGCTCCACGGGAGAGGAGGCTCCCCAAAGTCCTGCCTGGCTTTGTGGGGAGCAGTTCCAGAGCATCGCCCAGTGCCTCAGTTTCCCCTCTGTGTTACTCCAGTCTCTGGATGGTGAGAAAAGGGTGTGACCATTGCACAGACCCAGAGAGGGCAGGCGTGACTGAGACTGACTGCAGAGAACAGCCGACAGCCTGTATCCTGGCAGCTGACGGCTGGTCCCAGTCATTGCAAGGACCAGCCGGAGGTGTTGGTGCAGAGCAGGTGACCTGCCAGCCTGGGAAAGAGACAACGGAGGGAGGAGGGGCAATGGGCAGGAGGGAGGCCAGGCAGCTAGGAGGAGTCGGTCTCCCATTTCTGCGCTAACAAGCTCTATCCTACGCAGTGACCTGTCGACTAATAACCCTTCTGAGAGTCACTGCTGCCTGCGGAATGGGGGGCAGGGCCGTTTGGGGGTGTTCAAGGCTTCCCCATGGGTCCCACCCAGAGGGACTCGCTGTGGGGAGCTCATGGATGAATGGGGCTGAACGCTCTGAGATCAGACCCAGGAAGCACCGAAGCCGAGGATGTAAGGGAGCCCTGCAGGGAGTCACTCTGCACCAGAATCCTGCTTGGCTTCACTCAGGGCGGCTCCCGAGCACCCGACCTGGGACTCCGTGACACCTCCACTCCAGGACGCAGCAGCCTCCTTCCTGCTTCACTTGGGACCGCCGCCAGCGGGGGGCGGTTAGAGGCTGCCAGTCGCTGGCGCTCACCACAAGCGGCCACGCTAGGCACAAACTCCCAACCCCGGCGGAAATGGGCCTGAACCGCAGCCCGAGCGAGCATGGCTCCTCACGCAGCCTGGCCGCAGGGGGGCTCGCTGGCCCCCAGCCAGGGACACGTCCTGCTGCACACGTCCCCCCCGACAGAGGCTGCAGGCTGGGCCGCGACAGCAGGCAGGACGGAAGCACCTGCTCTGCTAGCCGCCTGGCATCTCTCCACTCCTGGTGCTCTCCCCAGAGCACGTGGCAGGTCCCGATGCCCTGGGCACTCCATGGCCAGCTCGCTCCGGCCGCTCCCTCACTGCTGCAGCAGGGATTCTGCCCCGGGCACTGCCCGGACCCCAGCCTGGTCCCGTTCTCCTGCTCTGGGCAGGGAAAGGAGCCCACGGGCAGCCTCCTGGAACACCAGAACTCCTGGGTTCAGAGCCCTTTGGTTGGGCTCTGCATGCTGAGCCGCCCCCCCGCCCCAGGGCGGCCTGCAGGAAAGGGGGGCCCTGCGCCAGCCCTGGGGACTGCGCTCTGCCGGGCCTACAAGCAGAGGAGCTGCAAAGCCTGGCCAGGAAGAGCAGCGCACGAGCAAGGTCCAGCTCCAGGCCAGGCAGGCAGTACAGGGCTCCCGCCAGGACCGGTGCTAGAGTTTTTCATGCCCTAGGCGCACGGCCATTTCGCCGCCCTGCGTGCCACTCCCGCAGCCATTTCTGCGGAGGGTCCGTTGGTCCGCGGCTCCGGTGCAGCTGCCGCAGCCATGCCTGCAGGAGGTCCACCGAGCCATGCGGGACCAGCCGACCGTCCGCAGGCACGACTGCAGCAGCTCCACCGGACCGGCCTGCCACCCACCCCCCAGCAAAATGCCGCCCCCGAAAAATCCTGGTGCCCTAGGCGATTGCCTAGTTCGCCTCAATGGAAGCGCCGGCCCTGGCTCCCCCGCAGGAGGGGACCGCGTGCGATGGAGCAGGCGGCCATGCGGGCAGGCCAGGAACCCTGTGCCCGGCGGCTGGGGCAGCTCCACTAGTTCCTGCCGTTCCCAGGTGGTCGGTGAGAACTAGGCAGCTCCCGCACCAGCAGGGACAGGAAATGACTGTGGCTAGCTCGCGGCTGCCAGCCAGGGCCCGTGGGTCTGCCAGGCTCCACCCTGGGGCTAAGCCGCGCTTTGGCAGCCTGGCCCAGGAAGCAGGTGACTCAGTCTCCAAAACGCTGCCCCTGCGGCTGCAACGTTCCCGCCCCAGCAGCTCCCCACCCCGGCAGCTCCCCGCCCCCACCGCGCCAGGACTGGCAGAGCATTCTCCGCAGAGGCCAAGGGCCACGCTCCAGCTGGAGGGCGGCTGGCTCCAGGAGAGTGCCGGGCTGGGGCAGGGAGAAGCAGGGAGCCCCCAGGTCTCGCCCCACTCCAGAGCAGCCCGCCCCCCCCCCCCCAGCCCTGCCCACAGCACTCCCACTGGGCCTCCCAGCTCTGGGCCCTGCCCTACCCAACGCTCAGGCCCAGGGCAGCCAGTGAACCAGAGAGAGCTCCAGCCCTGGCCTTTCCCAGCAGGGGGCGCAGTGGGGAGCTGATGGGGGGCAGGAGCTGGCTGTAGGGGGAGCTCCCAGCAGGGGGAGCTGTGGGGGGGCAGGCACTGGCTGGGAGGGGCAGGACATGGGGCTGGCTGTGGGGGGAGCTCCCAGCAGGGGGTGCTGTGGGGGTCAGGGCAAGGGTGCTGGCTGTGGAGGGTGGGGCAGGAGCTGGCTGTGGGGGGAGCTCCCAGCAGGGGGTGTTGTGGGGGTCAGGGCAGGGTGCTGGCTGGGGGGGTGGGGCAGGAGCTGGCTGTGGGGGGAGCTCCCAGAAGGGGGTGCTGTGGGAAGCTGTGGGGGGGAAGGCACTGGCTGGGAGGGGCAGGACATGGGGCTGGCTGTGGGGGGAGCTCCCAGCAGGGGGTGCTGTGGGGGTCAGGACAGGGTGCTGGCTGTGGAGCAGGAGCTGACTGTGGGGGGAGCTCCCAGCAGAAGGCGTCGTGGGGGTCAGGGCATGTTGCTGGCTGTGGGGCGGGCAGGAGCTGGCTGTGGGGGGAGCTCCTGGCAGGGGGTGTTGTGGGGGTCAGGGCAGGGTCCTGGCTGGGGGGGTGGGGCAGGAGCTGGCTATGGGGGGAGCTCCCAGCAGGGGGTGCTGTGGGGAGCTGTGGGGGGGGGCGGTAGGCACTGGCTGGGAGGGGCAGGACATGGGGCTGGCTGTGGGGGGAGCTCCCAGCAGGGGGTGCTGTGGGGGGGGCAGGCACTGGCTGGGAGGGGCAGGACATGGGGCTGGCTGTGGGGGGAGCTCCCAGCAGGGGGCATTGTGGGGGTCAGGGCAGGGTGCTGGCTGGGGGGGTGGGGCAGGAGCTGGCTGTGGGGGGAGCTCCCAGCAAGGGGTGCTGTGGGGAGCTGTGGGGGGGCAGGCACTGGCTGGGAGGGGCAAGACATGGGGCTGGCTGTGGGGGGAGCTCCCAGCAGGGGGTGCTGTGGGAGGGGGCAGGCACTGGCTGGGAGGGGCAGGACATGGGGCTGGCTGGGGGGAGAGCTCCCAGCAGGGGGTGCTGTGGGGGTCAGGGCAGGGTGTTGGCTGGGGGGGTGGGGCAGGAGCTGGCTGTGGGGGGAGCTCCAAGCAGGGGATGTTGTGGGGGTCAGGGCAGGGTGCTGGCTGGGGGGGTGGGGCAGGCGCTGGCTGTGGGGGGAGCTCCCAGCAGGGGTGCTGTGGGGAGCTGTGGGGGGGCAGGCACTGGCTGGGAGGGGCAGGACATGGGGCTGGCTGTGCGGGGAGTTCCCAGCAGGGGGTGCTGTGGGGGGGCAGGCACTGGCTGGGGGGGGCAGGACATGGGGCTGGCTGGGGGGAGAGCTCCCAGCAGGGGGTGCTGTGGGGGTCAGGGCAGGGTGCTGGCTGGGGGGGTGGGGCAGGAGCTGGCTGTGGGGGGAGCTCCCAGAAGGGGGTGCTGTGGGAAGCTGTGGGGGGGAAGGCACTGGCTGGGAGGGGCAGGACATGGGGCTGGCTGTGGGGGGAGCTCCCAGCAGGGGGTGCTGTGGGGGTCAGGGCAGGGAGCTGGCTGTGGAGGGTGGGGCAGGAGCTGGCTGTGGGGGGAGCTCCCAGCAGGGGGTGCTGTGGGGGTCAGGGCAGGGTGCTGGCTGTGGAGGGTGGGGCAGGAGCTGGCTGTGGGGGGAGCTCCCAGCAGGGGGTGCTGTGGGGGTCAGGGCAAGGGTGCTGGCTGTGGAGGGTGGGCACGAGCTGGCTGTGGGGGGAGCTCCCAGCACGGGGTGCTGTGGGGGTCAGGGCAAGGGTGCTGGCTGTGGAGGGTGGGGCAGGAGCTGGCTGTGGGGGGAGCTCCCAGCAGGGGGTGTTGTGGGGGTCAGGGCAGGGTGCTGGCTGGGGGGGTGGGGCAGGAGCTGGCTGTGGGGGGAGCTCCCAGAAGGGGGTGCTGTGGGAAGCTGTGGGGGGGAAGGCACTGGCCGGGAGGGGCAGGACATGGGGCTGGCTGTGGGGGGAGCTCCCAGCAGGGGGTGCTGTGGGGGTCAGGACAGGGTGCTGGTTGTGGAGGGTGGGGCAGGAGCTGGCTGTGGGGGGAGCTCCCAGCAGGGGGTGCTGTGGGGGTCAGGGCAAGGGTGCTGGCTGTGGAGGGTGGGGCAGGAGCTGGCTGTGGGGGGAGCTCCCAGCAGGGGGTGCTGTGGGGGTCAGGGCAGGGTGCTGGCTGTGGAGGGTGGGGCAGGAGCTGGCTGTAGGGGGAGCTCCCAGCAGGGGGAGCTGTGGGGGGGCAGGCACTGGCTGGGAGGGGCAGGACATGGGGCTGGCTGTGGGGGGAGCTCCCCGCAGGAGGCACTGGGGAGGGGCAGGGCAGGCACGTGGGGCAGGTGGACCCAGGCTCACCTGGAAATGGAGGATGATGGTCCAGATGAGGCCCAGCGTGAGCTTGGGGTTGCCGTCGGCGATGTCATCATTACGGATGTTCACCAGCTTCACCTGCCGAAATCCAGAGCCGCGGTTACGCCAGGGGGCCCGGTGGGCTCCTCAGGAAGCAGGTCTGGGGCCTGCCCTTCCCCTGGCCCCTGGGGAGACCCCCACATCTCAGCAGGGGTGGGGCTTGACCCTCCCCCATGCCCTAGGGAGACCCCCCCCAACTCAGCAGGGGCAGAGCCTGTCCTTCCCCTGCCCCTGGGGAAACCCCTTCCCCATCTCAGCAGGGGTGGAGCCTGCCCCTCCCCTTGCTCCCCGGTCGGGCCTGTCCCCTACAAGGACACACAGCTCACCTGCCCCCCCCACACAGCTCACCTGCCCCCTCACGCACGCACGCAGCTCACCTGCCGGTGTTTCAGGTAATCCAGGGCAATCTGCACATTCTGCAGCTTATGGAAGCGCATTCGCCCCTTCTCGCGGGGCTGCAGAGACAGAAGGAGCAGGGGGGTGAGTGACCGAGCCGAGGCGCCAGGGCCCCCCAGTGCCCTGAGCACTCCTCCCCCCACGCAGGGCAGCGCCAGCAGCCAAACTGCAGAGCCAGGGCTCCGGAGAGAAGTGAGAGCAAGAGAAACCCAACACCTAGTGCCCCGTCAGTAGGTGCCAGCACCCATCCCCCCAGGGCGGGGCAGGGAGCTGAGTGGTCCCCTCCTCCCCCGCCAAGCCTAGCTAGCCCTAACTGGCCACTCCTCCAGGCACCTGTTCCATTGCCCCACACCCCAGCAGGCCAGGGGCTGCCAGGCACCCCAAGGGGCTGCAGCCATCGGGGGTGGCAGCCCCTCTCCCTGCACTACCCTCCGCCCTAAGCCTCGGGAGCCCATTACCAGAGGGGAAGCCGGAGCCCCGCTCTCCAGGGTCAGAGAAGAATCGCCCCCAGGGATCCCCAGCTGCCCCAGCCCCGAGGCTGCAAGCGTGCGGAGGGCTGTGGTCGAGGCCTCAGGACGGGACCAGGGCTCTCGGCACAGGCACGGTTAGCACAGAGCTTGCAAACCATGCCGACGGAGGACAGGGGCTGGAGAGGAAGGGCTGCTGGCCTTGGTGCCCCCGGTAGTGCTGGGGCACAGGGCCAGGGCTCACCAGATCACAGAGCCAATTGCCCCCAGCACAGCCCGCCCGGTCACCACCACTCCCCATGCTGCAGGCTCCGAGGGCAGTGCCCAGCAGAGGGGGCACGTCCCAGCCGGACTGCCGTCGCTAGCTGGCTCTGGAACAGCGGGCCGGGGAGCCTGAAGGAAGGGGCAGCACAGGGGGTGTGGGCTGGGCCCGGAAATCCTCAGCCACTAGCTGCTCCCACGGAGCGCTGGGAGGAAACGTGCCGAATGAAACAATAGCGAGGAAAGTGCTGAGCACGGCTGGGCGGCTGCTCCTAGCTTCCTCCAGGGCACCTGAATACAGCCAGCCAACTCTGCCCCATGGTCAGCACTCACCAGCGCCAGGGCCCGGCTCTGCCTTCCTGTGCCCTCCCCATACGGCCTGGGGGCAGCGACAGCTCTGGAGCCTTGGATGGCACCCCCTGGAAACAGCCCCCTGAGGGGCGAGCACAGCAGTGGTGACACGCCACACAGCACGTGGTGCTCATTGAGCCTGCAAGGGGCATCGAGGACAGTGCAAGGGATGGGGGCATCATGCAGTGCAAACCTCCCGCCCTGCAAAAAGGGACCTAGCGCTTGCATGGCCAAGAGGGACCGGGACCTCTGTGTCAGACCAGACACGAATGCTGGGGCACTGCAGTCACGCCAACAGAGGGGAGAGCCCCCGCCCCCAAGCGCCAAGCTGGGACACTGGGACCTGCATGGCCTGCTGGGGAGAGCCCCCTGCTGCCCTCACCCCACTCCCTGACCGACAGCGCCCCCTAGCGACGCTGTGGGGACAGCGCCCCCTGCTGCCCCCACCCCACTCCCTGACCGACAGCGCCCCCTAGCGACGCTGTGGGGACAGCACCCTCTGCTGCCCCCACCCCGCTCCCTGACCCACAGCGCCCCCTAGCGACACCGTGGGGCCAGCCCTGCCTGCTGGGGAGAGTACCCCCTGCTGCCCCCACGCCACTCCCTGACCGACAGCGCCCCCTAGTGACACTGTGGGGACAGCGCCCTCTGCTGCCCCCACCCTGCTCCCTGACTCACAGAGCCCCCTAGTGATGCTGTGGGGACAGCCCCCTCTGCTGCCCCCACCCCACTCCCTGACCAACAGCGGCCCCTAGCGACGCTGTGGGGACAGCGCCCTCTGCTGCCCCCACCTTGCTCCCTGACCCACAGCGCCCCCTAGCGACGCCGTGGGGCCAGCCCTGCCTGCTGGGGAGAGTACCCCCTGCTGCCCCCACCCGGTCCCTGCAGCACAGCGCCCCCTAGCGACTCCCTGGGAAGAGCGCCCCCTGCTGCCCCCACCCGGTCCCTGCAGCACAGCGCCCCCTAGCGACGCCCTGGGAAGAGCGCCCCCTGCTGCCCCCGCCCCGGCAGCACTCCAGCCCAGTACAGCTCACAGCGGACGAGCCCACCCCAAGCGAATTCCAGGTGGCTCTGCCCCGACCACGGCCCCCGCAGGCCCCCTGGGCTGTCCCCAGCCCGCGGCTCCGAGGTCTCTGCTCTGCAGGCCCCAGAGCAGGACCCCATGGGCTCCCCCCCGCCGCGCCCGCACCGCTGCTGCACCCCAACGCCCAGGTACGCGCCTCACGCCAGCTCAGCCAATCACAGGCGAGCAGCGGGTTCAGCAAAGCTCTGATTGGCTGGGCTTGCCATGATGTCATTTCTCCCCAGCCAACAGGGCGGCGCCCGGCCGTGCGAGAGCGAAGGCAGAACCACTCACCAACCGCAAGCTCCTGATCAGGTCGCGCTCCCTCGGCTAGCCAGCAAGAGCAGTGCAAAGAAAGGAGGCAAAGGCCAGAGGGCAGAGGTCAGGGGTCAGCAGACAGATACAAAGCAGCAGAAAGTTCCGTTAATGTGTTAAAAGCCCGCAATGCAGCAGGGCGCGGGAACCGAGTCTCAGGGCGCGGGGTGGGGTGAGGCCAGGGCCTGAGCCGGGGGGGCCCTGGGAACCAGACTGATTTCCCTAGCAGGCACAGCAAGCAAGAGGTCAGGGATCACAGGGCATGTGGGGTCAGCAGGCAGGTGTGCCAGGGAAGCAGGGGTCCTGACCCTCCTTCAAGGGGACCAAGCCAGAGTCTGCAGGGGCCTGAGGGTTTGCGGGAGGTGGTGCTGGGCCGGGCGAGAGGCCCAGCCTATGGGTCAGCGGGCGAGGATGTGCGCTGGCGGGAGGTGGGGGGAGGTGATGGGGGAGAGAAAGAGGAGGGTGTGGCATGGGTGGGGGAGCAGCACAGAGCAGACACTTGCCCTGAGAACCTCTCCCCTCTCCACCCGAGACCGGACCAGAAGCTGCTCTTTGCCCCGACCCGGCCAGGACAGGGCTCCCTGCGCTGGGCAGGATGGGCACCGGACGGGAGAGGAGGGAACCAGCAGAGAGGCGGCTGCGCAGAAGCTGCAGTCCAGAACCCAGCAGTGCCACCTACCAGCGTGTCCCCCGAGAGCACCTCCAGCAGCGAGATGAGGTTGTGGCCATCCCGCAGGTCCTCGTACAGGTCGCTGACATGGCGCTGAGCCTGCGGAGACGGAAAGGAACCGTTAACGGGGCAAAACTAACAGCAGCCAATGAGCCGCCAGCCAGCCCTCGGCCGAGCCCTGAGCCTGGCAGGCTGCCCTGAGCCAGCACCTCTGTGGGCCAGCTGACAAGGGGGGCAGGTATCTGACTCGTTCCCCAAAGAACAGCATGGAAGGGCTCTAATGAAAGCCACGGTCACACCGGTCATCACAATCACTGCAAAATGCACGTGTGTGCCATGCAAGGCGGTGTGGATCCAAACGAGAACACCGCGTTCCCAAAGGCGACATGCCTTAACTCGAATCCTCCAGACAGGAGACATGGGAGCGATGGAAGCTAGCAACGGCCGCCCATTTACACACGAAGGCAACTCGAGCCAAGAGCGGTGACGTCACCAGGAAAGTAGCACACAGGGACAAACAAGCCTTGGGGGTTGTGCTGTCTCGGAGCAAAATCAATGAACTCTTGGGGTGTTTCTAGAAAGCAGAGACACCCCCACCCCACCCCACCCCCGGTGTCCTACCCTAGGACAGCGCATTGGTAGTCAGGAAAGTGGGGTGGAAACACTGGAGCGAACTTGGGGTGAGAAAGCTCTTGAGCCAGGAGGGGAACCGGTTAGCAGTGCGCAGTCTCCAGAGAGCATGCTACCGCTATTTCCCCATGTTTATTCCACCCCCGCACACACTGTTCCTCACTGCTGCAAATGGGCCATTTTCATTACCACTACAAAAGTTTTGTTCTCTCCTGCTGGTAATAGCTCACGTTCACTGATCACTCTCCACTCTCGTTAGCGTGTGTATGGTAACACCCATTGTTTCATGTTCTCTGTGTGTGTGTATATATATCATCTCTCTCTCTCTCTCTTCCAACTGTATTTTCCACTACATGCATCCAATGAGGTGAGCTGTAGCCCATGAAAGCTCATGCTCCAATAAATGTGTTGGTCTCAAGGTGCCACAAGGATGCCTGTTCTTTTTGCTACCATTTGGTTTTGCATCGACCATTTGTTTTCAGTATCCTTCTCCCTGGCACCTAGATGCCTGGTCTTTCCTGATCAACTCACTGTGCTGGGTCCTCAGCCAGGCTCCGGCCCTGGGCTGAGTCTCACAGCGGATGGGTTCTGGTCCTTGGGGCCAGCGGACCTTGGCATTCTGCAAGGGTGCAGGGGCTGGGCACTCGGGGGTCGCTAACCGGTATGGAGCTAGCGGGGTCTGCGGGGCCTGGCTGGCAGCGTTTGCACTGCCAGAGGCTGGTGGTTTCAGAGCCTGATCCACTCTGGGGGCTGGGCTCGCTGTCTTCCCCGTTACCCTGATGCTGGCAGGGCCAGGCTGGGGCCAGAGCCCAGGAGCTCTGATGCCTTTGCCTGGCTCCAGGCGCTGTCGTGCGCTGCCCAAGCCCTGCCAGCCCATGGCCTCTGCCCCCTACAGCCCTGAGCCCATGGCCCTGCCTGGGGAGCAGCCAGGGCAGACAGGAGCCATGCGCGATGCCGTCGGTCACGCTGTGCACAGGACGGGATGCCACCTACCTCTGCTCGCCAGTGCTGCCGCAGGAAGGGAGGGCGGGGAGAGAGAGAGAGGAGGGTTAGGAGCAGAGAGGCCCGGTGTTCAGCTTCCCAGGCACAGCGGGGGGCTGCTCCGGTCGCAGCTGGGCCCCAGCCCCCACTCAGCCTGCTGCCCACGCCCCGGGGCCGCAAGCACAGCAGGGATCCTAGCCCCCCCCCCCCCCCGCCACTCCACTCCGGGCAGTGGCCGGGGAGCCCCTCAGCTTGTCCAGGTGCAGCCCACAGAGAGCCCGGCCCAGCACTCACACCCTGGGTGGAGCCAGTCCCAGGGAGTGAGGGGGAGCCCAGCCAAAGCAGAGAGACCCCCTCCTCCCAAGGCGGAACTGCAGAGCTGCACAGAGCTCCCATCCAGCCAGCCCCAGAGCCTGCAGTGCAGCCAGCCTGGCCATCGCCCACCTGGCCCCATGCGCTGCCCCCCATGGGCTGCCCTGTGCAGTTAGCCCAGTGTCCTGGCCACGGGTGCCAGGGCTGGCTGGCTGCACGCGTTTGGGGTGTGCTGGATGCTCCCCAGCCAGGACAGGCCCTGCCCCCGGGAGCTGAATGCACCGAGCGCGGGGGCAGGGATTACAGGCCTGGCACGGGGCCGGTGCAGGCAGGCATATGAGCATGTGCATGGCCAGACACGCGTGTGAGGGCAGGGCAGGCGGGCTCCAGTGTGTGCTGTTCTCTGGAGCTGGGCCTGGCTCGTGGTGCCGGAGCAAAGGCTGCTGCCGAGAGGCAGCATGTCCCTGCGCTCAGACGAGCATTACTGGTTACACGCGAGGCTGAGGCCATGTCCCCATGCTCAACTGGGCCGGGCGTTACCGGTTAGACGCAGGGCTGTGTCTGTGTCCCCGCGCTCGGCCGGGCCGGGCGCTGGGTTAGACGCAGGGCCAAGGCAATATCCCTGTGTTCGCCCGGGCCGGGCCTGGCGCTGGGTTAGACGCAGGGCTGCATCTGTGTCCCCACGCTCGGCCGGGCCGGGCCTGGCGCTGGATTAGACACAGGGCTGTGTCTGTGTCCCCACGCTCGGCCGGGCCGCGTCTGTGTCCCCACGCTCGGCCAGGCCAGGCGCTGGGTTAGATGTGGGCCCGGGGACATGTCCCTGCGCTCGGCCAGGCCGGGCCGGGCGTTGGGTTAGACGCAGGGCTGTGTCTGTGTCCCCGCGCTCGGCCGGGCCGGGCGCTGGGTTAGATGCAGGGCCAGGGCAATGTCCCTGCGTTCGCCCGGGCCGGGCCTGGCGCTGGGTTAGACGCAGGGCTGCGTCTGTGTCCCCACGCTCGGCCGGGCCGGGTCGGGCATTGGGTTAGACACAGGGCTGTGTCTGTGTCCCCACGCTCGGCCGGGCCGCGTCTGTGTCCCCACGCTCGGCCAGGCCAGGCGCTGGGTTAGATGTGGGCCCGGGGACATGTCCCTGCGCTCGGCCAGGCCGGGCCGGGCGTTGGGTTAGACGCAGGGCTGTGTCTGTGTCCCCACGCTCGGCCGGGCCGGGCGCTGGGTTAGACGTAGGGCTGTGCCTATGTCCCCACACTCGGCCGGGCCGGGCCGTGAGTTGGGTTAGACGTCGGGCTGTGTCTGTGTCCCCGCGCTCGGCCGGGTCATGCATTGGGTTAGACGCAGGGCTGTGTCTGTGACCCTGCGCTCGGCGGGGCCGGGCCCGGCATCGGGTTAGACGCGGAGCCGGGGCCATGACCTTGCGCTCGGCCGAACTGGGCACTGGGTTAGATGCAGGGCTGTGTCTGTGTTCCCACACTTGGCCAGGCCGGGCGCTGGGTTAGATGCGGGGCTGTGTCTGTGTCTCTGTGCTCGACTGGGCCGGGCATTACTGGTTAGATATGGGGCTGTGTCTGTGTCCCCGTGCTCGGCCAGGCTAGATGTTTGGTTAGACACGGGGCTGGGGCTGTGTCCCCGCGCTCGGCCGGGCCAGGCCAGGCGCTGGGTTAGACGCAGGGCCGGGGCCACGTCCCTGCACTTGGCCAGGCCAGGCTGGGCGTTGGGTTAGACATAGGGCTGTGTCTATGTCCCAGCACTCGGCCAGGCCGGGCCGTGTGTTGGGTTAGACGCGGGGCCGGGGCCATGACCCTGCGCTCGGCCAAACCGGGCACTGGGTTAGATGCAGGGCTGTGTCTGTGTCCCCGCACTCGGCCTGGCCGGGCTCTGGGTTAGATGCGGGGCTGTGTCTGTGTCCCCGCACTCGGCCTGGCCGGGCTCTGGGTTAGATGCAGGGCTGTGTCTGTGTCCCTGCACTCGGCCTGGCTGGGCTCTGGGTTAGATGCAGGGCTGTGTCTGTGTCCCCACGCTCGGCCGGGCCGGGCGTTAGTGGTTAGATATGGGGCTGTGTCTGTGTCCCTGCGTTTGGCCGGGCGTTACTGGTTACACGTGGGGCTGTGTCTGCGTCCCCGTGCTCGGCTGGGCCAGGCGTTGGATTAGACGCGGGGCTGTGTCTGTGTCTCCGCACTCGGCCGGGTTGGGCCGGGCACTGGGTTAGATGCAGGGCTGTGTCTGTGTCCCCGCATTTGGACACGCCGGGCGCTGGGTTAGATGCGGGGCTGTGTCTGTGTCTCTGTGCTCAGCCGGGCCGGGCGTTACTGGTTAGATACGGGGCCATGTCCCCGCACCCGGCCGGGCCAGGTGCTGGGTTAGACGCAGGGCCGGGGCCATGTCCTCATGCTCAACTGGGCCGGGCGTTACTGGCTAGATATGGGGCCGTGTCCCCGCACTCAGCCGGGCCAGGCGTTACTGGTTAGACGCAGGGCTGTGTCTGTGTCCCCGCGCTCAGCCGGGCCGGGCGCTGGGTTAGATGCAGGGCCAGGGCAATGTCCATGCGTTCGGCCAGGCCTAGCCGGGCACTGGGTTAGACGCGGGGCTGTGTCTGTGTCCCCGCGCTCGGCCGGGCCGGGCCGGGCATTGGGTTAGACGCGGGGCTGTGTCTGTGTCCCTACACTCAGCCAGGCCGGGCGATACTGGTTAGATACGGGGCTATGTCCCCGCACTCAGCCAGGCGGGACATTGAGTTAGACTCGGGGCCGGGGCCATGTCCCCATGCTCAACCGGGCCAGGTGTTACTGGTTAGACGCAGGGCTGTGTCTGTGTCCCCGCGCTCAGCCGGGCCGTGTCTGTGTCCCCGCGCTCGGCTGGGCCGTGTCTGTGTCCCCGCGCTCGGCTGGGCCGGGCCGGGCGTTGGATTAGATGCAGGGCTGTGTCTGTGTCCCTGCGCTCGGCCGAACCGGGCATTGGGTTAGATGCAGGGCTGTGTCTGTGTCCCCGCACTTGGCCGGGCCGGGCGTTAGTGGTTAGATACGGGGCTGCGTCTATGTCCCAGCACTCGGCCAGGCCAGGCCGTGCATCGGGTTAGACGCGGGGCCGGGGCCATGACCCTGTGCTCGGCCGAACCGGGCACTGCGTTAGATGCAGGGCTGTGTCTGTGTCTCCGCGCTCGGCCGGGTTGGGCCGGGCACTGGGTTAGATGCGGGGCTGTGTCTGTGTCCCTGCGCTCGGCCGGGTTGGGCCGGGCACTGGGTTAGATGCGGGGCTGTGTCTGTGTCCCTGCGCTCGGCCGGGTTGGGCCGGGCACTGGGTTAGATGCGGGGCTGTGTCTGTGTCCCTGCGCTCGGCCGGGCCGGGCGTTACTGGTTAGATACGGGGCCATGTCCCCGCACTCGGCCGGGTCAGACGTTGAGTTAGACTCGGGGCCAGGGCCATGTCCCCATGCTCAACTGGGCCAGGCGTTACTGGTTAGATGCGGGGCTGTGTCTGTGTCCCTGCGCTCAGCCGAACCGGGCACTGGGTTAGATGCGGGCCCGGGGCCATGTCCCTGCGCTCAGCCAGGCCGGGCCAGGCGTTCAGTTGGATACGGGGCTGTGTCTATGTCCCCGCGCTTGGCCAGGCCAGGCATTAGCAGCGCCTCCGGATGGGGGTGAAACAGCCCTGAGAGCCTGGCACACGCAGGCACAGACCTGCCAAAGGATGAGAGAGATGGGGGAACTCCGTGGGCCGAGGCGACCAATGGCACCACCCGTAGCGGGGGAGGCAGCACAGGAAGGGAGGCCCTAAAAAGTGCCCCCCATAACAGCCTTCGCCTCACTGGAGCAACGGGCCCTTCTTGAGGGAAGCGCATCCCCCTGTATGCACTGCAGTAACCTGGGGAACTCCCTGCTACAAGATGCAAGCGAGGCCAAGAGCTCAGCAAGCTCCAAGGCAGAGCAGACAATGATGTGACTCATGAGAACAGAAAAGGCTGCAGTCCCTCCCTGCCACAGGGTTCCTGCCCCTCCCTCTGGTGCCAGCCCCGTCGGGCAGGAGGCAGCGCCCAGGCGCATCCTGCCAGGCACTTCCCATTTCCCCAGCCCCATCGGAAGGGCCTGGCTGAATTGCTGGGGGGCCAGAGCCCACTTTCCACAGCAGAAGACACAGAAGAGCCCAGTTTTCGCAAGCGCCTGGCTGCGGCCGGGGGGGGGAGGAGGAGGGGAGCAGGATGCTGGCCACACAACTCTGAAATCCTGTTTCATCAACGCCACCAGGAACATTCCCTTCTCCACGGGGCTGGAGCACAATCGTCCATTCAGAGCCGGGCCGCAGGCCGCTGTGCACTCAGCACAGCCCGTGGGAGGAGAGGCAGCCAGCCAGCTCTGTCGGGCCCCGGGCTGCCTGCGGGCACAGGGCAGCCTGCAGGTATGGGGCAGAGCGGCTGCTTCCGGGCCAGAAGACTCCAGGGGCTTGCTCCCTGGCCCTCCTGAACTGCCCCCTGCCTGGCTCTGGCAACCGCCCCCTTCAGCCCCTGCCTGGTCAGAGCACACCAGCTTGCCAATGCTCAGGGGCCCAGCGCTTGTCTCCTGACTGCCCCCTGCCAGGGACCCCTTCTCCCCCCACCCAAGCCCTCCGGCTGGGGCCCACACCAGGAGGAGAGCGGAGCCAGGTGCCAGATGTGGATGGTCCTCCCAGGCACCGCCCTCACATACTTTGGCAGGGCTGGCCCTTGCCTCCCCTCGCTGCGGGCAGGGACTGCTCCCCTTGCTCCTGCCAGGGCGTTACCAAGCAGTGCTGGGCAGGGCCGGGTGGCCCCAGCCGGCCCCGTGCCACACTGTCTGCTCTCCTGCCCACCACAGCCTGTGAGTTCCAGGTGAGCGCCCCACGGGGCTGGGGGCCGTGGCTCCAGCTGGGAAGGGGCTGCAGACGTGATCTAAGGAACCCAGGTGTCCCGGTGCTCCCACCCAGCACAGACAGCGCCCCCCGGTCACACTCTGTGGCTCCCACATGACGGAGCCTGGTCCTCCAGCCCCAGGTCACACACGGGGAGGTGTGGGATGCCCTCCATGTGCCCCTCTCCATCCAGGGCAGGGCTGAGGCAGGGCCAGGGCAGCCATGAAGGGGGGCCCAGCGGGTAGCGTGGCAGGATGGAAGACTGCACCTCACAACCAGACAGGAGTGGTCAGATATGGGACACTGAAGAGGCTAGGGCCCCCCAGGGGCTTGGGTCCCCTCCAAGGGGGTCTCCCCTCCTGAGAGGCACCCTTGGGAAAGGGATTGGGGAGTTCTGGCCCTTCCATAACTGGGCCCGTCATTGGGAGACTCCCAGCTCCAGGGACTGGGAGGTGAATTGCCACTGGGCTGCTGGGCCTGAAAGCAATGCAGTGACCCTCCCCCATGCTGGCACTTTGCCCCCCCACAGTCAGAACCGCCCATTGTCAGTTGTTCGCTCCACCCATCCTGCAGCAGTGAGTTCCACAGGCTAACCAGGCACTGCCTATTAAAAGTAAGGGACCTGCCCTGCCCTGAGCTCAGCCCTGCTGCTCTGCCCTCCACAGGGAGGCCCCACCCCCTGGCTCTGTCCGGGGATGGGGGGGGCACCCTTACCTTGATGAGGTGCTTGTTGACCCATTTGGTGAAAGTTTTCTTCTGGACCCGGTCTCGCTCATCTGCAAGAGAGGAGACCACGGGGGTTAGTGGGGGGGGGGGCCCAGGGGGCTCATGGAGTTTGGAGTGGAAGAGCTGGGGCAGGCTCCCCTTGGCCAGCAGGGCCAGAGCTCAGCACAGGCAGGAAGGGGCCTGACTCAGGGGTGCCAATGGGAAGGAAACGGTTGCAGTGACTCATGTGCCACGCCCCCCGCTGTGCCCGATGCCCAGCCCCGGGCACGAGGAGCCAACGGGTGATTCCCCGGAGCAGCTCCCTGCACCCACTCCGACTGAGTCACAGCAGCCAGGTCAGCCCTCCAAGCGCAGCGACCCAGGGCGCCCGCTCCAGAGCCCCCCAGCACTCACCCCACTGCAGGAGCCTGCTGCCCCGGCTGGCGCCTCCTGAGCCCCACACATTCTAGGGGCCCAGGGCAGAGCCGAGAGCCCCTCCCAAGGGCGCCAGCAACAGGCCTCAGCAGGGACCCAAAGGCAGCAGGGGGAAGGTGAGCCAAGGGGCGCAGGCACCGGGCGGGGTCGGGGGGGGTCCTCAGTCACTGCTAGGAGAGCCATGGGGAGTCGGGGCGCTGGGACACCGCAGGAAGCAGCTGTCTGCAGGCTCAGCAAGCCAGGTCCTCCCGGAGAACAGCCCAGACGCCCCGCCCTGCCGGCCTGCAGACACTGGGGTGGGCCCCACAGCAGACTCGGGGGCTGGGACCTCTTTCCAGCAGGACGAGCCATACTCCTCCAGTGCCCATCCAGCCCCACCCCAGCGCCGCAGGGCTGGGAACACCAGGCCATGGGCAGGCAGTGCCAGGAGCAATGCCCAGGTGCCCCCCTGCTCCCTGCCTGAGCCAGGGGGCCCATCTCTCACCCCACAGACACCCTCATCTCTGAGGGCTGCAGGAGCAAGGCCCAGCCCCATGGCAGACAGGGAGCAGAGGGGCCACTCCAACCCCCCCACCCAAGGTGTTTCTGGAGCTGGGACTCCAGCCCCCTAGTCCCTCGTGCTGAACACCTCCAGAGCTCTGAGGGAACCCCGACCCCTCCCCAAGGGGCAGCTCAGGCCCATCCCCCCCAGCACATGGCCCTGGAGGTGACAGGCTCGGCCCAGCTCTGCACTGGCCTTTGGGGGGCTCAGGGCTAGGACGCCTGGGTTCCAATCCCAGCCCCACACCAGCTGCCTGGGCCCGTGAGGGGCGAGGGGAGCACTGACCTGCCCGGGAGAGGGAGGAATCTCCCCTAGGCCCCTGCGTAACACCCCCAGCGAGCAGGTTACAGCCCAACGGGGACGGGCGAGCTGTGGGTCCTGGGAGGGGGAGAGGAGGCTGGGAACGCCCCAAGCTGCGCTAGGGCCCCCCCAACAGCAGTTAGCCCAGAAGAACATCCCCCCTTGTCCCAGGTGTAAATGGCCACCCTCCTCGCCCCAGAACCAACCCCCCACTCCAAGCCTGAATCACCCGAAAGAAGGGGGATGCCCCCAGCCCCAACAAGCTCACTGCCCCGCAGGGGTGTGTGGCACAGCTGCCCCCCCCATGTGGGTTTCGCATGTCGTGTCTTGTCCGGCCAGGAGAGCGTGGAGAACTGTCTGTGCAGCTCCCAGCTGCCCGGGGCCAGACGGGCGCCCAGCAGGGGGGTGCCTCCGGGGGCACGTGGGACCCCAGGGGCAGGGGCTGCACCCTGAGGGGAAGCCAGGGGCAGGGCGGCTCCCAGCAGACAAGGGAGCAGCAGGAAGGGGAATCCAGATGCAAGGAGGAGGAGAGGGAGGAGCAGACACAGCCCAGGGGCTCAGCTTCTGCTGGGCACCACTCTCAAGACAGGAGCAAGGTGGCAATCGAGCCCCTGGGATGCTTCTCCTAGCCCCCCCCACCTCATTCCAGCGTGGGCACGGCTGCTCCCATGCAGCCTGGGCGGGGCAGGAAGTGCCACTCCCGCAGGCAGGCAGCGTTCCCAGCGCCCGCCCGCCCGCCAGCCACTGACTGGGGCACTACACCCATGGGGGGGGGTGCCATGGCGGGGCTCAGGAGGCAGAGCTGGCAAGAGCCCCCCCCACCACATTGAGCTCCCCTCCCCTCCCCCTTTCCCCCCACAGCCACACCCCAACCAGGGCAGAGGCCTGGGCCCCCGATAGCTATGGCTGGACAGCCAGGGCCCCTGGGGGGCGCTCAGAGCGACCTGGGGGCTGCAGTTGCCATGGGGGATCACCCCCCAGCATGGAATGCCCCAGAGGTGGACACGTACCCCTGGCAGTGTGCAGGGCAGAGCTCACAGCAGCCAAGGTGCCAGGGCACAGGACTCCCCCCCCCACAGAGCACAGGGACTGGTATCACAAGGAGGGTCACAGCCCCCCACAAACATGCCACACACAGAGCAGCCCCCCAGCCAGTATGGTCTCCACACAGCCGCTCTATGGCTGCCCTCCCCAAGCACAGCACTAGGACAGAGCCCCCCCCCAACCCCCCTGCACAAGCAATCCCTCACACCCCCAGGTACATCACACACCCTTATACCCCCCAGGTACAGCCCACCAAATCCCCCACCCCCTAGGTACACATCCCCCATCCCACAGGCACAGCCCCCCATTTCCCCACCCCCAGGTACATCACATCCCCCCATCCCGCAGGCACAGCCCCCCATTTCCCTGCCCCCAGGTACATCACATCCCCCCATCCCGCAGGCACAGCCCCCCATTTCCCTGCCCCCAGGTACATCACATGCCCCCATCCCGCAGGCACAGCCCCCCATTTCCCCACCCCCAGGTACATCACATGCCCCCATCCCGCAGGCACAGCCCCCCATTTCCCCACCCCCAGGTACATCACATGCCCCCATCCCGCAGGCACAGCCCCCCATTTCCCCACCCCCAGGCACATCACAGCCCCCCAACCCGCAGGCACAGCCCCCCATTTCCCCACCCCTCCAGCGTTCAGCCCCCTCTGCAGAAAGCCCAGGCTGGGGGCAGGCTGGGCAGCGGCTCGGTACCTTTCTTGCCCTCCGTGGCCCTCAGCACGGCCAGGTAGAGGTTCTCCTCGGGGCCCTCCAGCTCCGGGCTCTGCAGCCGCTGCCTGGACATGGTCCCTGGCACTCTCCAGCGAGCCCAGCCCAGCCCTGCCCCGCCCGCGGGCGGCACCCGCAGCCCAGCCACAGCAGCCTGGCCAGGGACTGGAAAGCAGCACTGAGCACCTCTCCCCACCCCAGCTCCAGCTGCTCTGCCCCCGGGACCCAGGCCTGCCCGTCGCTCCCCAGACTCCTCCCCCCGAGAGCGGCTGGCCTGGGGGGGCGGGTGCTCCCCGCCCAGAGCCAGGGCACAGCCCTGCCTGCCAGAGCCAGGAAACCTCCAAGCCCACAGCCACCAGCCTCCTGCTTGTAACCCTTTCCTGGCACAGCCAGCCTGCCCGGGGAGCCCCACGCCTGGAGATCCTGAGGCCTGGGGAGCCCCACGCCCAGGGAGCCCCATGCCTGGAGATCCTGAGGCCTGGGGAGCCCCACACCTGGAGATCCTGAGGCCTGGGGAGCCCCATGCCTGGAGATCCTGAGGCCTGGGGAGCCCCACGCCCAGGGAGCCCCATGCCTGGAGATCCTGAGGCCTGGGGAGCCCCACGCCCAAGGAGCTGCATGCCTGGGGAGCCCCATGCCTGGAGATCCTGAGGCCTGGGGAGCCCCACGCCCAGGGAGCTGCATGCCCGGAGGCTGCCCTGCCGCAGCCCAGGGAGAGCGAGGATCAGAGGGCTGCACCTGGGAGCAGGTGGGCCAGGCTTGACTGTTCCCCAGGAGGGGATCAGGGCCCCTGACGGGACAGCTGAGAGCTGCCTCAGGGCCAGGGATCTCCCGCTGTCATGGCCCAGCAGCCACCCCGCCAGTGCCCCACAGCCCTTGGGTGGTGGGCACAGGAGAATACACCTCCCCACCCTGTGCCCCTCCCCCTTGGCTTCAGCCCACCTCAGCCAGGACTGGGGGACAAGGGTCAGCCAGGACTGGGGGACAAGGGTCAGCCAGCACAGGCCAGAGAGACCCCATGAGCCCCACGGTGCCCCCGTGGCAGGGTCAGCAGCAGGGAGCCCAGAGCCGGCCTGAGGCAGGGAAGAGGGCCACCACCCATCCCCCAGCCATGTGCCCAGCGCGGGGGAAGAGCTGCAGAGGATAACCCCAACCGCACCCCAGGGTGCAGGAAGCTGGCTCCTGGGTGCAGCGTGGACCTTGCACGCGCCCCCAGGGCGAAGGGGAGTGCAGCACATGGCTGCACTGTGACTCATGCAGCCTGAGGGACACGCCCTGCTCTGAGCAGGGAGCCAGCGGAGCTCAGCCTAGGGTCTGCCTGGGGGCACGTGTCATGTCCCACACGCCCCCGGCCCCCCAGCGCAGCGAACTGCCCAGAACAGCCCCCGCCCGCCCCCCCGGCAGGGCTGAGCACAGCGGGGACAGCCAGGCCTCCAGCACGCTGGCCCAGCGCAGGCTGCCCGGGGGCACAGAGGCAGAGACAGCCCCCAGCTCGGCGGGCAGCCACCCGTGAGGGCCAGGCCAGGGGTGACAGGGTCTCCCCATCCAGTTTGCCCTCTGACCGTGACCCACTCGGAAATCACAGCCGCCTGGCCCCGCTGCTGCCAGAGCACTGCCCCAGCTCCAGGACAGGGCTGGGGGCCAAACCCCTCCGCAGCCCTTGGCAGGGCCATGCATAGGGCTGGGGCTGCCCTGGGACAAGCAGGGAGCAGAGCCGGCACCCAGCAGCCCGGGCGAGGCGGTGGGGCAGCCCCGAGCCACGCGATGGGGCGAAGGGCAGGGAATGGTGGAGGTGCAGGCTCTAGCTGCCCCCCTTGCTTCCCAGCCCGGGCTTGCCCCAGCCCCCGCCCCCTTGGTTTCCAAGGAGCAGAGCTGGGCCAGGGCCAGCGCGGGGAGGAATGTGCCCTACAACGGTTTCTAAACCACAAGTATTTTCCAGCCACTGACACATTTGGAGCAAAGAGCTGCCAGGGCCTGGCTGACACCAACGCACGTCACATAGCTGGGTGCTCACTCACATTCTGCCCGGCAGCCAAGGCAGGCACTTCCCAGCAGGGGGCGCTGGGGGGGGGCAGGGCGCTGGCTGTGGGGCGGGGGTGACAAACTGGGAATGTTCTTAATGTTTCCCCTGAATACTGTGTTGGTGCCTCAGTGTCCCCATGGCAGTTCTTAATATCTAGGTGGTGGGATAAGGGTGTGTGATTGCTGCAGAGCAAAGGGCCAGTGCCCCTAAATGCCTGGCACTGTCTCCTAGCAACTGATGGCCTGGGCCCCTCCCCTGCAAAGGTGCCAGCTGAAGGTGTTGGAGACAAAGGGATCAGGTGACCTCCTGGCCCGGGAAAGGAGCTGAGCAGAGAGGAGGGGCTGGAGGGGGCTGTTAGACTGGAGCTGGCTGGGGACGAGGAGTGAAGTGCAGACGTGGGGTCTGGCTCACTGCCCCCCAGAATGGACCCGGCCGAGGGGTCCGGTTCTCTGTACCTACAAGCTCTGTTTTAGACCCTGTTCCTGTCATCGAATAAACCTCTGTTTTACTGGCTGGCTAAGAGTCACGTCTGACTGCAAAGTGGGGGTGCAGGACCCTGTGGCTTCCTCAGGACCCCGCTGGGGCAGGCTCACTGTGGGAAGCGCACAGAGGGGCAGAGGATGCTGAATGCTCCAAGGAGAGACCCAGGAGGTGAAGCCGTGTGAGCTTCTTGCCCTGAACAAGTCTGCTCCGAGGGAGAGGAGGCTCCCCAAAGTCCTGACTGGTTTTTTGGGGAGCAGTTCCAGAGCAGCACCCGGGGACTCCGTGACAGGGTTCTCAGCAGGGGGCGCTGGGGGGGTGGGGCAGGGCGCTGGCTGGGGGGTGATTCCCAGCAGCAGGCATTCTGGGGGGGGGGGCAGGGCACTGGCTCAGGGGCATCCCAGCAGGGAGTGCTGGAGGGGACAGGGCAGGGCATTGGCTGTGGGGGGGTTCCCAGCAGGAGGTGCTGTGGGGGGTGGGGAGGGTGCTGGCTAGGGGGGCTCCCAGCAGGGGGCGCTATGGGGGGTGGGGCAGGCTCCTAGCTGGGGGGGTTCCCAGCCACCCACCCGCCAGTCTGGGGCCAGGAGCCTAAGCGGATTACAAAGTCTAAGACCAGGAGGGATCAGCTGATCACTGTCTGAGCACCCCCTGATCTCACCAGAGCCCCCTCCCCGCGACTCCAGCACACACACACCCCTCATCCCCACACCCCTTACCTCCGACTCCAGCACACACGCACCCCTCATCCCCACACCCCTTACCTCCGACTCCAGCACACACGCACCCCTCATCCCCCACAACCCTTACCTCCAACTCCAGCACACACACACCCCTCATCCCCACACCCCTTACCTCCGACTCCAGCACACACGCACCCCTCATCCCCCACAACCCTTACCTCCAACTCCAGCACACACACACCCCTCTTCCCCACACTCCTTACCTCCGACTCCAGCACACACGCACCCCTCACCCCCCACACCAGTCACCCCTGACTCCAGCACACACGCACCCGTCATCCCCACACCCCTTACCTCCGACTCCAGCACACACACACCTCTCACCCCCCACACCTGTCACCCCCGACTCCAGCACACATACACCCCTCATCCCCACACCCCTTATCTCCGACACCAGCACACACACACCCCTCATCCCCCACACTCCTTACCTCCGACTCCAGCACACACGCACCCCTCACCCCCCACACCAGTCACCCCCGACTCCAGCACACACGCACCCCTCATCCCCACACCCCTTACCTCCGACTCCAGCACACACGCACCCCTCACCCCCCACACCAGTCACCCCCGACTCCAGCACACACGCACCCGTCATCCCCACACCCCTTACCTCCGACTCCAGCACACACACACCTCTCACCCCCCACACCTGTCACCCCGACTCCAGCACACACGCACCCCTCATCCCCACACCCCTTACCTCCGACTCCAGCACACACGCACCCCTCATCCCCCACACCAGTCACCCCCGACTCCAGCACACACACATCCCTATCCCCACACACCTGTCACCTCCGACTCCAGCACACACACACCCCTCATCCCCACACCCCTTACCTCCGACTCCAGCTCACACGCACCCCTCACCCCCCACACCTGTCACCCCCGACTCCAGCACACATACACCCCTCATCCCCACACCCCTTACCTCCGACACCAGCACACACGCACCCCTCATCCCCCACAACCCTTACCTCCGACTCCAGCACACACACCCCTCTTCCCCCACACCAGTCACCCCCGACTCCAGCACACACACATCCCTATCCCCACACACCTGTCACCTCCGACTCCAGCACACACACACCCCTCATCCCCACACCCCTTACCTCCGACTCCAGCTCACACGCACCCCTCACCCCCCACACCTGTCACCCCCGACTCCAGCACACATACACCCCTCATCCCCACACCCCTTATCTCCGACACCAGCACACACGCACCCCTCATCCCCCACAACCCTTACCTCCGACTCCAGCACACACACCCCTCTTCCCCACACTCCTTACCTCCGACTCCAGCACACACGCACCCCTTATCCCGCACAACCCTTACCTCTGACTCCAGCACACACACTCCCCTCTTCCCCACACTCCTTACCTCCGACTCCAGCACACACGCACCCCTCATCCCCACACCCCTTACCTCCGACTCCAGCACACACACACCCCTCATCCAGCACACCAGTCACCCCCGACTCCAGCACACACGCACCCCTCATCCCCACACCCCTTACCTCCGACTCCAGCACACATGCACCCCTCATCCCGCACACCAGTCACCCCCGACTCCAGCACACACACACACACCTCATCCCTACACCCCTTACCTCCGACTCCAGCACACACGCACCCCTCACCCCCCACACCAGTCACCCCCGACTCCAGCACACACGCACCCCTCATCCCCACACCCCTTACCTCCGATTCCAGCACACACATTCCTCTCACCCCCACCCCTTGCCCCTAACTTCAGTGCACACACACACACACACACTTCACCCCCCCTTACCCCCAACTCCAGCACCCACACGCCTCCCACACTCCTCACCTCAACTCCAACACATACACACCCACCCACACCCCTGCGGAGCCCCCAGGCTGGATTCACAGACTCCAACTGGCCGAATCTCAGTCTCAGCTCTGGACCATTCGAGTCTCCCAGCCCCCACGCTGCCGGTGACCCTCTGCAGCCTCCAATGGCACATCAGACAGCCGGTCTCAGTGTCAGGTCCTGCCCGTTGCCTCTCCCGTGCTGGCGCCCCTGCCCACAAGGCCAACCCCCGTCGCCCACATCTCACACCTTCCAACAAGCCCCTTCGGGTTCTCCCAGCCGCCCCTCATCCCGGGAAAGCGCCCACCAGACACATCCACAAAATACCCTCACTGTCCCCCTTCGACTTCCGACACCTCTGTGTGCCAGGCCGGGCGCAGCTCAACCCAGACAAGGGAGCTGGGGTGCTCACCCCGTGTCTGTACAGCGCCTGGCACAGAAGGTCCTGCCCGGAGATCTCTGCCCCATGGCAGGAGCTGGCCAGGTCCCTGCAAACCCTGGACAGGGCTGCGAGGTGGGAGCGGGAAGATGCGGGGTGCCCCCTGCTGGATCCCACGGGAATCGCACAGCAAGGGCCCAGCTCTGCGGGAGAACTCACCCTGCAGCTGGCAAGCTGCTAGCTTCCCCGGCCCCGAGGGCAGAGTCCAGGCTGAGAACCACCCAGAGCCAGGCATCGACATGGGGTGGGCTCTGAGCCTACTGCTTCCATGTCCACCCAGCGCCTGCCCCGGCAGCCACCCCCCGCAGCCCAGTCACAGGCCCCCACACCCCTGCTACAGCCAGACACCCCTTGCTCCAGTCACAGAGCCCTGCAGACTAGTCACCTCCTGCTACAGCCAGCGAGATCTGCAGATCAGTCACCCTTGCTACAGCAAGGCACCCCCTGCTACAGCTGGACACCCTTTGCTAAAGCTACAGAGGCCTGCAAACCTGTCACCCCACTACAGCCAGACACCCCTTGTTACAGCTGCAGAGCCCTTAAGACCAGTCACACACACACACACACACACAAACACACACACACACCCTCTGCTACAGCCAGAGGGCCCTGCAGACCAGATACCTCATGCGACAGCCAGCCAGCCCCTGCTACAACCTGAGATACCCACAAACCAATCACTCCCCTGTGTCCAGACACCCCCTGCTACAGCCAGAGAGAACTACAGACCAGTCACCCCCACTATAGCAAGACCCCCCCCCCCCGCTACAGCTGGACACCCCTTGCTACAGCCGCAGAGGCCTGCAGACCAGACACCTCCATGACAGCCAGACAGCCCTCCCAGTGTGCTACAGGCAGTGCCAACCTCACCCCATTACACCAGCAACACCCCTGCACTCCACAGCTCCTGTCCCGTATGCTCACTACCACCCCTTCCCCCCCAGCCCGCACTGCAGCCTAACCTGTGCCCTGGCACAAAGGGGCTGCTGGCAGGGAGTCTGTGCATGTGGGGTGGCCACAGGCTGGGAGGGGGCAGGCACTGGCCCACTGGCCTTTGCTGCTGGGCAGAGGCAGTGTCAAAGAGACAGCAAGGGGCTCAGGGCAGGACACCCCCTGCTCGTGGGGCTAGGACATCCCCTCTGCTCCACCTGCCCCTCCCCACTCCATGCAGGGGGCCACCAGCAGTGGGGGGCAGCTGTGCCGGGATGGCAGATCCTTCCCATCAGCCTCGGGCACAGAAATTTCCTCCAGGCCTTGGATACTGACACCACCCCAGCTTCCTGGGCTGAGATCCCCTTGCCCCGCTGTGGGGGCAGGGCCCCAGGGGTTGGGAGGCACTGTGGGTGTCACCCCCCCATGCTCCCGCTGCCAGGGGCAAGGGCACCACATAGCAGGCTCTGCAGAGCCCTCCCCTTCGTGGGCTGCCAGGGCCTCCCGTGCAGGGGAACCAGCCAGTCTAGTGCCAGCAAAGAGTTGCAGGGCCACACACTGCAGGGACAACCAGGAGGGCAAGGAGGGGATCTGCAGCCGCAGGGGGGAGACATAGGCCGCTGGGAGACAAGGGCGGGGATCTGAGGCCACAGGCGGGGGGGGGGCAGGGGTCACTGGGGAGCAAGGAGAGGATCTGAGGGCACAGGAAGGGGGGCAGGGGCCACCAGGGGGCAAGGGCAGGGATCAGAAGCCACAGGTGGGGGGTCAGGGGCCACTGGGGGGCAAGGCTGGGGCTCTGAGGCCGCAGGGGGGGCAGGGGCTGCCGGAGGGCAAGGGCAGGGATCTGAGGCCATGGGGGGGGGGGCAGAGGCTGCCGAGGGGGCAAGGCTGGGGATCTGAGGCTGCAGGTGGGGGGCCGCTGGGGGGCAAGGCTGGGGCTCTGAGGCTGCAGGCAGGGGGCAGGGGCTGCCGGAGGGGCAAGGCTGGGGATCTGAGGCTGCAGGCAAGGGGGCAGGGGCTGCTGGGGGTGCAAGGCTGGGGCTCTGAGGCTGTAGGCGGGGGGCAGGGGCTGCTGGGGGCACAAGGCTGGGGATCTGAGGCTGCAGGCGGGGGGCCGCTGGGGGGCAAGGCTGGGGCTCTGAGGCTGCAGGCAAGGGGGCAGGGGCCACTGGGGGCGCAAGGCTGGGGATCTGAGGCTGCAAGCAAGGGGGCAGGGGCTGCCGGGGGGGGGCAAGGCTGGGGATCTGAGACTGCAGGCGGGGGGCAGGGGCTGCTGGGGGTGCAAGGCTGGGGATCTGAGGCTGCAGGGGGACGGGCAGAGGCTGTCTGTAGCTTGCGACACCGCCGGGCCCGGAGATGCAGCGGGGCCAGGCGTGCCGGGTCGATCCCAGAGAGGCAGTACTGGACGGCAGGTCTCTCATCTCCCGCAGGCCCCTTTGCCCCCATCCTGCTCAAGGCCTCATTCCAGCGCCCCGCACCGCAGCAGCCTTTGGGAACAAGGGGGCTGCACCCGGGCCGTCAGCGGGGGGCGCGCCCCATGGCAGGAAAGGCTAGCCCGTTCCCACCTGTCCGGAAGGCAGAGACCCGGGGGCCTCACGGGAGCAGGCCCAGCCCAGAGACCGGGGTGGGGCGGGGGGGTTAGAGCCGGAGCATAACTTTGGCTTCCCAGAGCGGTGCAGCTCGAGGACCAGCAGCGTCCAGTCACGCCAGCTGCCACGTCTGCTCAACGTCAGCCTGAGGGGGGCCCCTGAGGTTCACCACATTTTGACTCCCCCAGCTGGACACACCTGCCTGCCGCTCCCCTCCCTCGCCTGTGGGCCCCCAGCACGGGGCGAGGCCCAGGAGGGAGCCAGGGGGCTCCCACGTGGACACGGCTAACGGCCCTGCAGGCAGCCCCGGGCGGCACCAGCCCCAGGCGCCCGAGGCAGCAGGAGAACCAGGGTCACCCACCGGGTGCTGGGCCGATCGGGGCAGTGCTCTGGGGCTGGCAGCTCTGTTAGCGGGGCCAGGGACCCACAAGTCCGTCTCAGCTCCGGGGAGCCCCCTGTCCTCTGCCAGCAGACAAGGGGCCCGGGCCCCCGGGGGAGCCCCCCCAGAAGACTGAGGCACCGTCCCCAGGCTGAGGGGGCTGCCCCAGCCGGACTCCATGGGGGGATGGGCCAGCAAGGTGTGTGGGGATCAGCCTGCACCTGTCCCTGCGGGGGGAGGGGCTGTCCCGCCTCCCAGGGCACCTGGCGGGGGAGGGGCTGCACGTTGCTCAGTCGCTTGGCTCAAGGGTCATTGTTACCCTGACAGGGGGAGGCGGGGCTAGGGCAAGTCCCGCCCCCAAACCATTAACCCTTCGCTGCCCTGAAAGCAGGCGCTGAGTCCACTGAGCTCAGAAACAAACACACCCGGGGACAGACCAGTCCGATGGCCTGGGGGTGTCCCAGTGCCCCCAGACTGCACCCCCTCCCTCCCTGCCCCAACACTGCATCCCATCCCTCACTGCACCCCGTTCCTCACCACCCCAACCATGCACCCTACCACTGCACCCCCTCCCTCACTGCCCCAACACTGCATCCCATCCCTCACTGCACCCCGTTCCTCACCACCCCAACCATGCACCCTATCACTGCACCCCGTCCCTCACTACTACAACACTGCACCCTACCACTGCACCCCCTCCCTCACTGCCCCAACACTGCATCCCATCCCTCACTGCACCCTGTCCCTCACCACCCCAACCATGCACCATTACTGCACCCCATCCCTCACCGCCCCAGCACTGCACCCCCCCCACCGCCCCAGCACTGCACCCAGCCCTGCGCCCCCGGACCGCGCGGCCGGACCCACCGACGCAGCAGAGCCGCCGGCTCAGGTAGCTCCTCCGCTCCGGCTCGGAGCGGCCGCTCAGCAGCCACTCGGAGCCCCGCAGCACCGCCCGCTTGTAGGCGAAGTAGGCGGCCACGGAGGACGCGGGGTCGGGGCTGCCGGCCATGCCGCTGCGCTGCGCTGCGCTCCCCGGCCCGCCCGCCGAGACAGGAGCCGCCCAGCCCCGCGCCCGCCCCCTGCCCGGCCCGGCTCGGCCCAGCCCAGCCCCGAACGGCCGGGGAGCCGCCAGCGCGGAGCCAGCCCCGCCGGGATCCCCCCAACCTCCCCCAGCCCAGGATCGACCCCCGAGTCTGGACCGACCCCCCCGGGAGCCTCCCAACCTCCCGCCAGCAATCCCCAGACCGGGACCGACCCCCGCAGGAGCCCCCCAGCATGGGACTGAGCCACTCGGGAGCCCCTCAACCTCTCCCGGGCCTGGGACAGACCCTCCCCAGCCCAGGACCAACCCAGCCCAGGACCGAGCCACCTGGGAGCCCCCCAACATCCCCTCAGCCCAGGACTGACCCCCCAACGAGTCACCCAACAAGCCCCCAGCCCAGGACTGAGTGCTCAGAAGCCCCCCCAGCCCACTCTCGAAGGGGGACCTAGCCTAGGACCAGCCCCCCAAACATCCCCCCAACCCGCACAGTCCAGGACCAAGCCCCCCAAGCCTAGGACCAAGCCCCCCCAACCCCACAGATCCCTCTTAGCTCTGGACTGAACTCCCCAGTCTGGGGCCAACCCCCCCCCAGCAGCCCTCCCCACAGACCAGGCTTGAGCCCCCACCCCAGGGTCCCCCCTAGCTCTGGACCAACCCCCCCTGCATCCCCTCAGCCCAGGACCAAGCTGCCCTAGCCAAGGCCTGAGCCCCCTCAGCAGCCCCCCCAGCCTTGGACCAAGCACCCCCCTCACAGTCCACTTGGGTGGGGAGCAATATTCCAGCCACCCCAGCATCTGGTGCACAGCCTCCCCCCCACCCCAGGGAAGTGCCCAGGGCAGCCCCCATGGGCCCAGTCTCCCTATGCGACTGACTCCTCCCCACCCCCCACGTCCCGATTTCCTAGCCTGTATCCAGCTGGCAGGGCCGGGAGGCTGAACCAGCTGCAGGGGCTGAGGCCCGTCAGGGACGGGGGAGCCCAGGGTGACAGAGCCGTGGCCCCGGTGTGAGGCCAGGGCCCAGAAGCAGCTCTCCCAGGAGCCCAGCACAGTTGCTCCCTTTCCTGTTACCTCATCGGAGGAGAGCCCATGGCTCTGAAGACAGGGCCAGAGCTGCCCGGGACTCCCCTGTGCCACAGCTCACAGGACAGCTGGTGACAGCAGCCACCCTGGCCGCCAGCCACAGCACGGCCAGCTCCCAGTGCCCTGCGAGCCCTGCCCTGGGACAGCCGCAGCCTCAGGCCTGCCCACGCCAGGAGCTCGAACCCAGGCGCCGACACGACCCCCCAGAACAGGCAGCCCCGGACCACCTAGGGAGGGGCCCACGCCACGCTGGGAGGCTGCACCTTTCTCCTGCTAGAACTGCGCCCCCTCCCCAGTACTGCTCCAAGGGGCAGCGCCCCCAGACTTAACAGCCACAGCAGGGGATTCCCTCCCCACACAGCACCTAGCAGCAACACGCCCTGGACCAAGCATGGGGATCCCGGCAGGAGCAGGGCCCAGTGGCAGTCAGTCAGAGCTTGCAGCCCCAGGCCGTTCACAGCAGCAGAGCGCTCGCTGTGACAGAGCACACAGCCAGGCCATGGCCCTGCATAGCGCCGGGCAGCCCCCTAGCAGTGGGGCCGTTGGGACAGCCCACGGGCCCCACCTTGCAGGGGTTTTCAGGGCCACGCTCAGCCCCCCTAGACCCAGCAGGACTCTCCCCAGGGCAGTCACAATGCACCTTGGTGGGTCCCTGCCAACCTCCAGAGCATCTCCAGGGCCAGCAGCAGCAGCAGGAGGGGGGACTCGAGAGAGCAGCGCAGGCAAGCCAGCCCCACCCCCGGGCACCGCAAGGGATGCGCTGGGTGGGACCCATGGGAGGCTGGCAGCGCCCAGCTGCAGCTGGAGAAGTGCTGAGCCCAGGAGCCCGTGTCCTGCAACGGGGAGGGAGGAACATCCTGGAGGCTGGCTCTGAGTCTGAGAGGATGGCAGTTTCCCCAGGCGGCTGGGGCCCTCGTCCCCACGCCTTAGCACAGAGAACGGTGGATGCTGCCAGCCGCTAGCCAAGGGAGCAACATGCCTGGGTCTGTTCCTAGTCCTGGGAGTGGGGTCCAGGCCTCCTGGGTTCTATTCCCAGCTCTGCATGTGACTGAGCTCAGCCCCGGCCCATCTGCGGAGCGGAGATAAGGCAGGAGCTCTGGGTGGGCCGGGCTGTGGTTATTATTGCTGGTGGGAGGCAGGAGATGGCTCTGGATCTTACAGGCTGCAGTGTCCTATGGGGGCCTTGTTCCTTTTACACACTTCAGCCAGTCTGTCCCCTTGGCGGAGTAGGGGAAGGGAGCCCCCCAGTCCCCAGCCGGTAGAGGGCCTTGAGCACACACTAAAACCAACAGACAGCCTGGCCACAGCCTCTCCCGACAGGGGATACCCCTGCCCCTGGAGACTCCTCTGAAGCGCGGTTCCCAGGGAGCGGGGGCAGCTGACCGGAGGTTCCTTGCTCCCTGCTCAGCACAGGGGCTGTTTCCCTTGGCAGGACCTGCCAGCCCAGGCCCAAACCGCAGCCTTCTGCCATTTCCTTTCCTTTCTTCGCAGCTGGTGAGTCACTTGGCAAGAACATCCCCAGCCAGCTCCCCTTCCCAGCCCCAGCCGGCAGTCACGGCCCTGGGGGGGCTAGTGGAAAAGCTGACTGGGGAGGGAGGGGGGTTCCCAAGAGTCCCATGGGGCCTTCCCCGCCCACAACGGCTGTGCGTTCATTGTCGCATGCGACTCCAGCCAGCCTTAGAGACGGGAACAGAGCCCAAACAAACAACACCCGCCACGCTCGGCTAGCTACAGCATTCCTCTTTCCCCGCCCATCACCAAACCCTCCGGAGCTCTGTGCTTCTCACCACTCACACAGCTCCCCTCCAACCGGCACAACAAGTCTGCGGAACTCCCTGCCACAAGGCACCAATGAGCCAAGAGCTGAGCAGGCCACAGCAAAGAATTCGACAGGTCTACGGCGAATGAGACTCAGTGAAGGGACTGAGCGAGACCCGCACCCACAGGGCATGGGCCAGGCACTGCCAATGCAAGATGCTGCCCATGGGCCAGCTGTCCCAGACATGCTTGCTAGGGGGATCCTTGCCAGGCTGGTGTTGTGGGACATGGGGCTAGATGGGACTGCGGGCTGTGCCCACTAACCCTAAATAAATAATTGGAGATATACCTATCTCCTAGAACTGGAAGGGACCCTGAAAGGTCATTGAGTCCAGCCCCCTGCCTTCACTAGCAGGACCAAGTACTGATTTTACCCCAGATCCCTAAGTGGACCCCTCAAGGATTGAACTCACAGCCCTCGGTTTAGCAGGCCAGTGCTCAAATCACTGAGCTATCCCTCCCTCCACACTCCCCAGCTGCAGGTGGCAGATAGAGGGGGGCCCTCCAGGCACAGCATTCTGGCCTCAGAAGTGAGCAGGGGGCTCCAGGTGTGGGCAGCCCCCCTGCCCCAGGCCGGTAGCAAGAGCCATGGGGCCAGACCACAGCAGTGCCTGGGTATCAGGCTACTGCATGGCTAGCCCTGGCACAGCCCCTCCCGCCAAGCCCAGTCCTTTCGCGTCAGCCATGTCCAGACAGGCGGGAGATGGGGCCATGCTCAGCCAGCATGGGGCGAGCTAGGTATCCCTGGAGCTGCCCCTGCTGCTGGGCACGGGGCTCCGCAGCCAGAGGCACCAGGGAGACTCCGACCCAGGGCCAGGTGGGGCGGGCAGAGCCTCTGAGCCACAGCCTCTAGCAGCCAGCCCTGTGCCCCACAGCAAGAGCAGGCTACAGTCACCATGCCCACGGCTGGTTTTTGGTATCCAGGACAAACACCCTCCCCCTGTGGGACGCAGACAGACGCTGGCGCTAAAAATCCCCTCACCCAGGGTGGGGCTCCGCAGATGTCACAGGGCAGCTCCCCCGCTGCTCCAGGGACATATAATACAGGAGGCTGGGCTCACCCCACCCAGCCCCCCACACTCCCAGGCTGCAGCGGCTCACAAGGGCGCGCGGGGGGAGGGGGTGTTTAAACCTGACTGAGCTGGGTGTCAGGAGCAGGGCTGAGCAGAGAACCCAGGAGTCCTGAGCGCAGACCCGGCTGCAGTTAGGCCACCTGAGAGGAGATATCTCTCAGATACCTCTGCTGTGGGGTCCATCCCAGGCAGCCTGCAGTCCCCGTGGGTGGGACGAGAATGGGGGGGCAGACATGAGCCCCGTCCTGCTCCAGGACTCTGCTAAAGCCCCTCCGAGATGACAGGCCCTGGCAGGTGCGACCTTGGCGTGGAGGGTGGAGCGAGGTGCCCTCTGAGCAGGCATGGCCCTGTGCCAGGGACATGGGCCCCTGTTCTGCCTGGGAACAGGCCCTGCCTGCCGTCAAGGTGCCCGGGGGGATTCCTGGGGAGGCAGAGTCTCTCGTGGCGCTGCCAGAGGATGGAACCCCCCCTGCTCCCCCTCCAGCCCTGCTGGGTGCCTGCCAGTGCAGTGAAGCGGCAGCCGCTCCCCCCCACAGCCCCACTTTGCAGGGGGCAGCACCAGCGTGTGGTTTCCTGAACACTCATGTGTGGGCCCTGAGCTGCTGCTGCCATGGCAACGCGGGCCAGCGCCCGCCACCAGATGAGGCAGCGTGACATCCCGGAATGCCCTGCACGGATTCCACGGAAACCACAGCCAACGCCCTGGAAATGGGGGGGGGGATCCAGCACCAGCTAGTTCCCTTGCTGGCTAATGCTGCCCTGGGGGGGTGGGGCAGGGCATGCGTCACCATCCTGCACCCGTCCCCAGCACCTCCAATGCACTTCAGACATTCACCTGGCCCCACAGCCCCCAGAGCCAGCCGTTCACAGGCAGAGAACTATGGGGCAGGGTGGGGGCCCAAGCCAGGTGCACAAGGGAAGGGAACCTCCCGTCCCCCCCAAGCTATCCCCGAGGGACCCACTACCAGGGGGGCTGGAGGAAGAGGGGCCGCAATGGGGCTCCCTCCACTTCTGCCAGGAGGAAGCAGGCTCCAGCCTGGAGGGCAGGTGGCCCCGCCCAGCCCCAGCTCTGCCCAGAGCCAGGCAGGGGGTGTACTGTAAACAGCAGGACACTGGCACAAAGGTGCAGGGGAAAGGGAGGTGCCATGGAAGGGGCAGCCCTAGAGAAACCAGGGGGGGCTTGGCAGGATCGCCCCCCATGCAGGAGCTGCCAGGGCAGCAGGTAGAGAAGACAATAGCGTGGGGCGGGGAGGTGTTCTGAGAACCAGCATGAGTTTCATATAAAAATAACCCTGTCAGCGCAGCCCTGCTGCCAGCCTCAACAGCTGGTACTTGGGAACCCGCCCGCCAGCTGGAGAATATGTACCCCCCCACCCCCCCGCACGGGCAGGCCGGAGCCAGGGAGCTGCAGCTCGCAGGGTGACCAGAGAGAAATGCCTCGCTCTGCATCCCCAGAGCCTGCAGCCTGTCCCCCTGCCAGCCAGCCTCACCCGAGCGCCCTGCAGCCAGCAACCCCCGAGCTGGGGGAGGGAGCGCATCTCCTCCCCATTGACACCACTGCCCCAGAAACGCAGCACTCAACTCTCTGTCTGTCACCACTGCCTGCTGCTTGCCAGTCCAGAGCCCAGTCCTGCAGCAAGCCAACCCAGCAATGCAGTGACGGCGAGGCAGGCCAGCCCGACACTAGTCCAGCAATGCCCCATCTGCACAGACATTCAGCCCGGGAAGCACCTGCCAATGAGACCCCCAAGCTGAGCCAGACACCCCGCCTGGTCCCCCCACTGGGCAGCATCCCCTGGTTCTCCCACTCCCCCAGCTGGCAGGGAGCCCCCCCTCCTCCAGGCTGCACAGGTCCCAGCAAGGGCTGAGTGGAGGAGGCAGAGCCCCTCTAGGGACAGACGCCTCTTGCTGCCTTTAGACGAAACCACCTGATCACCAGCTCACCCAGGAACAACAGGCCCCGGGCAGGGCCCAGAGCGATGTGGGGGGGGGCCTTAGCACAGACACACACACACCCCCCCCGCTGAGGCAGTGGGGTCAGCCTTGCAGAGACTGGGGGTCTGCGCATCGCAGATCCTGAGCCAGCAGCTGCCCCACCTGGTTTACTCTCAAAGTCCAACACTGTCAGGACAACAGTCCCCAGATGACACCTGGCTTGGCACCAGCAACAGCTGCTCTCCAGGGACCACAGCATCCCCAGGCCTCTGCAGCCACTTCCCTTCCTCTGGGTGCCCTGCACCGTTCTGGCACCAGCTCCCTGCACACCCAGCCAGCCACTACCGCCTGCTCCCCGGCCCCACGCAGCCGGTGGCACAGACCTAGACACGGACCAGTCCACTGCCTGCATCCCAGGAGGCCTCAGCACCAGGGCTGCCTCTGCCCACTCAGGCTGGCACGATGCAGCTGCAGAGAAACCTTTAGAAAAGAGAACATCTGCGCCCCTGTTGCTCTGGGGAAACTGAGGCCTGGGGAAGGCAAATGACTTGCCAAGGACACAGAACAAGCCTGGGACAGAGCCGGGAGAAAACCCAGGAGTCCTGCTCCCAGGGCCCCGCCCCCCGAGCCGGGAAAGAACCCAGGAGCCTAGCTTCCAGCCCTCAACCCAGGGAGAGAACCCAGGAGTCCGGCGGCGACGGAGGGGTTAAGCCGGCGCACACGTGCCCGTGTTTGGCAGGGGGGCGGGCGGGCGAAGCGGCCGCCCACAGCCCAGCCCCGCCCGGCTCGGCTCGGCCCGGCCCGGCCCGGCCGCTCTCACCTGGGGCGCAGCGCCGCCAGCGCCAGGCCAGCAGCAGCGCCAGCCCGTGGGCCCCGGCCACCAACCAGGGGAAGGGGCCGGCGGGGGAGTCCATGGCCGCAGGGCGAGCTGCTCCGGCTCCGGCTGCCAGCACCCGCCCGCCCGGCCGCCTCCTGGCCCGGCCCCCTGCGCCTGCCCGCCCGCCCCGCACTGCGGCTCGGCCCGCCCCGCGGCGCCCGTGTCCGCCCCACGGGACCCGCCGCCTCCCCCGGCCAGCAGCCCCGCCCCACGGGACCCCTACCCCCGGGGGAAGCATTGCCCCACCCCGTCTGGGACTCCTTGGCCCAGAGCCCAGCCCCTCTGCCCTAGTGGGGAACTGCCTCTCCTAGGGCACGCAGCTCCCTGCGCCCCACGGCTCGCCCCCAAGGGTTGCATGCAGCATGGCCGGCCGAACCTGCCCCCCTCCTAGGCGCCCCCCGAGCCCTGGACGGCAGAGCCCTGCCAGAGCTAAGAACAAAGATTCCCCCCCAGGCCCCACTGCACGGGCAGCCCCTCAGGGGCAGGCATGGGCACCTGGCTGCCCCCCGCCAGCCCCAGTCGCCCCACAGCTCAGCCCCCATCACTCCCAGCTGGCAGCCACCGGGGGCTTTTTATAACCCAAACTGCTGGGGTGGAAAGAGCCCAGCGGGCGCCTGGAGCCTGGCACACACAGGGGCGAGGCCTTGGGCCCCTACCTGGCACGATCTTCATGGGGAAGCAGCTTCTCCACAGCCAGGGCTGGGACAGAGGGGGCAGGAGCCCGCCACACAGAGCCCCCACGCAGGCTGCAGTGCCGCCAGAGTCCTGTGCCCATGGGGAAGGGGAGGGAGCAGGGGGCTATAAATATCCCAGCACAACCTGTCATGCCTCCCGAGTTAGAACATGACATGGCAACAGCGGGCAGGACCCAGCCCCAGGCGGGAGGAGGGGCCGGTGCAGCCCCCCAGAGCCCTGTGGCTGGAGATCTCCCACCCCGCAGTGCAGGGGCCCAGCCACCCCCGAGATGGGAACCAGGAATAACCCTGTCCCAGGGGCTCTGCCATGGCCCAGGGTTGGGGGCCCGTCCCACACAGAGGCCCTCCGCTCACCCTGTGCCCATCCCAGGCTGGCAGCCTGGGCAGCAGCATGAGACAAGCACTTGGCGTCCGAGTTCAGCATTGCCTGGCAAAGCCAGGGCCTAGGAGCCTTGGGGCCAGCACCATCCCAACCTGCACTGGCTCCTGCCTGGGGAAGAACAGTTGTGGGCATGCCTGCCCCACCCCTGCACACAGGCAGCCCCCAGCACAGGGCTCTGGGTCCTGTCTAAAGTGCCCTCCCCAGAGCGGGTATTCAATGCTGGTATCCCACCCCCCTCCCAGTGCTGCCAGCCCCACAGAGCTCAGACGGGTCCTGGCCAGGCCTGCGGCCCGGCTCAGTGACAGGGGGTTAGAGCCCTGGGGGAAGGGGCCCTCGCAGGGCTCTCGGCTTTACTACCTCCCCACGGCAAACAGCCCCCAGGCCTAGCCCCTGAGCGGAGCGGGGGGCTGGGGATCTCGGGGGGAGCTGGCACAGCAGGGGCAGGGGCAATTCAGGCAAGGGGATGGCAGCTGTAGGGCTCATCCCACAGCAGCATCTCCCTGGTGGGCCGCCCTGCCTGACCCCACCCAGTAGATGCCCTGCCCCTGTAGTGCCACACCAACCCACGCCCTCTGCAGCCCCAGGCACAGCTCGCCCATCCCAGACGCCCCCAAGCGCAGCTCGGAGCAGCGTCTGGTTTGCACCTTCCATCCCCAGGGTCTCAGCCAAGACAGCACCTCTGACCCCTCCTAGTCCCCCAGGACCAGCCATCAGTGGGTGAGCAGAGCCCCCCGGGCAGGCGGGCAGGCCTGGGCACAGGAGAGACCCCCCCGCAAACACTCCTGCCACTGCCTCCTGCTGCGGGGCCCAGTACACACAGGGGTGGGGCATTAACCACTGTGCCTGCCCGACATCGCACCGCTGCCCAGTGCCACCTGCGGCCCCAGCCCCATTGCTGGGCTTGGAGCTGCAGCCTCAGAGAACGACATCGCAATGGCCCAGATCTGAGCCCTTCAGACTGCGCCAGGCGCCAGCAGGCTGTGCCTCTGCCTGCCTCCTGCAGAGAGGCTGGACGTGCAGGGCCAGGCGGCTCCCTGGAAATGCCCGCCAGCCCCAGTGCCCCCGAGTCCAATCCAGCAGAGCACCAACCTCCAGCCCAGGGTTTCACTGCAACTAACCAACCAGAGGACAAGAGAAGACCCGGAACTGGATCCCTCAGCCCCGGAACGGGCTCTGGGCAGAGCCCCAGGGTGCTGAGCCAGACCTGGGCAGCCAGACCAGGCCGCTGGGATGCCGGGGAGCCCAGCCAGAGCCACAGCGTCAGGGCTGCTGCAGAGACTGGGCTTGCGGGGGGGGGGAGGGGGGGGCTGCTGCCTGCCCCCGTCAGAGCGATTCCTTCTCCCCAGCCCAAAGCCACAGGCGGGCCAGGCCCATCGCTGGGAGCCCAGCCAGCCCTACGCGGGGGACAGGACAGGTGATGGGGTGGCCCCAGGGTGGGGAACCTCTTGTCCCAGGCACCCAGTGGGCAAGGCCAGGCCAGCAGGAGTCACTAGACAGAACCCCCGCCCCAGTGCTCGTTACCGTGGCTGGGTACAGGGGGGCCAGGGCCCACCCCCCTCCAGCCTGATGCATGCAGGAGTGAGCCCCAGCACTTTGCAGAGGGAGGGGGCTGCTGGGACAGGCAGGGAAGAGAGTGGCGCAGCCAGGATGAGCTTGGCCTGAGGCCCAGGGGTGTGTAGGCTGGGGGCAGGGCAGGACCCACTCTCCCCATTCCTCCGGGCAGGCTGCCCCAGGCTCCTACCTTGGCCCTGCTGGATGAGGTCTTCCATGAAATACCTGCCATCCTCCCAGTCCATGGCTCTGGCTGCGGCAGCGGGAAGCTCAGCTCAGAAGCAGCAGCAGCTCCTCACACCCCCTCCTGCCAGGCTGCAGCCGGCCCCCTTCCAGCCAGAGCAAGTCCCAGCAGCGCCAGGAGCTCAGCGCCTGCCCTGCAGGATGCACCAGGGGCTCGGCCTCCCCTCCTCTTCCTCTTGGCGAAGCCTGGCAGCCAGGAGCCCACCCGCAGGCTCCCGCCCCAGCCTTCCAAATCTGCTCCAGCTGCCGCAAGAGGAGCGGCCAGGATTCTTGTGGCATTCAGCAATTCAGCCCCTCTGCTCCGCACCAGTCCGAGGGGCCTGAGGAACGCCGGCTCCAGCTCCGGGCCACAGGGGCTTTCCACATGCCCGGAGCTGGCACCTCTGTGGGGCCGACGGGGCCTCGGCCCGCTCCTCCAGCCAGGGCAGCGCGTGGGAACTGCGCACCAGAGGGGCTGGAGCAACCCGCTGAGGAGCCCTGGGGCAGCCGCGGACAGCTGGGCACAGCGGGTGCTGCTCAGGGGCCTGGGGCAGTGCCCGGGGCTTTGTGCTATTGAGGGCTGGAGCCAGGGCAGATTCAGGAGCCAGTTTAGTCCCCTTCCAGCACATTCCACTCCAGGGCAGACCCCATCCGAGCTGTCCTGGAGCACCCACTGCCGAGCCTGGCGCTTTGCCCTCTCCCCACCTGACCCCAGACCCGTCCCGGGGATCTCAGCAAGCAGACCCCTGGGGCCCTGGCTCCTGTGCTGAACCAGAGGGTCCCACACACCGGAGCCCCCTCCCCACACCTGCAAAGGCTGGGCCATGGGAGAGCATGAAGGAGCCCCCTGCCCTGCGACAGGCCCCCGGAGAAGGCCAGCTCCAGCCTCACTCTCACCCCACCCGTCAGGGAGCTGGGCTGGGGGGAAGACACCCACCTGGGCCCGGCTCCCTGCCCTCCCCACGGCAACCTTGCCCCCAGCACCCGCCCGCCTGCACAGCACCAGCGCCAGGCGAAGGGTTAACAGCACAGCCAGGAAGCAAGCGGGGTGGTGGCGGGCCATGGGTCAGCGCTGAGGGGCGTGGGAAGCCCAGGGCCATGGGGCAGGACAGAAGGGTGTGGGCACAGCTGTGGGAGCCCAGGGCTCTGGGCAGAGCTGGGGGCAGGGAGAGCCCACGCCAAGCCATGGGGCAGGACAGAGGGGCGTGGGCACATGCAGGGGGAGCCCAGAGCTGGGGGCAGGGTAGCCCAGGGCCGAGCCGTGGGGCAGGACAGAGGGGCATGGGCACAGCTATGGGGCAGGGGGAGCCCAGGTCAAGCCGTGGGGCAGAACAGAGGGGTGTGGGCACAGCTGTGGGGCGGGGGAGCCCAAGGCCGAGCCATGGGGCAGAACAGAGGGATGTGGGCAAGCTGTGGGGCAGAGGGAGCCCAGGCCAAGCCGTGGGGCAGGACAGAGGGGCGTGGGCACAGGCAGGGGGAGCCCAGGGCTGTGGGCAGAGAAGCCCAGGGCCGAGCTGTGGGGCAGGACACAGGGGCGTGGGCACAGCAGTGGGGCAGGGGAGCCCAAGGCCGAGCCGTGGGGCAGAACAGAGGGATGTGGGCAAGCTGTGGGGCAGAGGGAGCCTAGGCTGAGCCGTGGGGCAGGACAGAGGGGTGTGAGCAAGCTGTGGGGCAGGGAGAGCCCAGGCAGAGCCGTGGGGCAAGACAGAGGGGTGTGGGCACAGCTGTGGGGCGGGGGAGTCCAAGGCCGAGCCATGGGGCAGGACAGAGGGATGTGGGCAAGCTGTGGGGCACGGAGAGCCCAGGCCGAGCCGTGGGGCAGAACAGAGGGGCGTGGGCACAGCCGTGGGGCAGAGGGAGCCCAAGCAGAGCCGTGGGGCAGGACACAGGGACGTGGGCACAGCAGTAGGGCAGGGGGAGCCCAGGCCAAGCCATGGGGCAGGACAGAGGGGTGTGGGCACAGCCGTGGGGCGGGGTAGCCCAAGGCCGAGCCGTGGGGCAGAACAGAGGGATGTGGGCAAGCTGTGGGGCAGGGAGAACCCAGGCCAAGCCGTGGGGCAGGACAGAGGGGCGTGGGCACAGTCATGGGGCAGAGGGAGCCCAGGCCAAGCCGTGGGGCAGGACAGAGGGGTGTGGGCACAGCAGTGGGGCAGGACAGAGGGGCATGGGCACAACCGTGGGGCAGGGGAGCCCAGGGCCAAGCCGTGGGGCAGGATAGAGGAGCGTGGGCACAGCCGTGGGGCAGAGGGAGCCCAGGCCGAGCCGTGGGGCAGAATAGAGGAGCGTGGGCACAGCCGTGGGGCAGAGGGAGCCCAGGCCGAGAGGTGGGGCAGGGCAGAGGAGCGTGGGCACAGCGTGGGGCAGAGGGAGCCCAGGCCGAGCCGTGGGGCAGGGCAGAGGGGCGTGGGCACAGCCGTGGGGCAGAGGGAGCCCAGGCCGAGCCATGGGGCAGGGCAGAGGAGCGTGGGCACAGTCGTGGGGCAGAGGGAGCCCAGGCCGAGCACTGGGGCGTGGGCACAGCCAGGGGGACGAGTCAGCGCGGTGGGGAAGGCGCCCGCACCGGCAGCTGTTGGACAATGAGCCTATTGTCCCAGCAGAACAGCTGCAGGGCGGGGTGGGGTGCGCTACCTGCCAGGGGCCGTATGTGTGGGGGGGGGGCGGGGGGGAGCAGCAGGCCCAGCCGTCCCCCGCCCGGCAGGACGCGGCCCAGGAGCTGCGGCTGACTCACGCCCCAGGAACAGGCCAGCTCGGCGCCTTTCCTGGTGGAAACTTGGAGTCGAGGCGCTTGGCCAGCAGCAGCAGCAGGGCTGGGGCCTCGGGCAGGGCTGCTCCCCACCCCGCATGGTGCAGGGACCCCCAGCCAGCCAAGCCCACCCTACCTCGGGCCGGGCAGGAGGGGGATGGGGCAGCAGGGCACAGCCCCCTCCTCCAGCGACCGGCTGCCCAGTGCTCAGCAGCGTGGCCAGGGGACCGCGGGTCAGCACGGGGCCAAGCCGAGCCGAGCAGCCGGCAGCTTGGAGCAGGCTGAAGGGGGCGGGGGCGGCTGGGAAGGGACCTGGGGCTGGGATCACCGCCACCCCACATGGGCGCAGGCCCATAGCCCAGCCCCTCCCGCAGCACAGGCTGTCCGGCCAGCGGGGCCTGTGCCGCACTCGGACATGGGCTCTGGTCTCCAGTCCACGCCGCAGGGGGTGCAAATGTGCTGCTCACCCCCCTCGCTGCAGCCCCAGGCTGGCAGATGCCCACTCTGAGAAGCGAACACCCCTCTGCTGCCCCTCCTCCATCCCCTGAAGGCCTTCGTCCCCCATGACTTCCGCCCCATCCCCTCCTGCTGCAGGGGGTGCAGCTAGCCCACAGGATGGGCCCTGAACAGGGAGGGCAGCCTGCTCCACACGCCCACAGGGCGACGCCAGGGACACGTGCTGGCTGGGGGGGCAAGAGTCCCAGTGTGAGAACGGGCAAGACACCTGGCACTGCCCAGCACTGGCCCTGCCCCCAGAGCAGCACCCGCGCTGGCTGGTAAGATGCCTGCGCCCCCTCCTGCAGACCGGCTGTGGCATTAGCCCACCAGCCCAGACAGGCTGCACACCTAGCAAGACACCAGCCCCAGCCGCTCTGCACGCGCTCCCGGCCTGGGACCCCCACTCGCAGTTCTGTGCCACTCGTGAGCCAAGGGCACGTTCTTGGGGAGCAGCCCCTGGGCGGGGACCCACTGCTGGGATAGAGACAACCCTCAGCCCCGTGTGACCCTGCTGCATGTCCCCGCCCTGCCCACCTCCCACGTACGTGCCAAATGCCCAATGGGACAGAGAGCCCCACGCTCAGAGCACCAGCAGCTGCCAGACTCATCCACCCTCAGTGCCTGTGCCACCCGGCCAGGAGGAGTGTGGCCATCCCCCAGCCCTGCAGGGCCTGCGACAAGCTGGACAAAGCCCCTGACCCCCAACAGCAACCCCAGAGCTCTCCCCATACGCTGCAGCAGGCCCCACAGGCAGAGAGTCGGGGTCCCTCTCCCTGGGGCCGCCTCTGACCTTGGCAGCGGAACGCAGCAGCTGGAGGAGGATGGGAAAACTGATGGTCAAGGATAGCACAGGGCCCTGCACCTGTTGGCATGCCAGGGCCCCTCTGCGGGGACGGGGGGCACGAGAAGCCTGCCTGCTGGCTGGCTGTCCCTACCCCGACTCCGGGCAAGCCAGAGCTCCCGCCTCACACAGACCGGGTGGGAAAGGGTTAAGGGCAGCCCCGGGCCTGCCAAGCACCCCCCTCCCGGCATTCACATATCCCTGTGCCAGCGCCCCCCAGGGTCCAGCGGAGGGGAACCCCCCTTCCAGATAAGGCCACGGCCGTGTCCCCTCCCCACCAGCACCACTCGCCGGCTCCAGGCTCCCCCCACCCAAATGAATGAACACAGCCGCCCCTGCTGCCCGGCGCTGCTCCCCCTGGGGGGGCAGGACGCGGCCCCATGCACCTCCCCCCAGAGCACGCTCCCCCTCCCCACCGGCGAGGGGTGGGTCGCTAACCTGGGGCAGGGCTGGGTTCCGGGGCCGGCCTGGACACTCCCCCTGCTGAGGCAGCCTCCACGTGCTGCTCCTGGGTCTCCTCTCTCCTGCGGTATGCCTGGCGCGAGTCGCTGCCTGCCTGGGGTTTGGGGGAGCAGCTGGTCAGGCCCGGCACCACCTGCACCCGGGGGCCCGCAGCGGGGCGCCGCATGGCCATGGCCACGGCCACGGGGCGGCGGACGCGCTGCAGGGAGGCGGGCACGATCTCGGGCGGCAGGTGCAGGTACTGGCGCAGGTGGCAGATGCCCTCGTTGGTCAGGTACCAGTAGCAATGGCGCCAGGCGAAGGTCTCGCGTACCAGGCCTCGCGACCGGAGCGAGCCCATGGCCCGCATCACCTGCAGGTTGGTGACACCGGGCAGCTGCGGGTGGAAGCTCTGCGGCCGCTTGTCCTTCTTGGCCACCATCACGCCCTCGCGGAAGAGCAGCTCGTAGATGGCCTGCAGCCGCTCCAGCGGCATCAGCATCCCTGCCACCATGGCGAGCACGGCGCGGGGCACGGGCAGCACGCGGCCAGGAACAGCCCTCTCGGCAGAGGCAGCCGGAGAAGCGTGCCTCCCTCCCGGCCTGGCTCAAAGCGAGCAGCCGCGCACTGGCGACTGACAGCAGCTCCACCCCCGCTCAGGCATGGGGGGGGCATGCCCGCTCACTCCCTGGCTGTGACACACACGCGGATATGGGCGCCGGGGGCTCGGCAGCCCCTCCCGGGCACCACACGTCCTCCTGACAACAGGGAGGGGGGAGGAGAGGAAGCGCCAGATTTGCCGGCTTTGCTCTGGCCAGGAGTTTCATCATAGTTTCCCCTCCAGTTTCCCACAAGCAGGGCGGGGTGAGGGGAGCGTGGGGCTGGGGGAGAGGGCGGGAACCCGGCACTTTGCTTTCCACTGCACACGACTCAGCAAAGGCAAACTGACCAGACGGGTCCAGCCAGGGGCCAGAGCCCCATGCGGCGATGGGCAGAGCCTGGGCACAAGGGCACTGGGCCGGGGGGGCGGGCGGCTGGACAGGAGAGACCAGAGCAGCCTGCCCAGCCCCACCCCCAGCAGGCACATCCCTGTCATTCCTGGCACCCTGCCGGGGAGGCCAGGCAAGGAGGGCGTTGGCTGGCATTAACCACTTCCATGCCAGCCAGCTGCTCTCTGGGGCTGACAAGCCAGGGAACAGCACCCAGGCTGGGGGGCCCAGACTGGCCCAGCCCCAAGGCAGTGCTCTCAGCACCCAACTAGCCACACAGCCCCCTGGAGGAGTCACACTGCACTGAGGGGAAACTGAGGCATCAGGCAGGCACAGGACCTGCGCAGCAGCACACAGCAGAACCCACGAGTCCTGGTGCCCAACCCCTGCTCTCGCTGCTAGGCCCCACTCCCTACCTGCAGGGTTACACCGAGAGCTGCCCACGCCTGCAGCTCAGCATACGCCCGGCTGCCCCAGAGCAAACGGGGCACCACTCCTCAGAACCCTGGGGAGACACCTCGGGAGCAGCCAGCAGGTTGCCAGGGCGATTACGTGGCCCAGCCCCTGAGCCAGCACCCAGGGCCTCCAGCCCCACAAGGCAAAGACTCCGTATCCCCCTCCATGGCCCCTGCCCAGCCCCAATCTGTGTCTGGGGGACACGGGAAGTGCCAGTCTCTGCGCAGAGCAGCTCAGAGGCCCCACTCACAGCACCAGCTGCCCTCCTGCTGCAGTGCTGGGCCAGACCCGAAGCAGGGGCTGAGCTGGGCTGGGCAGGGGAGGGGAGAGGAGGGGAGGTCAGCTGTCAGGGCCCCAGCCCTCTCGGGGCACCATATAGTGACCAGTCCCTGAGGGAGGGCACTGCCCCTCCACCCTAGGCACCAGCCCCATCAGCCGGGCAGAAGAGACACAGGCCTACACCAGTCCTGGCCACACAGAACGGAGGAGTCACCTACCCCTCCAAACCCAATAAACCCCCCCAGACACCTGTACACACCCATTCCCCACCTAGCCCCACAGACCCAGTAACCCCCCCAGACAACTGTACACATCCATCCCCCACCTACCCCCACAGACGGCTTGTGACCAAGTGGGACCATTCTTAATGTTTCCTCTGAATATTGTGTGGGGGCCTCAGTTTCCCCTATGCATTTCTTAAGTCTCCAGCGTGCATAAATTGCCGACACTCTGGCTCACTGCGCCTCAGAATGGACCCGGACGAGGGGTCCTGTCCTCTGTACCTACAAGCTCTGTTTTAGACCGTGTTCCTGTCATCCAATAAACCTCTGTTTTACTGGCTGGCTAAGAGTCATGTCTGACTGCAAAGTGAGGGTGCAGGACCCTGTGACTTCCCTAGGACCCCGCCTGGGCGGGCTCGCTGTGGGAAGAGCACAGAGGGGCAGAGGATGCTGAATGCGCCAAGGAGAGACCCAGGAGGTGAAGCCGTGTGAGCTTCTTGCCCTGGAGACAGTCTGGTCCAAGGGAGAGGAGGATCCCCAAAGTCCTGACTGGCTTTGTGGGGAGCAGTTCCAGAGCAGCACCTGGGGACTCTGAGACAAGCTCTTTAGCCAGATGGGCAGAGTGGCTGAGAGCTCCCACTCCTGGCCTGGGCCCGTATGTCTGTGTTGGGTCTCCTGGGCTCAGGCCCCTTGGACCCCCAGTGGGAGTGGAAGGTGGGGGTCAATGGGGAGACCTGTCTGGGGTGGCGAGACCCTGGGACAGAGAGAACTGTTATCAGGCCCCAGGTGGTGCAGCCGCAGCTGCTGAGGGGCTGTGGGACCTGGGTGAAGGTCCCCGGGGTGAAGCCCCTCGCCCTGCCTATGGTCCGGATCCCTGTGCAGACCCAGGAGGGGTCGGGCTGGCTGGTCGCTGGGGTTCTCCAGGATATCGGCTGGGAGATCCTGTTGAGGGGGTGACTGTCTCTTTGGGACAGGATCCAGGCCCTGCTCTGGTAACAGCTGAGGGCTTGAATTTGAATCCAGAAAACCAATTGGCTAAGATGGAAATGGTCAGTGAAAATGCAAATGACCTGGCTGGCCGGCTCCCTGCCTGCCCTCACTGGGACAGCAGGGGCAGAGCTGAGCCCAGGGGAATCGGAGACTCCAGCAGAGGGTGGGGAACCACAGCCGGAGGGGACAGCTGCCAGCCAGGGCGGCCTTATCCAGAGGTGCAAAAGGCCTTGGGACAAGGGTAAAGCAGCCTTGGGACACCTGCCTGTCATAGAGGAGCCTGGGCTTGGGGAGGGCCAGATGGGAGGGGAAGGCTCCCCCACCGGAGAATCACTGGTGCAGCATGTACTGACTTTCTGGGGAAAGCTCGCTGAGCTCGTGGGTCTGGCCAGGGAGAACCCAGCCAGGGCCCAAGGGAGGCAGGAAGGCTGGTACGACCGCTCAGCCTATGGCACCAGGGACCAGGGGAGGGGTCTCATCCTGGTGAGGAAGAAGAAGCTGCAAGCTGCCTGGGACGGGTCCTTCAAGGTCATCGAGCAGCTGGATGAGAACCATGTGGTGGAACTGCCCAGCTGGGCTCAGCCACCAAGGGGACCAGGTCACCATGATGGAGCTATACTGTGACAGGGAGAGGCTGGGCCCGGTCGTGTGTGGCCAGGGGGAGAAGGGGGAAGATCCCCTGGTGGGTCTCTTCCCTGAGACAGGAGCCGGCCCCTTGCTGGATCAGTTCCCCTCTCTGACCAGCTAACCCCTGCCCAGCAGGCAGAGATCAGAGACGCTGCATTGGTATCAACAGCTGTTTTCCAGCCAACCTGGGCTCACTGACCGAGCTGTCCACTGGGTGGAGCTGGGAGCCGTCAGGCCTCCTGTCAGGACAGAACACAGCCCAGGCCCTGGAGGGAGAGGTCAGAAACATGCTGACTTAGGAGTGTTCCTGCTGCCCTCCAGCCCTGGAGCACTCCCGTGGGGCTGGTCCCCAGGAAAGACTGGTTGATCCGGTTCTGTGGGGCCTATCGGAAGCTCAACGCCATCACCATGTCTGGTGCCTGGGCCTGACGAGATCCTAGACAAGCTGGGCAGGACTCGGGACCCCACACTAGGGATCTCACCAAGGTTACTAGCAGGTGCCTTTGGATCCAGATGCCACGTTGAAAACTGCTTTTGTCACCCCTTTGGGGCTGTAGAAGTCCCTGGTCCTGCCTTTCGGCCTCAAGGAGGCGCCAGTCACCTGCCAGTGCCAGGGGGATCAGTCCCTGAGGGGATGGAGAATTGTACCCTAGTGCAGTGCTTCTCAAACTATCCGATGTGGTGGACCAGCAGTTTTTTTTCCCCCAATGTGCCAGGACTGGTACCATATTTCCACCATATTATCGTTATCGTAAATGATCTGGAGAAACGGGTAAGCAGTGAGGTGGCAAAGTTTGCAGATGATACTAAACTACTCAAGATAGTTAAGACCAAAGCAGATTGTAAGAACTTCAAAAAGATCTCACAAAACTAAGTGATTGGGCAATAAAATGGCAAATGAAATTGAATGTGGATAAATGTAAAGTAATGCACATTGGAAAAAATAATCCCAACCATACATACAATATAACGGGGGCTAATTTAGCTACAGCGAGTCAGGAAAAAGATCTTGGAGTCATCGTGGATAGTTCTCTGAAGATGTCCACGCAGTGCACAGAGGCAGTAAAAAAACAAACAGGATGTTAGGAATCTTTAAAAAGGGGATAGAGAATAAGACAGAATATATTATTGCCCTTATATAAATCCGTGGTATACCCACATCTCAAATACTGTGTACAGATGTGGTCTCCTCATCTCAAAAAAGATATTCTAGCACTAGAAAAGGTTCAGAAAAGGGCAACTAAAATGATTAGGGGTTTGGGGAGGGTCCCATGTGAAGACAGATTAAAGAGGCTAGGCCTCTTCAGCTTGGAAAAGAGGAGACTAAGGGGGGATATGATAGAGGTATATAAAATCATGAGTGATGTTGAGAAAGTGGATAAGGAAAAGTTATTTACTTATTCCCATAATACAAGAACTAGGGGTCACCAAATGAAATTAATGGGCAGCAGGTTTAAAACAAATAAAAGGAAGTTCTTCTTCACACAGCGCACAGTCAACTTGTGGAACTCCTTGGCTGAGGAGGTTGTGAAGGCTGGGACTATAACAGTGTTTAAAAGGGAACTGGATAAATTCATGGAGGTTAAGCCCATAAATGGCTATTAGCCAGAATGGGTAAGGAATGGTGTCTCTAGCCTCTGTCTGTCAGAGGATGGAGATGGATGGCAGGAAAGAGATCACTTGATCATTGTCTGTTAGCTTCACTCCCTCTGGGGCACCTGGCATTGGCCACTGTTGGCAGACAGGATACTGGGCTGGATGGACCTTTGGTCTGACCCAATACGGCCGTTCTTATGTTCTTATGTTGCACAGGCACGTAGCACATCAGATCAGAAAACATTCTTCACTGTATTAACTGGAACGGGAGCGTGGCGTACATGCAGAGATGTTCCCATTTAAATACACTGAAGACTGACTGAAAGGCTGTGCATTTGGGCAGATAGTATATAATGACTAGATATAGAAAGAAAATAAAATATTATTTGAACATTCGTAGTAATATTAATTTATATCAGAAACAAGATAATGAATAAAATAAAAATTGCAAAGAATCCTGTGGCACCTTATAGACTAACAGACGTTTTGGAGCATGAGCTTCCGTGGGTGAATACTCACTTCGTCAGATGCATGTAGTGGAAATTTCCAGGGGCAGGTATATATATGCAGGCAAGCTAGAGATAATGGGGTAGTTCAATCAGGGAGGATGAGGCCTTGTTCTAGCAGTTGAGGTGTGAAAACCAAGGGAGGAGAAACTGGTTTTGTAATTGGCAAGCCATTCGCAGTCTTTGTTTAATCCTGAGCTGATGGTGTCAAATTTGCAGATGAACTGAAGCTCAGCAGTTTCTCTTTGAAGTCTGGTCCTGAAGTTTTTTTGCTGCAGGATGGCTACCTTAAGGTCTGCTATAGTGTCGCCAGGGAGGTTGAAGTGTTCTCCTACAGGTTTTTGTATATTGCCTTTCCTAATATCTGATTTGTGTCCGTTTATCCTTTTATCTGTAGCGAAAAGGATAAACGGACACAAATCAGATATTTATTCTTGGTGGAATTCCGGTGTGATTTCTAAATTATATCTCTCTCTCTTTCCTGGAAACTCGCCGCAGACCAGCAGCCAATGGCTTGCGGACTGGCACCGGTCCACGGACCACCACTTTGAGTAGCACTGCGCTAGTGGACATGGATTAGATTTGTGCCATTAGCCAGACCTGGGAAGACCAGGTGTCCCAGGTGAAGAGGATGCTGGGTCGCCTCCAGGATGCAGGGCTGACTGTAGAAGCTGGGAAGTGCAAGGTGGGGATGGCGGAGGTGTTGTACCTGGGCCACAAGGTGGGGAGCAGCTGCCTAAAGCCGGAGAAGGCCACGGTGGGGGCTATCAGAGACTGGCCTGCTCCGCAGACTAAGAAACAGGCCCAGGCCTATACTGGGATGGTAGGGCACTGCCAGAGGATTGTGCCCCACTTTAGCTCTACGTCAGCTCCCATCACTAGGCTACGCGAGAAGGGGAAGCCAGACAAGCTGGTCGGGATCTGGCAGTGCCAGGGGGCTCTCTGCACGCTGAAGGAGGGTCTGGTCAAGGGCCCGGAGTTGGGAAACCCGGACGGAGACCTGCTGTGACATTAGGAGCGTAATATAATATTTCATTGCAAGGTGACAGGGCCAGAAAGTGTTCATTAACTCACAGACTGACCTGACCCAGGGCCGAGCTTTAGAGACTGGTTAGGAAAATATGCAAATGAACAGAGCTTGGAAATGCAGCCTGCATTGGTAGAGGTAGAAGGGTAGATGTTTGCTCAGGGCTTGGGAAGTCAGCAAACAAAGCTTGTCTATCACTAGAGCTTTGATTCAAAGATCAAAAAAGGAATATGAACATTTAGGAAGACACTGGAGTGAAATAGTATTATTGTCTCTGTGTCTCTTTGAAGATTGTGGTCACCTGTATCTGAACTGTTAATGGATAAATTACCCTGTGCTAATTGCCAGCATGTTTGGGAGAAGGAAAGTTAAGCCGATTGTTTTCTCAGGCCAAAAGGCTGCTTAAAAACTGTGGGACATAATCCTGCTACATCTTAGATCTGCCTTGGGTTTCAAGAGGCGGAAACTCTAAGCCATAAGAATTGAGATCCCCAGTCACTGACTGGAGCCACCCTGAATATGGACATAGAAATAATTTAGAGCTTATAGTCCAAAAAGAACTTTTGGCAACTACAAACTCACCATCTCTGCTGTGTATCTGAACCTCAGGAGACTGAACTCAATTCTGTCTGTATATTCATCTTGCAACCAACTCTCTCTTTTCTTTTTTTAAATAAATTTTAGTTGAGTTAATAAGAATTGGCTGTAAGAGCGTGTTTTGGGTAAGATCTAAGTTATCCTTTGACCTGGGTCTGGGGCTTGATCCTTCAGGATCAGGAGAACCTTTTCCCTTTTACTGGGGTGTTGGTTTTCATAACCATTCGTCCTCATAACAAGTGGGACTGGTGGTGATACTGAAAGACTGGAGTGTCTAAGGGAATTGCTTGTGTGACTTGTGGTTAGCCAGTGGGGTGAGATCGAAGTCCTCTTTGGCTGGCGGGCCAATGCCAAGGGGGAGAAACACTCCATCATGTACCTGAGCATGAAGCTGCTGCCCCGGGAGCAGGGCTATGGGGCCAGAGAAGCAGTGCCTGGCCAAGGAGTGGGCTCTTGAAAGGCTGCAGCCAGATCTATTTGGGTGGCGGTTCACGGTGTACCAGGAGCATTCTCCCTGCCGTGGCTGCACCAGGTGAGAGGGGCCAATGCCAGGCTGGAGTCTGTCCTTCCAGGACTGTGAGATGGAGGTGGGTTAAGGGGGGCACCAATGTTCTAGCTGATGGTTTGTCCCAGAGAGGGGGCCCTGAACTTCCCCAGGTCACTGGCTAAAGTGACCCAGCTCAGTTCAGTCTCGAAGGGGGGAGAGATGTGACGAAGTGGGGATTTCCCCTTCTTACGTTGTTTGTGAGTCTTACTGTTCTGCATGAATGCTGTGTGTGCCTCAGTTTCCCTATGTATTGCACCATCATCTGGGTGGTGGGAATCAGCGTGTGGCTGCCCACTCGTAACCTGAGACCCAGGAGGGGGATGTGACTAGGTGACTCTTTGCCCAGGAAGGCGCACAAGCCGGAGGAGGAGCAATGGGCAGGGCAGGGCAGGGCAGGGCAGGGGCCACGCAGCTGGAAAGGAGTCGCCCTCGGCTGGCTTGGGGCACAGGGGGAGGACCAGAGTCCTGGCTTTGGGCTCCGCTCCCCTCCCCCCAAGATGAACTTGGCTGAAACTCACTGATTTCTGTGCTGACAAGTTCTGCCCTACGCTGTGTCCTGTCAACTAATAAACCTTCTGTTTTCCCGGCTGCTGAAAGTCACGTCTGACTGCGAAGGGGGGGGCGGGGTGCAGGACCTTGTGGCTTCCCCAGGACCCCACCTGGGCGGGCTCGCTGTAGGAAGCGCACGGAGGGGCAGAGGATGCTGAATGCTCCAAGGAGAGACCCAGGAGGTGAAGCCGTGGGAGCTTCCTGCCCTGCAGACAGTCTGCTCCAAGGGAGAGGAGGCTCCCCAGAGTCCTGCCTGGCTTTGTGGGGAGCAGTTCCAGAGCATCGCCCGGGGACTCCGTGACACACACCAATCCCCCCCACAGACCCAGTAACCCTCCCAATACCTGTACACACCCATCTCCTCCACCTACCCTCCCAGACCCAATAACTCCCCCGACACCTGTACACATCCATCTCCTCCACCTACCCCCCCCAGACCCAATAACCCCCCTGACACCTGTACACACCCATCCCCTCACCTAGCCCCCCAGACCCAGTAACCCCCCCGACACCTGTACACACCCATCTCCTCCACCTACCCCCCCCAGACCCAATAACCCCCCTGACACCTGTACACACCCATCCCCTCACCTAGCCCCCCAGACCCAGTAACCCCCCCGACACCTGTACACACCCATCCCCTCACCTAGCCCCCCAGACCCAGTAACCCCCCCGACACCTGCACACACCCATCCCCTCACCTAGCCCCCCAGACCCAGTAACCCCCCCGACACCTGCACACACCCATCCCCTCACCTAGCCCCCCAGACCCAGTAACCCCCCCGACACCTGCACACACCCATCCCCTCACCTACCCCCCAGACCCAGTAACCCCCCCAATACCTGCGCACACCCATCCCCTCACCTACCCCCCAGACCCAGTAACCCACCCGACACCTGCGCACACCCATCCCCTCACCTACCCCCCAGACCCAGTAACCCACCCGACACCTGCACACACCCATCCCCTCACTTACCCCCCCGACCCAGTAACCCCCCCCGACACCTGCACACACCCATCCCCCACCTACCTCCACAGACCCAGTAACTCCCCCAACACCTGTATACACCGATCCCCCCACCTACCCCCCCCCAGACTCAGTAACCCCCCCGACAGCTGTACACACCAATCCCCCCACCTAAACGCACAGATCCAGTCACCTCCCAAACTGTACAGGATCACACCTGGAAAGAAACCTTCCACCACCTCTTCTGTCTTTCAAACAGCCTCCGCCCCAGCCACGCTCCCCACAGACCAGGACACACCAACTCAAGGTGCCACCAGGCACAGTGAGACCACCACACCTCTCGAGATCCAGGGATCTTACACCGCCTGTCACAAGGTGTGTACCTTATCTGAGTGCCCCAACAGCAGCTGGGCGGGTGAAGCCAGACAATCCCTAACTCTCCAATGAACTCGCACAGGAAATGATACTGAGCCGCAAAACACCATGTCACTCATGGGCCAACACTTCACAACGCACCACCGCCAGGTCTGACCTCTCCGTCCTTATCCTCAATGGGACCTGCACACCGTCCAAAGAAACTCCCGCCTCGGCTAGACACTAAAACCCCCGGCGCGAGCGGAGACGCTGCCTTTCCGGCTCATCACAGCCTGAGACCCGCAAACCCCCGGCTGGCCCGGCTACAGGGGGTTAACAGGCTGCTGCACCCAGAACGGGCCCCGGTAACCCGTGGTCTCTGCCTGGGGTGCCCTGTGTGGCGCTGAGAGTGCTTCCCCAGGCCACAGGGAGCTCGGCAGACAGAGCCCAGAGGAAGGAGCCGGGGCCCGGGCTGCCACCAGCAGAGTCTGCTGGGACCCAGGGCTATGGGAGCAGCCTCAGCCCTGCTACCTGCCCGGGGCAGCCATGGGGACGGAGCCCAGCGCTCTGCCCGCTCTGCCGCCCCCCGAGCACACAGCCATGAACGCCCGCAGGTCCCAGGCTCCAAGCACAGCACCCTGCCAGCGCCACAGGGGGACTGCAGCCAGCCAGGGACATTTACCGTCCCCAGAGCCTGTCAGCTGAACCTAGCCGAGGGCCTGGGAATGGCTGGCTCGCCCCCATCACCAAGGCACTGACAGCCCCTCCGAACACCTGCCCTGGCCCATTCGGCCCAGCCTGGGAAAGCCAGACAGAGCCACGCTGTAGGGAGCAGGAGCAGGGCCAGGGGAGGGGCAAAGCAGCTGCCTTTCGGGGTCTCTGCTCACGCCGGCCGGCTGGGAGAACGGGGCTGGGTCCTGCACTCCAATGAGCCCAGATGGGCTGGCTGCCCGTCCCATAGCACTGACTCCTGTAGAACCAATGTGAATGAAATTGTTTTTAGTTAGTCACTGTACCATTGTAACTTCTGTTCACCATTTCATTACACTTGCCATTTTGCCTACATTGTAACATTGTAACTTCTGTGCAATATTGTAACTCAAAACCCATTTTAAAATGCTGACTCCATTTTGTAGAAGGCTTGTGCTGCAGCCCCCATTTTTGCAAGCCATACTGTAATTTTATTAGTCTAGTTGAGATGTGTGAATGAGGTATGCATAGGTGATAGAATCAACCTCCAGCACCAGCCCCTCCTGATGAGATAAAGTTCAAATACCAACGGCTGAAGAACTAGACAACAGCCCTAACTCAAGCAAGAAGCATCCACCCTAAAAAGAAACAACAGAAGGAAGATCAAAGCCAGGTCCCAGGCTGACAGTCAGCCCTGCAATTGACGGGTGATCAAGCAAACCCAGAGGCGGCGTGACACAGCGAGACCTAGGAACTTTGAATCCAAACTAAACTCCTATAAAAAGGGAAGGGTGAGATGAGAGACTTTGGGTAACGTTCTGCTACCAACGTCAAGGAGCATCGGTGCGCGCCCGACAGAGACCCGGCTCCTCCTCGTGCTCAGCTTTCCTGGCCAGTTAGCTGCCACGAGCTCCGATCCCAAGCTGCAAACTCAAACTGCAATCAGGACTGGTAACTATCCAGCAGCCGCAGAACATTTTGGTGTGTGTGTGTGTGTGAGTGTATGTGTATAAGCATTAAGGTATTTGCTAATAGTTACGGATTAATAATAAATGTGGCATCTTTGTCTTAACCCCTAAAACGATCCTGTGTAAGTCTGTAGGACAACACTGCCCACCCCCCACCTCCACAGGAGCCTGGCCTGCCAGGGTCAATCTTTGTTCCACCACCACCAGCCTTCACTCCTGCTCCTGTTTGTGCCAGAGGAGGGAACAGCGGGTGAGAGCGAGCAGGTGGGAAATGGGGGAGGGGAAGAGCAGGCCAAGACAGAAGGGCTGAGTGCAGGCGAGGGGCAGGGAGACAGGAAGCTGAAGGGGGGAGTGGGGATCGCATCCTCCCCTGTGTCACTGCAGGGGGCGGTTCCCGCTGGCCCCACAAGCTCCCCCATGAACTGGCAGCTCCAGCCTCCTATGGGGCTCGGGGCTATGGACCTGCAGTGCTGGAGACCGACAGCAGAGGGCAGCAGCGCCCTGGGATACTGCACCTGGGTGCAGGTAACTGCTGCCTAACCCCTGCGGGGGAGGAGGGGGGGGGACCCAGAGCCCAGGGGGACCCAGGACCAGCTGGGGGCTGAGCAGCTCCTGACACTGCAAACCGCCCCCTTTGGAAAAGTCCTTTCCACTGCACAAATGACAGACCCCCCCACCTCCCCTATGCACCCCCTTATGCCCCCGACAGATGGACCCCTCCCAACCCCTACACCGACAGAAAGATGCCCCAACAGACGCCCCCCAGGCCCTCACCACTGATAAACAGCCCCCATCGCTGACTCTCCCACACACCCCCAACAGGCAGACGGACACCTCCCCACCCCCAATCACTTGCAGACTCCCCCCAACAGACGCCTCCCCCAACGCTGATAGCCCCACCAACAGACACTTCCTCCCCCAACAGTGATGGGGACACCCCCCCAGCCCCACACAATCAGGAAATCTGAACCCCTCTGCCCTCCCCACCCCGCGGCCAAGCAGCCAGAGCCCCCCCACAGATGCTCTGCAGTTTGCTCAGACACTGGGGCGATGCAGGACACCCTAGAAGAGAGCGCGAGGCCCAGGCAGCGCAGCCCTGCTCCCAGCTTCCAGCCAGGCTTCACCCCACGGCCCCCTTGTCGGGGCGGGCTTCGGGACACCTTTTCCTAAGGCTCCCAGCCCCAGCACACTCGCATGGCCTGCGCCACAAGGGACCCCCCTGGGCGGCTCAGGTGCTCCCTCCCCGCCACGGCCGGCTGGGGCACAGAACCAAGCTGGGATCTGAGCAGGAGCAGGGAGGTGACGTTACCTCTGGTGTGAAGTGCTAGGACCATGGCCCGGCGGCCTTGGGACAAGGATGGGTCGCGGGCTACAGAGCCTGCCTGGTAGCGACAGAGCCCAGGAGCTGAGCAAGGGGCGATGGCATCAGTGGGGCTTGCCCGGCTAGCAAGGGAAGGGCCAACGCGGACCGAGTTGGCAGCTGGAGCCAGGCACAACGGCTGCGTCTCTACCCGCGAAGCGGCACAACTCCCCAGGCCGCGGCAGGGACGCCAGCGCTGGCCACATTTCGATCCAAAGCAGGACTTTCTCTGCAGCCCGGGACAGGCAGGAGGTCAGCTGGGAGAGTCACCATGAGCCCCGGGGACTGGGGATCTGGTAATCGCCTCCTGACCCCACCGCCCCGACTATCCCAACCTGCGCCCATCTAACCCGACGCTGCCCGGCCTTTCCCTGCCTGCACCCCCACAACCCAACTCCACCCGGCCTTTCCCTGCCTGCGCCCCCCTAACCCAACTCCGCCCGGCCTTTCCTCGCCTGTGCCCCCCTAACCCGACTCCACCCGGCATTTCCCCACCTGCGCCCCCCTAACTCAACTCTGCCCGGCCTATCCCAGCCTGCACCCCCTAACCCAACTCCACCCGGCCTTTCCCTGCCTGCGCCCCGCCAGGCCTACTCCACCCGGTCTTTCCCCGCCTGCGCCCCCCCAAGCCGACTCCACCCGGCCTTTCCCCGCCTGCGCCCCCCTAACCCGACTCCACTCGGCCTTTCCCCGCCTGCGCCCCCCTAACCCGACTCCACCCGGCCTATCCTCACCTGCACCCCCCTAGCCCGAATCCGCCCGGCCAACCCCTCCCCCCCCGCACCCTCCTAAGCCGACTCCGCCCCACCTATCCCCCGCCTGCGCCCCCCTAACCCGACTCCTCCCGGCTTTTCCCCGCCTGCACCCCCCAACCCGACTCCACCCGGCCAAGCCCCCGCGCACCCTCCTAAGCCGACTCTGCCCCACCTATCCCTCGCCTGCGCCCCCCTAACCCGACTCCTCCTGGCTTTTCCCCGCCTGCGCCCCCTAACCCGAATCCACCCGGCCAACCCCCCCCCCCGTACCCTCCTAAGCCGCCTCCACCCCACCTATCCCCCGCCTGCGCCCCCCTAACCCGACTCCTCCCAGCTTTTCCCCGCCTGCGCCCCCTAACCCGAATCCACCCGGCCAACCCCCCCCCGCACCCTCCTAAGCCGCCTCCACCCCACCTATCTCCCGCCTGCGCCCCCCTAACCCGACTCCACCCGGTCTTTCCCCGCCTGCGCCCGCCTAACCCGACTCCACCCGGCCTTTCCCCGCCTGCACCCCCCTAACCCGACTCCGCCCTGCCTATCCCCGCCTGCGCCCCCTAACCCGACTCCACCCGGCCTTTCCCTGCCTGCGCCCCCTAACCCGACTCCACCCGGCCTTTCCCCGCCTGCTCCCCCTAACCCGACTCCACCCGGCCTATCCCCGCCTGTGCCCCCCTGCCCGACTCCGCCTGGCCTTTCCCCGCCTGTTGCCAAAGGAGACCATCGCTCGCAGTGCACCCGGGGGCTGCTGGTGCTCCCACCCCCACCCCCTCTGGAGAGCCGCACTGCCCAGCTCCCTGCTCCCAGTGCACATAGCAGCAGAGTCCCTGGTGCCCTGCACTGGCCGCTCACAGGCCAGCCAGGCCCTTCGGTCACCGGGGAAACCGGAGACTCCTGGGATCAAGCCCCTGGCAAGCCTGGCTCTGCCGCCCTCCGAACAGCCACTGCATCTGCAGTTGGGATTCCCACACCACACACAAGCTAAGCTGGGTCGGCTCCGATGGGAGACTGCTAAGGAATACTTAGGGGCTGCAGGGCATCCTCCCCCCGGCAGCGCCGGCCCGATGCAGGGGTCTCCGCGCTGCTAGCAGTCCCATCTTTAGGACAATATGGACACTCCTGCCTCTTATCCCCTTCTGCTGCCAGCAGAGCGCCGGGCAGGGTCCCGCAGTGCCCTCCAGCCGTGGGTAGAGGCACAGAGACAGTGCTCCACCCCTGCATGGCATCTCAGCCCCCCAGCGAGCCCCATGGAGCCAGGAGGATCCGGCCACACGCCCGCCTCACTGCTGACCCACAGCCCCCTGCTAGCTCAGCCCTGGGCCCCCCACAGTGCTGCCAGTGCCCCTCACTCCTGACCCGCAGCCCCTGGTCCTGGGCTCCCCCTGCCCTGCCAAGGCCCCTCAATGCAGCAGCCTCCTGCCCGGGAAGCCTGTGCCCAGGAGAGGCCCCGCTGATGGACTTCGTGGTGGAGCCAGAGGCCCGGCCGGCTGCAGCCTAGGTCCAGGCTCCCTGAGGGGATGGGCCGGTGCCCCACGAAGCGCTTCAGAGTTCGCAACCAGCCCTGGCCCTTGGCCAGCGCACCCCCCCCCAACCTGCCCCAGGGCCTGGGACCACTGCAGTCAGCACGGCTGGGGCGCCAGGGCTTTCCGCGCTGAGCCAGGAACAAAGCGGCTGTTTGTGGCCGGAGCCAAGGAAGGGCCTGGAAGCTGCGGCGACTGGGGGCCAGATTATTCATCAGGCTGGAGCTGGCAGGGGGCTCAAGGCCATTCTCACAGTAAATCAGCCAAGCAGACAAAGCAGAAGCCTCTCCCCCATCGGAGCAGCAGAGACCCCCAGCCCCGAGCCCAGCCCACCCTGGGCAGGAGCACCTGCTGCAAACCAGCCCTGAGACCCACAGCCTGGCAGCCCCGATCCCCCGCAGGTCCTTCTCCCCTCGGCACTGCCTCCACCCCCACAACCCCTGCTAGCCTGCTCCAGGGCAGCTGGGGCCTGACACAAATTCACCTGTGGGGGGCACCAGTTAACCCCTGAGCAGCACAGCCACACCGCAGGGACTCACCCTGGGGCCCCTCCCAGGCAGGGCTTTGGGACTGGGACAAGCCTGGACACATCTGCCCCCATCGTGCCTGGCGCAGGACAGCCAGTGGGACAGGTAGGCGCTCCCCCCGCCGGGCCCGATCCTTACCAGCCGTGCAGTGCCCGGAGGCTGCAACGTGCTCAGTATAGTCCCCAGGATGGTCCCAGCCTGACCTGAGCACCCTCTGGCCCGAGTACAGACACCAACTCATCTAGTTGTGTCTAGATAAGGGAGATAGCATCAAGGACTGCAGGTGGGGGGGCTGCAGATCAGGATTGAGAGGCACCAGCAGGGCTGTGGGAAGCCCAAGGTTGGGCTAGCAGGGGGCTGCGGGTGGAGACTGAGGGGCACAGGCAGAGCTGGGGGGGCAGGGCTGGGATATCGGGGCTGCAGGTCAGGACTGAGGGGCACTGGCAGAGCTGGGGGGGCAGGGTTGGGATATCGGGGCTGCAGGTCAGGACTGAGGGGCACTGGCAGAGCTGGGGGGGCAGGGCTGGGATATCAGGGCTGCGGGTCGGGACTGAGGGGCACTGGCAGAGCTGGGGGGCAGGGTTGGGATATCGGGGCTGCGTTTCCAGCCGCGCCTGAGTGTTTATGTAATAACAGAGCCCACATGACCCTGCAGTGCCCCTCAGTCCCCACCCGCAGCCCCGATATCCCAGCCATGCCCACCCAGCTCTGCCAGTGCCCCTCAGTCCCCACTCACAGCCCCGATATCCCAGCCCCCCTCAGCTCTGCCAGTGCCCCTCAGTCCCCACTTGCAGCCCCGATATCCCAGCCCTGCCCACCCAGCTCTGCCAGTGCCCCTCAGTCCCCGCCCACAGCCCCGATATCCCAGCCCCCCCCTCAGTGCCCCTCAGTCCCCACCTGCAGCCCCGATATCCCAGCCCTGCCCACCCAGCTCTGCCCGTGTCCCTCAGTCCTGACCCGCAGCCCCGATATCCCAGCCCTGCCCCCCCAGCTCTGCCCGTGTCCCTCAGTCCTGACCCGCAGCCTCAATATCCCAGCCCTGCCCCCCACAGCTCTGCCAGTGCCCCTCAGTCCTGACCCACAGCCCAGATATCCCAGCCCTGCCCCCCCAGCTCTGCCAGTGCCCCTCAGTCCTGACCTGCAGCCCCCTGCTAGCCCAACCTTGGGCTTCCCACAGCCCTGCTGGTGCCTCTCAATCCTGATCTGCAGCCCCCCCACCTGCAGTCCTTGATGCTATCTCCCTTATCTAGACACAGCTAGATGAGTTGGTGTCTGTACTCAGGCCAGAGGGTGCTCAGGTCTAGACATTCCCCCCAGTCTCTGAGACAGGCACTGGGCTGGAGCCCCAGCCCCTCAGGTCTCAGTGGGGAGAGTCCCCCAGAGGACTGGGTCAGAGTGGGGTCCCCATGTCGGGCACTCCATTAATGAACTCAGGGGAGCTGGGCCGGCTCAACTCCACAGGGACATCTGGCCAAGCCGGGCCCACTCAGCACAGCAGTTGCCCTGCCACAGCCTGCTCCGCACCCCGCTCCACACCCCACATCCTGCTCTACACCCCACACCCTGCAGCCTGCTCCATGCAGCTTCCTTTGCAGCCTCAGCCGCAGGAAACCCCTCCAGCCTGTGACAACAAGCAGCCCCAGCCAGCTGGGCAGTGGCCATCAGCAAACACCGTATCCACAGGCCACACGGTGCAGAATATGGGAGCCCTGCCCATGGCCCCTTGGCGCTAAGGAGCGGGGGCTCCTCCTGGGGTGATGAGGCTGGGTGCAGCTGGTAGCAGGGCTCCTCTCGGTGCCTGGGGTGATGAGCTGGGTGCCCTGCATGGCCAGCTGTAGCTACGCCTGGAGTCGGGTCCGGCTCTGGTGCAGTGCAGCAGCCCTGGGGACCGTCCTGCAGGCTCTAGCGTGGAGCAGATAGAGCTGGTCTGGGGGCGCCGAGGGTCCTGACCCGACCGTCCCCCTGGGGCACCGGGCAGAGATGGGCACAGCAGGGGCAGCCTTGCCTGAAGCGGGCATGCGGCTCCCACTGGCCCAGGGCACAGGACCACGGTCCGTCCCAGACAGTGACACTGATCAGGCCTGTGCCCACGCTCGGGGTGCAGCTGTCACCGTGGCCAGGGGCGACCCCTGGCTGGGCTGGGACTCCCGCTGCCTCCGGGCCCCTGGACATGGGCTGGGCCCACTCCATGGGGTGGGGCAGGGTAGGGGAACCCCCCCCAGGACTCCCGCTACCCCCGGGCCCCTAGACAGTGGCTGGCCCCACTCCATGGGGCGGGGCGGGGTGGGGCAGAGCAGGGTAGGGGAACCCCCCCCCCAGGACTCTCGCTGCCCCTGAGCCCCTAGACAGGTGCTGGCCCCACTCCATGGGGCAGGACAGGGGCACTCCCCCCACGCCCCGAGGAGCAGCCGCGCCACCCCAGAGCCAGCTGCACCGCGGAGGCCGTGCCGGGCCGGGCCGGTACCTTTCAGCGAGCTGATCTCGTGCTGGATGCAGCGGGACGCGGCCATTGCGGGTCCGGGTCAGCCACCGCCTCCCCGTCCTGCCCGGCTCTGCGGGGCCGGCACCGGGGCGGGGCTACGACCGGCCCCGCCCCGCCGGGCCCGCCGCAGCCAATCAGGGGCCGGGGCTGCGCCCATTCATTGATCTGGAGCGGCGCTACTGCGGCAGCGCGGGACGCGCCGCCCCTCCCACCCCCCCCGCATCTACCACGGGCCGGCCCCCCCCCCTCCCCTACATCTCCCCAGGCCGGGCCCCTCCCCTCCCCCATCTACCAGGGGTCAGCTCGGGCTCCTCCCCCATCTACCCCGGGCAGGGCCAGGGACAGAACCTTAGCGCCCCCCCAACATCCCCTCAGTGTCCCTCCTCCACACCCTCTCCCGGCACACCCCCTGCACCCGGCTGCCCATGCCTCCCCCTTCCCCTGCCATGGTGGGGGGCTGGGTTCCCCATGACCACCCGACCTGGGGGCTGCGTGTGGGGAGAACTCCACATGCTGCCCACGGCGCCTACGCCGGGCAGGGGCAGGGCAGGCGCTGGCCCGAGAGACGGCTGGTGCCACGGTCCGGCTGAGCCCACAGGACCCATCCCTGCACCATGACTGCGAGGCGCAGGGTGGCCACAATCATACCCCTGGGGCCTGGCCCAGCCCAGGATCCTGCTGTGCCCAGGCAAGAGGCAGCTGCTTGCCCCCACACAGGGGACAGGGGCCGACTGAGGGCACAGGTAGGGAGCTTGGGGCTCCCCACACCCCGTTCGAGAAGGGACTCTGAGCTCAGGGTTCCTGGCAGGGTGGCCCTGGCCCCACAGCTCTGCCTGGAGACGTGGAGCTGCTTCCACAGCCCCATGGGAGGGGCGGACCCCACCTGGCATGGCTAACACTGGCGCCAGGCGCTGGAGAGTGGGCAGCACGTCCCAGGGAGCCCCCCAAGGAAGAGAGGAGGGAATGGTCCCTGAAGCCCTGCCCCTTCCCCCATAACCACCCCATGCAAACCCAGGGCACAGGCCCTGCCCCTCCGCCCATGCATGCTCAGGGCACATGCACGGGTGAGACAGGTCCTGCAGTGTCCCACGGGGACCACGCCCTGCACGCCCAGGGACGCTGTCCTCCCTGCAGGGCTGGGGCTGGGCTCGGCGTCTGCCAGGTGCCAGCACTGTGCTATTGCTGCAGGAGGGTGATACATCCAGAGCAGGAGGCCCCATGCCAGGGACTAGCCCTGGGGTGTAGCACTCTGCCAACACCCCAGCTGTGTGAAGGGCACATGCTCAGGGCCATGCCACCCTGCCGGGAGAGGGGGGGTAGGCAGCAGGCGGGAGAGGCAGGGAATCAGGCCGAGTCTGCAGCTTCCTCGTCCCAGGGCCAGGGGTGCGAGGGCAGGGGACATGGAGCTTCGTCCCAAAGCAGCTTTGGGGGCGACTCCCTCGAGGAATCCCAGCTTGGCCCTGCTCTGGCCCCAACGTCGGCACCTGGAGACGGAGCTGCCCCCGGAGCAGGTGGTTGCAGGTGCATCAGCCCTGCCTGCCCTGGGACCAACGCACTTAACGGGGGCTGGGAGACCTCAGGAGCTGGCACTGCCAGGCCAGTGGCGCCAGCCTGAGCCCACCCTGGAAACTAGCCACGGCTCGGCTCAGCTCAGCCACAGTCCCTCCCTGCCCAACGCTGCACAGGACAGGGCCACCCCGGAGCTCCGAGAGAGAGTGCCCCCTGCTGGGGCACTGCCATTCCCCCCCATCCTGGCCCCACACCCTCCAACAGCCCCCTCGGCACTATCGACTCCTGCAGCCACTGCCCCTCCCAGGGCCTGGCCGGGCTCAGCACCTCCTCACCCCGCCAGCCAGCATCGCCAACAGTCCAACAGTCCTCTCCAGCTCCCCCCCAGCACCCACCACCACGAACCTCACCAGCACCTACCCTCCGCCCCCAGACCCTGAGCTCACCGCCTGCCAAGGATCTGCAGCAGCAGCCAAGCCCCGGGGAATTCACTGGGGGGGGGGCAGCCGAGCCAGCCCCACGGGGGGAAGCAAAGCACCCGGGAACACAAACACAGACAGCACGGCAGTGATAGCCCCAGCACCCTCTCCTCGGAGCTGCCCAAGGACCAGCAACAGGGTTGCTACGGCCAGGGCCAGGCCAGGAATGGAACCCAGGAGTCCCAAGCAGTTTAACCAGGGGACCAAGAGGTGCCTCTCGCCGCCCAAGAGGCACAACCCCAGCGGGGGGCTGCAGCTCAGGACCCACCAGGAGAGGGGCTATCCGGTTATCCGAAGGCAGGGTGCCCGGGACCGACGGCAAGGCAGTGCAGTGCCCCCAGGGCAGGCGGGCGTAGCAGACCATAGCCGAGTGCAAGCAACCTACAGACCCAGGGTGGGGACAGAAAGCTCCAGCCCTGAGGAGGAGCAGCCGGCATAGCGCTGCCCCAGCCACACTCAGCGCCCCTGCAGGGGGGACCCCCGCTCAGCCAGCTGGGGACGGCGGGCTCATAGCTCCCCTGGCCTCCACCCTCTTGGCAACACGGCTCTGCTAGGGCTCTGACGGCACCCTGCTGGCAGTGCCCAGTCTGCCGGACACACGCCAGCCCCAGGGAGCGCCATGCTGTCCCTCCCGCATGGGGCAGGGCAAGGACACAGCCCCCCAGGGCCAGACACAGCTGGGGGCCAGGCTCCATACCCATAGGAGGGCACAGGGGGTGCAGCAGCAGAGTAGGGCAGGGGCACGGCCGGGGCTGGGAAAGCGACAGCCCCTGACAGAGACACGCCTCCCCCTGCGAGGGTCCCATCAGGCTCTGTCCCATCCCCACATACCCCCAGACACTCTAGGCAAAACAGCACCTGCATCCATGGACTGGCCCCGCCAGGGACTTCCAGGCGTTCCCCTCCCGGGGGCCCATCCACACCCTCATGCCCAGCTGTGCTCCTCACACCCCCAGCAGTCGGAGGGGCAGGAGCCCAGAGTTGGGTGGCAGCAGCCTGCCCATCAGCCTCCCGAAGGGGCAGGTCTGGTGTGGGGGAGTGGGGGCAGCCTCACACAGAGCCAGCCCCCAGCTCCCCTGCAGACTGCCCAGAGGGCTCAGAACCAGAAACCTGGAGAGGGCTGGGAGGGGAGCTCCGGGGAGGGCAGGGTCCTCGGTGGGGGGAGGGGGCTCTAGGGGCAGCCAGAGGAGTTTAAATAGCTACAGAGATTCCATTACTATTGACATGCGCCCCAGAGAGCCTGTAATCCCAGCCAGCGTGCTCCTGTCTGACACCCGCCCCACCACAGCTCTGTTCCCCGGCCCTATTGCCAGCCCCCCAGCCCTCCTACAGAGCCCCCTCCATCCATCCCCACACGTACCCCGTCCCACCCAGACACCCCCATCCCTGTCCCCCCAGCGCACACCCCTGCCCGTCCTCCCCATGCTCCCAGACCCTTGCAGAGGGCTCAGCAGGGTCTCTCACACAGCGGGGGGCACTGGAACAGGATTTCACAGAGGTGAAACTGCCATGGGCCAGGCAGAGCCCCCGGGCACAGGGCCCTGCTGCAGGTACGTCCCAGCGGGGAAGATGAAGCAGCTATCAGATCCAACCCACTTTTCCATAGGGCCCCCCGGGAGGACAGCATTCCCCAGCATTATGCAGTGCGCTCCCCACTCCAAGCCAGTGGGTCCACCTGGACCCCAAACCCACAGCAGCTGCCAGCTCCTGTGCTGCAGACTTCACCTCAGAGCCCAGCTGGGCCCCAGACACAGCCGCTCCGCCCCAGTCTGGGCCCAGGAATGAGCCATGGGGCCTGGTGGGCCCAGCAGGTGTCTGGCTCTGGGCTCCCAAAGTCAGTGCATGCTGCAGGTGCTGGGGTCCTGCCACCCCCAGCTTGCTCAGCCCTGAACACATCAGAGGGGGCAGCCCTGCCTGCCCACATCAGCCCAGGCCCCATCAGTGCAGAGCCTGGCTCCAGCCACACCCCACGGCCCTGCCTGGCTCATCCCAGACGCCCCTGGGGCCAAACCCCAGCGCTGGCAGCTGGGCCCGTCAGAGCTGAGCCCCGCGCCTGCTGAAGGGCTCCGGCCGGCAGTGCCTGCTATGCCCTATTATGGGAACGAGCACACGGCTCAGAGCAGGAGCCCCAGCCCCCCAGCCTGTCTGGAGCACCATGGGGCCAGCCAGGGGGCAGGGCTGGTACCTTTGTATCTCTCCCGCACCTCCTCGTAGGCCTGGATAAAGTCCTTCTCCTCCGGGTTGGGGGGCAGGCTGCTGAGGCTGAAAGCGGCCATGGGTCAGCGCAGCGGAGAGCTCCTGGCGTCTCTCATGGGTGCCGAGCAGGAGCTGGGGCTGGGGTTGGGGCTGGGGCTGGCAGGCATGGCCCGTGAGAGCCCAGCCCAGCCCAGCTGCTGGAATGCCATTCCAGCCGGCCTGGCCCTACCCCTTAAAGGAACAGCCGCCCACGGCTCCGGGGCTGGGAGGAGCCTGCCCCCTGCGGGGCAAAGCCAGGATAAAAGGGGTGCTGAGCCCCCCTCGCCCTGGCACGGCACCCACTGTACAGCGTTGCAGGGAGGAAGCAGGGCCGAGCCCCGTATCACTTGGAGGGAGGGGCACTAGCCAGGGCTTCCCATACTCACTTCTGACCCACTTCACCACTCCAGGGTGTGGGGGACATCCAGCCAACCCTGCCCCAAGGAGGGCCCAGACAGAGTCCGATGGGGAATTATCCCCCTACCCCAGACAGGCTAGGACCCACGGCCCTTCCAGAGCCCCACAGCCGTGAGCCGGCCTAGTGACCGCTGCCCAGCCCTGGATGCAGCCAGCCCAGGGGTGCAGCGCGGCCGCCCACGGCTAACGGGCAGCTCAGCCAGATGACAAATGCAGCTGACGCAGCAGAAGAGAATTGGGGACAGGCCAGTCACAGCCACGGTGCTGCCGGGAACAAAGGACGAAGCACCGGCACACAGGCCTCTGGGAGCTCAGGGCAGTGCAGGCTGGTGGGTGCCCCCCGTCCCCCTGCCGGCCTGGTTGCAGCTAGCTGGAGATGCAGGAGCCTGCAGAACAGAGCTCCCAGCACAGATTATGGCAGCCCCCAAGCGCCCGCGGCTGAGCGCTGGGGGACGGGAACCTGCCACTCAGTGGCCGTCTGTGCATCCAGCTCTGTCTGTCTGCCCCTACTTCCCAATTTCCTCCTAGGGCAACTGCGCTTTGCTCACCAGCCCCCCGCAGTCTCCATCCCTCTGAGGAGCCAGTGCCCTTCACCTGCAGCTCCCCCCCATGGCCCCCACAGACGCCCCCCCAGCTCTGCCAGGGTAGCTGGAAATGCCTTTGCTCCCCCGCCCCTGCCGCGCCCCAGCCAGGCCGAATCCTGTGGCAGTGGCAGCGAATCCACTTGCACGGCCTTGTCCCCGAGCTTCCTCGCCATCGGCGGCTCCCCCTCGCCCAGACTGGGCTGCACGCATCGTGCGTGAAGGGACCATGTCCTTTTACTCAGCCCAGGCTTGTCCCTGGCAGCCAGGAGACCCCGGGGCATTTGTAAAGCTCCATCTCTGAACTCAGGCCCTGCCATGTTCCCAGCTGCCCTCTCCCCTGCGCTCAGATTCCCCCCGTCCCCACGGCAGGGCCTGACACCCCCACTCCCCAGCACGGAAGCCACTGGCCAGGAAACAGCCTCTGCTCTGTCCAGCTCCTGGGGCAAGTGCTGCATGCGCTGGCCTCACTGCGGCGCCCGGGTGCACGCATGGGCTCATGGTGCCAGCCACCGTGTGGCAGGGCGCTGGGCGCCTCCAATGCACAGGGAAAGCCCCTGGCAGGTACCCACGCCCTGCCCCAGCTGTGCCAGGGACCCGGAAGGCGAGGGCACGGAGCTGGGCACCAGTGCGCAGGCTCTGCAGCGAGGTGCATGCATCTGGCCGGGCCCCTGCGCCCCAGACCGGAGACTGACACGGGCCGCGATTTGCAGGGTGACTTGCTGCTATTCTGAGCTGTCAGCCCCTCATCTGGCTCCAGGACTGCGGCTCGTTTGCAGCTGCTCCCAACTCAGGCAGCAGGAGGCTGACAGGCCAGGTGCCTGTCCCTGGGTGCTGCCCTGTTCCTGGAACGCTGGTGAGTCACTGGGAGAACCAGCGAGAGGCGGGACCCACACACGGTGGGGGGGGGGGTGGCATCAGCCCTAAATTTAGCTGCCCAAAGCCCCGGGTAATCCAATCTAGTGCGAAGGGCTCAGCAGGCGGGCAGGCGGGGCAGAGCCCGGCGCCCGACAGAAATAGTGCGGAGAGCATTCAGTCACTGCCAGGGACATGCCGGCCACTGCCCGCAGGCACAGCACACGAGAGGGCACTGCGGGCACGCCCCAAGGGTGGGGGGCTCCTCCGGGGCCATGCTGCCCGGCGGGGCTGGCTGCTGCTGCCCAGTGCCCCTCCACAGCACCATCTCTACGGACCAGGGTGGGACATGGACGGGCCGGAGCCAGCGGGGACCCAGCTCTCTCCTGGAACTTGGGGGCCGGAGCAGGGAGGCTGCAGCCACGCAGGGGCCGTGCCCACCCACCACCCTAGGGAATCCCTCACTGCGCCAGCTTGGTCCCACGCCCGAGCTGCTATCACCCCCCAGCGCACCCCTCTCCTCGCCCCACCCCCACACACGCACCTGGGCACCCAACACAGACCCCCGTCCTATGGCACATCCCTCCCCTCCCCTCACCTCACCCCCGACCCCCCCCACACACACACCTGGGCACCCTCTGCCCCTCCCCCCGGCATGCCCCTCACCTCACCTCACCCCCAACCCCTCCCCACACACCTGGGCATCCAACACAGATCCCCGTCCTATGGCACATCCCTCCCCTCACCTCACCCCCGACCCCCACATACGCACCTGGGCATCCAACACAGACCCCCCCCATCCTATGGCACATCCCTCCCCTCACCTCACCCCCGACCCCCCCCACACACACACCTGGGCATCCAACACAGATCCCCGTCCTATGGCACATCCCTCCCCTCACCTCACCCCCGACCCCCACACACGCACCTGGGCACCCAACACAGACCCCCGTCCTATGGCACATCCCTCCCCTCCCCTCACCTCACCCCCGACCCCCCCCACACACACACCTGGGCACCCAACACAGATCCCCCATCCTATGGCACATCCCTCCCCTCACCTCACCTCACCCCCGACCCCCCACACACACACCTGGGCACCCTCTGCCCCTCCCCCCGGCATGCCCCTCACCTCACCTCACCCCCAACCCCCCCCCCACACACACCTGGGCACCCAACACAGACCCCCCCATCCTATGGCACATCCCTCCCCTCACCTCACCCCCGACCCCCACACACGCACCTGGGCACCCTCTGCCCCTCCCCCCAGCATGCCCGTCACCTCACCCCCAACCGCCCCCCACACACCTGGGCACCCAACACAGACCCCCCATCCTATGGCACATCCCTCTCCTCACCTCACCCCCGACCCCCACACACGCACCTGGGCACCCAACACAGACCCCCCCATCCTATGGCACATCCCTCCCCTCACCTCACCCCCGACCCCCACACACGCACCTGGGCACACAACACAGACCCCCGTCCTATGGCACATCCCTCCCCTCACCTCACCCCGACCCCCCCACACACACACCTGGGCACCCTCTGCCCCTCCCCCCGGCATGCCCCTCACCTCACCCCCAACCCCCCCCCACACACACCTGGGCACCCAACACAGACCCCCCATCCTATGGCACATCCCTCCCCTCACCTCACCCCCGACCCCCACACACGCACCTGGGCACCCAACACAGACCCCCGTCCTATGGCACATCCCTCCCCTCCCCTCACCTCACCCCCGACCCCCCCACACACACACCTGGGCATCCAACACAGATCCCCGTCCTATGGCACATCCCTCCCCTCACCTCACTCCCGACCCCCACACACGCACCTGGGCACCCAACACAGACCCCCCCCCCATCCTATGGCACATCCCTCCCCTCACCTCACCCCCGACCCCCACACACGCACCTGGGCACACAACACAGACCCCCCCATCCTATGGCACATCCCTCCCCTCACCTCACTCCCGACCCCCACACACGCACCTGGGCACCCAACACAGACCCCCCCCCCATCCTATGGCACATCCCTCCCCTCACCTCACCCCCGACCCCCACACACGCACCTGGGCACACAACACAGACCCCCCCATCCTATGGCACATCCCTCCCCTCACCTCACTCCCGACCCCCACACACGCACCTGGGCACCCCAACACACCCCCCCATCCTATGGCACATCCCTCCCCTCACCTCACTCCCGACCCCCACACACGCACCTGGGCACCCAACACAAACCCCGCCCATCCTATGGCACATCCCTCCCCGCACCACACCACCAACCCCCCCCACACACACACACCTGGGCACCCTCTGCCCCTCCCCCCAGCACGCCCCTCACCTCACCTCACCCCCGACCCCCCCCCCCACACCTGGGCACCCAACACAGACTCCCACCCTATGGCACGTCCCTCCCCTCACCCCCCCACCAACCCCCCAACACACACACCTGGGCAACCCCTGCCCCTCCCCCTGGCACGCCCCTCCCCTCACCTTACCCCCGACCCCCACACACACACACTTGGGCACCCAACACAGACCCCCACCCCATAGCACACCCCTCCCCTCACCCCACCACCAACCACAAATCCCCACACACACACTACAGCCCAGGGCACCCCCTGCCCCTTCCCCACAGCGCATGCCTCCCCACCCCCGGCACACTCCTCACCCCCTCAGCAACCTCCCCACAAACCTGGGTACCCCCCACCCCCACCACAGACCCCCACCCCATAGCACACCCCTTCCTTCACCCCACCACCAACCCCCACACACATACCACAGCCATGGGCACCCCCCGCCCCTCCCCCCATGGCACATGCAGCTGACCCCTGCCCCCCAGCTCAGACTCCCACCCCACAGCACACCCCTCCTGTCACCCACTACCAACCTCCACACACACACCACTGCCCAGAGCAAGCTCCCCCCACCTCCCTGCACTCCAGGCCTCCCACCCCACACTCCACTCTACTCCACTCCACCCCACTGCAGGGCGCCAGGCAACAGTGGGAAAGCACAAATACACCCACCCCACTGCGATTCATCTGGCACCTAGGCAGACCCTGCCTGGAGCTCAATGGCAACCCCCACAGGACCAGGGCACCTGGGATGTGGGGCAAGAAGCCCCTACCACAGACCCTCCCATCCCCTCTCACCCCAGCGCTCACTCGGGGTGCAGACCCTGTCACCCATGCAGAACCACCCACAGCTAGCCCCTGCCACACAGCGCCTGCACCACTCAGAGCCCCCACACCAGCCCCACTCTGCCCATACCACTCACAGGCCTGCTCCCCCAAAGAGCCCCACCCCGGTTCCAGCCAAAGCACCATTCCCCCACTGCCCCCACCACACCAGTCAGAGTCCTGACTCCCAAGACTAATGTGTCCCCCTTACTGGTTAAAGCCCTGCTCCACCTATAGCTCCTAATGCCCCCCCATGCTCAGAGCCCTGCCCCCACAGCCCCCAGTGCCCCCCTACTGGTCAGAGCCCCACCCCCCACAGCCCCCAGTGCCCCCCATACTGGTCAGAGCCCTGCCCCCTACAACCCCCCATACTGGTCAGAGCCCTTCCCCCCACAGCCCCCAGTGCCCCCTACTGGTCAGAGCCCCACCCCCCACAGCCCCCAATGCCCCCCATACTGGTCAGAGCCCCGCCCCCCACAGCCCCCAGTGCCCCCATACTGGTCAGAGCCCCGCCCCCCACAGCCCCCAGTGCCCCCTACTGGTCAGAGCCCTGCCCCCCACAGCCCCCAGTGCCCCCCATACTGGTCAGAGCCCTGCCCCCCCGCAACCCCCCATACTGGTCAGAGCCCTGCCCCCCACAGCCCCCAGGGCCCCCATTATGGTCAGAGCCCTGCTCCACACAATCCCTAGTGCCCCCCATTCTGGTCAGAGCTCCGCTACCCACAGCCTCCAGTGCCCCCCTGTCATGGAGTGTGCGTGAGTCAGGGCCCCGCACCCCTCTTCCTGGGATTCCCCGGGACTCTCAGCCAGCCGGTAAAACGGAAGGTTTATTGGACAGTAGGAACGCAGTCTAAAACAGAGTTGTAGGTACAGCCAGGACCCCTCAGTCAAGTCCTTCTGGGGGGGCAGGGAGCTTAGACTCCAACTTGGGGTTCCCTATGTTGCACCCACCCAGCCCCAAACTGCCAAATCAAAACTCCCCCAGCAGCTCTCTCCCCCTCCCCCAGCTCCTCCTCCTCTTTGTTCAGTCTCCCAGGCAGGTGTGAATTCTCCCAACCCCCCCCCGGCTCGGGTTACAGCTCAGGGAGCGTCCATCCCATCCCCAGTGTCACCTTCCCGCCATTCCCAGGTCAAATCCGCCCTGCTCCCTGCTCCGCCACCGCCCCCACTGGTCAGAGCCCGCCCCACAGCCCCCAGTGCCCCCCACTGGTCAGAGCCCTGCTCCCCACAGCCCCCAGTGCCCCCCATACTGCTCAGAGCCCCCCCACAGCGCCCCCCACTGGTCAGAGCCCTGATCCCCACAGCCCCCAGTGCCCCCCATACTGCTCAGAGCCCCGCCCCACAGCCCCCAGTGCCCCCACTGGTCAGAGCCCTGCTCCCCACAGCCCCCAGTGCCCTCCATACTGCTCAGAGCCCTGCCCCACAGCCCCCAGTGCCCCCCATACTGCTCAGAGCCCCCCCACAGCGCCCCCCACTGGTCAGAGCCCTGATCCCCACAGCCCCCAGTGCCCCCCATACTGCTCAGAGCCCCGCCCCACAGCGCCCCCCCACTGGTCAGAGCCCTGCTCCCCACAGCCCCCAGTGCCCCCCATACTGCTCAGAGCCCTGCTCCGCACAGCCCCCAGTGCCCCCCATACTGCTCAGAGCCCTGCTCCGCACAGCCCCCAGTGCCCCCCATACTGCTCAGAGCCCCGCCCCACAGCCCCCAGTGCCCCCCATACTGCTCAGAGCCCCGCCCCACAGCCCACAGTGCCCCACACTGGTCAGAGCCCACCCCACAGCCCCCAGTGCCCCCACTGGTCAGAGCCCGCCCCACAGCCCCCAGTGCCCCCCACTGGTCAGAGCCCTGCTCCCCACAGCCCCCAGTGCCCCCCATACTGCTCAGAGCCCCGCCCCACAGCCCCCAGTGCCCACCATACTGCTCAGAGCCCCGCCCCACAGCCCCCAGTGCCCCCCACTGGTCAGAGCCCCACCCCCACAGCCCCCAGTGCCCCCCATACTGCTCAGAGCCCCGCCCCACAGCCCACAGTCCCCCCACTGGTCAGAGCCCTGCTCCCCACAGCCCCCAGTGCCCCCCATACTGCTCAGAGCCCCGCCCCACAGCCCCCAGTGCCCCCCATACTGCTCAGAGCCCCGCCCCACAGCCCACAGTGCCCCCCACTGGTCAGAGCCCACCCCACAGCCCCCAGTGCCCCCACTGGTCAGAGCCCGCCCCACAGCCCCCAGTGCCCCCCCACTGGTCAGAGCCCTGCTCCCCACAGCCCCCAGTGCCCCCCATACTGCTCAGAGCCCCGCCCCACAGCCCCCAGTGCCCACCATACTGCTCAGAGCCCCGCCCCACAGCCCCCAGTGCCCCCCACTGGTCAGAGCCCCACCCCCACAGCCCCCAGTGCCCCCCATACTGCTCAGAGCCCCGCCCCACAGCCCACAGTCCCCCCACTGGTCAGAGCCCTGCTCCCCACAGCCCCCAGTGCCCCCCATACTGCTCAGAGCCCCGCCCCACAGCCCACAGTGCCCCCCACTGGTCAGAGCCCCACCCCCACAGCCCCCAGTGCCCCCCATACTGCTCAGAGCCCCGCCCCACAGCCCCCAGTGCCCCCCACTGGTCAGAGCCCTGCTCCCCACAGCCCCCAGTACCCCCACTGGTCAGAGCCCTGCTCCCCACAGCCCCCAGTGCCCCCCATACTGCTCAGAGCCCGCCCCACAGCCCCCAGTGCCCCCCACTGGTCAGAGCCCCACCCCCACAGCCCACAGTCCCCCCACTGGTCAGAGCCCCACCCCCACAGCCCCCAGTGCCCCCCATACTGCTCAGAGCCCCGCCCCACAGCCCCCAGTACCCCCACTGGTCAGAGCCCTGCTCCCCACAGCCCCCAGTGCCCTCCATACTGCTCAGAGCCCTGCCCCACAGCCCCCAGTGCCCCCCATACTGCTCAGAGCCCCCCCCACAGCGCCCCCCCACTGGTCAGAGCCCTGATCCCCACAGCCCCCAGTGCCCCCCATACTGCTCAGAGCCCCGCCCCACAGCGCCCCCCACTGGTCAGAGCCCTGCTCCCCACAGCCCCCAGTGCCCCCCATACTGCTCAGAGCCCTGCTCCGCACAGCCCCCAGTGCCCCCCATACTGCTCAGAGCCCTGCTCCGCACAGCCCCCAGTGCCCCCCATACTGCTCAGAGCCCCGCCCCACAGCCCCCAGTGCCCCCCATACTGCTCAGAGCCCCGCCCCACAGCCCACAGTGCCCCCCACTGGTCAGAGCCCACCCCACAGCCCCCAGTGCCCCCACTGGTCAGAGCCCGCCCCACAGCCCCCAGTGCCCCCCACTGGTCAGAGCCCTGCTCCCCACAGCCCCCAGTGCCCCCCATACTGCTCAGAGCCCCGCCCCACAGCCCCCAGTGCCCACCATACTGCTCAGAGCCCCGCCCCACAGCCCCCAGTGCCCCCCACTGGTCAGAGCCCCACCCCCACAGCCCCCAGTGCCCCCCATACTGCTCAGAGCCCCGCCCCACAGCCCACAGTCCCCCCACTGGTCAGAGCCCTGCTCCCCACAGCCCCCAGTGCCCCCCATACTGCTCAGAGCCCCGCCCCACAGCCCACAGTGCCCCCCACTGGTCAGAGCCCCACCCCCACAGCCCCCAGTGCCCCCCCATACTGCTCAGAGCCCCGCCCCACAGCCCCCAGTGCCCCCCACTGGTCAGAGCCCTGCTCCCCACAGCCCCCAGTACCCCCACTGGTCAGAGCCCTGCTCCCCACAGCCCCCAGTGCCCCCCATACTGCTCAGAGCCCGCCCCACAGCCCCCAGTGCCCCCCACTGGTCAGAGCCCCACCCCCACAGCCCACAGTCCCCCCACTGGTCAGAGCCCCACCCCCACAGCCCCCAGTGCCCCCCACTGGTCAGAGCCCTGCTCCCCACAGCCCCCAGTGCCCCCCATACTGGTCAGAGCCCTGCTCCCCACAGCCCCCAGTGCCCCCCACTGGTCAGACCCCTCCCAAAGCCCACAGTGCCCCCTACTGGTCAGAGCCCCACCCCCACAGCCCACAGTCCCCCCACTGGTCAGAGCCCGCCCCACAGCCCCCAGTGACCCCCATACTGCTCAGAGCCCCGCCCCACAGCCCCCAGTGCCCCCCACTGGTCAGAGCCCTGCTCCTCTCAGGCCCCAGTGCCCCCCCTACTGCTCAGAGCCCTGCTCCCCACAGCCCTCAGTGCCCCCCACTGCTCAGAGCCCTGCTCCCCACAGCCCCCAGTGCCCCCCATACTGCTCAGAGCCCCGCCCCACAGCCCCCAGTGCCCACCATACTGCTCAGAGCCCCGCCCCACAGCCCCCAGTGCCCCCCACTGGTCAGAGCCCACCCCCACAGCCCCCAGTGCCCCCCATACTGCTCAGAGCCCCGCCCCACAGCCCACAGTCCCCCCACTGGTCAGAGACCTGCTCCCCACAGCCCCCAGTGCCCCCCATACTGCTCAGAGCCCCGCCCCACAGCCCACAGTGCCCCCCACTGGTCAGAGCCCCACCCCCACAGCCCCCAGTGCCCCCCATACTGCTCAGAGCCCGCCCCACAGCCCCCAGTGCCCCCCACTGGTCAGAGCCCCACCCCCACAGCCCCCAGTGCCCCCCACTGGTCAGAGCCCCGCTCCCCACAGCCCCCAGTGCCCCCCACTGGTCAGAGCCCTGCTCCCCACAGCCCCCAGTGCCCCCCATACTGGTCAGAGCCCTGCGCCCCACAGCCCCCAGTGCCCCCCATACTGCTCAGAGCCCTGCCCCACAGCCCCCAGTGCCCCCCACTGGTCAGACCCCTCCCAAAGCCCACAGTGCCCCCTACTGGTCAGAGCCCCACCCCCACAGCCCACAGTCCCCCCACTGGTCAGAGCCCGCCCCACAGCCCCCAGTGACCCCCATACTGCTCAGAGCCCCGCCCCACAGCCCCCAGTGCCCCCCACTGCTCAGAGCCCTGCTCCCCACAGCCCCCAGGGCCCCCCACTGCTCAGAGCCCTGCTCCCCACAGCCCCCAGTGCCCCCCCTACTGCTCAGAGCCCTGCTCCCCACAGCCCTCAGTGCCCCCCATACTGCTCAGAGCCCCGCCCAACAGCCCCCAGTGCCCCCCATACTGCTCAGAGACCCCCACACAGCCCCCAGTGCCCCCCATACTGCTCAGAGCCCTCCCCACACCCCCAGTGCCCCCCACTGGTCGGAGCCCCGCTCCCCACAGCCCCCAGTGCCCCCCCTACTGCTCAGAGCCCCGCTCCCCACAGCCCCCAGTGCCCCCCCTACTTCTCAGAGCCCCGCTCCCCACAGCCCCCAGTGCCCCCCCTACTTCTCAGAGCCCCGCTCCCCACAGCCCCCAGTGCCCCCCCTACTGCTCAGAGCCCCACCCCACAGCCCCCAGTGCCCCCCACTGCTCAGAGCCCTGGTCCCCACAGCCCCCAGAGCCCCGCTCCCCACAGCCCCCAGTGCCCCCCATACTACTCAGAGCCCTGCTCCCCACAGCCCCCAGTGCCCCCCACTGGTCAGAGCCCCACCCCACAGCCCCCAGTGCCCCCCATACTGCTCAGAGCCCTGCTCCCCACAGCCCCCAGTGCCCTCTACTGGTCAGAGCCCTGCTCCCCACAGCCCCCAGTGCCCCCTACTGGTCAGAGCCCCGCCCCCACAGCCCCCAGTGCCCCCCATACTGCTCAGAGCTCTGCTCCCCACAGCCCCCAGTGCCCCCTACTGGTCAGAGCCCTGCTCCCTACAGCCCCCAGTGCCCCCCATACTGCTCAGAGCCCTGCTGCCCACAGCCCCCAGTGTCCCCCATCCTGCTCAGAGCCCTGCTCCCCACAGCCCCCAGTGCCCCCCATACTGCTCAGAGCCCTGCTCCCCACAGCCCCCAGTGCCCCCCATAGTGCTCGGAGCCCTGCTCCGCACAGCCCCCAGTGCCCCCCATGCTCAGAGCTCTGCTCCCCACAGCCCCCAGTGCCCTCTACTGGTCAGAGCCCCGCCCCCACAGCCCCCAGTGCCCCCTACTGGTCAGAACCCCGCCCCCACAGTCCCCAGTGCCCCCCTACTGGTCAGAGCCCCACCCCTACAGCCCCCAGTGCCCCCCCATACTGCTCAGAGCCCTGCTCTCCACAGCCCCCAGTGCCCCCCATACTGCTCAGAGCCCCGCCCCTACAGTCCCCAGTGGCCCCCATACTGCTCAGAGCCCTGCTCTCCACAGCCCCCAGTGCCCCCCTACTGGTCAGAGCCCCGCCCCCACAGCCCTCAGTGCCCCCTACTGCTCAGAGCCCCGCCCCCAGTGCCCCCTCTACTGGTCAGAGCCCTGCTCCCCACAGCCCCCAGTGCCCCCCATACTGCTCAGAGCTCTGCTCCCCACAGCCCCTAGTGCCCCATACTGATCAGAGTCCCGCCCCCCAGCCCCTAGTGCCTCATACTGGTCAGAGTCCCGCCCCCACAGCCGCCAGTGCCCCCATACTGGTTAAAGCCCTGCTCCACCTATAGCTCTTAATGCCCCCCCATGCTCAGAGCCCTGCCCCCACAGCCCCCAGTGCCCCCCTACTGGTTAAAGCCCTGCTCCACCTATAGCTCCTAATGGCCCCCCCCCCCACTGTGCTCAGAGGCCTGCCCCCACAGCCCCCAGTGCCCCTCCTACTGGTCAGAGCCCTGCTCCCCATTCTAGTCAGAGCCCCGCCCCCCACAGCCCCCAGTGCCCCCCTACTGGTCAGAGCCCCGCCCCTCACAGCCCCCAGTGCCCCCCTACTGGTCAGAGCCCCACTCCCCACAGCTCCCAGTGCCCCAGATACTGGTCAGAGTCCTGCCCCCCACAGCCGCCCATACTGGTCAGAGCCCCACTCCCACAGTCCCGAGTGCCCCGCCATATCAGTAAAAGGTTTGCCCTACCCACAGCCCTCAGTGCCCCACCCATACCAGTCACAGCCCAGCTCCCCGCACAGCCCCCCCACTGGTACAGGTCAGAGCCCCCCTCCCCCCAGCTCCAACACGCCCACAGCTCCCAGTGCCAACCCCGCCCCAACCATTCAGAGCCCCCACCATCAGCTCCACCCCCCCACTGAGGTCAGAGCCCCTCCCACAGCCCCCCTTAAAGCCCCGCCCCCACCCCGGGTGACTCAGTGCTTCTGTGGTCACCAGCTGCTTTGGCTGGGCCAGGCCCTGTCCCCACTGCGCCCCCTGCAGATGGGGCAGGGCTGGAGACGCCCCCTCCCAGGCTGCAGCAGGCAGCTCTGCCCTCCTGGTGGGCTGTGGGGCGGAGGGTCACGGCCTCCGGATGTGGAGCTGTTGGCTGACTTGTTCCCACGGCCCAGCCCCAGAGCGCAGCTCTCAGCTGTGCCAGGCATCAGGGTGCCGCACCTTTGCCCAGTGCATGGGCACCCTGGGGGGGCAGGGGCTGCAGGGAGCTCCCCCTCACATTGACTGGAGCCGGAGCTGGGGAAACCCCATGGGCCCATCTCGTCTGTCCCTGAGGCCCCTCTGCCCCGGTCCCCGGTTTCTGCCCATCCTGCTCTGAAATGAGCCCACACCCTGGGGGAAGCGGGGGGAGCGACTCCCAGTCCGTTGCCAGGGGTTTCTCCGGGACCTTTCACCATCCCCTACCTTACACAGCCCTGCTCCATGCCCCACACCCAGCTGTCTCTCCCCCACATCTCTGAGGCTGTCGGGGGAGTGCAGCCCCCTGGGGGGGTGCAGGGTGGAGCGGGCCCCGGCGCCAGGGATCGGGAGCTCTGTGCACATGCTGGCTCCAGTCACCACTTTCAGCTGGAAGGGCAGTGAGACGGTGCCACGAAACCTGAGCTGCTGCCAGGCTGCCTGTGTCTGACCCCCGACCAGGCCTGGCACAGCTGGACATGTGGGGGCTGGGGTCGGCCTGTCTACCCAGTGCGTCCTCTGGGTGTGGTGGGGGCAGGACTGGCCCTGGGGTGGGCCTGGCACAGGGAGATGTGGCTCTCGGGCCCCAGTGGGAGGGGCCGTCTCCAGCACCCCACACAGGGCCCCAGCTGGGTGCTGGCTGCGGGTGGCTGGCTGACCCCCGGCCCTACACCCATGGCTGAAGCGTCCCGAGCTCTCGGGGCTGGGGCCCAGTACCAGGCTCCCACATGCCCACTGGCTGGCAGAGGCGGGCGCCGGGGTGGGAGCCAGGACCCCACACGGCCCCCACACCCCCTTTGCTCAGTGTCAGGGGGCCCCCTAATGGCAGCTGCTGTCACTGCAGGGAGACCCTGGGCAAACCCCAGCACAGGGCGGTGAGGGGCTGGTCACCCTTTCCTGGGGTGTCTCCTGCGGCAGGGGGTGCTCTGCACAGGAGCCAGGGCACTAGGCCCCCCACAGATTACCCTGCTGTGCCCCACGAGGTGCCCCCACCTGTGGGCCCCTCCCCAGGTAGATGCACTCCCATGGCTTCCCCCCCCAGAGAACGCCAGCCACGGGCTCCCCCCAGAGGGGCCCTGGCTGGGCAGAAGTAGCCCCCACTGAGAGCATGTTCTGGCTCCTTGATTACAGGAGCTGCCTCAAGACTGGCTCAGCTGGCTCCCCACAGCCCTGTGCCCCCGCGGCCCTGCCCCACAGCACTGCCCGGCCACCCGGCACAGCTCCTGGCAGGGGAAGGGGACGTGATCCCCGACAGAGCCACCCTCCCACAGGGCAGCCCCCACCCCTCCAGTGCAGCAATGCTCCCCCACCCCCACAGCCCCCCTCAGTACAGCGATGCCCTCACAGCCCTGTGCCCCCGCAGCCCTGCCCCAGCACAGCTCCCAGCAGGGGAAGGAGGTGCGATCCCCGACAGAGCCACCCTCCTGCGGGGCAGCCCCGAGAGCCCCCCTCAGTGCAGCGACGCCCCCTCATCCCCCTCATTGTCTCCCACCCCCACAGCCCCCCCAACAGTGCAGCGATGCCCCCACAGCCCGAACAGTCCCTGCAGTGCAGCGACGCAACCTGCCCCCGACAGCGCCCCCAGTGCAGTGATGCCCTCATCCCCCCAGTGCGACGCCCCCACATCTCCCTCATTGCCCCCACCCCCCACAGCCTCCCTCAGTGCAGAAATGCCCCACAGCCCCAACAGTACCCCCAGTGCAGTGACACGCCCCCTGCCCCCAACAGCCCCCTCAATGCAGCGACACCCCCACAGCCCTGCCACAGCCCCCCCCGTGCAGTGACGCAACCTGCCCCCAACAGCCCTCTCAGTGCAGCGATGCCCTCGCATCCCCCCGTGCAGCGACGCCCCCACATCTCCCTCATTGCCCTCACCCCCCACAGCCCCGACAGTACCCCCAGTGCAGTGACACGCCCCCTGCCCCCAACAGCCCGCAAAGTGCAGTGACGCCCCACAGCCCTGCCACAGCCCCCCCCAGTGCAGTGATGCGACCCCACCCCACAGAGCCCCCCTCAGTGCCCCCTGCCCCTCACAGTCGCCCTCAGTGCAGCGATGCCCCACTCTGCCATGGACCCACCCAGCCCCCACAGCCCCACCCATTCTCAATGCAGCTCCCCACCCCCACACAGCTGCCCCCTCCTGGTGCAGCATCGCCCCAGCACAGACCCCACACCCCAGGATGCTTTGCCATACACAACAGCAGCCCCCAAGCTGCTGCTCCCGTGCAGGTTCCCAACACTGTCTGCAGGGAGCGACTGCTCCAGGCAGCCCCATTCCAGGGGTCTCTGTGCAGTGCGGGGGCCTCGGCCCTATTGGAGACGCCCTCGTTCCAAAGGGATCTCACCAAACAGGGCGACTGGGGGACAAAAGGGCAGATGAAATTCAACACTGTTAAGTGCAGAGTGATGCACATTGGATAACATCATCCCAACGAGACATACACCATGATGGGCTCTCAAGGAGCTGTTCCCATGCAAGAAAGGGATCTTGGAGTCGCTGTGGAGAGTTCTCTGAGAACAGCCATTCAGTGTGCAGCGGCAGTCAAAAAAAGGGAACAGAATGCTGGGAATCATTAGGAAAGGGACAGATAATAGGACAGAAAATATCACATTGCCGCTATATAAATCCATGGTATGCCCGCAGCTTGAATGCTGCATGCAGACCTGGTCGCCCCACCTCAGAAAAGAGACATAGGAACTGGAAAAGATTCGGAGAAGGACAACAAAAATGATTAGGGGTGTGGAACGGCTTCTCTAAAGGAGAGATTACAGAACCTGGAACTGCTCAGCTTGGAAAAGAGATGACTAACAGGGGTAAGGCAGAGGACTATAAAATCACGACTGGGGTGGAGGAAGTGCCTAGAGAAGAGTTATTTACCCTTCCCCACAGCACAAAAACACAGAGGTCACCCGATAACATTAACAGGCAGCAGGTTTAATACAAAACAAGAGGAAATATTTTTTTCACCCAATGCACAACTAACCTGGGGAACTCACTGCTGTGGCATGTTGTGATGGCCAAGATGGTCAGGGATGAAATCCCATGTTTGTGCAACCCTCAACCTGTGACTGCAGAAGCTGGGAGTGGAAACCAGGGGTGGGTCACTCCATAATTGCTCTGTTCTGTTCACTCCTCCTGAAGCTCTGATACAGACGAGAGCTGGAGACAGGAGCCTGGGCTAGCTGGTCTGTGCTCTGGCCCAGTACGGCTGCTCATATGTTCCCACAACATAGCCCAGATATTTATAGCTTCTGTTCATGGAATTTAAGGCCAGAAGGGCTCACTGTGACCAACCAATCTGACCCCCTCCTCCCACGTGTTGCATCCAGTGACTCCTGCAGCAAACCCAGAACTGAGTCACAGCAGGGCCATCCTGTCTGGATTTCCAGTCCCCATCACAGAATCACAGAAACGTGGGGCTGAAGGGACCTCAAGAGAGCGTCAAGTCCAACCCCCCACGCTGAAGCAGGGCCAAGTAACCCTACACCAGCCCTGTTCTTAAAAACCACCACCGACGCGGGGACCCCACAACCTCCCTGAGATACCTGTTCCAGAGCTTAACCCCCGAGAGTGGGGAAATAGTGGCCATGAGAACGACTGATCCCCACCCAGTAAAAACATTACCTCACCCACCTTCTCTCCCACCTATCCTGGGCCCTTCACAGCTACACCACCACTTCCCCTGACCGCGCAGGCTGGGTTTACGACCCGTTATAACCGCCAGATCCTGTTCAGCCATTCCCCACTCAGCCAGTTACTCCCCGGTTTGTAGCTGTGCGTTTGATTTTTCCTTCCTAAGTGAAGTACTTGGCACTTGTCGATTGAATTTCATCTTGCTGATTTCAGACCAATTCTCCTATTTGCCACGGGCCTTTTGAATTCTAATCCTGCCCTCCAAAGTGCTTGCAACCCCTCCCAGCTCCGTGTCACCTGCATATTGTATAAGCCTAAACTTCCCTAGGTGAGCTGTTCCAGTGGTTAATTCCCCTGCCTGACAGGAAACTGCACCTTGCCTGGCTTCGACTTCCCAGCATCAAATCTCATTCTGCCTTTTACAGCCAGACGCAAGAGCCGTCTGCCATCAGAAATCGGCTCCTCTGTAAGTGCCCAAGTCGCCTCTGAATTGTCTCTTGGATGAGCTAACTGGACAGTTTCTTTAGTCTCTGCCTTGAGGCCGTGTTGCACACCAGCCTCGCAGAGCTTTTCTGAATCCTTCCCAGTTTGCCAACATCCTTGTTGAAGTGCCATCACCCAGGGATGGGCCCACCAATGCCATATACAGAGGTCACAGCACCTCCGTGTCCTACTCGATGGTTCCCAGGATCACGTTCACATTACAGCCTCAGCATTGCGCGGGGAGCTCAGGGTCACACCCCCTACATGCATTCCAGCAGCCAGCCCCAAATCTGACATATGGGGCCCACGGGCTCTGTTCCCAGTCACATGACCCTGCGCAGACACACGCCCGGCCCCCTCGTGGATTTAACGCGTGCGGTTCAGAGGAACCTGCCGTACCAAACGATCCAGACTGGCTGTCCCTGTATTTACCACACCAGCAACTTGGCATAGGCGCAAATGTTACCAGCAGTGATTGTCTGTTTTCTCCCAGATGATGGATAGATACTGAATAGCGCTGGGCTGAGACCAGATCCCACTAGAAACACGCCCACGGGGTGACGGTCCCCCATGCACAATGGCTGCTGGTGATCTGCCAATCCAGCTGCACTGTTCACACAGCAGCTGCCTCTCACCATGTCCAGAGGGGGAGAGCTATGACCCTCTGCCCAGAGAAAGCGCATTGGCACGACGAGCACCCTACCTGCAATCCGGATCACGGCTCTCTCCGCCGGGTCCAGCACGGTCCCGCTGCCCGAGGACGACTTGGTTCTTTTGGTTCTCTGGTGCTTGGCCAGGTTCCAAGGGAGAGTGTCCCCAGGGCTAGGGGAGCTGCTGCTACCACTTGAACTCTCCTCTGCCATCCTGGACTTCTCCTTCCTGCCAGCAGACATCAGTTCCTGCAGAGTAGGAGAGCGTTAGAGCCCAGATCCCCCAGCCCACTCTGCCCTGCCACACCCTGCTGCAGCAGCCATGGAGCGCACCAGCGACCCCAACGCATCCCAGCCTGACCCTCATTCAGCAGTCCAGCCTCTGCGCACACCCGTCCACCCAGTGTCTCCTACACCCAACACACTCTGCCCATATAATAAACCAGCACAATCTGTGCACACTCACCCGCCCAGTGTCTTCTACACCTGGCCACCCAACACAGTGTGCCCATCTAATACATCAGCACAACCTCTGTGCACTCCTACCCGCCCAGTATCTTCTACACCCAATCAGCCAACAGTCTGTCCATCTAATACACCAGCACAGCTTGTGTGCACATCTGTCCACCTGGTGTCTCATCCACCCAACCACCTAACACGTAGTCTGCCCATCTAATACACCAGCACAACCCCTGTGCACACCCATCCACTCAGTGCCTCCTACATCCAACCACCCAACACAGCGTGCATATCTAATACACCAACACAATCTGTGCACACCCATCCGCCCAGTGTTCCTAAACCAGACAATCCAACACACAGTCTGCCCATCTAATACACCAGCACAATCTGAGCACACCCATCCACCCGGTATCTCCTACACCCGATCACACAGCCTGCCAATCTAATACAGCTTGTGTGCACACCTGCCCACCTGGTGTCTCCTCCATCCGACCATGCAACACAAAGTCTGCCTAGCTAATTCACCAGCACAATCTGTGCACACCCATCCACCTGGTGTCTTCTACACCTGACCACCAGGGCCGTCCTTAGCCATAGGCAGAACAGGCAGCCGCCTAGGGCAGCACTAGGTCTAGGGGCACCACTGTGCCGGGAGCCTGGACAGACAGGAAGCAGTGGAGAATGTAAGAGCAGGGCTGCTGGGTCCTAGAAAGAGCCGAATGCAGCACAGCCTGAGGGAGGAGAGTGTGCTGCTGGGAAGTCTATGGGAAGGGGTGGGGGAAGGAACTCACCTGTGAGTGTGACTCTTTCCCCCTGGCAGCGTGAGGGCTGTCAGGGTTGGGCTGGGTGAGGTGCTGGGGGAGGCTGGCTGGCTGCCTGCCTGCTGAGGACTGACAGTGAAAGTAACTCACTTCCTCGCAGGCAGCCAGGATTGGAAGGGTCACACACGGCTGGGCTGGGGATAGCCAGATAGCATGTGCGAAAGATCAGGACAGGGGGTTGGGGTAGGGTGAGCAGATGTCCCACTTTTATAGGGCCAGTCCCAATTTTTCGGTCTTTTTCTTATATAGGCTCCTATTCCCCCTCACCCCCGTCCTGATTTTTCACACTTGCTGTCTGGTCACCCTAGGTGGGGGTAATTGGTACCTATATAAGACAAAGCCCCAAATATCGGGACTGGCCCTATAAAATCAGGACATCTGGATCTGGTCACCCTAGCTAGGGAGTGCGTCTCTCCCCTGGACTGACAGTGATCCATCTCATCCGGGGGGAGCTGCACAGGGCAGGATGAGCTGCTGTGGCTCTATGGGTGCCCCGTCCCTGAGATCAGATGCTGTGCTAACTTCACCATGGTCCGTTGGGCTGGTGGTGGTGCCCACTGGCGTGTGATCGGACTTGAGGGTTTGCTGCTGCTGTTGCCACTCTGCACCCCAAGAGGTGGATTTTGGGGTCCTGCAGTTTTCCACCTATCTCCTCCTCTACTGCAGCTGTTGGACCAGCAGGCTGGGGGGTGAGCCAAGCATGAAAGCAGTACTGCATTGCCATTTTGATTGAGCAAATCTGTTTGCCAAGAATGCTTGCTAACAATCCTGAATTCAATTTCAATATTTTTTTTAAATCAATATCTTAGCCAAAAACAGAAAATAAGTTGTTGACAATTATTTGTGACAAGGTTGGTATGGGGAAGGGAGTGGGCCAGTTTTCTTCAGAGAAACAAAAAATGTTGACTGACTTTCCTATAGCCCTGTTACTGCTAAATAGAGTCCTCCAACAACTGTAATATGCTTATCTCCTTACTAGTGTATAGAGCAGGGATCGGCAACCTCCGGCACACATGCCAAAGGTGGCACGCGAGCTGATTTTTGATGGCACGCAGCGGCGAGCTGAGCGGCTCAGCCTGCCGCTGCTCTGGGGTTCCAGCTGCTGCCCCATTGCCACCCGGGGTCCCAGCTGCCAGCCGCACTCAGCACCCGCTGCTGGCCTGGACACCCCCAAGGAACCCCAGGCTGACAGCGGGCTGAGCAGGCCAGTGGCTGAGACCCCGGCTGAGCCACTCAACGCGCTGTCGATCTAGCGTTCCATTCACTCAGCTGGCAGTGGGCTGAGCAGGACTAAATTCAACGAAATAGGAAAACAAGAGCAACTAATGACAAAGTGCAAGAACCTAGAGCAGTGGCCCCAACCTTTTTCGTCTGGCAGGTGCCAGAAGAAGGACCATGGTGGCAGACGAGCATCCACCGAAATGCTGCCGCAATTCAGCGGCATTTCAGCCGCAATGCCTCTGAATGACGCTGCTTGTCAGCGGCAAGTGGCATCATCCAGAGGCGTTGGCGCCGACGCCGAATTTCGGCGGCATTTTGGCAGATGCTCATCCTCCAGCCAGTACGCAGGTGCACTGAGAGGCCCCTGTGGGCGCCATGGCGCCCGCAGGCACCACGTTGGGGACCCCGACCTAGAGAGCCTCCTGAAGCATGGTGATCATTTTGAACATTTAAATAGACTTGAACTGTATGAAGAATTGAGTTGTTGCCACATGCAAAATCTATGATGGGACATTGTACAGTTTATTCATACCAGCAAACTTGTTGACATATATCCTAACGTTACATTGCCACTCGTATTCTACTGACAATTCCTGTAACAGTAGCATCAAGAGAACAGAGTTTCTCAAAACTAAAGCTCATTAAAAACTATCTCCGCTCTACAAGGAGTCAGGAACACTTGACTAGTCTTGCTATTCTTGCAGTCGAACAAGACATCACTTTGTCTTTGTCATACGATGACATTCTTATTGTTTTTGCAGCCAAAAAAGCCAGAAAGATTGCTTTTAATTAAAAATTAATCCTTGTTTCAATACCTCTTTACATAAATTTCCAATAAAATGTTAACAAATTAAAAAAATTATATTATTTGCATCATTCTGTCAAATCAGAATTTTTTCTATAGTGCTACTTTTTAGTGCTAGTCCATC